>NC_090316.1:26873657-28123657 GCF_039906515.1 Pseudorca crassidens
AAGCCAAAGGTCCTGGATCAACTCCTTCCCCTCATGGGTCTTTATTTTCTTCCTTAAAATGAGCTATTCCCCTGGGTACTCTCTCTCTTTAAAACTCAGTGTGTCTATAACTGTGAGTAAGTGATTTCCACAACTGTATTAAAACAACATCGGCTGTCTACAGGGGAGAGAAACAAAAAAATAGCCATGATGCTACCGTTTGAGTCACAATTGGAACTCAGGAAAAGTTTTCCAGGAAATACAGTAAATTATAGAATTTTCAGAGTGAGATTGATAAGAGATTGACAAAGTGACGTGTCTGTCATTGAGAAGTTACCTCCCATTTTAGGATAAATTCCCATAAATATGTCCTGGGGAAAGATGTTGAGGAGGATGTCATCAGTAATTTGTTAAAAAACTATTGAGTGTCTCTCTGAGTTTTTATACCATAAAGATTTTATATTCATTGTCTCTTAAGCTACTAGGAAAAAAATGTATGGTAACGTTGTGAGCAGTATTAGAAATTTAAATGCTAAGTATGAAGGCCTCTTCTGCCTCTATAATTTCAGTGCCTTTGAGATACGGACATATTCTTCCCCGTGGTTCCCACCCAGGGTCCCGCCATGTAAACATATCCCAGTTAGAAGTATCCAGCCAGCAAGAGAAGTTTGGACATCTTTCTAAACTCCTTATTTAATATCCCATGAGGATAGAACTTACCTTTTTCTCCTTTGTTTGTTAAAGTTAAATTCATTGTGCTTTTTTCTCCAGTTGTATAAATAATGTTTACTTTGGGAAATGCAGGACATGTAGAAGAAGAACATGCACTGTGACCCCATATATATTTAACCCCTGAAATAACCAGTCACCGAGGCTGTATGACACCCACTCCGTGTGACAGGCGAACGCAGACCCAGACCCGCACGGCCACGCCACACACGAGTGTACACGCGCACGTTGGACTTACACCTTCAGAGAACAAACTTGAGTTTGTGGTGTGCCTAGGGTTTTAACCAACTTTTAAACATGAATCATAAATTGTAACTTATAAGTGCAGCTGTTTTAAGTGTTATTATACTATATGAGTTTAATACCTAGGAGTATTTCATGTCCCTGTAATGATTTTTTCCAACTCTGTCCCCTATTCTTTTTTCTTTCTTTAATTTTTATTAGAGTATAATTGATTTACAGTGTTGTGATGTTGTGTTAGCTTCAGGTGTACAGCAGTGATTCAGTTATACAGGTATATATATATATCCTTTTTCAGATTCTTTTCCATTATAGGTTATTACAGACTATTGAGTAGAGTTCCCTGTTGTCCCCTATTCTTTTCTTTTTTCTGTCTTTTTTTGTTTTTTTGCTACATCGTGTGGCATGTGGGATCTAGTTCCCCGACCAGGGATCGAACCCGTGCCCCCTACATTGGGAGCTCAGAGTCTTAACCACTGGACCATCAGGAAAGTCCCTGTTGCTCCTATTCTTGATCTTTAAATTGCTTCCGCATTTTTCACTGTTACACGTAACAACATCTAAGAACACACATGTGTTGAAAAGCCTGGATGGTTTCTCAGGAACTGGTTTGAAGTGCACATTCTCGGAGACCTTGATTCGTTAGGTCCACGGAGGATGGAAAACCCTGCATTTTGTGTGAGCTTCCTGACAGACTCTGACGCACAGCCGTGAGGACCCTGCCGGGCTCGCAGCCGCGGAGGGAAAGGGGCCGATGGGGACCAGCCTGGGACGGGTGTGCAGAGCAGAGCTGTCCACTCCGGGTGAGGTCCAGGCACCTGCCTGTGGCACAGACTCTCCCGGGAGAGCTGGCTTCTCGGGCGGTGTCCACACAACACGTTCCAGAGGCATGGAGCTGAAAGCATGCTGGGCCGCGTCGTCTTGGCTGTGACGTGTCCTCAACACAAGCTCCTTTTATACCCGGACGCAAAGTGATCACACAGCACAGGTTTTGTTAGTTTTAATACCCTCAGTACAAGATGGCACACTAAGAATATTCTACTAAAAACACACGAGAGGGGGCTTCCCTGGTGGCGCAGTGGTTGAGAGTCCACCTGCCGATGCAGGGGACACGGGTTCGTGCCCCGGTCCGGGAGGATCCCACATGCCGCGGAGCGGCTGGGCCCGTGAGCCATGGCCACTGACCCTGCGCGTCCGGAGCCTGTGCTCCACAGCGGGAGAGGCCACAACGGTGAGAGGCCTGCGTACCGCAAAAACAAAACAAAACAAAACAAAACACATGAAAGAATTTACACCGTTTGCACATGGGGCAATGTATTTGCTCGTGTACGACTCATCCTAATGCAACGTTTCCTGAGGGCTCAGCGCACCGGTTGTTTGTGTCCGACAGTAAAGTCACATCTGATCCGCCTCATCGCTCGGACCTTTCAGACTTAATCCTGTCGGGGAGCCGAGCTCAGCTCGTGGGCTTGTGCAGGGGCCCCGGGAAGCGCCCTGCAGCCCCTCGGAGGGGCCCTGGGCCTCTCTGCGGGAACCCACTCCCTCTGAACGGAGGCCTGGGCTGGAAGAGCTAGCGGAGGCTTGTTTTGGTTTAGATTCTGGCCTGCTGTGAGGTCATGAATGTGCAGACGCAGATGCGTTTATGATTTCGCGCGCACACCAGGCAATGGCCCAAGGAGGCAGAGGCAGAAGCCGGGCTCAGCCCGCCCAACGCGCATCCTGCAGAGAGACAGCAGGTCCCCGTCCCGACTCAGCCCCAGGGCAGGGTGTTGGGCGCTGAGCTCTGCAGGTCGTCGGGGGGACAGGGCTCCCCGCCAGGCGGCCTGTGCTGTGTCGAGTGGGCTCCGTCACTGTCCAGGAATCTCTCTCCTTTTCCTGCTCTTTCCCTCCTTTCTCCCGGGCCTTTATTTCTTCTTTCCACAAACGCGAAGGATTTATTTTACATAAGGTGCCGTGGCAAGTGCTGTGCGATGTTCCAAGCTGAATAACCTGCAACCCCTGACCTCAAAGATACTAGGAGGGAGAAACCATTTTTACAGGTCATTTTAATGCGACACATACTGTTCATGGGGAAAGTTGGTGCTAAGACTCAGAGGAGGGCCTGAGGGAGAGGGGGATACTCGTGGGGTGGTTGGTGCACCCCAGGCGCGTGGAGAGGCGTAAGTCACAGGGCAGAGTCCCTGGAGGGCTGGGGTCACGCGGCAGGGCCGGGGCAGTGTGAGAGCCGGTGCCTGTGTGGGAGCAGCCACCCGGGACGTTTGCCTGTTCTAGTGACCTGGTGACTTACGGGGGTCTGCTAGGAGCTTGACTCCATATGCTGGGCGCATTTCTAAGGTTCTGGAAAGGCGGTTCACATTTCTGGGAGAGGACCTGCTGCAACACCGGGTGATGACAGATTCCACCAGGAGACTAGAAATGCCTGTAGTGCATTCATAGTAGCAATGTTTGAACTCAGGATCTTTCCCCCAAATGCCTGTCTACACAGCAAACCCAGGAGTGCCCAGGTTAAGCAAATGTATGAACCTGTGAAGAGAACCGCAAATGTGATGTAATTAATAAATTTGCCGACATTTCTTCTCCTCGTGGAGTTTTTCCGTCATCAGGCTTGAGCCTTATTTTATACGTGTATGTATTTACAGACACAAGGAAATAGACGTAATGTGCACTGCTGTTTGAATTTTTGCAAAAGTGATAAAGTGATCCTTTGTGTTCGATTTTGCAGTTTGGGGTACTCAAAAGAATCAGGGCCAAAACTCGGGCGATGTGGAACCTCCTTTGTCCCTTTGGGCAAATTACTTAGTCCTTCCTGACCTCAGGCTCCTAATCTATACAGTGCCTTCCTCATATGAGTCTTGTGAGGTTTCAGGCGACATACAAATGTCTCGTACATACGCAGTGCAAGCGAGTAAGGAGCTCGCACAGGAGGGCGGGGGGGACCCCAGACTTTCTCCTGACTCCGCCCCCAGACATCCTTGAGACCAGTCCTGTGAAGATGTGAGAAGGGAAATGTCTAGTGCAGCTCGTGTGAACGATGAAGATTGTCTCAGAAGAACGGGAAGCAAGAGCCCTGAGCACGAGCAGGGATTGGTTGATGAATGCAGCACCAGGAAACAGGATAATTCCTGGACTGAAAAGGTTGATGCCTGTTGCACCAGGAAACAGGATAATTCTTGGATTGAATTGCAAAGGGCCCACAGTCGTTCTGCCTAACATACTGGGGACTAGCAGCACGTCGCCATGGCAACAAAGCCCATAACAGTTGCAGGTTGGCAAGCAGCAAAAAAATCGTTATAATATTTAAGAATGAAAACTTTAATATTTTATTTTCCATTATCATCGCGGTGACTTACCCTTCTTAGCAGAATGGATTCCCATTCTATTTGTAGAAAGTTGTTCCACAGTGCTTTGAGAGCAAGGGCTGTAGGGTTTATATTTCCCAAAAGATGAAAAGGGTCCTTTTGAGGGATTTCACTTCTATTTGGGTCTTTCTGTGTAAAGAAAGCCGTGGTGAGTGCTACAACAAATTTGGTTGTTACACTTGCTTCATTTCCTGGTTTCAGGTTTAACATTTGACGTCTGGGATCGGTTCATCATCAAAAGTGCTGAAACTGGGAGCTAAGAGTTTGCTGCAAAGTCTTTCTTGGAGGGTTCCTTTATTTATTTCTTATATTTCTTTTCCCAGTTAGAACACATACACCTACACAGAGAGAGAAACAAAAAAATACATGCATAAAACCCCAGTAGTCATGTATGTATTCAAACACAGTATTAAAAAATTAGGTGATGCTGTTTTAGTGTCCGTATTAAACGACTGAGCTTGGTTCATAGGCAAAAATCTTGAGTTTGTAGTTAGTGATTTTACTGCTAGGATTTGGGGGCTGGTTTTACCATCATATACACATAAATCCTTGGATCACAGTATCATTAAGATAGTCTAACTCACTGTATATTACAATACATTATATTTCTGCAAATACTTACATTTTCCATGGAATTTCCTAACAATATAAAAATTAAATAAAACAAGCACAGTAATTTGTCATTCCCCCTTAGATTGAATGCAAAGGAGTTGTCAGAAAATGAACAACTGCTTGATTTAAATAAAACAAAACAGCGGAAATTAATTTCTCAGCAGAAACTAAGATTATTTAGAACATTTAGATTTACCATTTTGCATTGTGCTAGTTTTGTGCTATTATATTTGTCAAGATTTAAAACTCTTTTGTGGACTGAGAACAAACTCCCCCAAATAATTAAATTGTAAAGAAAAGCCATAAGTTATGTAGAAAGATTTTTCATTATCAAATGTTTTCATTAATGCTTTTTTTTTTAACATCTTTATTGGAGTATAATTGCTTTACAATGGTGTGTTTCTGCTGTATAACAAAGTGAATCAGCTATATGCATACATATATCCCCATATCCCCTCCCTTTTGTGTCTTCCTCCCACGCTCCCTATCCCATCCCCCTAGGTGGTCACAAATCACCGAGCTGATCTCCCTGTGCTATCCGGCTGCTTCCCACTAGCCATCTGTTTTACATTTGGTAGTGTATATATGTCCATGCCACTCTCTCACTTCGTCCCAGCTTACCCTTCCCCCTCCCTGTGTCCCCAAGTCCATTCTCTATGTCTGTGTCTTTATTCCTGTCCTGCCCTAGGTTCTTCAGAACCTTTTTTTTTTTCTTTAGATTTCATATATATGTGTTAGCATACGGTATTTGTTTTTCTCTTTCTGACTTACTTAGCTCTGTATGACAGACTCTAGGGCCATCCACCTCACTACACATAACTCAGTTTCATTTCTTTTTATGGCTGAGTAATATTCCATTGTATATATTTGCCACAACTTCTTTATCCATTCATCTGTCAATGGACACTTATGTTGCTTCCATGTCCTGGCTATTATAAATAGTGCTTCAATGAACATTGTGGTACATGACTCTTTTTGAATTATGGTTTTCTTAGGGTACATGCACAGTAGTGGGATTGCTGGTTGTATGGTAGTTCTATTTTTAGTTTTTTAAGGAACCTCCATACTGTTCTCCATAGTGACTGTATCAACTTACATTCCCACCAACAGTGCAAGAGGGTTCCTTTTCTCCACACCCTCTCCAGCATTTACTGTTTGTAGATTTTTTGATGATGGCCATTCTGACTGGTGTGAGGTGATACCTCATTGTAGTTTTGATTTCCATTTCTCTACTGACTAGTGATGTTGAGCATCGTTTCATGTGTTTGTTGGCAATCTGTATGTCTTCTTTGGAGAAATGTCTATTTAGGTCTTCTGCCCATTTTTGGTTTGGTTGTTTGTTTTTTTTGATATTGAGCTGCATGAGCTGCTTGTATATTTTGGAGACTAATCCTTTGTCAGTTGCTTCGTTTGCAAATATTTTCTCCTATTCTGAGGGTTGTCTTTTCGTCTTATTTATGGTTTCCTTTGCTATGCAAAAGCTTTTAAGTTTCATTAGGTCCCATTTGTTTATTTTTGTTTTTATTTCCATTTCTCTAGGAAGTGGGTCAAAAAGGATCTTGCTGTGATTTATGTCACTGAGTGTTCTGCCTGTGTTTTCCTCTATGAGTTTTATAATGTCTGGCCTTACATTTAGGTCTTTAAGCCATTTTGAGTTTATTTTTGTGTATGGTGTTAGGGAGTGTTCTAACTTCATTCTTTTACATGTAGCTGTCCAGTTTTGCCACCACCACTCCTTGTAGAGGCTGTCTTTTCTCCATTGTATATTCTTGCCTCCTTTGTCAAAGATAAGTTGACCATATGTGTGTGGGTTTATCTCTGGGCTTTCTATCCTGTTCCATTGATCTATATTTCTGTTTTTGTGCCAGTACCATACTGTCTTGACTACTGTAGCTTTGCAGTATAGTCTGAAGTCCAGGAGCCTGATTCCTCTAGCTCCATTTTTCTTTCTCAAGATTGCTTTGGCTATTCGGGGTCTTTTGTGTTTCCATACAAATGGTGAAATTTTTTGTTCTAGTTCAGTGAAAAATGCCATTGGTAGTTTGATAGGGATTGCACTGAATCTGTAGACTGCTTTGGGTAGTATAGTCATTTTCACAATGTTGATTCTTCCAATCCAAGAACATGCTATATCTCTCCATCTGTTTGTATCATCTTTAATTTCTTTCATCAGTGTCTTATAGTTTTCTGCATACAGGTCTTTTGTCTCCTTAGGTAGGTTTATTCCTAGGTGTTTTATTCTCTTTGTTGCGATGGTAAATGGGAGTGTTCCCTTAATTTCTCTTTCAGATTTTTTTTCGTTAGTGTATAGGAATGCAAGAGATTTCTGTGCATTAATTTTGTATCCTGCTACTTCACCAAATTCATTGATTAGCTCTAGTAGTTTTCTGGTAGCATCTTTAGGATTCTCTATGTATAGTACTATGTCATCTGCAAACAGTGACAGTTTTACTTCTTTCCGATTTGAATTCCTTTTATTTCTTTTTCGTCTCTGATTGCTGTGGCCAAAACTTCCAAAATTATGTTGAATAACAGTGGTGAGAGTGGGCAACCTTGTCTTGTTCCTGATCTTAGTGGAAATGGTTTCAGTTTTTCACCATTGAGAACGATGTTGGGTGTGGGTTTGTCATATATGGCCTTTATTATGTTGAGGTAAGTTCCCTCTATGCCTACTTTCTGGAGAGTTTTTATCATAATTGGGTGTTGAATTTTGTCAAAATTCTGCAAAATTTCTGCATCTACTGAGATGATCGTATGGTTTTTCTCCTTCAGTTTTTTAATATGGTGTATCACAGTGATTGATTTGTGTATATTGAAGAATCCTTGCATTCCTACGATAAACCCCACTTGATCATGGTGTATGATCCTTTTAATGTGCTGGTGGATTCTGTTTGCTAGTGTTTTGTTGAGGATTTTTGCATCTATGTTCATCAGTGATATTGGCCTGTAGTTTTCTGTTTTTGCAACATCCTTGTCTGGTTTTGGTATCAGGGTGATGGTGGCCTTGTAGAATGAGTTTGGGAGTGTTCCTCCCTCTGCTGTATTTTGGGAGAATTTGAGATGGATAGGTGTTAGCTTTCCTCTAAATGTTTGATGGAATTCACCTGCAAATCTGTCTTGTTCTGGGCTTTTGTCTGTTGGAAGATTTTTAATCACAGTTTCGATTTCAGTGCTTGTGATTGGTCTGTTCATATTTTCTATTTCTTCCTGGTTCAGTCTTGGAAGGTTGTGCTTTTCTAAGAATTTGTCCATTTCTTCCAGGTTGTCAATTTTATTGGCATATAGTTGCTTGTAGTAATCTCTCATGATCCACTGTATTTCTGCAGTGTCAGTTGTTACTTCTCCTTTTCCATTTCTAATTCTCTTGATTTGAGTCCTCTCCCTTTTTTTCTTGATGAGTCTGTCTAATGGTTTGTCAATTTTGTTTATCTTCTCAATGAACCAGCTTTTAGTTTTATTGATCTTTGCTATCATTTCCTTCATTTCTTTTTCATTTATTTCTCATCTGATCTTTATGATTTCTTTCCTTCTACTAACTGTGGGGTTTTTTTTGTTCTTCTTTCTCTAATTGCTTTAGGTGTAAGGTTAGGTTGTTTCTTTGAGATTTTTCTTCTTCAGGTAGGATTGTATTGCTATAAAATTCCCTCTTAGAACTGCTTTTGCTGCATCCTATATGTTTCGGGCCATCATGTTTTCATCATCATTTGTTTCTAGGTATCTTTTCATTTCCTCTTTGATTTCTAGGTATTTTTTCATTTTCTCTTTGATTTCTTCAGTGATCTCTTGGTTACTTAGTAGCATATTGTTTAGCCTCAATGTGTTTGTATTTTTTACAGTTTTTTTCCTGTAATTGATATCTAGTTGCATAACGCTGTGGTCAGAAAAGATACTTGGGGGCTTCCCTGGTGGCCCAGTTGTTGAGAGTCTGCCTGCCAATGCAGGGGACACAGGTTCGTGCCCCAGTCCGGGAAGATCCCACATGCCGTGGAGCGGCTGGGCCCGTGAGCCATGGCCGCTGAGCCTGCGCGTCCGGAGCCTGTGCTCCGCAACAGGAGGGGCCACAACAGTAAGAGGCCCACATACCGCAAAAAAAAAAAAAAAAAAAGAAAAGATATTTGATACGATTTCAGTTTTCTTAAATTTACCAAGGCTTGATTTGTGACCCAAGATATGGTCCATCTTGGAGAATGTTCCATGAGCACTTGAGAAGAAAGTGTATTCTGTTGTTTTTGGATGGAATGTCCTATAAATGTCAATTAAGCCCATCTTGTTTAATGTATCATTTAAAGCTTGTGTTTCCTTATTTATTTACATTTTGGTTGATCTATCCACTGGTGAAAGTGGGGTGTTAAAGTCCCCTACTATGATTGTGTTACTGTTGATTTCCCCTTTTATGGCTGTTAGCATTTGCCTTCTGTATTGAGGTGCTCCTATGTTGTGTGCATAAATATTTACAATTGTTATATCTTCTTCTTGGATTGATCCCTTGATCATTATGTAGTGTCCTTCTTTGTCTCTTGTAATAGTCTATACTAAAGTCTATTTTGTCTGATATGAGAATTGCTACTCCATCTTTCTTTTGATTTTCATTTGCATGGAATATCTTTTTCCATCTCCTCACTTTCAGTCTGTATGTGTCCCTAGGTCTGAAGTGGGTCTCTTGGAGACAGCATATATATGGGTCTTGTTTTGTATCCATTCAGCCAGTCTGTGTCTTTTAGTTCGAGTATTTTATCCATTTACATGTAAGGTAATTATCAATATGTATGTTCATATTACCATTTTCTTAATTGTTTTGGGTTTGTTATCGTAGGTCTTTTCCTTCTCTTGTGTTTCCTGCCTAGAGAAGTTTCTTTAGCATTTGTTGTAAAGCTGGTTTGGTGGTGCTGAATTCTCTTAGCTTTTGCTTGTCTGTAAAGCTTTTAATTTCTCTGTCAAATCTGAATGAGATCCTTGCTGGGTAGAGTAATCATGGTGGTAGGTTTTTCCCTTTCATCACTTTCAATATGTCCTGCTGCTCCCTTCTGGCTTACAGAGTTTCTGCTGAAAGATCAGCTGTTAACCTTATGGGGATTCCCTTGTATGTTATTTGTTGCTCTTCCCTTCCTGCTTTTAATAATTTTTCTTTGTATCTAATTTTTGATAGTTTGATTAATATGTGTCTTGGCATGTTTCTCCTTGGATTTATCCTGTATGGGACTCTTCGTGCTTCTTGGATTTCACTGACTATTTCCTTTCTTATATTAGGGAAGTTTTCAACTATAATCTCTTCAAATATTTTCTCAGTCCCTTTCATTTTCTCTTCTTCTGGGACCCCTATAATTCGAATGTTGGTGCGTTTAATGTTTTCCCAGAGGTCTCTGAGACTGTCCTCAATTCTTTTCATTCTTTTTTCTTTATTCTGCTCTGCAGTAGTTATTTCCACTATTTTATCTTCCAGGTCACTTATCCGTTCTTCTGCTTCAGTTATTCTGCTATTGATTCCTTCTAGAGAATTTTTAATTTCATTTTTTGTGTTGGTCATCATTGTTTGTTTGCTCTTTAGTTCTTCTAGGTCCTTGTTAAATGTTTCCTATATTTTCTCCATTCTATTTCCAAGATTTTGGATCATCTTTACTATCATTACTCTAAATTCTTTTTCAGGTAGACAGCCTACTTCGTTTTCATTTGTTTGGTCTGGTGGGTTTTTACCTTGCTCCTTCATCTGCTGTCTGTTCTTCTGTCTTCACATTTTGCTTAACTTACTGTGTTTGGGGTCTCCTTTTTGCAGGCTGCAGGTTCATAGTTCCCGTTGTTTTTGGTATCTGCCCCTAGTGGCTAAGGTTAGTTCTGTGGGTTGTGTAGGCTTCCTGGTGGAGGGGACTAGTGCCTGTGTTCTGGTGCATGAGGCTGGATCTTGTCTTTCTGGTGGCCAGGACCACGTCCGGTGGTGTGTTTTGGGGTGTCTGTGAACTTAGTATGATTTTAGGCAGCCTCTCTGCTAATGGGTGGGGTTGTGTTCCTGTCTTGCTAGTTGTTTGGCATGAGGTGTCCAACACTGGGGCTTTCTGGTCGTTGAGTGGAACTGGATCTTAGTGTTGAGACGGAGATCTCTGCGAGAGCTCTCACCGATTGATATTACGTGAGGACAGGAGGTCCAGTGTCCTGAACTCGGCTCTCCCACCTCAGAGGCTGAGGCCCGACACCCGGCCGGAGCACCAAGACCCTCTCAGCCACACAGTGTAGACAACTATGGTAGAAATCTGACTGGTATGTTGGATTTTTCTTGGCTGGGCGATTTATCCGTGCCAGGTTCCCTTTGTCAGAAACACAGCAAGCTAAAACGCTGAGACATCCGAGGTTTGTAGCGAAGATAGGGCCTATTTACAAGGCAGCCAAGGAGAAGACAGGAGAACAAAGTTCAAATCTCAATGCTTTTTTTTTTAACAAAATAACAGCCCTTTTAGCCCATGACACACAAAACTAATTTTTTCTTCGCTGAGCATTAAGTCGCACACACAAAATTAAATAGTTTGCCCCTACAGGAGTACGCGTGAGGTATCGCTGGCTCAGAAAAACAGTTACACGTGTATGAATTATATGTGTTTTAGATGTTTATAAGGATCAACTTTCCAGAACATTTTAGTGAGAAGTCAGATCTACGGCACAGACATTCTGGTAGAGGAGACACCTTCTTACGTGTCTAATTATGTGATGAAACTATGACAATCTCAAAACATAAAGTGGTTTAGTAGTAGATCTGGACTGGTAAGATCTGTTTTAGGGGATGTGAAGGAAGGTGAGTTCATTAAGGACTTCAGCTTCAACTTATTAAACTGGCAAATTGATTTTTATTTTTTGTTTTAAACCTTAAGCACAATGATTTAGAATCATCCAGACTTTTCAAGTCTCCTCCTTCTGCTCTGAGTATTAATGTGATAAATGATCCAGGCTCTCCACCCATGGGTGTGTTAGGGCTTTATCGGGTTTAATATCTGAGTCAGATAATAAATATCTTTTCCCACTTAAACTCTGTACTTATTACTTAGATGCCCTTATGCATTTTTGAATAGTCATGTTGGGAAACATTTTCCATTAAACACCTTCAGCCAAATGCCTGTCCTTCCTCAATGCTAAGGACTCTTCTACGACAGTGGAAACTGCCCTTTTGGTTGCTCTCCCTTTGCTCGGCCCCCATCTGGCTGCACCAGGAGTCAGACTCCAGCAAGGCTCTGACGTGGAAATGAATGACAGCTGGTCCCACTGAGGAAATTGTCGGTGTGAGTCTGACAGAACTGGGTTTGGACCCGGATTCTTACTTCATAGATTTGGGCAAAATATTTAATCTCTGTACGCCTCAGCTTCTCAATAATACCTGTTTGAGCACAGGAAAGAGTCGTAGGACAGGCTGGAGCTGGTGTAATCTTGGTGAAGGTGCTGCTGAGACACAAGAAGTGGTGAGTCGTGGTGGGTGGTGGAGGGGAGCCGGTGTGGACAGTGGGCGTGGATGGCGGGCGAGCTCTCTGTCTTCCAGGTGGAATCGTGTCAGGACCACGTTTCATCGCAAGGCCAGCCCTCTGTCATGTTGCTAAGGCAACTCATCATAATATTAGAGGGTTTTAAAAAATTATGATTCATGTTTTAGGAAAACCTACCCAGTCTGTTTCTTGTGACAACTTTTGATGAAAGGGTCTCAGTCGGGTGTGTAATGTGGAATCGTTTTCTGAGAGGCCTGGGCCACTGGGTCATGTACTTATGACGTGAGAGCATGCACAGCTTCTTAAAGCCTGTTTGTTTCAGAGTTCTGTTTCACTGCTGGAGTCTGTGCACACGGGGAAGGACAGGGTCTCATCGCTCTGCCTGTCTCTGTGCTCTGATCACTTCGGCTCCCTCCCATTAGGCTCTCCTCTTTTTCCTGGGGTACTTATTGTTTGGGGTTTTATGTTAGGGTTTTTCTGGTTTGGGATGTGCATTTCAAGGACTTATTCTTTATTCTCTTGGTTGCTGTTGGACTAGTAAAGAAGAATTGCATTCCCCCGAGCCAGCAGGACCCTGACTCAGGGATCCCAGCGTCTCCAGGAGGGAGGGTGCACACAGACAGGTGGACTCAGGGCAGGTGTGGTTTAACAGAAGGAGTCCTGTTAGCGACATCAAGGACAGGACTTGAGGGACAGGGCGAGATGAGCACTCTGACCGGGCCAGAGAGCCTCCCCAGAAGTCACTTTCTGAACAGACCTGAGTGTCTTCAGTTGTAGATTGGAGACACCACCACCTACGCCAAACAAGCCGTAGTGAATACATGCAATTACACCCATGCAACTTCTGATAGTGCCTGGTAGGCAGCTCAGTAAGAAGTAATCTGCTCTTAATCCCTCCTGCCTTCATTTTCCAGCGAATGCAACCAGCATATATAGACCTCTGTATGTCTATACATGTTCGTAAGGACAGATCTCCTTGAAGAACTAAAGACACTGTTTGTCCAGCCTGAGAACTTAAGGGCCAGTGGGAATAGTCAGACCCTGGTTTGATGGGACATTTCACCCCAGGAAAATGACTTTGAGTTGTAAAGTGATTCCTACAAAGTTTCATCATTAAGGTCTGAAAGTCTTCAACTCGAGAATAATTTTGACATGGAGTCCTTATTAGATAGGCATGCAGTTATGATAAATTGAAGTTAGTAGTTTGTATTAATTTAGGTTATTAGGCAACATGAGCAAATTAAAATACATTCTAACACAGGCAAATTTGGATGACATAGAGTTCAGGTTAATCCAGAGATTCAAGTACTGCATGTATTTTCAATTTCGCTGAATTATTTTCCACTGTGGTAGTTGTGTCAGCAAGGGCATAATCTTCAGGCAACTAATTATGTTTCCCTTCTAGAGATATAAATGGCATTACTGTTAAGAATTCTGCAGTTTATTTATTGTTCCTATAACTTACTAGCTGGACTTTCTCTTCATTTCTTACATCTACCTCTGAAAGATTAGGGATCTCTTTTCTAAACACCTGCGAAATCCTTCCGGAGGTTATGAACAGAGACCATGCAGACAAGAGAGCCTCTGAGGTGATTTTCTCTGAATGAGATTTATTTGTGAACAGCTTGTGGCCTTTCATCGTTAAGAATTGTGACTCTGTTCGTTGATACCAACACTCGAGGTTAAAATGTGTGGCCAAGAAAAGAGAAGGAAAGATAATCTTTCATTTAATGACGGAAAACAAAGTACTTGAAGCTTTGACGCTTAAGACTGGAGATATAAAAAAAGTGCTGAGCTACTGCTCACCTATTTACCAATTCTTACATCCTTCACCTCTTAGGATTCCAGCATAAATCTGCATACAACGTGAGAACTTGTTTTTTTAGATTTGTGGCTCTGCGTGAATCTAGGATTTTAAAAAAAAAAAAAGAAAAAAAGAAAGAAAAGAAAACCAACCCACTAGCAAGAGCGTGGTTTCGGTACACGTAGCTGCTTCCAGAAGGATGGGTGTTATGTGGCTTTTCCATGTCTCCACGTTGGGGTGAGGTGGAGCCCGTGGGTTCAGGGATGGACTTCTCTTGGGCATTTGGTCTGATTTACTCACAAAGGGTCTCATTTTTGCCATTTTGCTGAAATTCCTCCTTTTGGGACTGAGATGCTGCGTCGCATGTAGGTTGTTGCTTGCTTTGTGCTGTGGGAAGAAGGCTGAATTCCCATTTGGACACGTGACGGTTAACTTTATGTGTCAGTTTGACTGGGAGGCCCCCGTAGCTGGTAAAACAGTGTTTCCGGGTGTGTCAGCGACGGTGTTTCCAGAGGAGGTTAGTGTCTGAATCTGTGGACGGAGTGAAGCACACCCACCCTTCCCAACGCGGGCAGCCGTTGAGGGCCCAGGTAGGTAGAGAAGGCGCGCCCTTCCTGCCTGAGCTGAGACGTCCACCTTCTCCTGACCCTCCTGTTTCTCAGCCGCCAGACTCAGACCCAATTGCTCCACCGGCCGTCCTGGCTCTGCGCGCTGCAGATCGCGGGACTTCTCGGCCTCCCGAGAAGTCCCGCGATAATCACGCGAGAGCGCTCGTCATAATGAATCTCCTCTCGTCCGCATCCGTATCTGTATCCATCCTCTCTCGGTTCTGTTTCCCCGGGGAACCCAGGCTGACCGCCTGCCAGGGCCGGGCCGCGTGGCTGCAGTTGTCCAGAGAGTCGTGCAGCACGATCGGGCATTGAGTTCTGAGTTGCGAGCTAACCAATCAGTGCACGGGGATGTTCCGAGTGGCTGTTCATTTCCATTCGTGCAGCACCTCTCACGCCTCGGGTGGAGTTGCGACAACCCAGACATCGGTGTTGACGAAAGGAGGTGGCGTGGAGGAGGCAGGCGTGTTAGGGTTTGTTGAAGCCCAGGTTGTGGTGGTCACCAGGGGTGGACGTATCCTGGATGTGGTTGCCGGACTAGAGTCCCCCTCGGGCACCTCTGGGGGAAGTCGGTGCTGGTCTTAGACGTGGCCCAAGGCCGGGTCCTCGGAGCACAGGGTGGGACGCAGAGGTGCTCTGACGTGATGCAGGCAGATGACCTCACACCTCTGGGCCTGTTTCCCCAGTGAGAGTGCCTGCCTGTGTCTATACCCCACCCCACCTAGAAAAAACTTAATAAAGCCGGCGTTCAGAGCTTGGAAAGTGTGAATCCAGCTCAGCGAAGCTCTGTCTGTCATCTGCGGGGCACGTACCAAGCAGTCCCTCCTTCTGAGAAGACACACGCAGACCCTGTTCCAGGGAGCAGTCAGGGGCCTCCACCACGGCCGCCGGTCTCTGTGCCCCGGCAGGACCTTGAACCCGTGAGTTGCCCAGGCCTCCCCCCCTCCTCCATCCCCGTCACATCCTTCACTGGAGAAGCCTGTCCCCGCTTTGGCCGTAGCGTCCCCAGGCTCCCAGGGGCTTCTTCCTGGCCTCTCCGAGCTGTGCCCTTGGGAGGCCTGCTGCATCCGCCAGGAGCCTGGCTTCTGGGGCTGCGTTCGCGAGCCAGGCCATGCGGGCGCATCGCTGGGCTCTGGTGATTTCTGCGCCTCAGTCCCTCCCCCGTGAAGCGGGTCGCAGGCTGCAGGAGGATGGAGCGGGCAGGCTCATCGTGGTGGGGGCCCTGGAGTGGCCACGGTTCCTCACCCGCTGTGTCCTCTCCTCCTCCCACTCGGCCAAGGCAGGGACGGGCATCTTGTTCTGTCCAGGGTCGCAGAAAACACCAGAATAAGGTGACGCAGCCCATGGAAGGCATTTCAGGCAGCGGGAATAGAATGGGAAGGCGAGGAGGACCAAGAATGCAGCAACGACGTGAATTATTATTCTAATCGTTACCAATAGTATAAATCACACGTATTAAAATGCTGGTGATTGCAAGGAGCTTCTAGGCTCTGGGGTTCCAGGAAACCCTAGAGAAGATGTCCAGACAGCAAAGCAGTGATGCTGGGGAAGCTCGCTGAGCCGGGCAAGAGGATCTCAGGGACGCAGATCTGCACCTTGAGTTCCTTGTGACGGCTGTGTGAAATGTCCCAGGGGAGCCGAACCCCTGAATCGAGTCTGGGAATGTTCCAGGACAGACAGGAGGGTCACGTGTCTCCTGCGGCCCCAAAGCCAAGGACCACCGACCGGGGGGCGTGAAAGAGCAGAAACGTGCTGGCCCCAGCCTGGAGGCGGAAGTCGAGCGTGGTGTCAGCAGGGCAGGCTCCTTTCGGAGCCTCGAGGCACAGTCCGGCCATGCTCTCTCCCGGCCTCGGCGTGGCCGGCAGGCCCTGGAGGTCCCTGGATGCCTGTCCTTGGACTTGGGGCCCCATAAATCCACGATCACTGTGTCTCAAGATCCTTAATTAATTACATCTGTTTCCAAATAAGGTCACATTCTGAGGTTCCAGGTGGATGTAAGTTTGGGGACACAGTTCAACCCACTGGTGATGACATGCCTTCCCCACACATGATGCACCCTGTGTTCATCTCAGCTGTGACAGGCGCCTTCCTCCCTGAGCAGGGTCTGCGAGGTTCCCGTCAGGGCCTCCATAAGCCACCTGAGACCGGGCCAGAGGACACTCCTGGAAGCAGCCCAATGTGTGTCCTCAAGGCGAATCCCATGGGCCCCCTCCCTGTGATGTCACGCACCTTGAGTCCCCATCCATTTGGACCCGTTATGACTTTGTGTCCTGAATGCGGCATCGTGCATTATGTGTGGATTTCACGTTCTCGCTGCCACCGTCCTCGGCCCCCGTCCCCTAGGACTCGAGTGAACACCCAGCAGGACAGGCTTCTCCCCTTCAGCTGGCGCCCTGGCTGGGAATTTGTCAGATGAAAACTCGAGCCCATAGAAACACGCGGCGCCCCAGAGCCTCCGTGACTGACTCAAGTACTTTTCCAGTGGGTCCTGGCGTCGTTTAGTAAAGCCGACGTCCTCGGGCACTCACCAGGCTCAGCCGTGGTGAACGGGTCCGTGGGAAGCTGCCTCTCCCACGCGGGCATCTGGGTCACCGGGGTGGCGGCAGGGAAAGTTCAGAGGGTTTGTTATGAGAAGCTGCCTGGGCTCCTCTCTTACAATCTTCACGTGGTGACTCAGCTGCGGCCTCTTTCTCTTGTCCTGGAGCCTCACCGTCCCCTCTCCTTTGGGTACAGATGATGATGGGACAGAGGTGGATATAAATAGATCCCAGCTCCCTGGCTACTCCGGTGTTCCCATACAGAGGACCGAGGTTTGGTGGCAAGGCTGTCTGCACAGATGCCGGGGACCCAGCCTCCCGGACATCCCAGCTCTGCCTCCATCCTCCGACCGCGTGTCTTGGAGAGAGTACTGCAGGTGTGGGTGAAGCAGGCGTGGGGTCTCAGCTCTTTAAGGAACAGCGGCGCCAAGCCCCCCAACCTCCGCTGTGAGCAGAAAGCATTTCCGAGGTCCTCTGAGCGGGCTGCCTGACGAGGCAGGTGGAGGGGTCCTGTGGCCGAGGCCGGTGTGGTGCTCCCTGGCCGACCCCCACCTCCCGCCCAGAGGGGGCCCCTCCCCGGGAGGAGGAGTTGTCCGGAGCCCTCTGGGTGAAAGGCTTTCCTGGGCTGTAACTTTTCAGACCTCAGGGAGCCCTGCCGGGCAGTGGGAGCTGCCCCGGGTGGCGGGGCCTCCGCCCTGCCCACTCACTTTCCAGAGGCCGTGTCGTCAGTGCTGTGACACCCCCAGGAAGTTGCCCATTTATGGCTAAAATGATATCATCACAAGAGGTGGCTCCTGTCTAAATAGGGATCATTTGTGAAATGAGATTATAGACGTTTCTTTGAAAAAAACAGGACGCACAGGCACCTGCTTTCTGGAATCGATATCCCGGGGGCTCGGGCTGCACCATAATGAAGGTGTCCACCCCCGTGGCTGATTCCATTACGAGCGGGGAGCCTCCCTTTCCTGCTCGTTGCTGGGCGGCCCCCGCATCCACATGGAGTCGACTCCAGATCCGTGTTTTCTATTATGCTTGAATATATGGGACATGCATCGCAATCCCATGCCCGCCACCCTGCTGCAGTGCACTTGTCTGGTGGAGCCCCGTGGCCGCCTGGTCCACGGCGCGACTGCCCGGCCTCGGATACACGCTGGGTGGCCTCTGGCCTTGCTCTCTCGCAGTGATTTTGAACCTTCCTCCCAGCGCACGTCCCCCTGTTTGCTGACAAGCCTCCTGCTCTTGGCATTTGGACGCTGCAGGCAGCACGGCGGGAGTCTTGCCTCGGTAAGTCCAGGATGACTCGTCTCTTACTTTCCCCGGCTCAGATGTACTTCCACTAGTGCGGTGGCAGCAGGCAGGCAGCCAGGAGCGATTAGCACCCGACTCGTTAGTCTCTGCGAGCAGCTTGCCCTCGGCACTTTGCACCAGGTTTTCTCACCGTCCTCCCTCCCACCGTACGTTGCTCTGCCTTTATAAGTAAAATACTCATCTCTCCATAGACGCGGTAGCCGCCGGGGAGCATCTTAATTGCTGTGGAGGGTTTGGGGGAGAGGACTGGCACGGCGGTCTAGAACGACACCGCTGTCATTCTGAGAAGACAAGTTCATTCTCCAATTAACCCTGATTCCGATAATCACTGAACGCCCGAGCGATGGGTAAGGCGAGAACTATTCTGGCTCTCTCTCCGTTCGTTAAAGCAAAGATGCAGCAGCTGGGCTGCTGGCTTCAGCATCCCTTCGGGAACGAGTAAGTCCAGGGACCTGCAGTTATTAAAACCCGTGTTTTTTATGCAAGCTGTGGGGAGAAGAGCCTGTGAAGACAGCTTCCTTTGTAATGCCTGCTGTAGCCAGAGCCTCCCTGCTCCCTGCAGCTGCATTAAATAGGATGAAAGAAAAGGGGGAAGATCTTTGAGATGCTGGGAAGCGCTGCCTTGTGTTTATGCCATGAAAGCCGTAAACCCCTTCAGAAGCAGGAGGTTTCGGTGTGTGGTGCCGACCGAGCGGCCGTCCTCTGCCCTGGCAGAGGTGGCAGTGCTGGGCTGTGAAGGGAATCGCTGGGGCTTCAGAGCGACATGCTTTGCTGAGGGTCCCCGCGAGCCAGGTCCCTGGAGGGCAGTGGGCAGGGGCATGGTGGCAGGTGCCCGGCGAGCCTTGAGCAGTGAGCTGAGGGTGTTTCTTCTTGTGCTTCTTGCCCAGCTCTGCTGACATTTTTGTTTTGCTTTACCTTGTGCAGAAATATGCCCCCCTCTAAATAGTAGCAGCCGCCTCTTCCTAACGGGAGTGGCTGTCGATTAGGGAGGTTATTATCCACTCAGGCATCTAGCGATCTGGTTTTACAAGTTCCTGCTATCAACGCCCAAGATGCCTTCTATGTAGATGTTATACTCTGTGCAGAAGCCGGCACGTCCAATAAGAAGCAGTTACTGGTTTGCCCATATTTAGGTGCATATTGACTGTTCCATTCATAATTTTGTCCCCAGAGCTCAGGTGCATTTCCACGCACGGGCTCCGTGTCACCATGGAGTATTTTGTGGCCTTTAGCTCATCCAGGAAGCAGAACGAGTCAGTGGACTTTCTCTGGCTTGTGAATCATGGTTTTTTTCTCAGCAACAAGTGCTGGCTCAGGATCACTGATCACGAATGTCACTCATGGAAGCGGGGCCCTACACGGTCCCCAGAGGGGCAGTTAGGGAGCAGGCGCCTTGGTGGGATTCGGGGCCATGCAGAGAGTTTGATTTAGACCAACTGCATGTGTGGGGAGGTCTGGGCACAGGTGTGAGCAGACGCCCACCCGGAGAGCAGGTGACATCAGCCTGGGTTTGCAGCACTAATTCAACAATAAGTGTTGGCGAGTAATGAGTATCGCATATATTTTTTAGCAACTCATTTCAATCTGTTTATGGCCAGAACAATAACGAATGGCTTCAGAATAAGTCTGTATAGTAACACTGTTCAACTTGGAAAACTGTAACTGCAAGATGCATACCCGGTTCTTTGACTGGGACAGACAGCAGACCTTCTACAATCAAACCAGAGATGCCCTCGGAGGCTGGTGTGCGTTTGGCGGGTAAACGCTAGCTCTCTGCTCTGGTTTGATCAAACCGGCATTAGTAACTTCAAAGCGCTTTTTTGTTTTCTAAAGCAACATCGCTTTTATTTAAATACTGTTTAATTTGATAGCTTCCTTTTTCTAAACGAGCGAGTTTTTACAGTAGCGGATCAGACTGACATCCTCTAAAAAATACAGACTCAACGCAGGCTGAATGGGGACTGTCCACACGCTGGGCTCTGCCTGGTACGAGGAGCGTTTGAGACTGTTTCCTTTCTCCTTTGAGTCCACTGCATGCTGCACTGACCTCAGTGCTGATTAGGAAGAGGAAAATGACCACACACACACACACACACACACACGCACACACTTGCCTTGTAACACACACATACACACCCCTGCCCCATCACACACACACACCCCTGCCCCATCACACACACACACCCCTGCCCCATCTCACACACACACACACACACACACGCACACACTTGCCTTGTAACACACACATACACACCCCTGCCCCATCACACACACACACCCCTGCCCCATCACACACACACACACACACACACACACACACACACACACACACACACACACACACACCCTCCCCTGGTTTAGCAGAGACCCTTTTAAGGAGGCAGAGGCCGAGTGCATGCGCTCAGGGCCCTCGTCATGGGAGGCACAGGAAGGGCGTCTGACGGCCGCTGTGCATGTACAGCCTCCTCGGAGCGTGGGTCTCCAGATGGGACCAGACACCCCCGCTCTGTGTGCTTGTAACCCGGTGCACAACGTGTGCGGTTTATTTCTGAACACACCCCCCCCCCCCCCACGCTCGTTGTGACGGCCTTCATCCCCATTTGAACACAAATCCCCCTCCAGGCGACTGTGCACAGGGGACCCACACTGGGAGGCTGGTGTCTCAACTCTGACTCGGTACGTTATTTTCAAAGACATAGCAACTGCTAGAAATTTGATCATCAGGTCCTTATTTTATTCTTGACTGTTTCCCGATAATAACTGGTAGTAAAATTAGCATTCTTCCTCTGACTGGCATCAGGGGGAAAAAGTCAGAACATTTCTATTTAGAGAAGAGTTATTGTGAAACTGCTTTTCCTGTCCACACGTACTTGTGAAAAATGTGCCGCGTTCAGCGGGGCCCGAAAGTGACGTATTTGGGTGGGACTCTTTCGTTTCCGTCACATATCACACAGCACCAAGGGTTTGGCTTCTAAATCTGGTGGGTGAGGAGTGGGGCTTCTGGAAAGTGAGCTGCTGACCCTCAGGCGGCTCCTCTCACTGAAGACAGAGACTCAGCAGAGGCCGGCGTCTGCCTCTCCCACGGGGTCGGGAGGGGTCTGATTCCCCTTCTCTTCACTGGGTCCTTAGGACACACCTTAGGGTCCCTACAGCCCTGGGGCCTGCGTCTCTGCTTCTCCCGTCTACGTGTGTGGTTGCGTAGTGGGCAGCTCACGGACAGAGGATCTGAATCGCTAATGTCCCCAGAGAGTCCCATAGGCCGGTCCATCTGGAGAGCTGGACCCAGAGGCCCCGGAGGGCCTTCCCGAGCTGCTGGGCTTCGTGGGCTGTCACTCACCTCCTCAGCCAGTGAGAGGGGCAAGGGCACCCTCCCCAGGTCATGCCCCAGAGGCCCCAAGGGACAGTGGCCTCTGGGGTGTCAGCGCAGCTGTGCTCACAGGGACCCCTCGTGAGGGTGGAGGTTACAGGACACGCACCCTCCCGCGCCCTCCGTCTCCTTGGGCTGCATACATGGCATGTTTGGTCGCCGCAGCCAGGAAGGCTGGCTCAGCTGGTCTGGGTCACTTGTCACCCGACAGGTCCCGGCTGGACCTGGATGAGCTGTGTCCCGGTCATCACTCGGAAAGCCCGTGGGGCCTGCAGGCTTGCTCTGTTCCACGCCACGGGCGCCATCCTTCTGCGTCAGGCCCAGGCCCTGCTGCCTCCCTGCACTGCCATTTCCTGTGGTTCGGTTGCTAAGCTAGGACATGCATCTACCTCCATCTGAGGAAGACTGGACGGCTCTGACCTGGGCCTCACCCCGTCCGGCTCTAGGGCAGACCCCCGGGGCCTGCGGGGATGGAGAGGGGAGGGCTGATCCCGGGTCCTGTGGGGATGGAGGGGGGAGGGCTGACCCTCGGGTCCTGTGGGGATGGAGGGGGGAGGGCTGACCCCAAGTCCTGTGGCGATGGAGGGGGGAGGGCTGACCCTCGGGTCCTGTGGGGATGGAGGGGGGAGGGCTGACCCCCGGGTCCTGTGGGGATGGAGGGGGGAGGGCCGACCCTCGGGTCCTGTGGGGATGGAGGGGGGAGGGCTGACCCCCGGTCCTGTGGGGATGGAGGGGGGAGGGCTGACCCCCGGTCCTGTGGGGATGGAGGGGGGAGGGCTGACCCTCGGGTCCTGTGGGGATGGAGGGGGGAGGGCCGACCCTCGGGTCCTGTGGGGATGGAGGGGGGAGGGCCGACCTCGGGTCCTGCGGGGATGAAGGGGGGAGGGCTGCACAGCTCTCCTGGGACCCGATTCAGCAAAACCTTGGCCTTGGGGCATCCGAGGGGAGGCCACCGTGCAGATGTTCCATTACACACACCTCTTGCAAAATACAGGCATCCTGCTGCCCTTCAGTCGCCTCTTTCTGTGCCCGACTTTCCAGTTTCCTCATCCCTCCTGGTTTTCACTCACTCTAGTTTCTAAAATTCATCTC
This sequence comes from Pseudorca crassidens, assembly GCF_039906515.1. NCBI lineage: Eukaryota > Metazoa > Chordata > Mammalia > Artiodactyla > Delphinidae > Pseudorca > Pseudorca crassidens. The sequence continues at coordinate 26,896,750 of NC_090316.1, forward strand.
TCTTTAAAGCATTTGTGGTAGCGTCCAACTCACGGGGACCGTCTGGGCACGCAGCTTCCAGGTGTATGTGTGCGTGCGTGTGGTTTAGATTTATTTTTATTTAATTTACTTTTCATATATGTGTGTGTGTGTGTATGTGTGTGGGTGAAATGAATATCCTCTATCACCCACTTATTGACTCAAAGAAGGAATTCTTCAAGGACGCAGTGTGCATGTCTGGTGAGGTTCTAGGAGCCCCGTGCGTGTGGACGTGGGGGTGGCGCGGACCTGGCCTGGAGCTGCATCTCTGTCCGGGGGGGTGGGGCTCTCGGAGCAGGGCTGGTGGGCAGGTGAGTGTCAAGAGCAGGACGTTAGGGACATGGGGGTGAGGGCCCCATCACGCGTTTGCCTGCCCTTCCTCCGCCTGCTTCCGCTTCCGTCCTGACCGCTAGAGGTTGTGCTGTAATTTGCGTAAGAAAAGAGCTTCCGCCCATTAGTGCCTCACCTGTGTGGTTCATCACTGTCGCGCTGAGTGTCTCGTGAGTGTGCACTCGATCTGTTGAAATCTTCCCGTCCTCAAACATAAGGATATTCTTGAAAACCTGGATGCTGCCCATGTGCTGACTTGGAAGTTTTCCCTGCTGACTAGATTGTGATGATTTCCGAGGGAAGCCGCTGTCACCATATTCACTTAATCAGGGAGTTCCCATGTGACACGTTGTGATTTTTAATTGTAACCCACTAATTATCTCCCCACTGCACCTCTGCCCTGATGTCACCGGGATCGTTAAGAAAGACACTTCCTTTACTGAAAGAGGAAAGGTCCGCCCTGATGCCCACCCCTGGGCATGGTTGGGAGGCGAGTGGGTCTTCCACCTTCCAAAACGATTCTTGAATAGAAACCCCACAAAAACATCTGAGGTCGTTTTCTCTCCTGCCTTTGGAGTGCATCAGTTCACATTCCCTTTGTAAATTTACCATAAATACTAAAGTTTTAAAATATAGCAAAAACAGCCATTAAATAGCCCGGAACTAGGAAGTTTTGTAGCTGGAACCAGGGAGAAATAGCCACTGAGAGTGTCCTTCTCTCTAATGGCCATGGAGCGTATCAGACCTTTGTCTGTAGAAATTTCTATAATAAAAATATTTGTATATCAGTGTTAAACTTATAGATGGGCATGTGTAACTCAGCAAAGAATGAAAACCAGCCTGTGTGCTCAGAATTTTAAACATGACACAACTGGCCCCAAATAAATAACGTATATTATTACCCTCACTTTTCAAAAGATATTTTTGTTTGTTTTCTGGTGAGAGAAACTGCCTTAGTGTCTTAATTCCTGTGGCCACGGGTGTTAAACTTTGGGGAAAGGGAAAGAGGTGTCCCCACCACTCATCTTTCCCATAATCAGACGATTAAGATATGGGGTGACTTTTGAGACGTCATCTGATCTATCCTTTGGGGCTGTATAAACCCAATGCAGTTCTACCCAAGAAAATTCAACACCACTTAGCAAAGGGACCACCAGCATCCAGTGGACACTGGTCCCACCAGCAGGGTCCTGCCTGAACTCAGCACGGCAGGGCCGTGCTCGGTCCCAGCGACTGGACGGGTGTGCGATACCGAAGCCTTCGGAGCAGTTGGGTGAGCGCTGACCACACAGGCCACGGCTCCCACGACAGCCAGGTCAGGTGAACCCTCCTCCCACCTCTGATGGTGCCTCAGGCCTGAGAGAAGTCAGGTCATCCTTGAGGATGAGACCCAGGGGTCAGGAGGGCTGGTTTTTGCAGAGGCCGTGCTTCCTCGCTGGGCCCGGAAGACGATAGTCCAGGGATTGATTTGAGGACACCTCCTGTCTGTCTCCCTCCCTCCTTCCTTCCTTCCTCTTCCCCTTCCCCTTCCCCTCCCCCTCTGTCTCTCTCTCCCCCTCTTGGTTTTTTATATCCAGGGAAGGTCCTGTTTGGGCCAAGTGGAAAGCTCTTCCTTTTCTAACAAGTGGGGCTGTGCAAAGCTTTGGGGGTGTCTTGCGCCCGGCTTACCCGTCAAGCTGCCTTTTAAAGGTGGACTCTGCGTCCGTACTCGTGGGAGGGGAGCCTCCAGACGGATGGTTCGAGGGCAGAACCAGGTGTCGACGGGCGGACGCGTGCACAGCGACCTGCACGTGTCCCTGCCCAGTCCTCTCCTCGGTGGGGAGGGGACAGGAGCCATTTAAACACCAGAAGCTCTGCGCACAGACCGAGTGCAAGGATAGCAGTAGATGCAGGTGCACTGCGGCCGTGGTCTGCGGCCTTTGCACGTGAAGTCGGTCACCGGGCACAGAGCTTCCCTCCAGTCAGGCGCTGTGCAGGCAGCGCCCGTGGCTCTGGACGGTCTGTGTCAAAGTAGCCGGGACCAGAGTCTGGATCGAGTGCTCAACGTGACCTCATCCACAGAGAGTGGTTTGAGGACAGATGTGAAGTGTGCCTTTCAGAGAGAAAAAGTGATTCCTATAAATAGCGAGTGATAGAAGAGGTGTTTAAGAAAAGAGTTCTCTTGAAAACCTTCAAGTGGATAGAAAGGCTGGGCCTGCGTCCTGGTCCTTCTGTAGATGGAGGGGGTGGGCCGCCTTGAGGGGGGCTGGGTGTCCCTGTTCCCCAGCACCGCCCCCCGGCTCCTGTCCTGGCTCCACCGTCTCCCGTTTTGAAATGGGACCGATCCTGGATTCCCACCCTTCCCGGCTCCCTCCACTCGCGGGCTCCCCGGAGGATTTTCCCCTAGTTCAGAACATCCATTTGTCTAGAATAATATTAATAGTGAAGAAAGAACAGCCGCTAGAGCCATCCTTTTAAAATTACTAGACTTTAAGAGCAGTTGTAGGTTTACAGAAAGATGGGGCAGAAAGTACCCCCCTCCACCACAGGAACCTTCCCTTATTTTAACACCTTGCATTGTGGTTGCGTTTGTTACAATGGATGAACCAGTATTGGCATATGATTATTGACTAAAGTCCATAGTTTACTTAAGGATGCACTCTCTGTGTTGTCCATTCTGTGGGTTTGGACAAAAGTATAGTGACTTATATCCATCATTGTAATAGCAAGCAGAGTAGCTTCACTGCCTTAAAAATCCTCCATGTTCTGTCTGTTCACCCCACCCTCCCCGCACCCCCTGGCAACCACTGATCTTTTTACCGTCTCCATAGTTCTGCCTTTTCCAGAATGTCATACAGTTGGAATCATACACTCTGTAGCCTTTTCAGATTGGCTTCTTTCATGTAGTTATAAGGTTCTTCCACGTCTTTTCATGGCTTGATAGCTCCTTTCTTTTTAGCTGAATAATATTCCGTTGTCTGAATGGACCACAGTGTACTTACCCACACACCTACTTACCCACACACCTACTCAGGAGCATTTTGATGCCTTCCAAGTTTTGACAATTGTGAATAAAGCTGCTATAAACATTTGAGTGCAGGTTTTTATGTGGACATAAGTTTTCAGCTCATTTGGGTGAACACCAAGGAGTGTGATGGCTGGGCTGTATGGTAAGAGTGTCTAGCTTTGCAAGAAGTTGCCGGGCTGTGTCCCAGAGCGGCTGTATGTATGATGTTGGCGTCTCTTCATGTGCTTATTTGCTGTCTGTATACATTCTTTGGTGAGGTGTCTGTTCAAGTCTTTTGCACATTGTTGATTGGGCTGTTTATTTCTCATTGAGTTTAAGAATTCTTTGTGTACCTGTTGTCTTTTATCCGATATGTGCTTCGCAGGTAATTTTTCTCAGTCTGACTTGCCTTTTCATTCTTAAGCACTCTTTTAATATACGGTAAACATATATGTATACATATGGGTACATAGGTGTATCTTTTTAAGTAACGTATCTCTCCTGAAGTAGTAATGCTTTCATTTCTCCTGGATTTTTTTGTTGAGACTGTTTCAACGAAATTTTAAATCGGTTTAGCAGCAGTTGTTTACGGCCTGCTGACTAGCAGATGGTGTGCTGAGCGCTCCTTTCACCTCTCCTTGCTACCTTACTCTGTCTTTTGCAGCTTTACTCCTATAGCTAGGTTCCCCAGCAAGGGTGTGGGTTCTATAGTCATGCATTTGTTTTATGAACATGTACTGACTGTGAACCACGAATAGGAAGGCTCGTAGGATCTGGAGGTACAGAGACAATTAAAACATGATTCATATATTGAATGAGGTTATAATCCAGTTGGGAAGATGGTCACCGGCAGAAATAGCATCAACACAGGGCAGACGAGACAGCTTTCCTGAGAAGTCGTGGACACAGTGCCATGGGGACCTCGGATAAGAAGTCGGTTTAATTTGCGTTTGAAGGATCAGTGACAGCTTTACAGAGGGAGTAGGTTTGGATTGGACTTTGGAGTGCAGCTGGGATGTTTATACCAGAACGGGAAGAAGTCATTTCCAGCCGACAGACAGTGGGGCAGCGTCTGGCAGCTGCCGGGTGTCATGAAGGGCTGGGATGTGGTTAAGGGGACGGTTGGACACATGCTCAAATGCCTGTCATCTCTAACCGCCCCCTCACGTGGTCTGCATCATCCTTCCCGGTGTGTTGCTAGTGTTGTGACGCTGTGACGGTCCCGGTTCTATAGACGGGCGAACGGGGCCGGTGGGAGACAGAGCCTGGGTGAGAACCTGCATCTTGGACTTGAGTGTGGGGAGGGCCTGACCCCGAGTGGCCCGCGGGTTTCCGTGTGGGCTGGCGCTAGGAGGCAGCATGTGTGTACCTCCACCTTAGAACTTTTTGTGGCTTTCTCTCCCGCTGAATGCCGAGCTTGCTGTCAGGCACAGAGTGGGCAGGGCCTCCTTCCTCTGGGGCTGGTCTCCTCCGCCCTGGTGGAGCCTGGGGGCCTCGTGCAAGGTGTGCGTTGTGAAGGTAACTGGTCATGCCTGGGAAGGCAGCCTCTGCTCTCAGGCTTGAGCAGAGTGCGGTCAATAGTAAGGAAGTCAACTTGTTTTGTTACAAAGGAGAGGGGCTGGGGGACAGAGAGAGACAGAGAGACAAGGAGAGAGAGACGGAGAGTCAGATAGAGACAGAGAGGGAGAGAGACAGAGAGGAAGAGAGAGATGGGGAGTCAGAGAGACACAGAGAGGGAGAGAGACAGAGACAGAGAGACAAGGAGAGATGGAGAGTCAGAGAGGGAGAGAGACAGGGAGAGAGACAGAGAGGGAGAGAGACAGAGGGAGAGACAGAGAGGGAGAGAGACAGAGAAGGAGAGAGACAGAAAGGCAGAGAGACAAGGAGAGAAAGATGGAACGTCAGAGAGAGACAGAGAGGGAGAGAGACAAGGAGAGAGAGATGGAGAGTCAGAGAGAGACAGAGGGGGAGAAAGACAAGGAGAGAGACAGAGAGGGAGAGAGACAGGGAGAGACAGACACAGAGAGGGAGAGAGACAGAGAGGGGGAGTGCGCGCCCATTGAGCTCTGTCCGTGGTGCTGAGTGCCCCGTGGCTCAGCTGAGGTCCCGACGCACATGCTTGATCTTGCCCCTCTAAGTGGTCACAAAGGAACCAGGAACCAGTTTCCTCAGCCCCAGTTATGAGTCACAGATGTTCATATTATCAAGTTAAAAAAAAAACCTCATCAGTGGTAAGTCCATACTAGGTCACATCCACTTACATGGCGCTCTGAGGAGTTGTCCTTTTGACTCCGTTGTACTGGAAATGGATTGTGTTAAAAGTTGCTTTAAGAGGGTAAAATAGTGCCTGGAATTCTATACGTAGATCCAGAATGTTTTTGAACATGGAGAAGCCATGGAGATCTTGATAGTTTAACAATACGAAATTATATGTATATTACCTCATTTGCATACACAGGTATTATGTTTGGTATACTAAAATTTAAAATAAGGCTTTATTCTGGAGATGATTGCAAAATCGAATTAAATTTGCATCACACATTGTTCCACTTTTTTAAACAACTGGATAATAACGTTTAAACCTGCTGCATTTCTTAATGTTTGCTAGTTCCTGAAATAATAATAATAGTAACAGCCAGAGTAGTAATAATAACAGTAACATCTACCTCCTAGAGTTTAGGTGACATTAAAATGCTAACCCGCACGTGCCCCTAACAGGTTCCCGCACATGGATCATGCAGAGCTGTTGCTATTGGTGTTACTAAATGTCTCATTAGTAATGGGCTAACTAAGGTACTTTAGGAGAAACGTATCAACAGTGTGTTTCTTTCCTTTCTGGTTCAGTTCTGCTCTTTCATGGTTGGTTGAGTCTTCCCTGGGCGCAGGTCGCCCCCTGAACTAGGAACTTGGTAAAACTGGAAACACTGTCACGTGTTCTGAACTTCACGTCATCTGCAGTGTCAGAGAGAGGAGGCAAAATGTTCCCATCTCTGCAGCAGTGAGTGGCTTCTGAGCTGATGCTGGTGTCTCCCTGGTCTTTTCAGCCCTAATCAGGGTGACGTGAAAATGTCCCCTAACCTCTGGGTTGAATCAGAAGAGGAATGCCCCAAAGGAAGGAGGAGAAGGGAGACCTTCTTTCTTCTGTGAAAGGTCAGGGCTCCCTGCAGGCAGAGATGTGAGTCCCCTTCCTCTACATGGGACGGTGCCTGCTGTTGACATAGACATCTTCCTGATACTTTTTATTTTAATCTTTTGGAGACAGAACTCAAGTAGCAGGTTGCTAACTATACTTAAAGTATGTTGTGTTGATAATTCAAAAACAATTTCATGGACTTTTTGCAAAAAAACAAAAACATTTTTCAGACTATTTTTTCCTTTCCTTATTTGACTCTTTTTGGTTTTTGCATTCCTACATACTCTCTGTGTTTTTTAAATACTGTGTTTGGAGGGTAATCGTAGTGTCCGGCTCTGGTTAAGGGTGGGAACAGCAAATCTGGGGTACCAGTGGAGGAGATATTGCATCCGCTCGGAGGGCGCCGTAGCTCTCAGAGGTAGCCTAATAGCACACTCCCGGACGATTCAACTCAGAAGGAGAAGCACGTGTGCAGCACACTTGCCAAGGAATCCACATTTGGTACAAGCCGGGCTCGGCACAGCTGTGCCCCCATCCGTGGGCTGTCTCCTAGAGAAAGATCAGAGTGGCTTGTCTGAGGGCTGCCAGGTAACCAGTGGTATTCCTCATGTGAGAGGCGCCTGTGCGCTCTTTCCTTTCTGTAAGATTTTACCTGGACTACAAAACCTGGTAGGAACCAAGTGGCACTCCGTGGAGATCATCAGTGGTGACTAATTTGACCTGGGAAAAGGAGAACTCAAAACAGGCTCTTCCTGAAACCGTTTAAAATCAAGACGGGGTAAGTGAATTCAGGTATTATTTCCTAGTCTTAGGCATTTAAAACTTTAAAAATAAAACTTCTTCTTAAAAGGGTCTATTATGGGCTTATAAATAAATTATATCGAAATGTACCTCTCAAAATACCTGTCGAAATTCATAGAAAAGGAAGAGGAAGAATGTCGGCTACAGTTGATCTTAGTTATGAGGTTTCACTCCTGGTTTACTGTGGTCAAGGCGACAAGAAATGTGGTCAATTATAGAAAACTCTTCCTCAAATGAGGCAGAGGAGGATGTGAAATTTTAAAAGTTTTCCGCAGAGGACACTGGGGACTGGACTCCAGTCCCCCCCGCTATCTGCTCACACCCGTTCCCCCCAAGTGACCCCGAGACATGGCCTCTGCTTTCAGTGATGAGTCTTCTCAGCCTCTTTATTTCTGATTTATTTGATTCTTTATTTCTTATTTGATTTTTGCAAACACCAGCTATTATGGGGGATTTTGAAGTTGATTTTGCTCTTTTATGAAGTTTAAGCTTATATTGACTTCGTTACCCAAATTTATATTCTAAATTTTTTTAAAATTAATTAATTAATTAATTTTTTATTTTTGGCTGTGTTGAGTCTTCGTTTCTGTGCGAGGGCTTTCTCTAGTTGTGGCAAGCAGGGGCCACTCTTCGTCGCGGTGCGCGGGCCTCTCGCTATCGTGGCCTCTCTTGTTGCGGAGCACAGGCTCCAGACGCGCAGGCTCAGTAGTTGTGGCTCACGGGCCTAGTTGCTCCGCGGCATGTGGGATCTTCCCGGACCAGGGCTTGAACCCGTGTGTCCCCTGCATTGGCAGGCAGATTTTTAACCACTGCGCCACCAGGGAAGCCCATATTCTAAATATTTTATATTGAGCTCAGTCATTCCATAAAGTATACATACATTAATGTTCTATGAATATTTTAAGTATGAATTTAGAAATGACCCTTTTCCTCATAATTGTACTAACTGGTATCATGAATCTTTGAGAATCAGATCTTAATGGTTGACTGAACTGGGACAATTGATGTGATAATTATTAGTCTTTTGTTAGAGCACACGTTGTTTCTAAAGCAGATCATTAAAAAGAGAATTTAAGAGCGTTAATTTCCTGTGCGAGCACCCGTCCCCACTCAGCGATTATGCCGGGTTCTGAAAGTTAGAAGTCAGAACTATGAATGTACCTTCACACAAAAAAGAAAGTCTTAATTTGCACCACAATGAATTTTTTCCTAAAATAGAAAGTGACTCACCTCCTCTTATAAAGGAGTGAGCTCCTGGCAAAATGCAAAATCCTAAGGCTCGAGAGGTCTGTCTTCCCGGTCTCACGAGTCATGATTTTAGCCCATGGTGAAGGCATCTTATTTAGTTGTAAAGTAAAGCAGCATTTCTCCTTCATGAAAGTCTCTGGTTTCCAGCACGTGATGTGTGGGTCTCACTGACGGTACCGTGAATACGAGGCTATTTGAAGGACCGGGTGCATCCCCGCCAACCCCCCACCCGCTGGCGCACGTGTCTTTCTGCCCTGCCTCATCCAGATCTGGGTCCCACGTTCTCCATCTTTGCGGTTCCCACTCTCTTCTCTCAACGTACAGATGTGCTGAGCCCTCTACCTTCCCCCCTCGGGGGGCGTTGCCGGACCCCGTCCCCCTTACACGTCAGCCTGCAGCTGCTTCTCAGGGGCTGCGCCCACCATCTAATTGTGTGTGACTCCTGCGGGGTTCAGCCACGTCATGGACAATCTCGGGCGTGTCCTTTAGGCATCAAGTCACCTGTGGGCGCGTCCTCCTCTTTCACTCAAAATGGAGGAGCTTCTCAAGGTCCCCTGGTCCCCTTTGTCTTCCCCGCTCGTTCTCTCCTCCGAATCTGCACCGGGCGGCCTGCGTCACACCTCGTGGTGAGAACAAGCGTGTCCTGTTCCCTTGCGGCGCGGCCCGCGCCTTGTCTCTGGGGAGGCTGCCCTGACTATTACCTGTGTGCCGGCTGCGGCTTCTCCACGTTCCGCCCCCCGACCACCCAGGCCTCGGGGAAGGTTTCTGCAGCCTCTGTGTGCCCTCCCCACTGGGTGCAGCCCGGAGCACCCACGGCCTCGGCTCACCATGTGGGTTGGAACTGGGTATTTTGCAAATGTGCTGAAAAGTCATAGGTTTGTACCAATTTCCAGGCCAGGTAGTGCTGTTCTTATTTACCCTGAACTAGCTAATCTAATGAGGAGGAGAGAGGACCCAGAAGAGGACTGGGCTGCGTCTCGGATTGTATCATTTTTCATGGCCAATTAAAAGAATAGTTTCCCCCAAAATCCCCCAAACCAAACCAAAACGAAACCTGAGCGGTTTTTCCCTGTGGAGCACGTTGGAGAAACACCTACGACAAGCCAGTTCTTCATTCATCCCACATCGTCGTTGAGCCCCGACCGTCTGCCAGGCTTGGGGTCCTTGCCCGACCCCGTGGCGAGGGGCGATCCTCGTGGCCGAGGTGGCAGAAGCTGGGAGGATGGGGGGAGGGGTGTTCTGGCCCCTGAAGGGAGGGGTCTCCCCCACATCTGCCTTTGCTTTTTCTGGGACCATCCTTCTCTGTACCAGCTGCCCGGTGTCTGGTGGAGGCCCGGTGGCCTGGAACAGGGTTGAAGAATCCCCAGTCAGTGTACCCGGGGAGGGGTCAGGCGGGGCCCTGGCACAGGGAGACAGGGCACACGGGGTACCCCCGGAGGCTGGGAATTTGGGGTTTGTGTTTCCAGTTTTTTGCCCTAATAGAGACATTGATTTTTTTGTGTGTGCAAAAGCCAAATAAGGAACACAATTCCCTTCATTGAGGGCTCGTGTTAACGGGGATTTGGGGCGGAATCTGTTCACACTCCTGCCAAAATCATTTCCATCATTGTTGCGATGGATGTCAGTTTAGAATGAGTCATCTGGTGGCGGGGTCCTGCCCTAAACCAGCTGCTTCAGAACAGTGTTTCTCCCCGGAATCCCAGGCTCCGTTTACCAGAATCCCAGGCTCTGATTTCATCCTCAAGGACTGGCCTTCAACTGGCTTCGCTTGGCATCTCAGACTCAGCCCGTGCCAGGGAGCTTGGGGCCGGGGCTCAGTCCTCTGAGAAAGGGCTGGCAGGGAAGAAATGGGGCCCGGACCCCCCTTGTGAGCCAGCATGCATCCCCTCTGCAGACGGCGAGGGCACCAGACCAGAGCCCGGGCCCACTGGGGTCAGAGCACGTGCTTGGTGGTGGGGTTCGGGGGAGCCAAACCCACGAACACAGAGTCAGAAACGAGCACACAGGCGTTATCACGTGTATCCACCAAACTTGGAGTTTTTGGAGGGAATGGGAAAAGCTTGTTTTTTTAAGGGAAGAGGCCTTGTTCCTTTTCTTGATTGTAATCACAAGCTAATTATTAAAAATGTAACTAATAATGAAACTCATAGGAAAAGGAAAGAAAAATCATGCATCCATAATTCCACCACCCAGGCCGCTAACGTTCTGATATGGAGTCTTCGTATGCACACGTATGTCCACACACTTACCTCTTAACAAAAATCTTGGCATTTTGCCGTTGTTCAGGGTTTCTCTTTGATGTCAGCACTGTCATCTCCGTGTTGGAAGGAGACCCCGGAGTCGTGGTTTGCCAGCCACTCTTGTCCAGGGCCCTGAGGTTGGGTGTCTTCCTTGGATGTGCCCCTCCCCAGCCCCGCCGGCTCAGCTCTGAGCCCCTCCTCCTTCTCCCTTCCCCCGTACTCCCTTGTTCTCCGTGTTCTTGCCTCCAATGGCCATGGGAGACCAAGACCAGCCCTGGCTTCCCCAGGGGACCTCCCTTCCCAGGTCTGTCTCCAAGGCACTGTGCCCGCCCGCGCTCCAGCGTCTCTCTCCCTGGGGATGTGCGCAGCCGGCTCCATCAGAGACAAGCTGCTGTGAGTGGGCTGGTGTTGCCCCGACACACGTGTCCCTTTGTGCCCACTTGACCTCTGTCAGGTCACCTGTGCTGGGCAGTCGCCCAAGGGCCCTGCCCTTAGCTTGGGGCTCTGCTGTCACCTGAAATTCTCAGCTGTCTTCGAGCAAGGAGCCCAGCAGTGCCATTTGCCCACCAGTGTGCGTTTGGTGTCCTCCTGGAGGGGTGCGGCCAAATGGGCCACTCACTGTGCAGCGCGGGCAGAGCGGGACTGGAAGGGGGGTGTGTGTACAGACAGACAGACAGACACGGAGAGAGATTTATCTTAAGGGACTTACTTGAAGGAATTGTGGGGCTGGCAGTTCTGAAACCTGCAGGGCAGACGGATGGCTGGAGGCCCCGGGGAGAGCTTCTGCTGCTGCTGAAGTTCACAGACAGTCGAGGCCGAGTTCCCTCTTCCTCGGGGACCTCACCCTTTTTCTACCACGACCTTCAGCTGGCTGGAAGAGGCCTGCCCCTCTGTGGAGGGCAGTCTGCTTGGCTTAGGGCCTGCCAGCTTCAGCGCAATGCTCGTCTAAGAATACCTTCACTGCACCATGTAGACTGGTGTCTGGCGCCACAGCCCAGCCAAGCTGACATGTACAGTCAGCTACCCGGGCAGGCGCTTCCTCTGCTTCCTGGACCTGCGGGCCTCAGTGAGCTCGCGGCCCGGCGGCGCCTAAGGTGGACACTGCATCAGCTGAGGGCCACGCTGATGCCGGGGAAGGGGGCCCACAGCCTGTTCCTCTCCATCCACAGGTGCCAGTGGACAGGTCTGAGCTCCAAGGAGGCGGGTAGGGGGGCAGCCTGGTCTCCCCACCAAGGGGCCCATCTGGGGACACGGTCCTGATGGGGCAGGTCGGCCTCAGCCCAGGGTCTCGGGGGCAGAAACTCGGTGTGAGCCAGGAGGGTAAGCATCTTCAACATGATGAAAGCCTTGCTCAACTGGGGGCTGAGTAATTTCAGGCATTTTAACTTTAATTATGCTGTAAAAATGTTGCCTTCCGGGTCCACTAACAGTGTTTGAAGGTTGTCAGGAGGGTCCACAGTAAATCCCAGGGACGGAGAATCAAGTATTTCCCGTGAAACCAAATGCTTCCGGTACAGAGAATGAATAATTAATTTTGTTTTTCCAGGGAAAAAAAATCCTTCAAGTACGTTTCTCTGTTTTCTGCTGAGCCTTAAATTTTTCAGTCCTTTGGCAATATCCTGTCTTGCAGTATGTCTTGTTTCTATGGAGACACCAATGAACTGCAACTTGAGTTCTTTGGTTCATCACAATATGAGACTCTGTTAGGGGTTTATCCAAAGCCTTCAGAACCACTCTCCGGTTTATGTTTACTGCGTGTCGGATGACCTGAGAGTCCGTGTCTGCACACATGTTCTCCACGGAGGAGCCACCTGTCTGCTCTCCCAGCACTCACGGCACACAACACAGCTGCCTACTTCAGGAGGGTGGGCGTGACAGACAGTGGACAGAGGATCATCCAAGCTGAGGTTCTGACCCTGCCAACGACTGTTTCTTTTGTGTTTGTTTTCCATGTTGTTTTGTGTGGGCTTTGTTTTTGTTTTGTGTGGGAAGAGCTGACTCGGGAAGGAGTAGAAGAGAAAATAGAATCTCTCTTCCGTCATGACTCTGGTGAGGTTCTGGGGGCCAGTCTGCTCCGATCTGGAATCATCTTCCCTTAGAGTGTCTGTAGATGACCAAGTTAGTCCACTTGGGCCGCTGTGACAAAAAATCATGGCCTGGGTGGCTATAAACAACAGACACTTACTTCTCCCAGTGCTGGAGGCTGCACCTCCAGGATCAGGGTGCTGGCTGATTCAGTGTCGGGTGAGGCCCCTCCTGCTTCACAGACGGCATCTTCTCTCTGTGTCCTCACGTGGAGGAAGGGCTGGGGGCTCTCTGGGGTCTCTGTTATGAGGACACTGATCCCGTTCATGGGGGCCCCACCCTCATGACCTCATCACCTTCCATACTGCCCCCCCACCATCCCACTGGGGCTAGGGTTCCACATGTGGATTTTGGTGGGGGGAACACAGACACTCAGTCTTCAGTGATAACCTTAGCATCCATTCAGCAGAAAGATGGGATCTTTTAGTCGTCCTTTTCTTGGCATTTTTAAGATGATGGGCACAAAAGCATAGGAACGGAGGCTGGGATGATTTTGGACCAAATTTAGGAAGGGACAGTCTTGCCAGAGTGTGTCCCCACGTGGAGGGGGCCACCCACGTCCTCTGTCAGCCCTTGCTGGACTCACCGACAGGTGGCCCGTCACTAACTAGTGTACAGGCCCCCTCTCCTGCCCAGACCCCGTGCTCACCACTCCAGCACCTCGGGCTGCGGGGCGCCCACCAGGCTCTCCACTGGGGCTGCTGGTCTTGGGTGAGGACTGTTCCAGGTCCCTGTGGTCAGCACAGGGGATATAGAATAAGAAACCATTTGGAGCTTATTTCTTGTTACTTCCAGGAGTCTTATTTAACTTTAATAATGGGATATGAGTGGCCACCTTTCAAGATAGTCGCGAAGGTCAGAAGTGGAAAGCAACCCCATGTAATGCGCTTAGCAACGTAGTACGTACGCAGTGACCCGTAGTCGCTGGTGTTGTCACCACCTGTATCAGGTCTTGGGGCAAAACGGTCCTGAGCTGAGGAGGGAAACACTCAAGAGGCTTTGCGCTTACATCATCTTTTCCTCTTTCAGTGTCGGAAAAAACCGCTTTGATTCTAGAATCCAGAGTGAAAGGACAATAAAGCAATTGCACACATTAATAAGAGCTAATTCATTTTTCAGTGTGGATCTTAAGCATGAGATGCCTAAGAAGTGTCAGCTGAGTACACATTTGCTTGCCTTTCCCTGGAGAGAGCGCTCCAGATGAATTTGACACCAAGAACACCGAACGATTTTAGGGAACTTTGCATAGCTTGAAAAACAGAGTTTACTTTTCAGCGATCAAGGTCTAGATGTTAAATGAAAAAAAGACTTAAAGTAAACATTTAACAAAACAGGTTTGTTTTCAAACAATGTCGCCCTGAATCTTTTTCCTAATTACAAGAGCGTAAACATGCAAAACGTGCCGTAGGCACGTCTGGATTAAAATTGGACCCGTGTCTGCACCCTGCCTTACGGCCGACTTTCCTCAGTTGCCAGAGAGACTGATTATTTCCCAAACTCCTATCGTAAGAAGCACCCAGGACCCTTGTTAAAAGATTAAAAGATTGCTAAGCCCCGGCTCACACTTCTTCCCCAGAAACTTGGAGTGAATGCTTATCCTGAGGGACTTTGGGCAACACCGTGCTGGACAGTCCAAACGCCCACCGGCCTCGTCCTGGAGAGCATCCTTCCAGCAGAGCGGACACTCGCGACGTGCAGATCTGCTGGGCCCTGAGCGAGCAATGGCCTCCGGGCTGCCCCTGTGCTCGCTTCCCACCCCTGCCGCCCTCAGCATGTTCACCATGCGGATCGGAAGAGGCCCTCAGGGGAGTAGCTTCACTTGGGGACGGAGCTCGGCTCTCTCGTAAGCTGACCGTCCTGTGGGGGACTTTCTAGGTGCACCTCCCTCCCCGGGGCACACGGCTCCGGAGGACGGCCAAATTCAGAGCTCTCTGCGCTTACATCACGGAAACTCGTCCTCACGCCCATTTGTTTCTGAAAGTAGACTTTAAATTTGGAGACTCAGTTGGAAATGAATCACATCAGACGTGAGATAGTAAATAAGACGCCCACAGGACGTTCACTGGCCTCCGCCTCTAGACGGCTGTGGATTAACCTTCCTTCTCAAAGGGCGGCTCATGCAAGGACCCTCACAACCTTGTGGGCAAACGTGAGGGTTCCTGCCAAGGCACAGGCGCCATCTGGGACGCGGCCAAGCTGTTTGCTGGCCATTCTGGGAAACTGGCCCGAGACACTGAGACACTTGCCTACAGAGGCCGCGATCTGCCACCAGTCCCTGGATGTGGCCCTTTTTTCCTTTTCTCTTGCTTTGGACGTTACAGAAATCATGAATTTTAATGTGTTACTGTTGATTGTATGTGCCTTCTAGGTGGGAGAGGTGTGCATCTCAACAGCTGTTTCGTTTGGGGCTGGGGAACGTTTCAGGGCCATCTCCTCTGGGGCTAATGTCCATTTAGAAAGTACTATTTTTTTTTTCAATAAATGTATTTATTTATTTATATAATTTTGCCTGTGTTGGGTCTTTGTTGCTGCGTGCGGGCTTTCTCTAGTTGCGGCGAGCGGGGGCTACTGTTCGTTCCAGTGCTCGGGCTTCTCACTGCGGTGGCTTCTCTAGTTGCCGAGCACAGGCTTTAGGCGTGCAGGCTCAGTAGTTGTGGCGCACGGGCTTAGTTGCTCCACGGCATGTGGGATCTTCCCGGACCAGGGCTTGAACCTGTGTCCCCTGCATTGGCAGGCGGATTCTTAAGCACTGCGCCACCAGGGAAGTCCCAGGAAGTACGATTATTATGACATTTTAAAGAGATTCTTTGAAGGCAAAAAGTGAAAGAAAAACCTAAGTTCTCAGCACTGCTTACATTCCAGGCATCTAGATTTCTAAAGCTCTTATGTGCCTTGAAATTTCACTGGATTTGCTCTTGCTTTTTAGAACTCATACAAACAGGTATGAATTCTTCCAGAGTGCTTCTGGGAATTAATATTTTCTGTTAGCAGCTCGAGAAACTTTACAACAATAGAAAGAAAGCAAGGAGTAATTTGTGTGCTCTGTGGAGATGCCAGCATGAGGGGTTGATCGTTTCTAAAACGGTTTGTCTGCCTCTGAGCCCCTGGGAGGTGACCTGGGAGCAGATCCAGGCTGACTCAGCTTACGGTCCAGTGGCCACAGCGACGCGGCTTCACTCTGGCAGACGAATCCAGAAGGTTGAGGAAGAACCGTCTCCATGTGTAGTGTTGAAGGGGAATCTGCCACTGGGCTTCCCACAGTAACTCAGCAGACAGCTTGTTTGAAGTCAACTGGTAGACTCGCCAAAAGTGGCCTGACATTTAGACATTCGTAATTGGTGGGTACAGTATTTAGAAGTAGCAAGGTCTTGAGGGCTTCCCTGGTGGTGCAGTGGTTAAGAATCCGCCTGCCAATGCAGGGGACATGGGTTCGAGCCCTGGTCCGGGAAGATCCCACATGCTGCCGAGCAACTAAGCCCGTGCGCCACAACTACTGAGCTCGTGTGCCACAACTACTGAAGCCCGCGGGCCGAGAGCCCGTGCTCCGCAACAAGAGAAGCCACCCAATGAGAAGCCTGCGCACTGACACAATGAAGACCCAACGCAGCCAAAAATAAATAAAATTAAATCTTTAAAAAAGTAAAAAGTAGCACATATGTTTACCCAATCTTTGGCGTTCTGAAGGTAATTCACTCACACTTACATGATTCCTTCTTAATACATATAGATGTGCATTGAAGACCCTTATTTCAGTAGCAACATTGCTCATACTCTGTTGTAGGCTTTTATAAGAAAATGAAGGTGAAGCAGTAAGTCAGGAGAACAGTTCTCAGACACCAAGTGTGGGGAATCCCGTCTTGGTGGGCTCTGTGTCTGGGCCCTGACCCCATCCCCTGTCCACGTGTGGTGGTGTCAGGAGGATGGAACTGGGAAGAGGCACTCTGCAGAAATAGACTGAATTTGAAAAGTGGATTTAAATTTCTTACAGGTGATTGCGGTTAAAAATCAACTTCCCCAAGCAACCCATTTTAACCAAAGCATTCCAGATGCTCGATAGCTGTCCATGTCAAACATGCTTTAAAATTAAGCAACACAAGTTATGTTTTATTTTACCTGTGTCATTTCCGGTGACGGGGCTGGTGTGACAGTTTTCTGTGCCGGTCTGTGTGTGGGTGTCGGGCCCCCGAGAGCCATGTGCTGCCTGCACGTCCCTAACGTGGGGCTGCCCTGATACGAGGGCGCAGTGTAGACGTTAAGTGAACTGGAATCCTGAGCCCATGTGCACGACTGCGCTGCTGGGGGGTAGGGCGGGTATTGCATGCGTTACCTAACAGGACTGGATGTGCAGAGTCGTCCACAGGCACAGGGAACCTGGGGAGCTTTGTGCTTCTGTACTTGCTGAATAATTAAGTGGGAAAGCTCTTCGTTTAGCAAGAAATCCCTGAGGGTGAATCCTTAAGACTCTGCCTCCTCTTAAAGCCTCTTGAAAGGATTTTTACTGAAATGTAATGTCAGTGACTTTCAAAGTGGGTTCTCATTTACTGGGAAAGAAAACAACGTAGCCATGCCTGTCAGTGGGGGTTAGACGCCAGTCTTGATGTCAGTGGAATGTTACTCAGCCCTGAAAAGGAGGGAAATTCTGACACGGATGGACCTTGAGGACACTGTGCTCAGGAGATATCCAGTCACAGAAGGACAAATCCTGTGTGAGTCCACTTCTGTGAGGTCCCTGGACTTGTCAGATTCACGGGGACGGGAAGTAGATGGTGGGTGCTGGGGGAGGGGGATGGGAGTCTGTGTTTCACGGGGGCAGAACGTGAGCAGCTGGTCTGCTCAGGGCCAGGGCTGAACCCTAGGACACAATGTCCCGGCCTGTCCCGGGGCCACACTGTGCGGCCAGGCCGAAGCCCAGTGATGGGGCCGATGCCCGAGGCAGCTGGGCGGTTCCCAGCAGGACAGCCCGGCTCCCAGTCCACCGCGGCCTCGGGAGGGCCTGTGCGGAAGCGGGACCAGGAACGAATATTGCAGACTGGATGGTGCCCTCCAGACCCCAGCCCCGTGGGCTGCTGTGCAGAGACACTTGATCAGGGACACGAGCCACGGACGTGCAGCAGGGGCCGGTGCCCAGGGCTGAGTGAGCCTAGTGGCGGATGCACGGCTCTGCCGGGCTCAGTTAGTCCCGGAGACCTCGTGGGGGACACCCACACCCACCTGCAGAGGAAGAGAGCCCGGGGTTGGGTGGGGTCAGAGGTCCACGCGGCTACTGTGCCACCCCAGCCTGGTGGTGGGGTGGCCTCAGGACCACCAGCGCCTGCCGCCAGGTTCATCACCGTGAGCTGGCAGCATCCCCACCGGGGAGGCTGGCGTGACGTCAGGACGTTGCCTCATTGGCGGTCTCTGACAGCAGCCCAGAGGGTTCCCGCTGCCAGCGCACCTGCAGCCGGGCCGGGTGGTGACAGTGGGGCGGTGTCCCCAGGGCCACACTCGGGCCCCCGCTGGTGCTGAACCCCGAGGCTCACCAGCACAGGCCGCTCACTGGAGGAACCCCAGCTGCTCATAAGTGAACCATTGTGCTTGGAGCAAAGCCTGCAATCAGAGCAGGGGCCTGGGGCGCCGTGTGTGCTGAGCGGGGGTCCTGCCGCACAGGGACCTGCTCCGGCTGGACACAGAGTGGGTACCGGTGCTTCGTGGTCCCAGAAGCACAGCACAGGGCAGGAGGGCGTCCTGGCCAGTCAGGACGGGGCTGGGCTGCAGGGCTGCAGGAGCCGCTCGTGGCCACGTGGATCCGGTGAGCGGGTAGTTGGTCTGGTAAATGCCGTTCCCCGTGTTTTTCATGGTGCCGGCCTGCATTTACTAACTGAAGTACCGCGGCAGCAGTGTTGCGGTCACAGCACAGGCCTCAGTGTGTTCGTGCTTCCACGGGCACTGGGCCGCTTTAGTCTCCCCCCACCCCCACCCCAGATGCAGGTCTGGAACCAGGAGACCCTGATCCTGGTCACCGCCTGCCAAGACCACCGGGCATTCCCGGGGCCCCAGCTCAGTGTTGCCACGGACAGACCAGCCACCACATCCATGGGCGCTCAGGGGCACCTTGCACCGTGTGAGGGCTCGGCGCCGTCGTGTAACAGATCTGGCCTGTGGCTTCGCATGGCTCCCAGCTGCTGCTCGGCAGTGGGGGGCCGTCCTCGTGGCCACGGTGCAGCCTGAGTGGCCCCCGTGTCCCTGCGTGGCTCTGGGAGAGGACGGTCCCCCCAACTCTTGATGGGATTAAGGGAAGTTTTCTCTAGATAGAGAATAAGACTTCATTGAAAATGACCTAGTGAATCAAATCACCCCCCCGAGGGTCAGGGACCTCAGAACAATAACGCTTGGGACCTTGTAATGTGCGATGAGCTGGCGGCTTTACAGGAGCTTCGGTGGCTGCCGGGCGGGCGTCCTCCAGGGTGAGGACAGAGGGACAGACGTCTGGCGTCTTCACGGTGTTTGCGTGAAGACCGTTGTCCTGTCCGCTGGGGAGCTTCTGTTCCATTGCTGTTTGTGGGGCTCTGGAAAGAGCAAAGCTGCTGAGGCCGATTTTGAGCGTCGTGCTGGTTGTTGGGCAGAAGGTGCGTGTGAGCCACAGGCAGGCATCCCTGCGGCTGAGCTTCTCCCGTCGAAGGGGCTCTTCCAGCCGCCGGAGGGCCTTGCGGTGAGCCGCGTCAGGGGAAATTTAAAGGAGAGTCATTCAGCCATTTGTGCTCCCTAGTGAATGGGCTGCTCAGGGCCCTCGAAGCAGGTTTTCTTCAACGTCTCAGGCATGTTTTCTTGTGGGAAGAGTCCTAGCAAATGAGCAGAATAAGGGCAGACAGTCTATTAAACCAAATCTGTTTACTGCGTCGAGAAGGCAGCGTTAAATGCACTTTCCATCCTAATAAAATGTGGACTTTTGTGCTGGTCAGGTTGGGAAAATACCACACATGCATCAAAAATACAAACTGGGGGCATATTTACAGGGGGTGCCATGGAGGGAGCAGGGCTGGGCCGCTTACTTGCTCTGTGGCTTTGGTTGGAGGCTGACTGCATCCGTGAGTTGAGTTGGGGGGATCCCCAGAGGGCTTCCTGGCAGCCGGTCGGCGGACGGGGCACAGGGTAGGTGCTGAGCCTGGAGCCCCTGCACTGGGGGAGGGCCCACTGGACGCATGCCCCTGGGGACACGTGCCCTGGGGGGCCCAGCAGGCCGGCGGGTGTGGGTCTTCGGGCAGAGGTGCGCTCAGCTCACCAGAGTGGCTGAACCCCCAGGTTGTCCCATGGAAGGCCCTCTGGGTGGCTGGTCGTGTCCCCTGTGGGTCACACCCGGACGGGGGTCACTGGAGGGCCGCAGCTCAGGGCGGGGAGGGCGGTGCTTCTGGCCTGCGGTACCACTCCTGCCCCCTTAGCTGGGGCGGAATCCCAAGGTGGGACCTGCCAGCCGGGGGCCTTCTGTGCTATGTGGTCCTCTGCACAGCCTCTGGGGGGTTCTGGTTCTGCTCTTCCTTTTCGCTCCCCCCAGTAGAGCCTGCTTATACACGTTCACAAATTCACTTTAATTGTGCCGAGGACACCGCTCCCCTCCTGCTCAAGTGGCAGCACCTCCTGTCCTCCACCCCGCGGGGCTCTGGGGGAAGCCCCCTCCCGGGCGGGCCTGCATGAGGACAGGCAGCCCCGAGGGGCTCAGGTGTAGCCTGCAGGGCCACCTGCCCTGCTTGTATAAAGCCCAGCCCCTGGTTGTCCTCCTGCAGTTAAAGCGGCCTCAGCTCTCCCCTAAATGCGGACGCCGGGCTCATCCTGAGACTTTCCTGAAGAGGGTCGTAAACCCCAGCTCGGCTTGTGTTTGCTTTTTATTGTTGTCTTTTGAGGAAACCATCCTATTTTCACGGCTTTGTTTCAACGGGTAGAGAAGGATGTAAGTTTCAGCCACGTTCCCGGCAGCCAGAACACGGAAGCCGCGGAGGCTCCATCCGCGGATCGTGGATGAACCAATGTGGTCCATCCGCACAGTGGATGCTGCTCAGCCCGGGGAAGGAAGGGATTCTGACACACATGCTCCAGCATGGATGGACCTGAGGACGTTGTGGCCCTGAAATCACCCAGGCCCAGAAGGCCACGTGGTGTAGGAGGTCCCTGGAGGACTCAGATCCACAGGGAGAGAAAGTAGGTGGCGGGTGTCAGGGGCTGGGGGAGGGGGGAGGAGTCAGGGGTTAATGGGGACAGAGCCCCCTATTCTCACTGGGAGGATGAGAAAGCCCTGGAGGTGATGGTCACACAACATCGAGAATGTCCTTGGTGCTCCTGAACTGTGCACTTAACCGTGGTGCAGATGGAATTTTATGTTGTGTGCATTTATTTTTAAAATTTTTAAATTTTATTTATTTATTTTGTTGTGTGCATTTTACTACAATAAGAAAATGTGGGGAAAGGACATAAATGACAGCCGTGTGCAGAGTCAGGTCCTGGGTATGAGGAAGGGGCTGGAAGAGTTCTCAGGCAACGACTTTGCTGAGATATCTATCCTGTCTCGTCCTTGCATGTGTTTGCAGACTTTCCAGAGAGCAGCTCCCAAATGAGTCCAGGTGAGGATTTTCCTGGTCTGCAGGGAAACTGGTCTGAGAGGAGGAAAGGCAGCAGAGTGTGTTTTGCTTTGGACACGGGCTTGAATGTCTGATACCTCCTGGAGGGCGAGCCCCTGGGGCGGGGCTCTGGGAGAGCAGCCTGTGCACCAGAGCCCAGCACATTCATCACAGGCGCTCCAGATGCAGAAGTGACTGCATCCTGGAAACAATCGAAGGGCAAAGAGCCGGAGGGGGCTGGTGCCTGGATTCCCTCTGTGTCCGATTGTCCGCGTGCCCATCAGCTTCCCCAGGATGGTAACGGAAACCTGTTCCGTCTGTTCTCTGGAGAAACAGCACAGTGTGGAACGAAGGCTGGGATTCTTGGCCACGCCCCTGGGGAGGGTCACAGTTTCCTCCTGTGTGAGCTGGGCAACCTTCCTCAACCTCTGCGTGATGCAGACTTTTCATCTGAAAATGGGGGTAAAAGTGCTAACTCACTGCCTGCAATGGACTGAATGTGTCCCTCCAACATTCACCTTGAACACTAATCCCCCGGGTGATGGTGTCAGGAGGGGGGACTTTGGGAGGTGATTAGGCCGTGAGGGTGAGGCCCCCATGAGGGGATCAGTGTCCTTACAAGAGAGACCCACAGAGCTCTCAGCCCCTTTCTCCACGTGAGGACACAGTGAGAAACTGAGCCCAGAACAGGTGCTCTGCTGGTGGCCTGATCCCAGGCTTCGGCTCCAGAACTGGGAGAATAAACTCATGAGCCACCCAGCGTGTGGTACTTCGTTACTGCAGCCTTGACAGACTAAGACGTCACCTTATAAGGCGGTTATGAGGGTTGAAGGGGTTTCTATTTGTAAAGTGCTAAGACAGCACCTAACGTGTCACAGAGGCTATAAGAGTTTCTTAAATGGCATAATTACAAAGGAATTCTTAGGAATCCGTCTTCTACTCAATGGTAAGATCCAAATAATCAAGAAAATGAAGTTGCAACGATGGAATGTTTGTGCTGCCGAGAATCCCCCCGCAGTGAGACCACTGGCTCCCCCAAAATCGGGGCCGGTGCTGTTTGTACAGGAATTCAAACCAGTGGTCCACCTCCGTAATCTCCAGATACAAAAACGACACACGCCCCCGTTGTTCTGCTTAGAGGGTCCGAGGTCTGCTCCTTTTCTGGTCCCTTGTTCAGCCCCATCACCTGCGGGGGTTGGTACAGGTGTGCTGAACCTGTCTGAGTGCTCAGTGACAGGATGCGACGAGCCCCAGTTCCCCAGAAGACGTGTGGGGGGGTGTCATTCTCGGGCCCCAGTCCCAGGAAGCCGTCACTGTGGGCCTCCCTCGGGGGCCATTCCGCCCAGTGACAGACTCGCCCCCCAAGGAGTGTGTGGGGCCCACGGAGGTTCCTGGGAGCCTGGGCTGCAGCCCTGGGAGGGCTCTGTGGAGTCGGAGAGCATGGCCTCAAGTGGGTGTCTGTTACTCAGCGGCTGTGACTGATGTCAGCCCATGGACCCCGCCTGGGCCTGGACTCATGAGGGAGGAGACCCTCCTGTTCTGGGTCCAGTCGGTGCTGTGCGTTGGGTCTAGGGAGCTATCGAATGACTAAATGATGGCTGAATCCCGCGGGCCTCCCTCCGTCTCCTCTGTGGCTCCACGAGTTGGAGTGGAAGGACAGGAGAGGTGACCTTGCTGAGGTCTGGGGGATGGGGGTTCGCACGCGGACGTGCGTGACGTGTGTGTGGCCCTGGGTGCCCACAGCCCTGGGCGCCCACGAGGGTCAGCTGTCGGGCAGCCTCGCCTGCACGCCCCGCGCGCTCTCATTCTTGTGGAATCTGGAATATCATCCTCGTCAGCTTCAGTTTGGGGCGACGACGTAGAGTCAGAAAGCCTGGGTGTGAGTTTAAAAATCCTACGCCGTGGGGGCCGTGCAGCCTTCCAGAAGGCGGGGCCGCTTCCGTGTTCCTTCAGCGTCTTTCTCTGTAAAGTGGGGTGATGGTACGCACCCCCCGCAGTGAGAACTGGGCAGATAATGCACTTGAGTACGTCCAGTACAACATGTGGGACGTGGTGGGAACTGAATAAAAATCAGCCGCTCGCTGGGAAGATGCAGAAACCAAAGCAAAAAGTCAGCAGCGGCCCACAGCTTCCGGTGGAATAGGCGGAAGGGACATCCCAGGGTTTCTTCTGCCAAAATGAAGCTGAAAGGTAAACCTGCTGTACGGTTCCCAAATAAACCCAGAGCTGCTCTGCAGAGTCGGAAAGGTCGGGGTGGGGAGGGGCTTTAAACGTTCCCCACAACCAGTTTACCTCCCGGACCCTTATCGTTAAGGGTCTAGAAAACCCAGCATCGTCTCTTAGAGCTGACCTGTGACGGAGGCCTGAGGGCAAAGCACAGACCGTAGCACAGGGGGGCTGCCTGAGCACCCCCATTTCTGAAGCTGTTGGCGTTATCTTGAGCAGAGATGTGAAAATATCCTGATTGGGGAGGTACCACCACAGGAGGTGCGGTTACTGTAAACTGCGCGCCCTCTGGAGTGAGGCCAGAGGTGGGAAGCTAGTAATAAATCTGGGAAGATCACCTGTCAGGTCCAGAGCACGAGGCGGCTGGGCGTGGCTGGGGAGGGGGGAGGGGGAGGAGTAAAGAGGGGTAAGGAGCGAAGGGGCATGTTCTCTGGATGGAGGCCAGTAGGCAGAGCGTGAACCCGGATGACACGTGGAATCCTCTGGGGGGGGGGCGGTGCTGAGCGAGGCCGGGCGTGGCCTAGCGCCTGAGGCAGAACACCTGTGGGCGGCCAGGTGTTCATCATTGTTACATGAGGTCCGTTCGGGCTCAGAGCCTCCCAGGCTCCCCACTGAGCCGCGACTGTTCACAGATTCTCAAGTTAATTTTTAGAAAAGCAGACATCGATATCAACAACGCAAGCATGGACAGAGCATTTTAAAGATGAGTGGGTATGTGCCCTTTTCCAGGTGGAATAGACCCGATGAAATGATAAAGCGGATTCTCTAATCGTGATTACCTGGACAAGTTTATGGATTAATTAGGTCTTCGGTGGTTTTGACGCGAGCGCTGTATCTCAGCTCGTCAGCGCTGTTAGGTTCCGGGGAGCGAGGGGCCGCCGGCTCGGGAGCTGAGCTGCAGTTCCGAGGCATTGGGCCGTGGCTTCTCCTGCGCTCAGGTCACGTAGGCTGTCCGAGTGTGTTCTGAAGAAGAGAGCGCTCAGGCCAGTGGGCGGCCAGCAGCGCCGGCCGGAGCTCGGGACACAAGGTAGGGTGTCAGCCCTGGGGTGAGGGCTTCCAGGAGCGGCGTGCACATGGTCCCCCCTCTCGGGCTCCGTCTGGAGAGCGTGCGCCCCTCACCCGGCTCAGATGTTCCCTAGGATCCAGAAGAGCCTAAGTCATCTCAGGGCAAACTCTTGCCCAGACACACGGCTTCCCTACAGCCCGAGAGCAGCGTCAGGAAGAGGCACTAAACCGTGCCCTAGGCAGCGCGGCATCTTCTGCTCCTTAGTGTAAGTGGGTCTGAGTCCCAGCAGAACCTATGGGAATTGCGAAAGGGCAGCTGAACAGGATGCGGTTTGGCGGCCGTTACGTGGAGCATCCTTCAGAACCGTCTGTCTCTCTGGGGACCGAAGGAATTCTGAGGTGCATGTACGTGGACTATGTAGCGACGCCCGTTTTGAACTTAAACTGTGCCGAATGGAAGACAGCTGGTCCTCGGGGGGGCCCATCATGGCGCCGCTTCCTTGAATAACCAAATCTTCAGAATAATCCGTGCCCTTGAGATGCCACTGACACCCCCAGAAACTTCAGACTTGGAGAACAGGTGAGTTTTATTTTGTGAGTAGAGTTACATCTGCATAGGATAATTGAGTGGGTTAATCGTTTTGTGTCAACATGAGTGCGGACGACCGCGCTTAGGCGTTCTTATGTAATGGGCGGCTCTACCAGGAGCTGTTTTCCTGACCATTTATAATTGGTTCCATGTTAAAAAATGTGTGATTTTTTTCATTTAAGTGCGGATTGGTAAATTACAAATGACTTTGATCTATGTTATTTTGCACTAACGGCATAAATGCCATGTCCTTTCTGTACCGGGGCATCCACTTTGTAGAGCGTGACATACATTTTAGGTGGGTTTCTGATCTTTGGTAGAAATGGTTTTATTTCAGGCCGCAGTTACTGAAATTACGTAAGTTCCTTGTTCATCTGCACAGTATTTTAGTATCAAGAGTGTTTGACTCGGCCTTCCCTGGTGGCGCAGTGGTTGAGAGTCCGTCTGCCGATGCAGGGGACGCGGGTTCATGCCCCGGTCCGGGAAGATCCCACATGCCGCGGAGCGGCTGGGCCCGTGAGCCATGGCCGCTGGGCTTGCGTGTCCGGAGCCTGTGCTCCGCAATGGGAGAGGCTACAACAGTGAGAGGCCCGCGTACCACAAAAAAAAAAAAAGAGTGTTTGACTAAAAAGCATCTTCCACCTCCCCCGCCGCCCCTACCCCGTGCCCTGCGGCCGGGCCCGATGCGCCTGGGCCCAGGTGTGCTGAGGGTGTGCAGGTTTGTTCCAGGTGTTTCTTGGGTCGTGTGCCCCTCGGGTCTTCAGTGGTTAGTAAACCCGTGCTGACCTCGGCCCCACCTCCTCGTGGGCAGGACGCGGCCGGCCCGCTGCCCCGGGGCTGGAGCTGCGGGTTTGCGGCCAGGTCGCAGCTCCGGTCTGGGGGCCCCCGTGATATTGTATCAATACGTACATGAGAGGCTTGGTGACTGACCTTTGAATTCAAGTCTCCCCGATGCCATCACACCCGTTTTCTACACCCCAAGGGAGACTCTCTCGAGGGTGAAAGGCAGCGGCCTCTGTGTTCAGCACAGTGTTAGAAGCTGCTGTTGGACCTTCTGCTGAAGACGGTGCTCAGCCCCAAGATTTTAACAGAACACACTGAAGTGGTAACTGGGCGCTGGGAGAGCTGGGGCTGACCTGGGAGGGGTCACTGCTGTCCTGGTCCAGCACCGCCGTCCTTAGCGGCTCTGTAGCTACGCGGGCCCTCGGAGCCAGACGAGGGAGGGAAGGCTTCCTTGGTGGGAGGAAGGGGCTCCTCTATGAGGAGGCATCCAAGTGGCCGAGGGGACACGGTGGGCGTCCCCCCGAACCATCGTAGTGGCGTGGGCCGTGAATGGTGCTGAAACCAGACACAGCCTCCGGGGGTGGGATGCTGCTCCCCTCCTGGCCCCCCTCCCACTTGGGGCCAGAACTCCGGCTCCCTGGGGTCATCGCCACGCTCTGTGCCAACACCGGCTATAGATCTGCATGTGGCTGGAGGGTCGCTGCCTTCAAGTTCCGGAGAGCATCAAGGGAGACGTCAGTGGATGGACCCATCCCTGCCTCCCTCCCTCCAGCAAGGCCACAGAGCTGC
Organism: Pseudorca crassidens; assembly: GCF_039906515.1. NCBI lineage: Eukaryota > Metazoa > Chordata > Mammalia > Artiodactyla > Delphinidae > Pseudorca > Pseudorca crassidens. Next base: position 26,923,568 of record NC_090316.1, read on the forward strand.
ACTGAGATGCTCGGCTCTTGCTGTAACCACATCAGCGTGGCTTCGAGGGGGAGTGAGTTATTCCCACGACAACCTGGATTGGCCTCGAGGACATCGGGAAACCTGCCTCATGCCTTTTTCATGCACGTGTGAGCTGAAGACAGACACAGGCCAGCCGTTCTCCACAAAGAGAGGACGTGGGTGCCTCCTCGGAGAAATTCTGACCGCAGAATATGACATTCTGGGCTCTCCTCCCAGGTTACAGATGGAATTCTGTGGACTGGGCAGCAAAACCCTGGGGTCACTGGTGACATAGATGCCATCCGTTAGGTGATTGTTCTCCCCAGAATGGACCCAATATCCCCAATGGTCTATCACTCAGAGAGACCGTAGCCCCATCCCATAAAACATTGTTTATTTGATTGCAGTGAAGAAGTTTTCCTCCTTATCTGAAATGGTTTTATCGCAGTAAACATGCTCTTCGATGGTGAATACATTCACGTGCGTTTTACCTGCTTCGTGTTCACCAAGTTGACACTTGTCTTTGGAGAATTTTTAGTAGATAAATACAGTGGAAGCTCCCCTTCCTTCTTTCCTCTTTTTTTTTTTTTTTTTTAAGGAACCTTATTTTTAAATTCAGTCTTGAAAACAGCATTTCGTTCCCCTGACCGGCGGTTTCCCTCACATTTGATAGCAGAGGTTTCTCGGGCTCCGAATTGAACAGGACGAGCCTCAGGCTGAGCGTGACGGCACCTCTCAAGAATTCTGTTCACCTGGGGTTGTTACGTGCTCAGCAAGGTAGTGTGGTCAGAGGGATCGTTAACTCACTGTTTGCCTGAGAGGCTCTCACACAGCCTAACCTGGTCGGGACCCGCGAACTTCCAGACCTCTTGGGATAACTGTGCACGCTTCTCAGTCTAGACCACCTCACCACACAGAAAAACGGCATCAGCTTGGGATCTTGGAACGAGCACTTCTGACCGCTGTGTGAGTTATGAACCAAAAGGCATCCCCGTTAATCTACTTTTACAGCAATTTCAATTCAAAGTGTCATTTGTGTCCCGAAGCATAAAGAAAGAGCAAAGAACAGTGCTTTCCATGACTCTGACTCTCTCACGGTGGTTCTTTTATGTTTGCTCCCCTGGGGCGGGTGATAGAATTGAGCTTCCTGAAGCCACACCTGGGACTTCATGGTAAGCGTCCTGCAGTCAGAGCAGGTCCCCAGGGCTGGGTGAACAGACCCAGGGTGGTTTCCAAGCGCGCACACATGGGAGATGCCTGTCATCTTTGGTGATTCTAGAAGAAAAACACTGAAGTGTTATATATTTGGACTAAAACCTGGAAAAACTGTACATCATAAACCTGAGGGGGCCTTTCAGATAATTTGTAAATAGTCTTTCGTTTGTCCCCTAAAGAAAAAGATAATGGAAATAGTACAATATTCATTCTCTTTCTCTCCTCCCCTCACCCCTCAGTCCATTTCTCTTTCTGTCTCTCTGTCTCTGTCTCGCTTTGTCTCTCTCCTCCCCACCCACACTCCTTTTGAATACAACGTAAAATGAATTTCTCTTCAATACTTTCTAAATTTATTAATATTCACTGGTAGCAATGATAAGGGTTAACATCACCTGTTCCTCTGTATACAGGCTCTGTTCTCTCCCACTTGTATAAAATGAATTTTTTTTACAGGAGACTTCTTTCCTCTGAAACAAAGGATGTGTAATGACTAACCATATGCTCCCAAGCCACTCGTTAGAGCAGAGAAGATACTGTTTGTCTTGTCTTGTTTTTGGAGTGAGGGACCATGACGTTGGGGAAAAAAAAAAAATCAGCTCTGAGTCTCCTCTGGCTGCTGAGAAATCAGTCAGTATCGCCAGTGGGAGGAAAGGTTCCTGACCCTCATCTGACCGTTGTCTGAGTGCTGACCCCGGGGCACACCTGTCGGCTGGCTGTCCCCAGTGCGCCCTCTGATCCTTCGCACAAACTGGGGACATTTTCATTCCGGGACCACAGCCGATGACAGGAGGCTCGGGTGGGGCGTGCCCACGGGCGGCAGAGATGGGTCAGTCCTGGTTACTGAGGAATTCCCCAGGTTCTGGGGAGATAGGGGTCTCCCACCTGTTTGAAAAAGTTAGGCCTGTAAAGCGAGCTGCATTGATTCAGCAATTTTTTATATGTTTCTCTTTCTCATCGTTTGTCACGTATCACTGTGGGGTGGATGTTCTGACCATTCATCTCACTGTGTCACCGCCCAGAGCTGATGAAAACCCCACAGAACCTTCACCGGCCTATCGTTTGAGCTAATTTGTACTGTTGCCATCAGTGAGCGTGTGGTTTGCATTATTTTTGAAATATGGATAGTATCTCGTGGGTGTCATTGGTTTCATCTGAATGTCCACGTGCAGCCCCCCAGGTCAGATTTTCCTTTTATTGCTCACATCCTCTCATTTTCTGACGTGAGGTCGGCCGCTTAGGAATGGGGCCCCTGACTTCCAGATTTAATTCTCGGTTACAGCTGCCGTTTCTTTGCCCTCTGACAGTCCTGCCAAAGGACCATTTCTTATCATTAATCCTTTCAGCACCTCTCAGTTTCTGATCTATATTCCAGTTTCCCAAACCACTCAGTGTCTGAGTTCTGTCAGGCTGGGCCCATTCTCCCAAGATGGACTGTAAATGGCTCCCGGCCTCATGGCCTCATATGTGACAGAGGAGCTACTGACAGCTTCCCAGGAGCATCGTCTGTCACTGGTAGCTGGTTTACAAAACCCCCAGAAAGGTACATGAATGTCCTTCTCCACCTGGGACGGCAAGGCTCCCAAATGTTATGTGAGAGCTTTGGAATTGAAATTCCACTACACCCCTGATGAATACTCAGCTCTTGAGCAAATGTTTTCTCACGGAAAATTGAGTTTCTTCCATTACCTGAAATGGAATTTCCTATAATAGCATCACACTTATTTTCAAACTAATTCTAGGTGCTGCAGTTGTCTGTCTCCATGTACTAGGAACTCTGTAATAATAAACAGCCCTAGATTTTGTTTGAATTCAGTGTAACCACTTATTTCCAATTACATCGTACGGATGAAGCCCGCTCGGCTCTTGAAAATAGGGGCTGTTCCCTCTTGCTGTCTAGTCGGATTCAAATCTAGTATGAAAGCTGTTGATTTATGTTTATGTTTTATTAGATAGAGATCGTAAAAGAATGGCTATTTTAGTACACATGCAATTTGATTTATTTGTGCATTTTTAGACCTGCATGTTTTGACTCATACGTAACTTACGAAATAGAAGGTGTTTGGAAATTTGAAAGCAAAACATTGCAGAGGAACGCAGACTGCACCGTGGTCGGGCTAGGTGGCCCGGGCTGAGGGGCTGAGGCTGCACCGTGGTTGGGCTGCGTGGCCCGGGCTGAGGCTGGGGCGGGCGGGGCAGGATGTGCAGGGAGGGATGCGGGAGGTGAAGCAGGACAGTCAGGCACCGCGTGGGCACCGAGCATCCTGTCTCCGCTGCTCCCTCCTGTAAATGCTCTGCTCACTCCGTGGACTTTGCCAGCTCTAACAGGCTGCGGTTTTATTTCACATGCCTTAAAGCCAAGAAACAATGAGTACAACGTTGGTCTTTTACTCACCAAGTTGGCGAGTCCTTGGACTGCAAGGATATGGTAGGTTCTGCCTTAGACGGATGGGCGGCTGCTTGTGCCTGCCTGGCTATGAATTTCCAACACTATGTGCCTTTCATGCTCAGAGATACATTGGTTTTTAAAATATGAAGGTCTCTGGAAGTTGTCCCCACGTAGAAGCATGTGTTTGTGTTTGGCTCTAAGGCGTACAGACCTGCAGGGGGTGGGGATGCTCACGTGCACGGGCTGCAAGGACGTCACCCCCGGCTCCGAGCTCTGTCTCGCAGTCCTGCCCCTAGGTATGTCCTGACGTTCTCACACGAGGTCAGGACACCGTCCTCACACCTGCTGCTGGATTAAGACAACAAAGCCCACAGCGCATCACAGCCCCATTCAGAACCCACATCTCCGTATCCACGGGCGTCCTGCAGATTCAGAGCCCGGCATTTTCAAGCCAGGCCCACGTGGACGTCCCCTGACTCATTCGTTCAGGTGTGGCTGGTAGGTTGACAGTTCCAGGAGGCTTACAGAGAATCTGAGCTGCGTCAAAGATGTGCATTCTCTCCTGGATCTTTTAGTAATAAAGAAAGCATACAAAATATTTTAAAATAGCATCATTCTCCCATTAAAAATAAGTTTCTTTTGATGTTTTTGCCTTTTTAAAAAGGAATAGCCAAAAACTTAATATTTAGAGACTAGCTGTTTTCCACACTTAGAAGCATGTATTGAATCTTGAAATACTAGAATTTAGTAACTTTTTCCAATGTCCCAAATTAGGCAACACGCCCAAATCATCCCCTGATAAGAGAGTATTAAGAGCTAATTGTTTTCAGAGAATTGGAAATCTCCCTTTAGTAGTTTTGATGAATCAATATTGGAAATAAATTCTGAAAGCATAATGCACATTATACTCGGACAGAAATATCAGATACTATGAGTCAGGCTGGCCCACGTGTGCAGGGTTAGCACCGCTGACACCTCCCCCGCAATTCTAAATGCTTGGGCCACTGATAGGAAAGGGTTTTCAGTATCAGCAGATCACAGCAAACTTAGAATTCCAGCTCGTGGACCTGTCTTGTCTTTGTGTATGGACGTGAAAATTGGAGTCATGTGTTTAATTAAGACAGTCTTAAAAAGGTAAAATGGGTTAAAAATTAAAGGCAACGATATGCTTTTTTAGAACTCAGGAGAGTAGCATCACTAACATTTACTGCTACAAGTCTAATGAAATTCCATAAAATGCTGGGGGGAAGTATCTCATTAATATTTTCACTGGGGAGTGTCCCTTCACCGAGCAAGCTCAGAGGTAGACAGACACCTGTTCTGTCGATTTCATTTTTACTTCATCGCCTCGAATGAGCTGAACTGTTGTGTTTGTAACTGTGAATACAGTTAGATTTGATTTTTAGCATGCTTCGTGTTTCCCGTGTGTGTGTGTGTGTGTACACTTTTTAACATGATAACAATAATCCTGCCTATTTTGATAGGAAAGAGGCATTCTTTGTGGCAGAAAGACATGCTTCACTGGAACAGTCTAGATTGAAAAGTCGACAGACCATAAGTGACCCTGACATCAACCCACCACGAGCCCTGTGAGCCCCAGACCCTGCCGGTGTTAAGTGAGGTGATAATGCCCATTCACAGGGTCTCCGGTGATTGTCACAGCTGACACGTCTCAGTGCTCCCGTGAACTCAGGGAGGTGACCCAGGCCGCGTGCTTGGCACACAGTAACCCTTCAGTTAATGAGCTGTGACTAATATTGGTAATCGACCAGTACCCACCTCTCTCTGATTTAAATAGAGTGATTTGGAAAAGTTTTCAGGTGATGACAATTTTAATGTTCTCTTGTGTTTCTATGCACGTGTGGCTGTACGTGTTTACTTATTTTTTAATCAGTCCTAATTCCAAAAAAATGATAAAAGGCAACTCAGCGATAGGCGTTCACATTCAAAGGGAGGCAGAATCGGAAAGATAAGGGAACAGAAGGGACCCGACTTAACAACATGAAACGCTGTGGTGGCTTGTGACGGCCGAGCGTCTCGATCCAGGTGTGAGCAGCCAGATGAAACGGGCAGAGGGTCAGTCCCAGGATCGATGGTGTTCGTTCGATAAGAGCAGGTGCCGGGCTTGTAGGGAGCAGCCACCCCCGGGTCTGAGGAGGGGCGTCCCCACTGGGTTTTCCCCAGGAGCCATGAAGTGCTGCAGGGCCAGACGGTGCATCAGCGCCTTGTAACCACGGCAGTCAGCTGCCAGGCTCTCCTCCCTGGTGGGTGTCCGAGAGGCTGAGGGCGTCGCATCAAAGTGCAGCCGTCCTGGGGGGAGGCAGGGAGGCACCTGGACTCTGTGGAGGTCCAGCCCGGAGGCTGGAGGTGGACTTTCCATGGGGAGGGTCTGTGTGCGTCCTGCAGGGGCCCCTCCCTCAGTAGTGGGGCTGTCAGGGCGCATTCGATGGACTGTGAATCCTGGAAGCGCCCCCAGGCTGCACTGGAGCCGGAGTAAATCTGAACTTGGAAGGACCTTCACCCCCCACACGTTTACTTGGGCACTTGATTTTCTTAAAAAGGAGGTGCACTCTTTTCCTTAATTTTGAGAAAATTTTCATATTTATGCTGAATCACCTAAGAAATATAAAATGCATTCATATTATAAAAGAATAAAAGCAGTGATCCAGACTTGGAGGGGAAAACTAGAATCTTTTACCTACTTCCCCTGGGTCTCAGAGGCCCTCTCTGAAACCACTGCTGTAAGCCAGGGGTGGTGCACGCGTGTACGTGTGTGTGTGTGCGTGTCTAGGAAAGCCTGTGGCTTTCATGAGAATGAGCTGTCAGCATTTTACATTAAATATCATGCTTGCTGTGAGGTTCTGGTAAGATGTCCTTATTTTAAAGACATTTGATTTCTAGGTTGTAGAGAGTTTTTATCTGGAATACATTTTGAGTGTCATGCTGCTTGGGGGACATCTAGTATAAGAATTACATTTTCACCCTTTGATTTATTAATTATGCTGTTACACTGTATAATACCAAGTCATTCATGTCCTTCTGGGATAGACCCTACTTGATTATGATGTTCTTTTAATACCCCACTGGATTTGATGGATGAATATTTTACTTAGAATTTTTGCATATTTGTTCAGAAGCCAGATTGTTATGAATCTGAGAGTATCAGCTGTATCTTAAGCTTGGCCAAATATTAAAGAATGCCAGTTGTATTTAACTGTCAACATAGACTAAAACAAGAATAGCGTGAATGTTCCCAGAAAATGTTGGAAGGGTAGTGCAGTGATCTCTTGAAATGAATGACAACTTTTTCATTATATGTGTTTATTGCAAAATCAACAAGTGAAGGCTCTTTGCCTTGGAGTAGAAAGATGCTGCCGTATCTGAAAGAGGTAAACTGTAGAAACACAAAGGGATGCTTTTGGCAATTGACTTTTACATTCCGTAGAGTCTTTATCTTCCTTTTGGTAGTTTTTATCACACAGTCTCTTATATAATCAGCTTACGCGTAGCCCAGGCCCCAAACTCCACCTTACAAACCATTGTGTGGAGCCCCGGTGGGTGAACAAGAGACCAGCGAGGCCAGTGGAATTCTTGATTCTTGTCGTGTTATACCAGGTGACTTGACCGTCCTGGGGATTAAAGGAGGGGTCCAGGGTTAATTACCAAGCAAACAAACCCCTCTGGGCCTCAGCAATCAGCCCTGATGTGCTGGTTTTTCTTGGTAACACATTTGTTTACTGTAACAGATATGTGTATAGCTCTCAGTAGAAAACTGTGCTTAGAAGATTATAAAGAAAATTCATCTTTCTGTAAAACCAGAAAGCTAAACTAGGGGATTATAACATTCTGTAGGTTATTGGGAGGATAAATCCTCCTGAGAGATATACATGCGTAAGCCAGAAAAATCATGTTTGTTTTTTTTTTTCCTTTAGAAGAGATTGAAGATGACACCTTATAGATATTTATTTTCTGGAAAAACGAAGTCCAACTTTATCAAAAATAGATTTTTGGGATTGTGACTGTCTTTCTCAAATTATAAAGCTGATTTGGGTTTAAGAAGGGCCCGGACCCACTCATTTGACTACAAGTCATGTGGTTTGTATCAGATTTTATTCCAGCATCAAAACTCTAGTTCAGCTGGCATCACAAATTTACATTAATATTAACCACATTCAAGTGAACAAGGTAATTTAAAGTAATCTAAAATAGGATTTTAAATCAAAGGAAAGGAAAGCACTCTATTTGATTGAACTTTGATTATGATTTTCAGGACCAAAGAGCCTTCTGGTAAAATGATTTTATTACCCTTCATTTTAATTGGAAAAAAAACATCCGTTTTCTCCAATCCAGTCACTGAAAAGTATCCCTCCCCAACGTCTTTCGCACCTTCACATGTATAGCTTCCTTGGATCCTTTTACAGTTTTATTCCTGGTATTGGGCACCTAAAAGCATAGGCATGTGGTATAGACGCATAGTGTGATACTATTCAGCCATGAGAAAGGAGGAAGCCCTGACATTTGCTACAGTGTGGACGACCTTGAGGGCATTATGCTGAGTGAGATGTCAGAGAAAGACAAATGCTGTAAGATCTCCTTACATGTGGAATCTAGAAAAGCTGAACTCAGAACCAGAGAGTAGGATGGCGGTTACCAGCGGCTGGGGGCTGGGGGAAGATGTCGGTCAAAGGGCACAAACCTCCAGTTAGAAGATGAATAAGTTCTGGGATCTAATGTACAGTGTGGTGACTAGTTAGCAACACTGACTTATGTACTTGAAAGCTGCTAGAAGAGTCGGTCTTAAGTGTAAGCACCACACCAAAAAAAAAAAAGAAAGAAAGAAAGAAAAACAAAGTAACTCTGTGAATCGATGGGGTGTTAGTTAACTTGATTGTGGTGACTGTCTCACGGTGTACGTGCATACTAAATCATCGTGTTGGACACTCTAATACGTACAATTGTACTTGTCAATATAGCTGGAAAAAATCGAGTGTAGGCACTCCCGCTTGATAAAGAAGTTGGTTTTTTGCTTTGGTTTGGTTTTTGAATGAGCAGGTTGAAGTCAGCATTTTCTGGGGTACCTAAGTAAAACCTTCAGCCCCAAAACCAATTGCAAGAATTAAAAGGCAGCTACAGAACTCAGTTACGTGAAGAGAAGGTGAGCCCTGAACAGCGTTAACAGCCGTCAGCGTGAATAGATGGAGAGTCTGAAGTGGTTTCTGGGAGGCTTGAAGAGATAGTTCCTTGTAAATTCCTCACCTCGGATTATGGAAGGGGTATGTTTTTCAGCCCATTTGTTGAGAAGTGTGAGACTCTAAAAAAGAACAGGAGTCTGCTTTGAAGTGCAAAACCCCGAGATGCTCTGGTGCTGTGATTTCTTCCTCCCATTGGAATGTGACAGAAGCACAGAGAAGCTTGGAGAGCGTCCTTTCCAGGAGCTGCTTGTGAGATCATGAGCCTTTGGTTCAAAAGCCAAACCTCAGGGTGGGTACATGAGTCCAGGCTCGGGAAACGGCCACGTCCACTCACCAGTTTAGTCCTCTTGCGGAGATGTCAGTGCAGGTGAAACTATGAACCAGTGCCGGGCTTGGTGAGAGTCAGGGTGGAAGAGGTGGGTCCTTTCATCACAAGCGACTATTCTTGGAAGGTAAGAAATTGGACTGAAGCTGTTTTACTGTTTGCCTGTTGCCACCTACACGTGGAACCGATGACCCTCCAGAATCAAACCTCATTCAAGTTAGAAGTCTCATCCCTTTTCTGGGCTCAGAACCAACTTTCCCCAATCTGCTAACAAAGACCCCCTGCTGGGATCTGAGGACCCTCTCCCATCCTCTCCCAGGGGAGGGCTCACTTGTGAGCAGTAGATACCACCCCCAAAGACCCTCTGGGTCCTGCTGCCCTCCGACCCGGCCTTGGACTCTTGCAGGGATGGTCTCAGTGCCTGGACCCCCACTTACTAGCTACTACACCTCAAGCTCTTAAAAATCTGCACTGTCTCCAGCTATGAAAGGACAGTCCTAAGTCAGGTGTCACATGACTCACTGTTAGGGGCAGGGGCTGGTGAGATAGATGGGGCTGCAGCCTCCAGGCACAGCTGTCCTCGCAGGGTCCTCCCTGTGTCCTGCATCTCTGGCGTCTGTCCCTCTCCTTATAAGGACAATAGACCTATCAGACTGGGTCCCACCCTGTGGCCTAATCTAACCTTAATCTTCTTCCTAAAGACCCCATCTCCACACGCGGTCATACTGGGGGGAGGGCTTCTACACATGAGTTTCGAGGGATGCATTTCAGTCCACGGCACCCACCAACCATAAAAGTGAGCAAGGACCAGAGCGTCTCATTACTGGTGGGGCCACATCAATGAGTGCGGCCTGCCCCACCGCCTCGTGGCCGTGTGAGTGGTCTAGGGACAGTCACATGAAGCTGTCTGGCCCACACCATGCCCTGGAGCAGAAGCTCCCCGTTATCACAGCGGGCAGTTGTTAATGGGTGATGGGGTTGTGGCTGTACCTGGAGAGAAGCAGTTATTTTGGGGGTGGTCGATGACCATAAATATGGTGTGAGGGGCCCCAGCGTGGACCAGGAGTGACTAGGAGGGAGGGAGCGAGACTTGGGATGAGGGAAGGGATGTTTTTTTTTTTTTTTTTTTTTTTTGCGGTACGTGGGCCTCTCACTGCTGTGGCCTCTCCTGCTGCGGAGCACAGGCTCCGGACGCGCAGGCTCAGCGGCCATGGCTCACGGGCCCAGCCGCTCCGCGGCATGTGAGATCCTCCCGGACCGGGGCACGAACCCGTGTCCCCTGCATCAGCAGGCGGACTCTCAACCACTGCACCACGAGGGAAGCCCGAAGGGATGTTCATTTTAATGGGCCTTGCAAACTGAACACAGCGGAACCTCTATACCTGCAGGTTCCAACCGAGGACTGAACATATTTGGAAAAATAAAATTCCAGAAATTTCCGCAAAGCGAAACTGCAGTGGCAACTCTTTACATAGCATCTGCATTGTATTAGGTTACAGAAGTCATTGATGAGTTAAAGTGCACAGGAGGATGTACATAAGTTATGTGCACATACTACACCCTTTTGTATAAGGGGCTTGAGCACCCATGGATTTTGGTATCTGAAGGGAGTCCTGGAACCCATCTCAGATACTGAGGGGCAACTGTATATTTTTAATTAAATCATTTTTAAATCTCACAACTGAATTTCTCAGCAAAACTGAATTTCAGCTGAAAAAATCCAATCAGACCTGATTTCTTTTATAGTTTATAAAGATTGGTACATGGACACACGAGTCAGAGCTCACAGATTCAAAGCATGCTGGTCTTTAGAAGAAAGTCTGTAATATTAGAAAAAGAAAGGAAAGATCAATACAAATTATCAGTGATATGGTCAGATGGGATCTTTCTTATATGATTAATGGGAATCCAATTAGCTCTGACCTTGGTAAGAGAATATACCAATTCTAGAATATTTTTTCTGTGGATATGATCAACATGGACACATTATATACATATTAGCAAGAGTTTGGAAATAAACTTAAAATTCTAAAATAGAAGAATGATAAAATGAGTCATGTACCAAAGCCTGGCACCCACAATTATATTTTAAATAATATATTTTAAATGCTTAAGATATAAAGATAACTGAAAGATACGTGCTTCAGGGCTGAATATAAATAATAATACAAAAGACTGATATTTTTGTTTGGATTTTAGATCATTTCTTTGTTTCTTTATTCTTTTTAAAAATATTCCCCAAATTTTCCAAAAAGAATTCATATTCAGTTTATAACTAGTAAGCATTCTATAAAAATTACATATAGAAGAATTTATAAACAATTAGTTTATTTTCATTTATTTATTTTTTTTTTTTGCTGTACGCGGGCCTCTCATTGCTGTGACCTCTCCCACTGCAGAGCACAGGCTCTGGACACGCAGGCTCAGCAGCCATGGCTCACGGGCCCAGCCGCTCCATGGCATGTGGGATCTTCCCGGACCGGGGCACGAACCCACGTCTCCTGCATCGGCAGGCGGACTCCCAACCACTGCGCCACCGGGGAAGCCCTATTTTCATTTATTTAAGAAAAGATTTGAAAAATATATCTCAAAGTATTTGCTATTTCCTAGGGGATGTAGACATTTTTATTTTCTGCCTACATGCGTAATGCTTTTGCAGTGGTATCACAATTTAGACCATAGTCTTTCACAAGGAATCTTTTCAAAAATTGGGAATAGTAGCTTTGCTTTTTTTATTTAAGGAGCTGAGGATCTTTGAAGTTCTGGGGGGTTGCTATAGAGATTTTTGTGTGTATTAACTGGATAAGAAAATTAAGACTTATAAGGTGGTTCATCAGTGGATTGAAAGGTTATCTAAAGCTTTCTTTCTTTCCTGAAGAAAAAATGTGCAATAAATAAGCCGTGAGTCCTGAGCAGTATATGCCACGTAATTTAAAATCTAATAAAAAATGAGTCAGTAGGTTTATTCAGCAATCCCTCGACCTAGAGATGGATAAGAAAGCAAGTAGATCAAGTGTCCAAATATAGAGAGATATCAGAAGGAAAGCCGGCATCTCTCAGGACTTTGATAGGTGGTATTTATGAATTATTTGGGATAGCGTAGAAGAACATCTTTTGTAAAAGTTCTAAAGGAAGCTGAAGCATGGCATTTCTGCTTGTAAGAACTGAAAAGGGCAAATATTATAAGATGCTTTTTTCCTTAGAGACCTGGTGTAAAAGGGCTTCTGGGGGAAGTGCAGCCATTCAAGTAGAAAATGCATAAGGGCCGTTCCCTCGGCCGTTGGAATTGCTTTCACCAGAGCTGGAAGGGGCCTTAGAACTTTCCTATCTGTGCAGTTAGAGTTGGGGAGTTTCTAGGCAGAGGAGGATGTGTGTAGGGAGATAGGAGACAGGAAGTGGAAAAGTGTGGAGGCCCAGACCTGTGCGTGAAGGTGCCCGGGACTAAAAAGGGGAAGGTGGTCAGCGGGGAGCCACCCTGCACCGCGGGCCCGTTGCTTCTGTTCCAAGCTGTTTCTCTCTAAGAGTTTCCTTCAGAGAAGAGTGGTAATGTATAAGAATGAGGGTCTGTTTTCTGGAGATTTTTTTTAAATTAATTTATTTGTTTTTGGCTGTGTTGGGTCTTCGTTTCTGTGCGAGGGCTTTCTCTAGTTGCGGCAAGTGGGGGCCACTCTTCATCGTGGTGCGCGGGCCTCTCACTATCGCGGCCTCTCTTGTTGCGGAACACAGGCTCCAGACGTGCAGGCTCAGTAGCTGTGGCTCACGGGCCCAGTTGCTCCGCGGCATGTGGGATCTTCCCAGACCAGGGCTCGAACCCGTGTCCCCTGCATTGGCAGGCAGATTCTCAACCACTGCACCACCAGGGAAGCCCTGTTTTCTGGAGGTTTGGTTCAAAACAAACCTGCGGGACCTGAGGCAATCAGCAGAGGTCCTGCCAGGGGAGCCTGGGATCCTGCAGGCAAGACCTTGTCACCACTCGGCCCTTTGACTGGAGTCAGATCACCACTTTCTGGGCCAAAGCTCTCTCGTTTGTGGAAAATAATCTCTCCTGTTCTCTGTACAAAGTTATTCTGAGGATAAACTGAAAGCACACTTAAAAGTGCCTGAAAGGACAGAAAGGTTCTATAAACTGATGTGAATCATACACAAAACAGGGCCACCCTGAGCAGGATTTCTCTGTGACATGGGCTGTAATGAAAACGTTCTCCCGAAACTCTGCGTTAACATTTTAAATTTATTATTTCGCCGCTCTGATTCCTTTCACTGAGTATCATTCTCAAACTCTCACTTGTTTGCTTCACAGTTTCTTTTCCGAAAGCCATAGAAGGGATGTTTACCGAGTTCTTACAGCACTGTTACCTCGGTTTGTTTGGCTGCTATAACAGAATGCTGTAGCCTGGGGGCTTAAACAACACACATCTGTTTCTCACCATTCTGGAGGCAGAAAGTCCAAGATCAAGGCGCCAGCAGATCCTGCATCTGGTGAGGGCTTCCTGGTTCACAGAGGGCGTCTTCTGTCTGTCCTCACATGGAGGAAGGGCTGGGGGCTCTCTGGGGTCTCTGTTATGAGGGCACTGATCCCATTCATGGGGGCTCCACCCTCATCACCTCCCATACTGCCCCCCCCATCACATGGGGGTTAGGATTCAACACATGCATTTGACAGGACACAAACATTGTCTAGAGCAACTATGATTACGAAATTGGAAAAAGAACCTAAGTATGCAGTTGATTTCAGCAAAATCCCCCAAATTAAATGTCATTAATAATCTGAGTCCTGGGTTCTCCATTCTGCCTGGGACATGGCAGTTCCTCAGCATCTAAAACGGCCCAGACTGCAGCCTGTGCTACCTCTTCACCCCCATTCCTCCGCTTTGCTGATGCACCCTGTACCCCAGTCACTCTGAATTCCTCTGTGCCTTCCTCTTGCACTTTGTTCTTTCCAGCCTGTCTGTGCTCTGCTGCGACCGGTCCGCACCCTGTCAAGTGCCCGTCCCCTGGCCCATCACTGAGGACACGCTGGCACAGCTGCTGTGCGGATCTGTTTTCCAGCTCAGTGACATGTAACATAGGACCAGGCAGATGTGCAAGGAGGAAACAGTTCTTTTTCCTTCTACCCTCTGACGGGGCCGCAGGTTAGACTGACAGCAGATTCAAAAGAGAAAAACACACAGGCGTTTATTAACACGTGCATCTCGCATATTCATGGGAGCACAGAGAGATGAGCTCAGAGGGTGGTTAGAACTTGGGCTCGTGTGGCATCTGAACAAAGAACAGGGAATTCGTACGGAAGCAACAAGACAAAGGAAAGGGACTTGGGGTTTCTAGGGTGGCAAGTTGTGGGAAGGCATATATATAGGAACTGGTGGTAAACAGGGTGGTTCCAGATGGGTTTGTTTCCTCCGGTGCCGTCTCAGGCTGATGAGGGTCCAGGGTTGTCCCCAGTGATTGCTTCTGTCTTTCCCGGTGGAGAGGGCAGGGGGCACCTTTTTAAGTTCATGTCCTGCTTTTCGGCAGCAGGGAGAGGGCAGAGAGCTTTTCCTGTGTCTGCTTCTTCTCAGTTACCTTCAGCTCAAAAGTGATCTTATGCCAGAGAGGCTTGTTTCGGGTTTGTATGTTCTGCTGCTCTTCAACCAGCAGTAGTTATGGAAAGAGCACTGCATGCCCCGCCCCGCCATACACACACACTGCACTGCAGCCTTTGCTCCGGCCCAGGGAGCCACACTCATGCGCCTCTCCTGCACTGCCCGCACGTAGGGTTGGGGGTTTGTCTCACCTGGGCCAGTACCATGCTGCCATGGTTACTGTTTTTACTGTGTCTTGGCATTTAAGTCCTCCAACTGAGTCCTGCCTTCTCGAGATTGGCTTTATAGCACTGCCTCTTCGCATTCCCGTGTGAAATTTAGAATCACTGTCTTAGTTTTTACAAAGAATAACTCACTAGGCTTTGATTGGCAATTTATTGAAGACATAGTTTAAACATAATTTTCTGATTGTTTACTACTGTTATATAGAAATAATAGTTTTATTAAACTTGTTCTGATAAAATTGCTGTATTTATTTGCTAATTTATTGTTTTTTTCTGTAGGTATTTTAGACTTTCTACATCCATAATAAGTTGGATACAAATGCCAGTATTTTCTTAGTTGTCTGATTCATTTTTCTAGCTATATTGCACAGGCCAGGACCTCTAGGACATGTTGAATAGAAGTGAGGCTATTGAGCATCCAAATTTATTCCTAAATTCAGTGAGGG
This sequence comes from Pseudorca crassidens, assembly GCF_039906515.1. Taxonomy (NCBI): domain Eukaryota; kingdom Metazoa; phylum Chordata; class Mammalia; order Artiodactyla; family Delphinidae; genus Pseudorca; species Pseudorca crassidens. Next base: position 26,938,938 of record NC_090316.1, read on the forward strand.
GTGGCAAATTTCTAATATTTCTGTATTAAGTATGATATTTACTATAGGACATATATATAACCTTTATCAGGATAAAATTTCTTTCTAATTATCTGCTTAAACTGAATTTTTTTTTTTTTTTTTGCGGTACGCGGGCCTCTCACTGCTGTGGCCTCTCCCGTTGCGGAGCACAGGCTCCGGACGCGCAGGCTCAGCGGCCATGGCTCACGGGCCCAGCCGCTCCGCGGCATGTGGGATCTTCCCGGACCGGGGCACGAACCCGCGTCCCCTGCATCGGCAGGCGGACTCTCAACCACTGCGCCACCAGGGAAGCCCTAAACTGAATTTTATCTAATCTTTTTCTATCAAGATGATTATATAGTTTTTATTCTTTGTATGGTGTTATATTGATTGATTTTTTTAAAGGTATATATTTATTTAATTTATTTATTTTTGGCTGCGTTGGGTCTTTGTTGCTGTGTGCAGGCTTTCTCTACTTGCGGTGAGCGGGGGCTACTCTTCATTGTGGTGCGCGGGCTTCTCATTGCGGTGGCTTCTCTTGTTGCGGAGCATGGGCTCTAGGCGCCCAGGCTTCAGGAGTTGTGGCTCGCGGGCTCTGGAGCACAGGCTCAGTAGTTGTGGCACATGGGCTTAGTTGCTCCGCGGCATGTGGGATCTTCCCAGACCAGGGCTCGAACCCGTGTCCCTGCATTGGCAGGCGGATTCTTAACCACTGCACCACCAGGGAAGCCCTTGATTGATTTTTGAATGATAAACCACATTTGCCTTCCCAAAATAAACACAATATTTTTGTGTTTTTTTTATCCTTTTGAAATATTGCATAATATTTGCTAATATTTTATTTGGTACTTTTTTGTGTATATTTACAACAGATTGCATTTCTTTTATTAATCCTTTTGATTTGGAATTAAGATTAATCTGATGGCAAAACAAACTTGGGAAATGTTCTTTTTTCTCAACTCTGAAGAGTCTGCGTAATTAGTATTACTTATTCTCTAAAACATTGGAAGTATTTCTGGGGAAGCCATCTCCTCCTGGTGATTCTTGTATGTGAAAGCTTATGGTTCCAGATTTTCCTTATTAGTCAGAGGATTGCTGAGATTTTAAATTTCTTTTTGTCATAGTTATTATAAGTTGTGTTTTTCAAAGAATTTTTCCATTTTTGTTAACTTACAGATTTGTGATATAAAGTTGTTCACACTTTTTTTCAAAAAGCTGAAAAGGAAAGAATGCTTCTAAACTCATTTTACAAGGCCAGCATCACCCTGATTTGAAAACCAAAGTCACCACAAAAGAGAAAATTACAGACAAATACCCCTGACGAACACGGATGCAAAAATCCTCAACAGAGTAGTAGCAAACCAAATTCCATAATACATTAGAGGGTCACACACCTTGATCAAGTAGGATTTATCCCAAGGATGCAAGGGTGGTTCAACATCTACAAATCAATAAATGTGATAACACACAAAATGGAGGATGAAAAGCGTATGATCATCTCAGTAGATGCAGAAAATGAATTTATCAAAATTTAACACCCATTTATGATAAAAATTCTTGACAAAGTGGGTGTACAAGGGACATACTTCATCATAATAAAGACCATATATGACAGCCCACACTTAATATCATACTCAATGATGAAAAGCTAAAAGCTTCTCCTCTAAGATCAGGAACAAAACAAGGATGTCCCATATCACCATTTTTATCCTCCTAAAATCTTTTAATGTCTGTAGAATCTGTAATGATTTTTCCTTTTCCATTTCTGATATTATCGCTTTAGGCCTTTTGTTTCATTTCCTTAATTAACTTTAGTAAGGGTTTATGAATTTTATTAGTCTTTAAAGAATGACAACTTTTTGGCTTTGTTGCTTTTTTTCCCAACACTATGTTCCTTTTTTTCTGTTTAATGAATTTCTAATTTTATCTTTATTATTTTTTATTCAGTTTTCATTTCCTAATCTTATTCTGACTTCCTGTGATGTATAGTAGTATTAAATCATTGATGTTTAGCTTTTATCTTTTCCAATGCATGGATTTAAGGCTGCAGATCTTATGTTCAATCTTAGCTGCGTCCTGTGAGTTTTGATATGCAATACTTGCAAGACCTTTAGTTCAAAATGTTTTATAATTTCCATTTAATTTCTCTTTCGACAAGGAATTTTTAGAAGTTTATTGCTTAGTTTTGAAATAATTGGTCCTTCACTGGTTATCTGTTTCATTATTGAATTCAGATTCAGTTCCACTGTAGTCAGAGAATATGTTTTCTGAATGTTTTTCATCATATGAAATTTGCTGGGATTTGCTTTAAATTTCAGCATATGGCTAATTTTGGTAGATGTTCTGTGCATATAAGAACAAAATTATCTCATTTTTGTGTTCAGATTTCTGTACAAATCAGTAACTCGAGATTATTAGCCCTCTTGTTCAGGACTTTCTAATCCTTACTGATATTTTCTGATTCATCTGTCTGCTTAATCCTTCAGATTTATCTAGATTTATTTTTTTCTTTTCAGTTTGCCAGTTTCGGCTTCTTAATATTTTGAAGTCATATAGTGGCACATATATATCAGGTTGTTATATCTTCCTAGAAAATTCACCCTTGTATCATTATGAAATACTCTCTCTTTCATTGATTTTGGCCTTAAAATCCGTGTCATCTGATGTTAGTATATATCAGCTTTCTTTGGGGTAATATTTGTGCAGTTCATCATCTTCTTCAATCAGTTTACTTCCAAACTTTCTCTGTTCGTATATTTAAGTTGTATTCCTTACACAGGTAGTTTTTTTTTTTTTTTTTTTTTGCGGTACGCGGGCCTCTCACTGTTGTGGCCTCTCCCGCTGCGGAGCACAGGCTCCGGACGCGCAGGCTCAGCGGCCATGGCTCACGGGCCCAGCTGCTCCACGGCATGTGGGATCCTCCCGGACCGAGGCACGAACCCGTGTCCCCTGCATCGGCAGGCGGACTCTCAACCACTGCGCCACCAGGGAAGCCCACAGGTAGTTGCTTTTATTTTAGTCCAGTATGACCATTTTTATTAAATGTAATTCCTGATGTAATTGTGTTCAAATCTCCCATCTTACTAGTTCTGTTTGTAATATCTATTAATATTTTGTTTGCTTTTCCTTTTTGGCCTCCTGTTGTATTAATCGAGATTTGTTTGTATTATTCCATCTTCTCCTCTCCTGCCTTGTCATTTGCAGCTTCCACTGCTGTTGCTTTAGTAGCTTCGCTGTGTATCACCGTAGTCACCCTTATGTTATTGGAAACTGACATGAGTGGAGTATTCATACCCCTTTCCAGACCTTAAAACCTTCATCTCCTTTTCTTCCCTCCTGCTTTGTGTTGCTTTTGGCCCATGTGTGAATTCAGCATGTATTTGTAAACCCATCGAGACAATACTCTTGTTGTCTGTGTGGTTGGTATTGATCTTCACCTCTCTAGCTTGTCACCAGCTCTCCTGTTTCCTTGTTTCTGTCTGGGGTCATTTTCCTTCTCTCTGACAACTCTCCCAGTTTGGGCTTTAGTGAGCATCCGTTGGCAACAAATTCCCTCCCTTTTGGTTTGCCTGGAATTGTCTTCATTTTCCTTTTCCTTTTTAAGAATGAGTTCTCTGGCTATGGACGTGCAGGTGGGCAGTTATTTTCCTTTAGCTTTTTAGTGATGTCACCCCCGTCTTTCCCTTTCCGTGTTTTACTGGGAGGTCATCACGTTGTATCGTTGCTTACTTGTTATGTCTCAGCTTCTTTTACTACGTTCTCTTCGTCTTTGCTGGGGCCTTCCTGCTGTACTTGCGAGTACCTGCCCACACCTGTGCAACCCGTGAGCGGCTACGATGCAGGGCTCTGGGGGCTCGTCACTTGTAGTTAACAGTCCCTTTGGGCCAGAGATGAGCTGTTCACTCTCCCAGTTCACCTCCCGTGGCTTTCTGAAAATCCGAGGAGGGAAGAGCCGCCCTCGGTCCATCCATGCGCGTCTACAGGACTGGGTGCTGCTCAGTTTACACGCCACTCTGATGTCGGGGAAGGACCACGAGATTCAGGAATGTCACGCTTTATAAGAAATGGAAGTGCGCCATCCGCGTCAGGGTCCGAAAAGTTATGTGAGACTCCAACAAACCCAGTATCCTTACTCTAAATATATAAACCTCACTTTTCTGTCAGATACACTTTTCTGAGTTTAAAAATAATACGAACATGAGAAACGTGTAATATTACTTTCTGAGATAAGCATTATCAGTCTGATATAATTCTGTTGTTTTCTTCTGGTGTTTGTAAATGTGTCTAAAATGCACACACGTATGTACACGTGCAGAGGGTGTCAGGTCATCTGTGTGGCTTGGCTTTCAGCTTTTTTCATCCAGCACTGTGTAGTTAACAATTTTATATTTCATTAATATTTTTCAAATCATCATAGATAATAACTGGTTTATATCTCACTATGATTGGATTTTTATTAACTTCACTGTGTCCCTATTACCAGACACTTGGGTTGTTCTAGGTTTTAACAACTACTATTAGTGCTATCACTATAAGCCTCTTTTTACACAAATCTTTGACTTCATTTCTGATTATTTCATTAGAATAAACATTAGAAGTAAAACTATAGATCAAATGTTAGGACCATTTTTAAGGCTCGTGGTATATAAAGGCAAATTATCTTTCTGATTGAACAAATTTATATTTCTGTGAGAATTTTATGAATACTTTTCTCACCCCCATCTCAGTAACAATGAAATCCCAGTTCAGTTTTCATCTTTCCCAAATTAAAAGGCGACAGCTGTATCTTGTTTTAATTCTCATCCCTTTATTTCCTAGAGAGCACAATGTGTGTTCACATATTTACTAGCTATTTACAGTTCTTCTGTAAGTTTTATTTTCAGACTTTTATCTACATTGCATAGCAAATAGAATGTTAGTGATTTTCTTAATGTCTTCTAAGAATTTTTTGTATAACGTTGCTACTAACATTTTCTGTTATTTTTTGAGATATGTTTCCAGTTGGGCTTTTGTCTTTAGTATGTAACGTAGTATTTTTAACGTATGTAACTTGTGATGTAGACGCAGCTCTTCCCTTAGAACATACCGTTCATTTGCTGCGTACTTAGCTTGCAGGTTGAACGGATCATCTTACCGCAAAGAAGCAACATTAAATATTCAAATCGGACGACGTACAGTCTCAGAAGCAGTGAATAATTGAATGATTTTTATTGTATTCTGTGATCTGGTTCTTGCAAAATAGGAAAATATCTATTCTTTTTTTTTCCTTGTAGGGGAGGAAAAATAATTTACCCTCTACTCTTCTAAGTAGTTGGCTGAGACCTCATGATAAAAGGCAGGTTATGATAAGAGACAGATTATGATAAAAGACAGCTTCCACATATAAGTGATATTGTACAGTATTTGTCTTGGTCTGACTTATTTCACTGATCATAATACCCTCCAAGTCCATCCATGTTGTTGCAAATGACAAAATGTCATTCTTTTGTATGGCTGAGTAGGATTCCATGAGATATCACCTCACACCTGTCAGAATTGGTATCATCAAAAAGAACACACGTAACAACTGTTAGTGAGGGTGTGGAGAAAAGGGAACCCTCCTACACTCTTGGTGGGAATGTAAATTGGTGCAGCCACTGTGGAAAACAGTATGGAGGTTTCTCAAAAAACTAAAAATAGAACTACCATATGATCCAGCAGTTCCACTCCTGAGTAGATATCTGAAAAAAACAAAAATACTAATTAGAAAAGATACATACACCCCAATGTTCATAGCAGCACCGTTTACAATAGCCAAGACACAGAAGCAACCGAAATGACTGGCAGATGAATGGATAAAGAAGATGTGGTATATGTATATATACAATGGAATAGTACTCAGCCATAAAAAAGAATGAAATTTTGCCATTTGTTATTTAAGTTTTGAGTATGTGCTGTTTGTGTGAGAAAACCAATCACTAGGCACTAGGCTGACTTGGGTGGTGGGAGAGGACGTTGACCTGGGAAGGTGGACAGGGTGGACCCCAGAGCATAGTTCCAGTGCTTCCCTTGGGCAGCCCTCATCAAAGGAGCCTCACTGCCCTCGGGGCGTGCGATGGGAGCTGGGGCGCTGTCAGCGGCTGCTCATCTTGGGTCCTGGCTCTCGCTGGCTATTTATGGCAAAGACAAGTTCAGTGAGTCTTTGAGTGATACTTTTGAAGTTTGGGTTTCAGCTGGCATTCTGCTTTATTTTGTTCTGAACTCAGAGCGTCCTCAGGAAACAAGCCTCGTGGTGTGGCTTTTTCTTCTTGCTGTTCCTAACGAATCACGATCTCTTACTCCGAAGCTTACGCCTAATTCCTCTCCCTGGCTAGTCTTCCCCTTACTTCACATCAGTGTCCTTCCAACTTGCTTTATTTCCTGTTGCATCTGAAGAGTGATGCCCCCAAAGTACAGCGTGCTTCTCCCCCAGGAAGGCTGGAAACGTCATGCTCTGAGCTTCTGTCCAGCTGGCTTTCCCCTCGCACCTCTGATGGGACACAGTCAGGTGTGAACAGGAGCCGGACGGCAGAGGGTGCAGGTGGGAGACGAAGGGACAGGTGTGCTCGGGGCAGTGGGTTGAATGAAGGCGGTTTGCACAGGAAGTGGAAATGTCCTGGGAAGAATAGAAGGAAGCAGTGAAGGGCAGGCGCCTCCCCGTGTGGCACGTGATGCTAAATGCACTCAGGAATTGGGCCAGTGCGTGAAATTCAAATCAGTCTTGTCTAGGGGACTTCCCTGGCCGTCTAGTGGTTAAGACTTTGCCTTCCAGTGCAGGGGCTGGGAGTTTGATCCCTGGCCGGGGAGCTAAGATCCCGTATGCCTTGGGGACAGAAAAAAACCCACAAAAAATCCAAAACATAAAACGGAAGCAATATTGTAACAAATTCAATAAAGACTTTAAAAATGGTCCACATCAAAAAAAATCTTTAAAAAATAAATTAATTAAAATCAGTCTTGTCTAATTTGAGGAACTGTTTCCCCGGACCTTGAGGATATGTGGTTCTGGCCGGACACCAGTTGAGTAAACAGAGTCCTGTCTGAAGAGAAGCTGGCCCTGTCCCTCCCCTGCTCTGGGCCCATGATCGGGGTGGCCCAAGCTGGGCTACAGCACGCATGCCCTACACAGGCTTGCTGACCCTGTGCCGTGACAGCTGAGAGTGGAGACAACTTTCCTATCGTCGGGGGTCATCCGAGGGCACTGATGTTTCCGCTGGCTTTGAAAAGCTTGCACTTCGGGGCAGGATGAGTGCCTTGTATAGGGTTGGGTCATGTTACCAGTGGGGGGATGCCAGGGAATTCGTCTCTGTCCATGGTGTTCACGTGTGGGACACCGTCCTCTGGCCTCTGTGGCCGTTTCTAGACATTGAACAAGCTCAGTGGGGGTCGGACATTTAAGACCATGTGAGGGAGGACGGGAGACCTGAAAACATCTTATCACACAGACCAGTCTCTCACCTTTCCCTGAAGGATTGAGTGGACATTTGTGGCCCCATCTGCATGGACGGCTGCCCTGTGGGCAGGGGATTGAACCTGAAAGGCTGAGGGTGGCATTTGGTTTTTGTTGTGACTGTTCCCTAGTGTGTATTAAGTGTGTGTCGCGCGATGTCAGGGTCTGCGTGTCCCCTGACGTTCTGAGTTCAAGGAGTCGTCCTCGTATAAAGGGAGCAGTTTTTCAGCTGAATTTAGTTTCTGTTTTGGAGGAAAGACTCTCACCTCACTGCTGTGCCCAGGTGAATTCTCTGGTGGTTTCTGTTGTTCCTGGGCCCCAACATGTCCCCAGGCTACTGACCAGAGAACAAGGCAGGAGTCGGCCACCTTCCGCTCCTATGCCAGTGCCCGCAGGCTGAGGTCGGGTGGTCCTGGCTGACCGTGTGTACAGAGGGAATTTCAGCTGACACACTGGTCTCTGTCTGACAGCTGACTTGTCAGACACACACGTGCACACACGCGTTCATGCTCACACACGCTCGTGTTCCGTGTCTAATTTGCATGACTGCGTGACACGGACCTTTCAGGAAGTGTTTGCTGAGGGCCAGGTGCCTGGATTCCCCCAGGTGTGTCTGCCCAGGACCCTGGCATTTATTCCCCGACCGGGAGCATTTACTGGGGGCGTCCACCTGTCTTTGGCAGCTTTGATGTCAGTTCCGTCTATTCCAGGGGATAGAAATAGTAACTCACGCTCGCTGGTTGGTGGGCTGTCAGATGTCCGGATGACTAAGCTAATACACGTGCCAAGTTGAGTCGGTGGTGAGTCCCAGCCGGCCGTGATAAGAGCCCGTTTAACGGTATCCTCTGGCCCAAGGCTTTGTTCACACACACATGCACACAGACCCGTCTGGGCGCCCGGGTGTGTGTGTGAGTGGGGTAGTCGACAAGGGCCCCACGGCCCTGGGAGGGCCCCTCGTCCCTGAGGTCTGGACGGCTGGGAGGTGGCCTGAGGTGTGGCCACTGCGTCCACATCCTGAAGGTGCACCCTTCATCTGGACACAGAGGCTTTCACAGGCCACACGCCGTCCCTGTTCACAGCCCAGCGGCCAGACCTGAGTGGCCGGGGCCCCTGGAAGTGTCACTTACCTTCTGGCCAGAGCTTGTCACCAGCTCGGGCTCTGCCCTGAGGCGGAGGGACCCGGGCGAGGATGCTCCTGGGCTCTGGCCCCTGAATGCAGGTGGCCCTGTGGGGCTCCCTCTGCCGCTGCCCCTGCTACCAGGCCACGTTGTCATCGTGGCCTCCCTGCTGGTGGCTCCCACGTCCGCACGTGCATCCCGCTGTCTTTCTGGTCCCTCACGTCCCCTCTGGTGCGTCCACAGCCAGCCTCCCCACTCCTCCTACCCTCTCCCCCCGCCCGCTGCCAGTGTCTGTCTCGGGGCCGACAACCCCCTCCCCTTTAGAGGGACACAGCCGAGAAGCCCCCCCCCGCACCTTCTCGCCGTGATCTGTAACCAGGAAGCTCCAGCGTTAAATTGTCTCAGCTGTGCTGCCAATGTCGTACTGGAGGCGGACAGCCGCCCGCTGGGGAAGTTCATGCGGAAGTCCTCGCCCCCGTCCCCTGGGCCCAGAGCCCTCGTGCCGGTAGACGGGCCAGGGCAGGGGGACACCTGTGTCATGGGCCCGGCTCCCAGCTGCGGGTTCCCGCTGGCGGATCCCGGGTGCGTCCCAGGGGCTCCTGCTTGGAAGGAGGGCATTCAAGTCCACCGGGCCGGCGCTCAGACGGTTCTCTCTGTGGTCCTCTCCACCCTGGCACTCGGACACCAGCCTGTCCTCAGAGCATCCCACCCCCGGGGCACTAGGTCTGGCAGCGAATTCTCTTTCTCCCGGAAGCTTTCCTCCTACACACTCAAACTCCACAGTAATAATATTAATAATTCTTCATCTTCATCTCTGTCCGCTCTACTTCCTTTGTCCCCAGATGTCTCTGCAAGGAAATCAGGAAGGATCTCCATCACCTGTTGAAATGGAGCCCAGATTCTGAGCCTCAGAGAACAATTTCCTTTTCACGAAGGCTCAGAATTCTCACTCCTGTTCAGTCTCTCTCTTGATAGGATGGTTAAGAGAGAAGCATTTTCATTACATTGAGGGGAAATTTGCCAACCTTTCAGAATTATCCAGATGGCTTTCTTAAATGGTAAGGAGAATGGCAAAACCCATCGAGTTTGCTCACAAGCAGCCTTCGCAAGGGAACAGCCTCGTTTGGCCAGTGGCGCGTGGTGTTTCTCAGGTGCAAACTCCACCACCGCCTCAGACTCTTTGCGAGATTTTGGGGACCCCTGAGACCCGCACATCTCAGACCCCCGGGCCTGTGTCCACTGTCTCCCGGGTTCCTCCCTGGCCCTCGTCAGTTAGATCTGCCTTTTCCCGCTGGCCCGCATGCCCTGGCCCGTGAGCCCCCTGGCTGTGCGGCTCACACACCCGCTCACTTCCCAGCAGTGGCCCCGTCAGCCATATGTGCGGCTCCCCATGGGTTCCCGTGGGGCAGGCTGGCCACGCCCTGCGTCCCAAGCATCCCCTCTGCCCAGCTCAGTGAGCCTTCCAGCACATGGGGGTCGAACCAGAGAACTAATACACATGCAGGTGAACCGTCCTCAGGGCATCCTGATGCCCCATCCTCCCGGGGGCATTGACCACCTGCGTCCTCGCCTCTGAACTGTCCAGGCTCCCTGCAGCTTGGGACTAGGAGGGAGGGTGTGGCCTGGGGCCTTTTCCAGGGCAGACTGCCAGGGGTCCTTACAGCCTCCTGCGCCCCTGCTATTGTCAACCTCAGGAAACTCATTCTAAAAATGTTCCCTGGAACTTTCCAAAAAAGCTCTGTTGCAGGAGGATATTTCAGGGAGCAGGTCTGGATGCAGTGTAGGCAGGTTGCTAGGCAACTGTGAGTCCTACCACATCTGGCCGCATCCCCTTAGCGCCTGAAATGAGCTGAGAGGGAAGAAAGTGTCACCGACCATGGGGCCTGCAGGGCCGGGAGGCTTTTTCCAGCAGCCTTAGAACGTGCTGGGGTTCTGTGTGTGGACAGTAGGAAATCCTGTCAGGCCTCAATTTTCTAGGTCGTAGACGTTGAATGTTGCAGCTATCGTAAATTCAGGAGTCTCTCCCAGCACCCTCCCAGCTGCCTGCTCCTCAAAGGCTTCTAGCCCCTTAAAGCCTGAGGTGAGCAGCGGCTCCTGAGGGAAAGCCCTGCCCTCGCGGTCCCCGAGGTGGGGACGCTCCCGCCAGCAGTGCGGCTCCAAGCCCAGGCGCGCCGTCGGCCAACACTCTGCTGGAGGGCATCCGTCTCGTGGGCAGAACGGAAGCCAAGGGCCTCGAGAGTGTAGGGGCAGGAAAACGTAGTCAGGTAATTAGGGTGAATGTGAGCGGTTACCACCTTTGCTTTAATATGAGTTATTCGACTGCAAGTTTACAGAATTTAGTTTTTAAGAATGGCTGCTTAACTGCCGACTTGTAAAGCCCTTGAGCATTTAAAAGTGGGCTCCGCCCCGCAGGCCTGGGGGCCTCCTCGGCACAGGCACTGTGTCCTCGTGTTGGGCCCCGGGTGGGGCTTCCCTGCCCCGGGGGTGGCTGGCTGGGAACCTGGTAGCAAAGAGGCAGGGCTGAGAGCGAGGCCGCCTGCTCGGAAGGAGGGGACGGTGGCTGAGCCGGGCCCCGGCCAGGAGGTCCCCTGGGCCCCTGCCCCGCTCCCGCTGTCCCGTGTGATGCAGGCTTCTCCTCCTATATCTCTGTCACCCGCGCGGCTTCCTGTCTGTGGTCTGCGATGCTCAGGCCAGTCCCGAGGGCCTTCCTCAGTCTCCTTCCCTGGAGTCTCCGTGGACCCCTCCGCTCTGTCCCCAGCTGCACCTGCCCCCGGGGCATCTCCTCGGCTTCCTCTGAGCTCGTCCTCTCACCTCCGTCCTGGTTCTGGCTCGCGGACACCTGGCCACCGCCCGCCCGCCGGTTCCAGGACCAAGAGTCAGGCCCCCAGGCCTCCCCCTGCACCCCCTAAGTTATCTGTTTCTCCTTCTCTCATTCTGCACCCTGACATTCGCCACCTCTGAACGCCCCACGCTGCCTTTCATGGGGGTGCTCCCGGCACCGCCCCTGCGGCCTCGGACACGTCTCCCTTCACGCTCGTGCCCGGATGGCTTCTTCACCACGTTGACCCCGGTCTTGGTCCATTTGCGTTGCTGTAACAAAACACCACAGGCCAGGCGGCTCATAGACAACTTTATTTCTCCCAGTTCTGGAGGCTGGACATCCAGGATCAGATGTGGTGTCTGGTGAGGCCCCTTCCTGGTTCACAGACGTCTTCTCCCGGTGTCCCCACGTGGGCGAAGGGCTGGGGGCTCCCTGGGGTCTCTGTTATGAGAGCACTGATCCCATCTGGGGGCCCCACCCCCATGACCTCTCACCTCCCAAAGGCCCCCCTCTTGACACTGTCACACTGGGGGTTGGGAGTCAATATATGGGTTTGGGGTGATGGAAACATTCATTCCGTATTGACTGCCCTTGACACAGTAAGGCCCCTGTGGGAAGACAGGACCCGTTCGTTTTCTCGCGTGGGGAGGGCAGGGACTTACTTGCAGGACCCCAGTGTGACGGGAGGGGGCCCAGGACCTTCTAGCCGTGCTGCCCCTAAGGCCCTACGACGGTGCGTCGCCAGCATCACACTGGCTTCACACCTGGAGGATGCAGTAGACGTGTGGGTCTTTGCCGTCCTGCAGCCCCCACCCCCCTCCCCTGTGCCCACTGCCACCTCCAGGGCAGACCCTGCACCGTGGGATGTTCCCTCTGTCCCCACCCGCGCAAGCTCTGGGCTCCCCTTCTCAGAACCCCACACAGGGAACTGGCATCCTGGCCCCTGAATCCTGCTCTAGGACACAAGCTCCTTGAGAACTTAGACCTTGCGTGCTTGCGTCTTTGTGCCCGGGGCCGAGCCTCAGTGAGTGTTTGATTGAGTAAATGATGGGCTGAGTATAAAGGAGGAATGTCCCAGAATCGGGCGGGAACAGGTGCCAGAGGGTGAGAGGACCCTCAGGCGGCATGAAGGGGACACGTCCTGGAGGTCCGCTTAGGCATCTGGTTCACCCCCACCGGGTCCCTTTGGCCCCGTCTTGATGGGAGAGTGAGTGGGAAAGCGTTTCCTAGATGGACTTGCGCAGCCCTGGTTTCACGAGCTCACGCGGGCCGTGTTTCCCCACCACTGCCCCTTTGCTTCCGTCTGTATCCCTGACTTCCCTCTTCCCTCCGCTTGGCCAGGGATGCTCTGAAATAGGCGAGCGCTGCCCAGAGGGGCGGCAGCTGTGTGGGAAAGGCTGTCCTCAGAGCCTGCGCCTGGCGGGGCGGCATCCAGGGCGTCAGGGCCCAGCGTTCCCCTTCCTTTTGCTCAACACGCGGGCTGGCCGTTTCCCAGGCCTCCCCTCTCTGGCCTGGAGCCCTGTGTGTAGGGTTCTGCCAGATTCCTGCGGGGGACAGTTTCAATTAGGCTGCAGTCCAGGAGCCCATTTGCTTAACCAGGAGGGAACGGAAATCTCTGGAAGGCGATCCTCCCGTGCAGAGGCCGGGGCGGATCTGGGGGGAGGGGTGGAGGTGAGCCGGCCTCTGCTAGGGGTGTCACCCTGGGTCTGGCTGGCTGCTGTGGGTCCTGCAAATGTTCCTTTAATCCTCACGGCGCCAAAGCCTGAGCCCCACGTTTTACATCCTGATCTTAAGTTTAGCTGGAAACTGAACGCCCTTTCTAAGGGCACATGCCAGGGGTGCTGGAACCATGCTTAGGAGCTCTCTGTTCCTTCCTCTTAGGTCTGCGGCCCTCACCACCTGGGCCCGTTGGCCGGTCTTAGTTTAGACGGAGTCTGGGGGTCGGGAGGGCCCAGGGTCTCAGCATCTCAGCTGCCGGAGCACGTGCCCCTGACATTGTCCCAGGCTGGTCCGGATCCTCCTTCCTCTTTGGTGACCGTGACCAGTTCTTAGGGAAGTAGCACAAGGCAGCATCATGGCAGATGCCAGCCACCAGCCTGTGCCCGGCGCTTCCTGATTTAGATAGATCTCCCAAAACAGCTTCGTATTTGTGTCGGAGAGGGGACGAGGGGCCTCAGGAAGGAGCCCGGGGCCCGGCCCTGTGTGAGGCACGTCCTGGGCTCCCGGGGAGGTTCAACATCATTCTCCACACGTTCTTTCAGTAACATCTGAAACAACACAGGAGACAGACGCCCATTTTACAGACGAGGACACTGGATCCCAAAGACATGAAACCGCCGTGCACGTTCCTACAGCTGGGAGGGGCAGGGCTGGGATTCAACACAGATTCAGTCTGTGTTGTTTCTTCCCAATCGGCCCTGCTGCTGTGTACTTACAGCCATTTGTATAAAGCTCATGTAACTTAAACCATGCCTGGTCAGTGTAAAGTTACCAATTAAAATAAACTATATAATTATTTTGTGAGCTACCCTATAATTTTTTAAAATTTAAAGAATGAGGCAAAGTAAAAAAAAAAAAAATTGACTGTGCTTCATAACATTGAGAAATAAGCAGATATCATCTCATTACATACATTACGTACATGCATGTGCATCTGTGTTTATACATGCATGTATAATGTATTTATACATTATACATGCATGTAATCTGTTTCCCCTGAGATCTGCGAGCCAGAATGTTCATCTATTTATGCCCGAGAATTGCCAACTTATACGTGATTTACAACTAATTTCACTGTATCCTGAATGATTTGGGGTTATTATTGACTAAGATATAACCATACACTTCAGGGGGTATGTGAGTGACTTTATAAATGTGATATTTTCACGTGTAGAAATTGCTCTTTTCATGACTTTGGACAGTACTGGAGCGATTGGCTCCGTGTAGGAGCTGCTCCGCTTTCACCAAGTAGCCTGAGCCCACAGGCCACCTCGTGCTCCCTGTGTAACCACGCAGCTCTTTAAGGCGGACTTGCCTTTGTGAGTGAACAGCATAGACAGCCCGTTGGTGCCCGGGGTCCACAGTCACACCAACCGCAGAGTGTCTGTGATTCCATCCACACCGACGACCTTAAAGCTTTACTTTCTTGTGGTTTCGTCGCTTTAGGGATGACTTTAGTGGAACCCTTACTTTGCATTTTCTAAAGCACATGAGTAGGAGGTCGGTCCCGACACATGGAACTGAAAGTGACTCAGATCAAAGGAAACTTGCATGGACTGACCCCGTTCAAAGGTACGAACTTTCTTTGGATCCCCTTTGCCTTATTTTGTGTTTCTGGTATGTGAGGCACACGTGCTGACTCTGATGTGAGCGGTTTGTTTCTGAAGAGGCCGGGCCACTCTTACTCTTTCGGGGGAAGAAAGCAGACTGTCGCTCTCTCTCTTTAAGGGATTTGTATGATTTTTAAAAGGTCATCTGATACAAACGATATCAAAAGTTATTTGATACAAAAAAATACAGAAAATGTCGAGGTCACTAAATTTACCTCTGAAACTGCTGTAAATTTAAGGATTTTTTTTGGTTCATGTTTCTCAAACGTCTCTTGTTCTCTCATGCTTTACGGAGCTGCTGTACTTGAACAATGTGAGGAAAAGTTACCAGGAAAGTGACGGTGACTTTTAGGAACTTGTTTCCACCCAGAGCTGGTTTGCCCCTAGAACCGATTGCGTCTCGGGTTCCGGAGATGCGTCGCTTACCACAGTCAGTCAGTCACGCTCAGGGCGCCGCACCTGGCCTGTGCCCTCAGGTGTTTGGAGATCTGAGTTTTCGGTGAGGCGTGTACGCGTTAACTCACTGACCAGCACACCCTGGGTGTATTCAGTGTTCTCTCTGGATTTACACGCGAGAAATGAAATGCCTACAATGGTCTAAGGTGCCTCAGAAGGAAATAGGAGGAAGTTTTGGCTATTTTAAGTGTGTTTTCATGTCACACGTGATCAGTGCAGTTAGGTTGAACTTGTGGTTACAAAACTTCACTCATAAGTTGAGTAATTCTAGCGACGGGTTCAGAGAAGAAGTGGTGACTCTCTGTGTTGATTGATGACCTTGGGCAGGTCGGCCCGGTCCCGAGGCTGGTGTATCTCTGCAGGGCCCCTCCCTTCTGAAGGCATCACAGGAAATCGGCACCGAGTGTCCCCCTAGTGCTGGGACCCCGAGAGGCGCAGGGGTGTGAGGTGCGGGGTGAGAGGTGATCCTGCCCCGGCCTCACTCCCGCTGATGCTGCTGGAGAAGGGCCTGCCCGTGAGCTGACCACGAGGAAGCCTCCGTCCTCCATGGCCGGAGCTAACGGATCACTGTCCTGCATATGTGCCAACGTAAAACTCTGGGCTGTTACTTACAAGTAGGCAGCGTAGCATCGAAAACACTCGTAAGAACAGAGCAGTTTTCCATGTTGGTGGAAACCCTTGTGAACAGACCAGGCTGGTTTCAGTCTGTGCCGCGGGCAGTCAGTGACCTGCGGGTCCAAGGTCACCCATCCTCTGCCCAAGTCGGAGGAAGGCCACCCCCCGGTCCAGGGCAGGAGGAGCTGGTCCTTGATTTCAGGTTTTCTGGGGGTGTGTGTGTGATTTTCTCTGGCCTTGAAGGTTTTTTCAGTGAAGGGAATCTTTTGTGATATTTTTAATTGTAAACTGAGAAGGATGGAGTGTGTGTGCTTTTCGCTTTGGATCTCATGTTCATCTGACTGCCAGTTTCAAGGAAGCGGCTTAGTTCTTACACAGAGATTCCGGAAGCGATGGTGGCAGTGCTGGTTTTTACTGAAATTTCTGTGCTGAGGAAGGCTTGCTGTAGGACAGGAGCGGTGCGGAGTCTATATAAATCAGAAAGCACAAAGCCATCCCGCCTGGGTCCTTCATGACAAAACCTTCCCTGGAAGCGTTGCAGGTGTCATTTTCTCCACCATCCTGAAGACCAGCCTTGATTTTGTTTTCTGTTTGGTCACGTTCGTTCTTGAAACCTGATTCTAGCAACCAGGTAAGTACGTGAAGAGTGGGAATACTGCAGGTTTTCCACTTAACAGATTATTATTATTTTTCCTCCGAGTTACAGCAAAATTAGACCTTCGCTGAATGCACCTACAGTTGTCTAGCATCTTAAAGGATCTGTTTATATCTAACGTGTTCCTAAAGGTATGTAAAGCACATTCTCAGCCCCTGAGCGGAGCTTTGGCTGTATGGTTGCTCTTATAAACTATCAGTAGTAGCAGTCGCTGTAGGGTCTGTCCTACCCTTACGGTTTGCACTCTGGCTCTTTGTAAGCTCGTCGGAGTTTCCCACCAGGCACAGAACCCTCTGGAGAGGAACACTGATCTGTAAACGCGTCAACCAACCGTCAGCAGCCCAGGGCCTGAAATGTCGCAGGCTTTCACTGAGTTCCGTTGGAGAGTAGATGGCCAGCGGGAAGATGGGCTGAAATGTCCGCAGGCAGAGCGACAGGTTGTCCTGAGCGTCCGAGCCTCACGATCAAAGGCCCTCTCTGTAGCCGGGATCAAAGGCTGGCACAGCCCGGGGTCCCGGCGTGAGGGCGGGAGGGTCGGGCCACAGGAGCACGGCCTCCTGGCGGAGATGCAGGCAGATTCCACGTTAGAAACCCGCTTCGCGACGCTGCTCGTTGGCAAGCTTGCTCTGGAACAGGAGCGGGTATTGATTCCTTGCTGGCACTGCGGCCATGGGGGTTTGAGTGACTGCAGAAAGGAAGCCGTGCTGGAGGCCAAACTCCGGACTCCGAGGGTCTCTGGTTTACTTAGAGTCCAGCGGAGACAGTCCCTGTAAACAGAGCCTCGACAGAGCACGCATGAGCTGCTCCTGGGACGCAGCGGGGAGTGAGAGCTCCTGAGAAGGAGCCCCGGGCGCCGGCCACGTGCAGGCAATGGGGACGCACGCGGGAGCAGGCACACTGTGCCGAGCCCCCATCACAGTCACCCTTAGCGCCTGCTCTTCAGAATGCAGGTTCCTGGGTCCCCCCAAGATGGACTAGATCGGCAATGCTAGGGCGAGGCCCAGGAATCTGCATCTGTAACAAGTGCCCTAGTTACTTCTTGTTTTCATTAAGGTTTGTAAACCGGTGGGTGGAGACAGAGGGGAGAAAGCATCCCGAGTGGAGGGGATGGTGCAGGTGACACAACGCAGGTGGGAGATGCCGGGGAGGCCGCAGCTCACCCGCTGCGAACACGCATTCGTTTAGCAGATGTTTGTGTAGCGGTTACCGCGCGCCAGTTTCTGGGTCGGAGTCTGAACCCACTGGACGCCTGTTTCTAGCAGCTGCGCTTCGAGCAGTGGCCGAACTGTAACCCAGGCTGATGGTGGGGAGATCTCACCTGCGGGAAAGGAGCTTTGCTTGCAGTAAAGGCAAACAAATCAGTCACAGCGACCTGTACCTCTTGGTGAACAAAACTGTGCTGCTCACTCACTTGCTGTATTAGGAATGGAGACAAGAGGAGAAATTAAGTGGGTTTCAAATGATCAGCATATCCGATACAGTAATCTCAGAATCACGCGAGCTATTGAGAGTAAAGAACTGCGAATGAAGACACATTCTAACTGCGTATCAGGGCTGAGGAAGGCGGCCATGATTTTGTGTGTGTCTTTCTGTTCTACTTCGTGGCGTTAAAGTCACAGGGTAGCTCAGCAGTCAGAGGTCTGTGTAGCGTACGCCATCGTCAGGTTTATGTGGTTGTTGATTTTCCCTGTGGCGCTACTGGGAAGGCATCGGCTGGATCAGGAGATGTTCAGAAGAGCTCGCTCGGGGCCCGGTGACCGTCCGTCATCCAGGGTTAGTCTACCGAGGAGGCCCCGCTTCCCCAGTCCCGGGCCCTCAGCTGCCTGATTGCCGGGGTGCCCAGCCCTCTCTCCCTGGACCTCCTTGGCATCTGTCAGTTTTAGGGCTTTTTCTGTCTTTCAGCAGGTGCCTCACATCGTCCCCGCAGATGCCTGGGCCCCAGAAGTAGTGGCCGCCAGCGTCTGTCCCTGGGGACGTGCCGGCCCCCAGACACTCCTGCAGCCGGGACCGCAGACCCGACGTGGCGGGTGTGGTGATGTGATGCCCCCTTTGATCTGACTCCCGCTTGTGGGGTTTTCCGTCTGTGGACCTGTAGGGAGAGCGGGGCACCTTCGATGACACTGTTCCATTTAGTGGGGAGGGGATAGTCTCACGCCCGTTTTCATCGTGAATCGCCCTGTTATGCTGACATTTTTATAGAGCATTCACGAGAACTGTCTTTGCAATCACACGTGTTTAAATTATTTTCTTCTTTCTGATAACATTAAGTCCCCTGTTGATATCATACAAAAATTTAATCTCTCAGGTTAAATAAATGGTCTCTGGTAAAGACAAGAATAGCTTCATAGTTTTTCATAAAGGGATAACGGTATTAAGTAGCTTATGAGTTTTGAAGGAAAAAATCAAGATTCACAAAAGGGTCCTGACATGTGACAAAGCAGCATGACAACAAAAATGGCAGGTGCGTCAAATTAGCAGGAATAAATCACTCAGAGGTTTTGGTTCCATGAGATTTATCACAAAGCCCTCAGCCACAGAGATTTCAAAAGAGAGAGAGAAGGTGTCGGCTTGGTCAAATCGGATACATTTCCACAGACGGCTCAGACCAGATGCACCCCAACCCGAGGCCCAGACCAGAGGCATCCCAGCCCGAGGCCCAGACCAGATGCGCCCCAACCCGAGGCCCAGACCAGATGCACCCCAGAGCATGGTTCTTTAAAACTATTGCTCTTCTCTGTCTCCCTTTACTTCTGGCCGGGAAGTTTTCATCTTGGAAGGAAGGAACGCACAGCCCGGTTAGCACCGCAGGGAGCAGCTGAGCGAGAGGAAACCGGCCAGGAGAGTGTCCAATCAGGCAGCAGGTGCAGCCCGTCCGCTGCTGGGCCGCAGGCGTTGTGACTGTCGCTCCTGGGGCTTCTGTGCGAATGAACAGAATTACAGCCTCTTACAGCCCCAGGGCTTCCCAACAGAAGCTCAGCCTCTTTCCTGAGGATCAGACCATCATAAATGACCCAGGTTGAGTTAATACTTAAAACTGGAGTGAACGTAATTTAACTTTATTTTGAAAATTATGATGGTGGAACTCTTTAGGGTGGCCAGTGTGAAATCAGTTATTGCTGGTCTGGGATTTCTGGGTCTGCGGTCAGAGTTCCCTTGGGCAGCAGCCTGTGGGGAAATCCTTTGTGGGGGAGAGGAGGAGATGTGGCCACAGGTGCAGGGGGGAGGGGCACAGGTGCAGGAGGGGCACACAGGTGTAGGGGGAGGGGGACACAGGTGCAGGGGGAGGGAGGCACAGGTGCAGGGCTGAGGGGGACACAGGTGCAGGGGACGAGGCAGCTCTGAGAGGCCCTGTGCCCACCTGTTGTCTTGTTATGGGGATAAGTGTAAATAAGTAATGTCTGTCTTCTCCTCTGAGAATGAAAATTCTGTTGTTTTCCTCCACTAAAGTAGTCAGATAATAGTAGAGACTTGGGATTGAAGTACAAAAATAAATTCAGTTTTCCCATGAAATTAATCTAGGCTTCCCCTCCCATGACCCACCTCATGTCTCCAGACCTGGGAGCATCTACTGTGGTAAATGTGAAGATTTTTCTGGGGATACTTGTGCCGTGGGCCACACAGTCCCTTACTCATAACCCAGGGCGAGCACAGGACCATCCTCACATGTGGGAACTTGTAAACCGCACGTGTAGCTGAGATGTGCCCACTGGCTCCTTTCGTGGGGAGGCCCTGCACGCCTGTGTGGGCTTGGTTTCCGAGAATCTCTGGCACATGAACCAGGAGCTCTGGGTGAGTATCATCACCTGGGAAAATGATGCTACCATTATATTTGTGAGCAGAAATACCGTCCACTTATAAACAGGAAACTCCACCATGAAACCCTAATGTGATCTCCTGATCCACTCCTACTATGAAAAGGTGTTATCATGAGTCTCTTTGGCTGTCACCAGCGGGGATGGAATGTTCTGGCCCTGACGTGTGTCCTCCGGGGCGTGACGAACACCAGACTGTCCCGGAGAAAAGGAGCGAGGATCGCGGTGGACACGCCCCTGCGTTGTGCCGGGACTCGGTTCCGTCCAGTCTTGGGGACGAAGTGTGGCTACATGTCGCGCCTTCAGGAATGACTGGATCCGCTCTGAGTTGGTGGTGCTCAAGCGTGCCCGGTGGCCGGCCCCTTGCGGTTAAAGTGAATCCCAAATGACAGCTGTTTGGCTGCTGGTGTCTGTAGAGTACAAGGAGTTTGGATTTAAGCGAACTTCTCCTCGGGCCGTGAGTCCACCCTTTGTCACCCACGCGTGTCGCCTCCACGCACGTGGCTATGTACCACGGGGGGAGCGAGCGCTCCTCTCAGCGTCCCGGCCGCCCACGGGGACGGAGGGGAAGCACCCCAGCGCCCCTCACGTGCTGGTGCCGGTCCAGGCTGGTACCACCAGCCCTGTGAGGTCTACACTGCAGGCGGCTTCTCGGTGCTTGAACAAGACGTGGAAGGAAGGATGGAGCAGGGGAAGGCTCTGGCTGGGGGGACGGTTCTCGGAGGTCCTCCCTCTCAGGTTCCTCGTGGACGTGACGGCTTCGTAGCCCCACTAATGCAGCCGAGCCCTTTGCTTCCTTCCTCTTCCCTCCTGGGACAGAAGCCAGGGCGACAAGGGCGCACCGCCGGGCTCTGCCTCTTGTCGTCCTCGAGCCGGGCAGAAAGCGGGGTGCACATGAGTCACCCAGGCCTGTCGGAGGCTCCGGGCATGGTGGCTGCGCTCCCTCCACGGGGCCCTGAGATGACAGAGGTGACACCTAGAGACGCGGTCCTGCTGAATCAGACACGGCCGCGCGTCTCCAGGGACGGGCAGCAGGTGGCCCCGGGAGGGTTCTCCGGCCTCGGCCACAGGCACCTTCACACGTGCTCTGGATGGCGTTAGGAGCCGAGGGTCTCCACACCCTGGAGGGCACGCTGCTAGTGTGTTAGCGTTTTTAATTACACTTTTCTTGGTGTAGAACAATAGCGCCAACAGAGTCCAACATCTGTATATGTACATAAACATACAATTACATTTTACATACATGTCATCATATATGAAATGTATAATATATGACATTTTATATGTGTTACCGAGCGCAAGTTCATGTGCCCGACACACAGTGAGGCCAGACAAACCAAGATGTCGGCGTTTGGAGCAGAGAAGGGTTCATTGCAGGGCCATGCGAGGAGATGGGTGGCTCACAGCCCTGAAATCCCCAAATCCCTAAATCCCTGAAGGGTTTCAGCAAAGCATTTTTAAAGGGCGGATGGGTGGGGGGCTCGCAGGGTATGCGACCAGCTCATGCACAGTTCTCTGATTGGTTGATGGTGAGGTCACAGGGCGGGCTCACAGTCCTTAGGCGCCAAGATGTCTGGGGGCTACGTGCTCATGGGCATCAAGTAGTTAATTGCTTCCACTTGGTGGGGGTCTTAGCATCTGAAAAGCAACTCAGGAAGCGTGCATCAGATATTCAGACAGAGAAGAGCTACAACAGAGGACGTGGGGGAGGGCTCTGCCCCGGGCAGGCCCCAGAGGCTCCTGCTCGGTTACATGTATAATGCGTGACAGTTCTCTAGACAATTACCTATGTAATTGCAGGTATGTGTTTGGTCCAGAGGTCCTAGTCCCTGAGGACAGTCAGCCCTCAGCAGGTGAGGGACTGCCCTGGGCGCATTTAGAGCCTGTCCCACGGCTCAGCCCGGTGGATGCCTCGTGCCCCAGTCGCACTTTACTTTGGATTCTTGGCCAAAGACACATATTTATTTATCTTTTCTCCATATGTTCCTGCAGTATTTTTTGCTCAGGGGATGAATCGTTATCAGTGAGCCTGGGTGTTTCATCAGGCTCTCCACGTAGAAAACGTGCACCCCTGCCCCACTGCCTCGTCAGGAGGCCCCCTCGCCTTCCCCGTGATGTTTGTGCAAACCGGAGTCTGCACGTGAGTCACCCGCTTCCGGACAGGCCGTCCGCCGCATCTCGGTGAGCAGCGCTGTTTGGTTTCTGGCTGTGCGGCTTTGTTGATTTGTGTCTTTAATCTTCGCTAATGTTTATTTCCATTACATTTCGATCTCAGGTAGAGAAAACAGGCAAAGCCCTAAGAAGCAGAAATGGAGGCTTCAGTGCTTCCCATCGTGAAGGGCTCTGATGGTGGCGGTTGTAACGGGTCACTGTGGGCTGATCGGAGCTGGGGGCCCGGTGGACAGGGGTGTCCTGTGGCCTCTGAGAGGGGTGCCCAAGGCCTCCTTGGAGAGTCGTTCCTCCGCCGTGAAGGGTGGGTTTGGGGGAGTCACTAGTTTGCTTCCATGCGTGTCTACAGGCACTTTCTCCAGCTGATTTCCAGAGCCGTCACTTTGTGGCATTTGCTCTTGACCTTTGCAGGCCAGTGATTGCTTGTTTCTTGTGAGGGAGAAACCTACACTCCCAGGAAGCAGCTGGTGGTAGGGAGGGTATCCCCGAGGTTGTAATGAACTAGCTCAGAGATTGTTACCCTGTTCCCTCTGCCCACTGTCCGTCACACGTTTGCTGTGATAACAGGCATCACGCTGTGATAACAGGCATCAAGGTGTCACTGTCCGTCACACCTTTGCTGTGATAACAGGCCTCACGCAGCATCGATGAGCATAGCATTAGGTCTCATGTGGGATTTAGAGAGAGGTGACGTTTAGGTGAGGTCAGGCATTTCTCTTGCTCTTTTCCAGGTGAGCTTTGAACTACTGAGTAATCCCCTGATTCTAAAGCACAAATGCAACACAACTTTCAAACCCACCTTGCTTCTTCTTGGGGAAAGGCACGGGATGTGGAAACTTAAGCAACGTGAGGGTTGGGTTTTCTTCCACAGAATCTGTGACTCTGCTCTGTCAATGCCCGGAAAGACCCAAGGTCGTCCTGTACACAGTCACCTTTCTGACCATTGGTACCTCGTACCTCTGTTTCCACGGCTGTGGGAAAAGCCAGCAGGAGAGCCTCCTACCCTGCTTGGCCTCTGATGGCTCCTCTAATGAGGGAGAGCAGCCTGCTTACCCCCCAGCGACAGAACCCCCCGCCTCTGCCCTTGGAGCTGGGTCTGCACCTGCCACACTCACCTAGGTGGGCCCAGGTCTCCATCTCACCTGCGTGAGATCCCTACAGATTTGTTTGTGTCTCCGCTGTCACTCCCAGCTTATGTCAGGAGTTGTTTCTCTCACACACACACACACACACACACACACACACACGTCGTGGTCCGAGCGCGGGTTGGAGGAAGAATTTCCAGGACACAAAGTACTTTAGAAAAGTGAGTTTATGGAGAACAAAGAGCAGAGTTAGGGAGGGGCACTGCAAGTACAGCGGGCTGACTTCCTGATAGACCAGGGAGAGCCGACCCCTTCTTGTGGGCTAGTAGCCAACTATTTTTGTTTTGTTTTGTTTTTTTGCGATACGTGGGCCTCTCACTGTTGTGGCCTCTCCCGCTGTGGAGCACAGGCTCCGGACGCGCAGGCTCAGCGGCCATGGCTCACGGGCCTAGCCGCTCCGCGGCATGTGGGATCCTCCTGGACCGGGGCACGAACCCGCGTTCCCTGCATCGGCAGGCGGACTTTCAACCACTGCGCCACCAGGGAAGCCCTAGTAGCCAACTTTTACAGCTTCAAGACAAAGAAGATTCCTGCTGGCAGGATGCGTTGGGTGATTGGTCAGGATGCGACAGGGTGACTACATTGTGATTATTTTGCGTAATATGGAGTCGGGGGTGGGGTGGGGTGTCCCGTTTAGGTCAGGAGAGCCCATGGCAACAGCTGCTCTGGGGGCTCCTCTAATTCCGGGATTTTTGTCCTGTGTCCTTGATGTAGCGTGTCCTTGATGTCGGGCTCCACAGCAAACAGGTTTTGAAAAGAAATACAAAGCAAGTTTTCTGCACCTTCGTGTAATGCCAAAGAGCCTGGAGTGTTTTATGGACTTAATTTCTCGAATCCCTCAAGAGCCCAAAGAAAGTGAACATCCACACATTATTGTTTCCACTTTGCAGTTTGGGAGAAAGGATGACTTAGGGCTTCAGAGAAGTTAGTCGTGGAGCCGGAAGGGACTCAGCTTTCCCGAGGGCTCAGCCCCTGCCTTGCTGGTCCCTGCGAGCTGCCCTGGGCCACGTGGAGAAGAGAGGAAGTAGGCAAGCGGCCTGGGTTCCCAGCCTCCGGCATCTGGCTTCCGGCACATTCAGTAGCATCCTTGTCAAGACTCTGCCCGTCCCGCCACAGGCCTGTGGCCAGATGGAGGAGCGCTAAACTTTGACGATTTCCTTTGTATCTTCTTAGTGCTATTCATACTGAAAGTTAATACACTAATTTTCTTTTTAATTCAGGAGAGTAAAATAAATACGGTACTCAGTAGTTAAATTAACTCTCCACATCACCTACGCATTGTAGTTTCAAAGAAATCTGCTTTTCTCTGTGTGCTGCAATCACAGTTTAAACTGCATGTACATGTTAAGTGTTACGGAAGTAGCAATTACTACGTTAATACACACTTATGCAGAGTTGTACTATTTTTATAAAATATAAATGTGAATATAATTTTTTGAACTAAACAGGAAAAATGTTTTACCCTTCATCGCATACCCTTAAATGTATACCCAGTGATTGCCAAGAATGGATTGAAAAATATATAACACTAGCTGCAGTGCACAAATAATTGTGGGAAAACAAAATGACTAGCAGAGGGAAACTTAAAGCATTTCATTAGAAGTAAATACTGGATTATTGTTTGAATAAATGCAATTAAATATTTGGTGTTTGATACTACCCAATTAAAATCAAGACATAGTCTCATATTTTTTTTATAAATTTATTTATTTAATTTATTTATTTTTGGCTGCGTTGGGTCTTTGTTGCTGTGTGCGGGCTTTCTCTAGCTGCGGTGAGTGGGGGCTGCTCTTCGTTGCGGTGCACGGGCTTCTCATTGCGGTGGCTTCTCTTGTTGCGGAGCATGGGCTCTAGGCGCCCAGGCTTCAGGAGTTGTGGCTCACGGGCTCTGGAGCACAGGCTCAGTAGTTGTGGCTCATGGGCTTAGTTGCTCCGCGGCATGTGGGATCTTCCCGGACCAGGGCACGAACCCGTGTCCCCTGCATTGGCAGGCGGATTCTTAAGCGCTGCGCCACCAGGGAAGCTCATCTCATTTGTTTTTATTTGAATGGAAAAACAGTTCTAAAAGGTTATTGAGTATTCCTATTATCTTTCTAATGATTCCATAAAGTTGAATGAATAAATCAAAACAGATATGCCTTCCCAGTGACATAAAGTGCCCTCTTTTTTGAACAAATGAAGATACAAATCATAATTTATTTCTCTCATAAAGCCAGGTTTGTTCTTATCTTATCCATGTATAATTTACATGCAGGAGATGCCCACATACCAGGTGTGCATATGCCCGTGTAGCTCAGGCACCAATCAAGACAGAGAACTTGTCCACATCCCAGAAAGTTCCCTCACGGCTCTTCGGGGGAAGCCTTGGCCGCCAGAAGCAAAGTCTCCTGACGTCTGTCACCAAAGGTTAGCAGTGTGATTTCACGTGAGGTCTTGAAGCTGCCGCATGTACGGCGTGTAAGGCGTTGCAGGCGCTGCGTTAACTGCTGCAGAGAAATGGGTGCAAAGTCTGAGGGCATCACTCGGTCCTGGAGAGCGAAGGCAGGGTAAACGCCGACACTGAAGCAGAGGGAGCTGGTGGGCGCGAGGGGCCGCGCGGTGGCGGACGGTCGCACAGGAGAGCGTGCGGTCCACCCCAGCCACAGACGGCGTCCGTGCCTGCCCTGCACACCCAGCACGACTGCCTCCTGTTCCTTGGCCGTGATTCGCTGATAGAAGTTGACATTCGAGGTGAACATAAATGCTGCAGAATAATCAAGGTTGAAGGTGAAGAGGGAGTTTTACGGGTCTAGTTTCATGGAACCCGTCCCGGGAGGTTGCAGCCTTCTTCAGACGGCCCGACAGAAGAGCCATTTGCCCGATGGATGGTTTTGACCCAGGACCTGACGTTCTGTTCCAAGCATTGCTATCCAGCACTTCCTGCAGGAAATGCTGAGTTACACGTCATCCCTGCTTTGTTCACAGGCGTAATGTGTCTAGTGGTCTTCTCAGCACCGTGTAGACCTGTGGAGGTTCCCAGCAGGCGGCTTCAGGGCGATCACCCCCCTCCCCACTCTGGGTGCCGGCGAGAGGGACTCGCAACATTTGTCACCTGAGGTCCTGTGTGTGGTTGAATAAGCCGAGTGTCCTT
Organism: Pseudorca crassidens; assembly: GCF_039906515.1. Classification (NCBI taxonomy): domain Eukaryota; kingdom Metazoa; phylum Chordata; class Mammalia; order Artiodactyla; family Delphinidae; genus Pseudorca; species Pseudorca crassidens. The sequence continues at coordinate 26,965,656 of NC_090316.1, forward strand.
CCCATGCGTGGGTGTCTGCATTAGGCCACCTGCCGCGTGACTTGATTCAGAACCGGTTGTTGTGGTCCAAGCAGAACTGTGTCACGAGGAAACGAGGGTCTGCTCTGCAGTCATCGTTCCCGTCATTCTCTGGGCACCCTGTGCCTCCCCAGGCTGGTGGTCTGGCCTCCCCTGGGGGTCTCACTGCCCCAGGAAGCGGAGCTGGGGGAGGGACAGCCGCAGCCACGGCATCACAGCCGCAGCCTCCAAGCCAGGCCTGCTTCTCCGGGGGAATGGAGATCAGGGTCCAGACTCTTCTCCCCGTTGGGGGGACGGCTCAGGAGGAGAGGCTGGCATTGAGCACTGTCTGTGCTGACTCCCAGCTCATTCCCAGGCTCCCTGGACCGTCCCACCAGGTTGACGTGGGGGGAGCGGATGGTGGGTGGGGAATATCTCCTCCACAGCAGCGAGTCCTTATCAAAGGCCAGGAAGAATACAGCGAGAGGACGTGTCGTCTGCAGGACACAGTGCCCGCGGTCAAGGCCCACGTCTCCTCAGGCACCAGGCACCGCGCACCTCTGGGTGTTGGGCGCTGGCTACGCGTGAGCAGTGGAGACGTGAAATCAGGGTTCTGACCTGGGATCTCGGAGGCAGTGCGCACGAGGCCCTGAACAAATAGCTACAGTGAGCGGAACGTTTACTGGGTCTCACTGGAGATGTGTTAGGGTTCTCCAGAGAAACAGAGCCATAGGAGGGGTGACTGTACCTACATGGAAAGAGATTTAAAACAAGGAATTGGAGGCTGCCAAGCCCCGAGATGTGCAGGGTGAGCCGTCGAGTCCGAGTCCCGGGAGAGCTGACGGTGTGGTCCAGGCTGAAGGCCAGCAGGCCAGAGACTCGGGGAGAGCCGGGTTTCATCTTAAGTCGGAAGGCAGGGAAACCAGTGTCCCAGTTTGAAGTGAGTCAAGCGGGAAGAGTCCTGTCTTACCAGAGGGGGTCAGCTCTCTGTTCTGTTCAGGCCGTCAACTGATTGGATGAGGCCCACCCACTTAGGAGGGCAACCTGCTTGACTCAGTCTACCTGTCCAAGCGTTAATCTCATCTGAAAACACCCTCAGAGACAAAGCCAGAATCATGCCCAACCCAATGCCTGGGCGCTTCAAGGCCAGGCAGGTTGACACATTCAGTTAACATCACAGAAGGGAAAACTGAAAATCTGGAAACACCTCCTCACGTAGACGAAGTGGACCCTAAGGATAAATCATGACATGAGGCTTGTGTGCACGTAACTGCCAGATGCTCCCGCTGACGAAGTGAAACACACATCTCCATTTTGTCCTAGAGACGCTTAACAGCATTGTTAAGACAGGACTGCACACTGGAGCGGGCCTGAATATGAATGTGCTGAGTCAGAACTCAGAGAAGGGCGGCTCTGAAGCCAGGTTGCCCTGGGTATTTGGCCACGTGTAAACAAGGCGATGTCAGGTGACGCAACCCAGTGCAGTCAGCTCAGGCACAGTTGACACACATTCCGTAATAATCTTTAAAACGCAGCTGTTTTCCAATATTCACGCTAGCTGCCCGCGCCGCGTTGGGCACATGACCCAGCTTGTCCCCAGGTCACCTACAGTACCTCTCCTAGAAGCTCCCAGGTGACTTGTCTTGAGAAAGTATTCTGGGAAAGTAATATTCTGGGGCACTTTATATATATATGTATATATTATATAAAGTAAAGAAATATATATTATTTATATAAAGAATGATTATATATAATAGTATATATATAATTACATAATATATAAAAATATATACATTGGGGCTTCCCTGGTGGCGCAGTGGTTGAGAGTCCGCCTGCCGATGCAGGGGACACGGGTTCGTGCCCCGGTCCAGGAAGATCCCACATGCCGCGGAGCGGCTGGGCCCGTGAGCCATGGCCGCTGAGCCTGCGCGTCCGGAGCCTGTGCTCCGCAACGGGAGAGGCCACAGCAGTGAGAGGCCCGCGTACCACCAAAAAAAAAATATATATATATATACATAATTTATGTAAAGAACTATTTTGTTCTTTAACAGATTTTGAAGGGCAAGTTCCCATCTTCCATGGATCTTGTAATCTAGTTGGGGAAAATAATGTGTATAATATCAAAAACCAGATAAGATAGAAGTTAGTGCTAGAAGCCAGGAGCATGTGATGAGCTCCCAACGTGTGCTGGAGACAGGAGAGGCTCTTAGAATCCAAGGAGAGGTGACGCGGGCCGGGTAGACGTGGACGCTGGGCTTCCAGACCTCGGGGCGGCATCAGCAAGTGGGACAGAGCAGAGTTCAGAAGCGTTGAGGGTTCAGTGAGGAGACAGACCAGCCTGGCGGAGTGAAGGACTGTCAGATGGGGCTGCTGAAGCTCAGACCCCGGAGGGAACAGGGGGGCAGTTCTGTGGGCGTGTAGACCGCAGGAGCGTGAGTTCGCTTAAGAACTGAGATGTATCTGAGCTTTACGGTAAGGGCTGTGACGTTCCAGATTGCGCCCTGGTGGGACTCCCTGGGCTGACCGTGGAGGTGGCCCCTTCCGCCATGTCAGTGATGGAGAGAAGGTGAGCAGGGAGAGAGGACCCGAGTGAGAAGGGGCCTCTCAGGACAAGGGCTGTGGGGCTGGAGGAGGGACAGTCACATGTGTGAGGAATGGAAAAGATTCGGAGGTTTGGGAGATAACTTTAGTTCATGGAATAAGTAACATAACAACAATGGAAAAGATGGCTGATTGGTAATTAGCCTAGCGATTATCTGTGTTTAGGTGATAGCTTTGGCAGTGCTCCATGTGTGTGCAAGTGTGTTTCCCGACACTAATATTTGCTCTAAGAGTTGATCTGTAGAGTGAGCTACTAAAAATAATAGCACATGTTCACTAGCCAGGGAAGGGTTCCCAGTGCTGTTAATATTTCCTCATTTACTAACCACAGCAGCCTGCGACATGGCTTCTCCTCATATCTTCATGTTTCAGGTGAGAAGCTGGGGCCAGGGAGGCACAGTGACTGGTGGGGCAGCCGAGGTTCCTCAGTGGAGGGAAGCTTTGCCATGCAGGCACAGGGACTGCACAGGGCACGGGGGAAAAGCTAATTCCAGCCCAGGCGTGTTTACGTCATCGCAGCCTCCTAGCCACGGTATCTTCATCAATGAAATTTACCCTTTTTGCATTATAATTCTAAAGCGGCATACGGCAGAAGACATTTTGCAAGCCTCCAGGCATAGACTAAAATCCTGCGTCTGCCACTTGTAAGTTGTGTAAATTTGGGCAAATTATTTAGCGTCTCTGAGCCTCCATTTATTTATTTATACAATAGGAATAAGATTATCTAATTCATATGATTTTGTGAAAATGAAATGAAATAATATATGTAAGGAGTGATGACTGGGAGGTAGAAAATTTCTACAGGTTTTTACTTTTATTCATATTAACATTACATGGACCGGCATAGAATCAGGATAGGGGAAAATCTTTGGGAAATCCAGTATTTTTGCATTTTGTTCGAACCCATTTGATATGTCCAAGTTATTCAGGAGTCTTTACCAGTCTTTACTCATCATTCTAAAACATACTACTTGAAATTTAAAAAATCAAGATGAACTAAAGATTACATCACATAGGAAGGTAGGAAGCATTTTGGGTTTATTAGTTCAAGATGTGAAACATGGTGAAAATATGTATAGCTGCAGACTGGTGCCGTCCGTAGGTTGGTGCCTTCGTATCTTAACTCGGGTGGGCCTGGCTCCGGGGGTGGTGCAGCTGTGAGGACGGTGAGGCCAGCCGGAGGCTCCTTGTGCAGGTCAGGCCGAGGCTTACAACGACCACAGCTAACACGTGCTCAGCGCGCTGTGGCCGCTTCTGTGCCCCGGACCCTGCCTGAACTTCAGGGTGACCCTGAGAGGGAAGTCTTGTCTTTCCTTTTTCTGGAGGGGGTTGGCAGTCTTCTGATCCTACAGACGCAGCAAGGAGAGGCTGTCTCTTGGCTGTCTGTGGGGTGATCTGAAGCGTCACCCGTACCTGCCCTATGAGGGGCTGAGCTCGTCCTGGGGGGGTCTCTGGAGCAGCTGGGGGGGGGGACCTGGATCGCGTCCGTCCTGAGTCTTCTTACCAGCGGGACCTCCCTGGTCCTCAGGTGCCCCCGCGCCCGGCCTGCACCGCCCGCCCGCAGCCCTGACAGGCATCTTTAAAGTTTGTCCAAACTCCACATGGCATCCGAGGGACAGCGTGGGTCTTCCCGCGTTCACACTGGGATCCTTCACCAAAGGACACGAGCTCAGGCTGTCAGTGAAGGAACAGAAGCGGACGAGAGGGATTCCGAGTTATTCCGAATCTCCAGGCAGCTGCAGAGGCAGCTCTTAAATACCTTTGAAGACGATATTGTGTCACCCAGATAGCACAGGCCACGTGTAATGGAAAAGAAGGGACAGTAATAACATGAGGCTTCTGTGCTGTTTTCCTCTTGGAGTTTCAAAGCACCTCCCAGCAGGCACGGTGACTCACGCGCAAACAGCCTTGAGGGAACGAAGTCTGTATATGTTGCTTCCCTTTCTGCCAAGTGGTTAGACTGTAACTCGTTCGTATGGTGTCTGAGCTGTCGGCACCTGGAAGATGGCCCCTGCCCGGCACAGAAGGGAGGCTTTCTGCGTCCTCAGGATGTACCTTCCTTAGCAGCCACTAACTTGTCACTCCACACCCTTAAAAAAAAAAACCCGGAAAACTCTAAATATAGACGGCACCAAATATTCTCTTAGTCACACAGATCGCTTGGCTTGTGTCACGTTTCAGAACATTTTCAACTGTTCGAGTTAATTTTACCTGGAGTTCAAACCTGGGCAGAAGTTTCAGCCAGTGTTGAAAGCAAGGATGACACATAATAAATGTTCGGAAACCCAGGAGCCTGCAGTGGGGATTCAGATTCCAGCGTGAAGAGAAGTGAAGTCGGTCCTTCGCTAATAACATTTGAGACACTGGACTGTTTAAATAGGATGTTTTGCTTATCAGAAATTTGTGGAGTCGAGACGTTCATCGCAAAACAAATGGGCGATTTTACAGTCGCTGACCCTCGTTCCGCTGCACGTGTGACACCATAAAGTAACATGCGTTTATCCTCTGCTGATTCTGACTTTGTGGCAGTCAGGGAAAGACCAGCTTAAACTTTACTTTTGTTAATGAAGAAACGGTAGCTTTGGTCGTTTGAACACATTTAGCAGCTGGTGTGTGATGTCCCCGTGCCCGGAATCTGGGGTGTGGGAAGGACAGGGCCAGGCCTGTCCCTGAGGAAGGTCAGCTTTGGTGAGATGTGGACACCAGGCCAGGCATCCAGTTGGCATTTGGGTTCCTGAGGCGGCAGTTCCGGCGGGGTTGAGGGGAGGGAATGAGGCTGGAACGGGGGGCGGGGGGAGACACAGAGACAGCAAGGAGGGGCCACCGGCACCTGAGACCTAGGGAGGCTGGACCACAGATGGGGGCGGAGGGGGAGGGAGGAGATAACTCAGGGTCCAGGTGCTGGGGGGCGTCTAGAAAGCCCGGGAAAGCCCACTTAGTGTAAAACAAGACGACCCAGAAAGTTCTGAGAACGTGAGAGAGGATACCGTGTCCGTGAGGGTCAGAGACCCCCATCTGCTGGGACGGCAGGCCGGCTGCTGGCGGTGAGTTTCCTGTTCCTCAAGCGAGGACCCTCTGAATGGGTGACAGGCTATTCTTTGTGGGCCCTGAGCCGGGTTCCAGTCTGCACTGAGGAGAAGCGGTTGCTCTTCCTTAAACTTGGGTTCCGACACCTCACGTGTCCCCAGGTCCCCACAGAGGCTCCCTGAGTCTTGTCCCCCCACTGGTCTTGGTCTGTGGACGTGCAGACGCACTGCCACCTCCTGGCTCCTCTCCCGAGATTCAGGGAGGCATAACCAGGCCGGGGTGCGGGCCAGCGGTCACGTGCTCGGGCCAGAACCAAGGTCGGGGGCCGTCTGTCCTCTGAGCAACTGCCCTGCGGCTCTGAGCCCCTCCCTGTGTCCAGTCACGGGCCGGGCCAATGCCCTGTTCCGGCTGTTCCCTGCCCACCATGCAGGGCAGGCTGGCCTTTGTCATCACCCTCGGCCATGTCACCTGTCCTGTGTGTCACTCACAAGAGAGGAAACCAGTGGCCAGAGGTCACCCATCAGAGGGGAGGGACTTATCATCCTGTTTTATTCCGTCGGTTCTTTTGCAAGGCATGAAGATTGAGATCTTGCAACGGAGCCTAACAAATGCATGCATTCCTCTTCAGATGACTTGAGGAAAGTTATTTGTTTGTCCTTTTAATAGAACTAAAATTCTAGAGTTCACAGGATTTAAATCTTTAGAAACCTGGAGTCAACCTCACAATCCTACAAGCTGTTTTCCTGGAGTGTTGAGGCAGGGGTACCACCAAGACCAAGACACAAACCCACTTCATGGGAATCACGGTCCAGCAGGGGAGACAGACACGTAAGGAAATCATTCACAGCATCTCACGGCGGGGGGAGGGAGGGGGACAGAGAGACGGAGGGAGAGGACACTTCAGGTGCAGGGACCCAGAGGACACAGTGGGGACGGGAAAGGTCAGGGCGGCTTCTTGGAGCAGGCATGGTCTGCCTGGGCTTTGAATGATGGGCAGCTGCCCGGAAGGGCGGGGGAGAGCACGGCGGGGAGAGGAGAAGGGGCGGTGGCAGGTGATGGGGGTTGGGGGGGGTCTGTGAATGTTCTCTGGGAGCAAAACGCTGGAGAGACCGGGGCTCCCTGGTGAGACCTCGGCGGGGAGAGCACGGCGGGGAGAGGAGAAGGGGCGGTGGCAGGTGATGGGGGCTGGGGGGGGTCTGTGAATATTCTCTGTGAGCAAAACACTGGAGAGACCGGGGCTCCCTGGTGAGACCTCCTACGTTAATAAGCAGGGACTTCGTGCAGTCAGAGGAAACATTACCAGTTATATTTACGTGTTTCTCCGTGAAGCGTCTTCAAGCCTATTTCTCTGTTGCTTCACTCTGAGAAGTAACCCCGTGGTGAACACCGGTCTGTCTTTGGCCAGCACAGAGCTAAGAGGGGCTGGTACCGTGGTTGCAGCTGTGCGGCCTGGGCCGGACTGCGTTGCTCAGCAAGTCCTCGGATTCCTAACCTGGCCTCTCCTCTTCCCCAGGAGATGAATATGTTCAAGTCGTCATGCACTGGTGCCGCCTGCTTCGCTGTGTTTTTAGGCTCAGACAGAAAGTGCGGGAAGAGTCCCGCGTGGACCGTGCGGAGGGGGTGCAGCCATGGTCCACGGAGCCTGGGGTCTCTGCGTCTCCTCAGGTGGTCACAGGCGAACTGGACGGGTGAGGGTCCCTGAATCACGTGGGGGCCCCATGGACACTTGGGTTTGAAGGGATGTGTTTCATTTGGTGAAAATGCTTCCAAACGAGGCACATTTTCTCAGCTGAGGTTTTTGGAATTTCTTTTCTTTTTTTAAAAAAAAATTTATTTATTTATTTTATTTTTGGCTGCGTTGGGTCTTCGTTGCTGCGCGTGGGCTTCCTCTAGTTGCGATGAGCGGGGTCTACTCTTTGTTGCGGTGCGCGGCTTCTCATTGCGGTGGCTTCTCTTGTTGCGGAGCTCAGGCTCAGTAGTTGTGGCGCACGGGCTTAGTTGCTCCGCGGCGTGTGGGATCTTCCCAGACCAGGGCTCGAACCCGTGTCCCCTGCATTGGCAGGCGGATTCTTAACCACTGCGCCACCAGGGAAGCCCGCTTTTGGCATTTCTGATTCTCCCATAAGTCAAGAATATTTCCTTCCAGTTTAATTAGTATTTACTTTCCTTTCTGGATTTTTCCATTGGGCCTCTACCGCAGTGGTAACAAGCCTGGTGTAAAGAAGCAACACTGAGTAGAGAGCTCAGTTTCTCTTTGAATAGTTCTCAGAACAGAAGAAACTTTCCAGGTGAGGCCACACCCTGAAAGCAGGTGTCAGGAGTCAGACGTCACCACCGGCCAGGGCCCGCTGCTTGGCTTTTCTCGTTCCACGTGACTTTCTGTACTGTCGATGGGTGGTCACCTTTAAACAGTGTGTCAGTGTGTTCTATTTTTGGTGTTTTTTTAAATTATCTCGAATTCTTTTGTAAATAGATAATATTTTGTTGTATGTGCGTGTAAATACATCCGCACAGCAAAAAGTATATGCATGCCACACGTACACACACATACAGACACACACACACACCCTGTAGTGAGAGCTGCTTCCTGGACATCATGAAACTCTCCTCCGGAGAGTCTCTGAATGTGTTTTCCTCACCACGTGACCAAAGCTGCTTGTTTACCTGGAACGGACCCCACTGCCGCCCCCTGGAGCCCGGATCGGGTGACTGGAGGTACATCTGTCGGTGCAGACTGTCCCTGAAACAGCAGGCCGGGCTTTCACAGCGGGACCGCAGCCCCTGTAGCTGGGAGGCCTCTGAGGTCACCGCCGTGAGCCTCGCTGGTGGGTCCCCTCCCCGGTGGCCTCAGCTGGTCCCTGAGGCCTCTTTCCTGGGCGTGTGGAAGGCTGTCTCCTCCCTGTGTCCCCACGTGGTCACCCCTCTGTGCATGTCTGGGTCCTCGTCTCTTCTTGTAAGGACCCCAGGGCTATGGGGTCAGGACCCACCCTAATGGCTTCATTTCACCTTAATCACTTCTTAAGGCCCCATCCCAGATCCACTTCCATTCTGAGGTCCTGCGGTTAGGGCTGCAGGACCTGAGTGTTGGGGACACAGCTCAGCCTCCAGACCCTGCAGAGGTGCCCCGTCCTCCTGGTTCCCTCAGCCCGAGGCACCCCTGGACCGGACGTGCATCGCGTGGTATCCTGATGACCCTTTCGTTATTTATCATAACGATTCCCTCTCTCCCTCCCGACGGGCACCCCCCTCCCGTGTCTTCCTTGCCACTGACTCTTGAGCCCGTAATGCAGCCCCTGTGTCTGTCCTCAAAGGATCTCACCAAGCTTTAAGAACCCCGGGAGGCCGTGTGACGGTCCTAGTCAAGGCCACCTCCTTGCATCTCCTGTGTGACGCGCCAGGTCCTGGACGTGCTGCCTCCCCTCCCCTGCCTGGCGTCCCTGCGACCGACCCACTCAGCAGACCTGGACCCAGGATGCTCGGCGGACAAGCACACTTTGAGGATGAAGGAAACGAAGACACTCGGAGTCCCCACGTCTATGAACTGGCGAGGAAATTCCTGTCCAAGACGAGTGAATTCGCACGTCGTGCTGGACGGTTTATGAAAAGTGTTTTAAACCCGTGCAGTTCCAACAGATTTGGGTGAATAGGAGCTGATGGAGAACACAGTGGGGCTGACTCTTGGTCGCCGGGCAGCGGATGTGTCCCAGGTGACGGGGCAGGGGCACACGCTGTCCACAGGAGCCCCTGTGCTGACCTCACACGTAGGAAGCCTTAAGAGTGCCCAGAGGGTGAGCCCATGCCCGGCGGGGCCTCACCGTTTCCTTCCTCACTGGGCTTTACTCGAGCTCTTTCCACGTGGAAGGCCGCTCTCCCGCTCTTAGCATCTCTGCTCCCTGAGGTTTTGTTTCTAGGGGAAGGAGCCGGGTGACTCTGAGGACTGAGCACCCATGCGTCTCTGATATTAGCATCACCTGCTCCCTTCCTGGAAGATTCCTAGTTGTCGGTAGGAAACCTTTCCTCCAGGGTCCTCGCGCTTGGCCTCGGGTCGGCCCCCAGGAGCAGGTGGGTCCGCTTTGGGCCTTCAGAGAGCAGAGTCCCCCCTCCAGGGCCGACCGTGCTGGCGACGCAGATCAGGGACGGGGCGGGGACGGAGCCGATTTCACGTCCAGCATCCTCTGCTGAAGGTGGCACTGGGTGTGTGACATGGCTTGACGCTCTGCCCTGAGTTGTGGAGAAGTTGGGAAGAAAGGCCCTTTGAGGTTTTCTTTGGTGAGCCTGTCAGCTTTAGAATAATTGCAAGGCCTCTGGGCGATGCCTAATTGCGGTGCAGAGCTCCGAAGCGCGTGACTTAACTTCAGGGCTGATTTTTAAACCATTAGAAAGACAAGTGTGCAGAGTTGATTTGCTTTGATGAAGATGCCTCCCTCGATGAGCCCAGCGGGAGCGGCTGCACCTTCTGGAACCCACCCCAGGGCGTCCCGGCCCAACTCCGACTACACGCGGGGGGAATGGAAAGGAGGCTGCCTGCCCGGGGAGAGCAGCAGAAGCCATCAGGCACATCTTGTCTCTGAGGTTCCGATAATTTGAAGAGAAATGACAGTGCTGGGCATTTCCCAACTTGCTCTCATGGTTTGCCTTCCTGGGCTTTCCCAGTGCCGGTCAGTGAACATACCACCGGGAATCTGGGCTTGTATGTGCTGCTCTGCTGATCTGATTACAGTTCCTCTAACCCCAGACAAGGAGGGACCTTCTTCTGGGTATATCTTGACTCACCTTTTATAGCTCGTGGGACTTTATTCTAAAATACCTCATAATGTGCAACGCAACCTCTGGATCCAGGTGCTTGAACTCCAAGGGGGTCTTGGTGTCACCTGAGAGCCTGTTTCAAGGAGAAATTCACAAGTTCTGCCCCAAAGCCTCGGACCCTGCAGGGTGGTCCCAGGAGTCCATGCTGAATCATCTCCAGGGGATGCCATCCTAAAGTTTGAGATGTGCTAATCATGGCAACGTTAATTTGGAATTTCCAGATTTCTAGAACAGCTGAACATATGGAGGTAGACTAAGCAAAACAATAAAAAAAAAAAAACGAGGATGGAAAACCATTTTTTAAGCCCTCCCACCCATTAGAGGAGCAGCTCTCACCCCCAAGCCCCACCCAGGGCTCACAGGGAGAGTTAAGTCAGGCCCCTTGCTGCCCACAGGTCTCTGGGGGTTTATCCTGGTTGTGCCCAAGGTCAGAGGTGAGCGGAGAGGAGGGCCTCTGTTATAAGGTCAGTAACTCCATGCATGGGGGCCCCACCCTCGTGAACCTGTCCGCCTTCATGACACCATCACCTTGGGCGTTAGGATTTAACCTATGGATTGGGGGCACAGGCATTCAGACTGCAGCAGAGATGCATGGAAGGAGGGCAGGTTTCAGTAGGAGGGCAAGCCGTGCTCTTCTCTCAGAACCATGAGGCCAGCGCTGGGTGGGAGAGGACGGGGCATTCGGGTTCAAGGTGGACCCTCTAAAACTGGGCTTCCTAAACCTGAAAGTGACCAGAGAGTTATTGTCTAAGGAATGGAACAAAGGGATTGGACAGAGCACGTCTGACGTGGTGGCTTGAGGGGTCACGGCATTTGCACCCTCCCCCCACCCTGAACCTGGGTGCTCCTGGCTTCGGGTCCCCCCACTTTCCAGGAAACCCTGTAGTTCCCCCGAAGACCCCAGTGACCCTCACACTGATCACCATTGTCCAAGCAGAGTCTTTTCAGGCCATGCTTCCTAGAAACATGTTCACTTGGGTAAAGAAACAGCCTGTTTACCGGTGAATTTTGCAAAATAATTTCAGTTAGAGGTCTGCCTTCCCATGTGGTAAAACCAATCAATTCATCAACAAACGGATTAAAGCTTCCCTGAAAATCACTGTGCTGGACGCTGGGGCTCACTGAGCGCTTTGGGGAGTTATTGACGGAGGGGCACCATGAGTCTCGTTAAGGAAGTGGCAGGAACTCTGAACTTAGAACGTGAAGGTCTGTCAAGGCCTCAGAGTTCTCACCACGCGCCCGCATGTACCAAGGAGTATGGAGGAGGTAGGCGCAGACTTTATGTCTGTCGTTCAGGGACACAGACCGTGGTTCAGATGGGTTTGCTGTCGTTTTATTTTTATTTTGCTGTTTGTCACTTAAAAATCCTGCCGCAAGTCATACTTCTCCTCTCGGTGTGTTTGTTATCACTGGCACGGGGGCCTCTGGGCTCAGACATCGAGCTGGGTCCCTCGTGTGGTGTCCTTTAATCCTCACTCACACCTGCAGGGTCCACGATCCCTGGTTTCTGCTGAGAACTGAGAGGCTCAGAGCACGTAATTAGCTTACTTGAGACGCCGAGTTGTCAACAGCACGTGTGGATTTGGGTCCGTGCTTTAACCCAGAGCAAAACAGACTTGTGTTCAACTTTGTGACCTTGGGGAGTTAGTCAAGCTTTTGCTCTGACATCACAAGTGACTGTGATCATGTCGTGACACAAGTTGCCCTGGTTGTTAAATGTGTAACCGGCACTGAGTGAATATTCGGTCCATCCCTTCCTTTCTCTGGAAGTTGATGTTCAGGAAAAGAGGCAAGTATATTGATGACTCAGCTTCTTTGAACAGAGAAAAAAATGCCTGAACCCAGAAGCTCTTCATGTAGATTTTGTGCCAAATGTAAGCGCGTCATCGGAGCTGAGTTTCAGATTTGCTCCTTAGACTTTTGTGAACAGATTAGATGACAGAGTGAAGGTGACGTTTCAGATTGTTCACTTTAGAAGGATTGTAAGTTATGGAGATGGTAAGACTCTACTCTGAAATAATTACAGATGCGCACACAGAAACAATAGTCTGAATTACTGAAAAGCGTTCTGCACTATTGAGTGATTTTATAGAAATGAAATTTTAATGTCTTCACTCCAAGTGGGAATAATTAAAAGCATGGCTGAATATATATCATTCAGGAGCCTGCTTTAATGAGTAAGTAAATACATTGCAGTATTTGAGCAGGTTAAGTTTTTCCTTCTTAATAGGTTGTGGCTATTAATTTGCGTAGCAGTTTCCTTTTTACCTACTTAGTAGAAAAATAGATTTCAAGACTGTGAAAGTGAGTACACATTACAGTAGACACTGTATTAATATTTTGGATGAAACATGAAATATGAGAATGCAGTAAAGATACACACGTGGCAGAGTTGAGGTGAAGAGAGATCGGGGAAGTCTTCAGGTCGACACTGTTTCTCAGGCCTCTTGGTCGGAAGACTCAAAGGGTGGCTTCATACAAGTAATGCGATCTTGGGAAAACCATCTTAATGACCCAAACTCACCTCGATCACATTAGTGCCAGGAAGTGGATTCCATCCTTTGCAGTGAAAAGTAAAGCTTTCTGGTGGAGGGTCTTTCCCAGGTGTGTGTTTGCCAGCTCTCACTCTTGCTAAATGTTTGTGTCCAGGACGCGTGAGGACCAAACTCCCCAGAGGATGAAAGCGTGTGTGAATTTCAAGTATCGTTAGATTCAGGCTGGTGAAGAGAAGACCGGAAGAGTTGGCAAATCCCCCAGACCTGCCCCAAGTCCGACAGCCCACTGGCCAGCAGACCTCAGCGCCTTTCCTTTGTGGAGCCTGATCCGTAAGGACAGAGACCCCAGGAGACCCTTCCTGTTTTATTAGTATCAGTCCTCGCGCTGTCACTGTGTGGAAAAAGCACAGGGAATTTGGAGTCGATCAGAGACGAGGGACCAGGGAGTAAAACTGAAGAAGATGGGCCCCTGGAGGACAGCTGACCAAGGGGCTGGGGGCAGGGGGCAGACGGCCCTGAGCAGGGGGTCCCCACGAGTCTCCGCGTTTCTTTCCTCTTTGTGTTTCTCCGTGTCCTTCCTTCGTGTGCCCCAAGTTCCAGCGGGGAGTTTTTCCACACGTTTCTGGTCTCTTGCTCCAGGGTTGTGTTTGTCCCTTCATCATTGAGCACAGCCCCTCACGTCCCCTCTTAATTTATCTTCAGCGCTTGTTGAGATGCTGCTTCTCACTTTGTTTCCTCAAGGACAGTCACCAGCAGTTGTTAGAGGGACGCCTGGTGTTTTCCACTCGTCCTGGTGCCTATTCATCATTAAACTACCCGTCTGGCTTCTCGTTCCTCAGTGGACGGTGTTGCTGGAACAGTGCATTGTTCTCGGGGCTAACTTGCCGGCTTCTGCAAGCCACCGGCCCTCCCAGACCCCTGCTGGAGCCGCCCGCCGTGTGATTCCCCGAAGGCACCAAAGCTTTCGTCTTCAGGGAGGTGTGGGTGCGGGCACGGGGTGCAGTAGCCCCAGGGAGGTGCACAACCTTGACCTTCCAAACTGGGATGCTGTTCAAAGACAGACTGACGTCAGGGAGTCCAGACTCAGGTTTACAGGGCTTTTATTGATTTTCAGTTTCACCGAGAAGTAATTGATAGAAATCACTGCATAAGTTTAAGGCGTACAGCATGACGGTTGGGTTTACATACGTTGTGAAATGATCACAACAGGTTCAGCTAACATCCATTGTCTCACATGGATACAAGGAAAGAAAGAAGAACACAGGAAACATTTTTTCTCCTTGTGTTGAGGACACTTAGGATTCACTCTTATCCCCTTTCCTGTACGTCGTGCAGCAGCGTTAGCTCCAGTCACCATGCTGTACCTACATCCCTGGTGCTTATTCATCTTGGAACTGGAAGTTTCTCCCTTTTGACCATCTTCCTCCAATACCCCCACCCCCGTCCCCGCTTCTGGTAACAAGTCTGGTCTCTTCTTCTGTGAGTGTGTGTGTGTACGTATGTTTTGTATTCCACGTATAAGTGAGATCATACGATATTTGTCTTTCTCTGTCTGACTTATTTCACTTAACATAATGCCTTCAGTGTTATTCCAAATGGTAGGATTTCCTCTCTTTTATTACTAATAGTCCATTGTGTGTGTGTGTGTGTGTGTGTGTGTGTGTGTACATGTAATATATACCACATCTTCTTTATCCATTCATTTGCGGATGGACACTTAGGTTGTTGCCGTGTCTTGGGTATTGTAACCAATGCTGCTGGGAACATGGGGGCACAGATACATTTTCAAGTTAACGTTGTTGTTTTCTTCGAATAACACCCAAAAGCGGAATAGCTGGATTGTATGGTAGCTCTAGTTGTAATTTTTGGAGGAATCTCCACACTGTTCTCCATAGTGGTTGTACCAACTTACATCCCCACCAACAGTGCGAGAGGGCTCCCTTTTCTCCACACCCTCACCAACACTTGTCATTTCTTGTCTTTTTGATGATGGCCATTCTGATGGGTGTGAGGTGGTATTTCATTGTGGTTTTGATTTGCATTTCCCTGATGATTAATAATATAGAGCATCTTTTCATGTACGTGTTGGCCTTTCCTCTATCTTCTTTGGAGAAGTGACTATTCAGACTCTTTGTGTATTTTTAAGTTGGATTATTTGGGGGTTTTTGCCATTGAGTTGTATGAGTTCTTTATATGTATAAAGAGTTCTTTATATGAGCTCTTTATATGTTTTGGATATTAACTTCTTATCGTATCGGATGTATGATTTGCAGCTATTTTCTCTAGTTCAGTTGATTGTCTTTTCACTTTGTTGCTGCTTCCTTTTACTGTGCAGAAGCTTTTTAGTTTGATGTGGTCTCACTTATTTATCTTTTATTTTGTCGCTGGCAAAAAAATCATTGCCGGGACCCCTGTCAGGGAGATTGGTTTCTACGCACTTGCTTCTGACCCCCGGGAGGGGTCACTGTCCGCTCTCTTCACCCCCCGGCACTTTGCGGAGGCCAGTCCTCCATCTAGAAGGCAGGTGGTCCCAGTGTCACCGCACAAACCTCCTCACAGATTGACCCACGGGAGACCGCAGGGCAGGTGCCCCCCAGGGAGCTGTCTCAAGTCCTGGAGTGCAGGCTCCTCACAGCTGGGCGGGATCCTGGGTGGGGTCCCTGCTCCACCCCCGGGGCCCGAGGGCAAGTCACTCCCTTGCCACTCGGCTTCAGTGACTCATCCTTACAAGAGGAGGGGGCTCACAAGGTGCCCCTGATGGTGTTTGCAGCCAGAGAAGTTGACGCGTTGTCTAAAGAGTTCATTTTTAAGAGCAGTGTTAGGTTCACAGCAAAATTGAGGGGAAGGTTCAGAGATTTCCCAGGTACCCCTGACCCCACCCATGCACATTAGATGGTCCCTTTGTTACAACTGATGAACCTACGTTGACACATCCTCAGGCGTTTCGGGTCAGAGGGAGGAACAGGCAGAGCCCAGAGGATTTTCAGGGCAGTGAGTCTACTCTTTGTGACACTCTCATGGTGGACACCTGTCATTATACATGTGTCCAAACCCACAGAACGCCCACACCAAGAGGGAGCCCTGATGTCAGCCGTGGACTCTGGGGGATGGTGACGTGTTTTGCTGACACTGGGGTGTGGGGACTGCAGCGTGGGATGACTCTCGAGGGTCCTGGAGCCTTGTGCCCGCGAGGCTCACTGACCCGGCGTTAGTCACATGACCGGGAGGACCGCGATGACAGTGGCGGGTGATCACAGACCCCTTGGGAACCCCGTGTGTTTAGCTTCCGCTTTGAAATGATGTGTCTGTGTGTATATGTGTCCTTTAATGGTGCAGCTGTCCACAGCTTAGTTTTAAAATCCATGAGATTTTGAGAGCTTACCTTTCCAAAGAACCTTTTCTTACCTCCGAGCAGGACTTGCAGAGACGAAAGCTGTCTTGTGTTGAGTATCTTCCTATCTTCTCTTTAGCCTTCGTTGCCTCATGGCAACGTCCCTCCTTCCTTAGGAAGGAATGGAGAACAGAGCCCAGAGCTAAGATTACATAAATCCCCTTATTCCAGCCCCATTCCGTACTGTATGCACAAATTATTCCTGTTGTTCTCACCTCACAGTGATGAATGTCATCGTTATTCTCACATAGTCAACATCACCCACAAGTTATCCTCTCCGTTCCTGTTTCTCACCTGTGTGCTGTTTAGTGAGTTGGCTGAGATATTTACGTGTCACTCAGTTATGTAAGGAGTCGCTGTGTTTGTGCTCACCCCGTAAGCCTGCCAGTAAGTATGTGCATTTCAAGTGCCAAAAAGTCTGTCCGCTCTAAAAAGGCTTTTGTTTTAGGTGAAAATACAGGCTGATCAGTTCTTCCCATGCTTACCAGTCCCCTGGGGAGCTCATTAAAATGCAGATTCTGATTCAGGAGGTCTGAGGCAAGGCAGACTCTGCTCTTCTGAAAAGCCCTCCAGTGATAGCAGTCCTGCTGGTCCAGGGACCACAGTTTGACGTTTATTGTAGGACATCTTGACGTATTTTGAGTAGCTTCTCCTGTGTGCCCTGCTCTGTGTTACATACAGTGAGGAGTAAAAGTAAGTGACACAGAGTCTAACCGTCTTCTGAGACCAGAAAGGCATGGGAGAGGCCCTTACAGAACCGTCGTGTGAAAGCGACGGGGCGATCGGAAGTTAAAGAGGGAACATCAATGTTGCTGGAGTTGGGGGTCAACTTAACGCTCGTGGGTCATAGTATGAGGTAGAACTGGGCTCGAATCTGGGTCGAACCTCTCACAGAGCAAGTGACTTCTTTTCTAGGATCTTAGTTTCTGCCTCTGGGAAGACAGGACGAGAATGCACGAGTGCACGTGTGTGTGTGTATGCACCTGTACACTACATGCGTTCTGTATGTGTGGTACCTAGTGCCCACATACGTATCCTGTGTGTGTGTGTATACACTGTGTATGCGCGGGTATGTACATTTATATTATGTTGTATCGTACACAGTACATCCGTCCGTATGTACAGTTTTTCGTCCTGAAGGGGACGCGCCCGGCACGCGGCATGTGGCTGACGATGTAAGAGCTTCATTTCCTGTCGTTGGGTGGGAACCTCGGTGTCTACTTGGAACTACGGAGGGACGGAGGGACGAGGGGAGGGGAGAGGGGAGAGGGGACCGCCTTGGTGGGAGGAGAGGTGAGAACAGGAGCTCCTGCGGGCAGACACACTCGGGGCTGAGCCGAATCATAAAGGCCTTGAGCAGAGTGTAGGCTCGGTCCCAGAGCCGGCGAGAGCCGTTTGCCCAGAGCAGGGGGCCACGGTGGGAACGGACATCCAGCCGGATGGACCCGGGGGGCGGGGGGCGCCGCTGTGACATCTCCTCGTCTGTTTGTGAAATGAAACCGTAGTAGTTGCCTCCGGACTTGGGATCCGTGAGTTCCTTGTCCGCCCAGTGATGGGGCGGGGCCGGGCCGGTGTCCTGGCAACAGGCCTCCTCCTCTACCCCGCGGGAAGTGCAGCGTTGGCTCAGCTGGAGGTGAGAAGCCGCAGCAGAGCATCTCCCGACGGCGCCGCAGCCCGGAGCACCCGGAGCGGGGCCGGCGACCTCTGCGACGGCGGCGGCGTTCTTACCGTTTGGGGGAGGACGGACCCACAGTGCTGGGTCTGCCTTAGGAGGCTCCGAGGACGCGCGGTCCTGGGCCCACAGAGCGCGTGGGTGGACTGGCCACCGCTGCCAGCAGGACCCACCCTTGGGAGGGTCCCGGAGCCTCCGGCCGAGCCCCTCGGGAGGGGAGGGGATGCGACGCGGCTGGGGCAGCCTTGGCTTTTGAACAGGTTTCCAGTGTCTCCGTTTTCCTTCAGTGGGGCGGGGAGACGGCTGTGTGTGAAGTTCCCGGAATTCCGAGGGGGGCTCCACCCAGCCTGGGGCAGGTTGACAAAATCTCAGAGACCCGGGGTGACCCTGGGCACTCATGAGCAAAGTAAACAAGAGGTTCATCCGCATCTCAGCCAGGGTGCATCTGAGAGCCTTACACTCCTGGAAAGCAAAGGGACGTGAATCCAAGCATTCTGTTGACGCAGGATGGTGTGAAAAGAAGGCACAGGAGGGTGGCCTGTGTCCTGCGGATGGGCAGGTGTCTGAGGACCGCAGTCACGGCTCAGCGTCACCGGTCGGTCCCTAGGGCACATCCTGGGTGTTGTGAGGTCCCCACCGGGATGACCATCCCCTCCCCGTCGGCCTGCTGGTGTCCCTGGTCCCACTCTGTCCACCGCCTCTGCCCGAGAGCTCAGTGGGCTCTGCCCCCCTCCCGGGCCTCTCACACCTGCTCCCCCCACCCCACCCCGAGATCCTGCGCCTCCCATCCGCACACCTGCTGCCTTCTGTCCATCTTGGTGCCCAGTGCGCGAGTCAGCCAGGCCCCGCCGGCTCCTCTCAGAGGAGCCCCCGCCCCTAGCACGCCACCCGCACCCTCAGGGTCACCATCACCCCTCCCCAGCCCCTTCGAGAGGGCGGTCCCGAGACTCCCCTCCCCCATGGGCTTGCTTACCGTTGATTGTTTCGTTTCCTGAATTTTAAGCTCCAGAGAGACAGGGAGCAGGTCTGTGATTCATCACGTACGTCCTGCCCCAGCTCCCTGGTTGGCACAGGTGCTACGTTAGGTGTTCATTTACTGTTTCTTGGGTGAGTTTTGTTTCGTTTTTAGTAAATTCAGTTAGTTAATCATGCTACTGAACATCATATTAAGTTTTGAAAATTAAACCTTCTCCTTACCTGCTGCTGTGCTGAGTGTGCCTTATTAGTTAAAGGCCTTCATAAACCATAAAATGCCACGTACTGTTTGATCTGATGTCAGGTCAGTGGAGCTCCTACGTTCCAGCCTTATGGGGATGTGTCTTCCGGGCCTGGCGGTTGTCCCACGGCTGCGGAAGTGTCGTAGTTCAGCTGACAGGGGCTGCTTCTGGTTCCGGGGAGGCCGGGTGGCCTCCAGAGTGAGGCCTTGTGTCCGAGGCGGCGGGGCCGGCCCGACACGCTCCAGGTGGAGTGGGAACGTTATCTCGCCCTGAGTCTTAGGGAAACTTGGGTGAGTGAGCGGAATTTTCCCCGTTGTACCTTCTTCCTTTCATCGCTTTGTTGCTACCCTTTGGCTCTGCTCTCACAGAAAGTAGTAGATGCAAAGAAATGCTTGCTTTGCCAGCAATTACTGCAAAATAAGTGAGAAGTCTCCCGTGATGCTGAGTCTGAAAGTTTACTTTTTAGTTTCCAGGAGTCACTCTGGCTGCAATTCCACAAACATGACAAAGCAGAGTTTCCCTGTAATGCAAGTGTTCCGAGAACTAGATTGGGGCTGACACTCAGAGGTCACTGTGACCCCAGGACTTCGCATCCTGAGCTGTGGGCCAGGAGGGGACCGGCCTTCAGAGAGGAGTGGGCACTGTGTCACTCGCGACCTCACCGGGTCCTCCAGGGCCTGGGGTTGGTTTTGCAGGTAAAGCCCCCTTGGGCTCGGAGGCAGCCAGGTGCCCCACATGGCAGGTTGGGACCCAAACCCGTGTCCGTTCCTCTCTGCTCTGACGCAGCCCTGCTGAGGGACGGCCGTGGGCTCGGGTCCCATCCTTCCGATTTCTCACTAGAGGAGGACGAGGTTTTATTTCCAGGTCTCGGATGTGGTTCCTTTCATGATGGGAACGTCTGGGAAGAGGCGGGGCTGCAGATGGCAGCTCAGGCCAGCCGTCCCCTCTTGGAGGTGGGGCGTGCTCTGGGGCGGGGGCACTCAGGTGCGTCCACTTGGCAGATGGGACCCGACAGTTGCTTCCTGTGTCACCTCAGCTCCTTCTCTCCACGTTGGCCACCGAGGAACCCAGCGTCGCTGGAGCATTCAAACCTACAAACCAGGTGTTTCCTATGAAACAGGCAGGGATGACCGAAGTCCACGTGCTGGAAATCATCAGGGGCTGAAACTTCTGAAAGCTTAGCTGCTCTCTGGGCACTCGCTGGCCCCAGTTGTGTTTTAAAGGAAAGGCTTTGGAGATAATTTGGGTGGATGAGATAAGAGTCTCCATTTCTATGCTGTCATTTCTACTATTAAGCAGAAACCCCCGGAACAGTGGCATTTATTTTTATCTGAGTTTGCCAAAAGCCATGTAGAAACCTGGTTAATACGTATATTCCACTTCAGAAATTACAGGAACAGTATAATAGCAATAACCCACAATCCTAAGTGAAAGAGAGGAAAATAGTCCCCTCCAGCCCGTGCAGCCTTCCTCGGGGGTAGGGGCTGGCCTGGGTGCCTCCCTGGTTCCCCCGTACGTCCTGCGCCATGGTGACCGCAGCCCGGCGTGCGCGCCGGTCCTCGGGCCTCACGTCCAGTGCAGTCAGGATGCCCCTCCCCCATCGCTGCAGGCCGCCGAGGCTCTGGTCTCCTGGTAACGGAGCCCTAAGCCTTGACGCTGGATTATCATCAGGCACGTGGTGCTTCCTGACCCTCAGCGTTTTAGGTAATAAACACGTGGGGAGCATCTGGTGAGCAGTGACTGGCACAGGCGAGGTCTGTTCCCGCCGCCCTCGCCGGCCTCGGTCCCGGGTTGTGCGTGCGGGATGCTCGTCACAGTCACGACAGGTTCCGGGAAGCTGCCCCCTGTCATCCGTTCTCACCCTGGGACGTCCGTTACTGTTGCTTCTGGTTAAAAGAGCTCTTCGAGGAACTGTCTTGAGGGTTTTGTTTCCAGAGGTGGGAAGGTGAGTGGGCGTGATGTTGAGAAAACAGCCCTGCCGCCTGGCCCAGACACAATGGCCCTGTGACCATGGGCCAGCTGCTGACGCGCCCAGCCCACTCCCCCTGTAGAAACGGTACAGCGGATGTGAAGACGGGTGCCTGTCGGAGCCCCTCACGTAGCCCACGGGGTGTGCTGGTGTGTTATAAGTGGCGGTTTTATTATGTCCGACGCAGGAGCGCTTACAAAGTATTAAAGGGCAGGAAAAGGTGGGGTGACACTTCAGAACGCTTAGCCGGGAGGGAGCTCAGGCACCGCCGGGTCCCAGGCCCGCCAGCCACAGCGCTGGGGGAGGCCCTTTAGGTTCTGGGTTGGGGGGGGCCTCAGGCCGGCAGGCCCGAGTCCGGCGCGGGCCCTTGGGGCTCAAGGAAGCCACGTGGCCGACTCGGGTCACTCAGCGTCGGTCCGCAAAGCTGTCATAATGTCCCCATTTCAACCCAACTGGATTGGTGGTCCCCAATCCAGTTCCGGCACTAACCGAGTTGAGGGGTCCCCTGGGTTAAAGGGCATGGCCCCCAGCAAGACTGCTACCCTCCAGGGGTCGCCAGGCCACCCACACTCTGACCAACCGGAGAAAAACGTGCAGGTTCCCACGACACGTCGGGTTGGATAATTCCCTGAAACAGCGCAGGGAGCCGTGGAAGGCGTCCGCACGCGCGGTCCGGTTTCTCACGGGGGATTCGCGTTGCCCACCTGGAGTCTCCACTCACCACTGGGCCTCGGCCGCCAGAGTGGCCTGGAGGATGCCTGTGATGGACCTCCGGCCCCTCCCCCGAAGGTCAGGCTGGCTCAAGCCCACCCCCCCCCCAGTCACACCCTTGGTCCTCTTGGGGACCAGCCCCCGTCCAAGCTCTCTACCAGCCCAGCCTGCGTCACCTCATTAGCATTGGAAACCACTCACCACTCAGGAAATTCCAGATGCCTTAGTCAGCTCAGGCTGCTGTCACAAAGCACCAGAGACCGGGGAGGGGAGGGTTAAAGGGCAGCATTCGTTCCCCAAGATCAGGCTGTCGCAGGCCTGGCTCCCCTGAGGCCTCCCTCCTTGTCCCGCAGGGTCGTCCGTCTGTGCGGTGCATCCGTGGTGTCCCCTCCTTTTGCGAGGACATCAGTCCCGCTGGGTCAGGGCTCCGCCCTATGACCCCATTTAACCCTAATCCCTCCTTGAAGGCCCCGTCACGCTGTGGGTGAGGCTGTCAGCGTGTGGCTCTGGGGGCACATAGTTCAGGCCGTAACACCAACACTTTTAGAACCTCTACGCCGGGAGCCCAGGACAAAGCCAGCCAAGTTCTTCATTACACAACAGATACCATCCATCACCCAGATTAACTGCCCCGTGCCCGCCTGCCCCGGCCCCTCCATCACTCTTCCTCCGCCTCCTTTCCCGCCAGCTCCTCTCACTGCCCCCAAATTCCTGACTCTGGAGGGAAATGTCGGGACCTCCTTCTGGTTCCTTTCCTCATGTTCTGACATCTCTCCTCCTGGGGCGGGGGAGCCTGTCTGCCCCCCCGGGAGGAGCTGGCGACGATCTTGCCATCTAGGGACTGGACGGGCACCAGGGGAGGTGGAGTGTCTACAGGCTGAGCGCAGGTGAGGTCAGGAAGAGGCAGGCAGGTGGCACACAGAGGGGACGCTGACCAGAGCCTCGGTGGCTCACGGAGCCGCGGCCCAGCGTGGCTTCGCAGAAGCACGTCCCTCCTCATCCCAGCACCAGGCGGGGTGTCCCAGTGTCCCTCGGCTCGCGTCCTGTGGGTTGCCAACTCCGGAGACAGCCCTCGCTCTGCGTGATTCACGCTAATGTCTGGCAGACTCTTCCAATACTTATTTTCTTTTCTGGCCCACGGTTAATGTAATTCAGTATCTTTGTTTCTTGAAGGACAGCCGTGCACTGTGGGGAGATGTCTCTTAGGGTCCCCTTGGGACCAGAATCAGATCCAGTGTAATGCAGGGACTTCACTGAGGACTTGGAAACAGTCTGGAGACATATGTTAATTGAATTCATAGATGATGCAGAGCCAGGAGGCAGTGGTAATGCTGCTGCGGCCTGATAAACAGTGGGGTGGCCAGCCAGCTGCTCACGAGAGCATCAGAAAGCGTCCATGCCACACAAACGCAGGGAGGGAAGAGTAGACACAACGCCTCACGATGATGACAAATTAAATACTAAGAGAGAATGGAACCAAGGCATTCTATATTGAGGAAGATGGGCTAATTAACCTTCAGTGGCGGCGGGGGAGAGGATGGCTAGACTCCCTCACGGAGTTTTTTCAAGGGGGGGTATAAACGCCTCTGAAAGCAGCCCTGCAGGGAGAACTGGCGGGTCCACATGGAGACCAAGCTAAAATCAAGTGTACGTGTAGAAATGAACAAGGAACTCTGTGCCTTCACCCCAGTTTCTGCGGATCCTGGGTTTAGGGTTTCAGGATTTCCAGGTGAGGGGTGAGCCGCGTGCACCCTGATCCCTGCGCGTACCCTCTGTGACAGCCCCGCAGCTGGGGAGACGACGCCCTGATGACGACGCCCTGCCCTCCCCGCCCCCGTGCTCCAGAGAGACCGGGCCCGGGGCTCCCCGGGGTGGGGGGGGCCATCCTGCCCCTGAGGGGGGCCGGAGCGTGGGTGCCAGTAGGCAGGAAGCCCAGGGCCTCCTGCGACTCTCCTCTGGGTCCGTCTTCCCAACCCCTGTCTCACGATCCGACACATAACCCCCGTCGCCCCCAGCTGCGCGTTACGTTCAGCCTCTGTGCTCTGGCCCAGTTTACTCTTCACGCCTGGAAGCTCCTCGTGTTCTTTGGTAGCTCATCCTCCTTCAACGTTTAGTTTAAGGCACAGTCTCGGGAAATTCAAGGGGGACTCACAGCATCGTCTGTGCAGCGTGCCCACAGCGCTCGCTGCACTGTCGGGGTGTCCATGCACGGTGGCTGCTTCACCACCGTCCAAGACCCTCAAAGGCCGGGAGCCAGGCTCACCCTCGGGGCCGAAGCGTGTACTTACTGATGAGGGGAGCCCGCTTCCCGACGCTGACCCTTCCCGAGGGGACACGTTCCTGGAGACACCTTCTCTCCGGTCACAGTGAGCTGAACATAGTGTCACATTCTTGTGGGGAAATAATAGAAAGAAAAGATGATGGTCCTGGGGCGATTGAGAACTAAAGGAATTTATCACCCCGGTCGCGATGCCATGGCCCCAAATGGGGGTCTGCTTGCTCCGTCCGGGTGTGTCCAGCCGTGGGGACAGCTGAGCGGCCAACTCGGACACCGCCGTTTGTCACAGTTGATATAAACTGCTTTTATAATTAAGGGTCAGGTCGAACAGTGTCTGTCCAGGAATTAGTTCTTCAGTGAGTTTATTTTATACTTTTATGATCTCTTTCTTTCTTTCTTGTGTCCGTCCTGAGTTTTCACATTTCACTGAGATAATATTAGGACTCTTGATAGAAGAAGTGAATTTATTTCTCACGCAGGTGCCCAGAAGCCCTCCTGGGTGGGACACAACCCCCTTGCAACCCACGCCCCTCCCGACCGATGGGGACATCACTGCATTTGAGCATCTCCTAGTGGAGAAATGTCCGCCCTCTGGACAACTGAAAGGTGAAGTCACTTGTCCCCAATCTCAGTGTCTTCAGTGGCACCAAATAGTCCATTTGGCCCAATATCTTGCCGTGCCCTGTTACAGGAGCCGATGAGGTCTTAATTCTAAGAAAGGCAGGTGCTGGTCTTGCTGTGGGTTTTAGGTGCATAGCCTGTGTGTGGCCGGGGCCCCACGTGACCTCCTTTGGATCCAGGATGGGCTCTGGGGCCCCGCAGCAGTGCAGACCTGGTCCGGGGGCGCTGTTCCCGTTCCCCCAGAAACCAGGGAGCCAGCTTCCGCCTGAAGTGTGTCCAGTGCGGACAGAGCAGCTGCACACCCACTGGGTATCCGGCAGCACGGGGAGGACGGAAGGAAGCAGGGCCAGTGGGTCACGGCAGAGAACATCCATGCCGTCCGTCCAGAGGACACCGGGGACAGCTGCAGAGCCGGGCTGACCCCGCGGGGCAGTCAGGGCTGACGCTAAGCCTGTCGCCTGTGAGCCTGGGGTGCTGGCACCTGTCTGTGTGGCACTGAGTCAGGTCCTCTGTAACCTCCTGCGATGAGGGGTGAGTGTGGAGCCTCCTGTGGACGCAGGACGGAGGTGGCCCAGTCCCCGCCAATAGCCCCCGAACGTCGTTCTGCCCACATCAGCCCTGTGCCTTCCCCCATAGCCGGGCCTGCTTCCTGGACGCTAACTGAGCTTGGATGGCTTGGCCCCTGGGGAGACTGTGTCCTCGTGAGGTTCACTGGAGCCTGCCGTCCCCCACCCTCGAGTGTCCGGCAGCTGCTGGGGTCTGCCTGCCCTGCTGTCCGCCCAGCGGGCCCCAGACGCGGACGAACTGCCGTGTAACTGCTCTCCAGCCCCGGCTTGCGGGCTGCCCGGGGCAGTGTCGGGGCCCCGGGGCGGCTCAGCGCTGCCCTCGAGGATGTGCAGCCCCAGGGCTCGGAGCCGGGCCTCTGGCCCGCAGCCAGCTGGGAGCACGTGGGGAGGACGGTAGTTGAAGGCTTTCCAACGTCACTTAAAGCATTTCCCGTGGTTTTCCGAGGTGCTTTCGAATGAACAGCCCTTGTCCCCCGCTCCCCGCCCTCGGTTCCTCTCTCACCGTCGCTCCCCTGACACTCTGCTCCACCCAGCTGGCTGCTTTTCATCCTTCAAGATAAGCATCTCTGTCTTAGAAAGGCCTCTCCTGACCGACCTGAATAGAAGCAGCAGTGGTGACAGTGGTCACGACCGCAAGCGCCACCACAACAAACCCTCAGGGTTACCAAGCGGGTAGCAGATGCAGCCTCATCGGTACGGCGGGTGGTCACCTTTCCTATCACCCAGACCAGGATGCTTGCCAGAGGGAACAGGTGGTATTAATAATCACACCAAAGGCCACTTGTACATTGGGGCTGTTGATGCAGGTGATGGGACGTTACAGTCTTCTTAAAAGAATGCTTTATGGAAAGAATGAGGCTGAGGGCTTCCCTGGTGGCGCAGTGGTTGGGAGTCCGCCTGCCGATGCGGGGGATGTGGGTTCGTGCCCCAGTCCGGGAAGATCCCACATGCCGCGGAGCGGCTGGGCCCGTGAGCCATGGCCGCTGAGCCTGTGCGTCTGGAACCTGTTCTCCGCAACAGGAGAGGCCACAACAGTGAGAGGCCCGCGTACCACAAAAAAAAAAAAAAAAAAAAAAATGAGGCGGAGAGCAGTGGTGCAGGAGTCCCACCTGGGAGGCTGATTCTCCCAGCTTGGTTATCCTCCTGCATGGTTTCCTCTTCCTGGTTTTGAAGCCTTTGAGCTTCAGTCAGTCATCAGTGTGCTAGTGTCCTCCTGGCTGTCTGTACCCTCGGCCAGGCCCTGGGCTCCCAGTAACCAGAACAATGGTCTTTCCACTCAACACTCTGGACCCGGTTCTTGGCACCTGCGTGGCGGGCCTTCAGTGAATCTGTGCAGGGTGAATGAATACATAAATCTTTGCTATTCTTGCTACTATCAAGATTTTCTAATTAGCCTTGAATTATACACAATATTCTCTAATGAATTAAAAACCATCTGCTCTTGTTGTTGTTTCGATGTCCGTGGCTGTAATCTGAACTTTTTTTTTTTTAACATCTTTATTGGAGTATAATTGCTTTACAATGGTGTGTTAGTTTCTGCTTTATAACAAAGTGAATCAGCTATACGTATACATATGTCCCCATATTCCCTCCCTCTTGCGTCTCCTTCCCACCCTCCCAATCCCAGCCCTCTAGGTGGTCACAAAGCACCGAGCTGATCTCCCTGTGCTATGCGGCTGCTTCCCACTAGCTATCTACCTTACGTGTGGTAGTGTATATATGTCCATGCCACTCTGTCACTTCATTCCACCTTCCCCTTCCCCATGTCCTCAAGTCCATTCTCTACATCTGCGTCTTTATTACTGTCTTACCCCTAGGTTCTTCATGACCTTTTTTTTTCTTAGATTCCATATATATGTGTTAGCATACTGTATTTATTTTTCTCTTTCTGACTTACTTCACTCTGTGTGACAGACTCTAGGTCCATCCACCTCACCACAAATAACTCAGTTTCGTTTCTTTTTATGGCTGAGTGATATTCCATTGTATATATGTGCCACATCTTCTTTATCCATTCGTCTGTCGATGGACACTTAGAGTGCTTCCATGTCCTAATCTGAACTTAATTAGGGCACATACACACCTCTCCTGACTCATACTCACTAGAATGAGCGTTTAGAAATGCAGTCAATTCCGTTTCGAGACTGTGATCTGTGCTCACATAGTCTGCTGCTCACTTCTCTCTCAGAACCTCCTGGGAGTTGTTGAAAGTCAAAAGGGAAAATAACCTATATCCATGTAGGAAACAGTAAATACCATCATCAAGGGAAGAACTTTGGGGCATTAATAAAAAATGGGGTACGAAGGGGATGGAGTGGGAGGGGGTCATACGTGGAGCATCTCAGCTTCAGAAAGAAGAACAAGATCAGAACGTCTAATTGGGAATTAACGCAAAGACTCTGTGAGTTCAAATTAATGTGTATCAGCGGTCCTCTTGACAGCTACTGCCCCTGAATGGACTTATGGGAGATTCGTGTTTGTACATTAACAAGTAGGTTTGTGTGCAGCGCCTTGGAGATGTGCTTCTGACAGTGCTGGGGAGGGGGCCGGTTGTGCATTCGGGCTGTCGCTTAGCTCCAGACGTTGGTTTCCTACTAATTTATGGCAGGAGTTTCTTCACCGTTTCCTCTGTTTCCAAAGAGCATGTGTGGGCAGAGGGGTCTGCATTTGCAGAGTGCGCTTCTGTCCATGGGGGCTTGACAAGGTACGCTTAGCCCCGTCAGATGGGGGTTCTCAGCGATTACGTGAAAAAAGTTAATTACCCTAAATGCTGAGTCATAATCACAAGCAGTCATGTCTCTGCTTCAAAATGGAAGCTTTGGCGTTCCAGAATGATCCACCATTACCTGAGTAAATTAGGCTCCCTTCCTAATTGTTTTGCAACCACTGATACATTTTTAAATTTAATTCTCTCCTTGAACTTCACTGTCTAATCCCACACTACCAGCTACCACATTCTCTGTCGTAATTGTACATATATCATCCTCTCTCTCTCACCAAAAAGGTCATATTTCCCTTGAATTGGATATAAAGTAAACAGAATGAAGTACACAGTAGTAACATAATTAGGGGATAAACTCTATTCTGTCTTAGTTGATGGAAGGTAATGAGAAATCAAGGTAAAGAGGAGACATTTATTCGACATAGAGACGCTGTTTTTCATTTTGCAGTGAGACATAACAAGATGATAGCTCTGCATTTTTTTATCCAGCGACTACTGTACAGGATGGGAAGGAAAAGAGTGACTTTGAACCAATTAGTGGGTGGATGACATTTCTTTTTCCTCTACAAGACGACTAAAAGTTTAAAATACTAAAGAAAAAAAATCATTGCATAATAAGGGCTGCTTGGAAGAAAGTGTTTGGCCAGAACTGTTGAGCTCTTATTCCTCTTTTTCTGTGAGTAGGAGAAGAGAAATCCAATTTTATCAGCTGTCTTCTTGACAGGCTGATATCATTTAAAAATATAATTTATTAAAAGTCATGTGTGGCTCAAACACCAGAGACATCCACATAAAAGGGCCCTGATTTATTTGAGTTCCCAGGGTAAGGTTTCTTAAAAGGAAGTGTTTGGCACAGTGAGCCCTGTGGTTAAGTTATTCTCTGTGATCATTCGAGACGGTTCTGTGATGACGGTTCAGTTTTCCCTAAGCGAGGCAGGACAATTACTTGTTGGAATTTTAAGCATAAAATCAGCTGAACAATAGGCAGAGGTTTATTGATCACCACCTGTGTGCTCTGTTCTCTAGCAAGCAATGTGTGAGATGGAAAAGAAGCAGGAGATATGGCCCTTGGCATTAAAAACACTCAGGATATTTTCTTAACCTCAGTCATGTTACTTTATCAGCCTTGATTTCTCCTTTCTGTATGTTCTCCTAATATTAATTGGTATGAAGGCAGATTCAAGCTGATCAGTTAATCTAAATGGTAGTTTGGGGGTATACAGTATGTTTCAGGCATCACGGTGGCAGAATTTAAACTACAAGAATGATTAAGAGAGGGTTACTACTCACAAAGAGCTTACGGTCTAAGAGAATTGCAAGGAAAATGACAGATAGTAGAAATACCTTACTCGTCCTTAAGCATCTACGTGACATTCGTGGAGCGTTTCCTATGGGCCAGGAAGGTGGGATATAAGGATGGGTATGGCACTGCTCTTCCAAATAAGAAATACAATTGAGTATGCACCTTTGCAGGTACCACAGCCTAGAACAAAGTTTCACTGCCATACACCAAGCATCTAAAACAGAGCCTGGGGCTTCCCTGTGGCGCAGTAGTTGAGAGTCCACCTGCCGATGCAGGGGACGCGGGTTCGTGCCCCGGTCCGGGAAGATCCCACATGCCGCGGAGCGGCTGGGCCCGTGAGCCATGGCCGCTGAGCCTGCGCGTCCGGAGCCTGTGCTCCTCAACGGGAGAGGCCACAACAGTGAGAGGCCCGCGTACCGCAAAAAATAATAATGATAAAATAAAACAGAGCCTGCGTGGCAGAGAGAAAGTATCCAATCAGTAGTTATAATAACTAGTATAAATAAATATTTATACACAAGTTCATTTTTAAAGGCCCTTTCACATTCAGGATTTTATTTCTCTCACAACTACTCTATGTAAGAATAGAGCAGAAATTAATGAAATACAGAATAGAAAGACATAAAATCTTTGAAGCCCAAACTTGGCTCTTTGAAAAAATCAACAAAATTGTCAAGCCTTTAGCTAACTGATGAAGAAAAAAAGAGACAACTCAAATTACTAAAATACAGAATGAACAGAGAGACATTACTACCAACCTCACAGAAAAAATTACAAGGTAGCATCCAGAATATATGAAGAACTCTTAAGATTCAGGAACAAAAATTACAGCCTATTTAAAAGTGGGAAAAGGACTTGAATAGACATTTCTCCAAAGAAGATAACACAAATGTCCGATAAGCACATGGTAAGATGTCCAACTTTGTTACTCATTAGGGAAATGCAATCAAAACCATGATGAGATATCACTGCATACCACTAGGATGACTCTAATTAAAAAGAATAGCAGCACTGAAAGCCCAGAAAAAAGCAAGTGTTGCTGAGGATATGGAGAAATTGAAACTCTTCTATGTTGCTGATGGGAATGTAAGATGGTTTAGTTGCCATGGAAAATGCTTTAGCTGTCCACAAAAAACAAAAGAAAACTACCATATGACCCAGCAAATTCCACTCTGAAGTATATACCCAAAAGTATTGAAAACAGATACTCAAACAAGTACAAGCTTGTTCGTAGTTGCACTGATATAGTAGCCAATAGGTATAAACAGCCCAAATGTCCATGAACTGAGGAATAGACAAACAATTTTCTTGTACACATGCAATGGAATATTATTCAGTCATGAAAAGGAGCACAGTATTGATACATGCTACAACAGGGAACCACCAAAGCATTATGTTAAGTGAAAGAAGCCAGTTATAAAGGGTCACGTATTGTACGATTTCACTTACATGAAATATCCAGAATTGTTCAGTCCATACAGATAGAACACAGATAGGTTGTTATCAGTGACACAGGGGAGAGGGATGTGGGGAGGAGCTCCCCGACAGGTATAAGGTTTCCTTTTGGGGTGATAAACGTGTTGTGGAATTAGATAACAGTGGTGGTTGCACAACATTGTGAAGGTACTAAAAGCCACTGGATTATTCACTTTAAAGTGGCTAACTTTATGTTATGTGAATTTCACCTCCATTTTAAAAAGTTTTAAAAAATTGTAAGAGAGTTCTATGAACAATTGTAAGGCAATAAATAAATTAGGTAACTTAATTGGAATGGACAAATTCCTAGATAGACACAACCTGCCAAAATTGACTCAAGAGGAAATAGAAAACCTGAAGAGACCTATAAGAAGAAAGAGGTTGCATTAGTAGTCATAGTAGTAGTGATAATAATAATAAAACAACTACCTGCAAAGGAAAGCTTGGGTCCAGATTGCTTGACTGGGAATTTCTACCAAACATTTAAAGAAGAACTAATTCCAATCCTTCACATAGTTTTTTCAAAATTAGAAGAGGAGCAAACCCCCAACTCATTCTGTGAGGCCAGTATTACTCTCATACAAAACCATACAACGATAGCACAAAAAAAGAAACTACAGACAATATCTCTTATGAATATAGACATAAAATTCTCTACAAAATACCAGCAAACTGAATCCAACAACATATAAAAGTTTATACACCATATTCACTTGGAATTTCCCCAGGAATGCAAAGTGGATTTGACATCTGAAAATCAAGTAATGTAGTGTACCATTTTAATAGATTAAAAGGACAGAAATGACATAATCAACTCAATAGATGCAGAAAAAGTATTTGACAAAATCCAACACCCCTTAATAATAGAAACACTCAACAAATTAGGATTAGAAGGGAAATGCTCAACCACAATAAGGGCATCTATGAAGAACCTAGAGTTAACATCATACTTAATGGTGAGAGACTGAAAGCTTTGCCTCAGAGATCAAGAGCAAGACAAAGATGTCTGCTTCCATAACTTCTGCTAAACACTGACCCGCACATTCTAGCCAGGGCAGTCAGGCTATGGGAAAAAAGAAAAGTCAGACTGGAAAGTAAGAAGTAAAACTATATTTCCAGACCACATGAAATTGTATGGAAAATCTTACGGAATCCACTAAAAAATGAGTGTAAATAATGACTGAGTTCAACAGGGTTACAGGGTACAAAATCAACATACAAAAATTAATTGCATTTGTGTACACTTCCAATGAACAAAATGTAACAAAGCAGTACATAATTTATATTCTGTAAAGTACTAAAATATTGTTGAAGGAAATTAAAGAAGATTAAATCAATGGAAAGACATCCCATATTCATGGACCAGATCAGAATACTTAACATTGCTAAGCTGGCAGTACTCTCCAAATTGATCTACAGATTGGTAGCAAGGTCCCAGCTGATTTTTTTTTCAGACATTGACATACTGATCCTACAATTCATATGGATATTCACGGGACTCAGAACAGCCAAAATAGTCTTGAAAAAGAAGAACTTGTGGGCTTCCATGGTGGTGCAGTGGTTGGGAATCCGCCTGCCAATGCAGGGGACACGGGTTTGAGCCCTGGTCCGGGAAGATCCCACATGCCGTGGAGCAGTTAAGCCCGTGCGCCACAACTACCGAGCCTGCACTTTACAGCCCGTGAGCCACAACTACCGAGCCCGCGTGCCACAACTACTGAAGCCCGCATGCCTAGAGCCCGTGCTCTGCAACAAGAGAAGCCACCACAATGAGAAGCCTGTGCGCCGCAAGGAAGAGTAGCCCCTGCTCGCCGCAACTAGAGAAAGCCCGCGTGCAGCAGCGAAGACCCAACGCTGCCAAAAATAAGTCAATAAATAAATAATTTTTAAAATGGGGAAAAAAATACAAATAAGCCAATATAAAAATGGACAAGTGATCTAAATAGACATTTCTCTAAAGGAGGTGTACAAATAGCCAATAAGCACATGAAAAGATGTTCAACATCGTTACTCATCAGGAGAACACAGAGTGAAACCACAACGAGATACCACTTCACACCCATTAGGATGTCTATAATAAAGGAGGCAGATAATAGCAAGTGTTGGTAAAGAATGTTGGAGAAATCAGAACCCCCATAAACTGCTGGTGGGAATGTAAAATTGTGCAGCCACTATGGAAACAGCTGACAGTTCCTCAAATGATTAAACAGAGCGTTATTAGAGGGCCACCAATTCCCCTCGTAGGTCTGTACCTAGGATAAAGGAAAACATATGTCCACAAAAAACCTTTACACGAATGTTCCTCACAGCATTACTAATCATAGGCAAAAAAGGAAACATCCCAAATGTCCATCAACTGATGAATGGATTAATGAACTGTGGTACAGGATGCAATAGAATCTTAGGTACCAATGAAAAGAATGAGATACTGATGCACACTGCACGGGTGAACCTTGGACCATGGTGCTCAGTGAGAGAAGGCAGACACAGAAGCTACGTATTATAGGATTCCGCTTCCATGAAAGGACCTGAATAGGCACATCTACACAGAGGTAGAGTAGTGGTTTCCTAGGGTTGAGGGGATAAGACAGTGGGGAGGGGTGACTGCTAAAGTGTACGGGGTTTGCTTTGGGTGTGATGAAAATGTTCTAAGATAGATTGTAGTGATGGTCGAACATATCTGTGAATATACGAGGAACTACTGAATTGTATACATTAAATGGGTAAATTGGTATGTGAATTATATCATGGCAAAGCCATTCCCCTCCCCATGCCAAGAAAAAAAGCCCTGCTTTGAGCTTTGTGAGACATACAACTAGTACCTTTATTTTAAAGATAAGGGTTTGAGCCCGCTGGGGCCCCCCTTGCCTGGTAAATCAATAAGGCTATTCTTTTCTACTTACTCCCCACCCACCCCACAAAAATAAATAAATAAACAAATAAGTAAAGATAAGGGTTCTGAGATCCAGTGTATTGTAATGACTCAGTCATGATCACATAGCTGTTGGAGCAGCTAAGGTGGGACATGAGCCCAGTCTTTGATCTGAAGCCTAATTTTATTTCTATTTTGCATTTTATTATGTATAAAAGAATCGCTTTAGGACTTAGGAAGTATCTATACAAGCAGTCACTCCAAATTTTGAATTTCTTTTTCTACTTTAATTTGAAGAAGACTCTGAGGTGTTTATTGAGGGAGTTCATGATTCAACCTTGTCACTTTTATAATTGGACGGTGGCTGGTCAGTTCGCGCCATAAACAGCAAGGCATCACATCTGAGCGTCAGCCAGGAGGACGGTCAGGCTTGCTAGAGCCAGCTCGCCACAAAGTGAGGAGCGAGCCCTGGTTGGAGCTGGGCAGTTGGACACCGAGCTGGGTTGTCTGTCCTCTGGCTTACAGGCTTTGAGGAGCCAGGTGTGCAGGGCCAGGTCCCCACTCCCTTGTCCCTTTCTGTGCAGCTCCCTCACCATGGTGACCATCACACTGGCCTGTGGGTGGTGGTGACCGGGAAGCATTGTCTTTCAACCTGCCTCTTCCAGGTCAGCTGGCTTTGCACGAACTTGTCTGAGGTCTCGAGTGGCATCTAAGAGCTGGATTGTCAGTGGGTCAGCATGAGCTCAACAAGGAGGGGCTGCAAATATAGAAGGATAATTGAATCCCTTAAAATTGCTTATAGGTGTTTGTCTTTGTTGAGTGTTTGATGTTCAGGGTGCATTCATGTACAGTATTTCATTTATCCTCACAAAAATCTCTGTAAAGTAGATGTTATCACTCAGAAAAGTGAGACATGTGTTCAGTAACTTACCTGATGCCGCGTCCTCATTCACTCATTCACTTTTCTGCCAACCTTTTTTAGCTTTATTGAGTTGCAGTTAACAAACCATATGATTTACCCTTTTAAAGTGTAGACTTCAGTGATTTTTAGTGTATTTACAGGGTGGTAGCACCGTCACCACCATCTACTTTTAGAGCATTTTTGTTCCCCAGGGAAGAAGCCCTGTGTCCATTAACGGTCACCCCAATTCCACGCCCACCCCTCCCGCAGCCCTGGACAGCCACCCACCTACTTTCTGTCTCAATAGATTTGTCTACTCTGCACATTTCATATAAACGGAATCCTACAACATCGGTGGTTATGTGCGACGGGTCCCCTTCCTAGCGTCGTTCAGACGTGTTGTAGCGTGTACCAGAACTTCTTTCCTTTTTATGGCTGGATAATATTCCGTTGTACGGATATACTCTATTTTATTTATCCACTTATCAATTGAAGGGCATTTGAGCTGTTTCTACCTTTTGGTTATGATGAGTAATGCTGCTACGAACGTTGATCTGCCTTTTTTGTGCATATTCCACTAATCTTACTGGATGTTGGCTCGACCCTCTGCCATGTGGTATATTTACAGAGGTGAATCTGGTCTTGCCTCTGCTCCAAGGAGCCCTTAATTTAACAGCAGAAGACTAAAGTGTGGCCCCGTGAGGACAGAGACTGCCGGTCTCAGTAACTCTCGTGAATGCCTGATGTATGGCAGATCCAGAACGGTGGCCCGTGTGGCTGAACACAGTGTAGGAAAGGGCAGGACGCGGAGTGATGGATCATAAAGACTTCTGGACGACGCAGAAGAGAGCCTGACGCTAGTAAACGGTCAGGGTTGGGCCCAATCTCAGAACTTCTGAGCTCCAAGCCCTATTGGTCCTGCTCCCTAGTTTTCACATCATTGATAGTTATGGATAGATGATCTTGGTCAATAAGAACTCAGTGAGTACCTGTCAATTGACCTCCGAAGCAACACAAGGAAATATAAATATGTTGAATGTAAGTGTCCCTCAAGGCGCTCACTCTGTACTTGAAAAGGCGAAACATGCCCAGATACAGAAGACTTGAAAAGTGCTATATTAACCCATAGGTCTGTGACATAGGCTGAATGCACTGAGTTCTGTACATGATAGCGTCATGTAGGTGTATATGAACTGTGGTAATTAAAATAATATTAATGATACAAAGGGCTTCAGATATAATAGGAGGGGTCTGACTAGATGATCAATAGGGGCTCCCGTGGAAAGATTCCATGGTTATTCTGTTGGTGGGCGGTGCTGGCACTGTTGCAAGTCCCAAGTGAATATCTACAGAGGTATTAACTCATCTCATTTATCTCCTATGGTCTTCTTTTAACGAGCCGTTCTTCATTTCTAAAGCCTATTGATATAGAGTAAGCTGAGTTAAAGGCTCTTCCTGTACGCCTTCCTAAGGGGAAGGTACTCTTGGTTATTGTCACAGGTGGTGTGTTCGTTTGCTGGGGCTGCCGTAACAGAGTTCCGCAAACCTGGTGGCCCAAAGAACAGAAACTGACTGTCTCAGTTCTGGAGGCCAGAAGTGTGAGATCAAGGTGTCTGCAGGGTGGGCTCCATCCCAGCCTGTGAGGGAGGGTCTGCTCGGGCTTCTCTCCTCACTGCTGGCAGGTCCCTGGCTTGTGGCACCAGAAGTCCCATCTTCCCCTGGTGTCTCGCTGTGTGCATGTCTCTGTGTCCAAATGTCCCCTTTTTATAAGGACACCAGTCATATTAGATTAGGGCTCATCCTGCTAAGGAGAGTTGACCTTATCTTAACTAACTACATCTGCAAAGACCCTTTTTCCAAATAAGGTCACATTCTGCGGTCCTGGAGGTTAGAACTCCCACCTACAAATATAGGGGTCACAGTGCAGCCCATAACAGGTTGCTTCAGTTCTAAAATGATCCCGTGACAGGGAACAGTTTGAAAACAAGGCTTAAAATTATATTCAGTGATCTGGATTTGACGGATTCCTAATGAATTTGGTCTTGTTAGATATCATTGATGGAAAATCTTAGATGGTGAGAATTAACTTAGAATTAACAGGTCATTTGGTTGGAGCTTCGTATATGCTCTTGAGTGAGTTAGTACACGGTGTTTATAGCCAGTGTGGTACATACGCTTTTTAATGCTGAATTATCATGGCACTGGGTTTAGGAATTCTCTCAGGTCTCAAAGTATTGCTTACTTCTTCCTTGGAGTTATTGCGTTTTGTCCCTGAGGACGCCTACCTATAGAAATGCTGGAGGAGGTGCAGTGTGGTTCATTTTGGGGAGACCCCTGATACAATTCGCTCCCAGGTGGGAACCAGTCAGCTTCCAAATTGTTTCGCTCCACATTGGACTTAGCCATTTGTAAGGTACTCCATCTTAACTAATAGAAAGGACTTGCATTAACTGTGTCATTTTAATTTCTCAGAGCAAGAGTGTGGTTTAGATTTAAACTGGCAAAAATCTTGTAAGTCTTGGAAAACAAATCAATTCTGGAAACATTCAGATTGGCCTTGTTCAGTTTTAAAGTTCAGTGTTACTTATACTCTTAATTCTGATGATTTAATTTTCACAATTTAGAAATCTAGAGAAAAATGTAGCTGTCACACTGTTCAAATGACTTCTCTAATAAATCTTTTTGAAGTTTTAATATGACAACGTACATCAATTACGAGCATTACCTCTGTTTTAAATGTTTCTTTATGGTATGAGATTATCTCTGCAGGTACTGCAGGGGAAGACACTCATTTAAGATTTGCTTTGATGATTGACATTCTGGTATAATTTGGTATAATGGGATTTAATTTGTTTGTAGATAAACTTACCTAGAGGGACCATCACAAGAACAGAACTCTCATAGCTTATATAAACAATGGAAAATTAATTAACATGGAAGTACTAATTAGTTTATCCAATTTGCTGGCAGAGCTCTGGGTACTGAGGGACAGAGATGTGCTCTGGCACATTTGTGTGGGGTGGGTGGAGTGGGGGAGGAGCTAGTTTCAGGGATGCTAGAGAATAGAGATGATGCAGGCAGGAGAAGGGGAGGTTCTAGGGGAACCGTAACATCACACTGCCTGCTCAGACCTGGACAGGAATTGGAGCAGAAAAGAAAATTTCTGGACCCATGACCGTGGCCTTGACTGTCGTACTAGCCCTGAGGCCTTGGTTACCTATGTAATTTCTCTGAGATTCTCCCATCCGTAAAATGGGGAGATACCTGTGTGGCTGGCATCACTTGCTTCTTATATAATGTTCCCTCTCCCCGGACCTTATCCTGTTTTCTCTTAAATGTCGCTCAAGCTCCTTCCTCAAGCAGGGATGTAAGCAAGGAAACATCCCTGTTTACAGAGTTAGGGCATCTTCTGTTGTCTGGGCCCTGTGCACCTGCCCTTGGGAGCACTGGCCACATTTCACATGTTCTGTTTATCCTTGTGACTCCTTGATTTGTGGACAGATACCTCTCTCACTTGAAGGTAAGCCCTGAGGGCAGGGCCACAATGAAGAAATGAATGAATGAAAATGTTCCCTCACTGCTTCAAATATCATCTCAATCTTTCTCATCTCTGCAGAGCCATTCCTGAACCCCCAGCAAGCTCAGCTGTTACTCCCCCGTTTTTCACTTTCTTTTATTACCATATTTTGTTTTGCTTGCACGTTTGTCTCTCCCGGAAAAGATACTCCCAGCACATTGTGTGGGGCCTGCAACACAGTGAGTGCTCAAAACATTTGTGAAGTAAGTTAAATGAGAAAGAGAATAAGGGGTGAGGGAGCAGCTCATCACCTCTGAAGCCCCGTGTGAAAAAGATGCTATGGAAACACAGAGGAGGGGCCAATGAATTCATTATGGAGCAGTTAGAGCTGACTTCCAAAAGGACTGAAATTTAAAATAAATCCTAAAGAATGACTAGGTCTTCACCAGATGGTGGTGGAATACCTAAATGTTAACATGCCAAAGGTGTGCCCCTACCTCACACCATATACAAAAACTGACTCAAAATGCATCAAAGACCTAAATGTAAGAGCTAAAATTATAAAACAACGTAAGCGTAAATCTTTGTGATCTTAGATTAAGCAGTGGTTTCTTAGATATGATTCCAAAAGCACAAGCAA
This sequence comes from Pseudorca crassidens, assembly GCF_039906515.1. Lineage (NCBI taxonomy): Eukaryota > Metazoa > Chordata > Mammalia > Artiodactyla > Delphinidae > Pseudorca > Pseudorca crassidens. The sequence continues at coordinate 27,004,438 of NC_090316.1, forward strand.
TGAAGGGAAAAAAGACTGATTCAACTTCATTGAAATTAAAAATGTTTGGGCTTCCCTGGTGGCGCAGTGGTTGAGAGTCCGCCTGCCGATGCAGGGGACGCGGGTTCGTGCCCCGGTCTGGGAGGATCCCACATGCCGCGGAGCGGCTGGGCCCGTGAGCCGTGGCCGCTGAGCCTGCGCGTCCGGAACCTGTGCTCCGCAACGGGAGAGGCCACAACAGTGAGAGGCCCGCGTACAGCAAGAAAAAAAAAAAAAAAAGTTTGTGTTTGAGGGGTCACCATCAAGAAAGGGAAAAGAAAGCCCATAACATGGGGAAATATTTTGCAAATCATATGTATAATAAAGGCTTATGTGTAGAAATTACAAAAAACTCCTACAACTCAATAATAAAAAGACAAGCCTATAAAAGAACGAGCAAAGGACTTGAATAGATATTTCTCCAAAGGAGACATGCACGTAACCAATAAGCACATGAAACGATGCTCACCATCATTAGCCATCAGTGAAATGCAAATCGCAACCACCATGGGATACCATTTCACACCCATTAGGATGACTCTAATCAAAGACACAGACAATAGCAAGTATTGGTGAGATTGTGGAGAAATTGAAGCCCTCATGTACTACTGTTGGGAATGTAAAATGGTGCAGCCACTGCGGAAAACAGTTTGGTATTTCCTCAGTGTTAAATGTAGAGTTACCATATGACCAGAACTTCCATTCCTCGGTATATATCCAAGAGAAATGAAACATATGTCCACTCAGAAACCAGTACATGAATGTTACAGAGGCAATATTCATAATAGCCGAGAAGTACAAATAACCCAAGTGCCCCAAAACCGTGGAATGGGTAAATAAATTGTGGTATAACCATACAATGTAATATTATCTAACAGCAAACAGAAGGAAGTACTGACACAGGCTACACCATGGATGAACCTTGAAAACATTTTTCTAAGTGAAGCCAGTCACCTATTACAACCACATTATTATAGAATTGATTTACACGAAATGTCCAGAATTGGCAAATCTATACAGAAATTAGATTAGTGGCTGCCAGGGGCTGGGTTGATGAGGTACTGGGGGTTGACTGCTAAATGGCAGAGGATGAAAATATTCCAAAATTGATTGTGGTGATGGTTGTGCAACTCTGTAAATATGCTAAAAACCATCGAATTATACACTTTAAATGGGAAAATTGTTTGGTACGTGAATGATATCTGCATAGAACTGTTATTGTAAAAAATCACTAACGAAGAAGAATGAGTAATCATTTGCCAGGCAAAGAAGGGCAGAAGGACACACTTCACCACCATAGCATGTGCAAAGGCCCAGGGGTGTAGGAGCCTGGCTTGGTCCGAGCACTGAGTGGTCTGATGTGGTTCTCATGTAACCAGGGGATGTAGGAAGAGGTGTGTCTATTCCTTGCTAAGAGGTGAGGGCTCTGTCATTTAGGAAATGGACCTATTAACAGAAACAGAGCACTTTTAATCTCCACGTTGAAATTTGCTCCTGTTCCTTATGTATTGTCAAATGACTACCTTTCAGTTCAAATGAACACACCTTGACCTCCTAAATATTTTAAGTGTGTTATGTCTAGGATTCCTATATATCCTCTAAACACTTCATAATCACCTCATAACATTTGGTCAGTTCAGTGTTCAGGACGTAGGTAATTGGTCCACATAAAATCGGTAAATGAAGGAGAGAACCTAACCTAAAAATGGAAGAGTTCTAGAAACTCTCAGTAAAACCTGGAAATAGAGAAATGGTTTTCCTACTCATCGCAGTTATATTTGTGAAAATTAAAAGTTGAAGTGATGATGCTTTTGGATACATTAACTGCTCTTCAGATTTTCATCCCTCATTCTTTCCTCTGTTCCTTTCCACCAATGTTACTTGTCCGTAGCTGCCAGAGGCTCGGTGAACTTCTTACCCATGTTCCTCCTCAGTCCCCCTCACTGAGGCGAACTGTGCAGATGCTTTGGATTTTGGGGGTCACGTATGCTCTTCTACATCAGGGTGCAGAATTAAGTACAGTTTGGGGAGCCCCTATTTTAAGTCACTTTCAGGTTCTCAGAATTGGAGACAAGGCTTCCAGTGTAGCTGTGTTTGGCTCCAGTTTAGAGAGAGATTTTATACAGTCTAAACTATCATAAAGACTTGTTCTCTTTGAAAAATAAATTCAAGCTAAATGCAAAAACATTTGTAAAAGACCTTATACTTTTTAAGGTATATTTAAACTCCCTTTCAACTTCACGCATTGCCGACAAGTGCCAGAAATGGGGGAAAAATAGGTTATGATAAGTCAAAACATAGAAGGTACAAATTCAAGTGGAATTGAAGTGTGACGGCCATCACCTGGTGACCATTGTTCCAACTTTCGCAGTGGAGTTCTTTCTGTGCAGCAGCCTGAGTAAGGAGCCCAGACTTGACAAGTAAGCAACAGCCTCTGTCCGTGGTGCTGAATAACACCGCGCTCATCAGCGCTTGTGAGCCCTACTGTGATAGATGAATACCTTGCCACAAACAAAGGAAGAGGCTTCACAATAAGTGATATTTTGCTGACACTTTGGAACAAACTAGGGACACACTGCTGTCAGGGAAAGCATATTTGATACAGAAGGTTCTAGTGGAAATATTTACGGTTCAGGGAAGTGAAAGGCACCCTGTGGCGATCTTGGACTCCTCGTTACATAAGGGGCTCCTGTTCGAGGCGCCTGTCCTGGGTCTCCTGTGTCATTATGGTATTGCAGACTGTTGGGTACCTTTGGTATTTCACGTGAATTTCCTTTAGTTTGACAATGATAAACTAGGTCAAGTCCCCTGAGGCTAATGTTTATTTTCTGTGTGTGAGATTATCAGAAATAGATACGGAGGATGACTGAACACAGATTTTTAAAGGCATTAATAAATGTTTATGAGCACCTATGAATGTGCCATTCTACATCACTAGGATCCTCAGTGCACATACATCCATATGTCTGCATGCATGTGTCCATCTGTGTATCTGTGCCAATCAGAGCATGGAAGGCAGATAGTAAAAGCATTTATATAATTATATGTGTACATGTTTGTATGTACTTATGTTTGTGTTTCTATATTATGTACTTATATATGTATCTATATTAATACATGTAATTATATATCTATATATGCATGTGTGTATACATGTATGTACATATACGCAATTAGATCCCTGTGGAACTGTTAGGTGAATGACTCATTTATGTGAATGTAGTTGGTATGGCATAAAATACATAAGGAATATCAGCTTATAGTGTTAGATTAATGAATAAGAATTAATTATAGTACAATGTAAGTCTTGGGGAAATTTCCTCTTCAAAGGGGGAATGGAATCTCCATTTTCAAAGACTATTCTAATCTGAGAAACACCTGGGCACAAATGCAGGGAGTGCCCAGCCATGGCCTCAGCACACCCCAGTCTAGAGGGGAGAAGACCACCTAAACCACTGACTAAAGTGTAAAGAACCTTATGAGCCAGAAGGAAGAAGGTAGCTGGTAGCCTGAGGGCACTGGTAGGAAGTGGTCAGTCAGGGATGTGTCACGTGAAGCTGGCCCTCAAGAAGGGGGTACAAGACAAGATGACGGGGGGCAGAGGTGACAGCGTGATCGGCATGGCAAGGTTGGGTTCCAGGCTTTCAGACGTGAGCGCTGCTCCACCCATCCTGTTTCTCACGGCAGCTGTTTCCTGACGTTTCCCTGCTCTCTTACTTCACCTCCTGCCAGCGTCCGAAGCATTGCTCTAATAAGCCACATTGGCAGGTGCTTGTGTCCTGCCTGGCTGAGGTGCCGAAACGCAGCCCCTTTGCTGCTGGCTGATGGGCCCTGGTGTTTATAATCACGTGCGTTGTGTGCATTTCGGTGGTGAAACTCCTTATGGTGGTAAGAAGCTTGAGTGTTCTGCATTTATTGAACACATATTCATTGTCTCTTCGTGTGCCAGGAACTGTTTTAAACCTGTTGGTAGAAGGGAGAACACAGTAAACGAGATCTAGGCTCTTATTGTGTTTGTATCCTATTGGGTGGTTAAGGGTGAATGACAGACATCTGACCACATGCACAAACGAGTCAGTACTGACTTTAGCCTGAACATGAAATGGGCTCATGGGATAGAGGCAGGCGGGTGAGAGGTTTGTTCAGGGCGGATTTCTCACAGCAGAGAAGATGCCCCATGTGAAGATTTGGAGGAGGAACGTTCTGGGGAGAGAGAAGAGCAGATGCAAGTCCCCTCCCCTGTGTGAGTCCAGGGGATAGAGCCTGTGATGAGGGCTGAGATGGGGGGGTGGGGTCTGAGGGCATGGAGCCTTGTGGGTGTCCCTCAGACTCCTGCTTCTTCTCTTAGCTGTGATGGGAAACCACAAGGGAGCTTAAAAAGCGAGTGGCATCTTCTGATTTATGCTTTAAAGCTGCCACATCGGACGCCAGAGTGCAAGCTAGAAGCAGCCAGGAGGCTCTGACTGCAGTGGATTTGGTGTCTCGTGGGTCTCGTTTGAGGCCTGGCAGTGCAGGTGGAGGGCGTGAACTCGTGATAACTTCTGTGGTTGCCCTGTAAGAGGACTCACAGATGAGGATGCAGCAGGTGTGGGAAAACTATTCTTATATTTTAGCCTTAACTGTGTGAATCAAGAGGAGATCATCAAGGCTTAAGACACTGACTACCAGAGACCCCAAATATACCATCCCAACGGAGTGAAAACCAGTGCATCTGGAAGATGTTTAGGGCAGTGAAACTACTCTGTATAACACTGTAATGATGGACACATGTCATTATACATTTGTCCAAACCCAGAGAATGTCTCACACCGAGAGTGACCCCTGCTGTAAACCATGGACTCGGGGTGATGGTGCTGTGTCAGTGTAGGTTCACCACTTGTAACGAATGTCCCATCTGGGGGGGCTGTTGATAATGGGGGAGGCTGTGCCTGGGGTCAGGGAGCAGGGGACACACAGGAAACCTCTGTGCCTTCCTCTCAGTTTGGCTGTGAACTTAAAACTGCTCTAAAAAATAAAGTCTAGGGCTTCCCTGGTGGCGCAGTGGTTGAGAGTCTGCCTGCCGATGCAGGGGATGCGGGTTCGTGCCCCGGTCCGGGAAGATCCCACATGCCACGGAGCGGCTGGGCCCGTGAGCCATGGCCGCTGAGCCTGCGTGTCCAGAGCCCGTGCTCCACAACGGGAGAGGCCACAGCAGTGAGAGGCCCGCGTACTGCAAAATAAATAAATAAATAAAATAAAAAATAAAGTCTATACACAATAAAACCAAACCAAAAACCCAGTCCATGTGTCTTCACATGTTGAAGATTGAATTGGTATGATTTCGCTGACTCAGACTTGAGGCCTGAGCCACTGGGCGGGTTAGGGTGGCATCAGCAGGGGAAGTCACTAGCGTGTGACAGTCCCTGTGCCAGAATCGTGTGGCTCACTTTCTGGTGGCTCACTTTGGTGGCAGTGTGGAGGGCTGTCTTCGTCAGATCAGGTCCTGTAACAGAGTGCCAGAGGCCAGGTGGCTTAGGAACAGCAGAAACGTAAAGTCTGAGACCAGGGTACCAGCATGGTCGTCTCCAGGCCGCAGACGCCACCTTCTAATTATCCTCACGGGGCAAAAAGCAGGAAGCGAGCCCCCTTAGTTTCTGTTATAGCGGCATTGATCCCAGCATGACCTAATCACCTCCCAAAGGCCCCACCTTCTAGCACTGTGGGTTAAGATTTCAACATAAGAATTTGGAGGGGACACAAACATTCAGTCCCTGTGACCTGGCAATCTCACCCTTGAGTATGCACCCAAAAGAAGGGAGGGCAGGAACTCAGACAGATCCTGGCACACCCGTGTTCGCAGCAGCGTAGCTCACAGCAGCCAAAGGTGGAAGCGACCTAGGTGTCCAGGGATGCAGTGTGTACATACAAGAGAATATGATTTGGCCTTAAAAGGAAGGAAGTGCTAACATAGCTGCAACACGGATGAGCCTGGAGGACATGATGCCGAGTGAAGTAACCTTGGGGATTGGGACTTCAGCATGTGCGTTTGGGGCGGGGGGACGAGCATCCGGTATGTCGCAGGGACCTATGTATTGGAAGACCTCCAGGGAAGGCACGTCGGAGGCCACGCCATCCTGGGCAAGAGCCAGAACCCTAAAGCAAGGGGAGGGGTGCTGGGCGCACAGGACAAGGGAGCTGTGAACACGCAGCGGCTGGGGGGGAGGGGGACACGGGGAGAAGGGGGGACACGGGGAGAAGCGGGGGACACGGGGAGAAGGGGGGACACGGGGAGAAGGGGGACACGGGGAGAAGAGGGGGACACGGGGAGAAGGGGACACGGGGAGAAGTGGGGGACACGGGGAGAAGTGGGGACACGGGGAGAAGGGGACACGGGGAGAAGGGGGGACACGGGGAGAAGAGGGGGACACGGGGAGAAGGGGACACGGGGAGAAGGGGGGACACGGGGAGAAGGGGACACGGGGAGAAGGGGGGACACGGGGAGAAGGGGACACGGGGAGAAGGGGGGACACGGGGAGAAGGAGGGGACACGGGGAGAAGAGGGGGGACACGGGGAGAAGGAGGGGACACGGGGAGAAGGGGGGACACGGGGAGAAGGGGACACGGGGAGAAGGGGGGACACGGGGAGAAGGGGACACGGGGAGAAGGGACACGGGGAGAAGGGGACACGGGGAGAAGGGGACACGGGGAGAAGGGGGGACACGGGGAGAAGGAGGGGACACGGGGAGAAGGGGGGACACGGGGAGAAGGAGGGGACACGGGGAGAAAGGGGGACACGGGGAGAAGGGGGACACGGGGAGAAGAGGGGGACACGGGGAGAAGGGGGGACACGGGGAGAAGGGGGACACGGGGAGAAGGGGATACGGGAAGAAGGGGGGACACGGGGAGAAGCGGGGGACACGGTGAGAAGGGGACACGGAGAAGGGGGCCACGGGGAGAAGCGGGGGACACGGGGAGAAGGGGGGCCACGGGGAGAAAGGGGGGCCACGGGGAGAAGCGGGGGCCACGGGGAGAAGAGGGGGCCACGGGGAGAAGGGGACACGGGGAGAAGGGGGGACACGGGGAGAAGGGGGGGACACGGGGAGAAGAGGGGGACACGGGGAGAAGGGGGACACGGGGAGAAGGGGGGCACGGGGAAAAGGGGGACACGGGGAGAAGGGGGGACCCGGGGAGAAGTGGGGGACACGGGGAGAAGGGGGGACACGGGGAGAAGGGGGACACGGGGAAAAGGGGGACACGGGGAGAAGGGGAACACGGGGAGAAGCGGGGGACACGGAGAAGGGGGACACGGGGAGAAGCGGGGGACACGGGGAGAAGGGGACACGGGGAGAAGGGGGGACACGGGGAGAAGGGGGGCACGGGGAGAAGGGGGGACACGGGGAGAAGGGGGGCACGGGGAGAAGGGGGGACACGGGGAGAAGGGGACACGGGGAGAAGGGGGCACGGGGAGAAGGGGACACGGGGAGAATGCAAATGCAGGAGGCTCCTGAGGTCCAGACTGGGGGAATAGTGTCTCTGCAGGAAGGAAGGACCTCGGGGACCAGGGGACGTTCAGCACCAGCGGCTCTGGGTCTGTGCATCTGCGCTTCGGGCATGTCATCCACATACACGACGCGTCGTTCAAGCCATGAAATTGAATGAACGCACCCAAAGAAGCCTTGAAAAGTGAGATAAGCAGTGGGTCAAGAATAGGGCCTGGGGGACGTCACGTTTTTTAGGAGAGAGGTCGTTATGCTGGCTTGTGATATTGAAGAGACTGAACTGGGGCAGCTCCTTGGAAAATGAGAAATTGAGTTTAACACAGCTTCCTCCCGCCCTTTCTGTGAGAATGCTGGAATTGATGGGGAAGGACCGCTCACGCCCTTGACTATGTGGTCGGTGCGGAGAAAGGAAACGGCCGGAGCCTACTGAGCCCAGAATTCTTGGTGTCATGGCCGCATCTCGGGAGCACCTGTCACCCAGGAATAGATCGCTGGTCCTGACTGGCGACTTGCCTCTGTGACCAGCCACAGGCAAATGACTTCATTTCTTTGGGCATCTCTCTTCCTGACTGAATGAAAGAAATAGTAATGCTGGTTATTTACGTACAGTCGTCCTGGGAGTTAAGGTTGGAGTCGAGAGAAGCATTGAATTCATAGATAACTATGGTGTGAAATAGAGCGACCTGTCGCTTCTCACCGTGAGACATTTACTCTTGGCCGACTTTGCATCCCGGGCTCACTTGTGCCTGGCGGCGTGGCGTTGGAGTTGAATAATCTCGGGACCCTGTTTTTGCTCAGAGGTTCTAATAAATCACTTAACTTCCTTAAGTCAAGCTTACTGGGAGGGTAGATCAGCTCCCCAGAAACATTCCAAAGTCAGATATGACATTTGGGGGTTTGACTGCTGGAAAGGGGGTGAGCTGAGGGGTGAACTCATTCACAGGTGACGTGGCTCTGGGGTAGCTGAGCGCTTTGTCCTACACTGTGCCATGACAGCCGACGGTGGCTTCCAGACGAGAGAAGACAACATCCTCTCAACTATTTGTCTATGGGTTTTGTACTTGGTCCCCTATGGCTCTTTGCTTTATTAAAGCTACTGACTCCTGGGTTTGCCTTCACATTTTAAAATTTAATTTTAAGAAACCCATTAGCATTTTGCTTCCTTGCAATTACCTGATTGAATGAACTGTCCTCCCCCCGACCTGTCAGTCCACTGTGGGCACACTCACAACAGCATGTTTCCCACCCACTCAGTTTCTGATGGGTTTTCTTCAAGTGTTTCCCAAGTACTGAAGAAGCCTGAATACAGTTTTCTGCTATTTTGATCCCTTTACATTTCTGACGTGACCACTGAAGATTGCACATAGCAATCTTCCTCTTGACAAAATATTTTGAAAATGATCAGAAACAAACTTGCCTGATTTCTTGCCCAGACACGTATGCTAATTCCTTTCCCGAAAGGGTCCCACCCTCTAGACAAGTCCTGCTTCTCCTGTCACAGCCTGGTCACTCTTGCTGCCTCGGGGCTGCAGCTTCTAGAACACCTTGGTCTCTTGGTCTCGTAATCGGTTCTCCTCCTCAGTGTCTCCCCCTGTGAGGCGACCCTTATCTTTATTCATTAACAGTCAATGAAAATTCTTTGTAGAGTGCTAACATTTGGTGATCGATCCATATGCTCGAGGTTTCGGAAAGGATTTATGTGATGACTTCATTCACTGCTGGACCGGCCCTGGGGGGAGAACCCATTGCTTCCCCTTTGACAGTCAATTGTATCCTGTGTGTTTGAAATTGGAACAAGTCAGATGATGGTAATATTAACAGCTAGTGTTTACGGACTGACTTTGTGCCAGAAATATTGTTTTCCTTTATACTTAACCTGTTTGAATTTTAAAGCGTGCCTTTCACATTACAAATTCATGTACATTCGCTGAGAGAGTTCACTTCATCCCCTTCTGTCTCCTACCTAAGCCCTAGCCCCAGCCCCGCTGCTGTCACACTTCCTTCCTTAGAAATGCCTCCTGATGAAATCTGCTGTTTGCCATTCTGGGCTTTCCTATGCGTTTATAAACACACAGCGCCATGTGCCACAGTGTAATATTATCAATGCATGTCCCCCAGCATCAAGCCTGGCACCCGGCTCTCTACACATAGGTATTGAATGACATTAAAGAATGTGCTTTCGGAAATGGAAATGAGACACAGTGTTCTACTCTTGGTTCTCTCTATTTTTGAATGTTTCAGATTTTTTCCATTTTAGCGCATAAGATTTCATAGAATCGACAGATTATGATTTATTTGTGTTCCTTGTTGATGAAGAGTCAGGTTTCTTGAGCCATTAGGTCAAGTGATATTCTCAAATAGTCCCGTTGTTTTATAGTCATATTATGATGTACCTGAGATAGCGTCGTACAGTCAGGCTGTGGCGTGTCCTGTGTTGTCAGATAGTCATGCTGTCACAGATCATGTATTGCCTGTAGTTGTGTTGTTATGTATATTGCCATGTAGTGATGTCATACAGTCGTGTTGTCATATAGCCATGTTTTGTGTGTCACGTTTTGCCGAATAGTCAGCATGTTGTCCTGTGTCATGCGTTGCCACGAGTCATCCCGCCACGCAGTATCACATCGAGCGCTCGGGTGAGTGAGCGCCGGGTCACGTGATCTCCCCCGAGGGTCGCACCGTCGTGCTCTCTGCTTGTCTGGAAAGTGGCTCCTGGTTCCGGGTGTCTCCACCCCCCCCTTCGAGGGGTGAGTTTTGCCTGCAGGGGCTGTCGCTCTGGACCACTTCCTGGTGGTGAGGGCACAGAGCGTCCTGCATCCTGCACCCCCGGCCGCCCGGAGGCTCGAGAGAGGAAGGGCTGTTTTTGCCATCACTCAGGGCCTCCAGGGGGAGGTGGAGGGGGCGCAGGGAGAGCACATGAGTACAAGGGGCACAGCTGCGCCCTCTCAGCCCGGCACGCCCGGCCCTCCTCTGCCACAGCCCAGCTCACAGCAGGTGCCCTACGCCTGCGCCTGGCTGGCCGGCTTCCTGCAGATCGAGCGCCGATGCTTTTCCTTCGTGGCTGGATACGAAGGAGCCCCAGGAGAGGGGTCACTGTCTCAGTGACCTTGAAGTTGGCCTTGCCAGGAGTCCTGGCCGCGCTCACAGGTCTGTGCCAGTGAGCTTGGCAGTGGTGCCTGCTGGGCCTCTGTGCGTCAGCCGTTTCCCCCGGGGGCTCCCGGGGGCTGCCACGGCCACCTGTGTCTCCTGCAGCTGCTGTCACCCAGCCCAGTGGGTCACGAGGGGAAGTAGGTGGGGGCTACGGCCGTGGCCGTCCCCATCCTCAGACAGGAGAGAGAACGGGGGTAGGGAGCTGTGCACTCACAGGCCTGAGAGCTGCCTCTCTAAACACAGGTGCCTAAATTAGCGCAGCCTCCGCCGTCAAATGCCTTCTGGGTTCGCACTGGAGCCGCTGGAAGATTAGAATACGGTGCCCACCTCACGCCCAGGAGGGCAGGCCGGCTTCCCGACGTTAGGTTCCCGGGTGGAGGGATAAGCAGGTCTGCACCCGGAGCAGGTACAGATTGTGGGCACACAAAATCACCAGGCAGATTTCTCCATCTTGTGTCAGTTAGCATAAATTAGTGTAGTCTTCTCTTAATTTAAATGAGACTCTGCAGTAACGATGATGAGTGCACAATACATCACGTTTAATTCCCTCCTGCACGGAGACTATCTCTTCGTGGGTGCCTCTCGGGGAAGAAGGTGATAACGTGAATCACATCCTGCCAACTCCACGGGGGGCGCGCCTTTCGTGCTGTGGGGCTCCAGGGGTGTGTTCAGGCTGGTGCAGGGCTTGGGGAAGTGTCCGAGGACGGCGAGGCAGGAGCGGTTTCCCGTCCTGGAAGCACAGGGACCAGGGCCGTCACTGACCGAGCCCTGCTCAGCGCGGGGCTCCGCGTGTGCTCAGTACACTTGGCAGCGGCAGCGAGAGCCGCCTTTTAGATGAGAACCAGATGTGGAAACCAAGGCTGGAGGGCTTAGCGCCTTCACAGGCCACCGGCCCCGACGGGGTGGGGGCAGCCCTGGTCTGAGTGGCTGGTCCTCCCTCCTCATGAGCCTGTGAAATGGTTACTTTTACAGTGAATCGCGAGGGAAGCGAAGCCCCGTCCACTGCCTAGGGACCCCTAGGGTCTTCGGTTGCGTAAGCAAGTGGGTCAGGGCTCCAGGCTGTGTCCCCTCAGCCACGTCGCCTGGCGCTGAGTTACTGGCCACACCTCCATCCTTCCTTCGTCCCAGGACCATCCTCCCCCTCCCCCCATGCCCTCCCCTCCCCTGCCCTCCCCTGCCCTCCCCTCCCCCCACGCCCTCCCCTCCCCCCACGCCCTCCCCTCCCCTGCCCTCCCCTCCCCATGGCCGCCTCTGGTTAAGATGCTTTGTGGTTTGGGACCAGTGAGTCCTGTTTATCTCTGCCACGGTTCCTCCTGCTGCAAACTGAGCTCCAGGAAGGAGGGGAATATCCCAACATTGCAGACGGGTGCTGATGGCCCCCAAAAGCCCTCACGCCCCCCTCACCCTGAGCCCACGCTTCGCCATCACATGAACCCTGAGCGTATCGCTCCGTCTAATGCACCAGCCTTCCCTGGGACTCCCCACGTGCGGGCCCGGTGGCCTGGGCCTCATACCTCTGTGTCCCCCCCGCCCAGCGAAACCCCCAATGCTGTGACTCCACCCCCTCCAGCACTTCCTGGGAAGCTTCCTGCAGCTCAGCCCGCGGTTTCCCCTCCTCTCTGCTGCTGCTTTGTTACCCACAGGGCCCTTCCAGCACTGTGACATTTAACTACAACCAGCCTGTGAAAGGCCTCCTTTTCCTCTAGCTGCAAAACTTCTCAACGAGGAACGTACCTCCCACTGTCTATACCACAGGACCCAGGACAGGCGGGGATGCAACTGGGGCTCAGAACGTCCTTATGGATGAAAGGGAATTTAAGGGACGTGTTAACTCAGTGGGCTTTCTTATTTCTGGGAGCGTCAGCGTTTCTCACGCTGGAGTTGTGCATGCCGATGGCCGTGCGCCAGGATTTGGTCAGATCCTCGGACCTGCCGCCCGCGCGCCCTTAGGAGAGGAGACGCCCCTGTGTCTGGACCTCTCCCTGCTTCCGAAGCCTCTCTTGCTGCCGCTTGGGAAATATCTGTGCACATCAAACAGCTACTTCTCAGCAAACCTCGGGCGGGATATCTCGGACAGCGCGGGTCTTAGCGTGTGCTCATGCTGGGTTGTGTGCATTTCTGCTCCGTGTGTCTGGTTGCCGGTGAATCCCCAGCAGCGGTGGGCCTGCTGTCTCTGCATTGTGGACACCAGGTAGAGGGTGCACCCGGGGGAGGCCCAGGGCCGTGCCCCTGAGGCACTTGGAGAGGGAGTGTTGGAATTCAGAGTGTCATCGCAGTGAGGTCCGCGGCCCGCCGTCTGCCTGGGTCACTGTCTGGGTGTCAGTTGTTATTCTGGTGTGTGTTTCTGATTATGAGATCATAACGTCTGGAGATCACGACCTGTGTGATGAGGGGTCGGCCCTGACCCAGCGCCCCTGCCCTCACGCCAGCTGGGAGCTCCCAGCATCTGCTCGTTCCTTCCAGCTCATGGGGTGTCGGGTGCTCTGGAGCTGTTTACTCCGACTCAGAGGTGACTGCCTCCAGGATGCGTTTGCTGGAAAGAGCCGGGGACCCTCACCGCATCTCGTTACTAATTCCCGTAGTTCATGGCAGAAGGCCAGGACAGACCTTTTGGAGAAGAACGCTGTCAGACGTGCAGTGACAGGCCAGTTGCTTTGTGTCCTGGGCTTATAACACACAGATGACAGATTCTCACTTATCTTGCTGGAAATGATTTTTTTTAAGGCTAAGGCCTAGATGCATTAATAATTGAATTTGAAATGACATTTGCTTAAGACTTGCGTTCTAGAGAAGTTCATATGCCACCGGCTCAACTAATACCTTTTTCCCAAGGCTTTTGAATGATCTTTGATTCACAGAATTTGAATTCCTTGAGGGTGTCAGTTACTGAGTCATCATCATCATCATTGTGCCACTACTGTGTTTTGAACTTGCTGTGTAGTTTTGAACGTATATAACATATATAGCCCGTGATGGAGATGAAATCTACTGACAAGGTCTTGAATTTCGGTGTCAGTTTTGATGCAAATTCGGTTATCATCCCACAATTCTCATCCTGGGTAAACAGCCTGGTGTTGAGTTTTGCTGCCATACAGGGCAGTGAGGGCAGAGGGTGGTCAAGGCCAAGGGTGGGGCTGGGTGTGAAGTCTGGTCCCGCAAGTGCCCACTCTGAGCTCAGGGCCACACTCTGGCCTGTGGCCGCCCCTCCCCCGCCCCATCGTCATTCTGGGATCTGCTCCACGAAGGCCGAGGCCCCAGCGGTGACCTCTCCCTGCAGGCGGACCTGTCTCCCCGGGCCCCAGGAGGAGTTCGTCACGGTGACAAGAGCCCATCGGGCCTCAGAGGCACCCCTAAACATGGGCAGCGTCGGGGGCCTTGCCCACATAGGGCCGCTGGAGTGTGTGTGCCGCACCCAGAGTTGAGTTTGGGAGCTCGTGGTGAAGCAGACTGGGGTGGGCTCCTTCACGGTGCCTCCTGGGCCTCTGCTTGGGAAGGGGGGGTGGTACCTTTGCACTGCAGGGCTACCCTGGGCCTTGGTTCTGGAGGGCAGGGCAGGGCTCAGGGCTAGGAGTTCTTGTGCACGGCTGTCTTGGCTTTCCCGACTCTGTGGCTTTCGGACTCTCCCTGGGAAAAGGAAGCGCCTCTTTCCAGTTTCTGGTGGGAAAGCCTGGCGGCCCTGCGTCCACCATGCTCACAGGTGCCCGGGTTCCCGCAAAGGTGCAGCCTGCGGCCCCTTGTTCCCTGTGGGTCCCGGGGCGCGTCCCTCCTGCAGAGCCTGGTATCCAGTCATGGGCCTGCTTTGCGAGGACTCAGTATTTGTCCGTTTTAGTGTTTTTACTGAAATACAATACTGTACTTTTGCTCATCATTATTTGTGCTTGAGAGATCAAACAGTCGTAATCAACGTTTCCGATATTAAAATTAAGTGGTAAAATACATCGTTATTATTTCAGCTAAGTAATCTGAGTCACGTACAGCTGTCAACATGTATTTAATGTGTGCAGATGCATATGACAAAGAGTTATTGTCATTTTTGAAAAAAAATGTATCATGTAAAACATTTGCAAAGCAGTTTCTTTACAATAGAATCTGCTGAGGTGCAAAGGCAGAGCCGGCTGTCTTGCTGGGGCAGCCGGATCGCACCGTCTGCAGGTCAGGCTGCAGCTGAGCCTCTGACTCAGTGGCAGAGCCCGGGAGTAACCACCTCTCTGTCTGTTCTGTTTGCAGAGTCCCAGTGCACCCTCTGCGGGGAGCCGGAAGGTGAGTGCCTGGCCCTCGTCACACCTGCCTCAGGTGGGCATGGCCTGTGCTGTGACAGACGCTGCGGAGCCTGTCAGAGGCGGGTTACAAATCCAAAGCACGCTCTGTGTGGTGTTTGATGGAACAAGTGAGTAAAAGAATCAGAACCGAGCGCGGGATGAGCTTTGGGCAGGAGGTGCTCATCTCTAAAGGAAAATTGGCAGCACACCCAAATTGCAACCCTTTCGGTTTGGCTTTAGAAATTTCAGTTCGTTTTCTCCGTGTAATAAATGCCAGTATTACAAATACATATGAATTGGCTTTAAAGAAATTAGCCGGTGGTGCTGACGGGCCTCACGTGCGATGAGACCTCTGGAAACTCTTCCTTCCTCCTTGTTGTCCGGGGCGGAAGCCGAGGGGGTGGGGTCAGAGCAGCCAGCCCCCGGCAGCAGGTGTGGAGTGCCCCCCTCAACCCCGGGGCTTCCGTACATGCACGCGATCACGCCACCAGGAAGGCGTCTGCCCGCAAGTCGAAAAACAAAGTGAACCTAGTGTTAACTTGGAAATTCCATCAAACACTGTATTTCCTCAGTTTGGGGTTAACAGAGATGCTAGGACTAAGTTTGGAGTTCTTCCCGTGTTGTTTAAGGACTATATAACGATAGCTGTGGCAATGATTGCTCACATTTTAAAGTCTTAAGCTTCACTGTCATGGAAACATGAACTTTGGGCCCCTGGTGTTTCCAGGGTCGAAAGACGCGTGGTCCTCGGGGCGGCTGCTCCAGAATGAAGGTCGAGAGCGGGTTTCAGCTGCGCTGCGCTGCCTGGTGATGTGGGAACCGCGGAGATGCCGGGGGTCGTGGGGACTGTGGGTGTCGTGGGGTGTCTCGGGGTTTTGCGGGGAGCTGTGGGTGTCGCGGGGGGACTGATGGAGTTCTCCACCGTGTCCTGTGCGCTGTCTCGTTGTTGCAGGTTTGCGCCCCCGCCCTGGCCTCCCATCTAATCTCCTTGCTCTTCCCCACACCTTTCGTGGAACGTGGTCAGCGTGCTACGTACCCTACAAAAGTCGTGAAACATGAAATTCTTGTATGTGTTGGCGGCTGCAAACCGTGCTGCATGTCTGTCTCAGTGTTTCCGCGAGCGGCCGGCCGTGTTCTGCGGGCATGTGCTCGGCGGCGGGCGGGAGGGCAGAGCGCGGTCCCCGGGTCGGCGGAGCCCGGCGCGCGCGAGGGGCAAGGGGCGGAGGTAGGCACGTGCGTCCCCGGGCGTCCAGGCTCGGGGGCATCGGTTCGTGTCCGTGGACGCCCAGGGCGGCGGGCTGGCTCCGGAGTGGACGAGCCCCCGCCGGGCCTGCAGCCCGGCCAGGCGGGACCCAGGTCCAGGCTGAGGCCCCAGCCCTGTGCTCACACCAGGGCCGGCCCGACTCAGACAAGCTCGGGGCTGCTTCCATCTGCTCTGGTCTAAGGTCCACGTCCCGAAGGCCGTCAGCCCAGCAGAGGGGGAACTGTCTGGGGAAGCGGGGGACACGTTTGTTCTTGTTCTGGGGCAGAAGGACTTGTGAACGTTTGGTCACAGTCTAGCTTGACTCCATGTGAGAATGACCCCAGCCGTCCAGCCGGAGCCCCGAAGGTCGGGAAGGGGGCTGGTCTCGGGCTGCGCTGGGCTGGGTAGCTGTGGGGTGGTGGCTGGACCCCCTGCGGCCCCCCTCCACCCCCGCCCCGCGCAGTCTGATTCTCTGCAGCCATTTCAGGGTTTCAGACATGCAAGTGGGCGGCTCCAAATCAGAGAGCAGGAAAGACTGGCTGGCACGGCCTCAGCTGTGCTTTATTTTCTGAAAAGCACGATCATATGAATATTCATACATTTTTAAATCATTTAAGTAATTAGTCTAAGTGAGGGCTGGCTGGGTGCAGTGAGCGGAATCTAAAATCAGCTTTTTTGTTCAGTAATTTCTCCGGCAGCTTCAATCAGTTTACTCGTAAGCCCCGTGCACAGGGGGGATCAGAGCTGGAGGCTGGCAACAGGATGTACAGCTTAGATCCGGGCGCCCCGGGCTCTTCACACCCAGAAGGTTAAGGCGTCAACTGATTGAGCTCCTCTTTCTTGTCAGAAGGCTGTGAACAGCGTTTCACTGCTAAACCAGTGAAGTGGGAAACACCTATTTGCATTTTAATGATTGGTTCTCTGGGAGAGAGCTGGTTCTTTGGATCCAGATTGAATAATTAGCATTGTCTCCGATGATAATATCTGTGAAGCTAGTGAGACTAGGAACCCAGTTTATGGGAGGCTGGAGACCTCAGAATTCTGAGACTGTGGATCCCTGCACTGCTGTGGCCTGTTTTCCAGAGAACATAAAAGTTTAATTGTGTATGAAATGTAGATCACAATTTCAGTATTGCTTACACTTTGTATGTCGTCTCAAGGTTTCTGAAATTTGGATGGCTATGTTTTTATGAGATGAGAATGTTTAATGTTTAATGGGATTTATTGTTATTTACTGGTATCTTTCTTTCTACTCAGAGTATACAGACCACTCAACTCTGAATGCTTGCAAGAGAGGGTGCGTGAAAGTGGGGGGGGGTCATTTAGTGACTGAGATTCATCTAGGCATTTGCAAGGGGACAGTGACCACAATAATTCCCTGGGATGGAGACCATTCCAAAACAAAACCAAAAAAAGCTTAAAATTTACTCAGAGCCATCTCATTTGTTAAAATAATTTTCTATAATAATTTAACAGTAAGACTGTCTCCATTTGTATCATTTCCCTAGTGGTTCCTATTATCGTTTAGACCTTGGAAGTAACTGGATGTTATTTAGCAAGAAGGTCACCTCAGATCTTCTTGACATTGAAAGTATATCTGAAGGTTTTGTATGATATAATCCATTACTTTAATATAGGAAGATAATTTAAGGCTACATGATCCTTTCCAAACTTTACTGACAGATACGTGATACCCCTTGCTTTTTAACAAGACCACAAGGAAAGTTATGGACATTTGGTGGGACCACAGATGTCCGTTCATGCATTTGTCTATATGTTTACACTTTTGTGGTTGGACCTGCCGTCCTACCTACTAGATTTTCTGATGTGGGAAGACAGATCCTGATGCCTGGGGGGATTGAGGAGAACTTATTTGAAATCTACTATAATGTAATAACAATGTCTTACATTTATGTTATTTAACCCAATTAAAACTAAGAAATACAATAGGCTATTATGATATAAATTTGGCATGAAGGAATGTGCTACAAAAATGTTAGGATGGATTTTAGAATGAAAGATTTTTCAGTGATAGAGACCTTAAGATTATAACTTCAAAGCAGTGGACCATTTGTGGTGGCATAAATATACATTGGATCATTGGGAAAATCTTATTTGTAGAAATACCAGTCCAAAAACAAATGTAAGGTTAAGAAAAGAAAATCTCAAAAAGTTTAAAGTGAGGAATTTTCTTTCTAAATCTGAATTTTTTTTTACTTTGATCATGTTGTTTTTAAATTGCATACTGCTCCTAGAATTTTGGACAGACATACAGACTCTTGTATTTTACTACAGATAGAATGATTCCCAAATACCTCTTCTTTCTTCATAACCCATCAGTTGAGAAAAGGAGAGTTTCCCCCGGTATTTATAGTGTTATGTTCTTGATTTTTTTTTAAATACAAATAATCAAGATTTTCCCTGCAAGTGACTCTGAACAGTGGAAATTTCCACACTACTTTTGTACCTTAATTGAGAATGTGTCATCCTGAGATTTTAAGGCCCCTCAACAATTAGGGAAAATAATAAGGTGGCTTTTAGAAAACTGGGCATCAAAGGGTTTAGAGAGAAGCATTTCCATCCCTCCTCCCAGCTCTCACCCCCGTCCATGGAAACGGGGGGGCGTTAATTCTCAAATACAACTCGTGCCTCTCTTGTTTTAAGATCATACCTTTTTAATTGTATGCTTTGGATAAACACCATCTTTTCTGATTGCTCTTCTTGGATGGTTAGTGGAAGATAACCACCACTTATTAAGTTCTCCACGTGTGCCAGGCACTCTAGAAAAAAAATTAGTGTTGCTTAGGAACTGAAGAATTCAACTAATTTTTGAGAGAAAACAGAACTCTGCTCCAGCCAATCTGTCTTCTAGGACCTTAAAATGGTTTGTGTTATAGCGGAAATCAGAAGATATTGCCTAGGGTAAGACAGAGAATACTGTTCCTCATAAAAGTTTACGATGGGGGACATCAGAAAGCATGGAAGACTGTCCCGTCCCTACTACACACATAAAATCGCTGCATGATTTTTATCAACATTTGCTTTCAGCACATAGTTGAACTTGAATGAAAGAAAGAGAGGGAATCGCTTAGGTGCCAAGAATTAGGAAAGGATTTTAAGCCCGAGGGTAGGCGTGAGTCAAGGGACATTGGCCCCTGAGAAGTGAACCCAGAAAGGCACGGGGGTGGGCAGAGCGCTGACGCTCAGGCAGATGAGAGACACTGGCTGCACCTGTGGGGTGGGGCTGGCGGAGAAGCTGGAACTGAGCCCTGGGAATGAAACCCAGAATCTCAGGGAGTTTCCCCATGTGTGAGAGAAGAACTGGAAAACACTGACCCATGAAAGTATAAAGGAAGCTTATCACATTACCAGGGTCATGGGTAGAATATGGTTACCGACAGGGTACACGCACTCCAGGCACGGACATGAAATCTGAATTTCTACCACCTGTGTCTGAAGGACCATGTGGTGAAATTAATGTGAACGCTGTTCCAGAAGCAGAAGCATTTGGGATTCTGTCCAAACCTGACGGCTGCGGCAGAATCGAAATCTCAAATTATCTACGGGATCTTTGACAACACAGGGCTCCAGGGGCTACTCCTCCACTTAAAAAATAACCCCCACTTTAGATAAACATACAATAAAACATAACCCCTGTAAAGAAACTTTGGGGGTGAGAAAACGTGATAGAAGGATGAGAATCAACAGACTTGCAGAGATGTTGGGTAGGCTTAAAATTACTAAAGAGATTTTTAAAAGGAAAAGAAATCATAATAAAATAACTCTCTGGTATGAAAACAAAGACGGATTAAAAAACCGTGTACCTAGAAACAAGAAATGTCATTTAAATTCGCTACTGTGTCCGTATGTTATAAGTGGATTTGACAGAGCTGAAAAGAGAATGAGCAAGCTAGAAAAACGATATGAGGATATTATCTAGAGTTTTGCATAAGCATATAAAAGATACTATGGAGAGAAAGGAGACATTGCTCAAAGGAGGAAAGGCTGAGATTTTTCCAGAACTGAAGCAACGGGCTGTGCCTCTTGATCTACAGACCACCAATACTGAAGCCAATAAATAAAGCACATTCATATCTTACAAAGTGAAACTTCAGAGTATGAGAAACAGGGCTTCCCTGGTGGCTCAGTGGTTGGGGATCCGCCTGCCAATGCAGGGGACACGGGTTCAAGCCCTGGTCCAGGAAGATCCCACATGCCGACATGCCGCGGGGCAACTAAGCCCGTGCACCACAACTACTGAGCCTGCGCTCTAGAGCCCGCAAGCCACAACTACTGAGCCTGCGAGCTGCAACTACTGAAGACCGCGTGCCTAGAGCCCATGCTCCGCAACAAGAGAAGCCACCACAATGAGAAGCGCTCTCACCACAATGAAGAGCAGCCCCTGATCGCCGCAACTAGAGAAAGCCCACACACAGCCACGAGGACCCAATGCAGCCAAAAAAATAAATACGTTAAGATAAACAAATTAAAAAAAAAGAATATGAGAGACAAACAAATGATCTTAAATATAGCCAAAGGGAATATACAGGCTACAGTGACAGCAGAGGCTTACTGTCATCAAAATTGATGCTAGATGGCATTGGCGTTAGAGTCACGTCTATAGATTACTGAGAAAAATGAAGGGAGTAAGGAAGATGCCACATGTGCAACAGAAATCTCATTAGAAGAGGAAAGGGGGAGAGAGAGAGGGGAAAAGGCTCAGATAACACAAAATACGAGAGAAGTGACTCAAGTATTTTTTCAGATAAATAAAATCATTATTTAATGATAAAAGGATACTGCTCTAAGAAGCTAAAACAATCATTACTTTAGAATAGACTGAAAATATGCAAAAAAAAAAAAGACAGAAAAGAAAAACAGGATTACAGTGAGAAACTGACAAATTCAAAATTCTGATGGGAGACTCCCTAATCTCATTATGTACCCAGAATCTTGCAGGAGGAAGCTGGTTCCCCAGGGAGAGAGATGAGCTCCTAGGTGTTTCCTTTCCCCCCAGCATCCCTGCTGGGAACCGTGTCTACTGACAGCTGAAGGGAGTTCTTGCCAAGGTCAAGGTTTAGTTCTCTGCTCCACCTCAGTCCTTTTATACTGTGGCCCTGTGGCCACAGCAAGTGCTTGCCCAAACAATCTGAGCTTTTATTGGAAATATTTGCAGAAATCCAGAACCCACTTGGCTTCAGGATGAAAAGAGATTCCTCTGGACCACATTCTCTCAGTGGAGCATCTCTGCCTTCCCTTCCCGGGGCCCCCAAAGCTCAGCGAGCCCACCTTCCAGCCTTATAGCCTGAGGCAGATAAATATCTATTCCTGAATTATAGGTCAGACGGTATCATTTCCTTCCTCAAATGGTGTCAAGGTTCCCTGTCATCTATAGGATGAACTCCACATTCAAAATCTGCCGTAAACTTGCCCCATCTTGCCCTTTTCACCTCATGTAGCCACAAGTAACTCATGCACCCTCTGGATTCTGGTTGCCACATCCTAACAGAGGGCTCCAAGAGTGCACTTGGACACTGAAGGATTTGTGATGGACAGAGGTTGGAGGAGGGCTGGTGGGGACCGTGTGTGTGTGTGTGTGTGTGTGTGTGTGTGTGTGTGTGTGAGAGTGATGAGCAGGGGGGGGATCAAGGGACACACAAGGAGTGGTTGGCATTTGTTATCTCAGCAGAGGTTAGTTTTGCATGTACAGGGGGAGAGGAGACTTGCAGTATATTTGTATTAAGCATAGAAAAGTCTAGAAAAGCCTTCAAGGACCAGCTCGAGCTCCATCTCCCTGATGCAGGGTTCTGGGTCCTCTCCATCACCCATGGGCACTCACCCTCTGGGATCTTCCATGCCTGTTGTGCTTCCTGTTAGCCTTCCTCCCATTCTTTTTTCTCCAGGGATACCTGTGGGAGCACAATGTATGCCAGACTTGGAGCTGAGTGCTGATTTGTAGGCGCTCTGAGCACAGGAGCTGTGTCACTTCATCTTTACATCCCAAAGTGCCCAGTTGCGTATTTCTGAACCAAATGCATAAAGCTAATCGTTAGTATATCTGGTCTTATTGCCAACAAAGGCAGTTACGTAAGCTTCGCTCAGAGGTGAAGCTACAGCTATTAAATATGATAAAACAGAGTGAAAGTGGGGATGAATTGCACATACCATCTGGTGTCTGAGACTCTGTCACAATTATGCGTTTATGCCGAATGACATAAAATGCACAAAGAACACTAATTTGCAAATTTCTAATTTTTTTAGATTATCCAATATCTGAGATTCAGGCATTCAGCTGGCACTGAAACAATTTTACCTCATTAATTTGCTCAATAAATAAATAAATATTCTATGTTTCTGGTCACCAGATCGTTTAAATATCAAGTTTCAGGTTTCCAACACGTAGGTAAAGTGCTGTCTGTTTTCTTGCCACTAAACTTGTGCCTATTTGTTGCATTCTTTTTCTTTTTTTTGCGGTACGCGGGCCTCTCACCATTATGACCCCTCCCGTTGCGGAGCACAGGCTCCGGACGCGCAGGCTCAGCGGCCATGGCTCACGGGCCCAGCCGCTCCGCGGCATGTGGGATCTTCCCGGACCGGGGCACGAACCCGTGTCCCCTGCATCGGCAGGCGGACTCCCAACCACTGCGCCACCGGGGAAGCCCCTATTTGTTGCATTCTGAAGCCTATTTGGGAGGTGAAGGCACACACAGAATATATGCAGTGGAATGTTGAGAAGCGCCAAATTACTATTTCTAGTAATTCACAATAAACGCCTTTATAATATTGGAAAAAATGGATAAAGAGAGAAAGTTAACATGAAGACAGGCTCTGACATTTGTTTCCCATGTTAGAATGTCGCCACCTTGAAAGCAAGAGCTTTGTTTTAAATTTTGAATATCACGCATGTCACCTCAGGGTCCGCGCGTAAAATACCCAGCATTTAGGCTGCCTTTTGGTTGAGCTGAACCAGTATCCTCGAGAGAGTTCTTTCCATCTTCTTAAGCTCTGGGAACACGAAGAAGTGGAGTGCTTCTGTTTCCTGAGAATGAAATGTCCGTGCAGAGGTTAAATGAACTCCTCTTACTACCTCTTTTCCTGTAATTTTCTAACCCTGAGTTTTATGCTGTACACTGGCAAACGTTGTGAGAATCCTTTTGGGAGTCTCATTCTGACGTGACGAGTTCCAAGACACTTTCAGAGACAAAGAAGCGTTTCTGTGCCTTGGACCTTCGGGCAGAGTTGGCTTCATGGCACAGTGGCCGTCCCAGTGCCACCAGCCCTGTAAACCCACTTTCTCCCGTGGGTCCACAGGGCAGCAGCAAGGCCCTGACAATCAGTGAGACAAGTCTTGGAGGTAGACAGAGGCAAGGAAAAGGCCTGGTTGAGCAGCAGGGCTCCTGATTTGGATGTAATCAAGGGCTTCTGGGCAACTGCCCGTGCTCTCACTCCTCTGTCTGCCCTTCTCTGCTGACTGTGTTTGCGACTTCATTCCTGCCTTTCTCCTGGATTTTCTTCGTTTTCCTACCTGCATTTCACGAGCATTCAGTGAGTCCCAAGACTCTGTACTGGGTGCCAGGAAGAAAACCTGGAGGGTGTTCCAACCTGGATAGAGTTCTTTGAGTTCTGAGAATGTTCTGGAAAGACCATCCATCATGGGGCCAGAGCGTCTGTCATCAGCGTTTCACAGAGGAGATGATGTGAAGCCTTTGGTTTGACCTTTCTCCAATACTTGCCCCAGGGTTTGTGTTTACAGGTTTGGCTGGGTTTAAGATACTGCTTGTCTTTTAAGTGACGGACAGAGATGAGAAAGCCTTCTTGCTTTCATAATTATGGGTTCATAATTTTGCTTTTCTCTCTGATTGTTACATGTCATTACCAATGTTATGAATAACAAATTATTGAGATTTTTACAGCATCTATCACTGTAGAATAACCTTGGAGGTAAACTTCCCAACATAGAATTACTGTGTCCTCCCCCAACCGATCTTGTGGTCAGATGACCCGGAACTCAGGGTATGGACCTACAAGTTGGCAAAATGCTTGCAAGGAACACCGTGTTTTAAAAATACGGCACTTGCTGTGGTGTCATGGGCAGATCAGTGATCTTGGAACCAAAAACGCGAACTAGATGTATGACTCATTTTCTAAAAATGTTGAGCTAGCCGTGGTTCTGTCTTCATGGGATTCTCGAGGGGCTCTTGTGAGATGACGTGTAGGGAAGGGATCGTTAGAGATCATGTTTTCCCGGCTGGAAAGAGTTCTCAGGAAAGGCCTTACTCAGCAAACCTGCCGCAGATGATGGGCTTTTTCCATTTCTCTTTATTTTTCCTATAGTTTCCCACTAGAAATGCCCCCTCACATCACCATAGACACACCGTTTTCCCTTCAGCTCAGCTCACTCTTGACTATAATACAGAGCTTCTCTGCCTCCGCCCTCCATGCACCGTGGGTGGTTTTGTTTCCTGAAGATTGTGTGGGCCTCATCTCAGCAAAATGGGAAATGACATGCAGGTGCAGGGGCGGGGGCTGTGTTAAAAGGAGTAGAATTAGGGACATGGGAGCTACTCAACTATATATATGGAGTGAGTGGAGTCAGGAGAGTTCAGACCTTCTGGGACACGGGAGCTACTCAACTATATATACAGAGTGAGTGGAGTCAGGAGAGTTCAGACTTGCTGGAATATGTTTCTCTGAGACTAAAAATGGAAAGAAAAGCAGGATATACAACATGGGCAAGGGAGAGCCCTTCAACAGATGTGATTATCGATCATCACAACTTCATTAACTAATAAAAAATCACTGGCTTTGCCCTTAAATATCGTTTTTGAAATACATGCCTTTTTTGACTCCTGCCTTGTATCCAAGGTTATCGACTTTCCTGGGGAGAAATACAGGTTCTGTGTCCAGTGGAAGGAGAGTTGGGCCAGGAATCAGGAGGCAGCGTCCCAGCTTCTTTCCATTGATGGAAGCGTGAGCTTTCGTGAGAAGCTGCCCTGTGGACCTGATGTTCTCGGCCTAAGATTTCCTAAGTTGTGTGTCTACACACACATGCACGTCTACAGACTAAAGTCTTGGCTTCAAGTGTCTCCGTTTTATTTTCTAGATGCTCTGCACGGGCATCAACGGTTTCCATGACATTGTGCATCATTGGCCTTTGGTTTAGTGAAACTCTGTGTCTTGCTATTAGACGTGTGGTGGGGAAGGCAGATGGGAACTAATTGTTCAGAACTGCGCTGAGGGCTGACCCACTTCCTGCTATTCAAGTTCATGATTCCTCCACCTCTTCATGAAATTGGTGGCAATTTTGGCAGATTAACTATTACCAGACTAATTAATAGTTAATTAAACAAACTAATGATAAATGTACAGAATAAAAATGTGTGGAAAGGGGGAAAAAAGAATATAAATGAGGAATACAAGATTAGAACTAAACAGGTTTTGGAACAAATCCAGCTTTCTCCCTTTAAGTAGACCTTGAACAAATTGTGCAACTTCACTGAGGCTGAAATCTTCATCTGCAAAATGGGTAACATGGTATCCACATTACAAGGCACTTTGAAGATTATAGTGGTTAGCATTGTGCCTGGCACCTAGTAGGGACTCAGTGACGTGTGTGTTTTGTTTTGCTGTTTACTTCTTTGCTCAGTTGTCGATTATTCTGTGTTTTTATTCAATGTATATTTGTCAGGTGTGATTCTAGGTGTTGGGGAAATACAGGATGAGGAGATAGTTGTGCATCTAAAGAAAACCTGAGAAAGTGACAGTTGTAATAACTAGCTACAAATAAACCAGTAGTTGTAACGATGATGATGATGATGAATCCGTTGTTTCATAGAAAGTTGTTCCCACTTATAGTAAAATGTGGCTCGTAAGGTGAAGAGGTAGTTCAGGGTAAGCAGAGAATGGAAGTTGCAGAGAGGGAATCTTTTTATTTATTTATTTATTTTACATTTTAGGGCTTTTCTAAGAAGTAGCTATAGAAACCCTTCACCTCCATCTGCTGGAACCACTTCCCTTCCTCCACAGAAGAGAGACCCCATCAGATGGACGCATCGCTGCCCTGGTGGTGCCTGTGTTAGCACCTGTATCAGCCTGGGGTAACACCTGGCACAGAACAGAAGGGCAGTAGATGCTGTTGACTCAGTTGGGGTCACTCACTGTTGAGGCACCAACAGATTCAACAGGGAACTGCGCCCGAAGAATTCCCCACATTTGTCCTCCTGACACTGTTAAAGGCTAGAGAGAAAAGCAGAGAATCTACGTATAAGTGGACCTTCCAGCAGTCCTTCCAGACCTCACCATCCTCGGCGTTTGGTCTGGGAGGGGCATCGGGTGGGAGAGGTGT
Organism: Pseudorca crassidens; assembly: GCF_039906515.1. Classification (NCBI taxonomy): domain Eukaryota; kingdom Metazoa; phylum Chordata; class Mammalia; order Artiodactyla; family Delphinidae; genus Pseudorca; species Pseudorca crassidens. The sequence continues at coordinate 27,030,931 of NC_090316.1, forward strand.
AGGATGTGGTTGGATCTTTCTCAGAAATGCTCAGTGACCCTGAGTAAAGTGAAATTTCCATTTGGGTCTTTCTGGGAATGATTAGTTTGGGAGACTTAGGAATACACCTGAGAGCAGTCCATAGAGGCGTAAACTGGATCGACACTGAGGAGGGGACCTCAGCTTTGATACAGACTCCACATTACAGTTTGATTGGATTATGTGTATACGTTGACCTGATATGACTCTTTTAACAGGCCTGCTTATTATTGGTTGTTTTTTTTTAAAATAATTCTTTATTTATTTTATTTTTGGCCGTGTTGGGTCTTTGTTTCTGTGCGAAGGCTTTCTCCAGTTGCAGCAAGCGGGGGCCACTCTTCATCGCGGTGCGCGGGCCTCTCACTATCACAGCCTCTCGTTGCGGAGCACAGGCTCCAGACGCGCAGGCTCAGTAGTTGTGGCTCACGGGCCTAGTTGCTCCGCGGCATGTGGGATCTTCCCAGACCAGGGCCCGAACCTGTGTTGCCTGCATTGGCAGGCAGACTCTCAACCACTGCGCCACCAGGGAACCCATTGTTATTGGTTTTGAATAATGAAATTAGAGTGATTTCAATATTCTCCGTTTTCTCAAATTCTGAAATATTACTTAGGTATTGTGAAGCAAAAATAAGAAAGTTACATAATCAGATTTAAGAAGTAATTAGAATATCATCATTTTTAGGTGAAACATGAGATAAATCGAGTTTGAATTGATATCTCTACAATCAACACTCGTTTTGGGTTTGGGGTTAGAGCCACTCATGGGAGTCAGTATATGGAGATGGTCTATGATATGTGAGGGCGTCAAGCCAGGGGACAGATGTCATCTAGTGGAAAGAAAGGCACATACGTCATATAAATGCCGTAACATTTGTAACTTTCTGTTATGATCGTGCCAGAGAAACAGCAAATAATTTCAACTGTGAGAGGAATAATCAGTTGTCCGACGCTGGACATGGGAACAGCATCTGAAACAAATGGTGAGCTGGACCCTAAAATAGGACAAAGACTTAGGAACCATGGTGTTGGGTTTGAAGGGGCTGTAGGACTCCGATCGCGGGCAGCTTTCCGTATCAAGCTGCAGATTTTTTGTATAGCTCTTCAAGGGGGCCCATGAGCCGTAGGTCTGTGAATACCCTAAACTGTGTGCGGAACTTTTGAGAGTGTCTATATATGCTTCGGGGCAAAAGAACACAGAATTTTCATCAGTTTCTCATAGAGGTTTATGACCTTGAAAAGGTGAGAAGAGCTGTGAGTGTGGGGAGCCTGGAAGGGAAGATTCCCGGTCTGTTCATATTTCAATGCTGTGTGTGTCCATCTCCACCTTGGATCTCTGACGAAACCCACTTGACCCCTGGGAACTGACCTTGGTCATGCTCGCTCCTGAATTCCTCCTCAGGGCCAACCCTCGTGACGAGAGAGTAAGTAATATGTCCAAATAGCTGCTGTGAGCGAGTTTTGTTTGGATGGATGTGGTTGGGTCACGTTGGAGACAGGCCTTCACCTGGACCACAGATACTTACCCGCCACCCTGGGTACTGAGTCGCTGGGCATGGGATGGCCTGGGGAGCTCCTGCCTTGAGCAGGGCAGGAGACACCCAGCTGCCGAGTGCTCACTTGGGGAACATAGGCACCTCCATCCCCCAGAGCTTCTAACAAAGAGCGAGCTCCAGGATGCTGACCCGTGGTCCTCTTGCCCGTCTGACCTTGTAAGCTGAATCACAGCTGGTATCACTTCACTGAGTTTACACTCCAGAGGGATGATCAGGCGGTAAGGCCCCTTGGTTCCTGGATGTACGTGTGCACAGTGGGGCAGGAACGTGTCATTGTGTTGGTTGATGTGTCCTGCTGCAGCTCTGTGATGTGCAGAGGTGGCTCCATCTTTTCCAGAAGGCTTCCTAGCTTTCTACAGATCCTTGGAGTTTACTGCATAAAAACATTGGTTTGAATTTGAATTTAATCCAAATTCTCAAGCCAGTATGAATGCTTTAACTCAGAAGCCTGTTTTTAATGAACTGGGATATATACTGCATGTTAAATTAAGATAAACTCGTTGTAGAATTCCCAGTGAGGTAAATGGGATTCTGTTCAAAGAGTGAAGCTAGAATGACATTGATGTATAATTCCAAATGGGGAACTTTAAATGAATTTTCCGGAGTTTAGTACCTTTGTATATAGCTGAGAATTGCTCGGACTGTGGGCAACTGGCTATATACGTATTAATATTCCTTCTGATTTTGAAATCAGTTCAAAACCTGACTCATTCAGTAACCATTTTTCATATATGAAAGTCTTGTCAATTTAAATAATAGCTTTGTGATAAAATCATTTATAAAGCTGTGATGTCTCAGCCTAATAGCACTATGTTTATCACGTCTTAATTTGCATTTGTGAGACTTTTTACGTGGAAAATGCATTTTTAAATTATACTTCAATGTGTCTAAGAGATAAGATTATTCAAAATAGTAACTGTTCTCTCTCCAAATGTCAGTGTGCTGGAATGAACACACACACACACACACAAATGTGAACATAAGGACAGGTCACATGTATAGAAACATAAAACATAAAATGAGTGTCTTTGGATTCATTTTCTGAGGTAGTTTTTAAAGTTTTGTTGTTTTTGTTGCTTTAGTAGTGGTCCAGCTCAATTAGACCTAAGAATCACATACCTGATGCTCAGGCTAATAACAGGAGGAGAAAAGAAATTCCCTTTGCTCTTAATTTATTGACTTAACAATGCTCCATGTTTCTTTAATTTCTTCATTAGGGAACTTTTATTAAATACTCTTCACGGATCCTTCCCAAAACAGCAGTACTAACTGTAGCAGCCATGACTACGCGCTCCCTACAGGCTGCCTCGTGTTCAGCAACTTACATCTATCAGACTTGCTTCTCTCTGTTTATTCCTTAGTCACCATCAGAAATAGAGCGGTGAGGTTCCCAGCCCAGTCACATATGATCCGTGAGAGCCTGGGTCTGGATTTAGAGCCGTCTGACTACAGCACCGGGGTCTGGCGTCTTCCTGAATGACACAGAAGCATCTCCGTTGCTGTATACATATAATTTGATCATAATATTAAGGATGGGGAAAAACGTCCGTGAAGGTCGTATGGTCCCCATCCCTGGGTTGCCTTTAGGTAAACGCAGTCTCAGAAAGGCAGAGCGCTAACACTTGCTTATGGAGCAATAGAACCGAACATGCTGTCTAGCTTCTGGCAGAGAATTTGGAATAAAAAAGGCAAAACACGGTGACAGATTTGTGTCCTGCGTGCCGAGGGAAGGTTCCATAAGTCACGTTTCCTGAAGCGCGGTGGACCGCAGTGCGGAAGCAAGATGGCGGTGGCTTCCCTGTCTCATCAGAAGTTGAATTCCATGTGTCGCTTCTGTGCTTCATCCTCCTGTGACCTCAGTTACGTTCCCTTCTCAGATCTTTACGTAGACACAGCGACACAAAGGTGATGCAAAACCTCTGCTTATGAGTTTATAAGGAAAGGCTCGAAGTCAATAGGCACCATGCTAGGGCCTCTGGAACTTTGTCCCCAGTCCAAAAAGAGGAAAACACATATAAAATCAATTCCATTGTAAAATAATGATTTGGGGAGACAGTAATAATTAGGACTAAAATAAAGTATGCTTTTCGTCAAAAAATCAGTGTTACCCTTTCCGAAGTGTTCATTAATTTAGGTTTTCCGTATGTAAGTGCTGTTTTTTATTTTTCTAATCATTGTATGTTGTCCTTATTGCAAAGGAGAACCACACAAAATAGAAGGAAGGAAAATGAAAACAGAAGTCATCCATCCTTCCAGGCCGTGTCTGAGCCCATGTTGCTTCGGGGGGCGTCCTGGGAGGAGGGGTGCTGAGTCCCCCGCTCCTGTCCTGTGACCCTTCACCTTGCTGTGCTGTGTGTTATTGACATGGCTTATCCCGTATTTTGCCCTGAAAGTGTGTTCCTTGCTGGAACGCTAGGTGCAGTGTAAGCGCTGGTCTTGAGTTAGGAGCCCTCCCTCACTCCCCCCTCCCTCTTAGCAAGTCTGTTCTGGAGTAAAACAAACCACTAGTACTTAATTTTATGGCCCAGTTTTGTTGGTTTACTTTAACTGTACTGTTGATGACAAACATAAACTAGATTACATTGCTTAATTGATGTATTTTCTATCAGTGAAAATTATTTGTGTGTCTTGGAAGGAGAAAGGAGACGTTATAATTCTCTCATGAAAATGAATAAGTGTTCATCTTATGGCCTTTCACTTCGTACCGGGGTTTCTGAGGACGTCCTAAACACGGAATAGATATATTTGTTTATTGACTCTAGACCACGCGTCGTTCCTTAGGATCTGCATTTTCACTTGCTGTGATGCTATTCCGCAGCATTAGATATGCTTTTAAGTATCACTTTTAGTGGTTACATATTATTGCATTGTATTGGTCCACTGTGATTTATTGGATTAATCCCCTTTTAGTGGAAGTTTAAGCTGTTTCTAATCTTTTTACTAATATAAATTATACCTTCATGAATATATTCATAGCTTTATCGGTATGTTCATTCATGATTATTTCCTGAGGGTAAATTCTAGAAATCCTAGAAATACAATTGTTAATTCAAAGTGTGGTTACCTTATTCATGAAGATTCGGAACACAGGAGTGATCTGTCACATATGCTTCCTTCCCATCCTGAAGCCAAGGGCATGTCTGCGCAAGTGCAGATATTCCACCAAATATTCAGAAGCTCTGTTATTTACTATTGTTATTAATTCACAGATACCTAGGCAACCTGTTTTTAACAGGCTCCGTAGCAAGCACGAGGCGTGCAGAAAGAATCAGAGCAGGGAGATGCAGGGAGACGTACATATATCAAGAGGTATATAAAATAAGAAGTATATGCTGTGATAGACGTATAGTGTCCAAATGGGAGTGGCCCATTTTGCCAGGAGGAAAGTGGATTATAAAAAATGATCATAATAGGGGTGAGTCTTGAACTTGGTGGAGAAAGGTGTCCAAGTGTGAGCCAGGCAGGTAGGCGGGGTGGGGACCTCCAGGCGGGGCGCAGCTGTGGCAGAGCTCAGGGATGGGGTCCGGCCAGGCTCACTCACCAGGTCACATTACATCAGCAGCTACAGCCTGTTTGCCCCCAACCTTGATGCTCCTCGAATTCACGTGCAGTGTCCTCCGTCTCCCCAGTCTGCTGGGACAAATACTGTGCAAGGAAAGTTAAATAGACGTGTCCGTGAACAGGAAGACTTGTGATGGAAAACGTCTCTTGAACCTCAGTTAATCTAACACGGTTCTGAACTGGGTGTCGGGAGGGAGGTTGTACAGACAGGAATCGTCAGACTGCTTTCGGGACAAACCAGTGACTGTGCTTAATTGGCCTGAGTCAGCAATAAGTTTTTAACGGTCTCTTCCAATTCCAGCGTTCAGGAGACACGGTCTTTCCGTTTTCCGTTGACTCCGACAAACACCACGTTAGATCAGATACAGGAGCCCCGCTCAGGCAGCGCACGTGTGGAGGGAGAAAGGCTGTGTCCTCTCTCTGCCGCCGAAGACCCGGCTAACCCCAGGCAAGCCACGAGTCCCCGGGGTCCTCGGTTTATTTACACGGAAAAGGAAAAGGAAAACCTCTGTACCTTGTGAGATCTCTTCCAGTTCCAACATCTGATGCTGATGAGGTGTGGCCCTTGGCTCCAGGGAGCCTAAGGTGAGACTCCACTCTCCGTGTCGTTTGCTTAATCTTGAATGTGGTCAACACTCGATTATTTTTCTTATTGTTGGCTGAGGGAATAAATGCCGGGAAGAATAAATGAATTCCAGTACAATTAAATCCTTATGCTAACTTAAAAAAAAATTTACTGGGCTTCCCTGGTGGCACAGTGGTTGAGAGTCCGACTGCCGATGCAGGGGACGCGGGTTCGTGCCCCGGTCTGGGAAGATCCCACATGCCGCGGAGCGGCTGGGCCCGTGAGCCATGGCCGCTGAGCCTGCACGTCCGGAGCCTGTGCTCCGCAACGGGAGAGCCACAGCAGTGAGAGGCCCACCTACCACAAAAAAAAAAAAAAAAAAAAAAAAAAATTTACTTGCTCACTGGTGCTGTCAATAACTTGATGGATTAAAGTTCAGGTTTTAATAAAAATGATATAGTTCTTTAAAAAAACTTATTTTAATATTTTTAAACGAACGATTATTTCAGGTATGCTGTACAATAAAATGTAAATTTATTATAAAAAAGATATATTTCTCTAGTCAAGCCGCGGGTGTATTAAAGAGATCCCTGTGTATCTGATTGTATTCAGGTTAGAAACGCTGTATCTGTACCCTCTACCTAATCAGCGGTGATACCATCCTATCTTTATATTTTATGCATATTTGGTTATAACCTTTGATAAATGAACTGCGTGATGAAGATCCCTTTGACAATGAGAAGCTTAAAGCCATACAGGTGCTTCACTGTTCATTTGATTAAAACATGAGCCCTGTTCAGTCTTCTCAGAGAAGAAGACATTAGAAGATATTTATGCAGAAGTGTCCTTCACGTTGATAAACCCGTGACTGTTATACAGAAGTGGTTTCTTCCACTTCAGACTGGGAGAAAGAATATGTAGAAAAATAACAGTAATTGGGAGGAAATGAACCTTATTCACCCCAGGGAATAGATTTTAACTGCATAAATTTGCAAAATAAGAACAAAACAAGCAACGAAAGCAACAATAGACAAGTGGGACTACATCAAACTAAAAAGCTTCTGCACAGCAGATGAAACCATGAACAAAATGAAAAGGCAGCCTACTGAATGAGAGAAAATATTTGCAAGCCATGTAGCCAATAAGAGGTTAATATCCAAATTATAAGGAACTCATACAACTCGATAGCAAAAAAAATCTGAATAAAAATGGGCATAGGAGCTGAATAGACAATTTTTTTCAAAGAAAACATATAGGTGGCCATTGGGTACATGCAAAGATGCTCAACATCACTAACCATCAGGGAAGGATGTGGAGAAAAGGGAACCCTTGTTCACTGTTTGTGGGAATGTGCAGCTACTATGGAAAACAGCATGGAGATTCCTCAAAAAAATTAAAAGTAGTACTACCATGTGATCCAGAAATTCCACTCCTGGGTATTTATCCAAGGAAAATTAAATCACATCTCAAAGAGATACTTACATCCCCATGTTCATTGCAGCAGTATTCACAAGAGCCAAGATGTGGAGACAATCTCCGTGTCCATCGGTGGAAGAATGAATAAAGAAAACGTGAGATGCACGCGCACACACACACACGCGCACACACGCACACACACAAAGTAGTGCTAATTATATGAGGGGATGGAGGTGCTACCCAAGCTTACTGTAGTAATCACCTCACAGTATATATGTATATCAAATGGTCCTCTTACACATCTTAAACTTACACAACGTTAAAGGTCAATTATATCTCAATAAAGCTGAGAAAAACAAAAAACGGTATTTTTCTGACTGATACTCGTGTGAAATTGCAGGTGAGAGGTGTCACTTGTGTGGTTTGACAGTCATACTGTGGTAATTTTAAACTAGAATTTCCCAGTCTCAAAAGTCCTTCGTAAAAACAACTTTAAAGTCTTGATTATTTTGATATCAGAGTGTGTCAACTCACTGATTTTACTCTCCAGAATGTTCTCCAACTCAACTCCAGTTCAATAAAATTGTACAAACCTCCTGCGGATGGGCCTGCTTTGAGCTTTGGCCCCTGTGTAGACATGTACACATGATGCCTGTCCTAACTGAATTTATCAACAAGTAGGAAAGTTAGACATGTCCAAACCTATGTTTCAAGACAGAAATAAGAGTCCTAATCAACATACAAAGAGTGTGCTTTGGAGGGAAATTGGAATTCTAGGCATATGAGTTTTTTTATTGCCACATAACAGTTACCATAAACTTGGCAGCCGAAAATAATCCACGTTTATTGTGTCACAGTTTCTGTGCGTCAGGGGTCCTGGCTTAGCTGGGTCTCTGGCAAGACTTCGGTCAAGGTGTGTCTAGGGCTGACTTCTCACCTGTCAGGGGGTCCCAGCAGTGCCTTCTCCTAGGCTTACCGAGCTTGCTGGTGGGATTCACCCCTGAGGCTGTAGGATTCACGGCAGCTTCAAAGCCACGATGAAGCCAGGGAACCCAGGATGGAGTCTTCCATCCTGGTGGGACTCACCCCCAAGGGTGGCGTCCCTCGCCTTGGCCACCCTCTGTTGGTGAGGTCCAAGGCACAAGTCCTGCCCTCAAGCGAGGGGAGGCGTGAACACCCCGAAGTGAGGGTCCCTGGGGCCACGTGGAGTCTGTCCACTGCCCCAGGGTGAAGAAGCAACATGAAGAAACTTCTCGTTGAGAGCCCAGAATTGCGTATCTTTGAAGGCCACTCACTTAGGGGTCTGGTGGTCCTTGAGTTCTCTCCCTGTGACCTGTCTTCTCTCTGACTTTCCTGGGATACTTGGCTTCGGAGGTTACCTCTCATTCAGCTGTTTCTAGCGGGTGGTTTAGCTGTCCCTGGGGCTTCCTCTTCAGGGGCCAGGTTTATTGATCAGATCTCAGGCCAGTAGCTAAGGATTTCAAGCAGCCGTGTACTCCACTTACAATCTGTCTACACCCCATCCCTTCCATCTCTTGCCTTGAGATGAATATTTAACTGAGGAAAACAAAGAGGCCAGCCTGAGTCACAGTATGTATTTGTTTATATCCATTTAGTTCACAGACAGGCATTGATTTTCCTTGTGTCAGAAAGACAGGCCCCTCTCTAGGTATTTAGACAGAAAGGGATTTAATGGGAGGAATTAAGAACAGGTAATGGCGTGGGGTTAGAAAAAAGAGGCAGGATTATGGAAAAAGATGAAAAGAAGGTTCATGGGAGCAGTGACACGTGATAGGTATTTTTTGCTTGCTGGGGATGGGGTGGGGCCACGTGGGCTAAGCTGTGAGTCGTGGGTGTGGAGGGCGGAGGGGTCAGGGTGAGTGGGCCACGAGGCTGGAAGGGAGCTCACATCTAGCTCTGTGCCCCCTCGTGTTTGCAGATGTCACCTGTCATGCAGAGTTTCTTAACTGGGGCCCGTGAGGACATCGCCCACCTCTGACACAACAGTCAGAAGTTTTGTGTGCCGTCTTCTGGGGAACAAGTCCACTGCTAAAAGCAGAAGCTGTAAGGGGAACTTGGGTTTGGAGCCTCTGGGCGTGGGCTGGGAATCTCAGCGACAGCTCTGCGCCCTTGGCCAAGAAATGACCTTGCAAGTTTTCTCTGTAAAATTAGGATCATAACAGTTTCCAGCTCAGAGAATGTTGTCAGATTTAAATGAGATTATGTGTGTCAAGTTTTTATCATAATGCCCGCCAAGTAGTAATAATTTAATTTAAAAAATATGCATAGGGCTTCCCTGGTGGCGCAGTGGTTGAGAGTCCGCCTGCCGATGCAGGGGACACGGGTTCGTGCCCCGGTCCGGGAGGATCCCACATGCCGCGGAGCGGCTGGGCCCGTGAGCCATGGCCGCTGAGCCTGCGCATCCGGAGCCTGTGCTCCGCAGCGGGAGAGGCCACAACGGTGAGAGGCCCGCGTACCGCAAAAAAAAAAAACACATAAATATCATGGGTTTTTTAATTAGTCTGTATCCTATAAATGGCTACGCAGTGCTGACGTAGCAACCTCAGAAGGCGCATGCCTGCCAAGGCTTAGGTTTGTGTTTTGAGTCAAGGGTCTCTGTGCCCAAACTGGGGGCCAAGGAAGCTTGCAGGTTAGCTTTTCCTGTCATCATGACCTTGAGGTTTCCCTGCCCTTTAGACACCCCAAATGGCTTCGGGGCTCAAGGCCCCGGTACCTGTTCCCAGTTCCTGCGCCTCCCCTCCCCCTCCCCCCGGGTGCAGGCTGTCACGCATCCGACCCCAGGCCGCCCGTGGGACCAAGGTCACTGCAGGGCCGAGCCAGCCTCCAGAACAGAAGCACGTTCTAGGCTTGACCAGTGCTGGGCCCGGCATTGTTTTCACCGGGAGCTTTAAATTAGCACGTGGTCAGAGAACAGCGCCAGGTGTTCATCCTGAGATCCAGCCCCCGGGGTCCATCGATCTGACTGGCTAAGGCGGAGCCCCTCCTGCGGCCGCTTCCCCAGGAGTCTGGCTGAGGGAAAGGGTAGCGCAGACGCAAGGGCGAGTCGGTGCCCCTCACCTTGTCTTTGATCCGCTCTGGGAGGAACTTCAGCTCGACAGCAGGAGCGTCTGTGATGAAGCTCATCACTGTGAATTAGTTGACGCAGGGAGCTTGGAGCGTGAGAGCGTGACCCTGTTCCAAACCTGCTGGCCCATGCTTGTGACCCTTGTGTTGCCCTCCAGTGTCCCAGCCTGTTCCTTTTGTTAAGGAAGAAGCAACAGCCTTTGGGAATAACATATTTGTTTTAATTTATTGCGTGCAAGTTATTTTAAAATCAAATATAGTATAGCTGATTCACTTTGTTATAAAGCAGAAACTAACACACCATTGTAAAGCAATTATACTCCAATAAAGATGTTAAAAAAATAAATAAATAAAATATGCATATACCTCCCTTTGCTCCACTGAAAAGATGAATTACTTCAGTGGCTGCAAAAGACAGTTTATTTCAGCCCTGATGCTTGGTTCTGCTTTGTTATAATTTCTAGGTTTCTGTTTGTCATTGTTTTTAAACTCCAGAAAATGACAGTGATGATACTGGGAAGACTTTTATGGAATATTCAATTTCCTTTTAGTAAGAATTCTCTTTGCCACCTAACAGGCATCTTGAAAAGGTTCACACACTGTGGACTTCTAATTCTGGGACTCTATCTCTGGAAATAAGGAAACCCTCAGAAAATGCTTTAATATTAGCATGTGTATTGCAATCTTAGTAAAAGCAAACAATTGGAAACCACTGAAGTGGGATAGGAAGGGGGTGGCTGTCACGCCACGTAGCATCTATGCAGTGAAATCATATATATCCTTCCAAGGTGATGCCTTAGAACATTTATAAAAATATGGGAAGTGCCAGAGTGTACGTTTTCAAAGTGGCATCACTAAATAATCCGTAGATGAAGGATAATGATGTAAAAAGTCATCAAAAATGTCAACATGGAACTCTAGCTGCTTGTGTTTTCTCCTTCCTTCTTTTTCATATATCCCAAATTTTCTAAAATACGTTTGTGGGTTATTTTTTTTTAAAGATTATTTTGATGTGGACCTTGCTACGGACGTGCAGGCTCAGCGGTCATGGCTCACGGGCTCAGCCGCTCCGCGGCATGTGGGATCTTCCCGGACCGGGGCACGAACCCGTGTCCCCTGCGTCGGCAGGCGGACTCTCAACCGCTGCGCCACCCGGGAAGCCCCTGATGTGGACCATTTCTAAAGTCTTTGTTGAATCTGTTACAATAGTGCTTCTGTTTTATGTTTTGTTTTTTTGGCCGCAAGGCATGTGGAATCTTAGCTTTATGACCAGGGATCGAACCGGTACCCCTGCATTGGGAGGAGAAGTCTTAACCACTGGACTGCCAGCAAAGTCCCAGTTTGTGGCTTATCAGTGGGAAAACTTGTTTAAAAATTACTATCGCCCAGTCCCTAGACCAGCAGGGAAGTCATACTACACGCATTCTGAACTACAGGACTTTTTCATTCGAGTAGCTAAGTGCCCTGATTTCTAGAACAAATGCTAGTGGCCACATAAGCAGTTCTCCAGGGGCTTGTATTTTTCAGTAGAGGTTTTCTAAATTGCTTCAAAGAGACCCATTAAAATGATCCTATCACATCATTGAGGCCCCGCATGAGAAGAAGATGCAAGAGAATGCAGGCTTACCCATCTCGGTACCGTTTCCAACATCAAGTCAAAGAAATAAGGATGCGCTCCAGGAAAAAATGATGGTCCGGATACGAAGGGAGACCTGCCAGCTTGCCCCCTTCAGGGTCGGCCCGTTTCTCTCGATTTCTTTAATTGCTCTTCTGTTCGCCCCAAAACCTTGTTCCCTACCCCGCTGTGTTCTTGACCTTCCAGGCTTCTACTCATCTCTTCTTGCCTTCCCCTCTCTCTGCACCAAATTCCCAGGGCTCAGTGATCTGAAAGTTGCCTTATTTACTTTGCTTTTGGTGTTCTGCCGAAATTGAGCAGAGTTACGTAGAGTACAAACTCCACTAGATAAGGCAGTTTCCACATAAAATTTGATGATGAGAACTTACATTTGCGTCACAGATTTCATTGATCACCTTCTTCACAGTTTCCGTGGTGGAATAAGAATATAAGCAGATGAAAAAACTATTTTTAGTTAAAACATCTTCACATCTACCATATGAATGGTTGGTCCCAGTATTCATTGTCGGAAAAACGGTTGATGCATTTCTTTTTTAAAAAATGCCTTGTGATTCATTTTTCTCGGTAAGCTCAGTCACATTTCAAAAAAGACACTAACAAGTGAACGTAATGTTGTGCATTTAGATTAGCTTTAGAAGATATTTTGAAAAGATGCTTATAAATAGAGGTTGCCCAAGAGATGATATAAGATGTGCTTCAGCGTTGCATAAATAATTGGGGTCGTGGTATTGTAGGATAATAACAGGCTACCGTCCAGCTACGCAGACAATGAGATACATCTTTTTGAGGAAAGAATTCCGCTGATTCATATAAAAAATATGGCTTTTTTAAGCCAAGAAAAATAGCTTGTAAACAGGGAAATGTTTGTGACATGTGAGGCACCATAAATATGCCTTAAATAGTTCCATTTTGGGCTTGTCCACTTACATTTTTCTTTTAGATCAACAAATACAATATGCAGAAATCAACATGAAAAGAGGTTTCAGGAAGGGTCTCCGGGGCCAACAGGAGCCACATCGGTTCTCTGCCAGCTGAGAGCTGGGCTCTTAGCTTTAGTTTTCTCGGTGTAGAGAGTGAAGAAAACAGCGTATATTCAGAACCTGGAGCGGTGATTAGAACAATGCAGGGCCTCGAATGAGCATCGGCTCTGTGGCTTCCACAGCCACACCCCCTTGTGCCTTTCCGGGGATGAAGTCCTCGTGTGTTTCAGCCTCTTATCCTGGTCACGACGGGCCACGTGCAGCTCCTTCAGTCCCAGGAGAATCTCGCCGTGTTCCAGGGGCGTGAACAGGAGAGACTGGAATTTTAATGCATATCGATCTTCAGAGTGTGTCCTCCGTGCACTGTACTGGACCCCTCCCCACGTGTCTGTGAATTCACCCCATCTTCGCGGTGGAATTAGAGCGCTTTAGACAACGTGGGGAAAGTGCCTTGATTTGCACAAATGTATTCGAGAAGAAAGCCAGTCTCCTGGGTAATGAGAATGGTAAACACTCTAGATTGGGGGCTTATCTATAAATTAACCCACAGCAAGTTATGCTAGACTGTTACCAACCTCAGTAAGCTACTTGTAGAAAGAAAAGAGCCAGGTGTGTAATGTGCAGGCATCTCCCATCCCTGGGTGTGTTTGGGCTGTGTCTGGGTTCAGTGTGTGCACAGGTGTGTGTGTGCCTGTGACTGTTAATTTAGGAAGAGGAAAATACCGCAAAGGTGTTCACTGTGCCTTAGCTCGCAAGTGAATCTGGTTGCTGGTTGGCTTCCTTTGCAGAAAATCATGTAAGATTTCCAGCCTGAAGCTCGGGACTTAGAAAATTGCAGCCATCTAGGTATCGGAGTTGCTGAATGTAAGAAAATCTGAGAACAAAATCCCTTTGGATCTTTTCTCTCCTTGACTATGATATTCAGAGCTGCTCTGGCTTCTGTCTGATACAAGAAATGCAAATGCACTTGCTGGGTGGGGGAGCCTGAAACGAGATGCTGGACCACTCCCAGCCTGAAGGAAACTCATTTCTGGGTTTAAGTGTGTTTATGACTTAGGAACTACTGTGAGGACCTGAGTTTGTTGGGAAGCATTTAGAGCCTGGATCAGGTAAGCAGAGCGGTCAGTTTGTTATAGAATTGCTAATAAATGGAAGCATCTACTTTTTTTTAAATGAATTGGAGGAAGTAAAAATCAGTGTATTATGACATGTAGAAGTCACACTTAACAAATGATGAGTTTTGCTTTGGGACTCAGAGTTGCCATTTTAATTCTGCCATTGGCTCTTAGTGGTTCTGTTGGCAAGGTTACCCTCTGGATCCTGTAAGCCCTTCTGCACACTGGGTGTCTTGAATATAATTTTTTGTGGAGCTGTCAGAGTTTATTCTGTGGACTAAGCCAGGGTGCACCCAGCATCAACTGTGTCATGTCACCCAGTTCCTGGTGCGCTCCTGGGGTACTTGCTTCTGTGGGGCTTGCCTAGACTGGGCTTTGCAGAGTTTCTCCCGCTGCCTTCAAGATAGACTTCCCCATCTCTGTCAGGCAGCATCTGGACAAAAGTACCCCCCGAGCTAACGTTTCACAAGATCAAGCAACCCCACATGGTGTGGACGTGCTGATGAATGCAGGACACGCTGGCGTCTTGCAGGCGTACCCCTGCTGCACGCCGCCTAAAGGGTAACGGGGAGAACCTCCTCAGATTAAGTAGCAAATGTAGTGTGAAAGACTCTCTCCTGAGTTGCGTAAGACCGTCTTATGTGGTTTTACTCAATATTTCTTGACCATATATGATACTCAAGGTGGATCTGGGGAGAGAGAGGGTGTGATGTCATACAAGGAATTGAGCCAGAATGGGCTGGGTTGGGAGTAGCCAGTTGGAAACAGCTCCACAAGCCAAGCATCCACTCGCCAGCTTCTAGGGTCCAGATCATAATATTTCAGCGACATAGTTAGTGATAGGGCTTGAGTCCTGCCAGGGATACAGGTGTTGGGGATGCATGGGAGACGCAGAGCTTGTTATGGAACTTGAGGAGTCACACGTCTTCCTGGAGTGGATTAATTAGCCCAAGTTGAGTGAAATGCAGACCTGGAGATAAGAAACCTGGAGGAAGTAGGGAGGAGGGTGTCCACTGAGCCCCTGTGTGCTCTGAGCACGCATCCAGTTTCACTTAGTTATCATTTCATCCTTTAAGACACGTCTCACGGCCCAGAACGTGGTCTGTTGTGGTCAGTGCCCCATATGGCCTTGAGAAGAAGGTGTGTTCTGCTCTGATAGGGGGGTCGTCTACAGATGTCAGTGAGACCCCATTGGCTGGTGGTGGTGTTGAGCGCATCTCTGCCCTGCCGTGTCTGCTGTCGATTCTCTGTCTGCTCTCTCTGTCCATTACTGATTGAGGTGTTGACGTCTCCAGCTATGATAGTGGATGCGTCTTTTTCCTCTGCCATTGTATCCATTTTGCCTCGCATAGTTTGGCAGAGCTCTGTGGTTAGGTGCGTACGTGTTGAGAATTGTCACATCTTCTTGGAGGACTACGCGATGACCGTCTTTATGCCTGATGTGTTTCCTTGATTTGAAGTCCGCTCTGCCTGAAGTGAACAGGGCTACTCCTGCTTCGCTCAGATTAGTGATAACGTGGTATATTTGTCTCCATCCATTTGCTTTTAATCTACATGTGTCTTTATATTTAAAGTAGGTTTCTGGTAGACAACATTTTTTTTTTGATTCACTCTGACAATCTCTGTCTTTTAATCAGTGCATTTAGACCATTGGCATTCAAAGTGATTACTGATATAGTTGGATTCATATTACCATATTTGTTACCATTTTCTATTTTTTGCCCTTGTTCTTTTTCCTCTTTTTGTCTTCTTTAAAACTCACTTAAAAACACACCCACTAATTAAATATTATTATCCCCATTTCGTAGACGTGGAAAGTGAGACTCAGAAGCACTTAATATCCTGCCTCAGTTTATGCATTTAGTCACTAGTGACAACGGGATGGAAACTTAGAAACGTCTGGCTAGTAAATCTCTGCTCCCTCCATCCCACAAAACTGCTTCCCGTATCTTCGTCTCCTTTAAAAGTTTTCAACTCCTATTCGAGGCTCCACACCATTTATAGTTGGTTAAAGTTTAGTTATTATGAGAGAAGAGGCGCCCTGCTGTTGGCATTTGGAAACAGGCACTTGTGTGGGAGGAAAAGAGACACAGGCTCAGAGACAGGAAGCCAGACACCTCTCGGGTAGGATGCCTTTTCCTACGTTCTTTTCTGTGCTTGAGCAGATATGTATAAATTTTACATTCAAGGATATACATGGTTTGAACATTATAGCACTGTGTGAAGACTCATCCAGCCCTCCGAGATGCTCAGGCTGGATGGCTTGGGGTCGTCCACACAGGCAAAATTGCGCGAGGTGAGGTTTCAAAGAAATGGCATTCCTTTTTTATCGTGGTAAAATGTACAAAACATAAAATTTGCCGTTGAACCATTTTTTAGTGTACAATTCACAGTGTTTTCCAGCCATCAGCACAGAAAGAACCGTCATCCCCTCTGACAAAGGTAACCAGGAAGGACAGCGGGAACAGGTGACAGTAGCAAGCCCCCTGACATCCTGCGGACACGTCAACAAGCTATAAACCACCCAGGGAGGGGTCTCACCCGGTGGGGGAGGGGCTCCCCTTCGCCAGAAGCTGTGCACTCCCCCAATTTTGCTTGGGCAGCAGGCAGCGTGCCTCGTCGCTTTGAGTTCTTGAGGGAGGTGATAGCTCTGTCCT
This sequence comes from Pseudorca crassidens, assembly GCF_039906515.1. NCBI lineage: Eukaryota > Metazoa > Chordata > Mammalia > Artiodactyla > Delphinidae > Pseudorca > Pseudorca crassidens. The sequence continues at coordinate 27,047,516 of NC_090316.1, forward strand.
TTTTCTATTTAGTCTCTGTCCTTTTCTGTGTTTATGTTGACAGCTTTTGTACGTATGTGGTATAATTTTATTTTCAGTATCCCCCACAATACTTTGGAAAGTAGACGACCAGAAAAGATGACAAGTAACCTGTTATCCACTATATGGGCGGCCGTTGTTTGGACACTTAATAGACTGAGAGATGCCACAGAAATACGAGCCCAGCTTTGGCTCCAAAGGAGTGAACTATTTGGAGTTTGTCAAGTACATGCTTCTGTCCCAAGCTTCTGTTTTTCACTCTCTTTGTGTCATCCCTTTTCTTGCAAAGCCTCCCCCAGCCTCCTTTGTTTCCCTCCTACTCACCCGTGTTTCCAGGTCACTTGTCACCCACCCCCACCCCCCCCCCCCCGATTAACAATGTCCCATCCCGCCTAGGGTATCGCGTATGAGAGCGTTGGTATCGCGTATGAGAGCGTTTGTCCCGCACGGTGTGATCCTTGCTTTTCCGTCTTCCCCTCCAGGCAGGGACCGTGCTTGTTTATCGTGCCCTTTTCCAGCAATTGGTGGACGTGGGTGCTCAGTATGTGATTTTGTGCCAGACAGGCTGGAGCCGGGGCTGAACTGAGGAGTCGGCTTTATCCACATCGCGGGAGGGAAGGGGGCCCATGTGGGCAGAATCCCCATTTTCAATCCACCTCTCTCCCTCCCTCTTTCTTTGGCTCTGTGTCTGTGTCTCCACATCTTTCTCCATCTCTGCCTCTCTTGGTCTCTCTCTCTCTGTCTTTCTCTCTGTTACACATGCACACCCCCTCTGCCCCTCCTCCTGGTACAGGGAAGGACCACACACCCCCACCCCGTGTGTAACAGGGGCAGCGCTGTCTCAGGACACATCCGCCCTCCGTTTTCCTCCCATGCTCCCCTGTCTTCTGCACTCATGCAGTTTATTTCCGTGGGCTTAATGGCACAGGAAATTTTCTCATTATCTTCCTTTGGGTCTGGAATTTTTCCTGAAATAATCTGTGTATTTCTCCATTTCATTCTGGGCTGAAATTTACTTGTCAGAGCCTCAGCCGCTCATCTCCAATTTGAACGGAAACATTTCCTCCTGCCTGTTGCCTCTAGAGTCTCTCGGGAGCCAGAGACCAGGACGTGTCCCTGCCCCCGCCCCCGTTATTACAAACAATCAGGAACACTGTGGAACAGGGAAGATTTGAATCTCAGAGTCTCTTTCTCCAGTTCTTAGCAACATTCTTTTTATTAGATGTTGCTAGTGTTTCTATCTGGTGCTACTGTTAATCAGCCTATTTTAATAGTTTATTTTCTTCAGAAGCAGGTACTCGGAGGACCTACATCAGGTTGATTTTGATGCAAAACAAATACCACGATTGAGGGCATGTGGCACCATATTGGAAGGAAAGGTCGTGCCCTTTTCTTAGGGCTTCGGATCCCACCCGGGAGGGCAGCTCTGCTAATCCCAGTGCTGCCCTGCTTGGGGGGGGGGGGGTGTAATTTGCTCATTCATCGTTGCTTCCTGCATCCAAACAGAACAACGGTGAGCCGTCACTCATCTCCCAGCTCAAGGCTCTCACCTCCTGCCTTCCAGGGTAGCTGGTGTGGTTTAAAGCTCTTTCGCAAGAGCTGGGTTTTCTGATCTCGGCTTAGTGAATGTTGTCTTCTTATGGCAGAAAATATCACTTTTCCATCAGAATAGGATATCATGGATCTCCATGTTGTGTGACAGAGACTAGTGATGTCGTCACGTGTCTGCTTTGTGGGAACCCTTCTCCCATTTTTCTCAGGAGTCACTGAGACCGTGTGTTAAAGAAATTCTCACACATCCATCATAACCTTCAGGGTGGTTGGTGAGGAAGGCACGGTCTCCCCGGTGTTCTGTGCGTCCCTACAGCAAGGACTGTGTTGTCCGTTCAGTGTCCCAGGCCAAGAATGAGTCCTGGAACAGAGAAGCCACCGGATCAATGTTGAGTTGCATTTTTTAAATTAAGAGAGTCAACCAGCCACTTATATTCATCACCGAATGTTTAAAACAAAAAGCCGCCCCACCGAAGCAGCTCCGCGTGTGTGTTGATGTCGGCACCGAGGTGACCTTGGGAGTCTGGGGGGAGGGAGCAGGGCCTGGTCAGCCAGGCTCCCAGTTACCCACGAGCAGACAGCCCCAGCCCAGGCACAGGGAGGGTCTCCCGGCCCCCGCGGCCTCGCAGGGCTTCGTGGGCAGCTTCCTCGGGCCTCCGGATGGGAGGGAAGCGAAGGCCACTTCAGGCAGGAGGTGGCCTACATCGCTCTGTCCGTCGCTGGTCTCAGGGGTTTGGCCCCGGTGGGAGGAGAGATGCTGGGGTGAAACCTCTGCTGGGCGTCTCGCCAGCACTGCGTGCACAGGGGTAATGGGTGCAGATCCCTGGGGCCTGCGCCACCGTCTGCCCCTCTCCCAACACTTGGAACACCCCCCAGGGGCTCAGCTCAGGGACCCACCTCCAGGGGCACGTCCAACTCCAGGCTATGTGGACGTCTTCAAAGGTCTGCCTCTCTGAGGCGCCTTATTTGTACCAATCGATTTTCCAGAAGAGATTTCAGTGCGAAAAGTCTTGCCATATTTTGTACTGGTGAGCTGTAGAATACCTACTTTCTTCCCCGTTACTGTAAATGCTGGAAGAAGATGTTGCATTTAATTGATTAATACATGAGATAAGAGTTTATTACTGGGCGTATTCTGGTTTACACCCAGAATGACGCTCTGCCCGCCCTTGAGGAGTGTAGTGCAGACCACGGATGGCGTGCTTTGCCCATCTTACCTTTAAAGGTGTTTAAAAAGTGGCGTTTGTGCACACGTGTATGTGCATGTGTTAGTACCAAGAGGTAGATATACAGAATGCACCTACATATGTAGAATACACACACAAAACACACGTACACATGTACATGTACATATCTGTGTGTGTGTGTGTGTGTGTGTGTGTGTGTGTATATATATATATATATATATACGTCCTTAAGGAGTGGACTGTCTTTGTAAAGGCACGATTCGTTGACAATGTCAAGGAGAGCCCTCCTGGCAGCTCCCCACCTCCCACTGGCCCAGGCATCGATCTGGCAGCAGGTGATTCGGCGGAGGAGCTGCCCTGGAACATCCGTGCGGAGAGGGAGAGAGAGGTACCGCGTTGCTTAAAGCAAAATTCATCCTTTGCGCACCTTCCCCAACACGTGCCTGGGGATTTGAATCATTTCAGGGTCTGTAATTAGCACACATCACAGCACGCCTGTGTCTGGAGGAGAAACCCCACTGCAGTGTTGCTGGTGGACAGGGACACGCCTCTGAAGGTCACTGGCGAGCTGATGGAATCCTGAACACATCTGTCCACAGCCCTCTCTGTGTCCCCTGTCATCCCAGTGGTTTTCACCCTTTCCCTTGGGCACTGGTTTTCCAGGGATTCTCTGTGGCCTGGAGCCCACGTGGCCTCTGGGCTGTGCCTTCCACCTGCCGCTGGGTGGGCTGGGACCCTCCGTAGCTGGGAGCTTAAGGATGAACCTGCATGAAATCTGACACTTCCTTGAATATGTCTTATCCTGTGGTCCTGGGCTACCTTCAGTTCTTTCCCAGAACCTCAAGTATAACTTTTTTTTTTAAATTTATTTCTGGCTGCGACGGATCTTAGCTGCGGCACGGGGCATCTTTGTTGAGGCAGGCAGGATCTTCTTTGTGGTGCCCGGGCTTCTCTCTAGCTGTGGCGTGCGGGTTTTCCCTTCTCTAGTTGTGGCGCACAGGCTCCAGGACGCGTGGGCTCTGTAGTTTGCGGCACGCGAGCTCAGTAGTTGTGGCGCAAGGGCTCAGTTGCCCCACAGCATGTGGGATCTTAGTTCCCCGACCAGGGATTGAACCCGCCTCCCCTGCATTGCAAGGCGGATTCTTTACCACTGGACCACCAGGGAAGTCTCAATTATAACTTTATAAATAAATTCCAGTGTGTGCTTGAAAGAGATGTGCAGGGTGCCTTTAATCTCACATGGAATTCTGGTTGCATTGGCTTCCTAACTTCCAAAAAATGTTCTTAACGATTGTCAAGATCAAAGGCAGGTGTTATCATTCGGGGCTGCTCGGCCCTCCGTGTATACGTACGTCTTTAGGAAGGAGAGCAACAGAACGTGGGCTAATGTGCGTTGCGGCCTCTCTGGCAGAGCACGCCTTTTATTAAATTCTTTTTGAGATTCTACATGAATAAACATGTGCCTGGAGCAGCATAAAAGCTGGTTTCATAATCTATGTGAAGTCTTACTGAATTTTGAATTTTGACAAGTCCTGTGAACAAAGAACACAGCCTTTTCACTCTCCGCTTTAAAAAGTAAGCACTTAGGGCTTCCCTGGTGGCGCAGTGGTCGAGAGTCCACCTGCCGATGCAGGGGACGCGGGTTCATGCCCCGGTCCAGGAAGATCCCACGTGCCGCGGAGCGGCTGGGCCCGTGAGCCATGGCCGCTGAGCCTGCACGTCCGGAGCCTGTGCTCCGCAACGGGAGAGGCCACAGCAGCGAGAGGCCCAAGTACCGCAAAAAAAAAAAAAAAAAAGTAAGCACTTAAAGAGTCTAAAACCCTTGGACTCATTCCAAGGATCTGGTGCAGTGGTTTCAGTGAACCTTACGCTGCTCCAGTGGGACAGTGTGGTGGGTGCAAAGGGCAAGGAGGGGCGGTCCCTGCACTCCACTCTGGACAGTATAGCTCACAGGGTACGCAGCGGGGCAGGGCTCCCGGAGGCTCGGTTCAGAGCCTGGACTTCCTGCTGCCTCTAGGGCACTGGGGGCCCTTTCACCCGATGCCAGGGTTTAGTTCTCTGTGTAATGAGACGACGTGACCTGGATGGTTGGGGTGAGGATGAAATGAGGGGAAGTGTGTGAAACCTCTTATTGTGCTGACACAGGGCACGTGCTCTGCAAATCTTGTCCCTCTCCTCTCTTTGCTGCACGGTTTCCACGAAGTTGAGAAGAAAGATGCTCGCTGGCAATCCACTATGAAAGAGTCCATGCAGTTATAAGGGCTGAGAAGTTCAAATAATGAGGAACGCATACGTATCTAGAGAAAGATACGTATTTATCTCTGTAAATAAACTTTAATGTTCGTGTATATAAACACATGTCAGAAAAGCACACGTCTCCTCTTGTGTTTAGGATGAGGATATCTGAGAAGTGGCCCACTGTGTCCTCCAAGAACTGGAGCTTCAGTCGGAAACTTTAAATTGCACATTTCACTGGGGACAGATTTGGTACCAAACAGATAACCAGGGACAAATAGAAAATAATTGATAATGAAAGTCCTTGGGCATAATTTTATTTCAACATCTTTATAAATGATCTGGTAGAAGTAATGGAATCTAAATTCTCTAAATCCATACACCAAGCTCATTCATGTCCCCATGCATTCATCCATCCACCCACCCACCCATTTACCCATCCATCCACCCACCCATCCGTCCTGCAGGGGTTGAGCAATGCTGTGTGCCAGACACCGTCAGAAACCAGCAGTGGAGACACCCAGGAGGCCATAATTCAGATTGTGGTAAACTCTCTAAGTGAGGTGTGAATAAGGCTTTATGGGAACACAGAGGAGGAAACTCAGCGTAGGCTGACCTGTGGCCCCAAAGACCAGTAACGGGCATAACGTCTTCCGGCGTGTCATTGACGTGAGCACGAGGAAGAAACCCGAGAGAACATCCTTAGAGAAAACCCGGCTGCGAGTCACTCTCACAGTTGCAATAGACGCGCCACGTGCCGGGGCAACGGTCCTCTCCTGTCAGTGAGGAGTCGCTGAATTACTAAAGGGACTGCAGGGTTTCTCTATAGGAATTTCTTAAATAAAACCTTTCATTTGCAAAGATTATCTTGAGAGGCAATGTGATCCTAACTGTGGCTAGCTCACAAAAGGCGGGGGGTGGCTCAACCAGAGACCGCGGGCATAAGCAAACCTTCCAGAAACCTGAACAGGAGGAGGGGCCCCTTTCCCGGAGCTGGTGGTCGAGCTGTGTCCGGGCCTAAAAGCCTGAAGGGTCCCAGGAGAGAGGAGGTTGGTGGGAGTCCTGGGAACGTCTGTCTAGACCAGAGCTGCGCATAAAGAGAGGAGTGTGCCCTGTGAGGTTTACATTTCCTAGTTGCCACATTTAAAAGGAACAGCAGAATCAAGTCAGTTTGGACCGGTCGCGCTTCAAGCACTCAGAGCGGCCAGTGCGCTGTCTGGGACGGCACAGCCCTGCGCCTTGAACGGGCTGCTGTGGGGCAAACCGTGCTCCCCGAGACCCCGTGGAGACCACGTTCCGGGTAGCACCAGGGCCTGAGGGCCATCAGCCCAGCCTTTGATCAGTGGGGCTTTCCCACCATGCACCTGAGAAACGCACAAACAAGTATGAAATCTGGAAATGGATTCACAGACTTTTTCACACGTGGATTTCATCTAGCGTTTTACTGTAAAATAAATACTGTAAATACTGTAAATACTGTAAATATTGTAAAATAAATTACTGTAAATAATGATGTTTAATGTTTCCCTGCCATAATCTTACAAATTCAAAGTTGCACACGTTTAACAGAAAAGCACATGAAGAAAGTATTCCATGGTAACAAAAACGCTGTTTTAAGAATTACATTTTGCAGATGAATGGAGAAAGAAGAGGTTGTATATGCATACAATGGAATACTACTCAGCCATGAAGAAGAATGGAATGTTGCCATCTGCAGCAGCATGGATGGATTTGGGGGCCTTATGCTCAGTGAAGTAAGTCAGATAGAGAAGGACCAATCCTGTATGAGATCACTCATGTGGAATCTAAAAAATACAACAAGCTAGTGAATATAACAAAAAAGAAGCAGACTCACAGATGTAGAGAACAAACGAGTGGTTACCAGTGGGGAGAGGGGCAATAGAGGGGTGGAGGAATGAAAGGCACAAACTACTGGATGTAAGACAGGCCCAAGGATGTATCATACAACACAGGGAATGTAGACAATATTCTGTAATAACTGTAAATGGAAAGTAACCTTTAAAACTGTATCAAAATTTTTTTAATTAAATAAATTGTTAAAAAAGAATTAGATTTTACTAATTCTTTGGCTCAATAACTAACTGATTAGTTCAAATTATTCACTTTAAAAGCCTGTCTTCCGAGGTTGATTGCAAATTATGACTAATAATGCTCGTCCCTACCTCGTATTTTTAAATTATTTTTCTAAAGTGCTGTGAACTGCTCAGAAGAAAAGTGCTGCATAAAACCAAAATGATATCATAATTATTATCATCCACAATTCCCGCTAGGCTGCGCTGCTGAAGTAGGTCAAGAATTGGTCTGAAGCCACTTTCTTGTGTGAGTAAAAATTTCAAACAATTCGAATGACTTTTGTCCTAATCAGCTGGGGCTGCCGTACAAGAGGCCGCAGACGGGGGCCCTGTCCCAGCAGCCGTTTGTTTCCCACAGTCTGGAGGCTGGGGTCCAAGGTGCCAGCAGGTTCAGTTCCTGGTGAGGACCCTCCCAGGTGTGCAGACATGGTTTTGGGGTTGTGTCCTCACCTACAGAGGGGGAGCTGTCTCGTGCCCCTTCTTAAAAGGGCACTGGTCCTATAGGATTAGAACCCCACCCTTGTGACCCCACTTAACCTTAATAACCTTAATCCACATATAGTCACCCCGAGGGTTCAGCTTCCATATATGAATTTGGGGGCAGGTGGGGCACAATTCAGTCCATAGCAACTTTCAAAGCCAGTACCACCGAAACATGTATGCACTGCCCCTGGACTTCAAGCAGAAGGGGTGAAAGGGGCCTGGACTAGACGTTCGCCCCTGAGAGCTTCCTGCTCTCCCCTGACGTTTGCTGAGACGCAGCTCCACATTGATCGGACGTGAGACACGGTGTTAACTGCTCAATGTCTGGAAAACACAGAGCCGTATTTCAGCCACATCAACCTGAGTGTACGGGTGGGAGGACATCTATCTCGTTCGGCCTGGCAGTGTCAGCGATGCTAAACACATCTCGGTTTAAGAAATCAAAGAGCTGGAGATCAGGTGCAGTATTTTTGTAAGAAATAAGAGTCTGACTCTGCCTGGCATCCCTAACCGCACCTTCCCGGGCACTGACCCCGGGTTCCCAGAAAGGTGACGTATTTATGGGGTGCTGACCAGGCGTGGGACCCCTCTGCTCTGGGACTGCACCGTGGCCGAGACGGGCCCTCAGATCTGGGGAGACAGAAGGTGACCCCCGGAACAGCCCCACTGCTCTAGTGGGCAGAATCCGATGTGCATTTGTTTGTCTCTCACGCACGGTTGCATCTTCCTCGGGAGCAGCACTTCCGGGCTGTGCGGTGGGGGGAATACACAGTTGAACTTGCCACTTCCTCCCAGCCCATTTCTCTTGTGGCTCCGTCTGCAGAATGTAACCAAATGGGTGCTTGGCTGTCCTTGGACCCCTCCTCCCGCGGGGAGAGAACTTTCCTGGAAGAGAGAACAGGCAATGGGGTAAGAAGGAGGAAAGCAAGTGTATGAGGCCGATTGTCCTGGAGCTGATATATGGTGTTTCATCCCTAGTGCCATCCGGAAGCTTTAGTGATTTGTTTTTTCCTTTGGAAGACCCAACGTTTTCTTAATGGAGAATCAGTAGTTCTGTCTGTGCACGAGCCCAGCCGCCCTCTCCCCCGGCACGCAGTGGGGACTCAACCCCACAGGGGCTCGAGAGCCAGCAAGAAGCCCCAAGAGAGAAGGCAGAGTCTTGGGAACAGGAAGGTCGGGTGGTCTGACGGTGCCTCCCTGCCAGGCCTCTCTTCTCCCTTCTCTCATCTCCGGGGTTTGGGACTGTTTCTTACATAAGCTAATTCAGTCTTACATCTGCTTCCTTCACCAACTGCACTGGCCATCCTGGGGGACCCCTTCCATCCCCACATCCCAGCGTCCTCTCTCCTGGACCAGAATCACAGGTGAAGTTGAGCGAGATGGGCTTTTAAGACGTATTTATCTCCCCAGTAAATGGAGCGGCTAATGCACTTTTAAAGAAAAGTGGTGATTTTTTCCCTCTGTGAGGAGAGAGGACCCCTGGAAGACCACTCAGAGTATCCAGGAGACTTATTCCCAGTTCACAAAGGTCAGTGGGTGGAATCGGGGGTAGAGAGTTTTTAACTGCGTTTTCCAGTGCAGAGGCCATTTTAATATTCATGAAGTTGCAAGTGAAGCCAAAAGAAAGGTTACATCAGTAGCCGGTCAGTGTGTCCTTGCAGGGAACTAAAATATATCTGAGGACTTCTGATTTAGCAGCTGGGCTCTGCCTAAAGGAACAGGGGGCTGGTGAGCTGCAGATCACACAGCGTTGCTAGGCTTGAGCCGGAAACCACCGTGGCAGGAGCGTGTGGACACTGCGTGTAGCGGGTGAGGCAGCTGTTGAGAACCACAGAAGCCAGGATCCTTAAGTAGGGAGGTCTCTGGACGTGACTGAATGGCGAGAAATCTGAGGGTCCTAGGCTTTCACTTACGAAGAAAGCAGTAAATGAGCTATTTAAAATAATGACAATATACGTGCACCAAAAACAAACAATAAAAAGCTTACAGCAAAAGTAGAATATCTAAGGAAAACGACTACGATGACAGCTGATTAAAGCCGAGATTATTAATCCACTTTTTCTTTTAAAAGAAGAAGAAAATAGAGCAATAAAAGGCACAAGTGGTGATTGGTTTTTCTTACTCCAACAGAGTAAATTCAATTTATATTGACTATACATAAAAAAATTTTTAATACTTCTCATAGCTAAATAGAGCTTCAGGAGAGAGAATGAATCAAATGCTGTGAAACTGCAGAGGAAATAATTTCTTGAAAGTCGAGTAACACTCGCTACATGAACACTTGGGCCCTGGACCTGCATGTCAGTGTTTTGTGCATGGCTGTTGCCATTAATTAATGTACGATGAACACTCTGGCATCACGGGAATAAGTTGCAAAGGCGCATATCTGGAATCACACTTGATACCATCACCTGTCATCCACGTAAAGATAGATCAGAGGGTAAAGGTCAGATGCACACGCAGATGGAATAAGGCAGGTGCAAGTGGGGAAACGGGGAAACATGGCAGCTGCCCCTCCCCCGGAGGTGAGCCCGAGGCCGACAGGGTGTCATCTGGCCTCGTCCAGGCCGACGCCCTGGGGTGCAGGGCAAGGGCCAGCTGCGCTGGGTTAAAGCTTGTTCTGCCATTTCCCATGCTGCCGTCACAGCCAGCGACCCAATGACCCTGAGTGCAGTTTCCTTCTTGAAAAGATGAAAGTAGGGTCTATCTATCAATATCTTAGCAAGTTGTGGAAATTGGAAATACCACACGTGAAGTGCGTGGTCCCTGGTGGTCTCCACACAGAGTAGCTGTGGCTTTGGTGATTTCACAGGGCCCCAGACCCTCTGGATCTTTAGCATTGCCCTGTTTGGTTTATACAAATCACGTGTTTAGTTTACGCTTTCCTTAAAATAGTGAGTCCTCACAACCTGTCGTTCAATAACATAACTTCGTTTAAAACTGCGGGATGGGCCTTAAGAATTGGTTAAGATTCTGACTCTGTTCTTCACAGGTTCTATTGGTACTTCCCTGGTCCCTTTTTCTTCTTCAGAAAATGGTACCCACACAAGATCTGCATGAAAGGATGCCGTGTCGTGTCTAGTACGTAATATAACCATAGTCCCTGGCAGTATGCGCTATACCTGGCTTTCTGTATGTAATAGTATTTTTATTCTTTTACAGAAAGTGAATTCTTTTTCTTCAGTATTCTTCACAGATCCTATCAAAGCAATACACCATTAAATGATTTTCAAAACTATTTTAGTAATATATCTTTTTAATTCTAAAGTTTCTGGATTACAATCAGCAAGTTAGTAAATCACCCCTGAATTTACTCTTCTTTCCTGGCTCAAAGATTATTTTATTATTATTTTTTGTTTATATAGCCAATAGCTGCTACTTCACTGGGGACGGTCATTAGATGAAATGTTTGTTTGGACCTTGCAAAGTGAATCATTTCACCCAGGGTTTACTACTTCCTTCCCAAGGATAATTGCAGTTTTAAAGCGCTCGTTTACTCGGCTCGGAGCCCTTAGTGGGAGCAGAAACATGCAGGCCCTGCTAAGGCTTTGCTGCAGGACAACAGTTTAGAGACAGCGACTGACGTCTGTGGCCAAAGCCTGGCAGCTCAGTCACCTCAGAACATAATAGGCTGTGTCCTAAGCACGGGTCCCCCGCTCTCTCGAAGGACACAGAAGCCCTCCTTTCCTTACACGAGGGAAGCAGCCTCTGGAATAAGGACACTCTCTTTACCTTGCTATGTGAATGCCGTCTGCTTTCCCTCACCACGATTCTGAACTAGGGAGTAGGGTAGTTGCAAATTGGCTGCAGTGAGTTGCATCTGCCTTTATGTATCTTTTAAAATTTCTAGTGAAAGAAGTCAGAAAAAGTCACATGAAACAGGGAGCAGAAAGAACTTGTGGGAAAGCAGTCAGTCTAGATTGCACTTGACTCTGCATAGGCCCAAGTCATGCCAGCTTTAAAGTGACACTGTCCCTCTTCTATGTGGACATGCTCTCCACCCTCAGGGTTCCCCCTTCCCTCCCGTGCGTCTCCCTACCACACGCATACCTGCTTTGTGAGTTAGCGTGGCAGGTGATCGTGTCCTGCATCACGTACTGAGCGAGGCACTGTGATTCGTCTTGTATATTTACTACATTAAGCTAGATGGCTGCATGGTGCATACTTCACTGTATAAATATGCATTAATGATTTCTGAACATATGAGAAGATGCTCAGCCTTTTTAATGATGAAGCATTTTTTATGAAGTGTTTTATTTTTTCTCATCAAACTGGCAAAGATCAAAACATTTCTTCATGCACTACACTGATGAAGGCCTTCGATGCTCCCTCCCAAGACTGACGGAGCTTCTTTGAAGGGAGGTTTAAGGTGAACAGGAGTGACATCGGCAAAATGGTGGGGTAGGCAGCTCCAAATGCTGATCCGCCCACAGAAGCGTCAACAAAACAGGGAGAAATGGTCAGAAACAACTTCGTCAGAACACTGGGAAATAGTCGAATGTTTACAGCAACCAAGAAAACGCTTAATCGAGAAAAAGGCAACTCAAAAATGGTAAGAAAACTTTGTGGAATTTGCCTTGGCTCCAACCAGTCATCAGGTATGTGTATTTTACCATGATTAAAAAAATAATAAAAAGTACCTGTTTGTAAGTGGGAATTTAGAAAGCCACATATATACCCAGGTCCATATGTGTGTTCGGAAAAGACCTGAGAAGGCTCTGAGTTTTTGCTTCAGGCTAACATCTAGGCTCTTGCAAGCCTGCCTACACATCGGAGGGCAGCTCAGCACAGAGAAAATCTGGAAAGACTGGGAAAACAGTTTTGTTTGTTCTTTGTTTTTTTAGCTCCTGGCATCAAGGAAATTTCTGTCAAAACACTAGCTGATCTCAAGCTAAGGAACAGAGACCTTAGTGACCACATACCACAGCAAATACAGTTTGAAAAAAAAAGTTTGGAAGGTCACTAAACAGACTACTGTAGCCTTCAAAAACAAAAAAAGCCAACCCTGGGGAAGAGTTTCCAGGGTTACCACAGTATAACTTTCAAACGTCCAGTTTTCAACGAAAAATAAAAAGCACATAGGAAAGTTTTAACTTGTTAAAATTTTAAAGTTTTAATTAAAAAAAAAAAAGTAGAAGAAACAGGAAAGTATGGCCCATTCTAAGCAACAAAGTAAATCGAAAGAAACCATTCCTGCAGCAGTCCAGACATTGGATTTACCAGGCAAATACTTTTAAAACAATTGTCTTAAATATGCTCAAACGACTAAAAGAAATTGAGAAAACAGTGTATAAACAAATGAGAATATAAATAGATAGAACATTATAGAAACCAAACAAATTCTGCAGAAGAAAAGTACAATAACTGAAATGGAAAATTCACTCAGAGATGTAACAGCACATTTGAGCACACAGAAGAAAGAATCCACAAACTTTAATACAAGACACCTGAAATTATAGGCTGAGGAACAGAAAGAAAAAATAATGAAGAAAAGTGAGGGGAGCCTAAAGGACTTGTGGATATCAACAAGGAGACTAATATACCCATTGTGGGAGTTCCCGAAGGAGAAGAAGGAAGGAAAGGAGCAGAAATAATATTTGAAGGGCTCCCCTGGTGGCGCAGCGGTTGAGAGTCCGCCTGCCGATGCAGGGGACATGGGTTCGTGCCCCAGTCCGGGAAGATCCCACATGCCGCGGAGTGGCTGGGCCCATGAGCCATGGCCGCTGAGCCTGCGCGTCCGGAGCCTGTGCTCCGCAACGGGAGAGGCCACAGCAGTGAGAGGCCCGTGTACCGCAAAAAATAAATAAATAAATAAATAAAATAAAATAATATTTGAAGAAATATAGCCACAAACTTCCAAAATTTTTAGGAAAGAGATGAATCTACAAGTCGAAGAAGCTTAATAAACTCCAAGTAGACTAAACACAGAGGTGCATAAAAAGACACATTATAAATTAAACCATTGAAAGACAAAAAATGGAGAGAGGGAAAGAAGCAGAAGAGAAGCAACTCATCACATGCAAAGGACTCTTAAAAGGTTATTTACCTGATTTCCCACCAGAAACCGTGGTGGCCGGAAGAGAATGAGATGATATTTAAGGTGCCGCAAGAAAACTGTCACATAAGTCTGTATCCACTGAACCTTTCCTTCAAAATAAAGGCAAAATTAAGGCATTCCCATATGAACAAAAAATTGAGGGAGTTTGATACCACTAGACCTGCTCTAAAAAAATGCTAAGGGACGTTATTCAGATGGAAATAAAAGGATGGTAGACTTGCATGCACTTTCAGTAATGGATAGGATGTCTAAATAGAAGATCAATAAAAATAGAGGACTTGAACAATACTGTAAACCAACTAGATATAATACACATGTATGTGTAGAACACTCTACTCGAAAAGAGAAAATATACTTCTAAATACACTTCTAAATAAAGTGCACACGGGACATTCTCTATGATAGGCAATATTTTAGGCTACAGAACAAGTCTCTGTATATTTGAAAAGATTAAAATCATATGAAGTATATTTTTGAGGATAAAAGGTAGAAATCAACAGGAGGAAAACCAGAAAATGTACAAGTATGTGGAAATTAAACAAGACACCCTTAAACAACCAGTGGGTCAAAGAAGAAATCGTGAGGAAAATTAGAAAATACTTAGAGATAATGAAAATGAAAACACCACATACCAGAACATATGGGATGTTACAAAGGCTGTGCTTAGAGGGAAATTAATAGCTGTAAATGCTATTAAAAGATTTTAAAAAGAGTAAAGATTTCAAATTGATAACCTAACTCTATACCTTGAGAAACTAGGGAAAGCCAAAGTTATCAGAAGGAAGAAATAATCAATAGTAAAGTAGAGAAAATTAAAGAATAGAAAAACAATAAAGAGTATCAACTAAACTGAAAGTTGATTCTTTGAAAAGATCAAAAAATTAAGAAACCTTTCACTAGACTGACAGGAAGAAGAGAGAAGACACAAACAACTAAAATCAGAAATGAAAGTGAAGACATTACTACAGACCATAGAGGAATAAAAGTGATCATAAGAGAATACTATTGTACAACTAACTAGATGAGTTGAAATGGATAAATTCCTGTAAACATGCAAATTACCTAAACTGACTGAAGAAGAAATGGAAAATCTCAATAGACCTATAACAGGTTAAGAGATCAATTCGTAATTTAAAAAAAAAAAAACTTCCAAGAAAGAAATGTCCAGATGGCTTCATTGTTGAATTCTACAAAACATATACACCAATTAACACATATACAACATTAACACCAGTCCTTTTTGAGCTCTTCCAGAAAAATAGAAGCAGAGAGAGTACTTCCCGACACATTCCTTGAGGCCAGCATTACCTTGATACCAAAGCTGGATAAAGAGATCACAAGGAAGAAAATTACCGACCAGCATCCCTTCTGAGCATAGAGGCAGAAATCCTCGGTAAAAGTATAGCAAACCTAATCCAACAGATTAGACACATGCCCAAGTGGGATTTATTCAAGGGAGGCAAGTCAGTTGTATCTCAATAAAGGTGGGGGAAAAAACTCAGAAAAAAACAAGGAATGCAAAGGTGGTTCAACATAAGAGTAATCGATTAATACCACATTAAAAGAAGGAAAGAAAACATCTCAATGGATACAGAAAAGGCATTTTCAAAACCTTACAATTGTTCATGGTTAAAAACGCTCAGAAAATTAGGAATAGAAGGGGACTTCCTCAGCACAATAGAGGACATTTGTGAAAAACCCAGAGATGAGACTTCCAGTTTCTGGCCTACAGTTACCTAACGATAAAGGGGTCAATTCTCCAAGAAGTCATGACAATTTTTAACGTTTATGCACTCCATAGAGTGTCAAAATACATGAAGCAAAAATTGATGAAACTACAAGGAGAAATAGGTGCCTCCACTGTTATAACTGTAGATGTCAATACCCCACCGTCAGTAATGGACAGATCCAGGGGCAGAAAATCACTAAGGACGTAGTTGGACTGAACAGCATCCATCAGCTGGATCTAACTGACATCTATAGACAACCTCATCCAACAACAGCAGACGCCCCTTCTTCTCAAGGTCCCATGGAACATTCACCATCGTAGACCCTATGTGGGCCAAATAGCTAGTCTTGGATCTTACATCTTTCACAAAAAAATTAGCTCAAAATAGATTGTAGACATAATGTAAAACTATAAAACTTGTAGAAGTTAACATAGGAGAAATCTGGGTGACCCTGGGTCTCTCAAGGACTTTTCAGATACAACACTGGAGAATAAGAAAAGAATGATTGGTAGGACTTCAGTAAAATTAAACTTCTGCTCTGCAAAAGACACTGTTAAGAAAAAGAAACAACAAACCACAGACACACATATCCAATCAAGGACCCATATTCAAAATATACAAAGAACAATTAAAACTCAACAGTAAGAAAACAAACAGGGACAGAAAGTGGTTTAGTGGTTACCAGGGGCTTCTGGAGGGGGAATGGGGAGTTGTTACTAAATGGTTACAAGATTTCTATTTGGGGTGATGAGGGAGTTTTGGAAAAGATCAGTGGTGACAGTTGGCAACATGGTGAATGTATCTAATGCCACAGACTAAGTCGTCCACTTAAAAATGGTTTAAAAAACGGCAGATTTGCTGTTACATATATTTTACCACAATAAAGATATTCGCAAAAAAAATTTTTAACGCACACACCTTTTCACTCAACGAATTAAACTGGAATTCATTCCATAGAAATACGCATATGATCACACGAATAGCGGTAGAGCTGTTTATTGCAGGAGGGTTCATAGGAATGAAGGACTGGAAACGAAGGTAATAGTCCATCTCTAAGAAAAGGGTTACTTCTCTTCTCTGTGCATCTATTTAATGGAATCCTGTGAGTCCAACCGAATGAGTGAAGTCGAGCCCTATCTACAATACGTTCTAATTTCAAAGGTACTAAACTTCATTTAAAAAATAAATAAAAAGGTAATATTCAGAACCACATGTGTCTTTGGCTTCGTTAGTAGAAATAGGACTGCGGTTAGAACTGAAAGAAAATGCTCACCAGTGTTGACTCGATAGAGGTCGGGGCGTGTGTCTTCACCACGTGCCTGCAGTGTATATGTATGTGTGTGTATATATATATATATATATATATATATATACACACACACACATACACACACACACACATACATACTCACACATGCTGAGGGAGTCCGTCTGCGTTACGGTGGAGAACACGCAGTGGGAAATACAAACACCCTATTTTGAAGGCTGCTGGGAGGTGATTCAATCCCAAATGGCCAATCGTGTAAAAGGCAAAAGATTTTCCAATCAGAGGGTGAGGAAAGGTTCAAATTAAAATATAGATATCAAAAGGAAAAGGCTGGGTCGTGTGTGGTGGGAAGGCAGAGGGAGGCCCGGGTCAAGCAGAGCTGAAATTGAGCCCAAGTATTTATTCCTTCCCCAGATTCATTAGTTGATTCAAAGACTGAGGCTCGTGAATTCCCCTCACTTCCAGAAACCACCAAAAAGGTGCTTTCCTACATAAGATGATAAAACTTAACTACTTGTTTATAGACTTTAAAAATTACAATAATATTCCATAAAAATGTGTTATAAGAAACTTATCGATACATATTTATTTGCTTTAGAATTTATAGCAACACAAGCTTTTCGGTTATCCATTGGAATTAGTGTTAAGTACACATGCGAAATATTTTTGGCAAATGACCCTGAGAAAATAGAGATTTTCTTCTCACACTGAAGCCCAACTTCATTTTACAGCTAACTGAAATGAGTTCGTCGTGGTGCTATTGACCTTAAAAGTGCGGTATATTTTGTAGCAGTTAGGAAGTTAAGGGTCGCACAATACTTTTTTTAAAAATGTGTTAAAATCATTACGCTGTAGATCTGTCTGTTGTTTGATAAAGTATTTGGGGAATTTTCCATCAAAAAATACTGCTGAGTTACTCTCATGTCATAGGCTACTTTTCTGATTTCAGTCTTCCGTGGCCACCTCCCAAGTTTCTTCTGCCTTGAGGAGAGACTAGAATGAGTGAAAGCGCTTAGCCCAGCTCAGGGTGTGTAGCAGACACTCAGCTGCAAGGGTTCCCACTCTCACCCAGGCCACACTCCCGCTCCCCCTGCCCGGAGGTCGGGAACTCTCCATGGCCTCCCCCATGGCTTTCCTGTCCCCGAATTCCCTGGAAGTTTTCTTTTGTTCCATATGGTGGACACAGGAGATGCAGCTGGTCACCAGCCTCTAGCAGTGTCCCCGGGATTTCTCCAGGTGGAGTCCTGACCTGTGCAGAAAAAGGCTGTGTGCCTGCCTCCTTTCACGTCTCCCGCCCAACGTACCCCGTACAGTGCAGGACATCGACTGAAAGGTAGTTATAAGCAGCAGTTACTTTTTCTGAATTATTCATATGATTTCTAGAATATCACTTCATTGTGATATTTTTGTAATACTTTCACTAGAGAGTTGTTTTCAGATAATGTAAACACATATAACGGGTAATGTTTTGGGAAGAGTAAAACTTCCTGAGGTAAGTCAAGAGATAATTGGGGGTAGTTCCCAACACTAGAGAAAGTCAACAAGTTTTAAAAACAGAACATTTATAGGTGTGGAATCCCTCATACAATATCTAGAAATGGCTTTCCTTCCCTCCCTCCCACCTTCCCTCCCACCTTTCCTCCCTCCCTCCTTCCCTCCTTCCTTCCTTCCTTCCTTCCCTCCCTCCATCCTTCCCTCCATCCTTCCCTCCCTCCCTCCTTCCCTCCATCCTTCCTTTCTTGTCTTTCAATAACTGTTGAACAGTCTCATTTCAGTCTTTAATTTCTCAAAACCAAAGCAAAAACATGAAAAAAAGTTTGTTCGGTGTATAGCGTGTCCAGGAATATGTGGTTTCACTTCAGTTTCGCTTTCTTGGGTTTGTTTTCAGTAGCTCTTCTTTTTACCTCCCCAACACCGTTATCCACTGTGCATATCTAGTACATTAAAGTTACTAGTTCCCGTCGTTTCTTTGGAGCCAGGGTCTGCCGTTCAGCAAAACAGCAGCCTTTAGCATCTTCGATTTCGTAAATGGCCATTTCTGACTTGGGCGTTCAGCCTCCGTGTGAAGCATCCTCCCCTAAATGACAGATGCGTGCCCTGATGTGGGTTATAGGTCACCTCCGTTCATGCTAAAAGCAGCTCCCCCATGTCACTAAAATGGGACCTGAGGTTATAAATTAGATACTGTCAAGTGATATACTAATTTATTATTTTTAGATGAAAATCAAGTGACTCATATCAAAATTGAATATAATTTTGCCCTGTTTTAATTTTCTGTGCAAACACGGACTGGACGACCAGCAGTGTAACGTGATTGTTTGCTTTTGAGCACCTGGAAGCATTCCAGACTGAGTCTCCTAATTTTTCTCATCTCAGCTAAGTCTTCACTGATATATATTGACAGCCACCAAGCCACGGTGGGGAGGCCAGGGCGGTACTGAAAACCTGTTGTGTCCAAACCCAAGGTCTTCTGCTCGCCTAGAAGTCAGGATTCTCAGAGGGCAGGTGCCAATCTTTCTCCCCAGGGGTGGCCTGTCATCTGGGGACAGGGTGCTGTGTCATGCCCTGTGACCACCCTATGCCTGTCCTGACGGGCAGGCAGGTCGGGTCATTCATCCTTTCCTTCTGTCACTCAAACAGCCAACTTGTATTAAATGCTTTCCCTGTGCCCAAACCTAGGTCAGGATTCCACAGACACAGCAGGAATAAAAGGCTTTTTTTAAAGTGTCTAATCTAAAGACATTTACTGTTCGGAAAAAAGAGAAGGAGGAAAGGAAGCTAGGAAGATGAAAAGTTAGGAAGAGATATGGTAGGTCCATACGATGGAATATTATTCCATTTATATAAATATAGGAATATTCCAATGTAATTGGAATATTATTCCCATAATATGGAATATTACTGGGTGACAAAAAGGAGTGAAATACTGACACTACAGGCTACAACATGGATGAAGCTTGAGAACCTCAGGCTCAATGAAAGAGCCAGACACAGAAGGTCACATGCTGCCTGCTTCCACTTATATGAAATGCCCAGAACAGGCGAATCCACAGAAATAAAAAGCAGATTGGTGGTTGCCAGGGGCTGGCAGTAGGTGGGCATGGGAAGTGACAGCTGATGGCTGGGGGGCTTCCTTTTAGGTTAGGGTGATGAAAATGTTGTGGAGTCAGGTAGTGGTGATGTTTGCACAACATTGTGACTGCACTGAAAACTCCTGAACTGTACGCCGTAGATTGGTGAATGTTGCAGTCGGTGAGTTATAGCTCAAATTTTACATGTTTTAGGAACTGGTGAGGGCCACCAGAGAATGAGCTAAGCTTCCACAATCCCCAGCTGATAACTGGAAAAGTCCAACTTTCTCTGTTGAAAACACAGCCAAAGAGGAAGAGCCTTCCTTCCTGCTGGGCCACGGGAGCCCCACAGGAGGTCCTCCCTGACCTCTGGTCCAAGATGCCAGTGCTGGGGAGGGTAGAGAAGGAAAGACCGACGGAGGGAGCCTGGTGTTGGCTCAAGTTTGAGTGGAGTAGCCCTACATCCGGGCATCTGGGATGTGAGGTAATAAAGTGTCCAGTTGTTTAAGCAAAAGGAGTGAAGGAAGGAAGGGAGGGAGGGAGGGAGGGAAGGAAGGGAGGGAGGGAGGGAGGGAGGGCGGGAGGGATCGAGTGAGTCAGACTTCAGCTGAATTGCTGCCGGGATCGTTCTGAATCCAAATGTTTTAAGATGTTTAGATTTATTCTGGTCAACAGTAACTTGAGATATATTTTATCTTTGATGAGCACTGTTATGGGCTGAATTGTGTTCTCCGACATTCCTGTGTTGAAGTCCTGATCCCCTGCACCTCAGAATGCCACCTTATTGGGAAATATCATCTTTGCAGACATAATTGGTTAGGATACGGTCATACTGGGGTCAGATGGGCCCCTCATCACAGGTGACTGGTGTCCTTACAAGGAGAGGCGATTAGGACACAGGCGCACACACAGCGAGAACATGCGTGAAGCTGAGGGTGGAGAGGACCGCCGAAGGTGTGGTGGCTGCCCGAAGCCTGGAACAGATGCCCTCGCAGCCTCAGAAGGAACCAACCTGCTCACGCCTTGACCTCAGACTCCTGGCCCCAGACTGCGAGAGAGTGAATTTCTCTTGTTGAAGCTACCCAGTCCTTCAAACCTGGTGGTTTGTTTTGGCAAATTCTAGCAAACGAATACAAGGACTTTAAATACAGTGCTTTTTAAAATCATTTTTTAACCATCGCTTTAAGCTTTGTAAGTCTGTAGTCAATTTTATTGTTTTCACTGATAGATTTTTCTGGTCTGTGAACAAGGACAAGATTCTCCTAATCATTTGATTCTGCTTAACTAAAGGCAGGGCACTTAGCTTGACTTTTGCAGAAGTTAATGAATGAGTTAATGAATTAATCACATAGGCAGTGACCCGCTAGCCAGGAAAGCTGTCTGAAGGGACAGCAGTCAGTGGGGTAATCGGGTCGCTGACAAGGGTTATTTTTCTCAAAATCTGCAACGCGTGATGCGTAATACACTTCTGCAGATACGAAAGAAGTTTGGGGGTCTCTAGCTTTATTTACCTAGGGATGTCATTTCTTCAATCATGTTGCTAAAAGTCGTGTTCTCCTTGATTAAACAACATGAACCACATAATCCCAACACCCTCATTCTTCCCACATCAGATGCCTGACTTGTTACCATAGGCCTGAAGTAATTAGGGAGCTCTTACAAAGCAATGGATGCACAGTGATGAAAGATTACGGTTGAAACCCCATCCGTCTGAGTGAGTGTGGTGCTCACGGCGTCTCTGCAAGCTCCCACACGCCAGACTGTATGTGTCTGTGGATGTGTTTTCATTGGACGAGTATTGGTCCCAGGTTTTGGCAATAACTTCCCATTGGTATATATAACAATACCGAGAAATCAGCACACACTACGAATTTAATTACGGTGTTCTTGCCTTGTGAAATGGCTCGTTATTAGGTTAACAAAATACAAACCCTATCCATTTTGTGTATGAGTATGAAAGTGTGTGTATGGAGGCGGGTACTCGGACATCTTTCTAGTTTCCATTGTTCGTAATCAGTCTCCCTGCTCTCCCAGACCCCGGCATCCGCAACAGCTGCTAGAGCAATCTCTCTGAAACACAAAATTAATGATGGCCTTTTACCACTGGTGAGGGTTCAGTGGGTCCCCACAGATTTAGGATGAACTCAAAACTCATGATGCATGGATTCAGCGTGGCTGTTTCTCACCTGGAAGATGGGAATCCACCTAGTATCTCCTTTGTGGCTTTTTAGGGGACTTAGCTGGTATATTAGTGAGGGCTCGGGGGCGAACAGTGGCTCCCATCTGCTAGTTGAAGTGGAAAGGGGACGCAGGGGGATGGGAGGCGTTCAGGTTGTTACTGGGACCGGAGGGCCGGCTCGGGCCGGCTCCCCGGGTGCCCTGTGGCCACCACAGCTGAGCCCACAGCCTCCAGCTTCTGGTCAGGGCCTCCGCTGCTGCACCAGCGAGTGGCTGAGTTGTGGGATTCTCCCTGGAATCCTCACCCCCACCTCTGCCACCATTTGTGCTGGTGAAATAGATTCCCTGAAACTTCAAACTGGTCTCCTCTGACTCAAATTCAAATCAGAGACTCACGCAAGGGCAGCAGATTGGTAGAACAGACATCACGTCACGTTTGGAACCCTCCTTACCAGGACTAGGAAGTGCACGTATCTGTCTATCAGTCATCTATCTATCAGTCTATCATATCTTGCTCTTCATGCGTCATCTGTGTATCGTATCTTTCTATCCATGCATCATCGGTCTATGCATGTGCATTCTAGACAGGGTTGGGATGGATGTGCAATAAGCCAATACAGAGAGTGACAAAATATTCATTCATTACAGGAATACAGCAGTAACAAAGGCAAACTCACTGGTTTCTTGGAGCTTACATGCTCCTGGGAAGGTAGGCACCTAGTAAGTCGGCATGTCAACAGATAACATCAGTTGTGCTGAGATAAGAAAGTGGAGTGGCTGGCGAAGGGAGGTCGTCTTATATCAGGCTTAGTCTCTCTGAGGAGCTGACCTTCAAGTGGACATGGGAAGGCTGGGAAGAAGGAGACTTGGGAGCTTTGGAGGAAGCACAGGCCAGGCAGTGAAATATCAAGTGTAAGGAAATGAAACGGGAAGGAAATCTGTGCGTAACAATCACCCAGGCGGGTGATGCTGGAGTGAGGTGATCAAGGTGGGAACCACAGCAGGTGGGGTTGGAAGGAAGCAAGGGGACGTGAGGGCCTTCAGGGCGTGCCGTGGACTTGACTTCTGCTCTGGACGAGGCTGGACGCTCTTGGCGGTGCTGATGCTGGCGGGGGGCGGGGGGGATAACCGCGGGGCTCCAAGAGTGGGGAGGGTGACCCACTGGAAGGTTTGCACCAAGGCGGGAGATGCTGTGGCCTGGGCTGTGGCGGCTTCGTTCGGAAGTGTTTGCATTCTGGGCGCCTTTTGAAGGCAAAGACGACAGTGTTTTCTGATGGATTTATTGTGAGGTGAGAGAAAGAAATCAGATCAAAGATGCCTGATTCCTATTTAAGCCGAGCAGCTGAGCGGTTTAGGAATCGTGGTGTCGTTTACCGGGAAGGAGAAGACGGGGGGAGGGGGAGATTTGCCGTGGAAAATCACGGGTTCTCTGAGCCAAGCTGAGTGTAATAAAGACCGAAACGGAGGTGTCAAGTAGGCGGCTGATTACAGAGGTCTGGGGTGCAGGAAGAGCGGCCAGGACCGGAATGACTGCCTGAGAGCATCAACATACAGATGGGACTTGAAACCACGAAGTTAAATCAGATCACCAGGAAGGGCATGGAGGGGAGGAAGGAGGCGGTGGGTGCAGGGGTGTCGCGAGAGGTCTGGGAGACGAGCGGACAAAAGGACGGAGGTGATCGGGCGGTTTGCACACACGCGCAGGGCGTCGCCTCTGCTGTGGGATAGTGGTGCGAACACTGCCGCGACCTGGGCTATCCCGAGTCCCTGCCTGTCACGCGCGCTGAGCTCCAGCTGCCCCAGGTCCCTGCACTTGCCCTGAGGGACGCTCTTCTCTCCTTCCTCCGCGCCCTTCAGTGCCTTACTCCCCCCGTCCCTGAAGCCAGATCCCACTCTGCCGGGGTCCTTCCCCAAGCCGAGTGGGAGGCGCCCAGTTAGTGGGGACCCAGTGCCGCCCCTACCCACCACCGCGCGTGCAGTCCAAGGATGTCGCCTGCTTGCATGTTCAGTTCTTGCGTTACATAAGGAATTGCAAGCTCTTTTCAGAATGTTTAAAAACACATATAAACCCAATGGCGTTTCTCTGGGACTCCGTTTCCTTGTCCGTAAAATCTAAAATTCATTGGTTCTCTGACTTCAGAATTCTGGGAGAAAAAAAGGTGTAATTAGTTGTGCTTGGTGATGACTTGGGTTCTGGTAAGTAGGAGCTCTTTTAGTTTTGATTTATAGAATCAATTTTCTTAGGCCTATTCTTTCGTTTCCAAAGTAACTCAGCAAACAGACACAATAAATGCAAGCATTTTAATTGTATTTCACAGCATAAAATTTAGCATAAACCCTGAACTGTATTCTAATTCTATAAACTGGAATGTGTAACTGCCCACATCTCTGAGGAGTTTCATCTGGGGAACAGGCTTCAGGTCAGCAGAGACCTTGGATAACAGTAACTAGTGACAGATACCTGACTTAATGTTGGGTGAGCCTTGAATTTCACATCAGTTTATAGCCATTAAATATTTCAGATGTACATAATTTAACAGGAGTTTAGCATGTTCCATATTTTATAAAATAGAATTTCAGTTAAAAGCCAAGCATAATGAAAAGCATTGAAATGCCAAACTTAAAATACACATTCTTTACCAGGATAAATACAACCGAGGCAAGTCAGGACGCCTCACAGTAAAAGAATGTCCCAGACAGTCCCACTGGGGAGCACAGCCCTGGCGACTAGGCACTCGTGGTTTCTTCAGCGTGAAATGATTTTGCCGCATTTCCTACCCTGGAAAATGCCTTTTCCTTACTAAATACATGGATCACGTGTTACTATGTCAGGGTCTTCTCTGATGAGCTGAGTTCATCACTCCCTCTTTAATTCTCATCTGTTTACAGATTTATGTGTTGTTTCATTGGTCACAATGCATAATGATTTATTTATTATTGTTTTACGTGTCTGCCTCAATTCCTAGACTATGAACTCATGAAGGTAAGGGTCTTTTTTTTTTTTAAAGTTCACTGTTTTCCCCTCCATCCCCAACAGAACATGCGTAACAAATGTTGCTTGTGTTAAATTCAACTGAAACCCTTTTGGAGTCTTTTGAAGCAGCCGTGACACACAGCCTCGTCCCCGGGGTCAGGGTTCAGCCAGTGCCTGGTGGCGAGTCTGGTGGTCACATCTCACCACGTGGGCAGAGCGTGGCTCCATCCTGTCCCCACTTACGTGCAGGCAGTGGACTCCCGGAGGGCAGAGATGCCGTGTTATCGGGTCATTACCCACGACTGTCACACACCCGCCCGTGAAACCTAGCCGACTGCCTCTGCTCAACGATCAAGCTGCTGCCGAGTGCCGGCTGTAGCTCACGGCTGCTCAGGGACCACGGTTCTTAGTTATTTGTTTACTGTTTGCACCCTGCCTCCTTCCAGAAATCCCAGTTGTTATTTCATGGGATTAACAGTTTCAGTAGAATGAAGGACTCGCAGGATCTTTAAGTGAATTCAGTCATGTGTGTGTGTATCTGTCGTAACCCTCACGGCAGAGACGGACGTGGCCTCTGGTCTTGGGGTTGCTTGGGCTTCAGTAAACAGGGAGGGCTGTGAGGGCTGCAGGACGTGTCTCAGGCCTCTGTGTGTTCAAGACACGCTGTTTGTGTTATACTGCGTTTGAGCCTTATTTAACCTTTTCCAAATCAGGACAAACTGCTCTCTGGGCCCCATAATGACAGATCGGTGTTTGGGTGTTTGTAATTCTCTGACATCGGAGTTTCAGTGGAGCGACAGACCCCTTGTCCCGGAGCCTGAGTTCATAGTCTGTCTCCTGCTTATCTGCACTGACTGTGAACTTAACCCTGCTTCAACTTGACAAAACTATAAGGGAATTGGGTTGCTATTACAGTTGCCCTTCTAAAACCAAATGTGATTTTATGTCCCCAGCATTGTCTATAATTACACCATGGCATTCGTTCTGCATGTTTTAGTATGTACAGCAAGCATGTTCTTCTGATATCATCTTAAGGCATTAACATTACTCTAAATGTAAAATTATTTAAGGCACAATATTATATCCATTTTCCATTAAGTTTTCTTTTTAAATTTTATGAAATGGGAAAAAGTGTTATCCTATCAAAAATTCCTTTTGATGGGGATTAATTCCTGCTTACTTAGCTGCATTTTTTTAAACATTTTATCAGTCCTTTAAGTATTGAAAATTAATATATACTAGACATTCAGGCAGGCATATTTCTTTTCCTAAAATGGCAGTGAAGAGAGAAGTAGGGATTGTAATACCTAAAACAAAACTTTCCTTGACAGCCCAATGAAGTAAGGAGCTGACCGGGCTTCCCTGGTGGCGCAGTGGTTGAGAGTCCGCCTGCCGATGCAGGAGACGCGGGTTCGTGCCCCGGTCCGGGAAGATCCCACATGCCGCGGAGCGGCTGGGCCCGTGAGCCATGGCCTCTGAGCTGCGCGTCCGGAGCCTGTGCTCCGCAATGGGAGAGGCCACGACAGTGAGAGGCCCGTGTACTGCAAAAAAAAAAAAAAAGTAAGGAGCTGACCTACTTCCTTTCTCCAAAGAGCAGGAACATAAAAGATCTCAAACCACAACAGTGACCAAACAGTTTAGAGATCAAACCCATCCTGCACCTGGCTTTCACCTGAAGATGGCCATTCTCCGTCCTTCAGCAAAACTGGCTCTCAGAGCCGGCCCTGCTACACTGCAGCCAGCGCTGCAGGAAATGCTGGAGCCTTCTGTCATTTCAGCGAGCTTTTATTATCGTCCGTCGTTTCAATTTGGGGTGCTCGACGAACTTATTTTTGTGCAGACTTCAAATGCATAAACTGCTGGCTCAGCCCAAATTAAACCTTGTTGCCATTTTCTTTTCTCTCTTTGGGATATGGCAGGGATCGCTCCCTAAATGGACCAGGAAGACACATGAGCTTAAAGGGCCTGAACAGAAGAGCCTGGAGCCAGGCTTGTTCGTTGCCCCCATGGCCAGGTGGGCAGGTGTCATCTAGAAAGTTTACAGCAACCTTGGTGGGTACACCTCCTAACGAAAAATGGCCCAACTCAGATCTGTTTTCTTGAGAAAGATAAAATGTACAATTACGGCCTTGGGGTTCTCCCAATCTCCCTTTGGATCTTTCTCCAAGGATCCCCCATAAACTCAGCTCATGTTCCACTGCAGAAGCCCGACACTGCCATTTCATGCTACTTATCACAGTTTAAGTTGCAAGTTTATCATCGTCTTCCCCAGTGAGCACGAAGGACGTCTGCTCTCCGAATACGCAGGGCCTGGTGCCGAATGAAGACGTGGGGGTGCCTGTTCAATCAGCAGGGGAAAGTCTCCTTAGAAGTACTGAAGAGCCGAGCTTTGCCTTTTTTCTGGTCTCTTGAGTTGTCATCATATTGTTTACTTGCTCTTCTATGTCATCCTAAGTAAAGAAGAATTTTATATTTTAATTATCAGCACGAACTTTACCATTTGTCCTCCCACAGTGCAATGCCGGTTTTAAATTAAAATGAGAGCGTGTGTAACTTGTGTGCAGATCACTGGAATTAGTCCGTATTTCCTCATTTGTAGGCACGTGGGCGTTTTGTGCATGATGGAACAGTGGGAACATGGCACAAAACCAACTCAGCTGTTTTAATTTTCGCTGTGATGTGTCGTATCTAACGTGGAATCTCTATGCCCAAGTCGCTATTTGCTGCCCCCCTTGTCGTATCACTGAGTTTCATTCGGTTATCACCAACTTAGAGTTTGTTAAACTTGATCCAGAGAGGGTGAACTTGACGTTCTTGGGAAATTTAAGTCTTTTAGGGGTGTAAGTGAATGGAGTGGAGGGAGAGTCCAGGAGAACGTTTGCAGAACTGTTCCCAAGGCCCTGGGAAGGCCGTCTTCTGGCACACGCCACCATCTCAGCTGACTGCACTCTGTTGGGGGCAGGCTGGGGATCAGGTGTCGAGCCATCACACAGCATCGTCTGAGCACAGCGCTCAGCGAGTCGGGGCCCCTGTGCCACATCGGCCACTCCCCTCCGCCTGCCGTGCCCACGAAGGGGGCAGACACGTGTCCTTCCTGTAAGGGTCCTATGAGGCATCGGGAAGTCCAGGAGGAAACCTTAGATGGGGATAACTGTCTACTGACTCGGAGAGGAAAATAAAAAATCTCCAAACACTGCTGTCAGTTCGGGAGGCAGAAGTGTGAGATCAAGGTGCCGGGAGATTCGGTGTCTGCTGAGGCCTCTTCCTGGTTCACAGACGGTGTCTTCTCGGTGTGTCCTCACATGGGGGAGGGGCTGGGGGCTCTTATGTCTCTGTTATGAGGGCACTGATCCCTTCACCGAGGCTCCACCCTCATGACCTCATCACCTCCCAAAGGCCCCCTCCTGACACCATCACCCTGGGGATTAGGGTTCAATATGAATTTGGGGTTGGTGTCACAGACATTCAGTCTATGGCAACTGGGAAGTTGTTGGCCACAAATACAGGATATATAATGATAACTCATGCTCCATAACATAAAAGCAATAGTGGGAAAGAAAAATCTGAATGTGTGTTTCAGTAAATTCTGGTAACTGAAACACAAACCCAATATATACTAACACTGAATGATTCCTAAGTGATACCTTTAGGGAAAGCAAATTTATCAGTAAAAAAATGTAGAAAATAAAAAGACAAAACAATGAATTCGAATGAACATGTTTACAAGGTAGCCATAATACATGATTGTAGAAGGTGAAATATTTCAGTATAAATTGTTTATATCCTGCATACAGAAAAATAATCATTTGGAGACTGAAGGGACTGCCGTGCTCTTGCTTGAAGTGAAAGGAAGTAGTTCACTGACTGTAGGAACACGATTAGCAACTGAACAAGCACTGGATTCTAGTAGAAACTAGCTTGAACCTCGTTTGAAAGCCTTGTATCCATTGCTTTTCAGCGTAGGTTAGAAGAAGTAATAAATTGTATCATTTTAGTTAGTAGAATAACATGAAATTTACCTCTGATGGGCCTGAAGCCTTCCGGCATGACAGTTTTGAGTGAAGACCGCGCACAGGGATGAAGTTTGCATCTGTGCTGTGGGGTCTTGTGCTGCCGTCCCGCTGGGGCGGCGTCTCCCCCGGACACTGGTCCGAGGTGGTGGGCCTCCACCAGCGCAAAGGCCCTGTGCTCAGAGGGGCCCCAGCTTGGTTAACGCTCTCCTGTTACTGTTTGAACAAGGGGACCTGCATTTTCATTGTGCACTGGGTCCTGCAAATTATAGGCCTGGTAACAGGGGTGTGTTCTATACAGTGTAATTTGTGTAGGTTTTTTTTCTTTTTTGAGGGGATACTTCTTATACTTATGCCTATTTGCATGAATATAAGATTTTTAAAGAACCCTGCTTCTTAAAATTGCAAACTTGTAAACAGATCCATTCCCCACATTTTCATTAGGTCTGGGGGCCCTTTCTTAGATTATACATAAGTGCAAGGGTTGCAGGACAGGACTGAGCGGCCAGAGAGTATGTGCAGAACACGACGCCCCCTTTTAGATTTCATGGGTGAATGGGAGACGTTTCTGTTACGATGATCTTTTTACAATTAATATACTTGCTTCCTCAATTCAATGATCTTTATGATTCAGTCTTCTTAAAAACTATTAGTAAAGACAGAACAACAAAAACAGAATGAACTCTCTGTAATAGTGGAAGGCACAATGGAAATGCCAGAATACTGCTTAAATATGTGGGTTTTCATGTTCTAGAACCGTG
Source organism: Pseudorca crassidens (assembly GCF_039906515.1). Taxonomy (NCBI): domain Eukaryota; kingdom Metazoa; phylum Chordata; class Mammalia; order Artiodactyla; family Delphinidae; genus Pseudorca; species Pseudorca crassidens. The sequence goes on from NC_090316.1 coordinate 27,077,132, forward strand.
TTTGTGAGAAATGTAGAAAATAGGTATTTGCCATGAGACTGCAATAATTTGCACTCAGGCTGAGGAACGTGCTGGAGGCTTTGGGGAAATTGGACCTAATAAAGAATGAGCTGTCTGATTATCTACAACATTCACTCTGAGTAGGTGATGGTGTGGATTTTGCAGGAAAGGCGTCCCAGACACAGCTCAAGTCACGCACAGCGGTTGTGTCCTGAGGGAGAGTCGCGTGAGCTAGATTTGTGGTGACCTGGTTAAATGGACACCCACGAAGACAGGAAGAAAAATCCCGGGAAGGGCGACAAAATACAAGCCACGGCGACATGATGAAGCCAGATTACGATCTGAGCCCAAAGTGAGCCCGGATCAGCTGTTGAGTAGTTGAGAGACTGTGATAAAACAGTCTGCGTTAGAAAAAGAAAAAGGAAGGTTCTTCTAGCCCATCTTTAAAGGTAATTTTCATTTCCGGATTCTCTCATCAAAGAACATAACTCTCAACTCATCACAGAAGGATGACAGAAGGCTTGTCTCGAAACATTTTTGCCAACTGAGATTAAATGGTATTTTGTTTTAGAGCAATACTCCCTTTTCAGTGTTTTATTCATTGGTTCGATTAAGCCCGATCTATTTGAGGAAGGTCATTTTAGACTAAAACATAATGATTTCTGAAACTTTACATTCCTATCCTTCATTCCTAGAAGTGTTTTGTATGTGTGTGTCTGTCTGTGTGTGCGTGCTCACGTGTCTGAAGGGTTGGTAGATTCTACTTTGCAATCTGGGGAAATTCAGCCAACATTTATTGAATGGCTGCTATGCTCCAGTCTGGCTGGTCCAGGGCATGCTGAGACGGTCGGGACGGTGCTGCGCGTGGCCCAGTCAGAACGGCAGAGTCAGCCAGGGTGTGAGCAGACGCCCCCGAGTTCACTCCCCGCGAGTCCTGCTAGGTGCTGGCTGTTTTTTCTCCCAAGTCGCTCATACCAAGGAGGCCTGGAAGGTTCCAGAATCCTTCAGATATTGTGCCCCTTCTTGATGCAAACGAAGAGCACACAGCTCCTGCTCTCCTGAGACGAGACCTGCCTCCATCCGGCGGCGTCCACCACTGACCCCGTGCCCTCTCCTGCCCTTGGAGGAGGTCACAGCGCAGGCTGGTCTTTCTCTGCAGCACGGTTTCTGTTCCTCCCATGGACGTGGCATGTCCCCAGGCAGGGACGCTGGGCTTCCCCAAGCAGGTCACAAGGCCCGACTAGCTGACATTTCATCCTGTTCCCGTGGATGCAGACCCCCGACGTTTCCTCCTTCCTTTGAGCTGCTGACCCCGTGTCGGTCACCTGGCCATCACGTGCTGAGAACAGATGTGCAGTCAGAGGCGAGCTTCCGCGTGCTCCACCCCCAGAGTCCCTGCAGCGGCTCTGCACCCGCCCAGCCCCCGTGGACACGCTGCCCCTGAAGCCGCGCCCCCCGTGTGAGGGACCGCTTCCTTGCCTTCGCAGACCCTGCTCTGCATCACCAGCCTGTTTCTTCCCTTCTGGAGCATCTCCACTGGCACACAAGCAGGTGGCATCCCTCATCTTCAAAGAGAAACTTCTCTTGATCTCATACCTGCTTCCAGCCACTCTCGCGTCTCTCTGCTTTCCCTTCAGAGGAAGGGCTTGTCTCTGCTGCCCCTCCCTGCTCTCAGCCTCCTCAGTGGATGTGGTCCCCTCAGGCTTTCAGCCTCACTCACCAACGAGAACTCCTTTTGTAGCCTCACCAGGGGCTAGAACTGGACCAGCTGGCGTCTCTGCATCCTTGACTATTGGCTTCCTTCCTAAACAGCTCCTCCAGCCTCCCAGACACTTCTCTTTCCCTCGTCTCCCTTCCTCTCTCTCCCTCCTTTTCTCCCTCACACATGCTCTCCATTTTTCCCTTACTTCACTGGCACTTAATCCTCAGTTGCCTTTTTTAGTTCTTCCTCATCTTTCCAGCTTCTAAATGTTTTGGTGCCCAGAGCTCCATCCTTGGACCTTTTTTCTTCCCTACTTATTTTCCAAGTCACCTCATCCTTCTCATGGCTTTAAGTGCAATCTATTTTTTGATGATTCTCTAATTGTTACCTCCAACTTAAATGTCTCTTCGGCACCCCAAACTCTTATATCCTGCATCTACCCCAGACCTTTACTGATATCTAAAAAGCATCTCAACTCTAACACGTTTAAAAGCAAACCACGGGCTTCCCTGGTGGCGCAGTGGTTGAGAGTCCGCCTGCCGATACAGGGGACACGGGTTCGTGCCCCGGTCCGGGAAGATGCCGTGGAGCGGCTGGGCCCATGAGCCATGGCCACTGAGCCTGCGCGTCCGGAGCCTGTGCTCCGCAACGGGAGAGGCCACAACAGTGAGAGGCCCGCGTACCGCAAAAAAAAAAAAGCAAACCACATCCCAAGACCCAACAACACCAAATGCTGACAAGGACGTGGAGCAACAGGAACTCCCTTCACTGCCGGTGGGGACGCAAAATGGTGCAGCTACTCTGGAAGACAGTCTGGCAGTTTTGGTTTTTTTTTTTACAAAACTAAACATACTTTTATTGTATGATCCAGGAGTCACGCTCCTTGGTATTTACCCAAATGAGTTGACAAAAATATGTCCACACAAAAAGCTACTACACACAATGTTTATAGCAGCTTTATTCATGATTCCCAAAACTTGGAAGCAGCCAAGACGTCCTTCAGTGAGTGAGTGGATAAGTTGTGATATATCCAGACAATGGAATATTATCCAGCCCTAAAAATAAATGAGCTATCAAGCCATGAAAAGACAGGAAGAACCTTAAATGAATATGACTAAGTGAAAGAAGCCAATGTGGAAAGGCTACACACTGTATGATTCCAACTCAGTGACATTCTAGAAAAGACAAAACTATAGAGACAGTAAAAAGACCAGGGTTTGCCAGGGTTTGTGGGGAAGGAGGGATGACTAGGCTGAGGACTTTTAGGGCAGTGAAACTACTCTGTGTGGACACTACAGTGGTGGACGCGTGTCATTTTGCTTTTGTCAAAAGCCGTAGAATGTAAAGCGTACAAAGTTGTAGATGTAAAGGATGGACTTTCGTTAATAATGTATCGATATTGGTTTGTCAATTATAGTAGCCGTGCACGTTAATGCTAAATGTTACTAATGAGGAGATTGAGAGCAGGGGAGACAGGCACATGAGAATCCCGTGCTGTCTGATCTAAAACTGCTCTAAGAATAAAGTCTATTAAATAAAAAATCCCAGATCTCTCCACCCCTTCTCACCGCCTGCTCCTTCTGCGGCCCGACATCTCAGTGGAAGGCGACTCATTCCACTCGTTGCTGAGCCAGAAGCAGTGGGTCTTCCTCGGTTCCTGTGACGTGTCCCTACTTTGAGTCCAACCCCAGATTCTAGGTGCCCTTCCTTCAGGACACACCGGAGGTCTCAGCAGCTCCGCACCTACCACCTGGTCCCAGCCTTAGTTAATTAAGATGAATTCATCTTCATCTGGGTTGACTGTTTCAGCTGCTTCCTGCCGATACCTCTGCAGCAGCTTTGTCCACACGGCAGAAAGCCCACTTCTCCCAAGCCGTGGGACGCTGCTCCACTGACCAGAGCCCTCCAACGGCACCTGCCCTCCATGGAAGGGAGATGCCGCCTCCTGCGATGTTTGACAGAAGCTGCCGCCACAGAGCAGGCCGTGATCGCAACACCTTAAGAGAACAGAAAGCAATTTAGTTTTCCACAACCAGTCCGGTCGCTGGGGAGCTCAGGCTGGGGAGGGGACACGCCGCCATCAGCGACCATTCAGGGTCCCAGGCTCTGCCGCCACCTCTAGTGTGTGACTTTCGTGGCCACAAACCGGCAGACAAGCCAGTGCAGGGTGGAGAGCCAAGCTGCACATGGCCCCTGTCAATTCCATTCCTGTTTCTATGGCCAGAACTCATCACATGGCCGACGTAGATGCGACCGGGGTTGTAAAGCGCAGTGCACACTTGGGCTGCTCTCCACACCCAGGAAAGGAGTGAAACGTGTGTGTGTGCTGCAGCAGGGAAGAAAAAGGCTGGTGATGCGGAGCGGGGTCTCACACAAGGGGGGCTGCTTTAGGGGGAGCATGTCCCTGCGGCGGGGGAGGGCGGGGGGGGGGTGCAGAGCCCGCATGGGGACTCTGCGGCTGGACCTTGAGGAGTTCCCCCTCTGACTGCACATCTGTTCTCAGTGCTGATCGCCAGATGACCTGATGGCCGTTGCCACGGGGTCAGCAGCTCAAAGGAAGGAGGAAGCGTCAGGGGTTTACATCCACAGGAGCAGGGCGAAAACTCACCTGGTCAGGCTCTGTGACCTGCTGGGAGAAGCCCACCGTCCCTGCCTGGGACGTGCCGGCCATGTCCTGGCATAAAACCTGTGTGTGTGTCTGTCTCCGTGAATGTCCGCCCCGCAGAGGATGTGTGCACGCACATCCCTTCCCTTCCGGCCTCTCGCGCTCTGAGCGGCTCCTTCACCCAAGTGCCCTTGGCCTCCGGGCTCTGCCAGGCTGGGAATCCGGCCCCTGGTGCACCGCCCCACCTCTCCCCTGAGCACGTTAGGGCCATTCATGGCAGCAGGAGCTTCTATGATCTGACTATTAATAGCCGAGCATAAAATCAGCGGCCAGAAGTGAGACCGCAGCTGACACAGAGCATCCCGGGGCCGGGCGCAGCGAGCAGCTGGGGCTGCAGACACTGGCTGGGTGTCTCCGCAAGGGCACCCCCAGCAGCGCTCCTTCCAAAGGCATCTGATCGCCAGGAAGCAACACCCACTTTCCTTCTGAACGGTGTCAAGCGCAGGGACACGGTTTCAAAGGCGCTTATGTAACGTCTCACGGTTGCTCAGGCGGTAGGCTATCCAGACCACCTTCCTCTGCCTCTTCTGCAGGTGGGGACCTCTTACAAGAGCAGGAACTTGTTCCTCATAATGAGAACAGGTCCCTGTCTAAGAAAACAAGTCTTGGAAGGTTCAGGAATCTCCCGTCACCTCCTGGCACGTGGAAGGGACGCAGAGAACGGGAGGGAGGAGAGAGCCCACCGCCCCAGCCGTGCTCATGGGGCCCAGTGTTGGCCCTGAGGTGATGCCCTCGTGTTCTCAGTGCCCTTTTATTCGAACGGCGTCTTTTCAAGGCAGCTTCTTAGGAGCGACCCGAAGCCGCGCCCTGACGGCCTCCTTTCTCACCGTCCTGACTCCGCCAGCCTGCCAGCCCCCGTTCAGCCTCCTGCCCCCACTTCCCGGCCGTGCCTTTGCTTCTGCTCCGAAGTCCTGGCTCTGAATACAGGAGCCCGAGTCTGGATGCTGTCGGTGGGCACAGACGCTCTCGGGAGCTGCAGGTCCAGGGATGCGGAGCCCTGGAACCGTGTCAGCCGGGCCGGGCGCCTGCGAAGGGCTCGTGCCACAGAAGGGCAAAGGGGCACAAGGGAACTTTGGGGGGCGATGGATGTTCATTACCTTGATGGTGACAGTGGTGACACAGGTGTGTCCATATGTCCAAACTCATCAGACCGTGTACTTCAAATGTGCACAGGTTTTTGTAGGTCAATTATACCAGCTATAATTGTCAGCTGTTTTTTTAACAAAGCGCGTAGTCAGCTGGGTTGGAATGTAAAGAAGAGGAAATCTTAAAATCAGCTTTGTGAATACACAGAGATTTTATTTTTTACTAGATTGGTTGAACTCAGACAACTGGCTTGGATAAAAGAAACAAAGGTATGGAGTCACAACCCGTTCCAAGCGCAGACGTCTGTCTGCGAAGGCGGCAGTTGCTCTGGCGCGGGGGGCGGGCGAGGCAGGGGGAGCCGGCTGCCGGCTTCGACACTTGAGTGAAGATGGGCAGTACTTGAGCTGAGAGCTGAAGCCTGAGTAATTATTGATTTTCCAAATGATGAGAAGAAAAACTGACAAGGGCTGAATCTTGGGAGAAATACCCATCTTCACCTGCAAAGAAAAATAAAGATCGCGGAAGGAGCTGGGGAGAGATGCGTGTGAGCCTCATTAAAGCCCGTTTTAACGAGTTAAAACTGGTGTCAGGACTCCTGCGGGCAGGGCGGGGATAAGCCTGCGCTGGCCTCCGGCCCTGGGCGGCCGCTCCCTCAGGTGCAGAAAAGTGCCGGAGGCAGGATGAGCCGACATCCCCCCGCACTCCTGTGCTCGCGGGGCTTCCTGGCTGCCACCCCAGGTCGTGACAAACAGCAAACATGCTCTGTTTTTCCTAAGACCTGACAGCTGCCAGATGTTCAGCTTCCATAAATGCATTTAATCCTCCAAATAGCCCCGTGGTTTCCCGCAGCTAAAGAAACCAGTCAGAAAAGTTGGAAACCCACTCGAGGGCGCACGATGGGAAACTCACGGGAGGATTCGGACCCTGACCCTCCTTCCCGAACCAGCTCCCCTGGGGTGTGTGCCGGGCGGTGGCCTCCATCCCTTCCCGTTCCGCGGGTCCCCACGTTTCTGTGAACACGATAAAGGCTCCAGGTTTTGGTCGCTGTTCAAAGACCCTGGGAACAGTTGTGATACAAAGTCCACATGTGCCACTGATGCACCTGGATGGCCGGTGCCCAGTGCCAGGGGTCCCAGAGCTGTTGGTCGAAGGTGTGGAACAGAAAACAGACTCTTCCTGACAGCACATCATGGGAGAGAACTGGGGGTGGGCGGAGCTTCCGTTCTGACTTTAGAAGCTGTGGACTCGAGGGTCCCAGACGTCACTGAGGAAGCCGTGGGATGTCCTACTTGTTGCCCCAGGAGAGTGGACAGTTAGGAGCCTGGAGCCGGGGGGATGTCAAGCCTGTCCTGTCTCGTCTCCCGCCTGCATCCCCGGCTTGTGGACACAGGGCAAGCCGGTGCTGGTCGGGCCGGGTTGGGGCCCAGCTCCGGACCTTGTGGCTGCATTTGTGAGCGGGCGCGGGCCACAGCTCGTGGAGGAGCTGAGGAGTCAGTTTATTTCCACGCAGATGCTGAGGGTATTTTTAAACCTAACAAGGTCACGTGACAGCAGTCATCTGGATTTCCACAGCGTTTTGTGCCCCAAAGTCACTTTTGCAAGCACAGGGTTTCCGGAAGGGAGCTGATGATACCGTCCTTTGTTTATTCTTCCTGGGGCCCTCACAGTGGGCGTTTCAATCCGAGGCTAAGGCGTCTGTACCTTCCGCAGACTTTAGGTAAATGACGAGTGTCCACTGCACGACGGGTGACACGTTCCTGCGTAGGCCTCCTGGGGCTGGAGGGACAGCAGTCAACACTCGGGCCTGAGCATCTGCGCGAACGGCAGGCAGGTTCCCGTGCGCCAGGCCCGGGCACGAGCATTTACAGCCCGCTACCGAGCCCACGCCGCCCAGACGCGTCCCATGAGATCCTGAGGACGCAGAGGTGCAGCCACGGCCCCATCTGCCTGGGGCTCGGGGCTCCTAGGGAGCAGGGGGCCTTCATCCCGGTTCCTGCGGGTGTTCTCGTCGCTCTGGAAGAGTGGAGCCTGTCAACATTCCCCAATGCGGCCCGACCAGCCGCGTGCCCCGCCAGCAGGAAGCAGGCCCGGGGCCCCGCCGCACTCACAGTGCCGACATCACGGCATCTCTAAGGACGCAGGCCTGGGGCCAGGGCGTCCTCTGGCCACACGTGGGCAGCCTCACATCCCCCAAAGTGTCTTTGTGGGCAGGGTGCGTGTCGTCCACGTGACCCCTTGTGACAGGGGCATCCACGGAGCCTGTCACGGCAGGAGCGAGGCTGTGGGTCAGAAGGGGCGGCCTCGGTCGCTGAGCCTTCCATCGCCGGAGGCAGTTGGCTGGGTCTGAACCTGCATGAAGAGGATCCCCCTGCAGCCACCGCGTGAAGCCGGGGCTGTTCTCCCCGAGTGGGGCAGAGCACGGGCGGGTTGCCCCCCCCAGACTCTGACAGCAGCAGAGGGGCGCGGAAATTCGAGTTCTGGGCATCTTCTTCCCTCCCTGCCAGGGCCCGACCCACGCGGCTGTCAGAGCTGGCACCGGGAGGTGGGAGGCACCGCGGACAGCCCCACGCGAGAGCGGAGCGCTTCTCTCCGTGGGCTCGGGACAGGCCTGGTGCCCACCTGGGCCACCAGAGCCCCCTCCGAGGCCCCTAGCAGCCTGCGCCTGGGTGCGTGTGTCAGCAAAGCTGGGGTCGGGGCAGATTGCTCCTCCGCGCTGCTCTGGAAACCCTGACTGGCCACCTTCCAAGCCACCAAGTTGAGAGCAAAGGAGGAGTTTGATGGCAGTGAAAACTGGCAGCTTTGCAGCTGCAAACCTGACTCGCTTAAGCTAAGAGAACCCTGGCGGCCAGGACTGGCCGGCGGGCAGCTGACGCCCGTGCGGGACCTGCGTTCCGAGCTGGCCGTGCTGCATCTCCCTGCCCCCCAGACGACACCTGCAAGACCCCTGCATCCGGGCGGTGCAGCCTTTCAAGGGCTCAACTGCATTTTCTCTAAGCACGTGTGGAGGCGGCCTGTAAATTCCTCATTTTTACTGTTCCACTTAATCTTCCTTAAAAGCCACCGGTACAATTGAGGAAGCAGCTTCCAATTATGAAACCGTGCAGACTTGATGTGTGTGAGGCACGTACCTGCCCCGCCTCTGCCCCCGACACCGAGGAGAGCGTGCTGGAGGCCGTCCGTCGGATCCCACGGAACAACCCGCGGAGCCTGCAGCTTGGCGGTTTGGCTGCCACGGGGAGGGTTTCCACAGCAGCCTCGCCTCCTGCCTCTTAGGGTTACAGGTGTGCCTCAGCTCTTTCCCGACCATCCGGTGCCCTGGTGGAGGTCCCCACAGGTTGTAAAGAAAAGGGCACCAAGTCACCCCATGAACTGCCCGCCCTTCTGCCTTCTCTCTCCCCTCTGATCCTTCTGTCTTCTCCTGTCCCCCCATCTCACCTCCCCACCATCCCTGCCTGTCCCCCATCCCTTCTGCCCCTCCTGTGCCCTCCTGTCCCCCCATCTCCCCATTCCCCTCCCCTCCTATCCCCCCAGCTCCCATCCCCTCCTGTCCCCTCCTATTTCTCCTGTCTCCCCATCTCCTCCGTCCCCCCATCCCCTCCTGTCCCCTCCATCCCCCATCCCCTCAGCTCTCCCCACGTCTGTCCTGCAGCATCGATTCACCATCTGTTCTCCAGATGGAGTCCCGGGACCCAGACCTCCCAGGGGCTTCAGTTAGTCTTTGAAAACGCAGAAGTCCTGTAAGCATCTGGGTAACCGGTGGCTGAGCTGTCTACGCACCCAGGGCACATCTGAAGGAACCGTCAGTCCTGGGGACCTCGGGGTGATTTGTCTGTGGACGGGTCCCTCATCCTGAAAACATCCGACTCCTCAGGCATGAAGATGCAATCTCAGGATCCCATGGCCCTTTTCATCCATCTTGTCCTGAAACAGTTCCTTCTCTGGAGAAACAGGTGGTAAACCGATCATTAAGTCCCAGTGTAAACGTGATCTCACGGTACCAGGTGCTCCAGGAATCCAGAGACCCTGGGGGAGGGGGGTGTCTCACAAGGAGCGGCCTCCTGACCTGGTCCTGATGGAGAGCCAGAGCCGGGAGCCACCCAAGAAGAAGACTCGGCGCTCGGAGGACCTCGGAGACCTCGGGGAGCCCAGGGTGTTATTTATGTATTTTGTGTCCCACCTCATTCTGAAAAGGACTGATTCGGGTGTAAAACACTATAAGCAGACAGAAGGTAAGGGGAGGAAATAAGTGCAAGTGAGGGGTGTGAGCCGCTGAACAAGAGGCGCCCAAGCTCCCCGGGCGAGGTCTCTGTTCCCTCCAGTTGTATCCTGGGCCCCAGGGGAGCCCGGACACTAGACGGCACACAATGAGAACGAGTGAAGCGAGTGACCCTGCACTCTGGCTGTGGACGGGGCTGAGTGTCCTGGAGAAGAGGGCAGTTACTACAGGGGTCAGGATATCTAAGTGGCAAAAGCAAAGGATCGCTCTGAAAAAATAAACTAAAAGAGAAAAAAGAAAGAAAACCGGGTATTCTTGATAATCCAACACGACACACAAAAAATCAGGTTGTCATGGGGGGCCTCCCAGAAAGGAAGGGAACTGGGAGAATTCGGTGCGTGGAGGGCAGGAGTGGGGCTGACCCGAGGGCCAGGCATCCACTCGTGTCCCCAGAGTGTGTAAAGAGTCCGGCGTGTGAGGCCGTCGTGCAGTGCACGTCATGGTGAGCCGTCTTTGCTAATAACCCCACGGAGAGAAAACCTCATTCTGCAGAAACAAGCACAGACCTTGCTGAGTCGGGAGCACGTCTCTGACCTGTGATCCGGCCCCGACCCTTTGCCCTCGGACGCTGACTCCAAGACACCCTCACCCTCCCTCCTCTGTGCTCCCACAGGTACAGTCACTCACTTGCCTATTTCACTGAGAAACCGAAAGAAGATGCCTTTTGCCTCTTCCGTGGAATAAACAATTAAACCAAGACAGCATTGGGGTAAGATTGCAGAGATGCCCGTGCAGAAGTATAGATGCCCAGCCACAGAATTCCCTCAGGATTCTCAGAGGGGACCCCTTCTGGGATGGAGATGCCTCTGGACGCTGTGTGCTGGACCCGTAATCCCTCCTGTACCCACAATACCCACAAGTGCGGGGAGCATTCAGGGGTTTGTGGGGCACTTCCACACCCCTGGCCCGGGGCCACTACGCGTGAGCCTCCAGCTTGCTCAGCGCGTACCTCCGGGGGCGGGGGGCGAGCTGTGCACACAGACACGTGTACCTGGTGCCGTGGGATGGGTGAGTGACCTGCCTGGTGCGCAGCACCTTCCTGACCTCAGAAACTAAAAAGCAAAGGCAAAGCAAATGTAGCAGGAGCTTCTTGGGCATTATGTCCTTTAAGGCTTTGCATGATCTTGGGAGGCGACCTCCTAGCCCTCGTTTAGTGGCGAGAACCCTGGGTCTTGGGGAGGTTGGGTGACCTGCCAACAGGGCCGCAGAGGCAGGTCTGAGCTCAGAGCCCTCTCCCCACCGCCGTTTTCCCGTTGGCACAAAATCATGGGAGCTCATCTCTCAGCACTCCTGGTAGGATTCTGTAGCACTTCCAATAACAGATAAAAAGTAGAACCTTTCTTTTTTTCTCTGGGATCCCACGATCCAGTGACAACATGTATATTCACAGGGAGCTGTACAAGTGTCAGGTTACCTGTGTAAAGTGCGGTTGGGGAAGCATCCAGGCACCTTCTGCTTTGACGCCATCACATCCAGGGGAATGTGCAAAACGCATTTTCAGATACCAATAGTTTCCTCTTTGTTTAAAAAAGTTGCCTTTTTTTGACGTCCACCGGCATTTTCCAGGAGAGCTATATTTAATTCTCCTGGCACGTTTTCTTTTTTACAGGACATTTCATTTCGCTAGATAGTTCTTAAGCAGAAGAACTCCATAGCCAAATGGTTATTGAACATCACCGTCGTAAATCACTCCTCTCTGGAGCGCACGTGGGTGTCGCACAGAACACTTTGTCAGCAGTTCTGCACCCAGTATAGGCCTGAGGTGTCCAAGGGTCTCAGAAAAATCAGAGCCGGGCAAGGGAAGGTGTGTTGCTGACCCAGCACGAGTTCGTTCTGCGCGTTTTCTCTCAGGGTCTCACAGGCGAAATAATAACATATTATTATGTTATTATTTGGAGGGTTCAGAGTCTTGGACATAACAACTTTTGCCCACTTAGCCAAAACGCAAACTGGGCTGCTCTGAGAGGAGGAACCCTGGAGGGGTTATGTTAATGCGGGTAGTTGAAGCGGAGCTGGACTCTGGGGTCCAGGAGAGCAAAGGGAACCTGCAGGCACAGGGAGAGCCCGGCACCCGGGGTTCCGGGGCAGACTGGGCACACGGAGGCGGCGTTGGGGGAAGCAGGCACCGCCCCGTGGAGCCGAGGAGAGCGCGGGCAGAGCACGGACCTCTAGCTCTGTGGGTGGAGTTTGGGCAGTCAGGGAGGCTGCGGCGTCAAGGACAGTGAGGGCTCAAGCCACCTGCTGGCACATCCTCCTGGCCCAAATCGAACTTCAGAAAAGAACGCTCACCCACCAGCCACACGGCCGCCCGTTGGGGGCCCACCTCTGTCAGACTCTGGCAGGACGCAAACTTGGGGGCAAGGATGTCCCCCTGTGTCCCTGACACCCAGACAGCACCTGGCATGTCGTGGGTGGTCAGTGCGTGTTCGCCATTGAGCCTGTGACTCTGTCCCGCCACCTCCCTCCCCTGCAGACTGGACACATCAACGGGAGGCTGGGCTGACGGTCAGCAGCGCTTTAACTGTTCACACAGACCCTGCGTCTGACGGGCCGGGCCTCGGGTAAGGATGTCAGGGGAAAGCGACCCCCCGAGCATTCCTGACATCACAGACCAGCCCCACACACACCCTCAGCGAGCTTTTTCTGAGAGGCATGTCTGCTCCTTCCTGGGCTTCCTGCTGGGTACCTGTCGGTGGAGAATTTTCCATGGGATCTGGCACTGCTGTTTCCAAGCATCGTTTCCCTTCACCCTGATTCACAGGGTGACTGCACCTCTGTGCTCGGGCTCCACTCCTATCCTCGCGCTCCTGGTGGTTTTTACCTGATGACACCTGCCCTGTGTTTGCAGCCGACAGAAAGGAGGCAAGACCACTCCTCGCTCCGCAGCGGTGGCCGAGAGGGGCCACGCAGACACGGCTGGGTCTTTGCAGAGATCAGGGAGGGGGGGGTCTCAGCTGGGCGCCCCTGAGCAGGGGGGCACCTGGCGCACGAGATGACAGGTGAGCCAGGCAGGCAGGTGCAGTCGCGGGGTAAGAGGCAGGCAGGAGTCAGGAGGCTCCGGCCGGAGGGAGCAGGCGTTGGGGACACCGCCCGCCTCTCCCGGTCCTGCAGGAACGTCACGCGTGTGCCCCCCTCAGTCCCCTCCCTCTGGGGACTGAGAATGGCTTCCGCAGTGACTCTTCTTCCCTCCGTGTGTCATATCCCTGCTGCCCAGTGTAGATGCAGGACAGTAACACCATGGTGTGCTCACTGTTGCTAAGAAATATTCGTGGGATGAGGCAGCACATGGATAAAAGGAGGGAAAGTGTCTGTGAGTCAGGAAGAGTCCTGCTCAAGTGTATTCACAACAGAGGCCACGACGGGGGCACAGCCCCAGTGTCTGTGGACGGATGAGTGGATAAAGAACACGTCACACACACACACACACACACACACACACACACACACACACACGGGAATATTATTCACCCATGAAAAAGGAGGTCCTGACCTTGAGGGCATTATGCTCAGTGAGATAAACCAGACAGAGGAAGACAAAAACTGCATGATCTCACTTAGACTTGAAATATACAAACGTCCAATACGTAGAAGCAGAGGGTAGATGGGGGTGACCAGGGGCCAGAGGGCGGGGCAGGTGGGCAGGAGCTGGTCACAGGGACAAAGCTGCAGGGACACAGGGTAAGCAGTCCCGAGACTACTGTCCAGCACGGTGACTGCAGTTGATAACACTGGGTCACATCCTGGAAATTTGCTCAGGGAGTGGATCCCAGGTTCTCTGACCACACACAGAGGTCACCATGTGAGCCAGACGTGCCAACTATCTTGGCTGTAGTAACCATTTCACTGTGTGCACGTGTCTCAAACCAGCATGCTGGGCACCCTAAATATATACAATTCTTGTTTAAAAATACAATTTTTGAAAAAGAGATAGTCCTGCTTGAAAGCTGGGACTGTAACTGGATGACCACACTACATGGTCTATGATTTTTCTGGGCATGAATGAGTGAAACTCATGGGTTCCTAAGAAACTGAATTTACAGGGTCTTTTGGGGTGTTTTTTTCCTTTTGTTGTTTTGGGATTGTTGTTGTTGTTTTTAATTTTAGAATTTTATTTATTTTTTATACAGCAGGTTCTTATTAGTTATCCATTTTATACGTATCAGTGTATACATGTCAATCCCAATCTCCCAATTCATCACACCACCATCCCCCCACCATCACTTTCCCCCCTTGGTGTCCATACGTTTGTTCCCTACATCTGTGTCTCTATTTCTGCCCTGCAAACCACTTCATCTGTACCATTTTTCTAGGTTCCATATATATGCGTTAATATTCGATATTTGTTTTTCTCTTTCTGACTTACTTCACTCTGTATGACAGTCTCTAGATCCATCCACGTCTCTACAAGTGACTCAGTTTCCTTCCTTTTTATGGCTGAGTAATATTCCACTGTATATATGTACCATATCTTCTTTATCCATTCGTCTGTCGATGGGCATTTAGGTTGCTTCCATGATGTGGCTATAGTAAATAGTGCTGCAGTGAACATTGGGGGCGCATGTGTCTTTTTGTATTATGGTTTTCTCTGGGTATGTGCCCAGTAATGAGATTGCTGGGTCATATGGTAATTCTATTTTTAGTTTTTTAAGGAACCTCTATAAGGTTCTCCATAATGGCTGTATCAATTTGCATTCCCACCAACAGTGCAAGAGGGTTCCCTTTTCTCCACACCCTCTCCAGCATTTGTTGTTTGTAGATTTTCTGATGATGCCCATTCTGACTGGTGTGAGGAGATACCTCATTGTAGTTTTGATTGCATTTCTCTAATAATTAGTGATGTTGGGCAGCTTTTCATGTGCTTCTTGGCCATCTGTATGTCTTCTTTGGAGAAATGTCTCTTTAGGTCTTCTGCCCATTTTTGGATTGGGTTGTTTGTTTCTTTAATATTGAGCTGCATGAGCCGTTTATATATTTTGGAGATTAATCCTTTGTCCATTGATTTCATTTGCAAATATTTGCTCCCATTCTGAGGGTTGTCTTTTCGTCTTGTTTATAGTTTCGTTTGCTTTGCAAAAGATTTTAAGTTTCATTAGGTCCCATTTGTTTATTTTTGGTTTTATTTCCATTACTCTAGGAGGTGGATCAAAAAAATCTTGTTGTGATTTATGTCAAAGAGTGTTCTTCCTATGTTTTACTCTAAGAGTTTTATAATGTCCGGTCTTAGATATAGGTCTCTAATCCATTTTGAGTTTACTTTTGTGTATGGTGCTAGGTAGGGTTAGAACCTACCATTCTTTTACATGTAGCTGTCCAGTTTTCCCAGCACCACTTATTGAAGACACTGTCTTTTCTCCATTGTGTATCCTTGCCTCCTTTGTCATAGATTAGTTGACCATAGGTGTGTGGGTTTGTCTCTGGGCTTTCTATCCTCTTCTATTGATCTATATTCCTGTTTTTGTGCCAGTACCATGTTGTCTTGATGACTGTAGCTTTGTAGTATAGTCTGAAGTCAGGGAGCCTAATTCCTCCAACTCCATTTTTCTCCCTCAAGACTGCTTTGGCTATTTGGGGTCTTTTGTGTCTCCATACAAATTTTAAGATTTTTTGTTCTAGTTCTGTAAAAAAAACTGCCATTGGTAATTTGATAGGGATTACATTGAATCTGTAGATTGCTTTGGGTAGTATAGTCATTTTCACAATATTTATTCTTCCAATCCAAGAACGTGGTATATCTCCTCATCTGCTTGTACCATCTTTAATTTCTTTCATCAGTGTCTTATAGTTTTCTGCATACAGGTCTTTTGTCTCCCTAGGTAGGTTTATTCCTAGGTATTTTATTCTTTTTGTTACAGTGGTAAATGGGAGCATTTCCATAATTTCTCTTTCAGATTTTTCATCATTAGTGTATAAGAATGCAAGAGATTTCTGTGCATTAATTTTGTATCCTGAAACTTTACCAAATTCATTGATTAGATCTAGTTGTTTTCTGGTGGCATCTTTAGGATTCTCTATGTATAGTATCATGTCATCTGCAGACAGTGACAGTTTTACTTCTTCTTTTCCAATCTGTATTCCTTTTATTTCTTTTTCTCCTCTGATTGCCGTGGCTAAGACTTCCAAAACTATGTTGAATAATAGTGGCCAGAGTGGACATCCGTGTCTTGTTCCTGATCTTAGAGGAAATGGTTTCAGTTTTTCACCGTTGAGAATGATGTTTGCTGTGGGTTCGTCATATTTGGCCTTTATTACGTTGATGTAGGCTCCCTCTATGCCCACTTTCTGGAGTTTTTTTTTCATAAATGGGTGTTGAATTTTGTCAAAAGCCTTTTATGCATCTATTGAGATGATCATATGGTTTTTATTCTTCAATTTGTTAATATGCTGTATCACATTGATTGATTTGCGTATATTGAAAAATGCTTGCATCCCTGGGATAAATCCCACTTGATCATGGTGTACAATACTTTTAATGTGTTGTCGGATTCTGTTTGCTAGTATTTTGTTGAGGATTTTTGCATCTATATTCATCACTGATATTGGTCTGTAATTTTCTTTCTTTGTAGTATCTTTGTCTGGTTTTGGTATCAGGGTGATGGTGGCCTCATAGAATGAGTTTGGGAGTGTTCCTTACTCTGCAGTTTTTTGGAAGAGTTTGAGAAGGATGGGTGTTAGCTCTTCTCTAAACGTTTGATAGAATTCACCTGTAAAGCCATCTGGTCCTGGACTTTTGTTTGTTGGAAGATTTTTAATCACAGTTTCAGTTTCATTACTTGTGATTGGTCTGTTCGTATTTTTTATTTCTTCCTGGTTCAGTCTTGGAAGTTTATACCTTTCTAAGAATTTGTCCATTTCTTCCAAGCTGTCCATTTTATTGGCATAGAGCTGCTTCTAGTAGTCTCTTAGGATGCTTTGTATTCCTGCGATGTCTGTTGTAACTTCTCCTTTTTCATTTCTAATTTTATTGATTTGAGTCCTCTCCCTCTTTTTCTTGATGAGTCTGGCTAATGGTTTGTCAGTTTTGTTTATCTTCTCAATGAACCAGCTTTTAGTTTTACTGATCTTTGCTATTGTTTTCTTTGTTTCTGTTTCACTTATTTCTGCTCTGATCTTTATGATTTCTTTCCTTCTACTAACTTTGGGTTTTGTTTGTTCTTCTTTCTCTAGTTCCTTTAGGTGTAAGGTTAGATTGTTTATTTCACATTTTTCTTGTTTCTTGAGGTAGGCTTTATTGCTATAAATCTCTCTCTTAAAACTGCTTTTGCTGCATCCCAAAGGTTTTGGATTGTCGTGTTTTCGTTGTAATTTGTCTGTAGGTATTTTTTGATTTCCTCTTTGATTTCTTCAGTGATCTCTTGGTTATTTAGTAACGTATTGTTTAGCCTCCATGTGTTTGTGTTTTTTACGTTTTTTTCCCCTGTAATCGATTTCTAATCTCATAGTGTTGTGGTCAGAAAAGATGCTTGATATGATTTCAATTTTCTTAAATTTACTGAGGCTTGATTTGTTACCCAAGATGTGATCTGTCATGCAGAATGTTCCGTGTGCACTTAAGAAGAAAGTGTAATCTGTTTTTGGATGGAATGTCCTCTAAATATCGATTAAATCTATCTGGTCTATTATGTCATTTAAAGCTTGTATTATTAATTTTCTGTTTGGATGATCTGTCCATTGGTGTAAGTGAGATGTTAAAGTCCCCTACTATTGTGTTACTGTCGATTTCCTCTTTTATAGCTGTTAGCAGTTGCCTTATGTATAGAGGTGCTCCTGTGTTGGGTGCATATATATTTATAATTGCTATATCTTCTTCTTGTATTGATCCCTTGATTATTATGTAGTGTCCTTGTCTCTTGTAACATTCTTTATTTTAAAGGCTATTTTATCTGATATGAGTACGGCCACTCCAGCTTTCTTTTGATTTCCATTTGCATGGAATATCTCTTTTCCATCCCTTCACTTTCAGTCTGTATGTGTCCCTCGGTCTGAAACGGGTCTCTTGTAGATAGCATATATATGCGTTATGTTTTTGTATCCATTCAGCAAGCCTGTGTCTTTTGGTTGGAGTGTTTAATCCATTCACATTTAAGCTAATTATTGATATGTATGTTCCTATTACCATTTTCTTAATTGTTTTCAGTTTGTTTTTGTAGGTCCTTTTCCTCTCTTGTGTTTCCCACTTAGAGAAGTTCCTTTAGCATTTGTTGTAGAGCTGGTTTGGTGGTGCTGAATTCTCTTAGCTTTTGCTTGTCTGTAAAGCTTTTGATTTCTCCATTGAATCTGAATGAGATCCTTGCCGGGTAGAGTAATCTTAGTTGTAGTTTCTTCCCTTTCATCACTTTAAGTATATCATGCCACTCCCTTCTGACTTGTAGAGTTTCTGCTGAGAAATCAGCTGTTAACCTTATGGGAGTTCCGTTGTATGTTATTTGTCGTTTTTCCCTTGCTGCTTTCAATACTTTTTCTTTGTCTTTATTTTTTTGCCAATTTGATTACTATGTGTCTTGGCATGTTTCTCCTTGGGTTTATCCTGCCTGGGACTCTCTGTGCTTCCTGGACTTGGGTGGCTATTTCCTTTCACATGTTGGGGAAGTTTTCGACTATAATCTCTTCAAATATTTTCTCGGGTCCTTTGTCTCTCTCTCTTTTCTTTCTGGGACCCCTATAATGCAAATGTTGTTGTGTTTAATATTGTCCCAGAGGTCCCTTAGGCTGTCTTCATTTCTTTTCATTCTTTTTTCTTTATTCTGTTCCATGGCAGTGAATTCTACCATTCTGTCTTCCAGGTCACTTATCCGTTCTTCTGCCTCAGTTATTCTGCTATTGATTCCTTCTAGTGTATTTTTCATTTCAGTTATTGTATTGTTCATCTCTGTTTGTTTGTTCTTTAATTCTTCTAGATCTTTGTTAAACATTTCTTGCATCTTCTGGATCTTTGCCTCCATTCTTTTTCCGAGGTCCTGGATCATCTTCACTATCATTATTCTGAATTCTTTTTCTGGAAGGTTGCCTATCTCCACTTCAGTTAGTTGTTTTTTTGTGGTTTTATCTTGGTCCTTCATCTGGTACATAGCCCTCTGCCTTTTCATCTTGTCTATCTTTCTGTGAATGTGGTTTTTGTTCCACAGGCTGTAGGATTGTAGTTCTTCTTGCTTCTGCTGTCTGCCCTCTAATGGGTGAGGCTACCTAAGAGGCTTGTGCAAGCTTCCTGATGGGAGGGACTGGTGGTTGGTAGAGCTGGGTGTTGCTCTGGTGGGCAGAGTTCAGTAAAACTTTAATCCACTTGTCTGCTGATGGGTGGGGCTGGGTTCCCTCCCTGTTGGTTGTTTGGCCTGAGGTGGCCCAACACTGGAGCCTACCCAGCTCTTTGGTGGGGCTAATGGTGGACTCTGGGAGGGCTCATGCCAAGGAGTACCTCCCAGAACTTCTGCTGCCAGTGTCCTGTCCTCACAGTGAGACACAGCCACCCCCGCCTCGGCAGGAGACCCTCCAACACTAGCTGGTAGGTCTGGTTCAGTCTCCCATGGGGTCACTGCTCCTTCCCCTGGGTCCTGATGCACACACTACTTTGTGTGTGCCCTCCAAGAGTGGAGTCTCTGTTTCCCCCAGTCCTGTCAAAGTCCTGCAATCAAATCCTGCTAGCCTTCAAAGTCTGATTCTCTAGGAATTCCTCCTCCCATTGCCACACCCCCAGGTTAGGAAGCCTGACGTGGGGCTCAGAACCTTCACTCCAGTGGGTGGACTTCTGTGGTATAAGTGTTCTCTAGTTTGTGAGTCACCCACCCAGCAGTTATGGGGTTTGATTTTATTGTGATTTCGCCCCTCCTACCATCTCACTGTGGCTTCTCCTTTGTCTTTGGATGTGGGGTATCTTTTTTGGTGAGTTCCAGTGGCTTCCTGTTGGTGATTGTTCAGCAGTTAGTTGTGATTCCGGTAGTATCACAAGAGAAAGTGAGCGCACGTCTTTCCTTTCGTTTTTGTTTTGTTTTTATCAGATCGGCTTGGTGTGTTTCAGGGTTCGACTCCTGACATGGACAACTTGAAAAAGATGGGTTTACAAGCTGTGCTAGAATTTTCAGCGAGTGCCTCATGGCTGGCAAGGTTTCTCTTCTCCACCTTTCTATCCCTCCCTAACATTAATTGAAAGTGACTAAACAGAACTTCAGAATGAAAATTAATGAGCTTGTAAAATATGGCATATTTGTCGGAATGCCAGGTGGTGTCATCTGCTCTGTGTTTGGCATTTCTCCCTATCGATTAAGTTAAAGCGCTATTTTAAAATACCAGCCCCAATTCTTCCTCTTCTCTTTGCATTTAGCCTAAACTGCTTTCTAAGTGTCGCCTTAGCTACGAAACTGAAATAGTAAAACAGGTGCCGAGGGTCCAGCTGTTCCCTGTTTTTCTTTAGATGTTAGGTTTGAGCCTGTGCTCACACATGGGGTGGGGTACTAGGGAGAAACCTGCTCTTGCTACATTTCTTTTGCTACTTTTTCCTCACGTTTCTTTGAATCGAGACACACACATTAAGCAGTTCTTAGTAGCTGATAATCTGTTCTTCACCCAGTGTGTACCCAAGACCACCCTCAGGCTCGGTGATGTGGTGATAGGAGATGGTTATGGTGATTACAGGGAAAGGATAACAACCAAGAATGAGGTGCATAGGGCAGGAGAGGCCGGGCACAGCCCCTGGAGTCAGACTTAGTTCTCCAGCAGCCACGTGTGACAGGTTGTACGGGGCAAGGGCCCATAGGGAAACTCCTGGAGCCTGTGTGCAGGGCTCGGTCACGTAGGTATGAGGCCAAAGATGCCACCTCACCCCAGGCATCCAGCAAACAAAACAGGCATTCCCTGGTGAGCACACAGCAGCATCAAGTATCTGGCGTGGCCCAAGGCCCCGGGTTTACAAAGACACTCTTATCAGGCAGGACATCCCAAGGGCTCCGAGGTCACCTCCCAGGAGTGTCCAGGCCGGTCCTTTCTCTGGAATCTGTGGCGTTAGGACACCTGGATATGCTGAGTTAGCCCTTGTGCTCACCGAGCCCAGGCAAAGCTGCTCATCCTTGATAAACACTAGAAATGATTTCTGTGTGATCCATCTTCTGTGAGCAGTGTGAGATGCTCTTGGGGGCGAGAGGAAGTGTTTGTGATGGGGCACTGGAAATGCTCATGGTGTGTATCTGGTGGAGTTAATAGCCACAGGGAGTCAACTGAGAGGATATTTTCTTTCCTCTGGTCAAGGCTTCACATCTGTTTATTTGACATGAGATGACTACGTTAGTTTGCTAGAGCTGCCATAACAGAATGCCACAGCGTCCCCCAAATTCACATGTTGAAACCTAACCCCAATGGGATGGTGTTAGGAGGGGGGCCTTTGGGAGGTGATGAGGTCATGAGGGTGGGGCCCCCATGATGGGATCAGTGCCCTCATAGCAGAGACCGCACAGAGCCCCCAGCCCTTCCTGCACATGGGGACACAGGGTGAAGACGCCGTCTGTGAACCAGGAAGGGGATCCTTGCCCGACACTGAACCTGCTGGTGCCTTGGCCTTGGATGTCCAGCCTCCAGCACTGGGAGAAACAGATGATTTTGTTTTATAAGCCCCCCAGTCTATGGCATTTTGTTATAGCAGCCTGAACAGACTAAGATACCTGGACTGGGTGGTTTAAATAACAGAAATGTATTCTCTTATAGTCCTGAGCTCAGGGTGTGGGCAGGTTGGTTCATGCTGAGGCCTCTCTCCTTCGAGCTGTGTCCTTATGGGGTCATCTCTGTGACCACATGCATCTCTGGTGTCCCTGTGCATCCAGATTCCCTCTTCTTATAAGGACACCAGTCAGACTGGATTAGGACCCATCCTAACAGCCTCCTTTTAACTCCACAACCTCTTCAAAGGCCCCACCTCCAAGTGTATCACATTCTGAGGTCCTGGGGTTAGAGCTTCGACACATGAATTCGGGGCTCACAATTCAGCCCGTAAGAATAATCTTCTTTTAACAAACCTATTGGTACCCTGTACCACTCCCAGCAGTGGGTTCCAGGCTCCAGTTTAAGAACTGCTACCAGCCTGTGACAAGATTTCCTTGCCTGCAGCCTGAGAAAAGTAGGATATTGTAGTGAGATTAAAAAAAAAAAAAATGCATTGAAGTTAAAGGACCACTCTTTGCTCTGAGGTTGCATCCCTCCTGTATTTTCACGTTCTTTTATAATATTATTGTGAAAATGATGGTGTTTTTATTTTCATTTTTCCTACTTGACGAAATAAGATGCTGGCGACCCTGAGTTGTTTGCTTTAATTGGGGATTTCGATGTGGCCTCACTTCCTGCCAGGCTTCCCCACCCTCCGTGGGCCCGAGCCCTCTGACTAAGGGTGGTCCCCACACATGGCATCTCCAGCCCCGCTTCTCAGGACACTCTCCCTGCCCCCTGAGATGGAGGGGAGACTTCCCTCCTCACGGTGCCCGTGCAGATAAAACCTGCAGTCTGGACGCAGACATCGGGATCCACCAGCCACTTGACCTTGACAAGTTCCCAGACCCTGGGCCCCTTGTGCCTCAGCTTCCTGCTCCGTAGGATGGGAATGTTGTCAAGTTGTCCTGAGGACGCCCTGGTACGACTCATGGCACGGACTCAGGGTCTCCTGCTCAGCTGCACGACGCTGCATGCACCTCTGTTGGGGTAAATGTTGCCACTTACAGGCAAAGGTGCGTTCTTGGTCCAGACGTCTGAACACATCAGACATCCCGGGAGGGCTCACCGTCTGCAGCTACTTTCAGAGGCTTCCAAACTAGATATTGAGACAATTGGTAATTCAGAGGACAAGTTCGAAAGCACCTGTTATCTGGCTCTTTGCAAAGACCATCCCTATGGAGCAGTAGCAGGTGAGGGACTGAGCTGTGGCAGCAGAGTTAACAGCAGGGGACTCCTGGGGCCCCATGAACTTCATGTGAAATAGGGTTTTGGAGAATCCTTTCCTTTACCTGAAGATGCAGGTTCGCGTCCTCTCAGGGTGGACGTCAGTCCTTCTGCTTTTCTTCTCCAGATAAACCTGTTGGATTTCTTTTATCACCACTGAGAACTACATGGTATCGCTTCCTCTCTTGTGAACTGGCTGCTAAAATCTAGAGCGGTGACATTTAGGTTCAAAATTATAAAAACGTTTTCATCCCAGGCTCTCTCCCTTCCTTGAAAATAGTTTCTGATATTACTTCCATGTTTTTAATCTGACCTGTCCTGTTTGACACATTTTAACATGAAAAGCCATCTTGATTATTTTAAGAAAATAGGTTACAAACTACAAAGTAATTGGGTTAATAATGCAAGCTTTCCTTTAGCAATAGAATTGTCAATAAAACATGACACTTTGCACATTCTAACCCTGTGGTTCCCGTAGCCCTGTGTGTTATGTGTATTAGCTCATTTGATGTGTGCCCTGATCTGGGGGAGAGTGGACAGGTCATCACCTCCATTTCAGAAGGAGCCGGAGCAGAGGCTTTGGAACCGTCAGGTGCTGCCAATGCAAACATTCAACTTTTCTGAGCTTTCTTTGGTCGGTATAATGAGGCTTGGAACACCTACTGCAGAGCTGTTGTAAAGTTAAACAAGCATGTTTGTAGTGTGTCCCTGTCATTATCGCTAGTGACAGCCCTCTAGGAGAAAAGCACGAGGCAGAGGTCAATGACTCAACGAGGCAGGAAGAGCGGGGCGGCCTTGACCTCCCACGCTGCTTCCCCTGGGGCAGCTTCCGGCTGCTGGGTCACACCCGGGGTCCGAGCTTTGCAGACGGACGGGCCTGAGTCCCTCGCTGCCGTGTCCTCCCGGTAGCTGTGAGGCGGCTGTGGACCTCAGCCTTCCAGACGCCGTGGGAGCAGCATGCTGGATTCAGCGTCACACGCACCTGCAGATGCACCCCTCCCCCGATGTGTTCCCCGTCCCTGGCCTTCCTGTGCTTTGGGATCTGGGGAGTCATCCCCAGGTGGGTTTGGATGTGTCTTGACTTACCCTGGAAATTCACCACCAAGCTCTGTGGCCTTGCTCGGACATACTATTAGATATTAAACATCGGTGGGGTTGACTAACTCTGTGAGTAAATATTATGGTGCGTGGAGCGAGATATCGTGAGATGCTACCTGCTGAGGAAGGATCTGGTGCTTTGCTCCGGAAGCTCTGTTTAGGAAAGCACTCCTGGGAGAGGACCCATCTTCAAGGGCCGATGGGTCCAGGGTGCCCTTTCCCTTCCCATTAACCTGCACAGGTAAAGCGCAGCAGGGCTGTACACCGTGACGTTAAATATTAACACTTAACTATACAGCTGAGGTATGTAAGCTAGATATCAGAGAAACACGGGCAGCCTCTCGTCCTCCCCCAGGACTGAGACACCAAGTGACCACAGCCTCGTTGAAGAGAAACGGAAACTCGTGACTCCCCATGAATTACATTACGGTTGTGTTGTCACATCATAAATCCTGGGGATGCCTTACGTTGTTTACGTATTTGTTTAACGTTCAAGAGAGACGCTTGCGCCTGGATCTCCAGGCAAAGCCTTAGGAATGTGCCGCGTTTATAAATGTCCTGGGGTTTTCCCCAGAATTGGAAACAAACGAATATAACCTCAAAACTAATATAAAGGGGAGGAAAACACAGCTTTCATTTGGAAAGAGGTGCCTTTACAAGGCGCAGTAATTTCTCTAACGTGTAAAATCCGCCGATTATTGAAATTCAGGCAGAAGTAACCGGCTCACCGTGCTTCCTGCTTCCGGGACCGGAGATTGCAGGTGAGGCCCGGCAGCTCCCCTGGAGGCTCCCCCGGCTGCCGGCGCATCTGGGGACACACGTCCCGTCTCGGTCCGCCAGTCCACGCAGCCCCTCCCAGCCCCGCCACCTGGTCCAAGCCCTCGCCCGAAACTTCAAGCTCTTGGACGAGCCAGTGCTGGTGCCCCTGGTGGTAAAGGAGGCTTTGTGAGGACCACGTGGAAGGAGTGAGCCTCTCTCCCCGGTATCCCACCTCCCCTGACCCCCTCATGCCCGACACACTCACCTCCCGCCGGAGCTGTTGGTCTGACACCCAAGGGCTTCCTTCAGGGCAGAGGAGAGAGAGGAAAGAACAGGAAAGTCGTGGAAGAAGGACAGATGGCCAGTGACCCCCGGGCACTGTGATGCCCGCTCCACCTGGTGCAGCCACTGTCCAGCCCAGAGCATCTTCTCCCCTCCTCGGTCCCCGGGGGGACGACCCTCCTGGGAGCCCCGGGCTCTCCTTCCCTTCCTTCTTCAGTGCCCCCAGTGTCTGTTCTCATCACCTCCTAACTGTCCTCCCCACCGCAGTTGGATCCCGGTGACTCTCCACAAGATTAATGCTCTTAAACGTCCGTCATGCCATCACTTCCATCCATGCATCTGTAGTGATGAGTTAGCAACCGTGTCACTCGCTGGACCCGAAAGCTCGGCTGTCCACTGCCCCCCAGTTGAGGGAAGGACCTGAACCGTGAACCTGGCCCCCTGGCCTTTCCCACGTTCCTCCTTTCTGTACATCTTCTCGGCCAGGCCTACGTGCACTCGCCGGGCCCTGGACGTGCGTTTCCCTGCAGGCCTGGACTTGGAGCTCGGCCATCTGAAACGCCACTGTCTGTCTACCTGGTCACAGTCCCCCGGCCCTCAGAACAAACCCCATGGGGAGGAACAAGAGGATCCTGGGGACAGAGGACGGTGGGGGACCGTATTTTTCCAAGAACGGGTCCTCGGTATGGCAGCAGAGGGGCGGCTCTGCCCCCCACTCCAGGCCCCCGGGGGAGAGCCTGGGGTTGGAGAGCTCTGGCCCCGTGCCCACACGTGGAAGCCGCCAGGACGCAGATGGCGACTCCTTACGGAACGGCTTCCTGACCCTCAGCCGGTCCACTCTGGCAGGAGCTGCCCGAAGACGACGTGTCCCAGGTGATGGGGACAGACTTACGGTCCCCACCTGTGTCTGTTGGCTTCATGCACCTGCTTGGATCGTCAGTTGTGGGGCAGATGAGGGCATCTTATAGTTAAGTCTTTGAAAAATGTTGGAGGTTTTCATTAGCACGTGTGGACGAGAGTACAAGATAAAATCGAGGCAATTCCTGGGTAGGAAGCCTTTCTAAGGATGACACTGAACGCAGGAGTATTCATAAAAACCAATAGTTGACTTAACATAAGAATCAAATTTCTACAGGTCAAAAAGACATTGTCAACAAAATTAAAAGGCAGGAACGCAGCAGGAAAAATATTTGTGATATACGGACACAAAAATTTTAATATAGGGAAAATATCTCAAATCAATATGGAAGATACAAGTTAGTATCCCTAGAGGGAAAAAATCAACAAAGGAGAGAACAGTTATTTCACAAAGTACAAATTTCATAAGCCATGAAAAATTTCCAGTATTACTAGCAAAGAAATAAATGGAAATTGAAAAAAACCTTAAAAAAAAACAAGTCCTCCTTCTACTTACCATGTTGTTAATTTTTTTTTTAATGACAGCGGCCACCACTGTTTATGAGAGTACACATTGGTGCAGCCTTCTGGGGAAAAATTATATATCAGAAGCCTTCAAAGTGTTCATTTGCTTTGAGCCCAAGATTCTGGCTCTAGGCATTTCCTGTGAAGGATGTTCTCTTAGCATGAAAAGTTGAAAACTACCTAGATGTTCAACAGTGGGACATGAAGTGAAAGAAACTATTTGAACAATGAAACGTGACGGAGCCGCTCAGATGATGTTGCGGACGAATGTGTGAAGGGTGTGGATGCAGCAACGCAGGAAGCTTCATGAAGGTGATCGCTTTTGCGGGAGAAGGCGCGTGGCGTAGAACCTGCTGTAATGACCAGGGCCGAGCAGGGATGTCTCGAAGAAGTGAGGCTGTAGGAGATTCCCTTTCTCTGCCTAAGGAAGGATGCATGTCTTAAAATGAAGATACAGATTATTTTAAACCAATGCTCGATTGGCAGCCACGAGCCCGGACGAGTCCCCGTAGGGCTCTGCGGCTTCCTGGCCCCTTCCCCCTCCCACCGAGGCAGCAGCCCACCCCCGACGGGTCCGCCCCCCTTGCTGTCGCCCCCAAGTGTCAGACGGCGATCACGGGCTCTCGCTCAGATTGGCCACAGGTCACACACCCACCCTCCCAGTACTCGGGGGAAGGAACTTCACCAGTGGCCCTTATCTGGGTGTTCGTACTGTTTTCCTCTTTCCTCCCCACCAAACCCACCCATAAACTCCCTGATGGCTGGCGCAAGGTCATCCGTCTTAGCCTGGTCACCAGATGCCACGCTCTCAGAACAGGGCAGCCCCCTAGAAGATTACAGTCCCCCTTGGGCTTGCTGACCACAGGTGGACATCCCTCGTGGCCTCCCCCCCGGTGGCCCCCCAGACACTTCTCCATGGCAGGAAGAATCCTGGGGAAGGCACCCACTCGCCTGTGGGGTGATGCAGTCGTGTTTATCTGCTGGCCTCACACAGATGGTTGGAAGTTCACGGCAGTGAAACAGAATCTCTCTTTTCTTGGTTTTGAAACTGCACTAAGTTCAGGATTCCAGCAGAAAAATGAGAAGTCGGAAGGGCGAGAGCAGGTGTTGGGAGAATGGCAGCTCAGGGGTCCCTGGGGACGGGTCTCCCTGGGACTCTCATTCTGGCCCCGTCTGTGCTGTGGCTCAGCTCCCGTCCTGACCTCGGGGCCTCAGCACCTGCACCCGGGAAGCGGGGGCTCCGGGGGCAGACGGGAGCGGGGGGGGGCCTCCTCAGCACCGTGTGTCCCTCGTCTTTTCCGGACACCAGGAAAGTGGGCTCAGGAGGGGCTCAGAGCAGAGGCTGCTCTGTGGGGACCCGTCAGAGTCCAGGCGGGACGGGGGAGCCATGCCGTGGCCACGTAGAGGTCCTCGCGCAGATGTCAGGGACCCCCCGGAACCTGGCGTCAGGCCCCAGGGGTGTTGCCATTTGTGTACCTGTTACTGTTGTCAGAGCCGCAGGAGGGCCCGTTGCTGGGCTGACTGCAGGTTTCGCAGCATCCACGCGATTCTCATCCCGCTTGACCTGCTGCTCCGAGGACGGGGCACCCGGTTCCCTCTTACTATGGGTGGAGGGATAGACAGGCTTCACGTTCTCCTCCCTGTGGCTACGTCGGTCTTAAGAGCTTTGCTACTTGAAAATAAAGTGCGCACCCCAAATTTGTTCATGAAAAAGCCTTTGCGTGTTGCTCGTGTGACCCGTGAGTGATCCAAGCATGCCTCCGTCTTGTGTGTTACCAGCAAATCCCACGGGCTCCTAACGCGGAGGGACTTCCACCCCCCAGCCCCTCTCTTCTCCTGAGTATCTTCAGGGTTCTAGCAAAGACCCAACCTGAGCCTGTGACAGTCCCTTGCCACTTTTCATGTCTTTATCCAAGGACATTGGAGAAAAGTGCTGAAATCCTTCACGTGGCTTTCAAGTGCGATGTGATCTCAGATTTACCTTTTCTATTGCTGTCTTTTGGCAAACACGCAGACTGAAACGAGCAACCAAGTGTTGTTTCCTTCGCCCTGAGTGTGCTTTAAAAATTTTGCATATGGGGCTTCCCTGGTGGCGCAGTGGTTGAGAGTCCGCCTGCCGATGCAGGGGACACGGGTTCGTGCCCCGGTCCAGGAAGATCCCACATGCCGCGGAGCGGCTGGGCCCGTGAGCCATGGCCGCTGAGCCTGCGCGTCCGGAGCCTGTGCTCCACAATGGGAGAGGCCACGACAGTGAGAGGCCCATGTACCGCAAAAAAAAAAAAAAAAAAAAAAAAAAAAAAATTTTGCATGTGGGTCCATGTAGGCGATTAAAGGCATCTCTGTGCTGCTTTGTGTCACCTGGGCTGGAGTGCAGGAAGACGTCCCGGGACCGCACGTGTGCACCACCCCGTCCAGAGATCGGGGTCCGCGTCCCCTCTGGCTGCAGAGTTAGTCTTGGTTGTGACCCTCTGCTTCCTTTCAAGTTTCCATCCACTCCCACCAGACGCAGAAACCTTGTCTCACACCCCTTCTGGGTCACGTGTGCTCCAGACACACGCACTGTGTCTAAAAGGGAGGCGTGCAATTACCCAAAAATGTCACCTGATTAAAAACCTCATCCTGAGAACAGGACGAAGATGCTTCTCTGATCCTTTCTCTTGAGGCACCGTGCAGTAGCCTGAGCTT
Organism: Pseudorca crassidens; assembly: GCF_039906515.1. Taxonomy (NCBI): domain Eukaryota; kingdom Metazoa; phylum Chordata; class Mammalia; order Artiodactyla; family Delphinidae; genus Pseudorca; species Pseudorca crassidens. The sequence continues at coordinate 27,106,013 of NC_090316.1, forward strand.
GGGGCCAGAACCCAGGTTAACACTATTAATGGAATAGAAAAGTTAAAATGACCATCACTGGTGGTACCCTCGGGGACTCACTGAGTAGGATTTATGACAGTGACTCTGCACTGTCAGACCCCGGCTCCCGCCCGCTCCCTGGAGGGCTGTCCAGACGAGCCGGCTCCTGCAGGGCCCCTGTGGCCCAGTTCTTTCGGTTGACGTTTCATGGATCAAATTCTCCTCCAGCAAAGGACTTTGCGGTATCGAGGCTAGACCTTAATTCGTAGTTTTTACTCCAGACTGTATGTGAAGGACACGGATTTATCTTTCTTAATGATTTATAAAGATGAAAACAAATGGAAAACCATGCGTTGCCTTTAGAAATTATTTTTCTCTATCGATTTTTTCCATTTTTTTCTTTGGTTATCACCGGGATTAGCCCCGACACAGGGCCCTGTGGACAGCTGTCTGGAGCTGGGGCTTCCTTCCAGTCATCGTGGTTTTAGGTCAGTGGTATTAAATGAATTCTGACCCTTGGTTTGGTTTCCTGACTCAATTCACAGTTTGAGTAGAACCAGAGGTCTGTTCGGAGGCCCACCTGTGTCGATTATTAGATTTCTCAGTTTAGTGAGTGTGTGTCAAGCATCTTCTCTGCAAGCCATCGTCTCCCCTTCCAGTGGGAACCGAGATACACAAAAGAGGACTGCACGGTAGCTGGCGACTCTGCCCAGAAATGTCGAGTGCAAGCTGAGTCGTCTCCCAGAATTTCCCTCCTTTAACAAAATTCTTCAGTGTCAAGGGCACCGTTATTTCGAGGAGCAGTTCCTTCCTCAGTGAGTCTAGAGGTGGAGCCTGGAGGTGGTGGCCGTTCCTCTTCCTTTCCAGAGATTTCTTTCTCTTCTTGTCTACGGCACACTCACGCTGTCCTTAGAAGCATCCGAAGTTGTCTGAGGAGAAGTCCCAGGACCGGCCAGGCAGCTGTGTGTGGGCAAGAGCCCCTGGTGGCGGGGTCTGCAGGGTCCTTGGCATGTCTGCCCCGGGGCAGGGTGGATCAAATGGGTCCAGGCCTGGATGTCGGGGGAGTGACCTGGGTTTGGACCCAGACCCCCCCCACCCCGTCCAGTCTCTATGTACAACCTCGAGCAACTCACCCCAGCCCTCTGAGTTCAGTGTCGTCACATCACAAATGCAGGCGATGGTTCAGACGTCCCGGAATTCTGTGCGGAGGAGGTGAGGTGCTGGCTGCAGTGTCTGCGCAGAGGGGCTGCTGTGTCACGGCTCATTTATTTCCTCATTTCCCCAATTTCTTGTCTGCTTCCCTTGAGCCGTGGATTCCACACTAATAATGGTCAATCGCGAGTCCCTAACACCCCGTTACGAAGGGAAGGGGGTCTCTCCCTAACCCAAGAGCTTAACATCACCCCTGAGCGCAGAAAGAATTCCAATCTATTTTCTTCTCATGTCTTTTTAAATTTGTGAAGCTAAAACCTTAGTTTTGAGAACAGCGCTGACTTAATGATATTCATTTCAGGTTAGGAAACGTGACCTCATGATTTTCTGAACTTCTCTTAGGTAATTTAGTGTGAAATTTCAAGGTAGACAGCTAGTTTTCCTTGCCTTTTCCCCTCCCTTCCCATTTTTCAAGTCTCTCTTTATCCTGCTACCTTTCTGTGTTGCGGGGTGGCGACCCAGAGCACTCAGGGGCCTGGGAGGGGCCGCGGGGAAGCGGGACCACCTCGGAGGGAGCAGCCCCAGCCCTGCCGTGACCGTGACTCGGGCCCAGCGCTGCTAGATCCTCTGAGCTTTCATGAGAAGCCAAAAATCTAGTTTCTGTCTGAAACTTCTTAATTTAGATGTTGGCAAGTAATTCATTAAAAAAAAAAAATACTGTGACTCACAATGGGGCCAGACGAAATCCATCTGTAGGTAGAGTTGGCTGCCGGCCTGGAAGTTTCCACTCTCCCTGTACAGGAGAGGAAATAAGACTGCAGTAGAAGGGCAGGTGCGCAGGGGCCAGCGAGAAAGACCCCCGCCCTCCTCAGGACGTCGGTCTCTTGCCCCTCGAAGCTATATCCCTGCATCCAAACTAGAGGCCGGGGTGAGGCAGACGAATGAGTCCTCGCTCACCTACCCGCATCTTCTTCCCACAACCACCCAGCAATGCCTCTTTTCACAGAAAAAACACAAGCCATAACAGGGGATCTGAGTGGGTTTGAGTCCCGGGGATGCAGAGGTGGCAGCCTCTCCGGAGGAAGTCTGCACACCCTGTTAAAAAGCTCACGGGCGGCAGGAGGGCATGGGCTCAGGTGCCAGGGAGCCCTGGCCTGGGTGAGCTTCCCTGAGCCAAACGCCCTCGTCGGCACGCTGACCCTAACGCTGCCTCCTGGAGTTTTCTATCCATCACGCGAACGCGTGTCACCGGGAACATCGCACTGGACAGTTGGACGGCGAGGGAGAATTTATGGTCCAGGGGTGAGAACTGAGCTCGGCTCTGCGGGGCTGAAGGGAGGGGATATTTGGGAGCCGGGGTGGGAGACCCCAGGCCACCCGCCTTTGCTGATGGGCCTTTCCCAGAGGAGGCGTGAGCTTCCTCCCATCTTCACGACGGGCAGGTAGTTTTGCAACTGGGGGCAGGTGCTGCCGAAATCAGGCTCCTGGCCTCCGGCAGGGCCTGGGGGATGGGCCCCATCGCCCTGGATGATGACATTTCAGAGGACGGCTCCTGGGTCCTTGAGAAACACAGCCCTGGGCTGTGAACTTGGCAAGAGGCTTCCAAAGAGATTGACCCACATCTCCAAGGGGCGGAGAGAGGATCTGTAACAACAAGCTTCTAAAGTAAATGCGCTAAGGAACGGGGCTCAGGAAGAGGCACGTCTGAATCAGTCCTGCTCAGGGGACTGTCTCGGTCAGCACCTCTGGCCAAAGCCTGCGGGCTGGCGGATCAGACCCTCCACCGTCGCCGGGCTCGGAGCCCCGTGGGCAGAGCCAAGTTCCCACCCCTTCATTTAGGACCAGAGTGGGCTTGGCCCTGGAGGGGACACGCGGGTGAGCGGGGTCCCAGGGCTCAGGACACACGGACAGCCTACAGGGACCTGGATTCCACGCATCTCTGCAAGGCTAGCATTACCACCTGCGGACCAGGAAGGGGGGCTGCGAGGTCGTGTCCCCGGGAAAATTCACAGATCGGTAGTAACACATTTGATGGTAAAGGAGAACGTGCACATCATGGAATGGGTGCCCTGTGGGTCTAGAAGTGGAAAGTTGCTCACTCGGATAAAAGATTCTTGCTGAACTAAAAGCTGCCGCCTGAATGTCCTCTTGCTGTTAATGGCATTGACCCACGTGTTCAGCACATAGATCTGGTCCCCGTGGACAGAGCCCCTGCAGCCACGTTACTGAATGTCCTCAGGACCAGAGGACAGAGCGGGGAGGGGCCGCAGCAGGGCTGATGGGGACGGGCCGCCCTGAGCATCAACGTCCAGGACGCCGTGAGCGTCTCGCAGGGGCACAGATATAAATGTCCTGCCCCTTTCCTTTCACTGCCTAGAATAAATGTTTGCCCAGGAGCAAAAATGCGTGTTGGCAGGCGCCGTGCGTGCGGTGAGGGATGAGCGCCTCGTGTGTCCTGCATCAGAGAAATCATCCAGCCACACTTGTCCTTGTAAAAGCGACCCCGCGCCCTGCTGTCAGAGCTGGTGCTGGCAGATGCGCCAGCCAGGGGTGCTGGTCTGACTCACAGACCCTGTGCTGGGAACCCAGGAAGTCCTCACTGTGTTTAAAGTTTCCCATTTTCTTCTCTCTTTCTCCCTTTTCCCCTCTTTGTAACAGGATTTCTAACAGATCATTTCCTGAATTGTCAATATCCTCGTGTATTTCTTCATAAAATAAATATCACCTAACTTGCACCAGATTCAGTGCCAAGGGCTAGAGAGAGAGAGAGAAATGAGACCTGTGTCCTGCCCTCATAGTCTAGCGGGGGCTCCAGGCCGAGTGGCTGATCATAGACCCCTGCAAGTCCGCCCACAGGGATCAGGAGGTGGAGAGAAGGGACATCCATTGAGGCCTGAGGAGGGGCAATCAGGGAAGGCTTTCTGGAGGAGGTGGTACCGGGTGAGGCTCAGGGGTGAAGGGAGGGGGCCAGTGCCAAGGGTGGAGGCGAGTGAGGGCCAGAGCTCCTGCAGGTGTTGGACGAGGCAGGAGCAGAGAGTCTGCAGGATGCTTCACAGCGTGTGCCCGGCACAGCCCAAACAGGCACAAGAGAGAGGGCTGTGGTGAGAAACAGGCCGGGAGGCGGCCCCGGCACCCGGGTCTGCAAACAGATGCCCATCCCCAAGGTGCGCACTTTCTAAGGTGTCCTGCACGTTTTCTCAGTAGCTGGGTGAGGTTTTGAGCGATGAGACATCCGTTCGTAAGCAACTGCATTGAAATTTGCACAGGTTATTCCTCCCACACTTGACCAGGGAACCCAGTCACCAGCGGGACTTACTAGCTGAAACTCACGTTGTGAGAAACAGTTCTTGCAAGGAGCGAGGGGGGTGGTCATGGAACCAAAATGTAAGGATTTGACCGCTGCTTGGCTGTCATCCATGGGACTCGCTGGGCGATGCAAGGCCGAAGGAGTAAACCTGAAAACTCCCTCCAGGAACTGAAGTCTAAAGACCGATCTTTGGGGCTTCCCTGGTGGCACGGTGGTTGAGAATCCACATGCCAATGCAGGGGACACAGGTTTGAGCCCTGGTCCGGGAAGTTCCCACATGCCGCGGAGCAACTAAGCCCGTGTGCCGCAACCACTGAACATGTGCTCTAGAGCCCGTGAGCCACAACTACTGTAGCCCGCGTGCCTAGAGCCCGTGCTCCACAACAAGAGAAGCCACCGCAAGGAGAAGCCCGCGCACCACAACGAAGAGTAGCCCCCGCTCGCCGCAACTAGAGAAAGCCCGCGCACAGCAACAAAGACCCAACGCAGCCAAAAATAAAATAAATTTATTAAAAAAAAAAAAAAAAAAGACTGATCTTTGGGATTCTCTTCTGGATCCCAAACCTCTTTAAGGATCTAGTGAAAATGTGGTCACGTCTCTAGGAAAATTCACAGATCGGCAATAACACAAAAATCAGCCCATGATCTGGGGCTTCCTGACTCAGGAGCTGAAGCCCCCGTGAGCCCAGCCCCGGAAACAGCCGGGACCCTGACCGTCCCGGCCCCACTGGAGACTCCAGGGGAAGGTGGAACCTTCCACCTCCCCTCCCAGAGCTGTTCTCGTCATCCTAAAAGTCAAGAGAGGCATAGCCCACACACTGCTAATAAAAAGCACCTTGGGGCTTCCCTGGTGGCACAGTGGTTGAGGGTCCGCCTGCCGATGCAGGGGACGCGGGTTCGTGCCCCGGTCCGGAAGATCCCACATGCCGCGGAGCGGCTGGGCCCGTGAGCCATGGTCGCTGAGCCTGCGCGTCCAGAGCCTGTGCTCCGCAACGGGAGAGGCCACAGCAGTGAGAGGCCTGCGTACTGCCAAAAAAAAAGCACCTTGGTTGCTGTGCTTGGAAACCCTCTGTATCTTAGGGAGATTTAATACGTGTCTCATTGAACGCTGCTGCTCACAGAAGTATGTGCTATTGTGTGTGCATTCTTAACTGTGAGAATTTACAACGCACCTGGACTGAGTGTCAAGTTTTGACCAGAGGTATCCAGTCGCTTGGCCTGGGTCCAGACGTGAGTCCCGTGTAAACGGTGGAGAGAGGGCGCAGGGGTGGGAGCAGATGCCCGGGGCGCTTGTGTGAGCTCCTGCGGTTTTGTCTCCCTGGAGGATGTGACCAGACGCACCCTCTGCTCTGTTCTGTTCTGTGCACGTTCAGTCTCCCTCACGTGTTGTCGTGTGGACGGCCCACCTCGGGCTCTGGTGCGACTGCAGATTCTAACTGGGGTTTGGGTGCCTACAGGCCTACAGGCCACACGGGGTCCCGGGCACTCACACGCCTGCACCAAGTCCCACGCCCCCCGTGGCGCTCCCCGCAGACAATCCAGAAATAGGGAGAGAACATTGATGAAAGACGCCCAGCGTGTGTTAGGTGTGGGCCTAATGGGGAGGGTTAATGATTGAAAACAAGTAAATACAGATCTTTCGAGAAGCCTGAAATGTCCATGAGCCTCTTCATCTTTCTTGTGACTTTACATAATGTAATTTTTTAATGTTGGGTAAACTCCATGATAAACTTCGGAGTTAAATGATTTATTTGGTTATTCCAACCAAACAGGGCAGCCTGTTCTGCTCTGAGGAACCTAGGACCCAGACATCTTTTCACGTTTAGTTGAATTTACTTGGGGCTCCCCTTGTGTCCACTCCTCCAGTACGAAGGCCACGTGGCCTTTTGTGGCTCCTCCTTCAGTATGGCCTCCCCAGATGCTCTGGGCACCCATCTCCCAGCACTGGCATTTGCCACGTCCCAGGGTCACCCCCAGCACGGCTGCACGCACCTGGTACTCAACACTGCGGGTCATGGGCCTGCGTGGAGTGGGCGGCCCAGGGAGAGAGGAAGGCTGCCAGGCGGTGTTAGGAACCCCCCGCCCCCCAGCAGTGAAGGAACACACAGCTTGGTTCAAAGCTTTGGTTCAAGCTGGTGTGGGTTTTCTGGGGCGGCCCAAGCAAAGTGCCACAGTCTGGGTGGGTTGACAAACAGACTTACCTCTCCCGGGTCTGGAGGCTGGAATCTGGGATGGAGACGTCACAGGGCTGGTCCCCGAGGCCTCTCTCCTGGGTGTGTGGACAACCGCTTCCTCCCCGTGTCCCCATGCGGTCAACCCTCTGTGCGTGCCTGGGTCCTCATCTCTTCTTATAAGGACACCCGTCACATAGGATTCGAGCCCACCCCTAGGACCTCATTATACCTTAATCACCTCTTGAAAGGCTCTGTGCCAGCCCCAGTCACATTCTGAGGTCCTGGGGGTTAGGCTTTGGCGTAGACTCTGGGGGACACAGTCCAGCCCGTGACCGTTGGCTGTGCTGCCGGTTACACACAGTGGCGCTGCCCTGTCCTTTCTTGGCCTGTCTCTGTGCTTTCTCTACTTCATTTGCCATCAAATATAAATTCTGGAAGTGCCTGCATGTCACAGGGATGGATTGTTCTGGTTCTTTCTTTCTTTTTTTTTTTTTTCCTTTTTGCCATACGCGGGCCTCTCACTGCTGTGGCCTCTTCCGTTGTGGAGCACAGGCTCCGGACACGCAGGCTCAGCGGCCACGGCTCATGGGCCCAGCCGCTCCGCGGCATGTGGGATCTTCCCGGACCGGGGCATAGAACCCGTGTCCCCTGCATCGGCAGGCGGACTCTCAACCACTGCGCCACCAATGAAGCCCTGGTTCTTTCTTCTTAAGTGGATGCACAGAGCCCCATGTCTCTCACCTAAGTCCTCCGTCCCTCCAGCCCAGTTCAAATCCCTCTTCTATTACAAAGCCCTCCCCAGTCTATCCGAGGCCAAACTAAGTCCTGCGAGCTCTGAACTCTTCACACTTGTCATCTGCAGGAGTCACGTGGCAGCACTACAGGAAGATACCTTGGTTTTCCAGACATCTTCAAGTATTCCCAGTGGACTCGCAGAGGAGGTTCAAGACACGAGCCTGGCGGGGACTCAGTCGCTAAGGCCATAGGCCAGGATGCGGCTGGACACGGGGTCTGGGGAGTGTGTGTCCGTTTAGCCCTGTTCACCGAGTGTGCGGTTCACACAGGCCACAGGCCCTGGCATTCTGTGCCCAGAGGAAGGTGAGGGATCTGACACCTGGTGGCGTCTGTTCTTCCCGAAGTGCAGAAGCGCGAGAGAAGCAAGATGGAGGTGAAATCGTAAAGCAACACAGAAAAGGGAAAAGTACCCACACATTGTAAACCAAAACTGGCAGCAGGAGGGGAGAGACGGGTGTCTAGACATGGAGAACCTGGGATCCTGAGCTCCCAGAAAGGAGGGAACCGTGACGCTTTCTCCAGCCACGTGCCCTCGGATTTGCCAGCTCACGTTCCAAAGGTGGTGGGTGCAGCCCTCGCTGGCCGTGTCCTGGGTGGTCAGCACAGTCCTCGGGCAGCCGCCTACACCTCGCCTTTCCCTCAATTCCCACCCCGTTTCTTAGCCCTCCTGCAGAGCGGCAGACGGCGAGGTCAGTCTCCCTTCCAGGATCTCGGCCAGATGGACTGAGCCCTGCAGATGGACCCGGCCCCCCGTGCAGCTGGGCCCACATTCACGCGGGGAGGCGGGTCCCCAGTGTCATCTCCACCTGCTCCACCCACCTGGGCCGGGAGGACCCCTCCTCTCTGTGGATCCTACTCTTTTCACTTTCTGGTTTTCCTTTACCTCCTGTTCACATTAAACTTTTACTCAAATAATAAGCCACATACTTATTCCTGTTTTCTTTGCTTAACATGAAAAAGGTAAAGAATAAGTTTTTTAAAAAAACAGGAAAAGCTGTCTTCTATCGCGTCCTCCAGTAGCTGCAGGTGGAAGGAATGTGGGGAACAGAGCCAGGTGACGGGCACCATCCCTGGGACCACACCCCGTGACACCTCCCATCTGTTGGTTTCCCTTTCTGTCCTCAGCTTCACACCGTTAATATTTTAGCGGCTTCTGTTAGTATTTTTATTGCAGTAATTGTCATGTGAAGCAAACTTTGTCCATAGACTGTCTTATTTTCTTTCTCTAATTGCTTCGTCTGCATTGCTTCTCTCCCTAATACACATGCTTCCCGAGGGAGAGAAAAGTTGTGTTTCTCTTTTGCTCCCTGCCCTGTGCCCGGCAGCACGGCCAGCACCTAACAGGTGATCTGTAGCCAGACATCGAACGGCACTAAAACGATATTCTCTTTTGCAATCAACCTCTAATGCAGCCACTATTTGTGCTGCATTTCCATCTTCTCGTTAAACTTCCTGTCGTGGACCCTAAAGGCAGGCTGGGTCCCAGGGCCCAGTTTACACCCAGAGATGCATCTTGTCGGCTTGACAAAGGTCAGCTGCGTTTCCTGGACCTGCGACGAGAAAAATAGACAGTGCAGGCAGGATGGTCCAGCCTGGCCTTCTGCCCCGAATGCCGCTGCCCGGCGGCTGTAGGATTCATATTCAGGGATAGTCTGCGGCTTTTGTGATTAGAAATATCTTCAGCTGAACCCCATTATTCTCTCACTTCCCGTGGCTTGATTGGAAAAGGAGGAATTTAAAGATCTTTTGTGTTTTCTCAAATTTGATGGTAATGAAACTGGATGTTGAAATTTGAGGCGAATAAATCATTGCTAACAGGACGTCTCAGGGCCCTACGTGGAAAGACTAGAATCGTGGCTGGAGAGTTTAGCTTCCGTGTCCTTTGTCGGGTTAGGAAGGAGACGTGAATATTCGTAAACTTTTCCTATATTCTAAGTGTTTCGTTTTGGATCGTGCAGCTGTCACACCAACCCTGGGAGAAGGCCGTTTCTAGGCTCTGGACGGGGAAACTGGGCCCCAGAGCATCACACCCTAGCGAGGGAGTGTTCTCTTGAATATACCGCTTTGCTCTGAAAGAGGAAGCAAGGGAGAATGGGAGAGAACTTCTTACAGAGACATGACATTTTAAACAAGTAAACTTGGTGGAGCCACTGGGCGCTGAGACCCCGCTGGGGAAGGGACAGCCCAGTAGCCCGGCCAGCGTGTGCGTGAGACTGAGGACCTGACCTCACCTGCAGCCCAGCCTTTGCCTCTTCCCGGCCTGTCTCAGCAAGTGTATGCAGTAAGCCAGAATTTCTGCAATTAACCATGTTAGAATAACTGTCTGATGGGGCTCTTTTGCTGTTAGTTTCCTAAACACTTCAGAGGAGCGGCATTTTTAAAATAATTTTTGTTCAAAAGAGGTCATGAATAAATATAAGCTGCTACATAGGAAAAGCCACTGGATTGAGTGACATTTATCCCTCCCTCCCTCCCTCCTTTCCTGTCTTCTCTTCTTCCTTCCCAGAGATCAAGACTCATGAAGAGTCTGTGTGTATCAGCATCCACCTCTCTCTCTTTCTCCCCACCCGCCTCCCCGTACCTGTCACCTCTACGCATCTTGTCTAGATCTCCGCCTGTGTATCTCCCTGTGTATATACATATACATGTATCTCTGTATCCCTCTAAATTATAGGGACATTATGTGTCTAGTGCCAGAATACAGGGTTTACAAATGTAATTTTGACTCTATGCAATTTTTTAATTCCTTCAGAATATAAAACCAGGGTAAAACAGAATAAATTAGAAGAAAGAGCAGTCTTTTGTGGGGAGATGTCCCTTTAAAGAAGGGTGGTGTTCCCTAAGGGGAAAAAACAGTTATTTCAGAAAGAGAGAGCAGCGTATGGGAAGGCTCTGGGGAGAGAAACATCACGGTGTGTTTGGGAAACCTCAGATGGCAAAGAAAACCGCAGGAATCAAAAGGTGACGGCAGTTCACTCAGGAAGCCAACCTCAACACGCCGCTCAGTTCCAGCGGCGCGGGGACTAGGCCTGGGGTCTAAGGCATGTGATGAGTTAGGTCGCTACTCATTGCTATAAAAAGAGCAATACAATTTTTAAATTATTATAAATTGTATTATTCTTTTTCTTTTTTAGGTACAGTTTTTGTTTGCTTGTTTGGGGATTTTGCTGCCTTTTAAAACCACCTTTCATAGAGAAATACTTGACAGTGTACCGCATAATTGTCTGACTTACACATCTTGTGAAATGATAAGTTAATGCTAACAATAAGTTTAATTAGCATCCGTCATCTCATAGAGATGCAATAAAAAGAGAAAGCAAAAGAAGAGAAATGTTTACAAAGAGGTGATGGGCGAAGAGACAGGAGGGACTGAGAATCGAGCAAGTTCCCAGCTGACGCCGATGCTGCCGGCCCGGGGATCACACCTCGCAGCTCTGAGCCATAAGCGGCCATGAAGTAGCTGAGTGTTAAGTAGCAGAGTGGTGGGAACAGTTTCGCACTCAGAAAAAAAAAATCTGTTTTCAATGTTGAAGATAAATTTTCCGGAGAGGAACTCTGGGCACAGGCACGGGTGGGAAGCCCTTGACTGCTCCGTTTATTGGGCGCCGACTCTGCCGGTGAGCAGACCCCGTGCCATGCTGCTCCCCTCTCGGCACGGAAAGCAGGCGGGCCTCCGTGCTTCCCATCGAGCACAGGGCTTCTCAGCTCAGCGCGTCCACGCATGGGCTGCAGAAGGCTTTGCAGCGGGGGTCATGCTGCCCATCGTAGGTCGTCTAGGACCTGCCCGGCCTCTGCCCCCCACACGGCAGGAGCACTTCTTAAGAAAAGTACAGAGAAGTCAGGCGGCTTAACGGAGAGCTCGTGTTCAGACCCGGAGCTCTCAACTCGAAGCCGGGTCCAAGCTCTTAGAGTAAATGGATGGGCAGGGCGTGGAGGGGGAAGACCGTGGAGGAGAGGTGTAGATTACAGTGTATTTATCGTGTTTTATGACCAGCTTCTTATTTACTGTATTGCAATGGAGGCAGTATATTTTCCCAAGTGAACACAGAGCTAGAAACGACCACATCAGAGTGTAACCCAATGTGGGGATCTCTTAATGGGTGTTTCGCTTCTCAACGTGGAGCCCTAGGGGTTTCATTTAAACATTCATCCGCCATGTTCTGAGTATGCTATTCAATGTTTCAGTGAAAGGAGCGTGGGTCCCACGTTAACTTAAATAGTAACGTACGCAAAATCATGGCGTGACTCGTACTTTAATTGTACGTTGGGACCACATTTGGGTTTGTCATCGCTCCTGGAAGCCTGGGACGCTGAACCACTGGGACTGATTCCCGTTACGACACGTGTGACCCTGGGAGGTGCTCTGCACACAGGGCACGGGACACAGCTTTAAGGATAAAATTTGGCTTGGCCGTTCGAATATTTACATTTACCCCGGTTTGACGGATCTGTTAAGCAGTCAGTTCATCCCACAGGCAAGGGTGGGGTAGGGAATGCCTGAGGGGCAGCCAGGGCGGCTTGGGGCTTCCGCAGAGGTCCACACACTGGCTGACGTGCCCGCAGGTGTGTGCTCGGGGCACATGCAGATCCGACTCCGGGCCGACAGCCTGTCGGGGAAGGGCACCCGCTGTCTCGGGGCGGGGGGTTGGGGGGAGGGCAGGAATTGTCAGTGGAGACCCAAGTCCAGGACCAGGCGTGACCCGTGTGTGGAGACGCGTCTGCCCACTGAGAGACTGTGCCCTTGACGGAGCTGCGGGCTTCGTCAGTGTTTGCTGACAATATTGGTCATAGACTGAATGTATGTGTCCTCTCAAATGCATGTAGTGAAGCCGGACCGCCAGGGTGACGGTGTTAGGAGGCGGGACTGGGGATGGTTGCATTCAGACGAGCTCCTGGGGGGGGCCTGTGATGGGGTGGGTACCTGTGAAGAGTCTCAGGAGAGCGCTTGCTCCCCTCTGCTCTCCCCCTGCGAGGACAGGGCGTCCGCTGTCTGCAGCCTCACCAGAACCCAGAGCCCGGTCACGCTGCCACCTCGAACTTGACTCCAGCCTCTAGAGCTGTGAGAGATGAGCCTCTGCTGTTCATAAGCCTCCCCTGCCCCACCTGTGGTCTTTTGTTGCAGCCCCCAAAGGACTGAGACGTTGTTCCAAAGCCAGTGGGTGGGCTGCAGGCTTCAGCGCAGGGCGGGGCTCCGCGAGCCCCTCTGGGTGCGCTGGGCGTCCGCTATGGAAGAGTTAATCGGCTGCAGCCTCGCGACCATCCGACTCGCTGGCTTGGCTCCCACATATCTTCCCTGCACAGGTTACGGCGCCTTCACGGAGCCCACTCAGGATGCTGACTCTCCATCTTGGCCGCTGGGATGGTCACACGTACATAATAGATGCACAGAGGCTGTTTTAAACAACACGTCCATCGCTGTGCAGGATGGGTGAGCAGTAAAGGGCGCTCATCCTGTGTTGGGAAAAAATCATTCCAATTGGAAGGTCAGTTATTTCTCTTCATCACAGCCCAGCAGGTCACGGATGGGACCTGAGATCTGAGATGAGGTCTGGGAACGATCACGGGAGACCCTGAGCCCGGGCTGAGCCACGCCCCAGTGCCGCCCCTTCACCGAAAACCCCAGGACATTCCCGTTAACCCCGCAGACGCACACGTTAGTCACGGAGGCAGCGCTACAGCTTCGCGTCTCAGAAGGTCTGCTTGTGTTCCGGGCCAATGCCTATCTGTCATCCATTTTAGGACGATTGAGCAAAGAGTTACAAGAGTCATTTTGAAAACAGTGGGAGTCTTGAAGCTCTCCGTTTGCGCCAATTTACTTAGGAAGGACATCTGGGAAGGATTTGTTCCTGCTGTGCTTAACTGTAGCTCTGAAAATTAGACTTCTTTCCATCCTCTAACTTACTGCAGAGAGTATTTGCACTGATTGGGGCCTTAGAGGTTTGAACTCGAAGTTCACCTCTGAGTGTTTACGATCCTGCAATTATTCATCTTGTTTAACTTCATTAGCTTTACTTTGTGTTATCAAGACATTAAGTCATGAAAGTGATGATTAGATTGTTGAAATCACTGCAAAATACTGAATTATCTAATTTAACAGCTCAGGGGTCTGAGTTGCTTTAAGGACCGATGCCCCTTGGTAGAGCGACAGTGTGTGGGCCGCCTCCCCAGTGCCAGATGCTAAGGGGGGGGGCTGGATCCTCGGGTCACATGTTTATTTTCTGCACAGGGATCTGAGCCCCATGTGGCCACCGGGGCCATTTCTTCACCTTTGTGAACCTCTTATGACGCTCCAGAAATCAGATTCTTAAAGTCTCCTGGCTGGATATCAGAATCTAGCCAGACCTCCTAAGTCCGGGGTCAGTGATTTTCAGATAAGATGGACATCACCGTAAAGGGAATTTGAGGAACATCGCAACCCTGAGACGGTCCGGGAGACCCGGGCTTCAGAGGCAGGTCACAGCAGGACTGTTTCTGTCTGCAGACCCCTGTGTGCAGTAACGACTATCATTGTTATTAACCAGGGCCTTCCAGGCCCTCGAGATACAGAGATGGAGAAAAGAGTTCCACTTCTCATTAGGGAGGGGGAGCACATCACTTAAGGGAAGGTACCCCCATGCCCTGATGGGGGTGCATGGAGGCTGTGACGGGACCACCTGGTGCGGGATGCCCTCCCTGCTGACCCCTGCATGGCGAAGCCTGCCTTCCTCCGGGGCCAGCTCCCCTGGGGGCCTCTCCTGAGTCCAGCTCTGTCCTGCATACACACCCACATGTGTGAGCTCCCCGGGCAGGCCCCAACACCTCCTTCACCCCTCCTCCTTAGACCCCGGGCCTTGCCAAACACCGATTCAGTGAACACGTTTAAATGAACATGTAGGAGACCTGTAAGACATGTTCCAGGGCGCAGGAGGGCGTGCCCTGACCTTTCCTCCTGCAGGGCATCTGCAAAGTTGGGTGTCAGACATGGTCTGGGCACTTCAGCCCCGTGGAAAGCAGCTACACCTGGGCGACGGTAGTGCCACCTCTTCAGGAAGTACGGGATGGGACTGTAGGTTATCTCCAGACCCTTCATTTAGCATCACTGAGCTGAACTAAGCAGTCCTCTTTGGGAAAACACAGCTCAGTGCATAGAACGCAGGCGTATAGTTGCAAAAGCTAATCTACCGCACAACAGACACGTCATAAACAAGCTTTCCTCTGAGAGGGCGTCTACACGTTTTTCATATCACCTGGTTTCAGGTGACGTGAGTTAGTCCACATGAGGACGAACAGGAATAAGGAAGACTCGTAGCTCTGACTTACTCCTGAGGCGGGGACGCCACCGAGGGCCTTGTGTCCTGGGGTGGCACTGCCAGCGCTTTATGTCCTGGAAGAACTTTAAACCTTCTCTCGTCACCCATCCCACTGAGCGGTCACTGTAGGCTACCACATGGGACGAAGGGCAGCTATCTGGAAAAAACGACATTGGATTCTTACCTAACGTCTTAAATCCCAGGGGCACTAAATTTTAAACGTAAGGAAACAAAATCATAAGAATTTCGGGAGGTAATTTGGGTGACCATTTGTATCATCTTGGAATTGGTTACGACATTTTGAGCATGATTCCAAAAAAAAAAAGAATAATGGAAAAGCTATTATATTTGACTTCATGGAACAATACTAGAGAAATTCTTTTTTAATCAAAATTAGACTTAAAAAAGGCAAGTTTAAAGTAGAGGAATCAGGGCTTCCCTGGTGGCGCAGTGGTTGAGAGTCCGCCTGCCGATGCAGGGGATGCTGGTTCGTGTCCTGGTCCGGGAAGATCCCACATGCCGCGGAGCGGATGGGCCCGTGAGCCATGACCGCTGGGCCTGCGCGTCCGGAGCTTGTGCTCCGCAGTGGGAGAGGCCACAACAGTGAGAGGCCCGTGTAACGCAAAAACAAAACAAAACAAAATAGAGGAATCACTAGCAGATATTGGTAAAGAGCTAATATCTAACATTGAGAAGTTTTATAAGATACTACAGAAAGAGGGACAAGAGAAAATAGAACAGGTTATTTACAAACACCCTCAGAAAATGAGCGCATACAGTCAGAAGGCATTCACATCCACCACAGATAGCATCTGTGCACCCTCCCATGAAATTCCCCTCTTCACCTATCAAATAGGCAAAGGTTAATAATAGCCAACGTTAGCAAATTAGCAAAGATATGGGGAAATGGGCTCTCACTAGTTTAATATATGTATCATATGTATGTATATAGTATAGGTACATGCATTAAACATTTCTAATGTTCAGTGTGGCAAGTTAAAGTAAGCGTAATCCTTGAGATAGGAATTCCACTTCTGCAAATGTATGTCAAGGAGAAATGTGAAATGTAAATTCCTTGTTCACATCTGAGCCCCAGCGCCTGGAATAGTAAAATACACAGAAAGCTTTAACTAGATATTTATGGAATCTTGAAAAAAGCCAAACAAATACACATAGACATATGTACAGAAACACATATAGTTTATTTTTGTAACAGCAAGAATTTAGAAGCCATAACGACTGTTCCGTCAGAACTGGTTAAATGAACTTTAGTACATCTGATAAACAGAGCTCCGTGGGCAACTAAAATTGTGGCGGGGACGTACGTGTATGATGAGCTTGTGTGTGTGGAAAGAGAGACTCCAATAATAAGAAATTATACCTACGGTATTATGTTAATTAGGCTGAAAACGTAGCATAAGTACTGTCATCTTACTTTTGTAGAACATGAATCTAAACATCTGTGTATACAGAGAAAATACTTAGGAGAAGGATATTAAGATATGGGCAGGGCCATATTTGTATGGAAAGGTTGTAGTGATAATCTCCTTTATATATATTTTAGCCAATTTAGAATTATTTTATCACGTATAATCGTTAATTCTGCAACCAGAAAAATAGGCTATTTTATTTTTAAAAAAATAATGATGTACTTTCTGAGCAGTGAAAGCAGGGAATAAAGTATTGTAAAGTCTCAAATATGGAAAAAGTGCTGAAAAAAATAGTATTGCTCCTACCTACTTTGTGCCGGATGCTGTAAAACATAAAAAGAAAAGCAACAGTAGAAGATAAGTTGATCAACATAGACTCAGATTGTATAGTGAGAGCCCTGCAGGATGGCGTCTCGTGTGGACGCCCTGTGTTCCATGGAGGGAACTGGGATTTGGCGGGTGATTGACCACCTCAAGGAAAGAAGCAACTTAGTGGCACAGAACAGGTAGGAAGCTCCCAGTCTGAGGAGCCTCGCTTGCCTGCTTGTGTCTTATTTTTTAGGAATTGCATCAGCTCTTTAATGAATGGCTAAATCTCACTGCTGTTTCACTCCCCCCGAGGGCTGGATGGGCGACTGGGCTCTGCCCGCCTTGAGCCCTCGGGGTTTCAGGTTCTCTCTCTTTAAGGGCATGAAAGCTTCTCGGTATTTGAATGACCATGTCGCAGCCCACATTAGCTGCATGGTGACAGGAAATATGAATTAAATTCCTGGCCAGATGACCACCGGCAGTTCCCAGCAAGCATTTTCCAGCTGAGTAAACTAATCAATCTATTTATTCTTCATGGATGACGGGGCCCGTTAGCTGCGGATGCCTTTGGCAGGAGATTCCGGAGACAAAAGGTCATTTGCTCTCCCTCTCCTCTCTTTAGATGTAATATGTTCATAAAGGAAGACTCATCCAGCCCGTGCTGAGATTCAGTGTCCGTAGTTAGGGATGAAATATGTGGACGTCGGGAGAAAAAGCCTTCTGTTATTCAGTAGCCCTTTCAGAAGCTAGGAAAGCATAGACTCTGATTTAAGCATCAGTTAATAAAGGACCCGATCGGAATTCATCACGGTAGCGTTTCAAGTATTTGTGAAAATGGATGAGTGATGGTGGTTTCTATGACCCGAAATAAATTTGATTCTGAGCATCCAGGTCACCAGGGCACAAAAGGGGAGCCATCCCTGGTCACAAGATGTTTATGGGCCCCCCCCCCCCCACCGCAGAGAGCATGCCAGCTCTTCAGAAGTCATAACGCTTCTCCCAGTCCTTCACCTGTTTTTAAAATAGAGATGGTGGCTGCTGTATGGGTGGTTTCTCACAGCCCCACCTCTCTACCTGGCCAGCAGTGGATGGTCCACATAAAACCCCTGGAGAGCATTTTTTGCGGGAATCATTTTGCCACGTCAGTGGGGTTGAGCCAGGAACAAAGGCAACAAAAACTAAAAGATGCATCTATTCATTCAAAAAACGTCTCTTGAGGCTACTCAGCGTCGTCACTATGCTAGAAACTGAAACGACAAACAACAGATGCTCTGCCCCTCCTGCCCCAAGTTCACCTTCTACTTGTCCCGGGCCCTGGGGCTCGTGCAGGACATGAGACGTAAAGGGAAACCTTTCGTGTCGGGCAGAAGTGCCCGTGGCCCCGTGGGATGTGGACACAGGCTTCCAAACTGCATGGGGGTCGGGACTGTCCCCGGAGGAGACGTAGAGCCGGGTTCTGAAGGGCAGGGAGGAGATGGCCGCTCAGGAAAGGATGGAGAGGAAAGAACAAAGGGCTCCGGGGAGGACGCGGGCACATGCGGAGCCTCGGCGGGTAGAGCCATGTCCACACTCGCTGTTGCACGTGGCAGGGACTTGGCGAGAGAGAGGGGGTCATGGGGGGGAGGCCGGAGAAGTGGGCAGAGAGCAGACTACGGAGGGAGTTTAGTTTTATCCTGAAAACGAGGGGCAGTTTTTAGAGGATTCTAAAACAGAAAATGAGAAGATCTCCGATTTTCACATTGAATAGACAAGTGAGAACGTGGCTTGGGCTGGGCAGGGCCGTGGTTCCACGTGTGCAGGCAGGAAGGGCTCCAGGGTCTTTCCCGCCAGACCTGCCTCTCTTTACACACATGGATGTGGCCCCGTCCCGAAATCACATAGAGCGACGGCAGAATGAAAACAGTATAAACACACAGGACAAAGAGGATGTGGGACATGACGCTCGCCCACAGAGATGACAACATTTGTCGGAAGGGAAGCAGATCAATGAATAATATGGGAAGTGGGTGAGGAGGGAGGGCCCCTCCCAGCAGAGGGAAACTGACAAGGAGGGGAACCTTCTCACACAGGGGAGTCTCCAGAAAGGCCCCGGAATGGAAGCCAGCAGAAACCTGCAGAGACAGAGACAGGGGCATGGACCAGGGCTGTGGGAAGTCTGGGCACCAACCCCGGTCCTCTACCCCCGGGAACCAAGTGGGCCCCAGGCTGACCTGCAGCAGGTGGAGGGGGGGCTCTGGAGACAAGTGCAAGGCACTTGGGGGGCTGGGGGCGGGCAAGCGTTCCCCCTGAGCTCTCTCCAGCCCTTCTCCTCGCTTCACATGCAGGCTTACACCTTCCCAAGCCCAGGGGGGATTTGAGGGCTCCCCTGGGAGAAATGGGCCGGCTGCAGAGATGCTGACGGCTGAGTGCCGCCCCCACCGGGTGAGAAGCCGGATTTCCTCACCCGACGCCCCCATAGCTTTTCCGTGCTTTGCTCCGATCAGTTGTAGCTCCCACCAAAGACGTGAGAAAAGCCTCTAACAGGACTGGCAGAGACTGAAAGACATGCTGAAATAATCAGAAGTAACAGAAGAAGATTGCAAAACAAAGCTAACCAAAACCACCACTTCTCAGAGATGAGACAAATCCGAAGCATGAACAGGGCGCTCTCGAAAAGGACCATCCCGTGAACAAGCAAGGTCTCCTGTGGATTAATGTTTGATTCCATCCATGTAAGATTTGGAAGATCAAATTGAAAAAAAATCTCCTAGAAAGTAGGAAAAAAAAACAAAGCAATGGAAAATGAGAGTAAAAAGATAATATGCTTACAGTGACTCTCCAGAAACACCGACATATGTTGAAAAGGTTCTTGGATGAGAGTGGAGAAAACAGCAGGAAATTATCCCTGTGGCTATGGGGGGGATCTGAAGAAAAAAACTGACAAATTTTTGGATACGTTTGATCACATTCATAGAAAAAATGTTATGATTGAGAATCTCGGGCTCTGTTAATAGTAGGATCCTAGAAATTATGCACACTAAATAATAAAGTAATTAGGGCTTCCCTGGTGGCGCAATGGTTGAGAGTCCGCCTGCCGATGCAGGGGACACGGGTTCATGCCCCGGTCCGGGAGGATCCCACGTGCCGCGGAGCAGCTGGGCCCGTGAGCCGTGACCGCTGAGCCTGTGCGTCCGGAGCCTGTGCTCCACAATGGGAGAGGCCACAGCAGTGAGAGGCCCACGTACCACAAAAAAAATTAAAAATAAGTAAAAAATAAAGTAATAACTCCAAGGAAAGCAATAAGTTGTATAAGAAAGGAAATATAATATTACCTTATTATGTGAGTTTTCAGCAAATAATATTTACCTAGAAATAATGTGAATACTAAATATTGATTTTTTTAAATAATTTTTTATTGGAGTATAGTTGATTTACAATGTTGTGTTAGTTCAGGTGTACAGCAAAGTGAATCAGTTATACAGATACATATATCCACTCTTAGGTTCTTTTCCCATATAGGCCATTACAGAGTATTGAGTAGAGTTCTCTGTGCTATACAGTAGGTCCTTATTAGTTAACTCTTTTATGTATAGTAATGTGTATATGTCAATCCCAATCTCCCAATTTATCCCTCCCCTCCTTACCCCCACCCCCGGTAACCATAAGTTTATTTTCTACATCTGTGACTCTATTTCTGTTTTATAGATAATTTCATTTGTACCCCTCTTTTAGGTTCCACATATAAGTGATACCATACGATATTTGTCTTTCTCCATCTGACTTCCATCACTCAGTATGACAGCCTCTAGGTCCATCCATGTTGCTGCAAATGACATTATTTTGTTCTTTTTTTTATGGCTGATTAATATGCCATTGTATATATGTACCACATCTTCTGTATCCATTCCTCTCTTGATGAACATTTAGGTTGCTTCCATGTCCTGTCTGTTGTAAATAGCGCTGCAGTGAATATGGGGGTGCGTGTATCTTTTCACATTAGAGTTTTCTCCAGATATACGCCCAGGAGTGGGATTGCTGGGTCCTATGGTAGTTCTATTTTGAGTTTTTTAAGGATCCTCCATACTGTTCTCCATAGTGGCTGTATCCATTTACATTCCCACCAACAGTGCAGGAGGGTTCCCTTTTCTCCACACACTCTCCAGCATTAAATGTTGATTTTAACAAATGTTACAATATTGGAAAGACAGAGAAGAGGAAAGAAGATACGGGTTGTAATGCAGATGCAGCTCAAAAGCAAAAATTTAAATACCTGCAAATAACTGTCTAATCATGGTCATTATAAATCAGGAGGATAATAGTAAAAGGGGGCTGCCTCTGGGGACGGGTATTCAAGATGGGAAATAGGGCTGAGACCCAGTGTTGCTGATTTTCCTCATAAGCCCTTTGGTATTTGATTTTTGTAAAATTTTATAATGTGCAAAACGTTATAAAGATGAAATTTTTCATTAAAAGAATGAAATCAGTTTGAAGGGAGCGGAAACCCCGGAACTTGGGCGGTGGTGACGGGGATGGAGTGGGAGCCAGTGGATTTGAAACATCTGGCAGATCCAAAGGCTGACATCGGATGTCGGATTAGCGGGTTCGAGGTTTCAGTTCGGGAGGATGAGAAGGTTCCGGAGACGGTGCTGGTGACGGTGGCAGAACAGCATGAAGCCGCTTAATGCCCCTGAGCTGCACGCTGAACGGCGGCCAAATGGTCAATTTCAGCAGAATTTTTAAAGGAAAGAGCAGCTGGCTGGGTGGATGTTGGAAGGAAGAGAGAGAAAAGAGTGAGGTCTGGTCCTGGGCTGGGCTCGATTTACCTGGAGACTGACCCGAGGTGCGCTAAGAACCAGGAAAAGATCCAAGCCCGTGAGGGAAGCAGCGGGGTTGGGCTGGCGGTCCGTCACGCTGGCCCAGCACATCCCGCAGAGCTGCACGAGGGCTGTTTCGCTCGTGGGGCCTGGAGTTCAGCAGTTGGGAATTGGGATGGAATTGGGATGGTCGGGGACACGATGTGTGCCCACCGCACGTGAACCGTGGGGGCAAAACGCCCAGCTTCCTGGTGAGCGTGGGCCATCCCGGATACAAAGGTTCAACAGAGGACAGGAGGGCCTGAGGTCTGACCCTGGATCCGAGCCGCCGTTCTGAGCACACGGTCGGCATTGATTCAAGGCTGAGCTAGTCCGTCCAGGGTCCAGAGAGGTGCACAGGAGGAAGGAGGGTGAATCCTTGAAAGGTGTCTGGAGCGGGGCCGCTGGCCTATTTTCTCATCTTCCTTTCACTCCATTATTTAAGGAGCTAACATCAGAAAAGGGGGAGTTTCTTTCTCTAGATGTAAGTGAAAGCCCTTCTTCCAGGCAGCTGACCTTTGGGAGTGACCCCCGCTCACTGACGCAGCGACCGTGCGGCCCTGTTCTCCAGTCTCTGTCTGTCCATCCCTCCCATGACCACGTGTCCACCTTGATGGGGAGGGGTCACAGTGTCGCCCTAGGAACTGGGGAGAAAGATGGGCAACAGATTGTTCCAGGGCTGCGACATCTTTCAGAAGAACCCGGATCACGGGACTGAGCACAGAGAGCTGGCACGTGGTCTCATCCAGCCCCCGAATCTTCAGAGGGAAACACTGATGCCGGGGGGAGGGGGAGGGGCAGAGGTGGCCACTCTCCCACCAGTCAGAGCCGGGATTGGGTCGGTGTCGACACCGGTTCGTGGTGGTTGCCGTGACCTGTGTTTTTGGGAAGAAGATTGCACTGACTTCCCACGAGCTCGCAGCGCTCAGGAGAGCTTTCGGGTCAAGTCAGCCACGTTTTATAACAGAGTCCAGCCTCAATCTGCTCCCACTTTGCACGGCCCTTTTTTAAGTGTCGTTATCCTGCTGGGCCTTATTGCCCTGTGTAAGGATGCAGTGGAGCGAAAGTAAATAACCCTCATCCAAAAATGCCTAAAATAACCTGGTTATTTTCCTATTAACTTTGAATTTTTCTTGTGACCTTACGTGGGGTGGAAGCCAGCAGAGACTGCCCGGACCTGCTAATGAAGAGCTAGGTTTTCTCTGCAGCTCCGGGAACGCGGCAGGTCCTGGGTCAGCACTTCCTGGTTTTGCAGCCGCGCTGGATGGGGCTCAGCTGGACCAGGGGCACAATAGCCCAGCCCCAGGCTCTGGGCTCCATGTCGTGGGGACAGCTGTTGCTGCTCCTGGGGACTTTGCCAACGTGCTCACACGTCTGCGTGTCTGAAGGGGGCTTGAGTCTCCAAAAAATGTGATGCGCTTCCCACAGCTATTCCCCCAAATTCAGACAGACCGGTTTTGTTGTAAATACGGAACAAAGGCTTCAGGAAGGCGTTTGGGCTGATGAGAATGTCACAGCACCGCTGTCACCCAGACTCACCGAGCGCGGCGTGCTGCGTGCTGAACGGTCCACCGCGGGCTTTCCCAGCAGTCACACTATCAAGGTCATGACCCAGGTAGTTCTTGGTTGGGGGAAGGGCTGTCCCGCACACCTTAGGATGTTTCATAACGTCCCTGGACTCCACCCTCTGGTTACCTGTCAGGGCAATAAGCGTGTCTCCAGACGTTGCCAGGTGTCCCCTGGGGAAGCAGCCGTGGTCGAGAGGCTGGTCTTTATTACGGCCCAGTTCTCCCACCCACCCTCCCCTCCAGTGGAGCTTTCCTCCAGGAGCCCTGTGTTCTCCAGGCTCTGCCTCACTCATCACACGTTCAGTTTCCCTCGATTCCACTTCTTTTTTTTTTTAATATTTATTTACTTATGGCTGCGTTGGGTCTTTGTTGCTGCACGTGGGCTTTCTCTAGTTGTGGCAAGCGGGGGCTACTCTTCGTTGTGGTGTGTGGGCTTCTCATTGCTGTGGCTTCTCTTGTTGCAGAGCATGGGCTCTAGGACACGCAGGCTTCGGTAGTTGCAGCACGTGGGCTCAGTAGTTGTGGCTCGTGGGCTTAGTTGCTCCGTGGCAAGTGGGATCTTCCTGGACCAGGATGAAGCCACCAGGGAAATCCCAATTCCACTTTCAAAGTTCTCTCTCCTTCTGAAAGTCAGGATGTGTTCCTTCCCCCTTAAGAGCTGCTGATGGTTTCCATTTGCCCTCCGAAGTACATCCACGATCCTTTCTGGAAACATCCCAGACTCGCAGCTCACCTCTGTCCCCCAAGACTGTCGTTTCCCCTCTGACTGTGCCAGGACCGGGGGTCATCAGTGAGGTGTGAGTGGCATCCTGGGGTCCCAGGGGGCTTCTGCCTCTGAGCTTCTGGAGGACGACGGCCCTGTGGTCCAGAGGATGGGGATGCTGCTGTGCACTGTGACAGCAACCTTGTCTGGCAAAGATAGGTACAATTTTGACCTATTGTGTGGCGCAGCCACATTTGATCACTTATAACTTTGAAAATGCCCCTCACTCATCTGATGACCTTCCTGTGTGTTTAGATTATAAGCTTCCACGTGACAGCACAGAGTTTTCTGATGAAATTAAGTCCAGGGATGCTGGTGAACCCCACCCCTCTGACACTGAGAGACCAATCACCTGCTACTGTCACTGTGTTAATTGGAAGATTTGATTTAATATCGAGGTTTTAACGGCTCGGACAGTAGAGCGCCAACAGCTACAGTTCACGGCACTGAGTCCTGCCACCTGTTGGGCTCACGGGTCCACCGACATGGAGGAGATGGGCATTTCGTCTGTGTCCATCGGTGACGCGTCAACTGACTCCCTGAGAGGTGAATCCACTTGTGACAAGGGGGGCACCAGTCCTGGTTCCAGAATTCAGTCTCCCTCCTGAAGACCTCCCGGCCATCCCCGTTGTGTCGGGCACTGTCTCACCCTGATGGTCAGTCCTGAGAAGGTATTTGTCCAGGAGAGACTGAGAGCCAGAGGAAGTGGACTCCGGAAAGATGGATTTCCGAAATCCTCCAAGTTCAAGGGGCAAGTTCAGGAAAGAAGACGAGTGTGACTAGGTGCTGGACACCCTCCCTGTCTGCATGCTCACCACTGCAGGTGTGCAGACCCGTGGCGGATCACTAGGAAATCTGTCTGGTCTGTAAGCCAGACAGGGCTCCTTCCAGGCGATTTCAGGCTCTGACACCACATGGACAAGAGGACACAGCCCTCTGTGTAGACCGCCAGCCCCTCTCGGTGCCCGTCACTCGAGGGGCTGTTAGAGTCTCACCTGCATCAGAACCACACAGAATCCATGGGCTTTGAGGAGACGGGCAACGAGACCAGCAAGGTCCTGACACGCAAGACGGCATCCGTGGGCTTGCTGTGGTCCCACTAAGCTCATGGTGAGAGGTTACAACAAATGTTGATGAACGCTTATCCCTTAAATGTGTATTTGGGCTCGTGCTTTTTATCTGATGCCCCCCTTCACCTGTTTCTGCAGAAATAACTTATTTTAGCATCGCACCGTTGAATAGGAAGACTGAAGAAGGGCCCCCTCAGGAGCCGATCTGCGGAATATTCCGTCCACGAAGAGCTCGGGATAGAAATGTGCTGAAGCCCAGGTATCAGATCGGCTCTCTTCCCGGAGTGAAGTGTAGCCACGTCACGTTCGTAAACCCCCAGGATCACTCGTAAAGAAGAAGAGATCACAGGACACACACTTCAGTGTCAACACGGCCGTGTGTGACCAGCAACAGGCCCTCTGCCACATCAGCGTAGTTCGAGCTGCTGGTTCGTGGTCCCCTTTGTTTTGTTCCGGGATTTTCCCAAATCGCCACCATTCCTCATTCTAACCTCCCGGCATATGCTCCGTAGCCAGTGTCTGGTTTCTTCCCGTCCTAAACAGTCTTATCCTCAAAGGAACAGCGAGTGCTAGTGGAGTTGTAAAGACGGTTGTTGGAAGATATTTTAATAGTTACCTTGTTATAATTCCATGGTATTGTAAATTAATCTGACTCAGCAGCTAAATCAATATTTCTCTGGCCTTTAGTTACCGAGCTCCAGTATTTTAAATGTTTCGCCAGGCGTGATCCAGGCGTCACCACAAGAAATACCACCCATGGCTACTGACCTCCCACCCTGGGCCTGTTGACGCTGCAGCCCCGTGACTCTTAATGAAAAGCATCTTAGGCTAATTGTTCTGCTTAATCATTAATTTCAGCTGTTCGATTTGACAATCACTGCTTATATTTGTTTGAACTTAGGTATTTTAATCGTGTACAACGAACAGCTAAATTATATACTATTATAACTTGAAGAAAACAGATGACTGTAATCAAAACACCAAAAAATTGTATGTAGTGTTGAAAGCAGGGAATTTTAGTGTTAATATGTACAGGTTTTCCACTTAAAACACCAGAAAAGGGGGAAGGGAGGAAGGAAAAAAACAAACAAACAAACAAACAAAAAAAAAAAACAAAAAAAAAACACCAGAAAAGCGAAAAGGAGCACTGACCTCGGGGCCTGAGAAGCCAGGGTTCACCCTTGGAGCCGCGATTTCTGACTCTCACTTCAGCCACGTTGCCGTCGCCTCTCTGAGCCGAGGTGCGCAGTCTGTAAAGCAGAGTAAGAACGCTAAACCGGCGGGCTCTGGGGGGATTAAACGAGGCAGCCAGGTGTCACACCAGTGCATGCCCCGCTCTCCTCTGGCCCCGTCCATCCCCACCCCTCCCTCCCCTCCTGCGTAGAACCGCCTGTTGAACCGCAGTGTCTACACCACACGACCCACAAGCTCAGCAGGATGTTCCTACCTTCATTTAAGTAGCTTCCAACACTGTTTTCATGAACTTCCCAGACCCTGAATTTATAGGAAGCTAAGCACTAAGTCCCCGCATCCAAAGATAATTTTCTCACGGTCGACTCTGCCCTTGTGACCCGGTGGCTGTGCTGCTCTCGTTGTGTTACGTGTCCCCCGCCCGTGTGATAATTGGGGCACCCGTGCGTGGCGTGTGTGCAGCCACGTCGGTATCGCCTGCTTCTGGTCTTCTGCTCCTGGAGCCCGACAGCAGGGCGAGGGTCTGGCAGAGAAGCGGGTGCTATGGGGGATGCGCCGGGCTTTGACGGTGCCTCTGATGGGACCCATCCCGCTCGCCCTGCCACCAAGCCCACATCCGGTCCTGACCCCTGCCCTCTGTGGACCTCCCCTCCCCCAGCACAGGGCCCTTCTGCTAGGCAGCCCCTCCCCCTGCAGGACCTCGTTCTCAGGGCTCCTTCAGGCGCGCCCTCCCTGCCACCCCACCATCCTCTCTAACGGCGCCTTTCACGGGCTGTTCCCACCTTTCCTGTGGGCGCGCAGGCCCTGCAGGGTGGGTTCTGGAAATCCCACCCACCACCCCCGGCCCTCAGGCTGCCTTCTGCCCAGACACTTGCTGTGCAGCTGATGCTCGTATCTGATCTCACGGACTCAGTGCTTCGAGATCCCCGAAGCTCCCCCCGTGACCGGTAGACGGAGGGGGTGGGACCGCACGGCCTCCACCATGTCTGGCCCGCTGAGAACTGCTCTTCGCCTCGGGCCCTAATCTGAGGAATGGTGGTAACAACTGAGCCTCCCCAGAGGGCTCCTTGTGAAGTTCAGGGGTGTTCACACGTGGAATTACTGCATCCGTGGCCCTGTTCTTGGGCGTAGTACAAACTGAATGCGTTCAAGGCGGTTATTAGCTGTCATCCCCATCCTGGCTCGGATACATCCTTCCTGCTTCACGGCACTTCCTGTCCGCTACCCCATGTTTCCATCGCTCGGGTCCACATGCCATTTCCTGAACGTGCAACACCTCATCGGTGCCACTCCCTTCCCTGAATCCCTCGCCCCAGCCGGGAAGAGCCCCCAACACCCACTCCAGGCCACCTCCTCTGTGGCACCCTTGCCCTCCCCGTGCAGGTCTTGGCCTCCTCCCCTGGGTCCCCGTGCTCCTCGCAAGCGTCTGCCCTCACGTTTACCAGGTTATGTTCTGGTTCGGCCCCTGTCTTCTCACTGGACTGTGGCTCCTACACAGTGACGGCGCCTCTTGTTCATCTTGTGGCCCTTTGCCCTGTTCAGTCCCTCTACTATCAGTTACTCATTAATAGCACTTTTAAATAAATAAAGTCAATAAAAGAAGAAACACAGGGCTAGAAGGATGGCTAGAAGAACGGACAAGTGGACGGATGTATTAAGAGAACAGAGGAAGGGATGATGACTGTTTATTGTAACATAAATAATCTTCACCTATTAGAGGAAGTGCAGGTTCAGCGCTGACATAGGATAAAACAGACTGTTTTCAAGATGAGTCAAATAAATTTAAGGACAAGCAGAAATCACTCTGCATATTTTATTTAGATTCTCCAAAAGCTGTTGAGTGTTTCACATTAAATCTGTCAAATGCAGTTATAATAGAAATGAAAAAATGTTTACATTAGAAAAATATCGTCTTAAAGTCAAGAAATACGAAGGGTTGGAAGGCCCTCCTCTGGATGGAGAGATGACGTAAAGGGAATCAAATCCTCACTCAGCAGTACTGGACTCACTATTTGTCATACTTATAGATCATCTTGGACTAGGAGATATCCCCAAGTCTCTGACTCTGTGGTTCTCTTGAACAGCCCAGGGCCTCGCCAGGGCACGTGAGCAGACACGCCTCAGATGGGTCTAAGTAAGGAAATGCGCGTACGGATATGTAGCACTAACTATATCCTCATGAAACTATGAGTTCTTATGTTAATTTTTTGCAAAAAGAATCTTGAAACTGTAATAAGCTGTTCTTGAAGACACCAACCATCAGGATGCTGAGATCTAAAGCAGATAATCCACAGGTTCCACTAAACATGGATGTTATCAAGTGAAAACGTGGTCACCAGATGAAAACACTGCCCCCTCCTCTTGTTGGGAAGAGATGTTCCTTTGAAGTTCTATAACGTCAGAGTTCGAGCTGGTCAAGAGAAAGAAAACGACAATATTTAGGGTTGGAGAAAGGGACTTACGTTAGGAAAGATAGAGTCAGAAAAAACGGGGAAAGGTTGGACAGAGGGTTACGTGACCTTTCAGCGGGATCGAAGCGGTGTGGCTTGTGCGTGTGCAACACTGTGTGTCTGCAGTGGCAGGCTGGTCTTGTTTCCGTAGCCTGTTGGTGGGTGGCGGCTGGGGCCAGCGTGTCCGAAGCTGCAGCTAAGAAGAGGCCCCGAGGAGCTCTTCGTGTCCAGCCAGAACCGGAAGCTTGAAGGTAAGAGTCAGGACGAGACCCCACAGAGCCTGCCAAGTCTGGGAGACAGGAGCGCGTGGAGTGCTGGGTGCCAACGGGCCGAGATACAGCGCAGCCATGAGCTGAGAGGAGAAAGCCAGTGGGACGGGCGCGCTCGCTGGACCGTGCTGCGTGCTTGGCGGCCTCCTTAGAACTTTCACTCTCCCTTCAAGTCCAGGTGGCTTTTGTCCTCAACACGTCTTGACATGAAGGCAGCAAACAGCTTGCGAAATAAGTTCACTTACAAGGTCACTGTCTTCCACGTGTCCAGTCTGTGTGTGTGTGTATGTTTACACGCACACACGGGCAGCAGCACTGCTTCTCCCTGTGTCTGTCCGTATCTTTTCTTCTGTCTATGAACTCAGCTTGAGTCCAGGCAGCCAGGAATTGGTTTTATGATACTAAACATTCATTTCTAATTCTCTCCTTCTGGCTTTCTATTGTTCCTTTATGGCTTCAAAGAATAACTTCATGACTGAAAGCAAAGTGTTTAAAATCAGGATTGGGGACGCGTGATGGGCAGTAGAGTGCTGAAGGCCAAATATAAAAATAACTTCAAAAGAGTCTGAGATGTTTTTAGGTGATAGAAATGTAATGGACGTTTCATAATGTAAGCTAGAGGGACTGTTAATACTTTTCAAATTATTTTAAATGCTCACTTTGAACATCAACCACATGGTGCCCTACGGTGCCAATGTCAAAGACGCAAGGGTTATTAACCTGCCCTGGAGTGACGTTTGCTAGGTTCTTACCATAGTCTCCATGGAAACTGATCTCCAGTGATTAGTGGAGCATTTGAAGTTTTAAGTTAACATGTGCTTTTTTTTTTTTTAACATCTTTATTGGGGTATAATTGCTTTACAATGGTGTGTTAGTTTCTGCTTTATAACAAAGTGAATCAGTTATACATATACATATGTTACCATATCTCTTCCCTCTTGCGTCTCCCTCCCTCCCACCCTCTCTATCCCACCCCTCCAGGCGGTCACAGAGCACCAAGCTGATATCCCTGTGCTATGCGGCTGCTTCCCACTAGCTATCTACCTTACGTTTGGTAGTGTATATATGTCCATGCCTCTCTCTCGCTTTGTCACAGCTCACCCTTCCCCCTCCCCATATCCTCAAGTCCGTTCTCCAGTAGGTCTGTGTCTTTATTCCTGTCTTACCCCTAGGTTCTTCATGACATTTTTTTTTCTTAAATTCCATATATATGTGTTAGCATACGGTATTTGTCTTTCTCTTTCTAACTTACTTCACTCTGTATGACAGACTCTAGGTCCATCCACCTCATTACAAATCGCTCAATTTCGTTTCTTTTTATGGCTGAGTAATATTCCATTGTATATATGTGCCACATCTTCTTTATCCATTCATCTGATGATGGGCACTTAGGTTGTTTCCATCTCCGGGTGCTTTTTAATTTTTATTTAATTTTTTAAATTTTAGGTCTTTTAAAAAATTTTTAATGAAATATAGTTGATTTACATTGTTGTGTTAGTTTCAGGTGTACAGCAAAGTGATTCAGTTACACATATACATATATTCATTCTTTTTCAGATTCTTTACCCATATAGGTTATTACAGAATACTGACTACAGTTCCCTGTGCCATGCAGTAGATCCTAGTTGGTTATCTCTTTTATATGTAGTGGTGTGTATGTTAATCCCAAGCTCCCAATTTATCCCTCCCTTTCCCCCACATTTCCCCTTTGGTAACCATAGTTTGTTTTTGATATTTGTGAGTCTGTTTCTGTTTTGTAAATAAGTTTATTTGTGTCATTTTTTTGAAAATTAGATTCCACAGGGCTTCCCTGGTGGTGCAGTGGTTGAGAGTCTGCCTGCCAATGCAGGAGACACGGGTTCGAGCCCTGGTCTGGGAAGATCCCACATGCCGCGGAGCGACTGGGCCCGTGAGCCACAATTACTGAGCCTGTGCGTCTGGAGCCTGTGCTCTGCAATAAGAGTGGCGGTGATAGTGAGAGGCCCGCGCACCGCGATGAAGAGTGGCCCCCGCTTGCCACAACTAGAGAAAGCCCTCGCACAGAAACGAAGACCCAACACAGCCATAAATAAATAAATAAAGTAAACTGTCAACAAGTAAAAATAAAACACTATTAAAAAAAAAAAGAAAATTAGATTCCACATATAAGGGATATTATATGATATTTGTCTTTCACTGGCTTACTTCACTTAGCATAATAATCTCTGCGTCCATCCATGTTGCTGAAAATGGCATTATTTCATTCTTTTTTATGGCTGAGTAATATTCCACTGTATATATGTACCACATCTTCTTTATCCATCCTTGGACATTCTTTTATCTGTCGATGGACATTTACGTTGCTTCCATGTCTTGGCTACTGTAAATAGTGCTGTTATGAATGTTGGGGGGCATGTGTCTTTCCAAACTAGAGTTTTCATCTTTTCCAGATATATGCCCAGGAGTGGGATTGCAGGATCATATGGTAATGCTATTTTTAGTTTTTTAAGGAACCTCCATACTCTTTTCCATAGTGGCTGTATTAATTTACATTCCCACCAACAGTGCAGGAGGGTTCCCTTTTCTCCACACCCTCTCCAGCATTTACTGTTTGTAGACTTTTTGATGATGGCCATTCTGACCAGTGTGACGTGATACCTTATTGTAGTTTTGATTTGCATTTCTCTAACGATTAGTGATGTTAAGCATCTTTTCGTGTGCTTTTGGGCCACCTGTATGTCTTCTCTGGAGAAATGTCTATTTAGAACTTCTGCCCATTTTTCGATTGGGTTGTTTTTTTGACATAGAGCTGCATGAGCTGCTTGTATTATATATTTTGGAGATTAAACTCTTGTTGGTTGCTTCGTTTGCAAATACTTTCTCCCATTCTGAGGGTTGTCTTTTCATTTTGTTTATGGTTTCCTTTGCTGTGCAAAAGCTTTTAAGTTTAACTAGGTCCCATTTGTTTATCTGGTTTTTATTTTCATTACTCTAGGAGGTGGATCGAAAAAGATATTGCTACGATTTATGTCAAAGCGTGTTCTGCCTATGTTTTCCTCTAAGAATTTTATAGTATCCGGTCTTACATTTAGGTCTTTAACCCATTTTGAGTTTATTTCTGTGTATGGTGTTAGGGAGTGTTCTAATTTCATTCTTTTACTTGTGTTCGTCCAGTTTTTCCAGCACCACTTATTGAACTGGCTGTCTTTTCTCCATTATATATGCCTGCCTCCATTGTCATAGATTAATTAATATGTGCTTTATTTAAAGATTTTTTTGATGTGGACCATTTTTAAAGTCTTTATTGAATTCGTTACAACATTGCTTCTGTTCTGTGTTTTGTTTTTTTGGCCCCGAGGCATGTGGGATCTTAGCTCCCCCACCAGGAATCAAACCTGCGCCTCCTGCATTGGAAGAGGAAATCTTAACCACTGCACCCCCAGGGTAGTCCCAATATGTGCTCTTCTATGGCAGTGAGGTTTCAAAAATCTTCTGTGCAGTGATACTGTAATTTACATTTGTGTGGTTATTACGCTTTGACACAGTTGTGTCTGGCCCTCTCGTGTGTTGGTAGACTCAGAGTCTGTATGTATCTCCTGTTTTGTGGGTGAAGAGGCGGAGTTCCAACAGCCCTGAAATGACCCCCCCAAGGTCACAGAGCCATGGAGGGAGGAGGTGGGGGCCATGGTCTCCGCCGCTGAAAATGTCCACAGAGAGACAAACGCCAAGGCATTTCAGCCAAAACATCTACTGGGCAGCAACAGAAGTAAAAAAAGGAACGAGGACGTGGCGGCCTCTGGGCTGGGCATCGTGTGGAAGGAACATTTCTGGCCGTTGAATTCCTTCCGTGAACGTCCTGCTCGAGCCCTTCCTCCTGCACGTCCTGTCTGTCTTCAGGCATTTGTTCCAAAGTATGAACATAAATCCATTCTCTGCACGAAGCCTGTTAGTGTGAACGCTGCTCGAATCTCTAAAGAATGCGCTTTTGTTCCCAGTAACAGGCATACTTGGTTAGGAAGCCCAGGCCCCTGGTGCTGCAGGACTTGGCCGCGTGGGGTCTGTTTGTGCACCAGGCGTGCTCTCCCTACCCCAACCCGGGCACCCAACAGAAGAGACCAGGACGGGGCGGGGAGGCCAGGTGTGCTCGGCACCTGTCACCTGCCGACGCCAGTGCTGCAGGGACCTCGCTACGCGGTCATCCTGCCTTTATGCTGAAAGCTGAGGCCCAGATAGTTTCTCTCTGATTCCATGTCTTTTCGTCCTTCTGCTCTGAGGGGTTAGTATCGTGAGAGTGGTTCTGTGTATTTATTTTTTTATTGAAGTGTGGTCGATTTACAGTGTTGTGTTAATTACTGCTGTACGGCCGAGTGACTCAGTGACACATACGTGTGCGTTCTCACGAGAGTGGTTCTAGCCAGGTTCACGCAGCCCCTCTTCCAGGTCAGTGTAGTAGGCAGACTACAGACGTAAATAACTGGAGGAAACAGGAGCCAGAAGGGAGGAGGGAGGGAGGAGGTAGGGGCGGATGAAGCAGCGGTGATGGGCTCAGCGTCTCGTCTCCATCGGCACGGGGGCAGCCCCGCCGCCCACTTGGCAGAGGTCTGTGTGGAGATGCCCCGGGGGTCTCTGAACAGACCGAGAGGTCCTGGAATGATTTCAGGGAAATGGATCAACGTTGATACAAATGCTGCTAATGTATTTGAAGAATTCAATTACTGCCCCATCTTCACTGGCAAGAATTCAGAGGCTCACAACATAGACGCTATAGCACCAGGAGCCTTTGGCTCTCATGAAATATTGTATTTTCAGAATATGACTGCTGCCCACATTCATCCGTCATGCAGAACAGAATGATAGACCTGAAGTCAGCACGTGTTTGGGGAGCAGAGTCTGGGTCTCGTCAGGTCCTAAACGTGGGATGGAGAATTCCCTGCCCTCGAGAACACAGTGACTTCATTAGCGGGAGAAACCTAACTCCCGCCCCATCTCCGGTCAGTCAGTGTTGCCACAAGTACTGTATCCTTCTTGAAATTCACTTTCAAAGGTCTTGATCTTGGTTGGCCAAAAGAAACCCTACGGTGTAATAGTCTGCACCACTGAACAGTGAAGAAATAGGTATTCAGCATGTTATAACTAAGCCATTCATTAAATTATATGCCTAAAAAATATTATAGGACCTTGCTTTCAATGGTCTGAAACCTGAAAATTGTTACATTTTAGAATACATCCTCAGGTCTTTTTTAAAAAATCTAGTGAATGGATTTAACTTTGCTCATTTTGGAGAAGTAATTTTTTTTTCCGGTCACGTAGCCTGATTCATGGCTGTGTTGCCCTCCTGTCTCTCTTAAGCCCCAAATCCAATGAGTTAAGTCTACTTTCACAGTGTTTTAGGTAAACGAACTTGAAACAAATCTTTCTGTCAACATTTAGAAAATCCTTTCTTCCCTCCACGACTATGTTAGCATCTCCATTCATTTCACCGCTTAGAATTTCTTCCCATTCGAATTCATCCCGCATAAAATGTCCTGAACTACAATTTCACGCACGCCACTACCCTACTCAAAATGTTTAAGGTATCCCCAGTACATCCTGAAGATGTCAGGTGTTCTATGCTGGACGTAGTGAGGTTCCTTAGCCTCCAAACCAAGACCCCACGCCACCCGGGCTAAATCTGTCATCCCAACTGTGTTCCTTCCACCAAGACACCCTTTCTTCCAACCAAATCAAGCCTCGCGCCATTCCCCAAACATCACATTCTCATCCGCTTTGGTTCTGTGTTGGTCTTGTTAGCAGTGCGCCTCGCCCCCGCACGCACCTTGGTTGAAACCCCATAGGCATCCCGGTGCAAACCTCTTGGACCACTTCCATGGCAGCCCGTCTGCTCCGTCCTGTTTGCTGTCTTCGCTGCCCACCTCCCTCAGCCCCGCAGGGAACTTGTCTGTCTGGGATTTGAGCGGCTCCAAGGGCTGCTCTAAGGCTGCCCTGAAAGGGAGCTTCCCAAGGGGAAACACCCTCCTGAGAAGGAGGCCAGTCGTCTTATAATCTTTTCAACTCAGAATAAAACACTCACTCGAGAAAACTTGAGCCACTCCAAAAAGTGACAAACAGAAAATGGTGAAACCACTTGTCCAAGGCACGTGTTCCAGACGTGTTCATTTTGTGGTTTGTGGTTTGTAAACCACAAATACATATTTGTATTGCGGGGCAGTGAGGCCGTGACCGTGGAGGGTGTTTATATGAAAATGGTTAGGATTATTGTCCTTGGATAACTAACAATAATTCCATAATATTCTGTAATATGCTGTCTCTGTTACAGCTTCTCCACTTCTTCCAAGAATGTCTTTTATGGCTTTTTCAGTTTTTATAGGTTTGCAGCTTTTACTTTGCTTTTCTAATCCAGACTCACTCAAGTTTCATGTGTTTTGCATTTGGTTATTTTATCACTTTTGTGTCTTTAAATGTTGGACCTTCTTCTGTCGTGCTGTCTTTTGACAGAGCCCAAGCCAGATGTGTAATTTGCTCCTTCTACCTCTGTGTTTCCTCCAGACAGAAAATCATGCCTGGATTAGACCCAGGCTAAATGATTTTGGCAAGAATACTTAGGGACCATGTGTCATTCACATCACACCACACCGTGAGACACATGTTGGCAGGTGTCCGTACTATCAGTGATGGTAAACTGTGTCACTCAGTGGTGACAACTCTGTCCCTTGGAAAGGTGTATTTACCTGTTTTCACTCAGTGGACAGTTGTGAGGCGATAGTTCAACTCTACATAAATATCCTGTTGGCCAACAAACTTCACACAAGCCCTTGTCTGATTCAGTCGTTACGTTGGTTTTGAAAATGGTGATTTTCTAATTGCACCAGTCCTTCTAGATTTATTAGCTAGCCTCCAGCGGTCAAGAATCTTCCTTTATTTTCCCTTTCTCTTTTTTGAGTATTATTATAAACCCAAAGATTTTGAATTCTGAATTTCTGATTCCTTGATTTAAAGTATTTAATTTATTCGTACGGTGAGCGCTGTCTCATTTCCTGATCACATCATCTAAGTGCACGACGAAGCTGAGAACTGTCGAGGTCTCGTTCTCACGTGGACCTGAGCGGGTACATAGACAGGTAGATGAACAAGACAATTCAGGTCTCCCAGGGGGGAGCGATGAGACATCTGGGCACAAGCAGTGTGGGTCTTCTGAAACGCTTAGATGACCCCAGCACCACAGACTCGTGTCTGTCTTTTAGGGAGCACGGTCTGTTTTCAGAATAATGAATGGGTGAGTAACTCTCAGCATCTAGCACAGAGGTCGCAGGTCAGTTGGTGGGTTGACACAGATTTTTTAATTTGATCAGCAGAGATTTACCGTTTTAATGTAAACAGGTGTGTGGGGCTGTAAACTCCAGCTGGTCCTGATTCTGTCCCTCCCTCCCCCAGCTTTTCTCAGCAGGTGGAGACGGGTCTCCTGATCGGGAAAGGTATGAGGGCTTCTATGGCTGTAGAGCCCCATAGACTACCCCGGGGACCGCCCTCGAGATGCTAACTCAATGGACGGGGGAGTGGGGTTGGAACTGCATTTCCTGACCCCCATGCGCCCCTTCCTGTGCTCACTGACTTCTGAGGACCGTGCCCTGGTGTCTGACAGGTGGCGCTCAGCCTTTCTTTACCAGCTCTTGGCCCTCAAGTCACCTGTCCCCAAGCCCTGGCTCCGTAGTAGTCTTGACTGTCAGAACTGCCTGAGGACCCTCGGGCAGGTGGGCTTCTGCGTGTTGAGCTCCGGTAGAGCCCGCTCGGTGGGCATAGCAACCCGGCACCAACCCACGTGTGATGCCCCGTCTCTATCAACGTGATCAACAAGTGTGCCCAGAACCTGTGGCGCGAGGGAGGTGGGGCAGAAGAAATAGCCGCCTTGTTTGAGCTGCTCCTGGTCACTGAAGAATTTCCTGAAGGTTAATCTAATCTCTCTTCAAAAACTGTACCCGCGTATACACGATCATTCCCCACGGTGAGCTGAGGAAAGCACAAGTACGTCTTCAGAATAGCCTGAAATGACCAAGCAGTGTTGAAAAATGGACGTACTCTTTCTGTAAACACACGGGATATGAATGAGTTCAACAACGAAAACACAGCCAAATAATTCAATGCTCACGTTAAGTAACCCATCGGACTGAGGTTTTCCTTTTTTATTATTTTCTTGAAGGGAGCAATCAGATGTGTCCTATGAGCGTCCTCATTCACTGCAAAGACTCCACGTGGGTGACGGGAAGCCCCCTGGGAGGAAACACAAGTACGGCTGCAAATAATTCTGTCTTTACCCAAATTTAGGGACTTCTGGACGTTGAGCTGATCATTGGGCATAAATAAGAAGTTTGCTCCAGTGAGAGAGGCCTGTCCTCTGTCTCTGTGCTAATTCTTAAATTTCAAGGAGACTTAAATAAGTTTATTAAAACGTCTGTACTGAGCACCTACTGTGTTTCAGTCCTCATTAGACACGCACTTCCCTCCGGCCGGACCACACTGACACTTGGGGATGTGGGGTGTTTGTGGTTTCCAGACGAAATAATGAGAATTAAAATGCTCAGTTCTTTGAACCCGTGCAGTCGAGTATGATTCAGCCTTAAAAGGGAAGGAAGTTGGGGCAGGTGCTGCCGCGTGGGTGGATGTCGAGGACGTTTGCTGAGCGAAGTAAACCGGTCACAGCAGGACGGCTGTTCCGTGATTCGTCCTCCGCGCGGGACTGGAATAGTCAGACTCACAGAGCCGGATGCAGCGGGTGGGGCTGGGGTCTGGGGCAGGGGCGGCCGAGTAAGTTTTTGCTGGGGATAGAGTGTCGGTCTTGTAAGACGGACGGCGGGTGGTGGCACAGCGGTGTGAGTGGGCTGGACGCTGCTGACCTGTGCGCTTAACCACGGGCAGGATGGCGCATTTCATACTATGTGTAGTTTACCACAACTTAAAAAATGAAAATGAAATGTCCAGTTCTTAGTAAACTTGCGCAGCACTTGCAGACGATTTATGTTTTAATTATATTTCAGCACTGACCAACGGGAGGACTTTCACATTTATAAATTACACCTAACTGTATAGCTTCGGACATGATAATATTGTGAATGCAGTCTCTGAACTGACTTCAATGAAAGCTAATATGTATTATATATAAAATATACATATTAAGTTAATGTGTATTTGTGCGTGTATGTGTGTATACGTGTACGTGCACATCTGTGTATTAAAGAACATTAATGACTCAGCCGTGCCCACCGTCGGCAGAGGAGGAGTAAATCCCTGCCCCCTGCTGGGTGAGAACGTGACCTCGTGTTAACTCTCCAGCAGGTCCCTGGAAACTTGATAAGGGTAAGAATGATGGCTGGGTCACTAGGCAGCATGGCCAGCGGTAACAGTGATCCTGCTGGTGACTCACTTCGGGCTGAGAGAAAGATAAGCATCTGATGGGGACCATGGGGTGCCGTGTACAGGTCACTCCCCTGCAGGCCCAGGAGGGAGGACGCATCTGTGCAGCAGGGTCGGGGGTGTTGGCCTCTCCGGTCCCGCAGCCCCTGCAGTGCCCAGCGTGCTGTCTCCTTGCGCGGGAGGCCATGCCCTGAACACCTGGCGTGGCCCAGATGGCAAGCTGGGCTCCTGTCCTGCGTCCGGATGCGGCCTGTGCGGGTCGTGAATCAGAATGAGTATCTCCGTGTCCCACTGAAAGGATAAACCCACAAGGAGATGCCTGTGGGGCGGAGGCTGCAGGACCCCAGCGCCATCCAAGGCAGCCACGAGTTCAGTTCTGAGAGGGCGCATGGCCTGAGCTAAGGGCTTGCAACCAGGGGACAGCAGAGATGGGGAAACAAGACAAAACGCAGAGTCACACCTGAGGCAGGTCCCTGCGGGGTTGGTGGCCTTCCTGTGCCAGCAGGACAGAGCTCTGAGCCAACGAGGGAGGGTTAGGGTCCCTGCAGGAAGCAGCACGGGCTGCCGGATGAGGAGATGCAGGCTCGTCGAGTGCAAGACAGGTTTACTGCGAACGCAGAGCCAGTGACGGAGGGACTGTGACACGGACCTAAAACAGGTCTGGGGAAGCTCTGCGCGGAAATAAAGAAGAGGGACGTCCATCCTAAACGAATAAAAATGATGAGGGAAAAAGAGAGTCAAGAACAGATACAAAAAAATGAGGGAACCAAATAATGGTAAATTACAGTCACTAAAGCTTAACAATAATGCACCAAGCAGGATAAACTCTAGATCGATTTATGAAAAGTATGAAACAGAAGTTAAGAGACAAGGAGGAAGAATGTAGAGACTCCAAAGTACATGAGGGAGGACTTCCAGAAGAATTGATTCCAGGGAAGGACAAGGAAGCAGTGGCCAGAAAACAGTCGTCAGCCATCCCCAGACTGAAAATGTTTACCTACATTTAGCCTGGAAGGGAAACACTGCAAACCTGGACAGACTGTAGTTAAACTCAAGACCATCCATGACCAAGAGAAGTTCATACTGTGAGCTAGAAAATCTCAAAGGAACAAGGATCAGGCCCCAGTAAATTCCTCATTAGCAACAATCACAGAGAAGATGGTCAAATTATAGCCCTTAAGTATTGAAGAAAAATAACTTCCCATCTAAAGCTTCATGTCTAGATAAAAATTTAGTTACTGTAGAATACTACAGTGTCGGATATACAAAAGCACAACCTTTTATTATACTTGAAATGTTGCTACACTGTATATTTAAGCAAGAAAAAAATAACAGAGGGCAGGTACAGGGTACAAGCAATGATAGCAAGAGCTAAACCAACAGAATTATTTTGTAAGCCTGATTAATCATTGAGGATTAAAAATAACCTTTTGAATGCTTCTTTGAATAATTGAAAGAAATGATTTCCTTAGGATAAAGCGTTGAGACTCTTCTCTGTCTCAGCAAATAACGTTAATAAGGACAAAATGCATTAAAAGGGTGATAAGAAACACTGTGTAGGATTACAGGTACATTCAACGGGGAACATGTAATCAGCACGAGCTAATGTGCTCTTTACGACGTACATTAAATTCTATAAAATCCAGAGGAGAAACTGACAGATCTACAGTGGTAGATTTTAATATATGTTTTAGAGACAAGTCACTAAGCCAACAACAAAAAAAATGAGGCTCTAGATGACTTGAGTAACACAATGACAAATGTACTGTAACGATGTATCAACAAATACTCAGTAAAACATTTTCAAAAGTCAACCACAAAAAACTTAAAGAATGAATATAATACGATGAAGCTGTTTGTTCTAAACATAATGCACTTAAACTAGAAATCATAATATGAGCAAACATACCTGTACGCTTGGAAAATAGTCAGATGCCGAAAGGAAATAGTCTTCTCTGTAATTCATGACTTAATGACACCACGATGAACATTATGAAGTATTTGGAATTAAATAAGACCAAACAAACTAGTATCAATACTTGTGGGAATAAGGCTAAAATATTAATTAGACTGCAATTTTAAAAATCCATAGATGCATTTATTGGAAAATGACAAGGATAAGGGAAAGTAAGTGAGTTAAGTAAATAGCAAAATGATCTGGAAAAAAAGAACAGAGTACACCAAATAAAGAGAAAGAAAATGATCAAGGTAAAAGAAAAATTAATCAAAATGGAAAGCAGAAAAAGCTTGAAAATAGAAAAACTGATCCCCCAAAGCAGAAAATTTTAAAAGTCACAGTAGGAATTTTAAAAATCATAATACAGTGAGCCATTTCATGATAATACAGTTTTTAAATATAGATTAAAAAGGACAATTTTAAACAATTAAATTGGCTGGGGAATAAACTGAGAACCCAATAAACCAAATACTAGTAAATAAAAACATAATAAAGTTAATCTGAATCTCCACTCTTCTTGAGGAAGGGGAGCAGATAAAGAAGGGAAGGGAGGGAAGGGAGGGAAAGAATGTTATCACTAGAAGGGGAGCCTCCACAGAAAAGGGAAGACGCGCAGCCAGTACTATGAATAGTGTCTTCTTGATACCAAAACAGGCCACGGACGATGCAAGGAAAGAAAATTACAAGTCAGTTTTATTTGTGATCACAGATGGAAAACATTCAATAAAATGTTAAAACATCGAAGGTACATAGTAAATAAAAATTTAAACACGGTAAGTATGCACAAACTCTTAATTTTCATGTGCTGATTCCTCTTGAACAAGTAAGGTTGCGCTTGGGAATGAAAAGATGGTTGAATATCAGAAAACGTATCAGAGCACAGGTTTAGAGGTGGTAGCATGAGGCAGATAGGAGCTGTGGCAGGACGTGTATTTTACTTCCCATACGAGCAGACGCAGCTCTCTCACTTGAAGCTGCCCGGAGCCCCCGTCATCCGTCCAGCGGGCGCCGCCCCGCTCCAGCGAGATGTGGGCACCTGCGTGACGGCTTCTGTCGCCCACGGTAAGCTCCTGGGGTCCGAGACCGTGTTACTGGTCTTTGTGATTGCAGCGCTTGATAAAGTACAGGAGATACAGGAGACACTAAATGATGCCGATAGAATGAAAGACTGGATTAATTGAAAAGCACTCAGCAATGCTGAGGGCTGCCCTTTTGTGAAACGTTCTTACAACAGCAACTTACTAAAAAATAAGTCCTGAAGACGACCGTCGGCAGCCGCAGCAATGCCTAGAGGAATGCAGCAGCGCATGGTGTGTCCGCGCGACTTAGACCAGCCCTCGGCCCAGGCCAGCCAGCCGCAGGCACGGCAGACGCGGCGGAGCAGGGCTCTTCTCTCCCAAGCCCATCCCTGTGGAGAAGGGGGCCAGCGCGCGCCCCCCCAGCACCCTCTCCTCTCAGGCAGAAAGGCAGAGATTTTGTGGTCACTTTTTTGGAAAAGATTCCAGAAATACGCATCTAACTCAGCCAAGGTGATTGGGTCATTAATGGTGGGGTCAGAAGTAGATGCTTATCTATTTATTTAGAAATATATTTTATATGTAACATGGGCCAACTTAAGGTGCACAACATGTTAATTAGATACACGGATGTGTTGCATTGTGATTGCCATGGTAGTGATAATTAGC
Organism: Pseudorca crassidens; assembly: GCF_039906515.1. Classification (NCBI taxonomy): domain Eukaryota; kingdom Metazoa; phylum Chordata; class Mammalia; order Artiodactyla; family Delphinidae; genus Pseudorca; species Pseudorca crassidens. The sequence goes on from NC_090316.1 coordinate 27,147,638, forward strand.
ACCTCTGTCACGCCACATAATTCTTCTTTTATGCTCTATAGTTGAATTTTCATTTTTTAAAATTTATTTTGACATACAGTTGATCTACAACGTTGTGTTAGTTTCTCCTGTACAGCAAAGTGATTCAGTTATATATACATTCTTTTTCGTATACTTCTCCATTATGGTTTATCACAGCGTATGGAATACAGTTCCCTGTGGTGTGCAGTAGGACTTGTAGTTTATCCATCCTATATATACTAGTTTGCATCTGCTAATCCCAAACTCCCAGTGCTTCCCTCCCCCACCCCCCTCCCCCTTGGCAACTACAAGTCTGTTCTCTATATCTGTGATTCTGTTTCCGTTTCATAAATAAGTACATTCGTGTCGTATTTTAGATTCCACTTGTAAGCAATATCATATGGTATGTGTCTTTCTGGCTTACTTCACTGAGTATGATGATCTCTAGGTCCATCTCCTTTCTTTTTAGCGGTTGAAATCATTGTTTTACTCTCTTAGCGCGTTTAAAGGTTAGGACACAGTTATCGTGTCTGTAGTCACTGTTCTGTGCGTTAGCACTCTAGGAGCTCTTTACTGCTTGTTGCATTCATTACCTGTGCCTTTCTGGATAATTTCCAGGTGGACACTGGTTACTATTGTGCTGTGGAATGAAAGCAAATAGAAGGTGGAGAGACAATTTATAGGTGAAAACGTAATTCATTTTTAATGAGAAGGGTTATATGACAATAGGGTAAAATAAACCACTGCAGTACAATTTGCCTTTTGGGATAATTCTGTTACTCATTAATTGTTTCAGTATATACTTTAAAGATAAGGTTCTCTGCAAAAGGTTTTTTTTAATGAATTTATTTTTTATTCATTTATTTTTGGCTGTGTTGGGTCTTTGTTGCTGCGCTCTGGCTTTCTCTAGTTGCGGCGAGCGGGGGTTACTCTTCGTTGCGGTGCACGGACTTCTCATTGCGGTGGCTTCTCTTGTTGCGGAGCACGGGCTCTAGGCGCGCGGGCTTCAGTAGTTGCAGGATGCCGGCCCAGTAGCTGTGGCTCACGGGCTCTAGAGTGCAGGCTCGGCAGTTGTGGAGCACGGGCATGGTTGCTCCGTGGCATGTGGGATCTTCCCGGACCAGGGCTCAAACCCGTGTACCCTGCATCGGCAGGCGGATTCTTAACCACTGAGCCACCAGGGAAGCCCCTCTGCAAAAGATTTTAATCCCTCAATGAGCCATGATCCCTTTGGTTAGATTTTAATTTCAACTTTAATAAGCATTAGAAATTGTCCTTGCTAAAAATAGTAAGAAAATAATAATACAGTTTAAATATTAAAAGGCGTCATTACATTTAGTAGAGGAACTTAAGGCATGTTTACGCTGTGTGTGTGAACAGGCACGCGGTTCTAGAATACAAGGAAGTTGTGGTGATGTGCTTTGCCAGGCGGGGGACTGTTTAACCAGTGCAAGGTCTCCTGGTGGCAGGAGCCGGGATTATGTTCAGAAAACCTGGATCCACAAGCTTTGTGGCTGCTGTACCTCCCGCAAACCCAGAATACCTCCAGGCTCAGGGACTCGGAGTTTAAAATGAGACTCGGACTACAGATCCCAGCGTGTCGTCGCTCTTCTGTAAGATCCAGGATAGTTTACAACCCGCCCGTGTACTTTGAGAAAAATCAAAGTTAATCATGTGAAGTGTGTACCTCTGTCACTAACACAAACACAAGTTTGTTTCCACTGAGAAACGGCTTTCAACTGCAGATTCCAAAGAAAAACAGAACGACTCGGTGGTGATTCAAAGTCTGTTTGTCCTTAAAATTAAAGGCAACATTCAGCCAGGAATGCAACAGCAACTTCGTAAGTATCAAGCACAAGAAATAATGAGAGGAGTGGAGAGAGCTCATCTCTCGCCCTGGACCAAGGATTTCTGGTCTTGGGGCATCAGGAGAGCCGGCTCTGTCTCTGGGCGTCAGGGGGTCCCACAGGGTGAAGCCCCCGCAGCCGCCCCCTTCCTGTGAGGAGCAGAGGAAACGTGTGCACGGGAAATGAGGTGACCCTGTAAACTGGAGAACGCCAGCCAAGGTGGCGATCATTAACCCCATCACAAACGTTCATTTGCCGCTCTCGGGATTCAAGTGTAGAGCACTCAACGGACCTGCCCTTTGTGCATCTTCAGGCCATCAATCAAAATTGCATCTCCTCTGGGTTAGAACCATTGTGTTCAAGCCCTGATTCAAATGGTTAGGATGCTTTTAAAGGTTGGAAATCGCCAAATTTAACTTTTTAGGAATGAGTAGAGTAGCGTTTTATTTCCGGACTCAGCGATGTGTGCCCGACGGGCGTGGACAGCCACTGGGTGTCCGACACCACGCTCGCCCCAGCCTCACCCCCTCAGGCCAACGGTGCCGCGAGCCGCAGTAACAGGGCAGCCACAGCAGCACCACCTCGGTGGACAGGACCCTCGCACCCTGGTTCTCTGCGGGCAGAGCGGCTCCTGTTTCTCCCCCTGAAATGTGGAGGGGCTGGGTGAGGCTGGTACCTGCTGCTCCTGGGATGGAGCGGGGCTGAGTGTTTCCTCTCCCTGCAGACTCTGGGGTGTGCAGGCCGCTCACTCACCCTTTCTTTCTTCACTTTGGGGTTTTCATCCACAAAGTGCAGAGGCCAGCGTAGCTCCATCAGGGGCTGCTTTGGTGCTTAAATCGGTTGATGATCGCAAAGCCCCGAGACGTTGGTGGCGCCAAGAGCCCCGTGCTGGCCGGTCACTGTTCCAGTGTCATCCGGGCTCGGACAGGATGCCGACCACCTGGTGCGATTTCCACCACACACGCTCATGATGGGAACAGGTGTTCCTCTCCCTGCTTTTCCTTTTCTCCAGATCCCGCTGGCAATAGGCCGTTTGTAACGGCCAGTTGCCAAGATCAAGATTATAGCACCTAAAAATTCCGCATTGATTTGCTTTGCTTTCTCTACGGAACCACTGCCAAACTTAATCTGAGAAGCTGCTCTTACGTTCAAGAAATGCTACGTGCCGTGAAGGGAGGGGGGAGGATAAAGCGCCGAGGTACTTTCAAGGGCTGAGAGTGAAGAGATTAGTCCAGTCCAGGAAACCACAGTTTTGCCTGCGCGCCTACTTTTAATTGTCCCGTAACGATTCCTGCGGCGTAGTCTTCTGAAATTTTCACCTGGGGCGTAGAGAGAAAAGCCTGCTGGGTATTGAATTTGTGAAACTTAATTTCTTTTTATGCTTTTCTAGAAAGCCAGGGCCATTTTTTTTATTAATAGTAAAACACATATGAAATTTCCCCATTGAAAGCACTTACACCAAGCTATTTTTTCCCCTGTCTGTTGTATTTGGCATGTTCTTGAGTTTTGGAAATAAAATGCCGGGGTGGCAGTGGTTCACGCAGGGCCTGTTAGCCTGGAGAGCACGTTTATTTCCCCTTGCGGTGTGTTTGGCTTAAGCTGGGTTCAGAGGGAGTTGGCCAGTCCAGTTCAACTCTGGGGCCCTGGGTGATCAGGGTCCTGGCTGTGAATTCACTCATGGCCACAGGAGACTGCTCATCCCTGGGCCTCTGGACCTCCCATGAAGATGACCCTGCCGCCTTCTTCTTGATTCAGGTGCATTTTAGTCCAAAGACTTCTAAAAGCACCCTTTTGGGGCTACCTTGACTGGACCGCACGTTCCAGAGTGATGCTCTGAAGAGCAGCAGATGCAGGGGAGCTAGAATGGAAAGCTCACGTCTCCTCCAGAAAGTCTGCCAGACTTGCCTTCCGCCAACGTTCAAAGGATTTAATCTTGAAAATCGACCACTTAAGATGCTTCCTGCGTTCCTGGGGACAGCACCCACCCAGTCCTCTCTAGGTGCTCTGAAACTACTCTTGTACCCACCCAGCTATCCCCGTGGGTGGAGCATGTTGGTCACGGACGCACGTGATCCACAGCGGAGCGTCAGCCATGGATGAACGGGTCCCGCCAGCCCCCTATGTGCGCAGGCCGCCGAGCCTGCGCCTTGAACAGCGTGGTTTGGAAGTAAACCTTTGCGCAAGGCCTTGTTGCTTAGCCTGTGATCGCTTTGCTTGGCGCTGGTGTGACTGTTGCCGGGGTTCAGTTGCACCCACTGTCTCACGAGCCACCTGGGAAAGCCCTTCAGCCTGACAGCATGCTTGAGGCACGTTTGTAATCAATATGGGAAAACGATCAAACACTGGGCAGTAAAAGCACAGACCTACTGATCCGGGAATTTTTTTCTGGGTCCACAAGCACGCGTTCAGCCAACCTCTGAAGCCTCCTGAGGTGCCCACACCGTGCTGGCTGGCCTCAGCCGGGCTGTCGGACACAGGGCTGGCCATCGTCTCTGCAGGAATCCAGATTTTATCAGACGCTGCAAATGTTTGTTTATTTGTTGCTACCCTTCCCCCAGGATGCGTATGCAATCTAGTACAATGGACGAATGTGCTTCCCAGTCCCTGGGGCACCTGAAGCTCTCAAAAACGAGGTGGATGATGCCTTTCTGAGAGCCCGCCAGCCAAGATTCGTCATGTAAATATCATTAGAGAGAAAAAAGGAAACACTGAGCCCCTCCATCCCCCCACCTCCCACCCTGCAACAAAGACATTTTGCAGACGGTTCCAGCACCAGCACCTAATTAGGAGTCAGCTGGTCCGCGGCCGAGCGTGACGAGAGGGCCGCATGGGGTCGTGTGTTTGCCATCAGGGGACCCATCGTAACTGCCAGCAGCTCGGATCTAAGGGGAGGTGTTCTCTTGGCAAACACGGAACTTTCTTGGAGGGACCTGAGGAAATCGCACTTAGCTTCCCCGGCAGATTATCAGAGTCCATGAAGACGGGGTCATTGAATTACAGAACAGGTGATGGGAGAAACCAGCCTGGACGGTTTCTGGATGGTGGATGGTGACCCATCGCTGGAGGCCAGCGCTTCAGTCCACCTGAGTGTCTCTGTCCCTGAGGGAGGTCGGGCCATTGTGCCGACATCGATCACAGGGCTGTTGAAAATGCTGCTCGGCAAATTAAAGTGAAGGCATTTTGAACGACAGAAAGTGCCGTATGCATGTGAGTCGTGGGGATCCTCCTTATCCTGCTGTCATGGGCGGGGGGACCCCGACGTGGGGCTGAGGACACCCAGTGAACGCTCACCTGCCGCTGGGAACGGAGCCGTGATGCTGTCCGTCCAGATGCACACACAGATACTCTCTCTTTTCTTTTTGGAACTTTAGTGTTGCCAACATTGTAACAGCGACGGCACCCCCTCTTCCTGACTGTTGGGATTTCTGATACAGAGACCCAGGGCCCTCCAAAGCTATTCTCTTATTTAGTAAACAGACGCGCAATTTCAGGTCAGGATATTGGAGTTTAAGATGTCCCACATTAGCTGTGAGACTTAATCAAGTTCCTTGTACTGGGGACTGTGCACCTACTGCAACCCCAGGGTGAAATAGGGGTAACGAGGCCTTAAATGAGATCGTCAGTGAGCAAGTGTTTTTATAATCTCTAAAGCTCGCAGCAATATTAATTCTAATACTGAGAAGTCAGATCCTCGTTGGTTCATGGCACAAGAACACAGTTTAAGTGAAGCCCTGTTTCACCCTGTTTCTGAGCAGGTTCTGAGGGGACCTCACTTTGTGGAGGTCCCGGGATGTTGGGGTCCTCTTGCCTGGGGCTTCCCGCCTCGCCAGACTGGACCTCGGCCTCGTATGGCCGCCAGCTCCTTCCCCACCCCGCCCTCGGTCCCTGACTATGTGAGGAAAGGTTATTTCACCGCCACCAACATTTTCAGTAAATATGCACCCAGCTTGGGCTTCCCTGGTGGCGCAGTGGTTGAGAGTATGCCTGCCGATGCAGGGGACGCGGGTTCGTGCCCTGGTCCGGGAAGATCCCACACGCCGCGGAGCGGCTGGGGCTGTGAGCCATGGCCGCTGAGCCTGCGCGTCCGGAGCCTGTGCTCCGCAACGGGAGACGCCACAACGGTGAGAGGCCCGCGTACCGAAAAAAAAAAAAAAAGCACCCAGCTTGTATAGTAAAAATAAATATTTTCGCCCCAAATGGATACAATAAAATCCTTACTTTGTGCACGGGATTTGCCATATGATGGGCGTTTCCACTTCAAAATGCTTGTCTTGTCCCCAGAGGCAACTCTCGTCTTCTACCCTGAACTTTGCAGGGACAGAGCTGCCACCTGTATTTTTATATTTCAGACACTGTGGTCCTTCTCTCTCCCTTTCCCTGCCTGGAGGGGCAGAGCGGGGCCGTGTACTGGAAAACATGCAGATTTGGGGGTCAGAGAGGCCTCACGGACATCCCAGCTCTGCAGCAAGGTGACCGAGCAACTCTGCTTCCTGGCTGGAAGCTGCAGAGCCCTTCCTGATCTTAACGTTACTGAGAATTAAAACCACGAGGCCAGCTGCAACTGGCTTTTCTCTGTCGTCTCACCAGCTCCCCTGCTTAGATTAGGAGCCCATTTGCCTGGATTGAGAAGGGAGTTTTTCTAAAGGATAAAACTGTTGGTCTGACTTAACCATACCCAGACCCAAAGAGCTGTGGTTTGTGAGGAAAACCCACTGCATATATATAAAGGGTGACTCACCACTCAGTTTCAACCATGCAATTTTTCTTTATATATATATATATGTATATTATAAAATATACATATATATATATATATATATGTATTTTTTTTTTTTGCGGTACGCGGACCTCTCACTGTTGTGGCCTCTCCCGTTGCGGAGTACAGGCTCCGGACGCGCAGACTCAGCGGCCATGGCTCACGGGCCCAGCCGCTCCACGGCACGTGCGATCCTCCCGGACCGGGGCACGAACCCGCGTCCCCTGCATCGGCAGGCGGACTCTCAACCACTGCGCCACAAGGGAAGCCCCAATTTTTCTTTTTAAAAAGAATTAATTATGTTGAAAATACTTTAGGGAAACTAGCAACAAAGGAAGAAATCGTTTGCACAGGGGAGCAGAAACAGGGCAATGCATGTAAAGATCTCTCAAGGGTGGTGTTCGACCTCTCCCAATACGTGCTTCTTGAGAAAATCACTGCGTCTGCGGGCTGAAGACAGTGAGGTTCACAGAAGGGAAGGCAGCAGCGCTCGCTAAAAATACGCTGCTTGTTGCTATGGAAACTAGTTCACAACTGTTTCCTGAGCAGGATCGAGCTGGAATGCAAATGGGGTCTAATACTGATATCCTGATTTTAATCAATATTCTTTATTAGAAATAACATCACCTTCATGAAATATAGACACGAAAATAGGAGCATTTCGTTAAAATATGCTTGGCCATTTAAAAGTAGTTCTCGGTTATACAGAAATCTCAGCTTCCGTTTGGACTTGGATGAGAACAAACAGGAGAAATAGGAAATAATGATCTGTGCCAGAAAACTTGTGGCTTCGTCTTCAATGATAATTGACCAGGTAGAGCGTGCTTTTTAGGAGCTAGGAATTAAAAGGGTAAAGCAGAAGCTGCCAGAGTGTGGTCAGAGTGGAGTTGAGGTAGGGGCCAGCCAGGCACCTCGCTGGCGGAGCCCAGGCAGCTGTGCCCCGGGCTGTGGACCAGCCAGTGCGCGGAGAGGTCAGTGGAGTAGCAGGTGCTGACGTGTCCGGGCTCCCAGGATGAGCACCGGTGCTGTTCCTGCTGACGGGGCTGCGGTGCCCCCAGGGACACACCGAGCCGGGTGCTTTCTGTGCTCTGGTTTTAATTCCGTCAGCACCCAGGCAGGTGGGTAGGACTGTCTCTCCGCACTGACTGGGGACCTGGGCTCAGAGAGGTTCAGGCACTTTTTCAACGTCCCAGAGAGCTTCAGGCACTTGTTCCACGTTGCACAGTCATCACTTGCTGAGCTGGGATTCAAAGGCTTCTCCAGTTCCCAATTCCAAAACCTGTGTGTTTTCAGGCACAGGGCATTACCCTGTTTTCTAGACAGATACTGAGGCCATTGCGGCAGAAGGATGGTCTGAGCGAAGGGCTGAAGTGTGGAAACAAAAGTACAAACGCAGGCAGAGTTCCTGAATCCCACCTACCTCTGTCTACATTCTGGGTTCAGTTCAACGTGTGCAGACACCTTGAACAGCATGGTGAGGGCTCTGGGAGATGCTGAGTGTTTAGGAGAACTTGGAGAGATTTCTGAGGCTGCGAACCTGCTTCCTGTGTCCATTACTAGGCAATGAACCTGAATCCAGTTTTGTTTGTTTGTTTATTGTTTGTTAAAATGTAGTTGATTTACAGTGTTGTGTTACTTTCAGCAGAGTGACTCAGTTACACAGATACATATTCTTTTTCAGCTTCTTTTCCATTATAGGTTATTACAAGGTATTGAATATGGTTCCCTGTGCTATACAGTAGGTCCTTGTGGTTTATCTGTTCTATATTTAGTAGCATGTATCTGCTAATCCCAAACTCTTAATTTATGTCTCCTCCCCTCTCTCCGCTTTCCCCTTTGGTAACCATAAGTTTGTTTTTTACGTCTTTGAAGCTGTTTCTGTCTTGTAATTAAGTTCATTCGTATCACTTCCTAGATTCCACATGTAAGTGATATCATATATTTGTCTTTGTCTGACTTACTTCACTAGTATGACAATCTCTAGGTCCATCCACGTTGCTGCAAATGGCATTATTTCATTCTTTTTTATGGCTTAGTAATGAATCCAGTGTTTTTAAGGTGACAGTATTTTGGTATTTGAGTATCTGCTATGTGCAAGGCAGTGCTCGGAATGCTTTAGAGATTTGAACTCACTTAACACCTATAATACCCCCTGACGCTGTTCTCAGTTCACATGGAGACGGAGGTCAGTAGGGTACCGAGGGCAGACCCTAGTAGTGGGCAGAGCAGGGCTGAGACGAGCCCTCTGGCTCCAACCTCTGCTCTCAGCCGCTCTCACCTCTCATCGTGCTAAGAAGTGGAAATGTTAGCGTTTACCTCTCTTAATTTAAAGAAGAAAAAAAGAAGTTGGTTAAAGTAAGAGGAAAAAAGACCCTGATACAACTTCCACCAAACGTGTCAGTTACAGACATGGTCCCCGATTGTGCTGCCAATTAACTGGGTGCCTAGTTTGCGTTCAGCCTCTATTTTAACATACCGTTGAATTCTGTGGCGTAAGGTCTGTTGAATCTAAGTTTAAAATGGACTCGCAAGACAAACTATTTTATGAGCTGAATGTTTCATCAAAGCTAACTTTTCAAGAACATGTGCAGAAGCCAGTGGATGGCACATAGGTGTCTTTCACAGTGGATGCGCTGCCATCCTAGCACAAGTGCAGAAACAGAGTGGGAGCTCTTCATCCACAGAAGGGAAAAGGGAGGAGACCTGTTAGCTGGAAGATGTGCGTGTGCTGTGAGAATCATTTAAGAGCAAAAGGGGGAAGTTTGCAGAAATTAAGAGAGACGGTGGGCTGTTCTGATAGGAAGGTAGCTGACCTGCCACTAGCTTAGCCTGAGAGCATTGGTTCTTCTGCTCTGAAGTGGGTCGTGGGTGCAGCTCGGAGCTCCATGCCCCCATCACCCCAGCAGGAGGAGGGCGATGTTGCTAGAAACCAGCTTCTGTGGATGAGGTACCAGGCGCCTCTTGACTTACAATGACCGATAGCTCTTTTTATGTTTATCCCTGAGGAATCCATTGGTGTGTGCAGTACTATTTTATAACACAGATTCTGATAACTGTTCATTTAATCACACATTTTAAAGTGCTACTTTTATGCCCAGATTGGAGGAGTAACTTCTGAAATAGCTTTTAGAAAACGAAGCCAACGTAAAAGAACCTACGTCTACACGATAACCTTCCCCCCACTGGGATTTTAGCCAAATGGGTGGTGCTTATGCAGAAAAATGAAATAGTCAGTGGTTACAATTCAAATATGTAAAAGCCACTGAAAGGAAAATTTTATATTAGAAATGTAATCTGAGGATAAAAGTCAAGCTCAAAGAAACACAATTTTGAGGAAGTAATGTTTAAACGAAGAGATGATTAGTATAATTGATGTGCAGCATTTATTTAGTGCTAATCTCTTCATTAAAATGCATTCCGAGGGCTTCCCTGGTGGCGCAGTGGTTGAGAGTCCGCCTGCCGATGCAGGGGACATGGGTTCGTGCCCCGGTCCGGGAAGATCCCCATGCCATGGAGCGGCTGGGCCCGTGAGCCATGGCCGCTGAGCCTGCGTGTCCGGAGCCCGTGCTCCGCAATGGGAGAGGCCACGACGGTGAGAGGCCCGCGTACCGCAAAAGAAAAAAAAAAAAAATGCATTCCAAGTTTTAATAGATTCTACAGATTTAATTATGGACATACTATTTATCATTGTTCTATAAGACGGCATAAAATGACACCTTACTTATGTCTGGACTTGTTAAATAACACAAGTGTCTTCAGCCTCTCATTTCAATAAGTGTCACTGTCGTAACTGAAATTTGTTTTCCAAGTTTATAACGTAGAGTGAAAGTGGGCTTTACTAATCATGCAGCCCCTGTGGGGACTGTCCAGGTGCCGAATGAGGGCTTTCTTAAACTGGAGATGCAGAGTGACGTGGGGCTTTTCCTCAACCGGACCAAAGAGATGTCTTACCAGTACTTAGATCCGAGCGCTGTTGACCCTTTCAGCCATTCTGACTGTACCACTCCCCCACGCTATCCAGCATCTAGTCATCTTTATCACATAGATATGCTTACGCCTTTTTCCATAAATAATAGTTTTGAGAGTAAACACGTACATCGGTGAAGGTTACTCTTCTAATTGTGATGTCCGTTAACTTCATTGATCATTCGCTTAATATTTTCTCTTTGCTAGGCAACCGTTAATTATACTGTCATTTTAGTACTACACATAATACTGGGCAGCTCACATATATACTTTTAAAATAACATTTTTTTCATGTTGCAAAAGTAATTAGTAATCATTATAGAAGGTTTAGGTAACACAGAGGAACGTGTAAAGATACAGTCCTTCCCCCCAGAGAGGATCCCAGTGAATGTTGGGATATTTATATTTCCACCCTGCCCTCCCTTCCTTCCGCGCACAGTTAATTATAGTATCAAACATCATTCTGTATTTCTAGCCTTTTCACTTTATGTTCTAGGGGTATTTTTTCAAATCCCTGAGTCTTTTTCTGTAACATCGAGGTGGCATGACTAAATGTTCGGGGTCACATTACTTAGAAGTGGAACGGATTAAAAAATAAAAACCTATCTTGATCTTTTAAATTGCAATCTTAGCTCTATAACAAGACAAATAGAGCTGTGGCTTAAGCGTCATAGTCGACATACTTCTGACAGTTGTGTGGCTTTTCCCACGTTCCTGAACTTCCCGACCACGCTGAATTCGTGGTGGAGAAAAGCATGACCCCCTGCCCTCCCTCTACCCTACCCCACGGGTTGTTCGGGATCCGTGTAATCTACAACAACGTGACCAAGCCCGGAGAAATGGGTGCTTACACTCAATTTTTAACTCCTAGCAATACTATTAAATCCTCTGATTATTATCTAAAAGGGAATTTGTGGAGGGGTTCCCCTTGCTGGAAGTATTTCCACATTGAACGCCTTCCCTAATCGGTCCTGTTCGACATCTTTCCTCTGGCACCATTTCTGTGGTGGAACTTTGTATCCCTTCTTGGATTAAAAAGACAGACCCCTCATGGAACATTCTGAGGAGTCCCCCACATTATCACCGGGTCTCTTCTTCTCGTTTCTCAGGTTTATAATCCCATAATTTAATGACAGTTTCATTAACTACGGTCTCCTCTTTTCTCAGATGCTTACTCCCAACTAGCCTTCGGACTCTTTTCATGATCACACCACCAGCAGTTGGGACTTATACACCCAAATAAATGCCACAGCCCAGAGAAAATATGACTAAATAAACCTAAATGCATAAACTTCAGAGCAACCATCCTGGAAACGTTGATTTTTCTTTTTGCTATTCTTCTTAAACCTACTTTTCATGTGGAGGTTCATCTTTCTCATTTACCCTCACCTTTTCATCAGTTCCTTTGAAAACCAGTGCGTTGCATTGATAACCCTGATAGAGTATCGGAAAGTTGGCAAAGATGTATTAGAAAGAGTATTGGAAGGATGGCAAGCCTGGGTTCCATTGTTGACCCTGACTCTTGACCGTGTGTCACCTTGTGTACTTTTCAGCGCCCCCTGAGCGTCAACTACACATCAAACATTATGGTGGGTCTGGGTGTTCAGAGACCATCGGAACAGGGTCTGTGCCCTGGTGAAGTTCATATTCTCGTTCAGGAGCCGATACCCATCCTGAAAACGGTGCAAGCGTGAGGCTTAGTGTAGTCACAGAACCAAACCCCCGGGCAGGGGGGCTCTGTCTGCCATCCTGGCGTGACCGTCCTCACTGCTCTCTTTTCCTCTCGAGATCGCCCAGGACGGGAGACTCGGTTCCGTGGTCACCCTGACCCTGCAGCGCAGTTCTCAGTCCAGCCTGAGCCTTGGCGTCACCTGGGGAGTCTTCACACCTGCCCGAGTGCTGTCCTCACCCAGGGGTGCCCGTGCACTTGTCTGAGACGGGTCGGGCCAGAGAGGGCGTCCCAGGCCCCTGGGTGACGCTGATGTGACTCGGGACGGAGGGCTGAGGCAGGCCCGTCTGCCGGGCTGGAGCAGACTCAGGAAGCCTTCCCAGGCTGACCAGAAGCTGGCCTTCCAGGGAGACTCGAGATGGACAAAGGTGCTGTGGGGTCAGCATCAGGAAGAACGGGCTGGAGAGGCGGGCAGGGAAGGCGCGCCTGTGCGTCAGCCTGGATGAGTCCCCGAGCTCCGGGGGCACGAGAGTCTGCAGTCCCATGAGCTCTCGGGACCGCGGGCTGTGGTCCCAGAGCCACACCCAGAAATGGGGCACCAGACGTGCCACCAGAGCTAGGCGCCCGCCCTCTCTGAAGCATGGCTCTTAGGGAAGGACACTGAGCTCCAAGTCCTGTGAAGACTCACGGGAAGAAGGGCTGGTTCCAGAAGCGAGCATCTCAGAGCACGGCGGGCAGGGGCAGGGGCCCGTAGGGCAGTCATCACTCCCCGTGGTGGTGACAGAGGCCGCCTGGGGGCCCCTCCTCGCATCCGCCCCCCCACAGCGCCATTTCCCTTGCAGACTTGATCTTCCTGCCCACAGTGCTCTGCCCTGTAATTAGTTGACGTCGCAGTTCTAAATAATGGCTGTGCCAACTATTCTGGGGTGACAGAAATGCTACGGAATGAAGTTGTGTGAGGATGCCAGCTGTCACCGCAGCCGAGGGGCAAAGGAAAAATTCTCCTCATCTGACGTTTATGTCTCTTTTTGCTCAAAAGCCTGAGAGGCAGAAAAATGCTATTTGGGCAGATATGTAGGAGAGAGAGAGAGAGAGTTAGAGAGAAGTAGTAAAGTACAAACAATAATTCCTTTTTATTTTAAAGGAAGCGCTGTAATAAGCAGTCCTTTACAAACTGCTTATTGAACATGTTCTCGTGATTTTTAAGTTAAGGCACTGATGTATTTATAGAATGACTTTCTCTATTTGAAAACTCATCACACCTTCAAATTGTAAACTTGCAAGTCCCCGTCGTCGTGAATTCCAGACTATTTACTTCTCGGTGGTTTCCATGGCAGTTTTTAAAATCACGTGAGTAACACGGGTCCTATTCAGCATCAAAAAGAAAAAACCTCACACAGACCCTGTCAGCCGTCGGGTCAGTGCTGTGTTGCATCTCCGTCTCGACCTCTGTGCACAGGCGCAGGTCAGCGTTCTGTACTGTGTCCTCATTTAGTCGGTGAATATACTCCGGTTTCCATGTCGCTGTGATCTGAACGCACAGCACTCACTGAACATCCCGTACATATGAGTGATGTGCATTCTTTCATTTAATGTTTTCAGTCACCCAGCAAGGTACCTGTGATGACGGTCACAGTTTTATATGCAAAGAAGGCGGAGCCCAGTGAGGTGACTGTTCAAGGCTGGGGAGCCGTGCAGGGATGACCCCCGTTCCAGCTCACGTCCACCCCAAGGTCACGCGCGGCATCAAGCCTTGTCTACCCCTGCAGCTGCCCCCCCAGGACACTCTACCGGGTCGGGGGTGTCGGGAAAGTTGGCTGAAATATGAAGAGTCAGTAGGTGTGGCTGTCCAGTCAGGAGCTCCTGTGCAGACAGCTGAGAGGTTGCCAGGGGCCCACCTCTTCCTCCACTCTCCCTCTTCCAAGGTCATTCGGTGCCACTGGCCGTGGACGTCAGGGTGGTCCTGGAGCTGCCTGCCCTTCACCACGTACGGCTCTTCCTTCTCTGAGCCGACAGGGACGGTCAACGCCCAGCGAACCTGCACAGCCAGCATCTGCCGTTGGCTCTGAACTTCGCCCCCAGCCTCACGCACACACATGCACATACACGCACACACGTGTGCGCACACACAGCGATGTCAGGAAGGGAGGACCTAGGGCTTTTCCCTGTGTAGTTTGAAGTCTGGAATCGTTTCCGAGGTTGGAGAACGTTTCATTTCCTCAGAGGTATTATGACTTAGGGACGAGCTGCAGTGTTCATTGTTCATTCAAATTTAGGTGAACAGAGCCAGTGATGTTCCCTCCTTCTCACATTAAGTGTTGTCAACTCTTTTTAGTCCATCACACGCAAATAGGAAGGACTTGACCTCCACGGAATCGCAATTATTCATTTGCAGGACCCAAGAATGAGCAGATCATCTTTTCTTCCTCTGACATCAGAAATAAGAGAGTGAAGCTGGGATCTCATTGGCTCGGCAGTGCAGGCGGCTGTGTATCCAGGAAGCGTGGACGACCGTAAACTCTCCCCGTAGCCTCTGTTCAGATCCAGCCCCAGAGCCCCGCCCCCTGCCTGACTCTCAGGGCAGGTCTGGGTTTGACCCACTCCCATCACTCAGCGCCTGGGGGATTGATGACCGTTTCGTAACCTTTTCAGTCCTAAATTCAGTGAAACAGGAATAAGAATAGGCGCTATACCTCGTACGATTACTTTGAGGGTTAAACGGGATAAAATGCACGCACTTCACTCAGCATCTGGCGAATAATAAAGGTTTAATATGTAGCACTTGTCGTTTTGAGGCCTGGATCATGCTCGTCGGAGGAGAAGATATTGAAACATGATTTCGTATCAAAGTTCGAGCCCTTCCTAGATTAGGTTTTTCTGGACTGGTAATGCTGAGACTATCTTAATCCTAGTCAAGGAGAATATCAAGATTTGGGCATCAATCCAAAACGGTGCCCCACCCCACGTGCAAGTCAGGGACGCCCACCCAGAGAGACTTCTCATCCGGGGCCCCTCTGTGGTAGCGCAGCCCCGACCCCGTCGTTAGATCCCTGTGCTGGAATGTGGGCCGCGTGATTCTGAAGAGTATCACTAACCCACACGTCTCTCCTAGCCTCATTCACTGTTGTTGGTGGCATCACAGAGAAGACAGGCAGCTGAAACCACTGCAGCCCTGACGTTAGTGCTGTTGAGAGGGTCTGAGGTACACGCCCCTGTTCTGGGTCCATGCAGAGGCTCCAGCCCACACCTGCCAGGGAGACACAGGCACGCCCGTGCCCTGGGGGTGGCCGCGCTGCAGGGTCACAGAGCCCTCGCCGCACAAGCCCCCCTGCTCACAGCAGAGCCAGGCTGCACCAGGGCCGGAAGCATCCACGTGCAGGGCAGGAGCCTCGCCTCAGTCAGCTGGGTGCCTTCCTGGCTCCAAGGGAACACAGCCCGTGAGTTACTGACACTTCCTGTCACCCGGGGGAGCTGGAGGCTGGTTCCGGCCTGGGGCGCGGCTCGGACGAGCCTCCACGGAAGAGAGGCTTCCTTTCTGTCATCTCTGTTCTGACCCAGCCGGCAACACGCGGAATCTGGGATCCATTTCCCTGCTGTGGACCCCGCATCTGGAGCATCGAGAGAGAACCGTGGCACGTGCTCACGGACTCGCAGCCGGTGACGATGCCTTTTTAATCGGGTCTCTGCCTCTGGCCGTGGCCTGGTGCCTGGGAATCACCTGGGAGGCTTGGAGACCGTGGCTGCCGATTCCGCGGTGGGGCTGAGATCACGCAGCCTAACGCGCTCCGGTGCGGGCCAGTGTGGCTGGTCCGGACTGTACTGGGCCTGTCCCAGGTCCCTGGTTCCCTCTCTTCATCACGATGGAAACTAACGGGAATCAGGCCTCGTAACCGTGGAGCACACAGGTCTCAACAAGTGAGAACACTGAGGAAATAGCCAGAAACACAAGAGGAAGGGACCCAAGACAAAGGAGGGAAGCATCCGTGGGGCAGGGCGGAGCGTTTGCTCGAGCCGTTGGGGACTGTCCCCGTGCCACGTGGTGATGGTGGCGGTCACCCTCCGGGGCAGGGACAGAGGGCCCAGAGCTGGGTGTGATTGAGGGGCAGGGGCCTTTGCCACTGGTGCTGTGTCTCTGCGCGTGTGTGGGAGCAGAAGGGGTTCAGCCAGGGGCACGGTTGAGACGAGGATGAGTCTGGGATGGTGTTGCCGGCCTCTCACAAGCCTTGAGTCCAGTATTCTTGCTGCCGGTTTGCAGAGAAGGAATTGAGGCTTAGCCGGGCTGAGGCGTGTATTCAGTTCAGACACCCAGGAGGCGGAAAGGCCGTCGCCGAATGGACTCCAGCCTTTCCTCGTCAACCCGCCTCCCGCCAGCACTGGTGCCCTGCAGCCCCACAGAGCCTCAGCCCATCTCCTCAAGTTGCCGTTGGGCACAGTTGCACCGACACGCTCGCCAGGCCATGCTGCCCAGGAGCCCTGTCTCGGTCACCACGAGGGTCCAGGAAAAGGCACGGCCTCCATGTAGTAGGTGGTACCACCAGACAAAGGAGCTTATCAGACACAGGACACGGCGTGGACACTGCGTGTGTGATAGACTCGCCAGCCCCAGGGGGGAAGAGAACGAGGCCAGGCTCCTGGCCCTTCAGGTGCAGACACAGGGAAGGACCACGCTCACACGCGGTGGGACACGGGCGGGGCCTGGGGGCCAGGGTCTCCAAGCCCCACTCGGAGGGGCTGAAGCCGGGAACACGGGAGAGGACAATGGAGAAGTTGGGGGCAGACAGACCCGGCTGGAAGGCACTTTCTGCAGATTCCAGGCTGGGAAGCAGAGCTACACGTCCCAGCCGGGATCGGTGGTTCTCAAGTGCGGCCCACGGACTGGCACCTCCGGCATCACCTGGGCTTTGCTCCACATGACCGAAGCAGACCATGTGAAGCTGGACAGCCGTTCTTTTGGCACCGGGGGGATGTATTATCCGCGGATGCAGACTGTACACACCTCGGATTGCGGAGCTTCAGAGTCTGCCAGGCGCGGTGCTTGGGTTCAGGTCACAGAGGTGAGTGAGGCACAAGGAACCCACCGTTTAGAGGAGAGACGGGTTACGACGACATACGTGGAGCATTGGAAGTAGGTCGCGAGAACAGAGGGACACAAATGGGAGGAAAAGTCTCCACGGAGGATACGGCCCTCAAGCTGCATCTCTAAGGAGGGAGAGATGAACTCAGGTGTTTGCAGTGAGGACATTCCAGGGGTGGGATGGGATGAGGTGCCCTGCTGAGCTCAGGGAACCGGGACTGGAGCTCAGCACCGCTGGGGAGATTACGTGGGTACCAGCCATGTGTGAGACAGTGCTTGCTCCATCACAGTTATCTCTGAGCACGAAAGAACACCGTCTCTCTCGTGTTTCCTATAGACATCTCCGAGAGCAATACAGGCCATGATGAAATGTACTTTTCTAACTAGGTTATTGTCAGGGTCAATCCAATTTCTCTATAACATGAATAACAAAACGGAGTGTGTGCCAGGGTGTGTGCGTGTGTGTGAGTGAGTGCTTTGACAGTCGTTACGTATTCTGAGCGAAAGGCCCAGAAATTAAGTGGATTATCCTGGAGTGCCGTCGTTTGCCAACTGAATTTGGTGACATCTTACAAAACATCTCTTGGGGTCCCTTGAAAGGAGAAGCACATTTAATCTGTGCCTGTAGCACCCTGTTGACCCAGGCTAACACTGAATCTGGGCCCGAGAAGGAACAGAGAGCTTTCTCAGAGCCCAAAAGTTTCGAAACCACCACCTTACCGTGTAATCGGCATTTGTAAGGGTCAGTGAGGCCATGGCAATGAAAATGAGCTGTCATCAATAATTCTCATTAGAATGCGGGATCGCACGTTAGCAAAGTGTGTTTGGAATAATAACCAGCTCGCAGGCATTTCAACATACTCCAAAAATGTAAAGCATCAGGCTGGGAGTATAAAGAAAAATGTTTTAAACTCCTCTCGTTAGTTCACTTTGATTTCCGTCTCCATAGAAACTGGATGTTCGGATGCATTAAGATATTTTTGTCTTTGGAGTTTTTGTGTGTCTTGGAATTTGGACACGTGCACAGACAAAAAGCCAGATGCGGCGAACAGGGCGTGAGGCGCCGATGGAAAAGGCTCACGTCGGCGGTGGGATTCATCCAGAAAACGGGGCACAGGTGGTTGCTGTTGAAAGGTTGACTCTGGGGAAATACAAAACCATGAAACTTCCCAACAGCCGGAGCACGGACACTGGCTGGGGAGAGGACGGGGTCTTCTCACGAGCCAGCTGTCAACGCCGGTGACGAGCGTGTAAGCAGAGAGACTCCATGGGAACGTGGCCTTCTGGTTTCCCCAGCGGCCTGGCTCTTCAGAGCACAGTTTCCCCGCTGCCGGCAGCATCTAGCCTGGGCTGAGTGAGGTTTCCTTCCCCTGCAGAATTTCGAGTTTTTAGACTATACTGAAACCTCTCATCCTTAAGTGTGTTTGAAGGCAAGGGCTTTGCTGACTATGAAGTGAACCAGACACAGCCATGAGCCTGCGTTGTAGTGGGTGGCAGGGATTTGCTAAGGTGAGTGTTTATTTCAAGGGAAACAGATTTTTCTCAAATAAAATGCCTACACATTTCTGAGCTGCATTGCAGGGGGTGAAAAGGAAACAGTGAAGCATTTCCAGATACGCGATGTGCCGCTTTTATTTCACGTCTTCCCTAATCTGTGTTCCCATTGGGACTTGAGACATTTTCTCTCCTCTGGGTCCAGTTAGGAGTCTGGAGAAGGCAGGGTGGAGGAGCAGTGGGAAGAGCCCCGGGGAGTCGGAGGCCAAGTCCTGCTTGGCTCGAGCCCCGAGCACCCTTGGTGCGCGTCCCTTCAGCCGCCCATGGCAGAGGGCACAGGGCCTCTAGACCGTCTAGCCCAGCCCCGCTGTCCAGGGAAGCTGCATCGTCCTCACCGAGCACAAGCTGCCCCAGGACAGCGGGAGCGTCGCTGGCTCCCAGCCTCCCTGGAGCTCCTGGTCCTGCACGTCTGCCCACGCATCGGGTTCAGCGCAGCCATCGCGTCCAGCGCTGCAGCCGACCTGGGGCCCGGCATCCTGCAAGGAGGGCTCTGGACGGGCCTTGAGGTGCAGCCTGGTGGTCCAAGGGCACACGTCTCCCCGGATCCTCGGTCTTCAAGTCAGGAGGGATGCTGCCCAGGGCCTGTCTGAAGCCGGCAGAGTTCCTGGCGGCGAGTCCGGGGAGAGCTGTGGTCCCACCTCGCTTCCTGGCCACCAGCCGCGTCAGAATCGGATGGGTCCTTTGCGTCCTGGGGGGGACTGGCTTCAGGGATCTGGAGGCCAGATTGGGGGGGTTGGGGGTGAGGGTGCCCACAGAGTTGCCGGCTTCAGGTCCAGCACTCGGACGGCCGCCTCCCAACCCCGCAGGGGCAGACGTGCCGCAGAGAGAGAACCAAGGGCATCCCGGTCCACACGGGGCCCCAGCCCATCCATGTCTGTCGCGACTCCAGACTGGGGAAGAGCTGGGATCCAGGTGTGAGTGTGTGGACAGAGCGACCCCCATGGCCCTTGTCCTGCCTCCACGTCACCCGGCTTGGGGGCAAAGGAGGCGTCGGGGCTGCTGCAGTGCCCTGCAGTCCTCCCGAGGCAGAGCTCCTCGCCCTCCTTCTTCCCTGGGCTCTGCTGAGTGGCTGAAGTCCTTTCCTCTTTGACCAGCCTTGCCCCCACTTCTCAGGGCCTCCCCAGACCTCCCACCCCCTAGAGGCCCAGAAACCCATTTTTTTTTTCTGGGATGAAATTGTCACCTCCTCCAGGAAGCAGTTAGACCCGCAGCCTAAGCTGAGCCTCGTTGCTAAGCGTGCAGAGCACAGTGCACCCTCCCTTTAGTAAAGCTCATCTTACGAGTCCTTTCTTGTTCAGCGTAGGCGCCCCGGCCAACCTGAGTGCCAGGAGGGCAATAGCCAGCGTGTCCTTGCTTCCCAGCGTGTGGTTCCCGGTGTGGCTGAGACCATGTGTGCGGTTGGGAGGTTCAGCTGGGGACCTGATGCTGCTTAGGCCCCCACAGCACATCCCACTGGAAAAGATCCAACGCGCCCTGTTGACTTTTAACCCCGTATGAACCCATTGCTTTGATTCTGAGGAACCCCTGCTGCCCGACCTGTAGGTTTTTCCAGTGGTTTCCGTGGATTCAGCTCCCGCTACCATCTTGCATTGGATTTGGAAGCGACCTCCTTGATGGTTTAGGAGCAAGCTCTTTCCTGAGAATGCTGCAGGTTCTGCAGTATTTTGCAAATACGAAGCTTCCCCTCTCCTTGCGGAAGCCCCGTGTGCGAGGCACACTGCCTACCCCGAGGATGCGTCTCGTGATCACAGACGGCGTTGCAGGTTAGAAAGAAACATTTCCATACACCAGCCTCCTCCTCCTTCCAAGCTGCCGATGCTGCGTTTGCTCATTTTGCCCTTTTAAATATGACTGAAATTCTGTCAGTCTCGCTAAATGAATAACACAGTGTGGGTGTTACAGCAGTGTTTTCAAGACAATCACGTAGCTGTTCAAAATTGACGGGTGCCTGTACTGTTGCTTTCAAATAAGGAACTCTTGGGACTGTGAAAATGTAGTCTCGGAAGTGTCCAATTTAATAGTAAAAAATTGGTTTTAAAAAATTTTGATGAGAAGGATTACCTTTCTGCAGCAAACTGAGCTTTTTAATTAAAAAAAATAAGTGCTGCCAAAGAAACACAAACTGCATTTATTAAAAAATAAAATGAGACAGATTGTTGATGAGTCATCTAGAATTTATGCTTGATAATTGCCAACAGCAATTTCTCTGAAGGAGAACTTCAGCAGGGTCTCCCCGACGAGCCCAGTGCTTGCAGTCAATCCACGGAGCCCAGGAGCTACGCCAGTCTCTGTGCTCCGGCCTGAGCCAGCCTGTCGGAGCTCCGAGCTGCCTCCGCCCCCAGACCTGCAGACCGCGGGCTTTACTGTCTTTGTTCCCTCTGAGTCTTGGGAGACTTGGTGAAAGACTCCCATCTCAGTGGAGTGATAGGATTTTTAAGGGCATCCTATCTTCCATCAGATTAAATAGGTCAACTCAGGCATTTTTCCGTATTCTTTTTCATCCCATTTTTTTCATCTTGCTTACTGACATTTTTTAAAGGTCTAAACCCAAAGGATTGTTCTCAAGTTATAGTCCCAATCCATACAAATGGTCCTCAGTTGGCCACCATGGAAGGAGCCGCAGAGAGAAAACCGAGGGTTAGACCCCTTCCTTGTTCCTGTTCTAAGTGCCGTACTGAGTTCTCGTGCAGGCCGTGCACACCAGAAGAGAAAGAATGTAATGAGAAACGTATTCCCGCCTGTGAGTCTATACCCCGTCTCCTAGAAACATAGGTTTGTCTCCTTAATTAGTAGCTTTAAGATCCATTTCAAACACTAATAGGACAAAATCAAGCCTTCAGTTCTGCTAAGACAGATGGATCCTTGCAAGTATAGTCTCAACCAGCTTCATTTCGAGACAGACTGAGACGTGATATTTACTGAAAATCACGTCTTCCTTGCAGGTGCTTCCTCTGCATTTGCGGCTACCAGCCACGTTTCTCTTTTTCAAACGCAAAGTTTAGCTTCCTTGGTGAACAGCCAGGGACTGCAGCGCTGCCCCCAGCACCTCACCCCTTCCTCCTGAGAGACTTCTCTTCTTCCAAGTGTGTCTTCATGAGGGCAAGACAGGACTGCTGTCACAGGCCACACACTCTTGGTCGTTTTCCTCCTTAATCCCGTTCTGGAGGGAATGCATGTTTCTACGGCTCGTGAAATGGATGCGGACGAGTGATAAAAGTGACCACTCCTGTCAGCGCGTCTGTTCTCTGGTCTCCACAAGACCTCCGTGTTCTTCCTCCAGTGTGTTTGGAAATTTTTTTTAAAAATTTCTAGCAGTTAGTCATTTGGTTGGTTTAGTGTTCTGAATAACTGAGCCTTTTCCCTCAGTCAGGATAAAAACGTACTACCTTTTCTGATTTCAGGTGGAAGTTATTCTAATATGTAGTATTCCTCTCCTTTTAGTCTGTTGAACGAGATGAGATGGCTGATACTTCACTGACCTTGACCTTTCGGAATGGCAGATCCTGTGGTTTAACCTCATATTTAGACGTGGGGTGCTGGTTGGCATTGTGGATAATGGCTCGGCTTCTGGGAGTTCAGGAAACCCTAAAATTTTCTGGAAAATGCTGTGTAGACGTGTCTGTACTTTTTACCAGCCTGAAGCAATCCCCGACTCTCCCATGAATGTCCCCGAACCGTCTTGAGGTAGCCGGGGCTGGACGTGGCAGGTGAATTTCCGGGGAAAGGGTTGTGTCTCAGCTTTGGTGACTCGGCAATGATGGGCGGGCTTGGCCAGAGGACTCGCAGGGTTTGCTCAGCACCCTGAGGTGCAAAGGGCTTTTCCTGTCAGGGAGACTGGGACAGGCCCTGGGACATCCCTGGGTGTCCTGGCCAGTCTTCCACTTGCTTCTCGGATGGGAAGGGGCGCCGGGCTGGAGAGGCACCCAGCTGTCCTGGTCCATCCACGTGAGGGCTCACAGCTCTCCTCCGAGCCTCTGGCTGTGTCGAGGGTTGTCGCCGGTCACAAATCCTGTACCTGTTTTGAAGGCTTGATGCCCCTCGTCACGGTCTGCTTTGCATCTGGGGGTCCCTGAAGGGGCTTCATTCTGAGAGAGCGTGTTTGTCACTGTCAGGGAAACTCGAAGTGAGCTTGGATTCATTTCTTCCTCAGATGAGCTGCATACCAAGCATGGATTATTTGTAAAAATTGATGGATGGGGTGAACACATGAAATCCCAGCAGACCTACCCCAGGGACAGAGCGTAGCAGCTCCATTTAGAGCCTCGCTTGGGGCTTTAGGTCCTATTGTCTCCTTCATGGGGGCAGACAGTGCTGAGAAGGTTTGCTGCCTTCAGACACGTTGGCATTTAATGGAATGAAGTGAGTAACAAGATCCTGTCCTGGTATTGACACAATGACTCTGATAGTAACCAGACAACAGGAAACGCGTATGATGCCACCAGGAACCTCCTACCACGTTCCCTGAAACGGCTCCTAAATTCCGGGCATCTGTCCCCAGTAATTTTTCCTTTGAAACATGGAGTTACATAGGCTTAAGAATTGAGTCTGTCAAGTTAAAGTTATTTTCTATTTAAGACCACTCACCCAAACACACCGTAGCTGTTACCCCTGTATGCAAGCAGCTTCGTTTTGAACTTGTGTCTTGTAACTGATTGTTTTGATTAGCTGTGAAGGAACAAATATTAATGGAGCTTTTAATCGTTTTAATTTTTTAAAACTGTTTAAACAGATATTTATCCAGACACTTGCTAGGCCTTTTTCATCTTCTTTCACATTGTCCTAATGACAACACCTGAGGATTAACACCGTATTAGGATGATAAGAAAACAAACTCCTGCAAAGCGAAGTGACGTCCCCAGCTTGGAGTTAGGTGGTCCTCTTTCTGCAACTTCCCCTGCAGACAACGGGGGTCACGTCAAAAGCACCACGACTGACACTCATCCACTCGTGGCTTTCATGCTCTGGTTTTAGTTGTAGGAACGCTGGATTTGATTGATTTCTATAGACAGATAGGGAGATGCCATAGATAACGTTGGTGAATTTTCCTTTACATTTTTGGATTTTGGATTAGGGCAGTATTTCCTCAACCTTAAAGAGACAAAATCTCATAATCCACTTTGTGGTACAATCTCTTTAGAGAACTTGAGATAGAATCAAGATTAAAGAATTAGTATTAGTTTTTAAATCAGGGAATATACTTTGTGGATGAAGACTCCAGTATCCCACGTAGAAACTATTCATCTGTGTCACCAGTGCATTTTCTTATTCAATATAATTTCCACACAAAAGTCTGAATTGATAGGGATTCAGGAAACACACCCTCTGTGGAACATAAACAACAAGCTAAATTTTGAAATTGGAATTCCCAGGCTAGGTTTCCCACCTCCATCACCAAGGAGTCGGTGAGCTTGGTGAAATGACAGATTCCGGTGAACGACGAGAAAGAAGGGAGACCAGCTGGGTTCATGTTGAAAAGAACCCGGTTTTCACTGGATTGTTGTTGTATCAGGCAGATATAAATTCATTTAATTCCTCTGCTGCTGTAACTCAGCCTTCAGGACTTGGGCTAAACGTCCTGGGTTGCTTGGCAACAGGTACCAGTGGGAGGGTGCGGGAGCCGGGACTGAGCAAGTCCCAGGGCCGGCGAGGGAGATGCATCTGCCGGGCTACTTTCGGAGAAGCATTATCTCCCGGAAACACACCAGGCGCCCAGCCCAGGGCACAGCGCCACGGGATTTATCGGAGCCATTTTACGTTCAAAGGGTTAATTCCAGAAGAAAATGCTACTTCCCAGCAAATGACTGAAACAAATGCCGCTCCTCCTTTCATCACGTGAGAAATTTTAAGCAACCCTAAAAATCATTCGCGCCATTGACTAAAAGAGAGCCCCCGACACGTGTTGGTGCTTCACTAACAATGACGCCCTCGTGCAGAACCGCTGTGTCGTGTGTCTTGTAAAACATACGTAAGCAACTGAATGAGATAAAAACACCTGTGAAGAGAAGTTCTCCGACATCCTGATGGAGGGACTGCGGCCCCGGGAGTCCTTCTGGAGTCCGTGGTGCTGGCTCTCAGCGCAGTCATAGCGAAGGGGTGGTCTCACGGGAGGCTTTTACTTAGTTTATTGATGCTCATGCCCAGTGACCCACTGGGTGGTGCAGGCGTCACCCCGAGGGGGGAGCAGGAACCCCAGATAGCTCTGATCCTGGAACTGGCCCAGCGAGGCACGACACCGGGGAAACCCAAGTCTCAACCCAAGTCCTGCTGGCGTTTCTCAGCAAGCGTCCTTGTAGATCGATTCGCTGATCGGGTTCTGGCAAAGCTGGACAGCCGGCCCCTCCTCCCCGCTCCTGCCCCAGGTCCACATCCCCTGCACCCCTGTGTCCTCCCCCCATGGCCTCCCCACCCTGGTCTCTGCCACAGATCCCAGTTCAGCGGCCCCACCTCTGGGACACCCCTCGGGAGCTCCAGACAGAGGGGGGCCTCCGTTTACTGACTTGTTCACAGTCGCCCTGGTGCACCAGTGTGGCCCCCTCCCCAGACCACAGCCCTGTCTCCTCAAAGGGTCAGCAGGCACTGGACTCAGGGCCCACCCTCCCCGGTGTAACGTGACCCCATCTGCAGAGACTAGCGTCACAGGCGCAGGTGCCGGGGCTGGGCGTGGGGGCCACACATCACCCCACAGGAGTTGCTGTCAGTCTTTCTCACTAAGAAATACTTGCTGCCAGCGCCCTGCACAGCAGGCTCCGGGGCCTGAAGACCTAGCAGGCTCCCACCTCATGGAGCCCTGGAGGAAGGACCTGTGGGTCTAGATCTGTGTCCCTCAATCCAGCTCCTGCGTGGGAAAGAGCAGTGGCCAGGGGTGGCTACCCGCAGACAGCCAGCAGCGTCCCCTGCACCAGGAGAGATAGGCTACAGCATTCGGCGCTGAGCCGCGTGGTGCGTGGAGAGAACCCCGTCCAAGAAAGATGGGTGTTTTGCTTCAATTCCTCCCAGGAAGACCCCGGGGGCTGCCACCCAGCCCTCAGGAGGCCCGTGAGCACCGGCACCTTATGCAGCCAGCGGTTGTGAGTTTTGCTTCCCTGTTTCTATCCGAAGATGTAGATCGTGGAAAGTAGCCCAGAGAGAAATCCCTGCTACTGAGGCTTTCCCTGTCCTGCTGTTGTCAAGGGTTACCTTCCTCAGAAGACCTGTGACTTATTTTTACTAGAGGTTCTCTAGCAGCTAAAAGATTCCTTTTGTGCTCTGCCCTTACCCAAGATGATGTTCAAGGTCAGAATCACCGCCTCTGCATTTACCCAGGAACTTGTTATACTAAATTCATGATTTGTTGCCCTGAATAAAATTACCCCCAGCAACAGGCCTCGTTGAAGTGCTTCCACTGCACAAGAGGAAATAACTAACGGAAATCCATCTGTGACCCTCCTCAATCCGATGGTCCACGGCCATTTCCGCAAGAGGTGCACGCAGAGGGAACCCTACGAAACTCAATCGTGGCGGGTCACTCCAGGCAGAAGTCCTGCCTGGTGGTGGCTATCCGCCTCCTGCCGTTAGCCGGTATTTCCGCTGTGACCAGTCCGCTGCGGGGATGCTCACAGACGCTTCCCTTAATCCCAAGGCTGTCTTCCAGCCGCTCTGCACCAGTACAGCCTCATGGACCCCTAGGACCAGCAGCCACCCCACTGGGGTTGGAATTCATTCTAAGTGGTGGACGTTGTGACGTCACGGTTGATGAATATTTTTAATACCACCTCTGTGGAAACACGGTATCTTGTCATGCCTTCCCTCCTTCGAACCTCCGTAGAACAGCTCAGATACGGCCAAATCAGTGGATTGGTGGCAAGCAGAAGCACATATTGGTATTTTATTCTATTTTCTCTTAAATATTTGATGCTTGGCTAAATCCGTAAGCAACAGAATGAAGAGTTTAACAGAATAAAAGTGACAGTGAGTCGTCATCCGGCGCCACGAGCTTTTAGTTCCGAGTTGTGCTTCTCACCTGTGGGTTCAGACTTTAAAGCTGGGGGGATGTGGGAAGACCCAGCTCGCGAGCCTCGGCTTTAAAATCCTTCTGAAGCCTTGTTTACACGCGCATCTACGGGAGACAACAGCGTAATCCTAATAGTGTTCCTACAGCACATTTGAAGCCATGTTAAAATATAAATCTACTCTTGTGAGGCCAATGAGTCTTTTCCTTTCCTTCTGTGCTTCTAGGGTGTCCCTGACCCACTCTCCTAGGTTCTGTCTAATTTTCACAGTTCAGCTGAGCACAGCATGTGTGGTTTTAGCTGAGTCAAGCTAATTTCCGCTGAGACCAGCTTGGATATTTCGATCACACGCTTCCCCGCGGCTCCTCCCCCCGTGTGAGCGTCAGTGTCAGTGTCATCGGAGTGACACTTCCAAGAAGCCGGTCTCCCCTCAGTGCCTTGCCTTGGGTCAGACCCCACTCCTGCTGCCCCGTGTGCTCCTCCAAATGACTAGCCCGTTCTTGCTAAGTCAAACTGCTTTGTAATCTCTGTGTGCTCCATCGGGAGCCCAAGTGCCCGGCTGCAGCTGGCCGCCGTCCCGTTCTGCTGCGTCCACACGCCGTTCTCCCTCCCCACCTCCTTCCATCTCCATCTGACTCTATTTCACCTTCCCTCGTGGCCCAACTCGACTGAACTCCCCCCGTTAAGCCTTCACCGTGGGGAATGATGCTCTTTTGTTGAAACTCCGGCTCAGAGAGGCGGCTTTAAAGCCCGAGCTCAGGGGCCACGTCAGTCATCTTTGGAGCGTCTGTCTGATCCAGAGTCGAATTTCTCACTGTTCACCTGCCTGTGGTGAAGACAGACAGCATCCTTCCCATCTGCTCGGAGGAGTTTACTTCCCTGACATTTATTTCCTCATGTTTAAACATACGGGTTATTACGGGTTCACAGACTCAGAGCTGACCAACAATGAGATGATGTGGCCCAGAAGAATTTGAAAGGTGGGGAACTAAAAACGATGCCTGATGGAATGAGAACCCAAACCAAGAGAACAGAGCTGGTTCTGGAAACAGTCATCGGCAGGGAAGAGTGAGTTCTCGCTACTTTTGCTCTCGTGGACAGAGCCAGTGGAGTCTGGCCACTCAGAAAAGCATTTTTCAGGGTGGGAGGCACGGAGGTTTTGTTTTTCTTGAGGGTTTGTTCGTCCCCCTCTGTCCAGGTGACTTAACTCTGTTCCTCCTTTGTACACAAGGGGTTAATGTGACCTTCGGAAATGGCCCACCTTCCTTTTCCCCCAACTGCCATCTTTTATGATAATCACCGTGTCTTAACCCATCAGTTAAAATCTCCGTGGCCAAAAGAAAAAAAAAATTCTCCGTGGCCATTTGAATTGACCCAAGTTGGTGGCAGCGGGACCACCACCGTCGGACAGCTGGAAGAGGCCTGTGAGAAGTGGGTGGATGGTTCCAGCCCTAGTTCCAAGTGGGATCTGCTGGTTATTATTGCAAGTCTGGCTAACCAGGCAGTTGCCTATGCTGTGAAGCACTCAGATGTCAAGAAACGATTTTTGTTAACAGTATCTGAGCTGTCGCTCATAGGACCTTAAATGCTGTTAGTGAAATATCTTCCGTTTCATCCTTAACTACCTGTTCGTTTTCTTGCATTTCTCTTACAAAAGAGACCATTTGCTGTCTTTGCTTATTTCTCGTCTTCCTGGACGTCAGGTGACTTCCTGTGACCTGTTCCGGGCTACAGGCTGCCGTCCCTTTACTTCGGGGACTTGTGCCCCAGAGGACGCTAATGAATGTTGCAGGGTTGCGAGGAAATCGTCCCCGACGCAGGCAAAAAGGGTTGTGTATGGACGTCCCCGTTTTCTCAGAAAGTCCGTCTAAGATTCCCATAAGGTTCTCCTAAGGTTCCCCAAAAGGTTAAGGATGCAGCTTTAAACCCTCACTTTCCTGGGTGAGCCTGTAGGTGTGCAAAATTTATGGCCACTCTTTCTCCCGAGGTCATCCCGGTTATACTCATCTCTCCATTAGCGTGGTCTCCGGTTAAATTAGGCAGCCCCTTGATGTCAGAGCCATGCAGTGTTGTGTTTGGTAACCCAGGGGGCCTGCCTGGTGGAGGAGCTGTTCTTCCATCTTAGTCCTTCATGAAGACGCATCGTTAGCCGGGTACTAAGAAGAGTTGTGAGGTCGAGGAGCAAATCGAAGGTCAGAGTGCAGCATTAGCCAAATGTGATTCATGTCACAGAAACTCCAGGAAATATTAATTTATTAACACTCTCTAAATAATGCAGAAACAATTAAATCTATCAACCTTGTCAGGCCCCATAACACAAAGTGATAGCACCCAGAACCCAAGATGGCCAGCCTGACAGTGTCCCGATGACAGGACGGCCTCCAGTGACCCGGTGACTGCGGGGCTCTGAGTCTAAAAATATGTTCCATTTCAAAACCCTGAAGGCATGTCCTGAACGTCACTCAGCCACCAGGTAACGCAGACGGGAATCGTAAGGGCGCGTCGGATACGAAGTCCGTCAGTGATCATTCGCATCTGCGCAGAGCTCTCACCCTGGGCCTTTTCGGGGCAGAAATGAGCCCTGTCTTGGCTCGAGGAAGCTCTGTCCTGAGAGGTGGGGCCGGGATCACTTCCTGCCCAGGCGCTACACCACTGCGGTGCTGCAGCAGGTGATGAATCGGAAGTGGGGATCTGAGAATCGGGCCGTCCCGGGGGTGGGGTCCGAGCCTGCTCAACGGGGATCCGCTTCCGAAGCAGGAGGCGGGTGACGTGCCGTTCACTTTCCTCGCGGGTTGAGCCTTGAAAGCAGTAACAGTTTCCTCCTCTGTGTTGTTCTGGCCAGTCATGGATTTCTGCCTCGCTTATCGTGCCTGTTACACAGAGGGTTCGGCCAGCCCTGCGCTGGAGAAAACAGTCAGCTTTGCGGTGGTTTTTCCTTGTGCCTCACCCGAAGGTCCAAGCTGGATGTTAGTTTTTTTGGCATCTCTGCTCCAGTTTGCTTTGTAATAAGGTAATAATAGCGGCCAAGAGAATCCCCTGTGGAAACCTTTCTCTGGATGGAAGGTTTGGGCGGGATTTATTGTGTAGGATTTATTGTGAGAGCACCTCAGTTGCACATCTAAACTGGGTTGTGCTGTTTGACTTTTTTTTTAATAAAAGCCCCAGTCTGTACTCTAAATGTTTTCCAGGTATTAATCCGTTTAATCCTCACGTGAACCTGGGCGGCAGTACGATTATTCTGTCCGGCGCCCAGAGAGGACCGTGATTTCCCGAGGACGCCCTGCAGCCGGGCATCTAATCTGCACACTGAGTAATAGCTGCACTAAGTCTCCCCCCTCCGCCTCCGAGCTTTTGATGATTCAAGGAACCCCGTGTGGCCGGTGAGGGTTTCCGAGTCTCCAGAGGTGCGGTTTGGCTTCTGTGGTGTGGCTCTTCAGAGACTGCACGTGACTTTGGTGAGGTTTTCCCTGTGTTTTCCTGAAAGAGGAGAGAGCGGGAGGTGGGAGACGGTCCAGGGCCAGTTCAGTCTTTGCTTGCTTTTGTTCAGCATCACGTCATCACCAGGCAGCACCCCTGGTGCTGGACGAGCCAGCACGCACACACGTTTTGCTTTAAAACAACTTAAACCAAGGGAGAGACTTAATTTAAGCAGACACCCAGGCAGACAGCTGATCCTTTGGCAGCCCAGCGGATGGTTTATAAATGATTTGCCAAATAGGAGAGCTGGTGCTAACAAAATAAAAGAACAACAAAAATGAAAGAGAGCCAGCGTGTTCCGAAAGTCTCTGGGTGTGGGTTTCACGTGCTTCCTACGTGGCCATCGTGTGAGGCCACGAGCCTGCGGAACCGAGAGACGGCCGACCTGCCGTGGCGCCCACCGGCCTGAGCTGGAAAGAGGAAGCACGCTTTTCTTTCCAGTGGCACAGCCTTTAACAGAAAAACCTTAGGAGGAAAGGTCAGAGTTAGTTGACAGTGTGTTGGATTTTATTGGCTAAGGCACTAACCTCTTGGAAAAAGAATTTTAAAAACCTCTGATTCCTCGGCCAGCCCAGAAATTAAACTCATCGTGGGCACCTCTGTGTGCTGCCTCCTCTGGGCCCCAGCTGCCGTCCTCCCCAGTGGACCTGGCCACGGTCACCTGGCCACGTCTCCACCGTCGTTGAGAATGACCAGCTGAGAGGAGATTCCCGGGACTGGCCCCTGACCTATGACCCTTAGGGCCTCGGCGCTTCCACCGGATCAAGTCCATCTTCCTCAGGAGGGCAGCACGTGACCACACTCACACGCACAGAGAAGAGAGCCGTCCCTGCCCTGGTGGGATGTCACCCTAGCATCTGCTTACACGACAGCATGGGGGAAACTGTGGTAGTTTTATCAGATCTTCTGTGCTTCAGAATACGTGGGTCTCAAAGATACTTTTTTTTTTTTTTTTTTTCGGTACGCGGGCCTCTCACTGTTGTGGCCTCTCCTGTTGCGGAGCACAGGCTCCGGACGTGCAGGCTCAGCGGCCATGGCTCACGGGCCCAGCCGCTCCGTGGCATGTGGGATCTTCCCGGACCGGGGCACGAACCCGTGTCCCCTGCATCGGCAGGCGGACTCTCAACCACTGCGCCACCAGGGAAGCCCCAATGGTGATTCTTTTAAGATGCTAACATGAGTTCCTTAGATCCTTATTGCCCAGAAATACTTGAAAAGAAGGAAAATTCTAGTCCTAGTGTCTTAGACCTACAGTGGAAGTTTCTGTCCCTGGAAATCCCAATGACCCCCGGTGTCCTTCATGGGGCGTTAATTCTTTATCATCAGTGATAGTCCAGAACTCCGATCCAGAAACGCAAAAGGGGTTCAAATTGATTCGGAAGCATCAGGGTCCTTCCTGCTCACTCCAGCCAGTGCAGCGAATAGAGACCCCAGGTATAAGCTGGGAGGGCATTTCTCTTCCAAATGGCTGTAGCATCTGATACAAAAACATTCATGTTGTTAGTGCATAAACACTTATGGGAGCTCCATGAAAAATTAAACCAGACCTAACTGGCCATAAATATATGAGGAACGGGGACAACGATAGATCATTTTATGGTTTCTGAGATGCTTTCATTTCCTCTCAAACTGAGTCATGAGACTGTATCGAAATCTTCCGGCAGCGGAACACTGATTTGTCCCCTTAACAATTCACCACACCTTCCACCCTGACTTCCCCGCCCTTTTGTCTCGCTGACATCTGCCCTGCAGAAACTTTGTTTTGCCACCGTGGCTGCCATGTCGGTACGCAGGCGTTGTCTTCAATTTCGATGAGAATGAATAAATTGAGGGTGAAATTATCCATTAGCATCAGGCGTTTCCATGGTCTCTTTCACGGAGCCTCAGAGAACTGTGTGGATGCTGAGTTCGCCTTGACAAGTGGTTTCAGAAATGACTTGGAAAATTGGGCTGATTTTAATGCAGCTGCCCTGTTATTTTTCTGTAAGAAAAAAATGTATTTTTGTCTCATCTTTTTCTCTCCTCTTGCCAGATAATTATAAGCTTTTTCAGTATGATTTAGATCGGGTTGATTAGCCAGGCCCTGCTGTACACTGTAAACACGGCTAATGAGTTGCAGGTTTTCTCTAGTTTTTCCACCTTAGAAATCAGGCAGGACTCACCTATCATTCACATGCAGAAGGTGTGTTTGAAAGCAGCCATGCGTCTGCCAAGTTCCCGGGAGACCAGTTTAGAATGGACCAGCCATGATGCCCTATGTGGGAAGGAGAAGCAGGAAAGCACAGATTTCAGGAACGTGATCAAGGAGCAAACATTCTCCCGGTGGAGACAGCCAGTGAGATGTGGGGGAAGCTGGGTGTCCCGAGCTCAGGGCGTGTGAGCATGACTGGGGGCGGGCACCGCGCTGGGACTCCTGGAGACGCACGAGCTCAGCCGGGGCTGAGTGCGGTCTGGCACTGAGCCCCCCTTACAGGTGGAGGACAGGGCGAGCCTCTGAAGGGCTCAGGTGGGTCTCAGAAAACCAATAAGCAGGCAGTGCCTGTCTTCAGGGTCTCGTGTTCTTCCAGACTCCATCCCTGCCCGGGCCCTCGGTACCAGGCCGTGTACTCCAGCCAGACCTCCTGGTGTGGCTCAGCCTTCACGCTGGAAGGGAAGGGACAGATGAGCAGCGTCCCGCAAGAGCCCTTTGGATTTCCGTGGAGAAGTCCAAGGTGAAGGTGTATTAGTGCCAAATATTCCGCTAAGGGTCCTGGGCTCCCCTGGCGTTTGTAAAAGGCAGTGGAGCCCAGGCAGGTGGAAGGAAGTGTGCTCGGGACCAGGTCGGGACTCTCAGCTCAGAGCTGGGTGGTGGCCGGTCCCTGTGATTTAGAAAGGACGGCAACACCATCAGGTGGATGGAGTCCATTGTGTTCCCAGCAGCTTTGAGAGTGGTCCTGCCTGGAGAGGGGAAGGTCCTGGGGGGGAGGTTGTCTGCTCTGCGTCCCCAGGCAAGCTCACGCATGCCATGTCCCCAGGAACAGGGACCCCTATGCCGCTCTCCTTGCGGGCCCCGCACCTCCGATCGGTCCCCGTCAGCCATCGCTTCTGGCTCTTGCAGCTCTGAGCCAGCAAAGCACTTCCTGCCAAGTGGGGTGAAATTGCCAGGGATTTTCATAATAGAAAACACAAATTGCTGGAGACAGATTCACTGCCAGTGAACCAGGAGGTTGAGAACCACACACTTGTGTCACAAACACGACATTAGCATGCTAAAATGCATGAGTCCTGCCGCTGCTGATCTCCTGAAGCACCAACAGATGGGAAAGCTGGCGTCTCCACTCTCTGAATGTCTCCCGCTGACCCAGGAGACCAGCCATTTCGGAGATGGAAACGATATGGGGGTGCCATTTCTGGTTGGGTTTCAGGTCAAGGACCACATCATTTGTTCAACCAGACTCGATCTGGAATCCGAGGGCTTTAAAAACGCATTGCTGCCGTGAAACCTTGTACTTATTCGGTTTCCTGCGAGTAAACTTGTCGTGTGATGTATTTAAAAAACGGAAGAGCGATGCCTTGGACGTGACCTGTCGATGCATGATGGTAACCGGGTTCATCTGTCATTTTCTAACAAGTGTGATTCACTTTGATTGACATCCAAAGAGGAATAAGTGACTAATGGCAGGCCTGGGGATATAGATCAAAATTCAGTTTTACGGCGAAGGGGCACTGAAAGTGGGTGTTTGACCACAAATCAAATTTCCAAAGCTTCTTTGTTTTAGAAAGTAAGAATCAGCATAACGTTTTGGCTAGGAAATATTTTAATGTATAGACTTATATGATGAATTCTGTCCATAATTGAGTTTATTCAAGTCTGTGTAACAGCTGAACATGATACATCTAACTCCGGAGTGACAGGAGTTAAAAATGTATTTTTAAATTAGGTGCCCTATGGAGTCACACGGATGGCACTTGTCCACGCGAAGACCTGTTCCTGCCCTTCCTTTCTGGGCCCTGCGGTCACTGTTTCATGTAATTTTCCTGCCAGACTGTGGGCCCCTGGAGGGTGTGGGTCCCGTCTCAGAGTCACAGTGCCAGCACTTGGTGTCAGCAGGCAGGTGTGGGGTGGAAGTGAGGGTGGGGGGGATTTCAGGGGCTGAGTGTGGGCAGGTGTGGGACAGCGTCGTTCACACAGCCAGGGGGTGGGGGACAGCTGCCCCTGGACCACTCCCCTCAGATAATCCCTCCCAGGTCCCCTTCCAGGAAGCGCTAGGTCCAGTGAAACAGCAAATGTGAAAATGCTACCTTTTAAAGGACGGCTTGGACTTCCCTGGTGGTCCAGTGGTTAAGACAACGCACTTCCAATGCAGGGAGCCCGGGTTCCATCCCTGGTCGGGGAAGTTCCTCATGCTGTGCGGCACGGCCAGAAACAAATAAATGATATCTTTTTTCTTTTTATTTTAATTGAACTATAGTTGATTTACAATGTTGTTTTAGTTTCAGGTGTACAGCAAAGTGATGCAGTTATATATATCTCTATCTATCTCTGTCTATCTATATATCTATATATATTCTTTTTCAGATACTTTTCCATTATGGTTTATTACAGGAGGTTGAATATAGTTCCCTGTGCTGTATAGCAGGTCCTTGCTGTTAAATGATATGTTTTGAAAGGAATTTTAATCACTGTAGGATGAACCCATGATGAAGCAGGTTCAACCACAGAATGCCTTTCGGGGTCCCGTCATGGCCGCAGCGGGGCTGGTGGACGGCCCAGGCCCTCCTTCCCTGCTGTGATCCGTGGGGTGAAACCCCCTGCGTGGTGGTGTCCACAGCAGGCCCTGCCCCTCTGGGCACAGACAGTCCCTGTACGCAGAGGCCGTGTTCAAGAAGGCTGTTGGGGTCCCTTTGCACTTGACTGGGAATGAGTTTAGCACATTTATTTTCTGAGCCCAGATTTTGATGCAGGAAAAGGAGTGTCTTAAAGAGTAACTAGGAAAGGAGAGCACGCACATGAACACCCAGGAAAGACAGTGAAAGTAAAAATGGCGAGGACACATTTTATCCCCGTCACTTTCCCAAAGACGGATCCTGATCCCACGCCCACCTAAGCCTGGAGGGGCCGCAGGGCTCTGCAAGTAGAGGAGCGGCTAATGCCCACACGCGGAATAGGAAAGAAGGTGGACTTGGGAACCGGGCCATCTAATTTCAGCAAAGGAGAAAACAGATGTTGGTTTTACTGGAGACGCTGAACACCAGGTGTTTTTATAATCCCCTTTGTATTTATAAAGCGCACACAGGCCTGTTGAAGAAAATCGGGAAAGCACAAAAAGTTTAAAGAGAAGAATAAAGCGTGGCCATAATCCCTCCAACTGCAGACAGTCGCTCTTGACATCTAGGTAAACGGCCCCCGTCTTTTTTCCAGAGCAGACGAGGATCGTGAAGCAGTCAGAGTTTGCATCTCGGCCGTCTCACTCAGCGTTACATCGGGAATTTCTAAAATGGCTAAAAGCTCTCTAACATTCCATGCTGTGATTGTTCCGTAATTTATTTAACCATTCTGCTTTAATTGGATATTGGAAAATCAAGGCTTGCCAATTTTGTTAGAGGGGGAAAAAATGGAGTGTCACTACTTACCCTCGAGTCACTTGCACAAAATCCAGGAAAAGACACAAAATCACTGGAGCTCTCATTACTCCTGGGTCATCAAAGCCCCTCCCGCTCGGGTGGACGCCTCTGGAAGGAGCCAGGAGATGCCGGACATTCATCAAGTGTAGAAAATTAAGATGATACGTCAAATGAATTTAGAGTACGACAGAAACTAACACAGTATTGTGAAGCAGTTATACTCCAATAAAGATCTATTAAAACGAAGAATTTAGAGTGTTTAAAAGTTAACATTGTGGCTTTTTATAATGTTAAAATGCTGGAAAACTCCTCTCCAGAAAGTAGGTGGTATCACAAAGGAAATGGGAGAGAGTTTTCCAGGCAGAGAATCCCACTCCCTGTCCTGGTATGAAGTCAGCATCTCCGGAAGGTGCCTGCGGGGAGTAGGGCCGCGCTGGGCCTCCCAGCGGCCAAGGACAGCAGCCACCTGGACCCTGTGGGCGCAGGGCGGTCAGGCCTCCTGTTCCTAGCTGGAGGAGGGAGGGTGGGATAGGGGCCTTGAATACGTCGCTTTTGTTCGTTCTGTGAAGTTGGCTGTTCTCAACCCGGCTGCACAATAAAGTCGCCTCTGGAGTGAGGTGAACTGACCCCGGGCCACCCAGAACCTCCGGACCCAGAACCTCCAGGATCGAGGCCAGAGCATCTGCGTTCTTCTCAAAGCCCCCAGGGCATCGAGGCAGGATTTAGCAAATAAAGATCCAGGATGACCTGGTAAGTTTGAATTTCAGATACACAACAGATACCGCTTGGGATATACTTCAATATTATTCTTTGTTTATCTGAAATTCAAATGCCTGGGTGTCCTCTGGCCGCCCTACCCAGGGACTTCTGATGAACCAGCAGAAAGCCACCCGTCAGAGATAAAGAAGGTGTCTGGTGTCAGAGATAAAGAAGGTGTCTGGTGTCAGCATCGTTCACTCCCTTCTCTGAGGTGGTTACCTAACCCAGGGTCTGGAAGCAGAAGCTCAGGCTGCAGAGGACAGCTTTTTCTAAGCTTTGTAAAATTCCCTTTACTCTGTCCTTAAAACTGTATTTCCACTTTAAACGTGGTGGACATATCTCCCAGCAAACTTAGGTGTAAAACCTTATTAAATACAGATGGTAGCGCAGAGGATTTGACACTACGTTCATGTGGAATTTAGATTTAAAACATACTATATAAAATGTAATTAACGTCACTTTTGAAGTGACGAATGTTCAAGTTTAACAGCACAGATACGTTTCATCCTGAAGCTTCCTTCCTTACATAAGAAAATCTGCTTTTTACTTCAGCACGTTTTCCTCCCGTGTCCAAGTCCGGAGGAATTCAGAGTGAAGTGTGCGCTGCCCTTAGTCGCACGTGAATTCCTGTGGAAGACGATTTTGTGATTTGTTTGAAGGCGTGGTGAGGCCCTCAAAGTTTGCAAACAGGGGACGCCACTGCCCTGCCTGGGTCCGGGGGGTGTGAACCCTGACACCCGCCATCGGGGCTTCCGCTGTTCCCTCTTGCGACCCCAAGTTCTCCTCTCACCTGAGTGACACTTGACTAGGAGTGAAAATTCTGCAGACTTTCGGGCAGCTTCTCCGGAGACTTGATCTTTGGTCCAAAATAAAATTATGAGCATTTTTCTGTGTTTCAAAGGAAAGCCATTAGCAACGGTCCTGGCGGGGGCTGGAGGCAGGCTGCAGGCACAGCTGTGAGGAGGGACGGTCGCACTAATCAGTGTCTTTATCCTCGAGGAGCAGAGATGGACCCTTAATTTGAGCAGCTTCAAGTCCTGTCGTTAGGGAAACGGCTGAAATGGGGACTTGAGTGCTTTCTGCAGAGTAAACTTTAAAAGACGGAGAAGAATCTAGAAATTGGGCAAACTGTCAGATCGCCGAACTTTGTGGGTGGCTTCTTCAAGAGCTGAATTTGCAGAGTGTCTCCTGGGTGCGTCCAGAAGTAGCTGCCGGGTGTCACACCTGGAGATTCGGTCACTCCACCCGTGGTCGTCACCCTGACTCCGTGGCTCCGTGTCCTGTGCCCTTTCTATCCACCGGGAGGAGTTTCCAACCAGTCACACAGTCAGGAGACATTTTCACAAGCAAAATTTTTAACTGAGGAGAGGTCGGAGGTGGAGACTGGGAAATAACGCACCACCTGAGAGCTGTGAGTCCAGGGTTATTCGGGGACTTACCGGGGACGATGAGCCGGAGACAGCCTCCCGGTGGCTCTGAGGACCTGCTCCCCAGAGCTGGGGGAGGTGAGCACATGTGTGATTCAGGCGAAGGGTGCGTGCGACCAGGCACACAGCTGGCTGGAAGGTTCTGCTGGTCACAGGAGCACATGCCTTAGTTAATGGTCTTAGCACTTTTCTGAGTATGGGGAGGTGTGAGAAATTGGCTTCGTAATATCTCCCGAAAATACCTAACTATGTGAAGGCCTGTTCACGAGTTTTCCTGGAGCACAGAGCACCTCCTTCCTGGTCTCCGCCCTGGACTCCTCTCACGGTGGGTTGAAGGTCAGCAGCTGCGGTGGCTCGTGGCTCAGTCCTTGTGGAGCCCAGTGCGAGTGACCTTCTTTAGCTGGCAGAGGATCTGGGCGGGATCGGAGGTGTGAGTGAACTTGAAGTGAGCGGGTAGACCAGATGGATCTGGTGAAGTGAGGCTGGAAAAAGGCCGAGTGTGTGGAGCCCACGTGGGTTGAGCCAGACCGGTCCCCTGGGCCTGGGGGAAAAGGAACAGGAAAGAAATGACTGTCAGAGGGACCAATCCCAAGGGAAGACCCAGAGATGCAGCTGGACTCAGGGTGGGCATGGTGGAGGGTCCTTGGTAACATCAGTCAGACTTTGGAAGCTATAGATTCAGCAGCAAAAGCTTCACATGCGGGGCTTCCCTGGTGGTGCAGTGGTTGGGAGTCTGCCTGCCAATGCGGGGGACACGGGTTCGAGCCCTGGTCTGGGAGGATCCCACGTGCCGCGGAGCAACTAAGCCCGTGAGCCACAACTGCTGAGCCTGCGCGTCTGGAGCCTGTGCTCCGCAACAAGAGAGGCCGCAACAGCGAGAGGCCCGCGCACCGCGATGAAGAGTGGCCCCCACTCGCCGCAACTGAAGAAAGCCCTTGCACAGAAACGAAGACCCAACACAGCAAAAATAAATTAATTAATTAATTAATTTTTTTAAAAAAACCTGCTATGGACTAAAGCAGCAAAGAAATATGGAAAAAATTGTATAGGTTTGGCGGTAGTCCATGTGGTTTAAAAAAAAAAAGCTTCACATGCTACTACCCTCAGCTCAAAAGGTATCATCCCAGCAACAAAAAGAAGTGAGAGTCACTCACCCCCGTGGTCTCCCTGGGCGGCCGTGTGTCCCGGCCACTCTGGGTTCTGCAGAGAAGCTCTGAAGGCTGCAAGAGAAGAAAAGGAGGGCAGACACCCCACCACATCCCCTTCTTAACTCAGTGCTCCCAGACTGCACCCATAGCATCCTTTCTTATATTTGGAGTTCTGTGTAGGCGTCATTTGAAAAAAAAAAAAAACAAGGATGTGCTACTGAAAATCTCCATCAGAAATCACAATTCTGCTGGGGACTGTGGGTGAATCACTTCTCTGCTCCAGGCCTGTGGCCACTGGGTCCACAAGGACAGTGGTCTCTGCCCCCTCACTGCCCACAGGGACACAGTGGGGAAAAACTGATTAAGCGCATAAGTAAAAACACCGTTTGGAGCAAGACATGCTGCCGAGTCCCGGGCACAGTGGACAAAGCGTATCATTTCATTTTCTTGGTGTTTATGAGATAGTAACGGTATCGTACTCCTTTACACCAAGAAATCCGGTATTTTCTTATGAGCAATTTCCCTTTTCATGTATAAACATTGTTTTTCCTTCTAACGCTTTCTTAATATTGCTTCCAAGTGGGCATGATTCAGAGACAGCTTTCCCCTCAAAAGGCATAATTTGTACTTGTGGTTAAGAGCGTTTAGAAGCCCAAAGACTGGAAGTGTGTGTTCTCCCTGCTCTTTTCTGAGCCTGGCAGCAGGGCGTTCGTGGGTCAGGTCTTTAAGAAATGAAGGGTCATGTTGCTGACGCGTCCAAACAGATGCCCCCAGACAGCGGGGTGAAAGAGCCGGAGCTTCCATCAGGACAGGCTCAGCCTCCGGGAATCCGCCCCTAACGTGAGGTCAGGGAAGGCACGGAACGTCCCGGGTCTCGACTTCTGCATCCATCAGGGCAGAGGGCCCTTCGTGCCATGACTGCACAGCGGTCGGTCGGGTCAATGAAGTGAGGTAATGGAGGCCTGAGGATTTGCAAACGTGCACACAAATTATCATACATGTCACTTTTCATCTCTGCTTCACCAAAATCTGGCCAAATGACCAAAAGCCAGCTGGGAAGCAGACCCAGCTGCTGACCACCCAGGTGGTCCCGATGCCAGCCCTCATTTCCTGAGACTGGAAAAGGGGCCGAGTCCTGGCTCATATCCAGTGGGAGGACGAGAGGAAGGCGGGGGCGGGGCAGGGGCTGTGTTAGGTGCTCGGCCCCGTCGCTTCCTGAAGGACCCTCTCCGTGAAGCAGGAGACGCTCCCATGGCCACGCGCACAGCGCAGTGAAGCCAGTTCTCATTCTGACACGGTGCTGCCAGCACACTTGGCTCTGACCCTCACTGGGGGGTTCTTTACTCGGGACCCGACTTTGGTCTGCATTGAGGTGAGGCCTTTGCTTCTCGGGACCTCAGATCCCGGCCTCCTTGTCTCCGCGCCCGCTATGGGCTCTTGTACCCACGGCTCTCGTTTCTGTCCCAGCAGGGCCCCCCGCATCCAGTGTCTCTCTTCCCCAGGTGACACGCCCGCCTCTCTGGTCCTCATTGCACAGGGTGGATGCCACAACCACCTGGAACGTGCATGTGAGGTCTGACCGTGAGGACACCCCGAGCTGACCCCGTCCCCCTTGAGGGGGCGTGAGCAGTGCGTCCGTGAGAAGAGGCGGCAGACACCGGTCGTCCTCTGAGATGATGGCCACGCCCTGGATCGTAGGATTCTCTCGGATAACTTCCTCAGCTCCCGGGTGCAGGGGACGAGGGTGGCGACTGTCTGACGTGTGCAGGCAGTTTCAGAGACGGGCCCGCATGGTGCTTCCGTGGTGGTAGCTCAGCTCCACCAGCCGCGTTTGATCCCCCCTTACCTGGATTTCATCTGGGAGAAGTTCGGTGCACACGTGGAATTAGGCGTTGACCCTTTGAAGAAGCACCGTGGCCCAGAACCACAAAAAGACCTGCTTACAATTCACCCAGAGGTGTTATCGAATCACTAGGTCATGTGTTAGCGACTTGGTAAGTAAGACGATTAATCCATAAGGTGAACTCATCTGGAAGGTATTGTCAGCACCCAGTGTGCAGGGAGGAGGGTCCAGAGCCCTAAGAGTGAAGGGCCGAACCTCTAGTGAAGACCAGAACTCACTAGATGCACTCAGACGTGTCTGTGGATGATTTCCAAACGTTTTCAGTCTGTGGCACGCTTCTATTTTTGCAAAGAAAACATGCTGAAATGTGAACATGGTGTCCAGTGCAGGCACTCCTCATTTTACAGCGTGATTAATCTCACATGTGTGATCTGCACGGTGGCTGCCCCACCCCTCCCCAGGCTGTGGTGTGCTCATGTGGCCGGGGAGGTGTTGCAGTCCCCGGGGGTCTCACGCGCAGCCCCGAGCTGCCGGCTCATTGCTCCAGCCGGGCTGCTCCCTGGTCCCGCCACTTGTCTGTGCAGCACTGGCAGGAGAGATGCTTCCTCTCCTTGGTGCAGGCTGGGTCAGAGACTGGAATCGGGAAGAACCCGTGCTGGCACATCTCTGTAAGCCTGGCAGGGGCAGCTTTGGGGACCGAGAGGTATCAGAGGAGGAGACGTGCCCTGCGCCCTACGTGCTTCCTTCGCCGGTCACCTCGGACGTTCTCGTCCCGCTGCGGACACAGGACGTTGGGTGACCGGCCCGCAGACCCCGTCGGTGCATGTGAACAGGACGGTGCCCGGATCAGTGCTCTGGGCTGTGAGTAGGTATCGGGCAGATACACAAAACCAGCTGCAAAGAAAAAGCTGGTTGGATAAGGCAGGATCGCGGCCACTAATGACACCAACACACGCTTTGAACGAGGCTCAGGGGGCTAAGAGGTAAAACCAGAAACAGAAACGTCTAATGCATTTGCCCTTAACCCACATTCCACGTGTTTGACTGAAAGGTTTTCCCTAAGTGTAGCCGCTCTGAGGCCTCACTTTATCTGATCTGAGGAAGGACAAGCGGAGGGGGAATAGGCAGCTGGTGGCGTCCACCCTCACGATCCAGGGCTGGCCTCCGCACCGCCTCAGGCGGCGTCCTTGGAGTCTCGTTCTCGGGATAATGAGACTCGCCCTTTTGTGAAGCTGCCGGTTGATTGCGCTGCGCTGGGTTCTGTCTGTTCATCTGCATCCGCTGGGCGTCTTTGTCAGTTCAGCGCGTGCTCGCGGTTCCACTGTGTGATGTCAGCTGCTCGTTCAGATTCATACTGGTAAAGCTCGTCCCTTTGTTTCTGTGTGTGTGTGTTCAAAGAGAACAAATGGGATCGAAATCGAAGGTTCACTGTTTCGGTTTATTCTCCTAATTCTCTTCTACCCCACCTAACGTAGACGGGCTTCAAGTTAATAATGCTGACCACGTGAACATAGTCTCCGTGGCAACCGTATTTAATTAGCACTGTGCATCCTATTGCATTATGCTTCTAAACAAATGAAACACGGCATCTTGAGTTTCATATTACCCTGTGGTCACCTGACCAGCCAGCTTTGTCATCGATGGCTTATTAGCAGTAAAACAAGACTTCAAACGTGCAAGAAGTACTCTTAGCCATGAAAAACGGGGCGCAGCTGAATTATGTGAATGCATTCGAATAAGGTCTCTCTAAAATACTTACCCCAATTCAGACAGACATTTATTAGACATATATACATGTATATTCATGTATATTGTATATATCTTAAAAGCAGTGCCTGGGAGACCCCGTAAGATGAAATTCCACCACAATTTACCTGAGACATGGTAAATTCCACAGCTCCACAGCATCTTTCATGGCCAAACCCCCTACCTTTCTTTCTTTTTTTTTTTTTTTACCATCTTTATTGGAGTAGAATTGCTTTACAATGGTGTGTTAGTTTCTGCTGTATAACAAAGTGAATCAGCTATACGTATACATATATCCCCATATCCCCTCCCTCTTGCATCTCCCTCCCTCCCACCCTCCCTATCCCACCCTTCTAGGTGGACACAAAGCACTGAGCTGATCTCCCTGTGCTATGCAGCTGCTTCCCACTAGCTATCTATTTTACATTTGGTAGTGTATATATGTCCATGCCGCTCTCTCACTTGTCCCAGCTTCCCCTTCCCCGTCCCCGTGTCCTCAAGTCCATTCTCTACGTCTGCATCTTTATTCCTGTCCTGCCCCTAGGTTCTTCAGAACCATTTTTATTTTATTTTTTTAGATTCCATATATATGTGCTAGCATACGGTATTTGTTTTTCTCTTTCTGACTTACTTCACTCTGTGTGACAGACTCTAGGTCCATCCACCTCACTACAAATAACCCTACCTTTCTCTCTTTAACGTCCTGTAAACTTGCTGAAAGAGGAAGGTGCCTATTTGCTGACTTGAAGATGGTGAAAATGTCAGTGGGCTGATCACAATGTCCTAAAACGAAGCCCCCCGCGACTATAACATGGTAACTGCATTTAGGATTGCTAGAATGGATGTCCGACTAGAATGTTTGCCCAAAGCTTATTCGCGGATGTTGGAAGCCTGCGTGAACACACGTCTGACTATGTAATTATATTTAGAATGATATTTACGGACCA
Source organism: Pseudorca crassidens (assembly GCF_039906515.1). Lineage (NCBI taxonomy): Eukaryota > Metazoa > Chordata > Mammalia > Artiodactyla > Delphinidae > Pseudorca > Pseudorca crassidens. The sequence goes on from NC_090316.1 coordinate 27,191,443, forward strand.
CACACCCAAATGATGGCACATATATGAAGCTTATCTGAAACTCCCTGTCTCTGTATGGAGACCTGCTGTCTGCCCCCCGCGCATCGCGGGGCAGACAGTCCCTGGGCATCAGCAGATCTAAGCTGCCGGGTAGCACTCATGGGGCCCAGAGCGGCCGGCAGACCAAGGCGCCTGGTTCGCCGAGCGGAGCCCAGGACGGAAGGCCGCTGCTGTGTCTGTGTCCAGCTCCCCAGGGCCGGCTGGACACAGAGCCCAGGCCTTTTGTCCCTTTGGCTTTGTTGCCTCATCTGGGTAGGGAGGGCCAGAGCGAGATGACCCCCGAGACCTTATACAGCCGCATGACGTGTCCCTCTAAGAATGCCGTGTCTGCTTCTGCACTGATCACAGACCCAGCAATCGAAAATCAATGCTGGTGACCTGTTGTCACAACAGAAGGAAATGAGATGTGGACAAAATTGACCTAAGGTTAACGAGTATTAAGATGACAACAGTAACTGCAGGCTTCCAATTTTGCCAGATGAGGCCTCAGGTAGTACAAGACTTTCCAGACGTCAGAGGAGTCGTGCTCAGGACCGTGTAGGGCTCACAGGGGACTCACCAGCCGGGAAACAATCGTGCGGCCGAGTTTACAGAATCCAGTTCACATGCAGACAAAGTCTACAAAGTCTGCAGGAGACCAAGGAGCAGCCGTGAATCCCTTGCACGGCGACCTAAGGCGGCGCCTCCGTGGGGCAAACGTGCACCTGCGACCGCAGGACTGTTGTCAGAAAAGGTGGTGGTTCCTGGGCTTCGGCCCCAAACGCCAGCCCCGAGCCGTGGCGTAAGCCGGAAAGCGTGGCTCGTGCCTGAGCGTCGCGGGGGCGTGTAGGGGATGCGTTGTGCTTATGCGGGCCACACCAGCAACATACTGAAAAGTGACTTTGTTTCTCTCTTTGCAGAGGAAGAGGGCGGGGACCTGGTCCAGCCGGGCATCAGCTTTCCGGGGCCGGCCAAGGAGGATCTAGGTAGAGTACACACCAGTGCGGCACAGAGCAGACGGGCGTTCCGGGCGGGGGCGACGTGCACGTCCGTCACCGGTGACCCTCCCCGCAAAATGTTTTAAGTATACATTCGACTTTAGGGGGTCCTAATGAGAACTAAGTAAGATGCAGTGAAATTTTTTTTAAATAGCGGTTTGTAAACATTATGGAAGATCTAGATGAGAACACAGTTGGCTCCAGATCATCCCAGATTAATCATTAAGGCGGTTATTTACATAATTAATATTATTAATCAGCAAAACTGCATTAACATAATTGAGACCTGTCCGCACACGGAGGATGACGCATCTCTCCTTCCCTCCTTCGTCACGAAACCCTAAGTCAATCTAAGGGAGGGAAAAGCTTTTGTATTTGCATTTTTCTCAGGTAACTCTTGTTACTTGACATAAAACAGCTGGTTTCTCCAGGCAGGCCCAGCTCCACGTGGCTTGGGTGCCGAGTGCAACTATACGCTTGCTTCCAAGGGAGCTCTGAGTTACTATCACATTCTCTTTTCCCCGGCGCTCGTAGAAATCACGTGGAAATTTTATCTGTCTGCTGCCACAGACACAGTGAAGCTGGAGCTGGAGTTGGCCATCACCGTTTGACAGGAGTCGGGCTTACATGAAACGGGGCAGATGCTCCTTTAGAAATGGGGAGTGCTGGATGAATTCAGCGTCAGAAGGCTGAATGAGATCCACATGGAATGTAACTGAGAAAAGACACCCTCTCCGTGGCTCTGGGTTCCTGGCCCTGCACCTAACACGGTTACTCGCCAGCCTCAAAGGCTTCCGGCTGCCTTCTCGGCTCCTGACGGCCATCTGCTGTGACCGCGCAGAGGCTGTCTTGTGGATCATAAGCTTGATTTCTATTTAAATTCGAGTTTTTCTTAATTGATATCTGATGGTTAGCCAGTGACTCTGTTGCTCGTTTGACTGGCTCAGAGAATAATATTGCAAATCGCAGGAGTCCTTCAGTGTAAAGCTTCGCTTTCTTTTAAAGGAAATTAGAACCAGAGAAAGGTTGCTTTCCAACGTAAAATTACGAAACCAGGTGTAGTCCTAAAAGAATGACAGTGTATTATCCACTGTGATTGAGTTAGAACTTTATTTCTAACTTGCCAGTCTAACCAGGCCTTCCTCTACTTGGAAATAGGCCAATAAAATTATTTTTCCTCTTTATTTAGAAGGAACACTGGCTATCCCATTGCGATAAGCACGCGTTATTTTTTGTTTCACTCTGCGACGCTTCCGCATGAATGGATGACTCATCTGACTTCTGTCTCGTGAGGCTTTGACAATAGCTCACCTGCATTTGTACTGGCTCTAAGATTTTCCAGCATCACAGTTGTGTCTGCGGCACCAGTTCTTTTCTGTGACAGGCTTTTAGAGGGAGGGGGACCTGCCAAAACATAAGACCTATGCATCCTGAGGCCACATTTCCGTCTCCGTGGCAGCAGGAACCTGAGGCTGACTCAGAGGCTGCCGTCCACCTCTGGACAGCACGTGGCACTCGGGGTGCTGTCTCAGCCCAAGGGCACCAAGGGCCTGGACTTAATTCTTGGGGGGACACCTAGAGGTGCAAATGCTTTGTCCTATGGTAATTCTATTTTAAAGTTTTTTTAGAAGCCACCATAATGTTTAGGCACAGAAAGTACTTAGTGCCGTTCCTACAGTGTGGACATGAGGTGATGGTTGGTGGTTATAATGAGAACAGTCAGATTTTAAAGGACTTGGGAAGAAACGGACAGAAGGATTTGGTGACGTTGGCTACAAAAGAGTTCTCGAAATGTTGCCCAGTTTCCCACTTGTGGTGGTGAGTGGGCGGCGGTGGGTTCTGATGGGAAGGGAAACCCTGCATCAGCTGTCGGGCAAGCCAAGTAGCCAGTGGACCAGCCAGTGGACGTAGCACCGAGGCGCCCCCGCCAGGCGCGTTCGCACTGGGATCCAGGGGTCTTGAGCAGCCCCTTCGCTGAAACATGAGGGTCAACCTGCCTGTCGTGGGTCCCTGTCACCTGGGGGGCATTTAAATACTGGTCCCTGGTGGGCTTATTGTCTAGAAAAGTTCCCTACGTGATTCTAACTCGCACCTCGGGTCAGGGATGCTGATGTAAAGTGTGTGAAAGGATAATTTATAGGAAGCTTTAAAAAAAAGAAAAGGAAGGAAGGAAGGAGGGTGGGGGAGGAAGGGCGGAGAGAAGGAGAGAAGGAATCAGTTATGTTCCCAGTGTTATTACAATGACTAGTTGGGAGCAAGCACCATAATTTTAGACGTTTTATTTTCCAAACTGGGTTTTCCAGTTTCCTTATCTCTGAATCGAGAGGGTGAGACTGGACAGGTTTTTAACATCTCCTCCGAGTCTCTGATTCTACCGTCCCACATTAAAATTTAAAATGCTTTATAGTGATGTTAATGCTCTTGCGGTGAAATGAGTCATTGTCATTTACAGAGCACTGAGGGACGTTTTGCAGCCAGTAGAGGCTAAAGGCACAAAACAAGGCAGGAGCCTTTGCCTCTGGTCCCGTTCAAAATACCAATCTTTTTTTTTTTTTTTTTTCCCAATTGGCCTCAGTGTCTAAAAACTCCAAGGAAAGGTGAGTGACATTTACTGAAAACCCTAAAATCTTCTCTAGTGACAGACAAGACAAATGAGTAAAGTCATCTTTTTAGAAGTGAGTACCACACCCCATGCCCTTGCCATTAACAATTCCATTTTAGGGCACAGACATTCTCTGAAGCTCATAGGGTGTAATGTATGAAAAGTAACTTTATGATGAGGAAAATGGCCATGGAACAGAGGAAGATAAAGAAGGTTTCTATGAAATTAAAGTCAGTGATAAAAGTGGATTAATACAGCACATTCAAAAGGACTACAATGGAAGAGAAAACCCACTTTTTCTAGGAGAAACATTTTGAGAGAAGGCCCTCAGACACACTGAAATTAAATTGCCCTACCAGTAATTTTTGTGACATTGGCTCATTTATAGGAGATGTGATCGTTAATAATGGGTTTTCTTCATTCCCGCGAATGTTAAATTTAAGTCAGTTGTAAAGAGTTGGTAATTTATAAGCATTTATGAAGACTGTTTTGTTGAACCAGATTTTGCACTGGCAAGTCAATTGCAAACTGAAATGAAAAAAGGCAGACAAAATGAAATGATCAATTAAAGAATATTAGGCAGATATTATATGAGACAGCACGGAGAAAACAGGCACACTATGTAATTTTAAAAATACCTGCATATAAAATAATACCTGCCAATACTTAAAGCCTTCTTCAGGACAGGCACATGTTGTGAAAATATTTTTATATAAAGGATGTTAGATGGCGTCTGACGTCTGCACACCATCTAACTGCATGAATATCTCAAAGTAATTATAATACGTAACTCATTTTAAAAGAACTCCTCTTTTGGACATTTATTTTTGTGTCCTTTTATTAACACCCCTACGTGTACATATAGATGTGTAACTCTGTAACTCGAGGGGCGTCCACACTTATTTCCTTCAGGGAAATTTCTAGAAGTTTCTAGACATAGTGGACATGGTGCCTTGCCAAGGTTCTCTCTGGACAGTAACAATGTATCTATTTACTGCGTCCCTCCATCCTCCCTCCTCCACAGCAGAGACCCCTCAGGACGTGCAGCCCCCTCCTACCCACCTGCCCCTTGGGGATCCCGACACCCCTCAGGGAACGCTCCTCCCAGCGTGTGACGTCGAGTCCCCGTCACGTGCTGCAGAGGAGGGAAGGTCACATGCCAGCTAATCAAGGTGACAGTCCAAAAGATGTATTTATTTGACAATTTAATGTTAAAACTTTGTACAAACAAATCAAATCAGTTTTAAAGCTACTAACACGTGTCTATAGAACTTAGGAGATTGGGATTTTTCATCTAGATTTCTGGAGTGCACTGCCTAGCTTTTATGCTAAATATCAGTGTTTACCTTGCACAGTTTCCAAGCCTGGCTGCTGCCGAATGAATTACGGTACCTTCTCCTGTGTTGGTTCCCCTCCTCACACAGTAAATCTTTATTTGATGCATTCACTCCTCCATCAGTGCATGTGTGGCTTTGTCTTACTACATTTGGGCTACGGTGAAAGAAAAAAAATGCCACAGACTGGGGGCTTATAAACAGCAGACATTTACTTCTCCCAGTTCTGGAGGCTGGAGGTCCGAGATCAGGGAGCTGGCAGATTCAGCGTCTGCTGAGGACCCTCTTCCTGGCTTACAGGTGGCGTCTTCTCCCTGTGTCCTCACGGGGAGGAAGGGCTGGGGACCCTGTTGGGTCTCTGTTAGAAGGACACTAATCCCATCCTGGGGGCCCCACCCTCATAACCTCTCACCTCCCAAAGGCCCCCCTGACACCATTACTTTGGCGGTTGGGAGTCAACACATGAATTTTGGGGGAACACAGACATTCAGTCTATAGCAGATTTCACTCAAACAACAATTACTGAGCCTTTTCTGCGCTGAAGGATGTGCCCACGTGCATGACCAACTAGCTCCCTGACCCAGCAGCCTCCACACACTGAGGAGTTAGAAGAAGCCAAGTGCGTCACCGCTGTGTGTATAAGAGAAAAGGAATTCAGTGCAGTTAGAGAGGCACTGACAGTACTCTCTATACTGTGACCAAAATCAAATTGCTGCAGACTAGGGACCTAGAGAGCCTGGTGAGCAGGGTGGCTTCAGTTGGGGTCCCAGGGATGAGCAGGTTTCCAGACACAGAGGAGCTGTAAGGCCATTCCTGCTGCCAAACACCTGAGCACCGAGGGGGCCATGCGTCAGGACCCGCACCTTTCCAGGGGGCTGGGGGCGGGCAGGGAGGGCCGCGTGGGCATGGGGTCGCCCCTGAACTCTATTCAGCGCGTCCATCAGGGCAGCGTGTGAACTCGGGACCTTAAGGATGCATTCTGAAAAACCATGCTCTATGGGCTCTCCTGGTGGCGCAGTGGTTGAGGGTCTGCCTGCCGATGCAGGGGACGTGGGTTCGTGCCCCGTCCAGGAAGATCCCACATGCCGCGGAGCGGCTGGGCCCGTGAGCCATGGCCACTGAGCCTGCGCGTCCGGAGCCTGTGCTCCTCAACAGGAGAGGCCACAACAGTGAGAGGCCCGCGTACCGCAAAAAAAAAAAAAAAAAAAAAGTGCTCTAGTGATGGACCCAGATGCTGGCCTGGGCAGGGCTCCTCCTGGAAGGTGCGGGGTGATGGGGGGCTGTACCAAGGCCCCTCCCGCCAGGACTTCTGAAAGGTCGCAGGGTGACCGCAGGTCTGGAGCGGCGGGACCAGACAAGGTGCCCGGTGTGTAAATACTTCATGATCAGGAGTTAGACACTGTCCCACCCTCCGGCTTCTGCAGATGGAGAGAAACAGGCTCATATGGAATGTGCGGGGCTGTGAGCCTGACCCAGGGCTACCGGGGATGCATCAGTGGTCCAACCAGCGGAATCACCAGGCCCACAGGGAGGGGACAGACGGGCCTCAGAGGGAGGAGAAGCTCAGGAGAGGGTGGGAGAGGGACTCTCACGGTTAAGCCCACCAGCTGTATCCCATTCAGTCAGCTCCGGACTGGGGTTTCTCAGCCCCAGTCCTGCAAACCTGGAGGCTGCTTTCCATCCAGGAGGCTGCTCTGAGCGTCCCCCAAACCCCAGGCAAACACGGCCACACGTGCCCTTGGACAGAGCAACCCTCACAGAGAACTGTGCTTCCAGACCCTCCCCTGAACAGCACGAAAATTGGGGGATTTTAGTAAAAAATAATGCAGAAAACAAAGAGAGACAACTCCCAAGATGACATTTTGGCTTTGAAATCATTTTTTTTTAAACCACAAAGTATCAATACTAATCAAAAAGTAGCTAGATGAATTCATTCTGAGTAAAATAAGCCTTTTTTTTTTTGCAAATTGTACATCAAGTTTATTTCCTTCCAGTTAATTGAGATATAATTAACACACACCACTCTGTAAGTTGAGGTGTACAGCATAACGATGTGACCTACATACATCGTGAAGTGATGACCCCAGTAAGTTTAGTGAACATGCATCATCCCATATAGATACAAAAGAGAAGAAATAGAACAAGTATTTTTCCTTGTGATGAGAACTTTTAGGATTTACTGTTAACAACGTTCCTGTATAACACACAGCAGTGTTGCTTCTGTTTATCATGTGCATCGTATCCCGAGTTCTTAGTCATCTTGTAACTGGGAGTTTGTACCTTTTGACCCCCTCTCACCACGCAAAGATACGACATTATTATCGACCGTGTTCGCCACACTGTAGGTGTCACCCCCATGACTCATTTATCTTGTAACTGGCAGTCTGTCCCTTTTAATCTCCCGCATCTATTTCTCTCCTCCCCTCTCCCCTCCCCTCTGACAACCACCTGTTAGTTCTCTGTATCTATAACTCTGTTTCTGTTTTGTTATATTTGTTCATTTGTTTTATTTTTTAGATTCCACATATGTGAGATCATTTAGTAACAGTTTTTCTCTGTCTGACTTATTTTTACTTAGCACAATATCCTTTAGGTCCATTCATGTTGTCACAGATGGCAAGATTTCATTCTTTTTATGGCTGAGTAATATTCCATTGTGTGTGTGTGTGTGTGTGTGTGTGTGTGTGTGTGTGTATATATATACACATACATACCACATCTTCTTTATCCATTCTTCTGTCGATGGACACTTATGTTGCTTCCATGTCCTGGCTATTGTAAATAGTGCGGCAGTGAACACTGGGGTGCATGTGTCTTTTCAAATTAGTGTTTTCATTTCCTTTGGATACATACCCAGGGGTAGAATTGCTGGATCATATGGTAGCTCTATGTTTAGTTTTTTAAGGAACCTCCATACTGTTCTCCATAGCGGCTGCACCAATTTACATTCCCACCAGCAGTGCACAAGGGTTCCCTTTTCTCCACACCCTCACCAACACTTATTTCTAGTCTTTTTGATGACGGCCATTCTGACAGGTGTGGGATGATATCTCATTGCGGTTTTAATTTGCATTTTCCCGGTGATTAATTGTCTTGAGCATCTTTTTATGTACCTGTTGATAAAATCAGCATTTCAATATGGGATTATGGCAAAATAGAATCGCATTGGGCTCAGAGCTTGATAACTCAGTGGAGGTTGGACTTGGGTCTAGCGGACAGCGTGTAGATGTCACAAGGGTGCAGGGATGTGAGGTCAGAAAAGGTGCCAGGGACCCGGTGAGGACGCTGGGCTTGTCTCGTGGCGGAGCATAAGGAGACCCTAGCTTCCACGTGCTTCTTTCTGCCGGAGACCCAGCCAGACTCAGGGGGCATCCCCTCAGCCCCGCCTCCTGATTCTGCCCAGATGCTCTTACGTCTGCAACACACCCACTCTCTGGTCCATTCCTGCAGAAATCCGTCTGTCTTAAAGGAAGCAAGTATTTCCACACGTGCATTTGTCTTTGTATACACACGCACACGCATGCAAATTTGAGTAACACAGGAAGTCTTCTTTTCGCCTTTCAAAGCCATTCCTCCTGAAATGACACTTCTGCTGCAATAGCGCCTCAAGCCGTCAGCTTCTATGACAAGTAAGCGATGGCCTTTGCGCTGGGTGACATGGTCTTGGGTGGAGGCAGATCCCGACAGGAAGGGAGGAGGGTGACGGATGAGCCATCTAATCAGAGAAGAGACCGTCCGTTGAGTGGGCCGCTTGCTGAGTCAGCATGTAATTTTCATTTCGTTTCCTATCTCTCCTGTTTCTATTTCCATGACACTGATTGTAAAACCGTGGGCTGCAACCCATTCAGTGGGTCGTGAATTCAAGTTACTGGGTCGCAACCAGCAATTTTTTAAATAAAAAAAGAACAGGAAAGTATGGAATGTAGAGAGTAGAAAATATCAAAGCACATCACACATAGTAGGGCAAGTGTCGCTGAAGGAAACCTCGGATGTGTGTGTGGGGGGGGACTAGGTGCCAATGCACAAGGCATCTCGTGTGTGGGGCACGATGGGCGTGGGCGGGAAGCTGCTGGCAGAGTTGCGCCCTGTAGAACCGGGCAGGAGATGAGAGGGATCCCGCCGTCTGTCTTGGACAGAAGCACCGAGGCAGCCCCGAAGCCCTCGCATCCACCTGATCCAGCACCTGGGAACCTCACCTCCACCTGATTTTACTGTGCCTTTGATTCCCTGTTTATTACAAATAAAGGGGAAGCCTTAAGGGGACTTTCCTACCTCCCGGGATTATTAGGATGATTAAACCCAAAAGTGTAAGACCTTAGCAAGCCTTATTAGCATTTGGTGCACGTTAGCTTTCATCATCTTTACTGTCACCTTGTGATCGTCATGACCACTCTGCTGTCACCCGCCCGCCTTCACTAATCCAAGCCTGAAAGAGTGAGGGATGCGTAGGCGGAGGTCGTATCCGGGAAGATGGGCGCCAGCTCCTGGATGTCTGGTTTCCTCAGTGTTAGTCTAGAACACGATGTCCATGGCTACTAAATTTGTATGCAGGTTGCAAAAGCTGAAAACACGGATTCCAAGACTGCGCTTTGATTCTGAAGATTCGTGTGCCTGTAAGGGTTCGCCGCTCCAACTGCAGGAGACTCACAGGCACACGTGCGTTCAAACGTGAGTCAGAAGCCATCCGGAGATGCGCTTGTCTTGTCGAGTGGATGCAGCATTAGGTAGAAACGGGGCGGCGTGCTGATCTTTTCGGGTGTTCGAGCCTGTGAAGTCTGGCATCCGGGATATAGGAAATGAACGGTCAGCTGGCAGGGAAGGGAGCAGAATTATCTGACCCAGTGCTGGGCTTCTAGAGGAACTCTGTAGTTTGTGAAAAATGAAAGGTAGCGGATGCCCTGGGCTTTTGAGAAATTTTACCAATATTCCATGTTTATGGTTGGCATCAAGAGTGAGATGGCCCTTGGCAATGCAGGGGACCAAGTGGGAGAGGAGCGGGAAGGGGACTTGGGTGTCTCCGAGGACCCCTGCGGTGCTCCCTGCTCCCGCTGGGCACCTAGCCCAGTGAGTTGAACCCCGCAGCATCCTCAGTGCACCTGTGCGGAGCCTGAAGCCCACAGAGGTCAGCGATTGAACCGGGTCCCTGATGAATCAGCGGCCACTCCGGCTCTGAGCTAAACCAGGGTGGGAACGTCTTCCTTCCCCAAGAAACCAAAATATCCTGTGTCCGGTCCAGTGTATCTAGTTTGTTGTATTTGGCACCTGAAATTGAATTGTTATGGGGCTGATAATGAGTTGCACCCGGAATAAACATAGAACAACAGGTGTATGTGAGCGCATGTGTTTATCTGCTTCACCGGTTGGATTCAGGAACTGGATGCGTGTCTGTATGTGCTCCAGCTTCTCGATCAGAAACTGCTCTCCAGGCCATGACTTAATTCAGCAGAAAACCTTTGTTATATGCAAGCATCCCCATTTTCACCACAAAATGGAGCTGAAAAGTGTTTTCACAGGTGAGGGTCTTCCTTGGGATGATGGCTGTATAGCCTATGACAATGTGCCACATGGACAAATTTGAACCCCAAAGTCTGTTTAGTAATTTAAAAGAACAACATTATGCTTCGTCTTATCAAAATGGAATAAAGAGCGTACATATGTTGTGTCCGTTTTAGCTCTCCCAAATCACAGATTTGATTCAAATAAATGCTAGCTGTAACTAACATTAAACTTGTAACTAACAATGTTGCAGAAGGCTCCTTGCATCAGTGCCCCTTGCCCCTGCTCTGCGTCACCCAGGCGGCAGGGTGAAGGCTGGGGGCCCACTCACCCGCACCCCGCAGCTCCCACGCTGCAGCGGGAGAGCCCTGGGTGGAGAGACTGCAGTGGAACTCCATATGCAAGTCGCAGAAAGGAGGCACTTAGTTACATTATAGGACAGGAATATGACCCAATACACACAAAATTTAACTGTAACAACGCCCTATAGACTAAAAATAACCCAGGAATTGTATTATACTTACCCTGACAATATAATCAAAGTTGTTTATTTCACACAGTTTCCTAAGCAGAACATCACTATTCCTGCAAATTGTCATTAACTTACCAGAGGTTAGGGATGGAGGTTAAAGGGAATTTGCTGTATCCATGGGTGTATGGGAATTCTTCCTTGAGCCTTAATGCATTGATACTTTAGCGTCTAGTTTTAGAAAATTACAGCCCCAAACCCTCGGGTTCCCCCACGTGCCTCACCACATACTCTTAAGTGAAGCCAAAACTCACAGCAAACCAAACAACAAAGCACCCACATTCAAAGTTATTAATAATTAAAAACAAACGACATAGTGATCGGTTTTGTCAAGCAATCTCCTTGCTGAAAATTCTGCATACCAGCTGATTGCAAATACACATGCCCACTAGCTCACTGCCATGGCTGTGAAGGGGAGACCGGGAAGCTCTAGTATCTTTTCCTCATTCATCTGAAGACTCATTAGACAAATTGTGTGTATGTTACTAACATTTTCTAAAGAAGGGCTGACATCCAAGTTTCTAATCTGGCTTCCCAGTGACCCTGGCTCTGGCCTGGGAGGTGAGCATGCAGCTGTGCTGTTCTAACTGTACACATTGGCATCTCAGGGGCAGCGTAGAGGAGCGGACAGGAGCGTCCACATGGCCCCAGGCCCCAGCCTGTGCAGAGTTATTACAAAGATGCAATCCCTGTGTCCCCCAGCCCAACAGCAATAGGAGGAGGGAGAGAGGAAGAAAGGCATTGTATTGTCACAGGGACATTAGCTGTCACCAACACCAGCCATCTGTGTACGCACCAGCCTCTCGTAACCCAGTGTACACCCACCTCCAAGACAGATACAGGCTGGAGACTGACGAGACAGAGTTCCTGAACCCAAAAATGGTGGCAAGACTTCCCAACCTCATCTGCAGCAAGGCCTGGGAGCTACCGCCTTCCTCAGCAAAAGCTCCTAGTTACACTCCAGTCCTCAAAACTAGAAGGCACACTCTTTAGTAAATAATCGTAGAACCAGGGGAAGTTACAGAACCCATGCCGAGAGGTCAGGGCCCCCGTCTCCCAGTACCCTCCCATGCTCGCATGGTGATAAACAGCACAGCATCTAACCCTGCAGAGCTCAGAGGTCCAGCCAGCCAGCATCCCAGTCAAGTGTTTATTGAAACCCCGCTGTGTACAAAATGCTGTTTAGATGTTGAACCAAAAGATGCAAATAACTCTACATATTCTCTCAAATTCTTTGGTTCTTTTAGGCCATGCAGGGGGTTAGATTTGCTTTCACCAAGCACGTTTCTCTCCCTGCAGAGAAGGGCTATGCAGGCATCCTGTGGGCATTGCTGAGCGGGCAGCGGGAGACGTGGGGCTGGTGCCGAATTAGACAGTGAGTGGGGAGGAAGTGGAATCGGAGGGGACGCAAGTGTCCATATTAGTCAGAAATAAGATTCTCTGTCCAGTACAAGATGTCCTCTCCCTGCCCGATTTTAAATTCAACCCTCATTTTTTTGCTTACACCAATCTTCCCAGAAGGCCACGTACATCCTACAAAGTGAGGTTAATTCCGAGCAGCCCAGGGATTTTTACATTTCATGTACGTGTTTTCTGCTTTTTTATGTATATGAATTTACTTATTTATATTTGGCTGCGTTGGGTCTTCGTTGCTGCACGGGCTTTCTCTAGTTGTGGCGAGCGGGGGCTACTCTTCGTTGTGGTGCGCGGGCTTCTCTTGTTGCGGAGCACGGGCTCTAGGCGCACGGGCTTCAGTAGTTGTGGCACACGGGCTCAGTAGTTGTGGCTCACGGGCTCTAGAGCACAGGCTCAGTAGTTGTGGTGCACGGGCTTAGTTGCTCCACGGCATGTGGGATCTTCCCAGACCAGGGCTCGAACCCGTGTCCCCTGCATTGGCAGGCGGATTCTTAACCACTGCGCCACCAGGGAAGCCCTGTTTTCTGCTTCCTATTACTCATCGCACAGAATCTGCAAGTGCATTTGAAACTCCATTTTTAAAACTCGATGAAATGAAATGTTATAAAATTTAGTGTGGTTGCAACTGTATCAAGAGAAGAGTGAAAACAGTTTATGCTGGGTAGGAGGATGCAACAGGGCTTCAGGACAGGAGCGCTCATGTCTGAGTAAATGGTAGACGTGTGGGTCTGGGGAAACTGGGTGGCCCCTGGGTTTACACTGAACGGGCCGGTCTGGAGTTCCAGGCTCTGCTTAAAGCACTTCACTTGTAGGACTGGTTTATTTGTCCTTCCCCCCATCCCCACCGCTACCGCGTGGCTGGTGTGGCTCCCATCTCATGATACGGGGGTGGGAGAAGGTGCAGCATCCCGGATGTGGGCACTGGCGCTGCAGCCCGGGAATCAGGTGATGGAGAAGAGCTGGGTGAGGGCCCGAGGAGGGACAGGGGCGAGGACCACGCACGGATGACATAGAGTCTGGATCACGTGGGGACAGTGACACATCGGGGTGGGACGAGGGCATCTAGCTGGACACCTAGGGCAGAAGCCGTAGAGGATTATTGTGTGTACGGATGGTGGCTGAACCCACTTTGGGCGTGAAAGTCTGCCCGGCTCAGGTGTCATCCTTCCATTTCATACGAAGAAGGTCCCAGCATGAGAGACTTGCATGGGTGGCCACCAGGGAGGAAAGGGAGAGACCAGGTCTCTGTCCCTTCCCCAGAGAGAGACAAGCATGGCAGGCAGTGCACGCACACACACTCATGTGCGCACATATGTGCACACACGTACATATGTACATGCACATGCGTGTGCACATGCATGCATGCACGTGTGTGCACACGCATACATGCACAGACAAGCACACGCGACCACGTGCACATACATGCACGGTGTGCGTGTACATGCAGGCTGTGCACACACGCACGCAGACTCAGGATCACGTTCGCGCACACGCACGTGCCGGGGCCGGGGGGAGCGGCTGCAGGTGTGGGGAAGCCGCCGCGCCCGGCGTGCGGAGCAGAGGCAGCCGCGATTGCCGGGGGCGCTGTGAAGGAAGCCCCCAAGGCCCCGGAGGGCGGTGCACGTCATGTGGGTGCTGAAGGGCACGTGCTGCAGGGGTCGGTGGCGTGTGTTTCACCCTGAGCAGGGGGCAGACGCGCGTCTGGAAGTGACAGCAGCCCCTGCGAGCCCCCAGAGGGCCCCTTGCACGTATTTTGTGGGGCCCACATGATGTTCTTTAAACCAAGTAAACAAACAAACAGCAAACGGAAGGGAAGCTTTTCCTTCATCGTCCAGGTTTCTGGCTTCATTAGGGCGAGGGTAAAGGCCAACACCACCAGAAAGCGTTTCCACGGGCCCGCACGCCCACGGCACCCGCCGGGCCCCAGCACCAGCGCTCTGCACTCACCCCCTCCCAGTGCCACGCAGGTGAGGCCGGGCTGAGCGGGTGGCGGCCAAGGCGGCCACTTGAGGCTGGACCAACCAGCAGCTTGGATAGGCTTCCTGCGCACGGAAGGTGCCGGAGCCGTGAAAGTTGTGTCTGGTTTCGTCGCTGGAAGAACCGTGCTTGGGGCCTGGGGGTGGATTCTGTCAGCCACGTGGAGGAAGGGGGGCGGCAGTCGCGGTCCTCTGGGCTTCCACAGCAGGACACCGTCGGCCGGGCCCCTTAGACGACTGACATTCGTTTCTCCCAGTTCTGGAGGCTGGACGTCCAAGGTCAAGGTGCTCGCAGATTTGGTGTCTGCTGGGGCCTCTCCTGGTTCACAGACGGCGTCTTCGTGCTGTGCCCTCACATGGGGGAAGGGCTGGGGGCTCTCGGGGGTCCCTTTTATCAGGGCTCTGATCCCATTTGTGAGGCCTCCACCCTCAGGACCACATCAGCCCCCAAAGCCCCCGCCTCCTGACCAGGGAGAAGCCGGACATCTGCGGCATCCTGAGGCCTATTTGGAGCAGTCAGACCTGCAGCGATGGGAGAAAGACAGGACCTGCAGGGTGAGCGCAGAGGCCACAGTAGAGGGGCCCACACCCCGTCCCCTACCCCCGGTGCACACGCCCCCTTTCCCCCCTACTTCCACACCCGTCCCCACTGCGTTTCTCCCCACCGTGTACATGAGTGACAGCACTGCCTGGGCCACCTCCAGGAAAGGAAAAGAGTCGCTCCTCTTAGCAAAGTACTAAGGAGCGCTTCTCTGCGTAAACGTCCTGGTGGGGGACCCTCCATCCCGAGGCAGCCGCGCCTGCTAGAAGAAGGGATGCACCGTCTCTGGACATGACTGTCCTCGTCGGGACGGGAGGTGGCCTTTGCAAGCCCCTCTTTGCTGTCACGCTTGGATTGTTGGTTCCATGAAAACGCGAGAAGTCGGTACCCACGTACTCGTTGCATCAGAGCCACAAATCCGTGTTTCTTTTTCAAAAACAAGGCCTCACGTTGTAATACGGCCCCGGGTAGTGATGGAATATGGGTGGGGAATTAGGGGGCTTTGCCCCAAGTAAGCGTCCGGGGGCGTGGGCGTCACAACTGGGAAATTGCCAGAAGGAACGCCCGGGGTCACAGCGACTCCCTAACTGAATTCCACTCAAGGCAGATCTGCAGACTGTTTTGTTGAAATGACATCAGTAGAAACATTTAGGAGTGATTAAAACTGATGGCCCCGCTCGATTACAGAGTCTGGTGTGTGTCAGACGGTGCTGACTGGGAGCCGCCCACAGATCCGTCCAGAACACTGAGCGTTCCCTTCCCCGGTTGGGTGACTTGTCCACGGGACTCAGGCACAAAATCGAGTTTGTTGCTGCCCTGCCCCAGCTGGACTGGCTGCTGCACCCAAATTGCATTCCGGGCGTAATGAGATCTGTCTGCTCCATCCTCGTTTACCGGGACGGAGCCTATTAGCTATTGTGGGGTTTTGTTTGCTTTGTCTTCAAACTGTCTAATCTCTGGTTGTGGCAGACCAAGTCGAAGTGAAAAACGGACTTTTAAATGCACATTATAAAGGGAAAAGGCAAATACATACTACACGTCTGGGTGGTGTGGACGTAAGGTATGTGGAATAGAGCTAGCGGACAATTACATAACATTGGAGCTCACGGCAAAGCTATTGTGACGATCCAGTTTTCCAATAAAGAATTGAGTCTCAGAATCAAGTTACTTGATCAGCTAGGAAATGACCTCAAGATGGTTTGGGCCCAGGTCTCCTGGCAGCTTTAGTGTTTCTGGAGGGTGTGGAGTCAGATAAAAATTTTTATTTCTCCTTTTGCCATTTACTGTGGATTTAAGTAAGTTATGGTGAACCTTTGAGCTTTACCTTCCTTAGTTTCCAAACACTGTGGTACTAATATGTAAATTCTCTAGGGTTCTGAGAATCAAGCTTGGCCAAGGTGAGATATTTCTATTCTAGTCACCTTCTTCGGCCACTGAAAAAACCAACCGTATTAATTATGTTTTAATGCTATGTATGTACACACACATGCACACACACACGTTAAGTGTATGTCTGTGCATATGTGCTTCACAGTGCTGGCTGATCCCTAAATACTTTGAAAAATGAATTCTTGCACCAGGGCCCGTGGTCTTCCCACTGCTTTCCTGGCCAGGCATGGTGGAAGTCACTCAGGCAGAGCTGGGGAGGGGCTGAACTGGACTTGAGATCCAGACCCCGGGGTTCTGACCCATCCGCACCTCGCGCTGCCTGTGACATGCGTGTTCTGAGTCGTGGTTTCGTTCTGTGGCGGGACGATGAGTCACCCTGGGGCGTCTCTACCTGCTCAGGCTGGGTCTGATGGAAGGAAGGGGGCTTCTGCACAGCCAGCACCATCCTGGGCCCCAGGCCGCACACGGTGCAGGACCCCCTGTGCCCAGTGCAGCCGCCGGCATCCTCAGGGGACAGGAGAAGACAGCCTAGTTAGAAGGACTCACCGCGGCTGTGAAGACAGAGGAGGCCCAGCCCACACAGGGGGGCCTTAGAGCTGGAGAAGGCGAGAAGCCGGTTCCCTGAGGAGCCCCCTGCCCTCCGCCCCGGGGGGACCCAGCCCTGCTGTTGTCTGGACTTTCGCCCACTGGAATCTAGTTCAGATTTCTGAGCCAAGCAATCTAAGATAAACACGTGTTGTCGCTTGGGAGGTTCTGTTTTGTTCGTTTTCAATTCATAGACTTTATTATTTTGAGCAGTTTTAAGTGTAGAGAAAAGTTGAGCAGAAAATACAGAGTTCCCATATATCAACCCCCCCCCAGTTTCCCCTCTTATCAAATCTTGCAATAATGTGGTACATGAGCCAGTATGGTTCCATTATTATTATTACAGATTATTAACTATAATTATTAACTACAGTCCATGGTTTACATTAGGGCTCACCCTTGGCGTTGTACATTTTGTAGGTTTGTGAAATGTACAATGTCATGTGTCCACAATTACAGTATCGTAGAGTAATTTCACTGCCCTGAAAACCCTCTGTGCTCTACCTGGTCATCCCTCCTCCCAAACGTAAAGCCCTAACAACCTCTGATCTTGATACTGTCTCCATAGTTTTGCCTTTGCCAAAATGTCATATAATAGTCATCATACAGGGTGTATCTTTTTCATACTGACTTCTTTCACTTAAGAATATGCATTTACGTTTCCTGCATGTCTTTTCATGGCTTGGTAGCTCATTTCTTTTTATCACTGAATAATATTCCATTGTCTGGATGGCCTGTGGTTTGTTTATCCATCAACCTACTGAAGGACATCTTGGATGCTTCCGAGTTTGGGGAATTATGAATAAGTCTCTAATTGTAAGTAAGTCTACCCTATCAGCTGTTTCGTTCACGGATGATGTTTCTGGTAAAAACTCATTGTCTAACCCAAGGTCGCCTAGATTATCTCCTATGTTCTCTTATCTTCTAGGAGTTTTGTAGTTTTGCATTGAACATTTACAATCTATTTTGAGTTAATGTTTGTGAAAGGTGTAAGGTCAGTATCCAGATTCTTTTTTTCTTTTTGCATGTGAATATCTAGTTATTCCAGCACCATTTGTTTTCTTGTTTTGTGGGGGGGGGGGGTTGGCCACGCCATGCGGCATGCAGGATCTTGGTTCCCTGCCCAGGGATCGAACCCGCACCCCCTGCATTGGAAACATGGAGTCTTAACCACTGGACCGCCAGGGAAGTCCCCCAGCACCATTTGTTTAAAAAAAAAAAAAAAGCCTATTCTTTCTCCATTGAATTTCCCGTTCTCCTTTGTCAGAGATCAATGACTATATTTGTGTGGGTCTATTTCTGGGCTCTCTGTTCTGTTCCATTGATCTGTTCGTCTGTTCTTTCACCAACACTGTGCCGTCTTGATAACTGTAGCTTGGTAGTGAGTATTGAAGTCAGGCAGCCAGTCCTCTGACGTTTCTGCCTCTCCTTATAAACTTTATAATTGGTGGTGTGTCATTATCCGCAAAATAACCTGATGGGATTTTGATTGGGATTGCATTGAGTCTATAGACCAAGTAGTGAAGAACTGATATCATGGCAATATTGAGTCTTCCAATATACATGGAATATCTCTTCATTTATTTAGATCTTGTTTGATTTCTTTCATCAGCATTTTGTAGTTTTCCTCATATAGATCTTGTATATATTTTATTAGATTTATGCTGCATTATTTCATTTTTTGTTGCCAATATAAATGGTTTTGTGTTTTTAATTTCAAAATCCTATTGCTCATTGCTGGTATATAAGAAAGCAGTTAACTTATGAATATTAATCTTGTATCCTGCAACCCTGCTATAGACACTTATTATTTCTAGGAATTTTTTAATTGATTCTTTGGGATTTTCTACATGGAAAATCATGTCATTTGCAAACAACAATGGTTTTATTTCTTCCTTCCCAATCTGTATACTTCTTATTTCCTTTTTTTGTCTCATTACATTAGCTGAGACTTCCAGTGTGATGTTGAGTAGGTGGTGAGAGGGGTCATCCTTACCTGTTCCTGATCTTAGCTGGAAAATGTCTAGTTCCTCACCACCAAGTATGCCATTAACTGTAGGTTTTTGGTCAATGTTCTTTATCAAGTTGAAAAAGTTCCCTTCTATTCCTAGTTCACTGAGAGTTTTTATCATAAATGGGTGTTGGATTTTGTCAAATGTTTTGTTTGCATCTATCAATATCATCGTGTGATTTTTTTTTCTTCTTTAGCCTGTTGATGTGTGGGTTATAGAATTGATTTGTTATTGAAGTATAGTTGGTTTACAATATTGTGTTAGTTTTGAGTATACAGCAAAGTGATTCAGATAGATAGGTAGATAGATAGACCGATAGACAGATAGACAGGTAGCTAATGTATTCTTTTTCAGATTCTTTTCCATTATCGGTTATTAAAAGATATTGAATATAGTCCCCTGTGCTCTACAGTAAATCCTTGTTGCTTATTTATTTTATATATAGTAATGTGTATCTGTTAATCCCATACTCCTAATTTATCCCTCCCCGACCCCTTTCCCCTTTGGTAACCATAAACTTGTTTTCTATGTCTGTGGTCTGTTTCTGTTTTGTAAATTAGTTCATTTGTGTCACTTTTTTTAGATTCCATATATAAGTGATATCATATGATATTTGTCTTTCTCTGGCTTACTTCACTTAGTATGATAATCTCCAAGTTCATCCATGTTGCTATAAATGGCATTATTTCATTCTTTTTATGGCTGAGTAGTATTCCATTGTATATATGTGCCACAACTTCTTTATCCATTTATCTGTCGATTGTCATCTAGGTTGTCTTGGCTATTGTAAATGGTGCTGCTATGAACACTGGGGTGCATGTATCTTTTTGAATTATAGTTTTGTCTGGATATATGCCCTGGAGTGGGATTGCTGGATCATGTGGTAACTCTATTTTTAGTTTTTTAAGAACCCTCCATACTGTTCTCCATAGTGGCTGCACTAACATACATTCCCACCAACAGTGCAGGAGGGTTTCTTTTTCTCCACACCCTCTCCAGCAACTATTATTTGCAGACTTCTTTTTTTTTTTTTTTTTTTTTTTTTTTTTGCAGTACGCGGGCCTCTCACTGTTGTGGCCTCTCCCGTTGCGGAGCACAGGCTCTGGACGCGCAGGCTCAGCGGCCATGGCTCCCGGGCCCAGCCGCTCCGCGGCATGTGGGATCTTCCCGGACCGGGGCACGAACCCGTGTCCCCTGCATCGGCAGGCGGACTCTCAACCACTGCGCCACCAGGGAAGCCCTGCAGACTTCTTAATGATGGCCATTCTGACCAGTGTGAGGTGATACTTCATTGTAGTTTTGATTTGCATTTCTCTAATAATTTGCAACGTTGAGCATCTTTTCATGTGTCTGTTGGCCATCTGTATATCTTCTTTGGAGAAATACCTATTTAGGTCTTCTGCCCATTTTTTGATTGGGTTATTTAGTTTTTGATATTGAGTTGTATGAGCTGTTTGTATATTTTGGAGATTAATCCTTGTCAGTCGCATTATTTGCAAATGTTTTCTCCCATTCTGTAGGTTGTCTTTTCATTTTGTTTATGGTTTCCTTTGCTGTGCAAAAGCTATAAATTGATTAGGTCCCATTTGTTTATTTTTTGCTTTTATTTCTTTTGCCTTGGGAGACTGATCTAAGAAAACATTGGTACGATTTATGTCACAGAATGTTTTACCTATGTTCTCTTCTAGGAGTTTTTTGGTATCATGTCTTATATTTAATTCTTTGAGCCACTTTTTTATCTTTGTATGTGGTATGAGGGTGTGTCCTAATGGCATTGGTTTACATGTGGCTGTCCAGCTTTCCCAACACCACTTGCTGAAGAGACTGTCTTTTCTCCATTGGACATTCTTGCTTCCTTTGTTGAAGATTCATTGACTGTAGGTGTGTGGGTTTATTTCTGGGCTCTGTATTCTGTTCCATTGATCTATTTGTCTGTTCTTGTGCCAATATCACACTGTTTGGATTGCTGTAGCTTTGTAGTATTGTCTGAAGTCTGGGAGGGTTATGCCTCCTGCTTTGTTCTTTTTTCCTCAGGATTGCTTTGGCAATTCTGGGTCTTCCGTGATTCCATGTAAAACTTAGGATTATTTGTTCTAGTTCTGTGAAAAATGTCATGGGTAGTTTGACAGAGATCTCATGAAATCTGTAGAGTGCTTTGGGTAATATGGCCATCTTAACAATATTAATTCTTCCAATCCAACAGCATGGGATAGCTTTCCATTTCTTTGAATCATCCTCAATTTCCTTTATCAGTGTTTCATAGTTCTCAGCATATAAGTGTTTCACCTCCTTGGTTAGGTTTATTCCTAGGTATTTTTTAATGGGATTCTTTTTTCACTTTCTCTTTCTGATTATTTCATTGTTAGTGTAAAGAAATGCAACAGATTTCTGTATGTGAATCTTGTATGCTGCTACCTTGCTGAATTCATTTATTAGTTCTAATAGTTTGGGTTTTTTTTTTAACTTTTATTTATTTATTTATTTGGCTGTGTTGGGTCTTCGTTGCTGCATGCGGGTTTTCTCTAGTTGTGGCGAGCAGGGGCTACTCTTTGTAGCAGTGCACAGGCTTCTCATTGCGGTGGCTTCTCTTGTTGCAGAGCACACCCTCTAGGCATGCGGGCTTCCATAGTTGTGGCTCACAGGCTCTAGAGTGCAGGCTCAGTAGTTGTGGCACATGGGCTTAGTTGCTCCACGGCATTTGGGATCTTCCCGGACCAGGGCTCGAACCCGTGTGTCCTGCATTGGCAGGCGAATTCTCAACCACTGCGCCACCAGGGAAGTCCCAGTTCTAATAGTTTTTGCGTGGAGTCTTTAGGGTTCTCTATGTAGAGTATCAAGTCTTCTGCATATAATGACAGTTTTACCTCTTCCCTTCTGATGTGGATACCTTTTATTTCTTTCTCTTGTTTGATTGCTGGGCTAGGGCTTCCAATACTATGTTGAATAGATTTTTCTTCTTTAGCCTGTTGATGTGTGGATTACATAATTGATCTTAAAATTTTGAATCAACTTTGCATTCCAAGAGGGAATCAATCCCGCTTGGTCATGATGTATATAAATGTTTTGACACACTGTTGGATTTGATTTGCTAATAGTCTGTTGATCTGTGTTCTTGAGAGATATTGGTCTACAGATTCCCTTTACTGTCATATCTTTGTCTGATTTTGATATTAAGATGATGCTGGCCTAATAGAATGAGTAAGGAAATATACCGTCTGATTCTATTTTTTTGGATGAGACTGTAGAGAATTGATATATTGATAATTTCTCCCTTAAATATTTGGTAGAATTTGCCATTCAACCCATCTGAGGTTGGTGCTTTCTCTTTTAGAAGGTTATTAATTCTTGATTCAATATCCTATAACAGGTATAGGTCTATTCAGATTGCCTGTTTCTCTTTGTGTGAATTTTGGGAGCTATATCTTTCAAAGAATTGGTCCATTTTATCTAGGTTATCAAATTTGTGGGCTTAGAGTTGTTCATAATGTTCCTTTTCTGTCCTTTTAATGTCTGTGGGATCATTAGTGATGGCCCCACTTTCATTTCTGATGTTAGCAATTTGTGTATTCCCTCTCTTTTTCTTAAATAGGCTAGAGGCTAATCAATTTTATTCATCTTTCAAAGAATCAGCTTTCGGTTTCATCGATTTTCTTTTCTGATGTCCTGTTTTCATTTTCATTTATTCTTATTACTCTAATTTTTATTATTTCTAATTTTTATTATTTTCTTCAGCTTATGTTAGATTTAATTTGCTCTTTCTTTTCTAGTTTCCTAAGGTGGAAGCTTAGATTATTGATTTCAGGTCTTACATCTTTTCTAATGTATCACTTCAGGATCATAAATTTTCCTCTGAGCCTTGCTTTTGCTGCATCCCACAAGTTTTGATAAGTTGTATTTTCATTTAGTTTGAAATATTTTTAAATGTCTTTTGAGACTCATTTTTTGACCTATGTGAGGTTTAATGTGTTGTTCTCCAAATCTGGGGGTTTTCCAGGTATCTTTCTGTTATTGATCTCCAGTTTAATTCCATTGTTGTCTGAGATTTTATGTTTTATGTGATTTCTGTTTTTTAAAAATCTTTAAGGTGAGTTTTATGGCTCAGTGGTCTGTCTTGGTAAATGTTCTGTGTGACCCTGAGAAGAAGGTGCGTCTGCTGTTGCTGAACAAAATCACCTACAGATGTCAGATCCCTTTGACGGATGGCGCTGCTCAGTTCAGCACATCCCTACTCATTTTCTCCTGCTGGGTCTGCCCATTCTGATAGAGGGGTATTGAAATCAGCTATAATTGTGGATTTATCTATTTCTTCTTGCAGTTCCATCAGTTTTTGCCTGTGTATTTGGAAAGCTCTGTTCTTAGACACACATACACTAAGGATTGTAATGTCTTTTGGGAGAATTGACCACTTTATCATTATGTCAAGCCCCTCATTACACCTGACAGTTTTCCTTGCTCTGAAGTCTGCCTTGTCCGACATTACTATGGCCATCCCGGCTTTGTTTTGATGAGTGTGAGCATGGCGTAGCTTTCTCCATCCCTTTACTTTTCATCTTTCTGTGTCATTATATTTAAAGTGGTTTTCTTGTAGACAGTGTACACTTGGGTTTCAGTTTTATCCACTCTGACAGTCTCTATCTTTCTTAGAAAGGTGTATTTAGACCATTGATTTTTTATATATAAATTTATTTATTTAAAAAACAATGGTCTGACAAACCTAGGGGCAGGACAGGAGTAAAGACACAGACGTAGAGAATGGACTTGAGGACACGGGGAGGGGGAAGGGTAAGCTGGGACGAAGCGAGAGAGTGGCATGGACATATATACACTACATGGGCTTCTCATTGCAGTGGCTTCTCTTGTTGCAGAACACAGTCTCTAGGTGCACAGGCTTCAGTAGTTGTGGCACACGGGCTGAGCAGTTGTGGCTCACGGGCTCTAGAGCGCAGGCTCAGTAGCTGTGGTGCATGGGCTTAGTTGCTCTGCGGCATGTGAGATCTTCCTGGACCAGGGCTCGAACCTGTGTCCCCTGCATTGGCAGGTGGATTCTTCACCACTGCACCACCAGGGAAGTCCCTAGACCATTGATTTTTAACATGATTATTGATATAGTTGGATTAATATCTACCATATTTGTTACCGGTTTTGCCCTTATCCTTGTTTTTTGGTTTTTTGTTTTGTTCTGTTTTGTTTTTTGTCTTCCACTCTTTTTCTGCCTTGTCTGGTTTTAATTGAACATTTTATAGGGTTATGTTTTCTCTCCTTCCTTAGCACATGAACTATACTTCTTTTCCTACTTTTTTAAGGGTTTGCAACATACGTTTACAGCTAATGCAAGTTCTCTTTCAGATAACACTATACTGCTTCATAGCTAGTGAAAATACCTTATAACAGAGCATCTGAATCCTTCTGTCTTATCCCTTATAACATTTCTGTCTTTTCTTTTACTTGTCCATGAGATGTAATCACTGGTCACTGTTATTATTTTGAACAAAGTGTTGCCTGTTAGATAAGAAAAAAAGGAGAATTTACTTTACCTTCATTTATGCCTTCTCTAATGGATTTCCCTTGTTGTATAGACTGAGTTTCTCACCTATATAATTTTTCTTCTTCCTAAAGGATTTCTTTTAACATTTCCTTTAAGACAGATCTACTGGCAACAAATTTCCTCAATTTTTGTTTGTCTGAGAAAGTCTTTATTTCTCCTTTACTTTTGCAGGATATTTTGCTGAATATAGAACTACAAATTAGTGAGGTTCTTTTTTCTTTTTTCAACATTTTAAATATCTCATCCACTCTCTTCAGGCTTGCATGGTTTCTGAAGAAAAGTCCAGTGTAATTCCTACCCTAGCTCCTCTGCAGGGATGCTGTTTTTTCCTGTGGCTTCTCTCAAATATTCTCTTTGTCTCTGATTTTGAATATTTGCATATGATGTGCCTACATGTATATTCTTGGTATTGATCCTGCTTGGTGTTCCCTCAGCTTCCTGGATCTGTGGTTTGGTGTCTGTCATTAATTTGGGGAAATTCTCAGTCAGTGTTGCTTCAAATATTCTTCTGTTCCTTCTTCTCTCTCTCCTTCTGGTATTCCCACTATGAATGTGTTACACCTTTTTAATTGTCCCACAGTTCTTGGATATTCTGTCCTGCCTCTTAATTAAATCATTTTGTCTTAGCATTTCAGTATTGGAAGTTTCTATTGACATTTCTTCAAGCTCACTGATTCTTCCTTTTGCATCAGTGTCCAGTCTGAAGGCTTTCTTCATTTCTGTCAAAGTGTTTTTGATTTCTAGCATTTCCTTTGATTCTTTCTTAGAGTTTCCATCTGTCTGCTTCCATTACTCATTTGTTTCTGCATTACATCCACTTTTGCCATGGGAACCCTTAGTGTAATTATCATAACTGTTTTAAACCCTGGTGTGATAATTCCAACATTCTGGCCATATCTGTCTCTGGTTCTAGTGCTCTGCATCTCTTCAAACCGTGTTGTCTTCAGTTTGCCTTATAACCTTTGGTTAAAAGCTACAGGTGATGTACTTGGTGAAAGGTCTTTGGTGTGAGGCACCGTGTTTTTCTCTCTAGTAGTTGGGCTGTGCTCACTGACGCTGTAGCTGTAGGTGTCAGAGGCTAAAACTTCGTGTTTTGTTGTTTTGGATTTTTTCTCCACTTAGGTGAGACAGGAAGGCTAGGGAGGCTTCCGCCAGCTCAGCCGGGCTCTAAGCAACCCCAGTAAGTTAGCTCTGGTAAAAGAGTTTCTGCAGAAGGAAGAACTTGTTAAGGAGAACAGCATGCTCTGGTGTACTTCATTGTGGCTCCTTTCCCTCCCCCTGTTGCAAGTGAGGGGATCTCAGATCTTCACTGGGAGAACCAGGCAGCCTCCTGGAGGTACATCTCACAAAGCGTGGGTCCCCCAAGACTGGGTCCCTAGAATGTTCCCCTTGCAGACTTGTCCCCACAGAGCCTCCAGCGAGTCCTCAATTACAGCTCAGTTTCCTCTGCCCCAGCCCTGGATTCTGCTCCGGTAAGTTGTGATTCTCTGTGTCCACCTGTGTGCATCTTCAGCTCTCGCATCAGTGACCTTGGTTCTCTGCTGTGTCTGAGAAGAGTCGCTGACGTTCAGTTTGTTCAGTTTGTTACTCGTTGTGAGGATGGGGGTGGCGACCTCAAGCTCCGTACCTGCCAGACCAGAGACCAGAAGCCCAACGAGTGCTGTTTAAGCTCCTGACAGTCAGTCAGTTGTCCCAGCATCCAGAGGAAACTAACACAGGGGAAGGGCTCAGCCGTACAAACGTGGTGGCGGTGAGGCTGGGGGACAAGCAAGGAGGGACACTGCACGCGGAAGGAGGGGTGCGAGCCCCGCCGGCAACTTCAGCCGCCGGTGGCCCTGCCCACAGAAGAGCTGATGTTTAGGCTGAACTGAAGGAGGTCGTGGGCAACCAGCATGTGAAGGAGAAACTGAGAAATAAAGTGGAGGGTCCTTTTGAGGACAGACTACAAAGGACCTTGCCTGTCTGGACAGTTTGGATTTTATACTGAGCAATTCAGAGGTCTTGGCGTTGTTTGTTTGTTTAACAAGGAGGGGCAGTGTCGGGACTGTGCTTTTGGAAGAGAAAGCTGTAGGGATGCAGTACGGGTGGGGTAGGCAGGGGGGCCCCTGGGGGGGCAGAAGGGGCTGCTGTGAGGGAGGGTCCCTGCGCAGGTGGGCAGAGGCGGGGGTGGGAAGGCAGGAGGCTGGCTGCAGAGGGAGTCACAGGACGGCTGGAGCCATCAGTACGCTCCGGATTTCACAGCGATGGCTCGGTGGAAGCTGCAAATGCGGTGAATGTAGAGCACGTTTTAATGGAGCCGATGGTCATGGGACACAGTCGCTCACCATGTCCCTTCTCGACTCCTCCTATTGTAAAACATTTCGCTAGCATGGTGTCTCCGGTAACACAGAGGTTTCTCTTCCCCACCAAACTCTGT
Organism: Pseudorca crassidens; assembly: GCF_039906515.1. Lineage (NCBI taxonomy): Eukaryota > Metazoa > Chordata > Mammalia > Artiodactyla > Delphinidae > Pseudorca > Pseudorca crassidens. The sequence continues at coordinate 27,218,300 of NC_090316.1, forward strand.
TGCCTCGGCAGCTCCAGGTCCTCCCGGAGCGACTTGGGTCGGCTGGACACAGAGAAGGCCAGCCGCGTTCCGTCGGTGGGCCTGGGGGCAGGTCAGGAGAGGTCGGACGTCAGGGCAGTTGTCTTGGGGACCTTCCTTTGGTTCAACCAGTAAACACGTACGCAGCTCACGCCAGGTGCCGAGGACACACGGCAACGCCCCGCCGCAGATCTTGGGCTCAGGTTTGGTGCCTGTGATGCCTTGGTTTCCTCGTCAGTACAGGGGGTACGGACACCTTCTGAGCATGGCTGTCGGAAGGATGAAGGTAACCCATGGGAGGCAGCCGGCCAGATGTGGGAGCTCAACGCAGAAGCTTCTGTTCTGTCAGAGAGAAGAAAAATGAGCAAGCAGAATGAGGGGACGGAAATTACCTATTTTGGATAGTAATTCAAAAACTTTCAAGTTGTAGGACATTAAATGTGTCCCAAACAAATAAGTCACGTTAACTAGCAGACAGCAGCCATTTATCCTTTCTGTAGTCTTGTGTGAATTTTGGAATAAAAACCAAGGAATAGCTCTGCAGACTGAGAAGCATACAGCTTTACATTTTCTCATCTGTCTGTCACAATAACTGTAGAGAATAAAGGTGGGCAGGGGTGCTGGAAAGGCCGTTGTCCAAGGAACGATCATCACTGGTGTCCAGGCTCTGCCAGACATCAGCAGGACGACCTTGAAGGGTGACTTCATCGTCCGTCCCGAGAATCTCCTCAAATAAAATAAGTTGTGTGTGTGTGGGGGGGGTGCTTCCCTGGTGGCGCAGTGGTTGAGAGTCCGCCTGCCGATGCAGGGGACGCGGGTTCGTGCCCCGGTCCGGGAAGATCCCACATGCTGCGGAGCGGCTGGGCCCGTGAGCCATGGCCGCTGAGCCTGCGCGTCCGGAGCCTGGGCTCCTCAGCAGGAGAGGCCACAACAGTGAGAGGCCCGCGTACCGCAAACATAAAAAAAAAAATAAGTTGGGGGAGGGACCCCAGTCCCCCAACTCTGGGCTCTCAGTGGACACCATGACATTAAGACGTGACCCGTCAGTGAAACGTTCAGAGGAGAATCCACTGCTCCCGTGGAGCCTCCAGGGGGAGAGCCGTATGTTGGGCCAGTGGCCGTGGCCCAGTTGTAAACAGCATCCCTGGCCTGCAGTTTAAGACTCCATGCAGATGTGGGGACTTGCTGCCCTACCCCACACAGGCGGCCCTGGGGTCTCTGGGCCGTCCTGGGAATTCCACTGCAGATCTGCAATGGGGCTGTGGAGCCGTCCTTCAGAAACTGGGAAGGGCTTCTGGGTACGAGCCCAGCTCTCCACAGTCCCAAGGCAGATCCCAGACTTTGCTCAGACCACGGCTGAGGCGTCCAGACCCCAAAGGGCAGGACGCCGCAGTCCCTGAGTACTCGGGGGCCTCCGCGCTTCGTTTTTGTCTGTTTCAGCAGGAGTGACACCTGGCATCCAGGCGCTCGAGTGCATCTGCTCTCACTGATGTAGGACCAGCCCCCGAGGGCGCGTCCATCCCAGCCTCTCTCAGCGCTTTGGGAACTTAATAGGGATTCAAAAGAAATCTAGTGAATGAATCGACTGAATAAAACAACTCAGTATGACAAATTCAGTCAGTGAGTTGAATTTCTCTCGTGGCTCAAGAGGAATCGTATGGTAGATCAGGGCCCATGGAAGTCGCTACATCGTTGGAAAAGCCAGCGGGCGCGTGAGCACAGGCGTTGGCCACCCAAGGACCCGGTGGTTTCAGCAGTTTCTTCGTGTGCAGGGATTGGAAGAAAGGAAGTCAGGCTCTGGGGCTCCTGTAAACTACTTCTCGTCTGTGGAAAGGTTCACTGGTGCAGCAGGTGCTGTCTGTGCTCTGCTGAGCAGGGGTCCTCCCAGCAGAGGACCAAGTTGGCTGTCCCGGGGGGCCCATGAGGGACGGGATGGCGTCGGCCTCGGGTCCCAAGGCTGGGCCGGAGCCCGGCCTCTGCCAGCGACCCGTGGTGTTCTTGCTGGCGGCCTCTTTACAGGGCCCTGGGCTTGCGTTTACTCCCCAGTCCTGCAGACTGGAATCTGAGAGGGAGGCGTCGCAGGGCTGGTCCCCGAGGCCTCTGTCCTGGGTGTGGACAGCCACCTCCTCCCCGCGACCCCACGCGGTCACCCCTCTGTGCGTGCCTGGGTCCTCGTCTCTTCTTCTAAGGACACCCGTCACACTGGATCAGGGCCCATCACTGAAGTGCTTCTCTAGTGTCCCCCGCCCCCAAATACAGCCACGTCGGGAGGCACGGGGGTAGGACTCCTACATATGAACGGGGGGGACACAGGAGTTCGAAGGGGGAACGGTCATTCCTTCCTGTGTTTCCCCCACGAGGTGGTTTCTTTCCCCACACATCGTAGTAGCCAGACCATCTTCCGTCGGTCCTGCACACAGCTGTAGCCTCGGAGCGTCCCCCGCAGCCCCCCACCAGCCTTCTCCGTCTCCCAGCCCCTCCACAAGGGAAGACAGGCCGCGACCGAGCCACGGCCCGGACCCCAGCGCCACCACCATCAGCCCATCCCGACTGCGTCCCTCCCGCCTCTGGGGGCCGTGTATGACTGGCCCTCAGTCCCTCTCTCTCCATCCTCATCCATCAAAGAGGGCCTGAGGGAGCATCACATAAGCACATGTCAGAAAACAGCAGAACCCACAAGGCACAGGAGTCCCACAGCCCGCGCCGAGCGCCCGGTGCCATCTGCCCGGCGTCAGACGTGAACACGGCTGACACCCGGCAGGTGTAAGGACGGATTTCAGTCAGTGTAACTGTGGCCAAAGGGGACAGGCCAGCGTGATCTGGACTCGACTCTGGTTTGTGCGGAGGTGACGGAGGGGGTAGGGGTTAAAGGATGCGTGACGGATCTGGGGGCTGGGGGGTACTCAGTAGAGTCAGGGAGCGAACGACACAAAGCCAGGAGGGGGCTGGTCGGGGGGGACCCCGTCTGCTTTGCTGCCTGGGGCTCAGGGAAGTCGGGCTCCTCCCCCCACCCAGAGGCTGGGACACGGGGCCCGTCTTCGGGTGTGGCTGCAGCACCTTGTTTTCTCGGGCTGGGGTCTCCCAGGGAAGCGGCCTTGAGCTGATAGAAACTTTGTTAGTGTTTGTCCGAGTGTTTACAGGCCGGGCGAGGCCTCGGGGAGAAGAGGGGCCTGGCCGGGGCCGTGTCACCTGGCCCTCCCGTCCTGGTGAAGCTTATCGTCCAGCAGGGGCGACGGGCATTCGCCACAGAACCACCTAAATCCACGCGACAGTGCGGTGGCCGGCGGTCCTGGTCGTAGGCGGGGTACCAGCATTCTTAACGTTCTGTTTCTTTCCAAAACTCTGCACTGAAATAGATACAGAAAACTGCCCTGAGGGTCAGGACGCCGACTGGGAAGCGAGGCAGGATCTGCAGGCTTCCTCACGGGCAGGGGTGGGTCACAGAGGCTGCCCCACCCTCGAGGAGGCAGGAGGTGGAGAGAACTGACGATGGGGGCACGCAGGGGGCAGGGAGGGGCATGTGCGGAGTCCCCGGCAGAAGCAGGAGGCCTACGAGGGGCCAGATCGGGGACGGGGTGTGTGCAGGGGCTGGGAGCAAGGGGACGGGGGCGCGGGCTGCCGAGGCCTCCGCCAGCCTCCCCCATCCTGCGGGCAGCAGGGGCCCCCAGGGTCTGGAAACGAGCATCTCTGCTTTCCTGTTTAGAAATAGGAGAAAAGGCCAAGAAAGGTGACAGAAATAGGACGGTGTCACCGAGGAGAGGGCCCGACTAGGAAGAACGCAGACCAAAGCCCCAGTTTCCTGAGTGACTTCCCCACAAGTAAATATTGATGCTAGGGAAAAGTAAGAACCTTTCCTCATTAAAAAAATCATTTAATTTTGCTGAAGAATAGTTGATTTACAATGTTGTGTTAGTTTCTGCTGTACAGCAAAGTGGTTCAGTTATACATGTATATGCATTCTTTTTCATGTTCTTTTCCAGTATGGTTTATCACAGGATGGTGACTATAGTTCCCTGTGCTACACAGTAGGACCTTGTTTACCCTTCCTATATGTACTAGTTTACCTCTGCTAATCCCAAACTCGCATTCCTTCCGTCCCCCCACCCTTGGCAACCACAAGTCTGTTCTCTATGCCTGTGAGTCTGTTTCTCTTCGGAGATAAGTTCATTTGCGTCATATTTTAGATTCCACATTTGTGATATCATATAATTTTGTCTTTCTCTGTCTGACTTACTTTGCTTAGTATGATCATCTCTAGGTCCATCCATGTATTTAATCCCACTTCCTTCCTTATTGTTTCCCAGTGTTTCTTCAAATGTTCATGTGGTTTAACTTTCCTGATTTTGGTCAAATTGTGATGTCAGGAAATGTTTATCATTTCCTTCATTTGTTGCCTCAGCGGTGATCAGTGAGATGGACCACGGGTTTTGGAAGGAAGGTGACGATTTAGAGAACGGAGTGTTCATCTAATGCTGAGATAAATTAACGTTTATAAAAAGTACCAATTCCAGAAATATTCACTACCCAAAGAACACTCGTCACCAAGGACTGGGGCTGCTACAAACTCCAGACCAGTGCCGGTACGGTGAGTGGCTAAAAATAACAGAAGTTGATGCTGTACAACGTGAAAAAATTGGCGAATAATTGCCCCTTGAACAGGCAGTAAACGTGTCCGATATTGGCCCATCCAGCGTAAAAGTTGTTGTGACCGTGGTTTCAGTGATCTCAGTGGACACGACGTCCCCTCAGGGAAGGGGCACTTGAGGGCTCGGGGCAGGGGTCCACGGGGAACTCAGCGGAAATGTCCCACTTTGAAGAGCATCTTTGGACTCCAAATGTAATTGTCTAGGTACAACAATTCCTTTTGTTCTCTAACACTCCTTAACTTGAAATTTCTCTCCAACTTTTTGTGTTTAACGAATGTTGAGAAACCCCAAATCCCCCAAAAGTATATTCTATAACTTCACTTTGCCCTCAATATGCTGAAAGTTTATTGTTTTTAACTTTCTTAAAGTCTATTTTTAGAAGTAACTTAAATTCCCTCCCCGCACAAAAAAAGTGGAGCAGTTGATTAAAATTAAGTATGGTGACCTGTTCAATACTGAGATGATGAGACAGCACTGTGTGTATATGCGAGTGTGTGTGTGTGTGTGTGTGTGTATTCTTGACTTGGAACCAGTTTCACAAAAGGTGATTGTGCAATGAGACCATCCTTCTCTCTTTGTTCTATTATTTTTCTAGGACAGAGCCCCAGGTGCCACAGTTTGGAAAATGGATCTATGCTTCTGAAAGATATTTTATTCATGTGGTTTGGTGGCCTTTGATTGTTAGTGAGGTTAAAATATTTTGCTAGTAATTTGTATTTTGTGTCTATGAAATTATTTTCATTTTACCTGCTAATTTTTTCAGGGAATTATTTTTCTTACCTTCATGATTTCTTTAAACATTGAGGATATTAGTATTTGGGATATTTCTTTCCTTTTTAATATTTTAATATTCTCTAAGAATTTTTATATTCCCTAAGAAGTGGGGAGATGGGGAGATGTTTGTCAGTTATAAACTCTCAGTTATAAGGCGACCGAGTTCGGGGGACATAACGCACTGCATGGCGACTATAGTCAGCAACACTAGACTGTATACTTGGAGTTGCTAAGACGGGAGAGTTTTACTGTTTTCACCCTAACGACAACAACAACAGATGGTGATTATAGACGTCAGGGGAAGGACGTGTTAACTACCCTTCTTGTGGTAAACATTTCCCGATACGTACGTGTATCAAGTCATCACACTGTATACCTTAGACTTAACGCCATATGTCAGTTACGTCCCAACAAAGCTGGGAAAATATATTCTGCAAGGGGACACAGAGGAGGAAATGACACAGGCAGGTCATGAGCGGTCAGGCAGCTGTGCCTTGGGGCAGCACACGGACCTCTTGTCCAAATGTGCATAGTTGGAAGAATAGGCGATGGATTTGGTTTTACTAAACCAAACTCTCTCTGCAAATGTCTGGATTTCAAATCCTGTGATTTAGAAATTGCATTTTTCTGAGTGACTCTTGTGTCTCTAGCATGCAGGTAACCGAATCAGGTGTTTCTCTCCTCGAATGGGCGTCAGAATCAAGCCGTAGCTAAGACAGGAGGTCCCGCCCCCATCACCGTTCCTACTCTCCTTTCTCTTGCTTCATAGTTAAATTTTTTCAGTTTAGTTCACTTTCTCGTTTGTATTTGTAAAAACAAACTGAATCCTCACTGGAACGTGTCAGCGTATAAACCAGCAAACAAACAGGAGGTCGGTTTTCTAAGATCACCGGAAACATCCTTGTGCAGAGGTGACCTCATCTTCCGAGATTGCTCCTTCTGCAGAAGACTGTGCGCATGCTTCCCTGGCTGGGAGGTATAAAGACTCTCATGGCTTCTAAGATTTTGCCTCATTTATTTCCCAGAAGGTCATACTAATTTATAAACACCCTCCCGTTGTGAAGGAGTCATGCTTTGCCACTTTCTGGCCACAGCAGCCTGTTTTAATTATTAACATACCTATTTGATTCATAGCAAAGTGCAGATATATTTTGACTTCAATTTTATTTTTTACTTGAGTAGAAAGGAGGGGCTGGTTTGTAGACACACCTCTCTCTCTGACTTGTAACGCAGTAAAAGAAGGTTCAGTTCTATTCAGAGGTTTTGAAAACGGATCTTTGTAGGAGGGAGAAGTATGGTCAAACAGAGAACAGGAAACGTCAGCACCACACCTGCTGCAGGTGGGCCCCGCGCACCTGCCCCTGTACTTCTCCCTCCTCTTCCCACATGTAAACTATTTCCAGATGCGTCATTCGCATGCATAGGGCTGATCTAAATGTTCTCCAGTGAGACATTCTCCCCAAAGCAATGTTCCCCATTAATGAAGCTTCAGTCGTAGTCATTGATACTGGGGGGAAATGAGCTAATGGCGTAAATCCATATTGGTGTTGCTTCCTTTATCATTTGATTTAGCAAAAGAGCCCTCTGCTGCCGGAAATTGCCGGGCACCGCTGGCGCTAAATGAATCCTGTCTTGACTCCTTTCCGGTGGAGAGCATGGATTTTAAATTAAAATGTTTACACCAGGGATTGTATTATGAGTTTCCATCATCTAAAATCTTAAAATGAATTTCATTTTCATAAAATTTCAAGTTTATAAATTGAGACATTTAAGGTAATCATCACTACCTTAAAATTTACTATGAATTCCTATTTCAAAATTGCTTATGAAGTAATTGTCAAAAACCAAATATTTTAAAACAAGCATTCTTTTACTGGATATATACGTTGGGAATTGGCAACAGACATTGCTGACAGCTTATACATTTTTGTCAAGGCAGAAATATAAGAATCATCAAAAACTATGTAAAAGGAGAGAGAGAGATTGATTTAAATTAAGGAGACTGATTTGTATCAAAGGAACTCAGGGAGAAAGAGACTTGGAAAAACAGTTATAATTTTGTGAAGCTACACGCGTATTTCACAAGGCAAATTTCCTAATAGTCAGAAATGACTTTGGGCCTCATGAGTAATGGGTTTGGGTTTACAACTGATAGCAATTTTCTTTTGTGCTTTGGAAGCCATTGTTTTTGAGTGCAGAATAAAGATCTGTTTAAAAGCTATTTTTTGGGCTTCCCTGGTGGCGCAGTGGTTGAGAGTCCACCTGCCGATGCAGGGGACGCGGGTTCGTGCCCCGGTCCGGGAAGATCCCACATGCCGCGGAGCGGCTGGGCCCGTGAGCCATGGCCGCTAAGCCTGCGCGTCTGGAGCCTGTGCTCCGCAACGGGAGAGGCCACAACAGTGAGAGGCCCACGTACCGCAAAAAAAAAAAAAAAAAAGCTATTTATTTAGCCCATAAATAAGAAGTCATTTGGTAATTAAGTTGCCAACGTGCTCACCATAAATGCTTAATCAAAACTATAAGGAAATTCTGAGAAGTAGCTGAAGCGTTCGGCACCTGAGTTTAGAATCACAAAACTCCGCATGTTGACATTGTCCTTTCAAAAGACATCTAGGTGCAACTTTTCTTTTAAAGTAGAACTTTGATCTGTGTGGAGTTAACGGGGGTAAAAAAGAAAGCTACTTGCATGTCTTACAAATTATTGATTGAAACTGCCGATCTAAGAGCCAAGTCAAATCACTAGGGGGTGTGTGCGCGCAAAATCAACACTGCAGGACACACTATGGAACAGATGACAGGAGTTAATAAAACCCTAAGTATTAGCTGAGACTGGTTTGAATGGGTGAAATCCTCCTTTGGTCAGTTAGGTTTGCAAGTTGGCAGTTTGCTTCCATTTGCCTGAGGTGCAGTTTTCGTCCCCCAAGTGTCCCCTTAGGAAGCTCTTTCTGCTGCCGGGAACAGATGCCTCAGGTCAGTTTGCTGCAGGGGTCACAAGGGTTCAAGGAGACAGGACCCTGTCAGCATGTACCCAGCTGCTGCTTGCAGGGGACCAGAGCATCCTTCCAGATGGAGTGGCCGTGCAGATGGGGTCACTGCTGCTCTGGGCATCGTGCCCTCAGACCTGGGCATCCCACACCGCCTCTGAGATGTCCCCCTGCTTTGCTGCTACGGCACTGACAAACCCTCTCTCCAAATGTCTGGATTTCAAATCCCTGAGAAAGAAGGTGGGATTTATTCTCTCCATCATCAACGCACCCGCGATGTGCTGGCTTGGCCTCACGCCACGATGGAACAGGAACCTCCCTCAATCCGTCATCCCCTGAAGGATGGCCGGGAAGCAGTGTTTAGGGAAGGTCGTGTGACATGTGGGCAGGTCATGAGTGGTCAGGCAGCTGTGCCTTGGGGCAGCACACCGACCTCTTGTCCACATGTGCATAGTTGGAAGAATAGGCAGTGGATTTGGTTTTACTAAAAATAGTGAATTGGGGTTGCACTGTTCCTTGACGTGCTTGTACAGACGGCCGTTTTTATCCACCTGAACAAGGCGGCCGCAGGGCTGCAGGAAGAGGTATTTCTGAGAATCTCTCGCAGCCCCCCTGGGTGCACCGCGCTTGAGCACCCACAGTCCAGACGCCTGCAAAGTGTGGGCGGCAGCGCACGCCAGCTCTGTCCCCGTCCCCAGGGCCCCGAGCTTAGACTGTGAGTGCACCGGGCTTGGCTGGGAGGTGAGCCATTTCTCCAGGAGGTGGAGAAGCCGGAAGAGAAGCAGGCTGTAGGCAACACATGTGCCGTCCCGCACTGCTAGACCCGAGAAGGCTGGTGTCCCTGCCGGGATGCAACAGGGGTGACGGGGCAGCTTCGGCCCCCATTCAGTTCATCCATCTACGGGATTAAACCTCTTGCGAGCGTCAGCTGAGGGGAGCAGGAAAAAGCAGCGTGGGGTCCCCAGCACCTGGAGCAGGCGAGGGACCAGTGAGCGCTGTCCTGGATAAAGCTGCGAGCAGGCCGGAGGAGGACAGCTGAAGTCAGGGCACTGGGGGTCTAGCTGGAACTTGGACCCCTGAGCCGTTTGACCCTGGGAAATCGCGTTCTTAGAGCAGTGGTTTTGTCACGTGTCAGCCAGCTGTGGATGATGACCCCCTGACCCTTCTTCGCCGGCCCAGGTCCCTCTCACCCAACTCCCCGCCGTCTGCACGTGCCTCTCTCTGTCACAGAGGTTTCTGTTTGCTCACATGCTCGTTCCTCCACTGGAATGAGCGTCTCAGGCATTGCTGCCTCAGAACAGGGACGGTCCCAACACCTGACCGTGAGCTGGTGCCCTGTGGATGCTGGGCGGCTGAGGGTGAGGATGGGTAGATGGAAGAATGTGTGAATGAAGTGTAACTGTCAGAGCCGAGACGCTCTGTTTACGTTCACAGGAGGGATGAGTGAGTTTAGGTGGAGGGTCTGGGGAAACACCCGTGGGAGGAGAAAGCCCGTGCAGTGGGTCTTCAAGGCTGGGTGGGGTCCAGTAAAGTGCGGAGGGTCACGCAGAGAGAAGCACCGCCCTGGGAACAGGGGGGACCTTGGAGGGAAGAGAGCTGTTCGCCTCGCGGGATTTCATGGATTCAGGCTGATGCAGGTCCCTGCGGAGGGCGTGGCCCTGCGTGGAGTGGGCGGGGCAGCCCCCCACCCCCACCCCCACCCCCCCACCCCCACCCCCCCCCACCCCCCCACCCCCCCACCCCCCCCGCCCCGCAGGCTCTGGCAGAGGGAAAGCATCCCCTCGGCCAGGAACCTCTTTGCAGCCTGCAGGCTGCCCCCTCCTCGCTCCTCCCTTCTTCCTGTCCTTCCTGGTTACCCTGCCGTCCATGCTGAACTCTGTCTTCCTTTTATCTCCACCTAAATCCACCCAAAATACACTTCTGCACTAACGCAAAGCTCTACAGTGCGTTCAGGAACTACTTCGTGCCGCAGTACTCTTCTTCCTCCGCAGGCTGTGTTGTGCCTCAGAAAGGCTGTGCCTTCTTCTCACCGCCAAACGCGCTCCCTCCACCATCCGAAATTCCCTGGAAACCAGACCAGAGTTGAATGGAGGGAAAATGGAAAGCATGTTAAGTTTGTTTCGATCCCTGTGCTGCTCTCGGTTTAAGGCTCAGTGTACGACCCGGTAAAGCTCTTTGTAAGGAGAGGAAATTCTTCCCGGGTGGTGCTCGCCGTGCAGGGGCCGCGGGGGATGGAGATGCTGTGACCCTCTCCTCCTCCTGAGGGTGGGGGCGGCTCGCGCTGCCTTGTCTACTGAGATTCTGCCAGGTGCTGTGACCCCTCCTCTAGGAATTCGATGTCACCCTCATGATTCAAACCCTGTCGTCCGACACGGAGGCCCACGCTGTTCCCCCGGAGCTTCTGAAAGGACCGAGCTGCCCGATCGCGGAGGCCGTGCCTGCGGGGTCGGAGGACGGAGCCTAGGTTTCCTGGCTCCGGCACACACCCTCCTGTCACGGAAGGGGTTCCTCATCCTGTCTTTCAGCCTCCCCAGGATGGGATCCGACGCTCGTGGGTTTTGTTTGTTTTCGTAACAAACAGCGTTCGTGTCCAAAGGGACCCGAAGAAGCTGAAACAACGTGTGTTCGCAGGGCCCTGGCTCGGGGGTCAGAGGTGGACTTGTGGACGTGTCGGTGTTGGTTTTCACACCCCCATGAGGCTCCTGAGAGGAGGACACCTTTGTATACGGGGACAGGAGTGACCAGGGATTACAACACGGTTGTGACTCGGTATTACGGACCGCCCTTTGGATGGGCCTGGAGGTAGCGGGCAGCAATCGCATCCCCAGGAGGGGAGCCTGGAGTCGGCATCACAGGTGGGCAGCGGGGAGGCCTCCGAGCCATGCTGGGGCCCGGGCTCAGGGCTGCCACTGCCCCTCTGAACCCCGTTTCCTCACGGGGACACGCCGACGGTGAGCTTCGGGGGAGGGTGGCGTTGGGGGGTCACACTGCCCACGTGCCGGCATTTCCGCCCACCCCCCTGCCGCTGCCTCCACAGCCGTCGCCACAAGCTGGAGGCTTAAACCACAGACGTCTGTTTCACACGCTCTGGAGGCTAGGAGTCCAAGGCCAGGGTGCCCGGGGGCAGAGGGCCCTCCTCGCTGTGTCCTCCCCGCTTCCCCTGAGGACACCAGTGCTGCGGGTCAGGGCCCTGCGGGGACCTCATTCAACCTTTAGCGCTCTCCTCACAGGCCCCGTCTCCAGACTCTCTGGGGGTCAGAGCTGCGACCTGTGAACAGGGCACGTGGGTGCAGGGCACTGCCTGTCGCCGTCCCCTGGGCTGGGACGTGAAGGAGGCCTGAGCGCGTGGCCTCATCCCCTCTGGTGCTCACAGCTCCAGAGGCTTCAGACACGCCCCTCTGCCGCTGCTCGGCTCCGGGGAGTAGACCAAGTCCGTGCAGCCTCCAAGCTGCTCTGCCCGCAGGTTCCACCCTGTCCGCGCATCCCCGCCAGGCCCCTCCCCGGCCCAGGCCCGACCCCTCCCAGACCCCGAGGCCCACGAGAGGGGAGAGGCTCACACACACACTGTCACCCCTCCCGGGTTGGTTTGTCTGCGTTTCCCTCCGTCCCTGGCCTGCGGCGTGCCCCTGGTTTCTGTCACCTGTCACCGCCTGCATCTGGGCAGGTTCTGGGACATGCAGGGTGGACTGGTGACTGAACCATGAGGTCAGGTCAGCACGAGAGGAGGGGGACGACAGAAGCTCTCACCGCGGACTCCCTGCCTCGGCCTCTCCCCCTGGGCCGCTCCGTCCGGGCATCTGTGACCCCACGAGAAAAAGAAAAACACCTGGATCACGGCCCAGACGCACCTCCTCCGGGCCTGTCCCGTCTGAGGTCAGGGAGCAGCTGAGAACTTTGCTTCCACGGACAGTACCAGGGGCCCAGGGAGCTGACCTGCATCTGTAACACGGGGGAAGGTCTTGAGCCCCGCAGGCCCGAAGACCCTCAGCTTAAGAACCGTGGCAGCGTTAGCGCCCGGGGGTACCCGGCTGTGCCTCTGAAAACGGGTTGAAAGCGCACAAGCTTTGAGCGTTTTTTCCCTTGGGGGCCGTGATTGTACAAAAGCAGAATTTAAAAAAAGCATTAAAGAACAAGCAGAGAGAAGGGCCAGAAAAGCTCGGCAGCGGAGCCGTTTCAACAGTACTGCCCCCAGTGCTTCACAGTTCGGAAGCGGCGAGCGTTTCATACAGAACCTTCCCTTCAAAAGGCTCCAGCTGCTGGAAACTAGTTCTGTGATTCCAGCAACTCCAGCCTAGAAGCTGGTAGAGGATCTAAATTTTGCCTAAGAACCTTGGAGCCCTCCCCGCGAGTCCTGCCCCTGGCAAAGCCCGGGGCACAAATGCTCTTTATTAATTTTGCTTGTTTACATATTCATTCAGTTACCAGCCATGATGGAGACGTGACAGTCGTTCAAGGGACCCCCCCCCCCGCCCCCAGGTACACAGTGACTCAGAGGTGAAAGGCGCTAGTTGGGGACACAAAGCCACAGGGGAAGACTTGACCAGTGACAGCAGTGCCCCACGTGAAGCCGAGGGCAGCGTCTGACATTTACAGGTTGGGGAGCTGCCACGGCTCCAGAGACAGAGTCCCACCGTGTCCGGGGTAATGCCTGGGGACCGCGCTTTGAAATGCTTCCCGGGTGAGACTGGTGCATAGCCCAGGTTTGAAGGGCTTTGAACTGTTTGGCAAATAAAGGCAAAACCACAAATGGGTGAGGAAATTCAAATGTGCGTGAGCTGTCAGACCTTGGGTAACAGGAGTGAGGAAAGCGCTGGCCCCCAGCTCGCTGGATTCCTGACCCTGCCCCCAGCGTCGCCGGAGTGCGTTCGCGCTTCCCCAGCCGTTGTCCGCCGATGACTCAACAGCTCTCATCCGTTTACTGTATAACTTGAACTAATATTATCGAACCACTTAAAGTTAATTTATTCACTAATTTATTCCTCATCTCATTTTATAAGAATGTGATGCGTGAATAACAAAAACATGATGAAATATAAATGCAAATTTGAAATCATGATCTGAGAACTTTCAGTAAGAATGAAGAAGCAAAGAGAAACAAGTGCCTGTCTGTGGACCCCAAATTGGCCCTGAGCTCTCTAGCAGTCGAATTAATGGGACTCAGCTCAATCACCTCCGTCCTACCACGGAGAGAGAGGACGTTTAAAAGCAAGCCAGCAAGCATACCGCTTTCCTAAATTTTACTAAACAGGTCTTTTACTGAGTTCTAAACACATGAGGAAAAATTTTTAAAGCGAACTTTGTATATATTCAATTTTGTGTTTTTATGTCTTCTTCGTATGTATTTATTCAGTTATAAGACGTTTATGGGGATATAGTTCACCTACCATACAGTTCACCATTAAAATGTACAATTCAGTGTTTTTTGTATTTACAGATATGTGCGACCACCACTGCAGTCACTTTTAGAACCTTTTCATCACCCCACACCCTGACAGTCACCCCCTATCCTCCTGCCCCAGCCCCTGACATTCAACAATCGATTTCCGGTCTCTAAGGATTTACCTCTTCTGCGCACTTCATATGAGTGGAATCATGTAACATGTGGTCCTTTGTGACTACCTCCTTTCACTAGCATAATGTTTTGAAGGTCCATCCATGCTATACGGTGTTCCCATACTTAATTGGTTGTTATTGGAGAATAATATTCCATTTGGATGGACATAACCACTTTTGTACATCCATTGATGGGCATTTGGGTTGTTTCCTTTTTTTTTTACTATTACGAATAACCCTGCTATGAACATTCACATACAAGTTTCTGTGGGGACATCTGCTTTCATTTCTCTGGGGCATGTACCTCACGTTTGAATTCCTGGGTCACATGGTTCCTCTGTGTTTACCCTTCTGAAGAACTTTCCAAAGCGACTGCATCATATGACACCCCCCCAGCAGGGAATGAGGGTCCATTTCTTCTGTATCCTCATCAGCACTTGTTACTTTGTCTCTTACTTAGACATCCTAGTGATGTGAAATGGTATCTCATTGTGGTTTCAGTTGCATTTCCCTGATGGCCAGTGGTGGTTGAGCATCTCTTCCTGTACTTATTGGCCCTTTGTGTATCTTCTTTGGAGAAATGTCTGTTTAGATTTTTTGCCCATTTTTATTTGAACTATTTGTCTTTTATAATTACGTCGTAAGAGATCTTTATATACTCTAGATACAATTTCCTTATCAGATACTTGATTTGCAAAATGTTTTTCGCATTCTCCGGGTTGTCTTTTCACTTTCTTGGGGGTGTCTTTTAAATCTCAAAAGTTTTCAATTTTAGGGAGTCCATTTTATCTATTTTTTTCTTCTTTTCCTGTGCTTTTGATGACATATCTAAGAAAGCATTGCCTAATCCACATTCACAAAGAAGTACATGTGTGTTTTCTTCTAAGAATTTTATACTTTTATGCCTTTCTTTGGGTCTTTGATCCATTTTGTGTTCATTTTTGCATACGGTGTGAGATAGGGGTACGACTTCATTCTTATGCAGGTAGAAATCTGGTTGTCCCAGCACGTTTTATAGAAAAGACTACTCTTTCCCTAAACACTCTTGGCACCTGTACCAGAAATGAATTGGCCATAGATGTATAGGTTTATTTCTGGACTCCCAATTCTATTCCATTAGTCTATATGTCTATCCTTATACCAGAGTCACACTGTTTTGGTTACTGTAGGTTTTTAGCAAGTTTTGGAATTGGGAAGTGTGAGTCCCCCAACTTTGTTCTCCTTTTGCAAGATGGTTTTAGCTATTTGGGGCCCATTGAATTTCCACTGAATTTAAGGATTGGTTCTTCCACTTCTGCAAAATCGCCGGCGGGAATTTCCATAGAGATTGCATTGAATCTGTGGGTTACTTTTGATAGTATTGAATTCTTAAAAATATTAGGTCTTCCAATCCATGAATATAGGATGCCTTTCCATTTCTTTAGGTCTTTTTTAATTTCTTTCAGCACTGCTTTCTCATGCTCAGTGTACAAAACTTTCACCTTCTTAGTTAAATGTAGACACAGGTATTTTATTCTTTTAGATGTTATTGTAAATGGAATAGCTTTCCTAATTTCCTTTTTGGAAATTGTTCATTGCTCATATGTAGAAACACAACTGATTTTTGTGTTTTGATCTTGTATCCTGCGAATTTGGGGTTGCACAAAAAACCCAAACGATCTTTTAGGCCAACCCAATAGTTCTGTCTTATAGTTCTGCCAAGATTTTCTGTTTCTTCTCAAAGTAATTTGTGTGTTTCTTTGAGTTTGTCCGTTTCATCTAGGTTATCTAATTTGCTGGCATACAATTGTTCATCGTATTCCCTTATAATCCTTCTTATTTATATAAGGTTAGTAGTAATCCGCCACTTTGGTTTCTGATTTTAGAAATTTGAGTCTTTTTTTTCTTTTCAGTCTAGCTAAAGGTTTGTCAGTTTTATTGATCTTCCTGAAGAACCAACTTTTTTTTTAACATCTTTATTGGAGTAGAATTGCTTTACAATGGTGTGTTAGTTTCTGCTTTATAACAAAGTGAATCAGTTATACATATACATATGTTCCCATATCTCTTCCCTCTTGCATCTCCCTCCCTCCCACCCTCCCTATCCCACCCCTCTAGGTGGTCACAAAGCACCGAGCTGATCTCCCTGTGCTATGCGGCTGCTTCCCACTAGCTATCTATTTTACATTTGGTAGTGTATATATGTCCATGCCACTCTCTCACTTTGTCACAGCTTACCCTTCCCCCTCCCCACATCCTCAAGTCCATTCTTTAGTAGGTCTGTGTCTTTATTCCCGTCTTACCCCTAGGTTCTTCATGACATTTCTTTTTCTTAGATTCCATATATATATGTTAGCATATGGTATTTGTCTTTCTCTTTCTGACTTACTTTACTCTGTATGACAGACCCTAGGTCCATCCACCTCACTAGAAGTAACTCAATTTCGTTTCTTTTTATGGCTGAGTAATATTCCATTGTATATATGTGCCACATCTTCTTTATCCATTCATCTGATGATGAACACTTAGGTTGTTTCCATCTCCTAGCTATTGTAAATAGAGCTGCAATGAACATTTTGGTACATGACTCTTTTTGAATTATGGTATTCTCAGGGTATATGCCCAGTAGTGGGATTGCTGGGTCATATGGTAGTTCTATTTGTAGTTTTTAAGGAACCTCCATACTGTTCTCCATAGTGGCTGTACCAATTCACATTCCCACCAGCAGTGCAAGAGTGTTCCCTTTTCTCCACACCCTCTCCAGCATTTGTTGTTTCTAGATTTTTTGACGATGGCCATTCTGACGGGTGTGAGATGATACCTCATTGTAGTTTTGATTTGCATTTCTCTAACGATTAGTGATGTTGAGCATTCTTTCATGTATTTGTTGGCAATCTGTGTATCTTCTTTGGAGAAATATCTATTTAAGCCTTCTGCCCATTTTTGGATTGGGTTGTTTGTTTTTTTGTTATTCAGCTGCATGAGCTGCTTGTAAATTTTGGAGATGAATCCTTTGTCAGTTGATTCATTTGCAAATATTTTCTCCCATTCTGAGGGTTGTCTTTTGGTCTTGTTTATGGTTTCCTTTGCTGTGCAAAAGCTTTTAAGTTTCATTAGATCCCATTTGTTTATTTTTGGTTTTATTTCCATTTCTCTAGGAGGTGGGTCAAAACGGATCTTGCTGTGATTTATGTCATAGAGTGTTCTGCCTATGTTTTCCTCTAAGATTTTGATAGTTTCTGACCTTACATTTAGGTCTTTAATCCATTTTGAGCTTATTCTTGTGTATGGTGTTAGGGAGTGTTCTAATCTCATACTTTTACATGTACCTGTCCAGTTTTCCCAGCACCACTTATTGAAGAGGCTGTCCTTTCTCCACTGTACATTCCTGCCTCCTTTATCAAAGATAAGGTGACCATATATGCATGGGTTTATCTCTGGGCTTTCTATCCTGTTCCATTGATCTATATTTCTGTTTTTGTGCTAGTACCATACTGTCTTGATTACTGCAGCTTTGTAGTACAGTCTGAAGTCAGGGAGCCTGATTCCTCCAGCTCCGTTTTTCGTTCTCAAGATTGCTTTGGCTATTCAGGCTCTTTTGTGTTTCCATACAAATTGTGAAATTTTTTGTTCTAGTTCTGTGAAAAATGCCAGTGGTAGTTTGATAGGGATTGCACTGAATCTGTAGATTGCTTTGGGTAGTAGAGTCATTTTCACAATGTTGATTCTTCCAATCCAAGAACATGGTATATCTCTCCCATCTATTTGTATCATCTTTAATTTCTTTCATCAGTGTCTTATAATTTTCTGCATGCAGGTCTTTTGTCTCCTTAGGCTGGTTTATTCCTAGATATTTTATTCTTTTTGTTGCAGTGGTAAATGGGAGTGTTTTCTTGATTTCACTTTCAGATTTTTCATCCTTAGTGTATAGGAATGCCAGAGATTTCTGTGCATTAATTTTGTATCCTGCTACTTTACCAAATTCATTGATTAGCTCTAGTAGTTTTCTGGTAGCATCTTTAGGATTCTCCATGTATAGTATCATGTCATCTGCAAACAGTGACAGATTTACTTCTTCTTTTCTGATTTGGATTCCTTTTATTTCCTTTTCTTCTCTGATTGCTGTGGCTAAAAACTCCAAACCTATGTTGAACAAGAGTGGTGAGAGTGGGCAACCTTGCCTTTTTCCTGATCTTAGTGGAAATGGTTTCAGTTTTTCACCATTGAGGACTATGTTGGCTGTGGGTTTGTCATATATGGCCTTTATTATGTTGAGGAAAGTTCCCTCTCTGCCTACTTTCTGCAGGGTTTTTATCATAAATGGGTGTTGAATTTTGTCAAAAGCTTTCTCTGCATCTATTGAGATGATCATATGGTTTTTCTCCTTTAGTTTGTTAATATGGTGTATCATGTTGATTGATTTGCGTATATTGAAAATTCCACTGACTCTCTCTATTGTTTCTTATTACATTTATCCCCACTCTGAGCTTTATTATTTCCTTCCTCCTGCTAGCTTTAGATTTAGTTTTCATTTTCTATCTATATGAATTTGAAGATCAGGTTTTGAATTTTGACAGAGAAGCCAGTTGGGGGTTTAATGGGGATTGTTGAATCTGTAGGTCATTTGGGGGAATAGTCCCACGTTAACCATTTTAATTCTTCCAATTTATGAACATAGGATATCTTTGTTTTTTATTGAACTATAGTTAATTTATAATGTTGTGTTAATTTCTGCTGTACAGCAAAGTGATTCAGTTATACATTCTTTTTTGGGTATATTTTTCCATTTGCTTAGAGCAGCATTAATTTCTTTCAGCAATATTTTGTAGCTGTCAGGATACAAATCTTGAACTTTTCTGTTTAATTTTTGAGGAAACTTTTTTAAAGGAGCTTCAGATAGGCTCCTTTTGACATGGTGGGCCCCATCTTTCATACCTTCACACGTTACATACGGGAACAGGTCCACTCGGCTCTTTCTTTCTGGGTTCCCTGACCTGCACTTGTGTCGCAAGGTCCTGGCGAGATGGCCAGCTGGCCTGCGGCTCCTGAGGAGTCGTGAAGGGAAGTGGGCTGAGCCAGTGCTGCTGGGGCCAGCAGGGAGGACACAGGAGTGGCGAGGAGGACAAGTCAGCAGGCAAAGGGAGTGGCGGTTCCAGGGACCACCAGGGAGGCCTCACGGCTTTGCACAAGACCCAGCTGAAATTTCTGAGGAAATGTTGATAAGTTCCACTAGTTTGGGGAAAATATATCCTTCTTTATTTAGCAGGCAACACCGTGGTCCACTGGATAAAGTTTTTGCCCCTTCATTTTGTCTTCCTTGGGTTGTTCTTTCCATTTAGTTCAGCGGCCCTCTCCCTCCTACAGGATTTTCCTTCCCAAGTGAGGACAGGGGCAAGTGACGCAGTGGAAGGTCTTTCCCTCCCACACCCCCCCCCATGGGGGATAAAATCAGAGGCAGATGCAGGCAGGCAGGCAGCTTGGGTGTAAGTGAGCTTCCGGCAGAGGGAGACAAAGCTGGTTTCCTCGGGGGAAGGACCTCCAAGCACCTACAGTGGGGTTGGGGAGGGCCTGGCCATGCCTGTCTGTACCCGGAGGCAGGGGCCTCCACGCTTTCCCCAAACACCTGGGCCTGGGCCCCTTGCTGCAGTGTGTGTCCAGCCTGGGTGGCTCAGGCTGGGCTTGGTGTTGGAACCACGAGCCTGGTTTAACCAGAAAGGGCACAGGGGCCCCCTCCATCCTCCCTATCCATCAGCAGCCCAGAGCTGGGATGCTGGGGTTCCGCTGCAGCTCTGATATGAGAGTGTACCTGTGCGTGTGTGTGTCTGCGTGTGGTACCACCTGGGGAGCCTTGCCCAACTGCCCTGCTAGCCTTGGCCCCCTCAGCCTGCACTGGGGACAGGCACTGCTCCCAGGGGGCCGCCAGGAGGGTAAAGCCTGTGACACGGTTCACACACAGTGAGCACTGCATCACATTAGCTGTATTTTAAAAGGTTTCATTCCACCACTCAAAATATATTTTTTAGACTGGGTATGGCAACAGTCGCATGAAATCCAGCAGTAGAATGTGCATTTACATCCTAGCTTGAATTCGGGGAGACAGTTAATGACGATGATAATTGCTGTTTTCTTTTGCTTAATAACAAAAAAGGGTTCAGTGAATAGCTGTAAATTAGGAAGCTAAGACGCCTTCCGCATTTTGTGTTTGTTACCTCACTTTCACAAAGGGAAATGACCAACTCCTAAGGTATTTGTTATATGTTATGTAGACTTATTAAAAAACCTACAGAGTACAAGCCCTCATTATATGTTTTGGTATCACCATTATTTACGGCGGACTATTATCCTGTGTGTTGTCCCTGTTTTATTTTTGAGAGGTAATGTGTAAGCTTCCACGCCTATGTCAGGGAATTCAGGGGAAATGAGAATATTATCGACATGTGGCATAATCAAATTTAATTCATTTCAGTTAAACTTTTCTCTTTGATGCTGTTCTTTTATGGGGCCGCATTCATAGTGTAGCTTGCAGGCTAAACATTAGGTAGAAACGGGGTACGTGAGTGGAGCAATAATGGGCTGGCTTTTTAGTATGGAGGAAGATTAGAATTGTATTAAATTACATGTTAATGGAAAAATAAAGCAAAAGATAATAGGATGCCAACTTTATGCTGCTGTGAAGTCTAGATGACAGAGCACAGTTTGTGCTGTTTATCAATTGAATACTGAATTTCCTTTGAAAACTTGCTTTTAATTATATTAAAATATAATCAGAAATATCCTTTCCTGATATATTGAAGCGCTCCAGTTATAACTTGGCTGTGGAGAAGGACAGACACTGCGTAGCTATTATGGGATGGCCACTCCCGTGAGACAGAGAAGCACCTCACACTGGGATGAAGCAAAGCTCTGTTTGGAGATAAAGGGCCCATGGACCCTGGAATTGGGGACCGTTTGCTCTGAACGTGCAGGAGAGAGTGAGAGACAGCCCCCTGGGATCCTCAGAAAAGGTTTACTTTCTCTCCTGCTGTCAGTTGCTCCCAGGTTGCCCCTAACTTCTCAGGGATCCGTGAAACCGGGTCCCTTTCTTCTAACGCGTTCCCACATCTGAGCTGGCCTGACAGGTGGCAGTTCTGGAGCCTGAAAAGGGGACCTTTGGAACCCACACTGGTGTCGAACCCAAGTCCGTGTGTCAGATGCACAGTGAGGCCAAACAAATCGAAAGGTCAGAGTTTGGAGCAGAGAAGGTTCATTGGTCCAGAGGCGACAACCAAGAAGATGGGAGACGTAGGTTTGTCTGATGCGTGTTACTGGCTGGCCTGAGCATGAGGTTTTTAAAGGCAACCTCTGGGGTGAGGGCTGCAGGGACCGTGACTTTCTGGTCGGTGGTGAGGCAACAGGGTGATGCTCCAGAAATCTCAGTCCTCAACCTCCTGGTTCTGACCCGTCTGGGGTCTCAGCCCGTAGTCACCCTCTTCCACCCGGGCAGGGGTCCTAGTTTCTGCAGAGCAGCCCCAAGCTATGTGTCAGATGGTAGGTACATCCCTTGAGGAGGAACTAGGACTCTGTTTTATCACTGAACTATTGTTTAATCTCTCATTACCTTTCTTGCTTGACTGACTTTCCTTTATTTCTGCAATTCCCTCACTTCCCTAACCAGTAACTGATTGAGTCTGCTCTTTGGGACCGTGGAAGGCCTAGGAAACGAAAGCCTTTTTCTACCAGCAAGAAACGGGGGACACAGCAGGGCCTGTGTACCTGGGGGGCCCCATGGGGTCCTGCTCCATTTCCACACCTTGGACCAGTCGCTGGGCCAGTGTCCTTGGCAGGGGGTGACTTTTCCCTTGCGTGGGTCACCGGGAGAGCTGGGTGGATGGTCATCAGGGAGAAGCCTCATGTCTCTCAACTTTCTTCCCTGTTTCGCACAGTGGCCCTTGGAGGCCACTTTGGGGGTCAGGGTGGGTGGCTCTGTGCGTGTCTCAGGCGAGGCTCTGTGAGTTAAGGGTGAGTGGGGGACACTCTTGGAGGAGGACAGTGGTGCCGAGGCAGGCAGTGGCCCTGCAGAGAGGGTGTTGGACACCGCGGTGGGTCGGGGCTCAGACAGCTTCCTTCCTGAGGAGACGAGGCTCTCACGCGTTGAGAAGGTCCCCTTATCGTCCCTTTCGGGACCCTCAGCCTGAGGACAGCGTGCAGGGGGCCCAGGCATGGTCTGAATTGCGGTGGGTGGTGCTGGAGCCGAGTCTCGGAGAGCAGATCCTGGAGGAAGCACCCCAGCCTGGGGAGCAGCGCGTGGAGAGGACCTGCGGAGGAATTTTCAGAAGGAGCAGCAGTTTGATGTGACAAAGCACAGGATACTTCCCAGGAGAGCTGAGAGATGAACCTAGAGGGAGGGGCTCTGCCAGCGTATCTGGTCTCCACGCAGCTCGGAGCATCCGCTCTGGGCCTGGCACAGGGCTGGGGCCAGCCGGTAGCCTCAGGGAGCCTGCCATCCGGAGTCTGTGTTTCCTGCACATGCTATAGATAGTATATGCATATTATACACAAATATATGCGCTGTTAAGTATACATGTTATGTGTGCCTATTATACACTATAATATAGAAGCTATTTCGTGTGTATATTATATGCATGCTATATACTATTATGCATATTATATATGAGTATACGCACTACATATATGTTATATGTGCATATTATACACTATAGTAGGATCTATTTCGTCTATATATTACACGCATACTATATACTATACATGCATGTTATATACAAATATATGCATTATACATACATGCTATATGTGCATATTACACACTCTAATAGGATCTATTTCCTCTATATATTAGACACATACTATATATGCATTTTATATATGGACATATGCACTATATATACATGCTATAAATGCATAGTATATACTATAATAGACTGTATTTCCGGTATACATTACATTACATGCCATATGTGCATATTACGTACTGTATATGTATACTATATACCAGTGGTCCCCAACCTTTTTGGCACGTGGGACCAGTTTTGTAGAAGACAATTTTTCCACGGACGGGGGAGGGGGGGTGGGGATAGTTTCAGGATGATTCAAGTGCATTACATTTATTGTGTACTTTATTTCTATTATTATTACATTGTAATAGATAATGAAATAATTATACCACTCCCCATAACGCAGAATCAGTGGGAGCCCTGAGCTTGTTTTCACTTGCCATTCACTGATGGGGTTTTGATATGAGTCTGCAACAATTGATTTATTACGGTCTCTGTACAGTCAAACCTCTCTGCTGATGATAATCTGTATTTGCAGCCGCTCCCCAGCGCTAGCATCAGCGCCTCAGTTCCACCTCAGGTCATCAGGCATTAGATCCTCATAGAGTATGCCACCTAGACCCCTCACATGCGCGGTTCACGGTAGGGTTCACGCTGCTATGAGAATCTAATGCCGCTCCTGACCTGACAGTAGGAGGAGCTCAGGTGGTAATGCGATCGATGGGGAGCGGCTGTAAATACAGATGGAGCTTCCGTGGATCACCTGCCACTCACCTCCTGCTGTACCACCCAGTTCTTAACAGGCCGTGGACCGGTAGCTGTCTGTGGCCCAGGGGTTGGGGACCCCTGCTATATACTATAATAGTCTGTATTTCCTGTATGTATTATATGCATACTATGTACAATGTATGCATATTATATATGATATATGCATTATGTGTACATACTATATATGTATATCATATGCTATAATAGAGTCTATTTCCTTTATATATTATATGCAAATAACATACTATGTATACATATCCTATATGGACCTAAGCATTATGCATACATAGTGTATAGGCGTATCATATGCTATAATAGAGTCTGTATTTCCTGTATAGATTATATTATATGCATATTATATACTAGGTTTGCATATTCTATATGGATATGTGCATTTTGCATACATAGTATATAGGCATATCATATACTATAATAGAGTCTGTGTCTCCTGCATCTGTTTGGTGACCAGTTGGAAGCAACAGAAGCAGAGACGCTGGAGCATCAGGAAGCAGAAGTGGAGCGAGGGGCTTCTCTAGCAAAGCCTGGAATCCAGTAAACCCTGGACTTTATACATGCTGACCCAAGAGAATTGAAAATGGTAACAATTACAGTCATCATATGTAGCTAAAGATAATCATTGAGCGGGTCCTCCTCCTGGACCTCTGCTTGTTGCCAGTGCGCCGTTGAGGTGCCAGAAGCCTGCCGGGAGTCCCACGCTAGTGCTGGCAGAACGGGGACCCTAACCCTAACTAGTCCATGCCCGCAGGCCCCCGTTTCGACCACTGAGCTCAGCTGTCTTCCTACCGGGACCCCCAGCAGCAGCAAACCCAGCATCCTGCAGAGGTCGGCTCTGGTGGTTCGGGGGTCTGTGTCTAATAGTGCAGCTCACAAAATCAGACCTTTCTTCCCCGACGTTTCTGAGTAGAATCGTACAGCTCAAAGTCAACCATCTGAAATAGGAAGTCAGGACATCCTGGTTCCATCCTCACGTTGACGCGGACGGTGGCCTTGAGAAAGTCACCCCCGCTGCTTGCCTGCATAGCGAGGACACAGCTTCAGTAAGTGGTTCGTGACCAGCACCCTAGCGTGTGGTGCGCCAGCCCACCAGGCAGTATCGCTGATGAAATACCAGGTGTGATTTCTCAGACTTCTTAAACTGAACCACAACACGCAAGTCTAGTTGAAATGTAACTTGGTTTTTTCCCCCAAATTGTTCATCTGTTTAATGCCACTAAATCTTCCTGTCAGGAGACCTGATGAATGTATTAGGCATTAAGTATTCGTAGTTGTCAAACCACACCGGGGAGTATCGAAGTTACTTTTAATGCTCTTACACTTTGGAGCGGGCGATGTGGTATAAAACAATGATCGTTCGCTTGAGCGTCCAGACCAGGAGTGGCCACGGGCTACACATAGTCCACGTGTAGAGGGAAGGGTGTCAAGCGAGGGTT
Organism: Pseudorca crassidens; assembly: GCF_039906515.1. NCBI lineage: Eukaryota > Metazoa > Chordata > Mammalia > Artiodactyla > Delphinidae > Pseudorca > Pseudorca crassidens. The sequence continues at coordinate 27,243,244 of NC_090316.1, forward strand.
CCCGTCCGTGTTCCCACCGAGTCTGACACGGTGCTTCTGTGTTCTCTCGACAGACCAGCCGCACTCATGGTCCCCGACTCAGCACTTCAATGAAGACAGGTACTCCCCTGCACTGAGGGCTATGAAAGGCTTACCCGGGAGTCGGAACCAGCCCCCGCTGTGCTCCGGCCACACCTGTGGCTTGACGCCCCCCGAGGACTGCGAGCACAGCCACAGCTACCTGCACCGTGGCCCGGAGGCGCGGCAGCCCTACCTGCTCAGCCCGGCCGAGAGCTGCCCGATGGAGCGTCACCGCTGCTCCCCGCGGGCCTCCGTCCACTCTGACTGCGTGATGCTGCCGGTGGCGCTGGGAGACCACGTGTCCAGCAGCACCTTTCCCCGGATGCACTACAGCTCCCACTACGACACCAGGGACGACTGTGCCGTGGCCCACGCTGGCGCCAAGACCAACCGGATCCCGGCCAACCTGCTGGACCAGTTCGAGAAGCAGCTGCCCCTGCACAGGGACGGCTTCCACACGCTGCAGTACCAGCGCACCTCCGCGGCTGCCGAACAGCGCAGCGAGAGCCCTGGCCGCATCCGCCACCTGGTCCACTCCGTGCAGAAGCTCTTCACCAAGTCCCACTCCCTGGAGGGCTCGTCCAAGGGCCACGTCAACGGCACCAAGGGGGACGGCCGGGCGGACGAGCACGCCCACGGCCACCACTCCAAGCACAGCAAACGGAGTAAGAGCCGGGAGCGCAAGGCCGAGGGCCGGCACCGCTCGGGACTCAGCAGCTGGTGGAGCTCGGACGACAACCTGGACAGTGACAGCACCTACCGAGCCTCCAGCGTGCTCAGCCGTCACCCCGCCGACCCCACGGCCCACTGCTACCCCGACGCCCTGGCCAGCCCCTTCGGGGACCTCTCCCTGAGGATTTCCAAGAGCAACAGCGACGTCAAGTGCTCAGCCTGTGAGGGCCTGGCCCTGGCGCCGGAAGCCAAGTACATGAAGCGCAGCTCCTGGTCCACGCTCACGGTGAGCCAGGCCAAGGAGGCCTACCGCAAGAGCTCCCTGCACCTGGACAAGCCGCTGGGGCCCCCGGAGCTGAAGCCGCCACTGCGGCCCTGCCACTACCTGCAGGTAAGGGAGGGCACTGCGCGCCGTCTCGGCAGGCCGAGTGGGGAGCGCCCTGGAGGACGCCCCGTCCTTCCTCCAGACCGTAGCCCTGGGTACGACGGGCCAGGATGTAGCACCGGCCACAAACGTGTGTCGGCCCGTGGTCGTGCTTTCCCATTTGAAAGTGGCTGGTTTGGTCCAGGAGTGAGCTTGAGCGAGTTCGCAGGTCTTACTCGACAGCAGCATCTTTAAGCCCAGGAGCATGATTATGGAAGCCACATGCGTTCCCCTGGGGTGTGGGTGAACTACATTCACCAAAGGCAAAAACAGATTAAAGGCAGTGGCTGGCTGGAGGTGGCATATTGTGAATTCTCTGTTTTAGATCATTCCCTTCTCCTCTGGGCCTCCTAACCATGCCACCCCCGAGGGAGCTAGGGGAGCGCCACCCACTGAGAGGCACCCACCCCTTTTAAGAGGCCTCTGCAATTACTTCTGTTAGCTAACAGTGCTGTTAGCAAAGCTGGAAAGTCTGAAGTTTTCCTCCAGTGTATGTATAATTTGTATTCCAATTCACAATCCCTTCGACTTGGCCGACAGCAGTTGCTGTAGGCTGTGCTCTGGGTTAGAGAAATCCTCACGGAATAATGAGTAATAGCGCTAAATGCTGGCTGAGTCATCAGACGGTCAATTAATGGAACAGATAAACAACTGTGAATCTTTTCGGGCGTCAGGTGGCTGCAAATCATTCTAGCAACTCCAATTGCCATCCTGGAACATGGTCCAAAACCCAGTGGTTCTGTTTGCAAAGGAAATGCTAACCAAATTGCTTTTATAGGAAGATTTATTCAAGGAGACAAATTGGCAGATGGATAAAATATTATTTTTGTAGCAATGGGAGAGACTTAAATTTTGCTTGTAGTTAGCAAAAGCCAGTGATATATAAATATGAAAATTTTACCTGTACATCTCTAAAGAAATATGACAAGTGCATCCAGGGCCCAGTCTAGTCATTGTGAGAGAAGCAAAACTCTCCTGTTTGTGTACGTGTTTGGACCTGGGAAATCTCCAATGCAGTGTCCCCTGAGCACATCAGGATGGACCTGCAGCTGGGGTATGGGGCCCCTGGGTGCCTGACTCAGTGACCTGACTTTTCCACAACACTTCTTGGGGCACCTCTTACCCCTCAGGGCCTCTCTCTTAAATGTTTTCTGTCCCCTCTCCACTTACCTAACATCTGCTAATCATGGAAACTAGTAATCCGATATAAAGGCAAGAGTGCGACATAATGAACCCCAAACACTCATCACCCAGCCTCGGGAATGATCAATTCAGGGCCAGTCTTGTCCCATCGGTACCTCACCTGCCTTCCTGTCCAGGTTATGTTGAAACAAAGCCCACACAGCCTAGGTAGGTGTTTCTGTATTTATCTCTAAAAGACGCACACTGGAAGGTAAGGGCTCTTCCTTTGGAAGCACAACTGCGATGCCGTTAAGACATTACGGAATCACAGTTCTTCAGAGTGTCAATATCGGGTCAATGTCCAGGGTTCCCTGTCTGCCCGCAGTTCTCTCTCACAGTGTGTTGGCATCGGCGTCCAGATCAGGGGCCTGCGCGGGGTGGGGTCACCTGTCCATGAAAAATCTGTTGGTTTCTCCTCTGTCTCCTTCTCTTTGCTCTCTCTTGCCACCACTGTCCTCCCCAGGGATTTTATTTTGGGGGGTGGTTAGGAACCCATTTGTCTGACGTTCCCCGCAGTCTGGGCTCCAACTGTGGGGTCTCAAGGGGTCACGCAGCCGCATCTCGGGCCCTCGTGTTTGTCAGGCGGTGGTCGGGCCTCCACCATCAGCCCCCCCGCCCGTGGTCCCCCACTGCTAGCGTGAGAGTCACTAAGGACCTCGCCCGCTGGAGCGAGAGGGTCGTCCGTCCAGCCGCGGCTCCAGCAAAACCCCGTCTCCAGACTTCGGAACATTCGTCCTCGTATGAGAATGTGTGAGAAATGACACGTGACTGGGTCCCGTGAAAAGTTGTGATTCGGTGGAACAAGCCCCGGTGTTAAATCACGCAGGCCCGCAAACCCCCCAGGGCCTCACTCGGAGTGGGCAGTCGTAGACCCAGCCGCGTGGTCCTCGTGAAGGGACACTCTGGGGGCCACTCACGATGCAGCCTCAGAACAGTCTGGACCACGGTCGCCCGTGGCGGGAGCCACATCGCAGGCAGGGCGGCACCACGGGGCCCCAGAGAAACGCGGGTGAGGCGCTCACTCAGGAGACGGGTTCCCACCAAGCGCCCCCCTCCCCGGGGCCCCGCTGGATCACGGGGGGATGGGTGCGGGGGGAGATTTGAGGCCAGGAGCATCGCGAGCTCCGCCTCCTTCCCAGGTTCCTTTGTCCTCTTGGCCTAGGACTTCCAGGACCTGGTGCTACAGGGCTTCACGGTGCTGATTGCATTACGCTTTCTGGGGAAGGATACAAAACTCTGCATCCTCGCCCGCGCAGATTTTATTTCACAGCCAGAAGGTAGGGGGATCGGAAGAATTTCTCTGTAGATGCTACCGTAGGAATAAGATTTACAAGAACAGAAGGGAGAAATAAATGCTCGTACGCTTTTCTTTTTCCACCCAAAGCTAGAGAGATTTGGAGCTGAACAAAGGATTGCTTTTCACTTTTACCTTTGGTTTGTACAGAATACATAATTAACATTAGAGCAAGAGTCTTTATGTTTTTAAGTAGGTCAAAGCAGACAATAGGCAGAATTGAAAGAAAATTATGGTCCCTTTTATTCTTTGAAAGAGCTTGTTTTGGTAGTTTCTCCATCAGCAGACAAAGCGTCTAAGGTCAGAGTGTTAATGAATGTCACGTTAATTGGGCAGGTGACCTGCGGGGGGTTAGCTCAGGGAACAGGTGGCCCCCTTGTCATGTGCTGCCCCGGGTTCTAGGGACACGAAGGTAGGAGGTGCCCTCCCGGCCCTGATGGGAGGACAGGTGAGGGCAACTGCGTCGTCTAGAGAACACGGCGGGGACACGTGGGAACATGCCAGGAACACAGGCGTTGGCCCCCATCACATCGCACTGCAGCGGCACGCAGCCCAGGGCCAGCACCAGCTCGGTACCCCCTTCTCCCGTCCTGGTCTCCTGGCCTCTCCGCAGACCTCCTTCACTCTCCCTCCCCCCTTCCTCTCTTGATTGTCTCTGCCCGACTGGTGGTCCAGACCCGCAGGGTCTCCGGGCGACGAGGGGTCTTACCCCGGTGTCTGTGCTAATGATGCTGCTGTTTTGAAGGCAGCATCTTGTTTGGTGTTTAATTCAGGAAGAGTTCCCGTCCCAACATGACACTCCAGGGAGCCGCCAGAGGGGAGGGGCAGAAGGACCGTGGAGCGGCGAGAGCCACTGGGAAGCGTGAAAATCTTCCCACACTTGCCGAGTATTTCAGCCCCGCTCCCAACCTCCATCCCACCGAGGTCCGCACGCCCCCAGACCTGGGCACCGATCCTGCCCCACCGTCCTTCGCGGGAAAGGGCTCCAAACGCTCCATGAGTCGTGAGCATCCTCCATCCCCGAGCGGAAGCTGGTCATCAAGTTGATGAAGTACGCGGTGCGCGCACAGAAGTACATCCTACAAACACTGCATTTCCCAGCGACATTCGTTCATTGGGTTCTGTCTGTGCTTTAGAAAAACCATCCACCTTTACCAAAGGGGGCCTCTTCTGGTTTCTGCAGTAAGCACTTCAAGGGGCCTCAGGTTTCCAGAGCCCTGGACGTGTGCTTCCACGTGATCAGAAGTGAAAGCTGACTTCTGACTAAGAGCTGAGCTCTGACACTGACCACCTCCCACACCCTGGCTGACGTGGCCGCCCCAACTGTCCTGAGTGTGTCTCGTGTCCCCGTCCCTCCCTCTGCCTGCATTGCTCTGCTCGCCGGTCTACGACGATCTGTCTCCCCAACAGGACTCCACACCCCCGTCACCGCATTATCCCTGCGTCTGGTGGGGTCGGACTCGTAATAAAGCCCCGAATGAAGGAACGAGGAGGCTCATTTGTCCTGTGATGCCGCAGGACACCTGGAAGCAGTGAAAAGATACTCAGATGTCGGTTCAACAAAGCCAGCGTCTTTCCAGGCACTGGAGGCGTCTGGGTGGTTCTGGAATCGGGGCGATCAGGAGGATGGATGCGCCCCCAGCCGCTTCTGCTCTCACGGGATTCATGACTCTTCAGGATGGTTGGAATTAGGGATCATAAAGACCACCCAACTCCAGAAAACCAGTCATTCTGATAAGCTTCTCACAAACTTAATTGTTTCACCCAGTTCCCAGAGCCCCGGAGCCCCGGGGCTGTCCCCGCCGGGAATGGCTGGCATCACGGCCACTGGATTTCTCTGGCCCCTCTGTGGGTTGGGTTACTCCCCAAACCTGCTGAGGTGGCGGGTCCCTTCCCCCGGAGTCCCCATGGAAACCCTCATCCCTCTTCCGGGCGCTTCTCACAATCGGTCTCTTGTGTTTCCACGTGCACGTCTTGGCCGATTTCATCAGCACATAAGACACGCTCACATCGTGGGTCATTTTGCCGTCTCTGTTCTTTCGTGACAGTGGATGGGTGGGTCCTGGAGAGCAGTGGCATCCCCTGGGAAGGGTTTGAAAGGAGCCATTCCCAGAGCACAGGGGAAACCATTACCATCCTAGGCCTATGGGCAGGGTCCGGAGAGAGGGGGCCCGTGGAAGCAGGACCTTCAGCATTCGGAAGCCTGGTTGAGGCAGCTTCTGGCAGACCGTGGGCCCGAAGCTGGAGAGAGCTCTGGAAGGCGCTCCGCAACCCCCTGCACTCCCCCCGCAGTGCAGCCCTTGGCAGAGCCAACCAGAACCGGAGGCTAAGGGACCCGGACTGGCGAGAGGCTCCCTCAGTGTCAGGGCACAGAGAAGCGTGTGGGGGGAGGAGACCGGGGACCAGAGGGGACAGGAGAGGGCATGGGGGGCATGAGCAGCACGTATGGACAGTGCCCAGCACACGGGGACAGGGACCAGCACGTAGGAGAGTGACCAGCCCATAGGGACGGTGCCCAGCACATAGAGTGACCAGCACATATGGACGGTGCCCAGCACATAGGAGAGTGCCCAGCACATATGGACAGTGCCCAGCACATGGGGACAGTGCCCGGCACATATGGACAGTGCCCAGCACATGGGGACAGTGCCCGGCACATGTGGATGGTGCCCGGCACATATGGACGGTGCCCAGCACATGGGGACAGTGCCCGGCACGTATGGATGGTACCGACAGGGGACTCATGTATGACCAGCACACAGGATCACCTCCAGCAGGCCGCGGCCCGCTCAGTGCATCGTGTTGAGTCCCTCGTATGGTCTCAGGCCTGTGACAGGCATTTGGGAAATATTGTTGAGATAAATTCTTCACTGAAGGATGCTGGGGTTCGAGTATTTGCCAGCCGTGAGCCCGGTCAACCTTTCTGCCTCATTGATCTCGTATACATCACCCTTTGTGGTGAGACTCAACACAGTGTAAGAAAGGCGCTTGGAAAATCATCAGTCATTATATAAACCTATAATAATATTGTGTGGGTGAATATTCTACTCTGTCCACGTTTACCAGTTAAGAAGGACGAGGGCTGTGTGTGACTGTGAATGTGCACGGTAGAAATCAAAGGAGAGCTGACGCTTGGGCTGGCGGTTCTCTCTGGTGCATGGGGGTCAGGGAAGGATGTTAGCGGCATCCCTGGCCTCAAGCCTCCAGCGGCCAGGAGGCAGTCTCCCCACCTTGGAGATGACCAAACTTGTCTCTGGACGTCACCAAGTGTCCCCAGGAGACAGAATTACCCCCAGCTGAGAACCACTGGGGTCGTCCCAAGAGCGTGAGAGTTAGAACTAGGTGGACTTGGGTTCATCAGAAGCCGACTCTCCTGGGCTGGGGGCAGGGACCCCTCCGCCTGCACCTCCTCCCGGGCGCTGCCTCCCCGCCCTCAGCATCCCTCCCGGTACCATCCACCTCCCAGGTGTCCAAGCTCAGCTGGGAAGCCTTTTTATGAGACGCCTTCCTTTTTTTTTTTTTAATTTTTTTCTTCTTATTTTGATATAATTTTAGATTTACATAAAAGTTGCAATAATAGAAAAGAAAACTGAGGTATACCCTTCACCCCATTTCTCCTGTGTTAACAACTTAGATAACCATAGCACCGTTATCAAAATCAGGAAATTAACAACGTTATAATATTACTAACTTAAACACAGATCTCTTGGGAATTTCACCAGTTTTCCCCGATGTCCTCTTTCTGTTCCCACAATCTTTTAGTTATCGTGTCTCCTTAATCTCCTCCAATACATGGTGGTTCCCCAATCTTTCCTTACCTTAATGACCTTGACACTCTTGAAGAATAATAGTTATTCTGTAGAATGTCTCTCGGTTTGGGTTTCTCAGATGTTTTCATGATGAAAGTTAGGCATTTTTGGCAAGACTACCCAGAAGTGATATCGTGTCCTGTTCAGTGCATCATATCAAGGGGTACGTGATGTTTATATGTCGTATCAGGGGTAATGCTAACCTTGATCCCTTGTTTAAGTTGGTAACCTCAGTTGCTTTTGTACGCAGTGGTTCTGGAACATGTGCGACGCCTTCTTGTGAGACGCCTTCTCAGGGCCTGGGAGGCTTGTTGATAGCTAAGCCACGCCCTCTCCAAAGTCCGTGCATTTATACCCATTGTGCGATTGTTTAAACAACTTTCCTGCCCGTAACCATGGCTCCTAAACACGTCAAACCAAGTATCCTGTTTATAGCAAATATTTCACGGTGTCTCCTGGACTATTCTAAAATGAAATTCATGTGTAACCGACCTACACACACTATTCTGAGTATAGATTTGACCCTTGAACGACACAGGTTGGAGCTGCGTGGGTCCACTTGCAGGTGGAATTTTTCAGTAGTAAATGCTCAGCACTACGTGATCCACGGCTGGTTGACTCCTCAGATGCTGAGCGAAGCACGTGGAGGACTGACTACAAGTTATCCTCGGATTTTTGGCTGTGTGGAGGGTCAGCGCCCCAACACCTGCATTGTTCAAGGGTCAGCTGTATAGGTTTGTTTACGTGTATAATGTGCCCAAACGCTAATAAAACAGAAATAAAAGGAGGGTCACTTTTAACTAAGAACATGAATTTTAATATAAAAATGTCTGGGCACATGACAAACATGTACAGAAGGAAGTATTCGGACGCTTGTTTCTGGATGAAGACACAGTAATTTAGACCTGTGGAGGGAATAGTCATGATTCACGCACCACCAGCAGATTCACCCACCAGATGGGATTTTCGGCAATGGTCCACATTTCTTGGGGAAGGATCACACCAAACAAAGTTCTCTCTTCCCTTGATTTACATGGTTAGTTGCATTCCTGAAAAATCCACTGTTCATTAAGACCATGCAAATGAAAAAAGCAAAACAACTTTAGTTTACATACAAAGAAGAGTTAGATTCAAGGCTCAGGTCATTATAGACAGAAAAGCATACAGCACACAAGCCAGTTCTTCACGGGGGTGGGATTGCGTCATGCTTTCCTGCGAACGAGCATCTCTGGCCCCCAGGATGCTGGTCGTGTCCCCCAAGTATGTGGCACTCACGGCTTCCCCCGATGGATGTCTTGGGTGGCCCTAGAGGGTGTCCCCACTTGGAACCGTTGTTGTTTACTGTAACAACCTGCAACTGAGAAGCCCAGCTGTCTTGCTGTCAATTATATTCCCAGTGGCGAGCGTGCCTGTCATGCATTTAAAACAAAACACAAAAACTTTCTGGAATGAATGGAGAAGACATTTCCCTACAGGGACACACAGCGTTTGATGACATTTTTTTCCTTGGTTTCAACACCTGAAAGAGAATATTATTACGAAACCCCGGCCCTTGTCACCCGTGCCTTGCTGCTTGAAAGGAAGAAAGGACATTTTAACCTGCCGCGTTGAAGTTTCCTTCAAGCAAGGAGCAGGAGACACTGAACTGTACACTCAACTCAACCTTAGGAAAATGCCTATTTAGACATCATAAATATCACTCTATGCAAGTAGGAACTAAAGTAATAATTATCGCCTAATGCAGCAAAGATCACGCATGGATTTGCAGAGGTCAGTGGTCACTGTGAAAGGAAGTTCATTTGTTCGTTCGTTAAAGCACTTGTGGGTTTGGGGCCAACCCTGGCCACCCTTACCTGCCATTGCAGGCTTTTGACGCTGTAATGTACCCAAGAAAGAGTTATTGACTGAGACACGGTGGCATTTTCGTGTCACTCCCTTGTTCTTTTGACAGCCTGGAGACATGTGCTTTGGAAGCGGCATTCAGAGCCCACGCTTGACTCTGGTTTACCCTCCTTCTGTACTGGAATCTCTCCTGTCAGAGACTGCGAAATTGGCGGCTTGCATCAGAAACAAAAAAATACAAGCTGCTCTCATTTGTTAGTTAATTCACAAGCTGCTGGGGAGAAAATCTTTGTTTTTTTTACGGAAACATGTTTTTAATTCACAAAAACTCCATAAAGCTGCCAGTGGGGATGCATGTTTCCCGGCTCCTCTCCATCTGTCTCCTGCCGTCTGCAGCCTCCTCCCGGGAGCGCCCGGCCCATAGAGGAACCCCCGGCCTCCTCCTTCCTGGGCCTTTGGTGCCTCCCTCTTCATTTTTTTTTTTTTTTAACATCTTTATTGGAGTATAATTGCTTTACAATGGTGTGTTAGTTTCTGCTTTATAACAAAGTGAATCAGTTATACATATACATATGTTCCCATATCTCCTCCCTCTTGTGTCTCCCTCCCTCCCACCCTCCCTATCCCACCCCTCTAGGTGGTCACAAAGCACCGAGCTGATCTCCCTGTGCTATGCGGCTGCTTCCCACTAGCTATTTATTTTACGTTTGGTAGTGTATATATGTCCATGCCACTCTCTCACTTTGTCACAGCTCACCCTTCCCCCTCCCCATATCCTCAAGTCCATTCTCTAGTAGGTCTGTGTCTTTATTCCCGTCTTTACCCCTAGTTTCTTCATGACCTTTTTTTTTGTCTTAGATTCCATATATATGTATTAGCATATGGTATTTGTTTTTCTCTTTCTGACTTACTTCACTCTGTAGGACAGAATCTAGGTCCATCCACCTCACTACAGATAACTCAATTTCGTTCCTTTTTATGGCTGAGTAATATTCCATTGTATATATGTGCCACATCTTCTTTATCCATTCATCTGTTGATGGACACTTAGGTTGCTTCCATGTCCTGGCTATCTGCCTGCTGCTCAAATCCCAGGAAGTTAGAGCCCAGACCCCTCCTCCAGGAGGCCTTCCCAGATCATTTCCTCTCTGTCCACAGCTTCCACTGGCTGCTTCCCTGTTTTCCCTCCACACCTGCTTCTGTAGCCCTAATTAAACCATAATTCACTTTCTTTTATGCCTGCCTTCCTACTGAAATGTACTGTCATTAGGGACTAAATTTTCTAAAGTTTACTTCTTATTACCCTAGCAAGATATATGGTCCATGTAGAAAACTTAGAAGACATAAGTATAAGGAAAAATCATTGAGAAACCCGTGGTCAGTATCTCCCAGGGATGGTTCCACATCCTTCCGGCTACGTGTCTATGCATGTTGCAGGCATATCTGTCGTTAAAGTATAAGAACACGGAGTGCATACGCTAAAATGCTCACGCCCATGAACACCCTTCGTCGGCTAAATAGCAATTCTTCTGCACAGTATCCATGGCATGCTTGTAGTAAATATTTCCCGCCACCCCGTGAGATATTATCCGTTTTCCTCCTTTGACCCTAATGAATGGTTCACAGTCCCTGGCATGAATCCTGTTGCCTGGGGACATTGCTGGGTCAGAGGCACCCACAGTCTGAAGTCTTCTGATACGTGGCTGTAAATGTTGGACCCACATTACCACCTGGCGTGAAATGGCGTGGAAATGTCTGTGCCCACACCTGTCTCCATCCTGGTAATTTGTTCTGATGGTGGAAACTGACTTTTGGTAAGAAAACCCATGGATGAGGACCTAAATGCCCAGAGAAGCTCAGTCTTCCTTCTTCCTTGTGCCCCCAATCCTGAGAGCCAGGAGATACCTTCTATATGCGTAAATCTATGCCTGTTTCCCGGGGGGCTGATTGCTTGCTCTGTCACCGGGCCTTTCTCTCCTCCCACCGTGTCTCTGGCGGTTCTGCACTGCCGTCTGTGGCCTCGTGCCCGCCCGCCCACTCTGGACCACCCCCAGGGTCACTGTCCTCTTGAAACCCCCTGGAGACGGGCACTCAGCACCCGGCAACACGGAGCTTGGAAACGCCACCCACGCGGCCCCTGCTCTGCAGCTGCAGGGACTCGGCTGCGGACCCCCCAGGGCCACACAGCCCTGGGGGTCACGGTCCACTGAGGACCTGGAATCTCCACCCTGTTAAGCCCCCTCCTCTTCCTGTGTGTGGCTGCGATGTCTCCACGCGCTTCCCGTGGACCTAAGCCAGCTTGGGGTGGGCGGAGGGGGAGCTGTTTTAAAACACAAACTGCAGGCAGGACCCACGACGTGTCACCACGGGGCCTGGACGGGCTTGATGCCCACCCCCTCACCTCTCAGTGAGGGGCCGCCCTGTCCCTACTTGTCTTGGCCGGAACCGCAGAAGGTACATCCTGTCCCATCCCCGGTTTCCCCTCCTGGGCTGTAACATGCGAGATGTCTGAAGATGTGTTTTAAGAAAATGGAGAAAAGGTGCCTTCAGCTGAAAACTCTGCCTTTCCATCCAGGCATGTGCGTCCCTGGCGGGGATGGTGACAAATGGGCCCACTGGCACCATCAAAACTGGAAAGGTGACAAAGGAACATATCTACGAAACAGAAACAGACTCACAGACACAGAGAACAGACTGCGGTTGCGAAGGGGGGCTGGGGGAGCGGTGGATTGGGAGCTTGGGGTTAGCAGGTGCAAACTATTATATATAGGATGGATACACAACGGGGTCCTACTGTATAGCACAGGGAACTCTATTCAGTCTCCTGTGATAGACCATAAGGGAGAAGAATATGAAAAATAGATATATACGTCTATAACTGAGTCGCTTTGCTGTACAGCAGAAATTAACACAGCATTGTAAACCAACTAGACTTCAATCAAATTTTTTAAAAACCCTGGAAAAATGGCAGGACTCCTCTTAGGATGACCTGAGTGTCCGTAAGTCTCTGAATAGTCACCACAGGAAGAACCCTGTCTCCGAAGACTGTCAGTACAGACTTGCGCCGTCCTCTGTCTCGGTGAAGAGTACTCTGGGAGATGGCGTCCTGCAGCACGGAGAGCACGTGTGTTAGGTTCTTGGACTGCGGAACTCCGTGTGACGGCGCGGGCACGTGCGGAATCGTGCAGCCCTCTACCCTCAGCCGCTGCTTGGCGTGGTTTGGGTCTTTGTAAGGGTCACGGCTGGTGGAAGGTGAGCTGCACGGGGCAGGCGCGTGCGGTGTAGACACCCTGAGACTTGTGTGTGCTGTGTGAGCACACCGGGTTTCCCAGATGGGGGGTGGACACGGAGTGCAGGCCTGCTTCATCCTCTTCGCGGCGTAGCCCATGCACCCCGGAAGTGACACAGAAGCGCTGAGGGGGCGTCGCTCTGCTGGGACCCACGCCGTGGACAGCGTTCGGGGTCTGAGTCCCCACCCAGCGCAGTGTGTGCTTCCCGGGCGTGCAGGGCCCTGGCGTGGGGGCCCGACGGTGGGGTGCGCCCCTGTCAGCCCTCGCCACGCAGCAGGGTGTCCTCCTTTGGTCTCCTTCTTCCTCTTATTTCTTGTTCTCCACACTGGGGACCTCTTTTTCCACTTTTCTCAAGTTTCAACTGCTTTCCTACCAGAAGGAAATAAATCTAAATGTTAGTGGTGCTTTTTTCCAGGTTTTGAGACTACAAACAGGTTTTTCTTTCTAACATTGTCTCACTTTTCCCATAACATTTATTACTTTTATAACAGGGGAGAAAACAATAATTGTATATTAATGTCCTTTGGGGATTTGAATGACAGACCCCTAAGAAGCGTGTGACTTTCACTGCTGAGTGACCATAACAAGCTGTGTCTTCACGAGCTCCGAGGATTTGTCCCCAGAGAGGCAGTAACGGGATTCTGACGCCAAGGCTGACGCACGCCCTGTCTGTTCTCTCCTAGGTGCCCCAGGACGAGTGGGGAGGGTACCCCACGGGGGGCAAAGACGAGGAAATTCCCTGCAGAAGGACGAGGAGTGGCAGTTACATCAAAGCCATGGGTGACGAGGAAAGCGGGGAGTCGGACTCCAGCCCCAAAATGCCCCCCAAGGTGGCGCTCCGGCCAGAGCCCCTGCTCAAGTCCATCGGACAGAGGCCGCCGGGGGACCTCCAAACGTAAGCCCCCCACGCGCCTCCCTCACCCCAGCCCAGGGCTCTTCTCACGCCGACCGCGGCTGGTTGTCCAAACACCCTAGAAAAAGTCCTGGGTTGAAAATATTAGGCTCAATGGCTGTCAATTTTCAAGTCATCAGACCTTCGGTTATTTACTCATTGCATAGTAATTAAGGAAATACCTTTGGGCAGTTTCTATGTCAAATATTAATTTTCAAGTACCTATCATAGCCGATGACCCATCCATGTCTTCTCAGATCATTCCAGCAATTGATCAGGAGCACATCTGTGTGAGTGTGTGTGTGTGTGTGTGTGAAAATCACAATGGGGAATTTTTTGTTTACTATAACTTTACAAGTGCACATGTAGGCAACAAGTTTTTTGCAGGGTAGGGGCAGGAACTGGATTAATTTTACAAATATCATAGCATGTGCTTTATATATTTGTCCAAAAATACATTGGGTTTTTTTTTGTTTTTTCTTTAACTGAAGTGTAGTTGACTTACAATGGTGTACCAGTCTCTGCTGTACAGCAAAGTGGCTCAGTTATACACACAGAGACATTCTTTTTTGATATTCTTTTCCATTATGTTTTATCCCAGGAGACTGGATATAGTTCCCTGTGCTCTACAGTAGGACCTTGTTGTTTATCCAGTGTATATACACTAGTTGCATCTGCTAATCCCAAACTCCCACTCCATCCCTCTCCCTCCCCCTTGGCAACCACAAGTCTGATCTCTGTATCTGTGAGTCTGTTTCTGTTTCATAGATAGGTTCGTCTGTGCCATAGTTTAGATTCCACATGTAAGTGATATATCATACGGTTATTTGTCTTTCTCTGACTTACTTCACGTAGTATGATAGTCTCTAGGTCCATCCATGTTGCTGTAAATGGCATTATTTCATTCTTTTTTATGGCTCAGTAGTATTCCATTGTATATATGTGCCACGTCTTCTTTATCCATTCCTCTGTCGATGGACATTTAGGTTGTTTCCATGTTTTGGCTGTCGTGAACAGTGATGCAATGAACATAGGGGTGCGTGCAAAGACACACTGTTGATAAATTTAACTAATTTCCAAAATATAAACAAAGGAAACTAGGAACTCGGCTATTCCTTTGAACTATGAAAATATGCCTGTAATTCTTAGCAGTCACCTTGTGTGTTTTTGGTCCTTCCAGCTAAGTCTGGATGTAAGTGCAAAGAACTGTCTGCTTTTCCCACCACGAGCTGTGGCTTCTCTGGTGTGAAGTTTCAGCAAGAGGGTGAAACAGCAGCTCAGTGCTTTGCCAGTGTTGCATCCAGAGTTGTTCTTGTAACGTAGTGAGAGGATGAGGCTGTGACCGGGGTGTCACCTTTGTGTCATCCCCCACCCGTGCCTCGTGCACATGGCGACATGTGAAACAATGGTGTGATTTCTCCTGATAAACCCAGTCATCCGTTAAATGTTACCTCACAGGATGAAAAATTTAAATTTTGAATTGACCCGTATCCTACATTTGACAAACGTGAACGGTACCTTTATGACCTCGTTCACTTAAATCCCTCGGCAGTTGTGTTGGGGATGCCAGGCACGAACAGATGAGGGAGGCAGCGACGCCTGTCTCGTCCCTTACGGGTCCCCTAAGGTAAGGCGCTGCCTTACACAGAGGAGGTGGTCAGGGGAGGTTTGTGAATCAGTGCCTAGGAGCCAAGCCAGAGGCTCGCCCTGTGGAGCTGACAGAGGGATAACGGGAAGGGGGCGTGTAAGCAAAGAAAGCAAACCGTTGCAAGAGGTTGTCAGTGGAAGGTTGTGCTGGGAACTTAAGAAGTGAGGGTTGGGCTTCCCTGGTGGCGCAGTGGTTGAGAGTCTGCCTGCTAATGCAGGGGACACCGGTTCGAGCCCTGGTCTGGGAGGATCCCACATGCCACGGAGCAACTAGGCCCGTGAGCCACAACTACTGAGCCTGCGCGTCTGGAGCCTGTGCTCTGCAACAAGAGAGGCCACGATAGTGAGAGGTCCGCGCACAGTGATGAAGAGTGGCCCCCGCTTGCCACAACTAGAGAAAGCCCTCACACAGAAATGAAGACCCAACACAGCAAAAAATAAATTAATTAATTAATAAACTCCTACCCCCAACATCTAAAAAAAAAAAAAAAAGAAGAAGTGAGGGTTTAGGGGTGGGGAACCAGAGGCATCACCTGACCCAGGCACGCAGTCGTCGAGGGCTGGACCAGGCACTGGTCTCCCCAGCTTCATTTGGGGGTGCCTGAAGACACATCTGAGAACTCTGGGTTATCTGAAAACCCCACCCCCCCGGGCAGCAGTTGTGCTTAGCAGGTCTTGAGGTTCTGGTCCACTGGGTAGGGTCACCGACTTAACTCCTCATTTTAAAAGTTCGTGATTCATTTCATGATTGTGCACTTTGAAAGCGAACCATGAAAAAGAAATAAAAGCAAGCAGTGTTTGAACTGTGAGCAGGGATCAGACCTTTTAAGAATTACGGGGGCTTCCCTGGTGGCGCAGTGGTTGGGAGTCCGCCTGCCGATGCGGGGGATGCGGGTTTGTGCCCCGGTCCGGGAGGATCCCACGTGCCGCGGAGCGGCTGGGCCTGTGGGCCATGGCCGCTGGGCCTGCGCGTCCGGAGCCTGTGCTCCGCAGCGGGAGAGGCCGCAGCGGTGAGAGGCCCGCACACCGCAAAAAAAAAAAAAAAAAAAAAAAAAAAGAATTACGCACTTTGGGGCTTCCCTGGTGGCCCAGTGGTTGAGAGTCCGCCTGCCAATGCAGGGGACACGGGTTCGTGCCCCGGTCCGGGAAGATCCTACATGCCGCGGAGCGGCTGGGCCTATGAGCCATGGCCGCTGAGCCTGCGCATCCGGAGCCTGTGCTCCGCAACGGGAGAGGCCACAACAGTGAGAGGCCCACGTACCGCAAAAAAAAAAAAAAAAAAAAGAATTACGCACTTTGTTTTCCTATTGACAAAGTCCCTCATCCCTGTCTGCTGACCCCAGACTGGTCGTGCTCCCTGGAGCCCTGTCCCCAACCCTTGAGTCCTCCCCGCGGGACCACGATTCCCTTCTTCAGCGGTCAGCACCTGCCTCTCGTCCCTCCCCTCATCTGTACCAGGCGCCAGTGCTGACGATGTTCAGAAGATATTGTTAGGAGCTTACATTCGTAAAGCCCACGTCATTACCCACCATAGTAAAAATTCCCTCAAAAACCCAAGAGAGTGATGGAGAGGCAAGGCCACCGGACAGAGTAACCATTCACCAACCGCGTGTGGAAGTGGAGCCGGGGGTTCATCCACAGAGGCTTCTAGCCCCAGCACACCCGCTGCACTTCATACCTCGGGAAACCTGGGGGAAAATGAATAGAAGATGCTGCCTAACACCTGCTCCTGTTCTCAGCTCACTTACGTCTGCGTTGGCCTTGCAAACACTGCCCACTCTGTCTGCAGAGATAAGCCCTCGGTTGGGCCCTTCTTCCCGTTATTCTGTGTCTATCACTCCGTTCATCCCTCCGACACGTGCCGGGCACTGTGCTAAGTTCTCCTTACACGTGTGTGGATTATTCTTTTCCCTCAAATCTGACACTGCGATGGAGATGTGAAGGGGAGGGGGCAGCACCCTGTGACATGTCCAGACGACACCGTGCCCTGCAAGAGTCCTCTGCTAATTTGCAAAGTCCGTGAAACTCCCATAACAAGTCGCTCTTTGTGTTAACATATGAATTTTCTCTTTAAAATATGTTACTGGGAGGTATATCAAGTAAGTTGTTATTATTGCCTGTTAGGCTCTTAGCACATCTTAGAATTTTATAAGTTTCAATATAATTTCACTTATTTTTGTCCTAAATGGCATCATGAAAACTCAACTCTTTACCCAGGGAAATAAAAGCTGTGCCCATTTTATGGAACAGAACCCTGAGTCAGAGGAGCAAGGTACTGAAGGCCACGGAAGGGACCAGGGGTTTGAAATGAAAAGTTCTTTTAATCCCATGTCCGAAGAAAGTATTCCACCCAAATAGCAGGGTCGTGTGCCAGGGGCCCAACATGATCTCTGAGGGAAGGGAAGTGGTAGTTCTAAAGGGTGTTTAAAATATGACTGAAAGCCCTCAGATTTAGCAGTGCACTGAATGTTTTCCCTCTGACACCACAGAACTTCACCAGCAGGAGCTGACAGAACGGTTTAAGAGTCAAGTGATAAACATAAGAATTGGTGTCTGCCAACCTCCTTTAGGTTTTATTCTCAGTATGCACCATTAATTCTATTCACACTCATAATGGTATTTAAGAATGCAGATGAACTAGTCAGATGAACCTAGAAATTATACTTTAGTTTTAATTTGATGGATAGATGTTCTTATCGTTGAATTATCATATGGGCACACTGAAACCTTAGGAATTTTACAAGCCTCCCAAGTCACAGTAAACACTAGTATAAAATGGACTTTCCCAGCAGCCCTTCTTCAATCTGCCCAGCTAAGACCTGAAACGAGATTGGCTGTTTAGTTGCCTGTTACCAGCCCTTTTGAGCCGTGTAATATAAAACCCCTTCTGTGAAGGCTGCACGTACTCAGAATGCTTGACCTCTGGGAACAGTGATTCTGTTGAACACTGTCTTGTCTTCCTGCTGTTAAACCGAGAAAAAAGTCAGTCTTCTCATTAATAATTGAGTGCATGTCCTTATTACACATATAAGGATTTTCGCTTTCACCTTGCTGTGTTCTCTATAGAGTGCAAGGTGAGAGAAAGTCTTTTCACTCTCGAAAGAAAAATGAAACAAAAAAAGACACGCAAAGACCTGTCACAGCTGTCTTACTGCTCAGAATTCTCAACAGTTGTGTTGACTGATCAGGAAAATCAGACCCCCAGGCCGGGGACAGACCCTGTCTCTCTGTGGGTCAGACCCTGCCCGCAGGCAGACACCATTTAGAATTATTTTAAATGAAGTGCAAATTTCAAGATGCTACTGAATCTGATTTACTAGATTTTTAAATTAGCTTATGTATTAGTATCTGGAGAATTCACTTTTTATAATTATGAAAGGGAGACCAACTAATTTAATTCAGGGTATTTTTTTCTGCTTAGTTGAATTGAGAAGTCAAAGCTCTAATAATTTTGAACATCTCTGAGTCATTCTCTCAAGAAGGTAGCATTTTAAATTTATAGAGAAAGGAGAGCTTATTTTAAGAACTATTTCATATGTAAAGATAAACTCAGGTGGGTTACAGATATAAGAATCATACTTGTATGTGTGAGTATATACAGGTATGTGTGTGTGTATATATATACGTGTGTGTATACACGTATGTGTATATACATGTGTATGTATATGTGTATATATATACATGAATGTGTGTATATGAATATTTTACAATCTTGGGTTGGAGAAGGCATATCCAAACCTTATTCCACAGTGAGAAACTACAAGACACTGACAGATTTTAATTCATAAAACTAAAAACGTTCTCATGGTAAAAGCCAACAAACAAATCAACAAGCTAAAAGTACTGTCACCAAAGTAAAACAACCCTAAAAACCTGGGAAAATGTTCCATAATACAGGTGACACGTTTTCATACCCTTAATACGAAGAGATGCCTTACAAATCAGTAAGGAAAAAGTGAAAACTGTAGCTATAAAAATGGACAAAGTCCAGAAAAGACTATTTATGGGACTTCCCTGGTGGCACAGTGGTTGAGAATCTGCCTGCCAATGCAGGGGACACAGGTTCGAGCCCTGGTCCAGGAAGATCCCACGTGCCGCGGAGCAACTAAGCCCGTGTGCCACAACTACTGAGCCTGCGTGCCACAACTACTGAGCCCAGGTGCCACAACTACTGAAGCCCACGCACCTAGAGCCCGTGCTCCTCAACAAGAGAAGCCACTGCAATGAGAAGCCCACGCACCGCAAGCAGAGAAAGCCCGCGTACAGCAACAAAGACCCAGTGCAGCCAAAAATAAATTTAATTTTTTAAAAAGGCTGTTTATATACCTTATCGATAATTGAAACTTAGAGAGTATTTTAGCATTCCACTTAAAGCTAAAAATGTAAAATCTTATTCTAAAGAAGTTGCTGTCAAGCATGCGCACAATTCCATTGTATATCACTGTAAGGAATTGTAAACTGCCTACGCGCCCATCCGTAGGCCTTGGGTCCCGCTTGGGGCAGTCTAGCCTCTGGATACACCTGTAAGCAGTAACACAAGTAAGACGATGTTCATTGCAACATCATCAGTAATAGCAGAAGTTGAAGACAATCCAGAGTTCACCACTGTAGTACTGATTGAATAATAGATATACAAGCATTAAAACGGTAGGATATTATTCATAGAATATACTAGAATATTAGGCAGCTATAAAAGATGAGGAAGATTTCTGTGTACCGATTTGGAGCGATCCAGGTTACATCACCTTTAAAAAGCAAAGCATAGGACATTAGTATATAGCTGCCACTTTTCTATAATAAAATGGGAAGATAAGATTAAAACTCATATCATATTTATATTATAAATTTTTATAAATTATAGTATAAATATTTATATAAATATAAATAATCATATTTATATTACATAAAGAAACAATAGAAGGATAAATAGAAACTAATAAAAATGTTTACCTCTAAGGAGTAAAGAGGAAGTAGGTGCAATAGGGCTGGGACCAGGACATCTCAATATGTCCCTTTTCTGTATATAGTGTTAACCCTGATTTATGCAAATGTGCCATCTATTCAGGAATATCAGAACTTAGAAGACACAATAAAAGAAAATAAAAGCCACTCTCAAAAAACAGAGCAGCCAAGAGGAGATTTAGAGATAACCGCTGACAGAACTATCAGAGAGAACCTAAATATAACGAATTAATGCCAAAGGATCTAAGGGAAAACGTGGACTCCTCACATACACAGAAGGGAAGTTGGCAGAGAGAGAAAAATTAGAAGAAAGAGGCGGCTAGAAATACTACAGATGAAAATCATGGTGTTAGAAGTAAGGCATTTTGCTGTTGAGCTCTTCAGCAGACTCAGCATAACTGAGTGATAATCAGTGAGCTTGAAGATAGGTCCACAGAGATCACCAAACTGAAACGCAAAGAAAAAAATGTAAGAAATAAAAAGTGGAAACGAGCATTCAAGAACTGTGGGAAAATATCAAACTGTCCAACACACCAGAATCCTGGGAGGAAAAGAGAAGGGGAAGCAGTCAATAGAAGAAACACTTGAAGACATAACGCCCAAGAATTCATAAAAATAATGAAAGACATTAAATCACAGATTGAAGAATCTCAGAAAATCTCAAGAAAGATAAGTACCAGAAACAAAACAAAAGCCACACACCTCATTTTCAAACTACCAGAAACCAAGGATAAAGAGACAATCTTAAAGAAAGCTGGAGAAAAAGACACATTACATACAGAGGAACAAAAAATTTTCACAGACTTTTTGTCATAAAGTATTCAAGCCAGAAAATAATGAAGTAACATCTTTAAAGTATTAAAAGAGCAACCTATTAACCCAGAATTCTAGACTTAGAGAAAGTATCTTTCAAAAATGAAATAAAGACTTTTTTCACAAAAACAAAAGCAGAGAAAAACATTGCCATCAGACCTGTACTAGGAGAAATATTAAAGGAAGTTCTTCAGGCACGAATATGGGATAATACGAGGACAGAGACATCTGGGTCTGTGCAAAAAAAGGACCGTTCCATATCTGTGTTGTGATGATAGCTACAGGACCATGCGCCTGCCACCATGCCCGGAGCTGTGCGGAAAGGGAGGGATGCTGACAGTGGGCAACTGAACCAGAACTGGAAAACCCAATCCTGCGAAATCAAAAACAGAGGGCGGAAAATGGAGTGTGTGCCAGCAGCTCCTCTGTGGCGAGGCATAAACATTGATCCGGGACAGGAGGAGGGGAGAGCCCTGCAGCCTCACCCCCTTTTTGCTGGTTCACATCAGGCAACATAAGACATGCCCCTTGGCCGCTGGTTGGAGAGGAGATCGAACGAGTCGCAGGAGAGAACCCCGGCTGGGAGGTGAGCGCAGGAGAAGAGCCGGGAAGATGCGCTCAGATGGTCCCTCTGGCTCCTCACGTGCGCTCGGAGAAGGGAGCTTCCTTTTCTCCAGATGTACACTGACTTGGTCGTCTCGATGACCCAGACACCTGCCCTGTGACTCTCCTGGAATTCACTGGCCGGTAGCAACTGGTCGTGCCCCTTGGCTGCTGGGGAGGGGTCAGGTCTGCTTCGGGGCCACAGTGGGGTCAACCCGAGAAACCCCGAAAGGCACAGGGCATGCAGGATCCATCTAGAACAGCTTACTGAGCATCCCGCAAGGCCACTTTCCCCATTTCTAGGGCCATCAATCTTGACTTTTCTGCTCTTTCCTGATGTGCAGCTCCCTTTTGAATTTGGCAGCCCCCCCCCACCCCAGCTCCTAGCATCTCTCACATCCCGACCCCAGGCCCAGTGTATCGCAGGCTCGTCTCCCCTCAGCATCCCGTTTCTGAGCATCCTTGCACCCGGGGCACCTGGCTGAGCCCCAGGGCAGATCCCTCACCCTCCAGCCCCTCGCAGCTTGGCAAGCCTTTCTTCTCACCCTTCCCAAGGCTCCTGGCAATCTGCCTTCCAGCCCTGCTGAACTCCCTGCAGTCTCCTGACTGCACCATCGGCTCACACTTCCGCGCTCCTGTTCACCCTTCAGTACCCACTCAGGGTTCCCTCCTTCTGGGGGTCTTCCTGAGTCAGTGCCCCGCCGGGCGCTTCCTGAGTCCTCTGCCCTTGCCTCTACCATACACGTGTCTGCTTTCCCTAACAGAGAGACGTCCTGTCTATAACAGCCATCGTATCTTCACTGTGTGGCATTTTATACGGGCCCCATACACACTGAATGAATGAAGAAAACTGACTTCTTATGAATCCCTAGTCAGGGATCATTGTTAATCAACTTAATAAGTGAACTGCTATTAAGGGCACCAGTAAAATCATCATTTTTAAAGTTTCTAAAAGTAAAACTTATAAGTTGAAAAGATGTGTGAAAGCCCATTCACATTCACTCAACTCCTTAAACTCTCTAATAATTAGTCCCAAAAGGACCAGATGCTAGCCTCCTTGAAAATATCACACACCTTAAGTGTGCAAATCTTCAACCAATAGGGAACCATGTGCTCCATGGAGAAGTATTCTCTTTCACAGTTTCCACTGCTACCCATGGTCTGGTGGCTTCCACACCCTCCATTTCAGCTGGAGGAAACCACGGGGGTTTCTTCTGTGCCAGGTCACGTTAGAGCTGTTGCCAGCACTGCGAGTGTGTATTTGCAGCTCTGAAGAGTGCGACCTCCTGGCTTCCCAGGTAGCTGAAAATGTCTCTCATCAGAGACTGAACAGGAGGTAGGGACCAAGGGACACCTGGCGCTGTGCCCCTCAGGTCTCCACTCACTGGCGAAGCGATCCCACTGCAGGCTTTGCAGACTCCGCAGGCGTCTGTCTGTGAAGGAAGGTGGACCTGTTCAGCACTGTGGCCTTTTTCTGTCTCTATTCATGGATGTCACCAGGATCTCACCCTCACACCTCTTCATTTATTTTGATTGTTTCTCTAGTAAATCCTCCGCTTTTGATTCTCAGACTGTGGAATCAGCTCTGTGTTGAGTTATTATTCTCTACTGTTTTCTTGTTTTCTAATTCAGTAATTATGCTCTTATTGTTAATTTTTTCTTTGTATTTCCTTAGATCTAATTTGTTATTTCTCTCATTCTTCAGCTGAATGCTTATTTAGTAGTGAAAGTGTTTGAGATTATGATGAATATTCCTAAGGGTGTACCTATACCTGCCTCACACATACCCTGATAGGTGATGCTTTTGTTGTCCCTACTTTCTGGATAGTCTGCAATTTTGTTTTGATTTTCACCTTTATCAGGGGTTTGAATGAATTAAATGAAGGAAAGATCAACTTACTAGGATAAATGTAGTAGCCACTAGTAACTATTTTTCTTCCTTTTAATTACTTTTTGAAACTTCAGTATTGTGTAGAGTTTTTAATACTGACCACCATTTCTTTCCAGCCCTTTGGGCAGGGAACTTGATTTTAGAGAAACAGATAAAATATTGTTCTTTTTTCCAATGTTTTCCCATTTCTCATTGTATGAGCTCTCGATTCCCCCAAAAGTCGTCATTCCCGATCACTCTCACGGCTGCCTATGCATTCACTCACTCTTCAGTCTACCGCAGAGCTACTTTTGGCCTTTGTGCTCCCGTTCATCTAAGTGTGACATGTGCTTTCCAGCACAGAGCTGAGGACGTTTCCTCAGTTCACCTCATGCTGAACTGCCGGAGTTCAGATAGCATAATGGACAAAGAATTTGTCACACTTGAACAGTGAAGAGTGTTGAAAGCAATCACTCTTTAAACACAAGTCACTGTCTTTACCTCTGTGGACTTCAAACGTCTAACAGTGACACACAGATGGATCAGCTGAGCACTTGTGAGAGGTCAGACAGGGCTTTCTGTTAATAAACCAGAAGCCAGTGGCTGTCAAAGCACTGACTGTTTCCAGAGAATGCACTGAATAAAGAGATTAGAGCAAAGAGAGGCAAATCTGTAAGATGTGGGTGCAAAATTAAATAAAATTAAGCCGAATAGTAAACCTGAAGCAGCAGTGACTTCTACTAAGTCACATTATATGCAATTCTCCCGAATGTAGTAAAGATGATTTAGTCTATTGAAATCATCGTCTTCCTTGGTGTGTGATAATTAATATATGAATTCTCCATTTATTTGGTCATCCAATAAGTAAGTGTATGTTAAGGGCTGGGTGTGTAAATAAGATATCAAGTAAATAAATGAATAAGTGTACAGAGTGCCAGGATATTAACTAGGCATCTAAAACTAAACAGTTAATTTTAAATGACAGAAATCATTTTCACAGAGTTTAAAAAGTGAGGTTTTGATGAGCTAAACTGCTTTTGAAATAATCATTTTATCATGGTTAAAAGTGTTTTTAAAATCTCTCTTACTGCGAAATTTGGCAATATGTATCAAAAAAACACTTATGTTCATTCTTCCCAGAGCCTCCAGTGAGAACTCAGTCTGGCTGGAGGCTTGGTGTCCGTCTGTGATACCGTGAGCAGAGGACCCGGTCATGATGGGCCAGACTGTGACCTACAGTTCTGATGTGAGCTAACCCTTGAGTGTTGCCTTAAGCCAGTGAATTTATGGTAATGTGTTATGCAGTGTATTAGTCAGGGTTCTCCAGAAACATAGGGTGTGTGTGTTGTGTGTGTGTGTGTGTGTGTGTAGAGAGACAGAGACAGAGAGACTAACTGTAAGGAACTGGCTCTCATGATTGTGTAGGCTGGCAAGTTCAAATTCTGCAGGGCAGACTGACAGGCTAGAGGGTCAAGGAAGAATTTAGGCTGTAGCTCAAGTCTGAAGACAGTCTGGAGGCACAATTTCTCTTCCCGAGGAGGTCAGTCTTTCCTCTTAAGACTTTCAACTGATTAGATGAGGCCCACCCACATAATGGAGGGCAATCTGCTTACTCAAAGTCCACCAATTTAAATATTAATTGGAGCCCCAAAAATAAATAAATAAACCATCACAGCACTATCTAGAATACTGTTTGACCAAATATATGGGTCCCACAGTGTAGCCGAGTTGATACATAAGATGAACCATCAGACACAGCAGTGGAAAACTAATACAGGAAGTCACTAGGGAACTTCCTGGCACTGCAGTGGTTAGGACTCCACGCTTTCACTGCCACTGGACCAGGTTCAATCCCTGGTGAGGAAACTAAGATCCTGAAAACCGGTGGCACAGCCAAAAACAAAAGGAAGTCACTAAAATATTAGTAATGGTTATCTTTGGGTGGTGGATTTGTAGCTGAATTTTATTTTTTTTAATATTTTTCAACTTTTTCCAAAAGCGTATATTAATGTTAAAAGAAGAGAAGATATTGAAAATCAGTTGTATTGTCTTCTGAGCCCCCTCGTAACCTGTAATTACTGTCTCTCCAATAATAACACTGCATTTAAATGAATCTTCTTGTGTTGTAAAGTTACAATAGTAATGAATTTATGCTCAGTGACTTCATGAGACTTTTCAGCTGCAAGTGGAATTATAATTTTATGTGAATTTTAAAGCCATAAAATGAAATTTATTCCCAGTAGTATTCCCACATTTTGTGTCTCCAAGGCTCATGTTACATGAGACTTACAGTAAGAGATGCTGGTGGAGAGATGCGTGTCATTGGGAGTAGTTGTGGCTTGGTGTTGCCACCAGGGAACCTCTTCCTTGATGGAGTGAAAGGGATGAGCATTTGAGGGTTACTTACCTGGAGTCTCTCTAAAATCACTTCTAAGTCCAACACCACAAGGAGTACTTGGAAAAGGAGCCTCCAACATACCCCTGGTCCAGACAGTCAAGGGCTTTCCCAGCACGGATGCCCCTCTCAGCATCGGGCCCCCTCCCGATATCGGGTGACTTTCAACTGTTGCAGAGTTCCCATACTGAGAGTTTTCCATCTGTCATTTTCCTGCACAGTTGATGTCATAATTCTTCTTTTTTATCTTCTGTGTTTTTCTCTACTTCTTGATTAAATTGAATGACAGTGTATGCTCATTTCTTTTTATTATCCCTGTAATTGTCATCCAGTGAATGTTCAACAAACATTGCTAGCTGACTGGGACCCCATTTATGAACTCTTTGTGGTACAGTTACAATCTGATTTTTATTTCAAATGGAGGTACATTTAGTGATTATCTCCTATCACGACAGGGTAGTAGATTCTACCATTGATTCTTACGTTTGTACAGTGAGTATCAAATAGTTATTAAGTTCAGCATTTGTCATTAAACGTTGCAATAGTCAAAGAACTCTTTCTTCTTAAGTAGCGTGTACCTCTTATTTTATACAGTGGTAGGTAATCAAATATTTAACCTATAAAATCAAGAGTCAGAAAATATAATGGAGTGAGAAAAATGGAAATACGTATTTAACTGCCTCCGTGGTATTTAATCTCAGGTGCTAATAGGGAAAATACTGGAACAAAGGTGGCAATTGCAGGGTAGAACAGAATGTGTTCTCCCTACATACCCCGTCCTCTGCGCACACCAGCTGACGTGGAGTTTATTTATTCGATGTGGTCTCCGTTACCAGACTTCCCTCTAAGTCTCCTGAGAGCACAGAACACGTTATCCTGACACAGAGTAGGTGCTTAATAATATTTGGTGGATGGAATTGCTTATGAGGAAGTTTTAGCTGGGGCCAATTATGTGTGGTTATTAGAGATGATTTTTACTGTAACTTTGTGTCCCATGCAGCTCCTTTGTGAGGCTAATAATTCTCTTTAAAAATTTTTAAAAATTTTAAAATTCTCTTTAAAAAAAATAATTCTCTTTAAAAATTCTCTTTTAAAAAAAATGAAGGTCATACAGAGCCACTGAAGATTTCAAGGAGGCTAGCAGGTTTCTATTCTAGAGAGATCAGTCTGTCTGGGCGGACACAATTAGGTGTCTATCAGGAAATCCAGATGACTTGTCAGGGGCTGCCTTAGTGATGGCAGTCGGGGTGGAGAAAATATGTTGGGAGGTACACATGTTAGGGACAGAGCCGGACACGGGAGCAGGCACAGGCGCACCCCCAAGGCTGTGACTTGGGCGGGGCTGGGGGTGTGAGTCAGTGAGAGGGGGAGGCTGGCAGGAGAAGCAGCCGTCGGGAAGGTGCTGAGTCCAGCCTGGACACACTGAGTCTACAGTGGCGGAGAGGAGTGGCCCCCGCGGTCCTGGTGACCAGGTAAGAGACCAGACCTCCCAGACCCGGTGCTGCCTACCTGCCGAGTGCCCGCTCTCTCTACCTTCTGGGCCTGGTAGAGGGGTGGGCACGGTGGGGACATGTCAGAAAGACACAGACTGAACTGAAGGAGCCCCAGTGGCCAAAACTAGGACAGTTTGAGCCACAGAAGAAATAATAAAGGTATTGGATTGTCATCCACAAAAGAAGCGCCCGTGAGTCCATACTAATATTTGCAAAGCACTGAATACATAAATGACGGGGAAGCAGGATAGTGCTTTCTTGCAGTAGAATTTTTAACATAGGAGGATTAGGGGAAAGAAAAGCATGCCCGGGCCGGCACCACCACGTTAACTGACGCAGCAAGAGCGACCGATGGGCGAGCGAAGGCTCATGTCTGCTTGGCCTCAAGATATCTGCCTACGAGACGTGTATTAGTTATCAAGGGAACAGTAGAAATGTCACAGTGGAGAACCAGAAGGACCCTCCCCCACTTAACCAGGTAATTAGGGTTGCAATCAACCCTCTGAGATGCAAAGACATCATACGCCCTGGATACGATGCACAGAGCAAGCTTCTGAGGGGTTCTCACCAGAAATGCATCACCTCCGTCTGATGATGGAAAACGTCCACACCCCAGGTGAGGGGATAGTTACATAATAAGTGATGAACACTCTTCCAGAGCGTCCGTCATGACAGACAAGGGCGGACAGGCGAGTCGTCACAGGTTGGAGGAGATTCAGGAGCCGGGACAACCAAATGCAGCCTGGGATGGATCCTGGACCATGAACAGATCACTCGTGGGAAAGCTGGTCAAATTCTAATAAGTTCCAATTTCCTGGTGTTTCTGACTATACTACAATTATGTAAGATGTGAACATTAAGGAGAGGTGGGGGAAGGGTGTATGGAAACATTCTGCAATATTCTTGGAACTTTTTGTAGGTTCAAAATTATTGCAAAGCATTGTTTGTAGTTAATGATATGCTGTGGCTGGTAAATGTCACTGAAATCGGGTCTTTCTTCAGCAATTCCGCCACCGTTTACACATCACTGCTTGGAGGTCATGGCTGATCCAGGATCTTTAGCTCTGAAGGTGAAAGGCTCAGGCAAAGTGGGGAATGTGCTGACTGATAAAACCAAAGCGTCCAGGGCTGGAGACACCCTGAGGCCTGCATCCGCAGAGGTCCAGGCAGCAGCCCTGCAGACTCACTCCTGCTTTGCTGTGTGTTTGCTGCATCCAGACCCTCCCAAGCCAGGGAGGGATGGCCACGGCCCATGCAGGCTGGCACTGCCCTGTCCAGTTCAGGGCATCTGTTCATTTGCCGTCAAGCAGATACTGACCGAGCGCCTGTGAGGTGTCAGGCACCGCTCAGGTGCTTTAGAAACACAATGAACAAAACAGACAGAAATCCCAGGCCTCGTGGTTCTTAGTGTGCAACAGAGGAAGACACGCCATTCACGTGATAACTAATCAGTAATAAAGGAGCGAAGGGCCTCGCGTATTAGAGGCGGGAAGTGCCACAGGGAACAATGATCCGAGTCTGGGGGTCTGGTAGACCTGCGAGTGTGGGTATGTGGGTGGCTTGGGGAGGGGGTTACAGTTGAAGTGGCCTGGTCAGGGTGGGCTTCCCGGGAAGGTGACAGCCAGGCGCAGGTGTTGGCATGAGGACCTCTGAGAGGATGTCTGAGTTCCTGGTGGGGAGCGGGGCATGCTGCAGAGTCACGGGAGAAGCAGGGTCCGGTGAGGCTGGAATAAGTCGCCAGGAGGGGAAACGTCGTCAGAGAGGCGAGAGGCGATGGGTTGGGTGGGAGGGCAGGTTAGCGGGGCCCCACCGTCCACACGATCATAAATCCATTGCCGCGTTACTTTGGGGGACAGAGGGAGCCAGTGGTTTGAGCAGACAGGTGAAGTCATCTAATTCATGTCTTAACAGCCTTAAGGAGAAAAGTCACCCATGACCCTGATTAGAAGGGTGAGGCCAACTTTGTCCAGAGCCATCACGGTGGGTGTGGCCACCACTGCGATGGGTGTTACAGGGGTAGAGGGACCAGGCTCAACTGTGAACACACAAGGACAAGCAGGGGTTCCAGCCGGGGAGCAGGGTGGGGTCACGGATGGAAAGTCTCCAAGAGGAAACATCAGGGCTCAGGGATTCTGGCCAAACCCACCTTACAGGATTCTTGCTGCAGGCGGGCAGGTGATCAGACCTCACCTGGAGGAGAGTGGGGCACAGGGAACCCCAATGGAACCGGGAGTGAGCAGATATCGGGTGAGGGATGCTGGCTACTCCGACTTGGCAGGATTCTCCCTAAAATTGGGCTCTTTGGGGGCAGAGTCAGGAGGCCGGGGCTCGGAGGGGCCCAGCTGAAGCCTGTCAAGGAGAAGTTCTTTGTCAGCAGGAACGCTGGCTCCAGGGTGGAAGTTGGCCTGGAGAAGCTGCAAGGACAGAGGCAGGGAGACCAGTCATGCTGCAGTAACCAGCCTTCCTGATTCAGGTGATGGAGGCCACAGCAGGGCAGAAAAAGCCACAGCAAGAAACAGTCAGATTCTGGGTGTGACACAGCAGAATTTCTGAGAAAGTCACCGTCCTCGCAGTAACTGTGCTGGATAATCCAGAAACGATTACGATACAGGTGCTGGACCCGTAGCAGTGCTTCCCGGGGCGGCCAGCTGTTTCCACGGCTGGCTGATTTCACCCATCACTCACAAATTCTCTGGGTTTTCCATTTTCTTCCACACTGCCATTATCTTGCTTCCTTTTGCCAACTGTACGTTGGAGTCATTGAATGTGGACTCTAACTTTTCTTTGATCACCACGATCCAAAGGTATTCAGTTAGCGTCGATTATCATCGTCTGTGTGCAGTCTCTTCCCCCCGAGAGCGTGAGCTCCGTGCACATGCAGGCGAGTTCTGTGTTTCGCGTCTGTGCCCAGTGCGGTGGCACCCAAGAGGTATAGTGGTTAAATACATAGGTAACAAGTTAATCAATGGTAAGGTATTCATCCAGTGTACCAGTTAGCCTGTTAATGGAATTAACTCCCTACGGGACCGCCATTACCTATAAGCCATACAGGTTGGTTAGCCCGACCAGCAGCGCTCGTTTTGTCCCATTTGGTAGGCGTCTTCTGAATGTTTACGTAGCAGGGACTCGGAAAGCTGGTCACTGGACCGCACGCCACCTCAGACGGGCCCCGAGAGTGCCTTTCCTGAAGGCGCAGGTCTGTCTGACCCACACCCCCGATGTCCTGGCCGTTGGTAAAACCGTTGGGCCGGGCGATGACATCAGTATGAGCGTCACGTCACTGATCTGGTGTCCTGTTTCCCCTCCCTCGGATGGGGCACCGAGCCCAGCTCAGGGCTGAACAGTCAATACGTCCTGTCTTGGTGATTATCTGTCTAAGGGACCAGGCCTGGAAAAGGGTGAGGATGCTTCTAAGCCAGGCTGCACGTTCCCTCATTGTTCTCCGGGCAGGATACACCAGTCAATATGTGACCGTTTAATGTTTGATGAGCTCCAGGGCAATGATTACACTCGAGTCTCCTCCGAGAGAAGAGTTCCCGACCCTGCCTCCCCGCCCTACAAGGACCTCAGGGCCCCATTTCTGCATCCCCACCTGCCCTGTGTCAGGGATTCCACAGTCACACGTCACCACTCTCAGCGCTCAGAGCAAAGTTGGCACAGGGGTGCCCGAGATGTTTAAACAACGACCACACCGGTGACCAGACGCTCTGGACTCTGACCGGAGGTGGTCAGCATCTGTGTGGGTTCAGGCTTTCTCTCCAGGAAGCAGGGTTGAGTGAACTGTGCCCTGAGGGCCCAGCTCTAAGTGCTCGGTGGTTGCCCATCACGCAGATACAAACCTCGTCTCCCAGCACCAGCGGAAAGACTTTTCAAGAGTGTGTTTATTATTGTTTGTGGATGAAATAAACATCTAGATTCTCCAAAAGGTCCCTCAGTGGGGTTCCCTCTTCTTCTATCCAAGTAGACCTGCGTTTCTCAAAGTGCGGGCTGGTCCGTAGACCACCTGACATAGAATCACCTAGAATGTTCATTAAAATTTGGATTTGGGGCTGACCCCCCCCTTAAATCCATCTTGGGAACGTGGCCTAGGAATCTGCATTATTGGCAAGCCCCCAGGGGATTGTGATACAGGTTAGCACTTCTGAGACCATTAAATGGATGTTTTCCTGCTGCCCTGACACTAGCCTTTAATATAAACCGGCAACTGTCTGAAATTTTAATAAAGAAAAAAGCTCTGTACTTGCTTAAAAAACCATCTCAAACATAGAAGAAGGTGCGGATGTAAATAGCAATGAAAGGATCTCAGGCCAGAGGAAGGTTCCCCTGCGATGGTCTCGAGAATAGTCGCTGAGCGGAGCCCTTGCCCAGCACTGCCGGAGGGAAGTCTGACGCTCTGTACGGGGCTCGTGGTGTGACGAGGTACATACTGCGGTCGCCTCTGTCTCTGAAGCCCTGGTAAGAGAAGTGGGATTGAGGTCATGGCTCGGCAGCGAGCTTCTCTGAACCTTTGCCGCGGCCTGAGTCACTGAACCGCGTACACGACCCTGAAGTGCGTGGGGCTGGGCTGGTCGTTGTCACAGGGAGAAAGTCTGGGTCAAGCACGTTAGCGACGCACTCAGCCTCACACTGCGAGGGTGGATAGAGGGAAATTCAGACCCCGGACCCAGGTCCCCTGGCTGCAAACCTCTGCTCTTCTCGGCCCGCAGCCCCTCCCTCTTTGCAGGGGTTGGTTGGGGGGCGCACGTTAAGGTGAAGCTGAAAGCCCTCCTTTTGCGTTTGTCTCCGGTCACGTGGATGGTGACGTGCAGGTCCTTTCAGAGTAGAAGGTTTATCACAGCCCGGAGAAGGAAGCCCATTTCCATATTCTCCTGAGGTCTTTTTGTTCACAGCTCAGAAAGCGGATGGTGGCAAGAATTTCTCCTGATTGCACCAATCGGACCGTCTAGTGAGACCAGCCTGTACTTTTTCCATTAGCTTTACAAACTTTCCGCATCCTTGTTTGCCTAAGATGCCGCTTCAGGGTAGGATTTTTCCACTTAGCAATCTGAGACCTTGCGCTCTGCTCCATTTCAGCAACCACCCCCAGCCCCGTGACTTAAAGTTCTCTCATCTAAGGGAGGAAACAAAGCACGAGGCCCTGTGCTGGCTCTGAGGCCCTGGGTCAGTGACGGCGCCAGAACCAAAGCTGGCAGCTCTCTGCTCTGGAGAGAAACCGTTGCACGGTTTTGTATTCTTCTGAAATATTATTTTATCACACAGTTGTAATAATGCATTGCAAATGTTTTTAAATATACGTATCATACTAAAGTAACACGTGCAGGCTTTGGAGGTAGCGATCTTTGTGCAGAATCTGTAGCGCCTGCTCTGGGACCTTTGGGGCCTGGGTCCCCTCTCAGGAAGGATCCCCTTGCCTTCATGAAGTAAGTGGGTTGTCGTCCCTTCCCCAGAGAATCGTAGACAGCCTCAAAGGCGGTGAGCACAATGAAACCGTTTTGTGGTCACCTGTGCGGCCTTGGGGCCTCCCCTCCCCTCTCGGTGATGCCCAGGGCCCGTGAACACACTGTGAACTGGTGGGTGGGGCCTCAGCTTCCTTTGGAAAATTCCTCCCAAATCATCCACGTGAACATACATTTCACTTCAATTGACAAGTGACAGAAAACGAAATATTGTCCTTTTCTCGTCTGATTCCTAACAGCTTTACTAAGATACAGTTTATAGATCATGCCATTCACCCACTTGGCGTATACAGTTCAGTGGCGTGTAGTGTATTCACAGAGGTCCTTGTGATCAACGTCAGGACGTGTCTTCACACGGAAGGAGCCCTGCACCCACCGGCAGTCACTCCCCAGATCCCTCCCCAGCCACAGCCACCAATGTGCTTTGTGTCTCCGCGGGTTTGCCAGTTCTGGATGTTTCATGGACGTGGAATCCTACAGTATGTGCCCTGTGTGTCCAGCTTCCTTCCCTCAGCATGTTTCTAAGGTTCCTCACTTTGTGGTGGGCGTCAGTGCTTCCCCTCTTTTTCTGGCTGAATGATATTCCGTCACATGGCTACGTCACCGTTTATTTATCCATCCGTCCCTTGATGAACATTTAAGTTGTTTCCACTTTGGGGCTCTTAGGAATAATTTTGCTGTGAACATTCTTGCACAGGTTTTTATATGGACGCTTATCTTCATTCTCTCGTTCCTGGGGGTGGAGCTGCAGGGTCATTTGGGAACGTCAGATGTATCCTTTTGAGGAGCTTCCAGACAGTTTTTTTTGTTTGTTTGCTTGTTTTCTGTTTTTTAACCTCTTTATTGGAGTATAATTGCTTTACAATGGTGTGTTAGTTTCTGCTGTATAACAAAGTGAATCAGCTATACGTATACATATATCCCCATATCCCCTCCCTCTTGCGTCTCCCTCCCACCCTCCCTATCCCACCCCTCTACGTGGGCACAAAGCACCGAGCTGATCTCCCTGTGCTATGTGGCTGCTTCCCACTAGCCATCTGTTTTACATTTGGTAGTGTATGTATGTCCATGCCACTCTCTCACTTCGTCCCAGCTTACCCGTCCCCCTCCCTGTGTCCTCAAGTCCATTCTCTACGTCTGCGTCTTTATTCCTGTCCTGCCCCTATGTTCTTCAGAACATTTTTTTTTTTTAGATTCCATATATATGTGTTAGCATACAGTATTTGTTTTTCTCTTTCTGACTTACTTCACTCTGTATGACAGACTCTAGGTCCATCCACCTCACTACAAATAACTCAGTTTCATTCCTTTTTATGGCTGCGTAATATTCCATTGTATATGTGTGCCACATCTTCTTTATCCATTCGTCTGTCGATGGACACTTAGGTTGCCTCCATGTCCTGGCTATTGTGCTCCCAGAATGTTTTTAAACTGGCTGAAACTCATCTTCTTAATAATGTAAATTTTCAATGTATTCTATACCATATTGTGCTGTATGTATAAATATAAATATGTTTGTATAAAATGTATCCCTCATTTTACCTTTTTAATTTTCTTATTTATATCCATTTATGCTTTCATCTCTGAAGGCTTACAGGCACATCATTTTGTAACAAGAGCAGATTTTTTCAGGAACCTTGATACATTTACATCCATTGGTGCTGCTAGAGTGTCATAACATGGAAGATAAATAATTGGAACTTTTCCTTAATCCTTGTCGTTCTTCCTGATTTTTTAATCTCTCTGCTTTCCTTACAGTGGAATCTAGTTCATAATCCTTTGAGCAATAGTGCCACCTTTTCCTTAAAATACATTTCATAAGTTGAACTATAAGGCAATTTGAATGGAGAAGAAGAGGATTTTTCGAAAGACATTGGGTCTCTTTAAATATATCCTTTGGAAAATCGAATTTTATTAAAATTTATGTGCCACCCAGCAAGCTCCTTGAGAACAAGGGCGAGTATTCAGTCATCTTGTTTCTGTCCTTGGCGCCCCATAAATGTGTGTTAGATGAATGACTCATTTTGCTGGGTAAACATATTTGGGGAGAGCATTTTGACACCAAAAAACATCTCCTAAGGGAGGTCGTTCTGCTGTGGTCCTTACTGATGATGTTGGTCTGCAGGCCTCTGGGTTCCTCTCTGTTTATACGGACTCTGCGTACACAGTTCACTAATATTGACCTCTATTTTGTGTCTCTTTGGAAAAATAAATTGTAGTGAAAGATGCTAGCAAATTGAATTTCAAAGAATAAACCTCAGAAATGCTGAATGTCAAAGGTTTAAGTGGATACCTTCTATTCTGGTTACACTCAGCAATTTCTAATACAAATATGGGTAGTAAGGCCAGTTTTGTGATATGTGCCTTAGAGGGTCTTGGGATCAACAGTGTTTTCAGTAAAATGGACCCGAGGAGCCTTTCAGTGGAGCCAGAGGGACCCTGGGGGACGCTGTTCTCTGTAAAAATCCACGTGTGGCTTCAGCTGCCACTTGGAATACTCGGCATCCATGAAACACAGTTGCGTCATCACACAGAGGGCTTAGAGGGTCATAAACTCAACAGCGGGCTCTTTAAATAAGCAGAAAGGACATGTATGAGAAAATAAGGGAGGATCTCCAGCAGGGAAAGAGCCTCACTGGGAACTGCCTTAGTGAAGCCAGTGCCTGCCAGCCCCATTGTGCAGACACCTCTCGGTTTGACACCCCCGGGCTGAACCCCAGCCACATGACCTTGTAAACGAGATACCGCCGTTAGCGTGGACTCTGCTTCATGATCCTGGCTTTCACCCAGGTCTGGGGGAATGCATCTCATCGGAGGAGCATAGGTCATGTGCCCTTCCCCCGGCTCCACGGGAGTCTGAGAAAGGAACTAGTTAACGTGTGTAGTCCTGCAAGAAGAGCCCACCTCTGCCTGTCACAGTGGCGAATTCTCTAAACAAACAACAACAAAAGGACTGAGACGTCTGTGAGCCAAACAGATGACAAAGACCACCACCACATAATGTAAAAATAAAACGCCCCTGGTAGGAGCTCCGGAGACCTAACTCTGCTACAGAAAGCAGCCGTACACTCTGGAGTGTGTTATGTATGTGCTAGATATCTGTGTGAGACATTTATCTGTGAATTCACTGTATATGTATGAGATGTGCACGTGTAGCATGTATACATGTAATTAGACCAACACAAATGGAGAGAGAAATTGTGATGGAAACTGCAACGTTGCTAAGATGTTAATTCTCCGCAGATTGAGGTATCATTTCAGTGCAACCTCAGTCAAAGCCGATGCCATTCAAAGCAGCCTCACTTTTTAGAGAAACGGACAGGAAGGTTCTAAAATGTGTGTGAAAATGCAAAGGACCTTGGAAGAGCCAAAACAATCTTGACAAAGAAGAACAAAGTTAGACAACTCGCACTATCTGATTTTTTCCAGCCCGGGAACCAGCTGCCTCTTCAAGGATCCCTGTTGCCTTTCAGGAGAATGGTGTTTAGAAACCAAGATCTGGGCACTGGATGGGCTCTGGTTTCCTTAGCAGGCAGAGCTGGTATACACGCTTATATCTATAATTATTTACTTAGTCTACCCATCTGCGTCTGTATCAAGCCGAACATGAATTCATACCGATGTCTCTGACTATAATCTAATCCAACATGGTTCATTCTAGCTTTTCTCCCTCCCCTTGCTTATCTGTACAGGACAGGTTTAAATTTCCATTGAGACTTCCTCTTTGAACCAATTCAGAAGACTGATGTTGTTTTGTTTTGTCTTTGTTTTTTCTAGTTGAAACACTCACTTTATGGTCGACTGATTGAAATTTATTGTACTAAGGTGCTGACATACTGAGGTGCTATGCTAGTCAGCAACATTGTTAGCATGTGTCAGACCCTACTGACTAATTCACATAAAGATTTTATTTTATCTTTTGCCACTTTGTCCAAGACAGTAATGATAGCTTTAGTTGATAGATAGCAGGCATGTGAGTATAGCAGGAGATCCAGCTCCTGGGTCTGTTTTATTCATATATTAAAAAAAAGTTTGCAAAGTTGATAAAGGCATTTCATTGATTAATCCTTAAAACAACCGAAACCAAATCCATGCCAAAGTTCCTCAAAAGATATTATCTCTTTCAGACAAATAACCCCATTAAAAATGGGGGTTACTACAAGGAAGTAACTACAAGGAAGGCATAGTTAAGGGGAGGAATATTACCTACATAGTATTATATATCAGCTTTTCAGCATGACGGAGAAAAGGTAGAGTTCCTTCATTTAGAAACTGAGTCTCTTCTTCACATACTCTGCCAAAATACATAGTCTGACCAAAAGATGTAGGAGTCTTGATAATCTGCTCATCTTTCAATCCTTGCTAATAAAGATGAACAAATACTCATCACATGGACATCAAATAGTCTAATCCGATGGACCAAACAGGTCGCTTTTCAGAACCTGTTTTCATATCGAAATTGAGTCACTGCAGACCTAACTTTCAAATATTTGGGCATTTTCCAGAAATCTTTCTGTTATTGATTTCTAGTTTAATTTATTTTGGTCCACGAACATACTTTGTATGATTTCTGTTCTTTCAAATTTGTTAAGCTTTGTTTTATAATATAGTCTATTTTGATGAATGCCCAACGTGCACTCACTTGAGAAGAATACGGATGATGCTGTTGTGGGTTGGAGACCATCTGCCCTTAAGACAGAGAGCTGTTGGTGTCAGAATAGACCGGGGCTTCTCAACCTCAGCACTAGTGATATTTGGGGCCAGACGACTCTTTTCAGTTGACGACTATCTGTGCACCATAGAGTTTTGGTAGCATCTCTGCCTCTGCCCAGCACCCTGCCCCCCAAGTTGTGACAGCAGAATATCTCCAGGCATTTCCAGTTGTCCCGCGGGAGGTGAAATCTCTCAGGATAAGGAAAACTCAAAAAGACAGACTATATCAATGTGACAAAAGAGTGAGTCTAACCATCACAATTTAAAACTTCTGCTCACCAAGAGACTCCAATAAGAAGGGGACAAGGCAAGCCACAAAGTGAAGGAAAACGTTTAAAATGCATATCTGACAAAGGATTTGAATACAGAATGCATAAAGAACTCCCACAAAACAAAGCTATAAAGACAAATAACCCCATTAAAAATGGGGGTCAAAAGTTGAAAAGTCACTTCACAAAAGGAGATGTACAAATAACCAATCATCACATCATTAGTCAGCCAGGAAATGAGGAGTAAACTTTAACGAGACACCACTTCACTTCCAGTACAATGGTTCAGCTTGAGAACAGTGACAACCCAGAATGCCGATGAGCGTGTGGGTGAGGGTTACAGAAAAGAAACTGTCAGCGTTCCCTGAGTCCTGAATATGAGACCTGCGCATTTCACGTGTATCAGTTTGTCTCAATTTATCACCATGTAATGGTATTTATTTTTCTATTCCTTGATTTCTGTTTTAGAAAAAATGATGTTCTTTTGATGACTTCACCTAGGTTTGTTCTTTTCAAAAAAATCAAACGGTTGAAATGTTTCGTTCGGACAAAAATCTGACCCGGAAAAATGAGGGCCCCATCGGAGCAGCCCCCCACCGTCAGCTCCCCCAGGTGTGTCCTAAGACGTTTCTACCGAACTCCCAGACATTGTGCATTAGGAACACCTACGCTCCCGTCTGCGTCCCCGACACCACGACCCTGAGCACACCTCCGTTGTAGCACTGCCAGATGTAAGAAAGACAAACAGTGAAATTTGAGTTTCAGGTCAACAGTGCATTTTTTTAGTATAGGGATGTCCCATTTGAGACACGTTTG
Organism: Pseudorca crassidens; assembly: GCF_039906515.1. Taxonomy (NCBI): domain Eukaryota; kingdom Metazoa; phylum Chordata; class Mammalia; order Artiodactyla; family Delphinidae; genus Pseudorca; species Pseudorca crassidens. Next base: position 27,281,746 of record NC_090316.1, read on the forward strand.
GAACATACTGATATTAAGAGGTACTTGCTGTTCCTCTGAACTTCGAACTCAACTGGGTGCCCTGCATTTTTATCCGGCAGTTATTCCTCCATCTTTGCTGTCTTCCGTGCCTGACGCTTTTCCTAGCACCCGCTCGAGGAAATCTGCAGAATTTAGTGGGAAGGTACAAAGGCCTTACCGTGCAGGGGGTGCTGGCCAGTATAATAATACACGTGAGGAACAGAGGAGCAGAATCAGAGCGGCAGGTGCAAACGGTCGAGCGAGGCATGAGGGGAAAGTGCAGGACGCGAGGGCAGCCTCCGCAGAGTATAGGAAGTTCACGGACTCCGGGCTGCAAATGAACCCCGGACGTCAGCCACCTCCTCTCCGGATGCGTTTCCAGCCACGTGACGTGAGCGATTCCTCCGTGAGCCCCGCCAGCCTTCAAGTCAGGTGAAGGAACCTGATTCTGAGCCTGTTTCCTGACCCGTTTCAGAAGCCTCCATAGAGGCGGGAAGGTCTCAGCTGTCCCCAGGCCCCGAGTGCCAGGTCCTCCAGTGTCACTTTTAGGGTCTGAGCGCTTGCGTTGTCACCAACAGACACCCCGGCCCAGCATGGTGTAATTAGGGCACAAGCACACCTTCATCTCCTGCGACTGCAATTAAAGCTTAAAGGACCCTTTTAGTCTAAATATGGAAATAATCTGGAAAAAAAATTTTTCTGAAATCACTTAATTGCAAGCTTATGTGACATGTGTGCTGAAAGACATTAGAATAATTTCCATTTTGTAGGAGGAGTAGCACACACACATCTATATCACACACACACACACACACACACTTTCTCACACCCCTATCTGTAATGATGTTTAGAATGTTCCATTCTCCATGTAATGCAGTGAAGACAGTGGTCATATATGCATGCCATTCCAGTCAGATTCCATTTATAAAGATGTAAAGTTGCCCTCTGTATCTAGAATAAACACATTTAGTTTGAAAAAAAATTGTTTTCTTTTATTTCTCCTTCATACAACCTACTTAGAGTCTTTACTGTTTTTCTGAGGTGACAAAAAGAGAATTGTTTATTTTGTCTAAATATTCAAGCATATCCACGTGGATCTGAATAGCTGAATACAGAGGCCTGGCGTGTATTTTGTTACGTGAATTTGTTTTTATAGTGATCCGGAGTCACAGAAGAGGTTTGTGAGCCTGTGATCCAGCAAACCACTCTGACACAGTTTGCAGAGGGAAAGGAAGAAGTAGAAAACTAGGAAACCTCTTTTATACGACGCCTTTTCACTCTTACAGCTTTCCAAAATAGGTTTCCAATCTCATTTACGCACATATGACTGTCTAACGTGGGCATCATGTGAAAGGGAAAAAAACTGGAAAAAAATGTTTCATGTTAGTTTAGAAAACGTTCTATGGTTTCCTCTTAAGAATTTCTGAGCCACCGGAAAGTCTATACATGAAGATGTATTTCCACGCCTGACAACTGGGATGTCGAAGTAGGAGGGAATAACTGAGGGGCTTCAAGGGAGCTTCAGAGTGGTATCAACTCCCGAAGACGGATTTCTGAAGAGCAGAACTCCGTCGTCAGGAATTGAGGGAGAGGGACAGGTCCTGGGGTCCCGGCCCCGGTTCCAGTGGGTCCCGGCAGCCTTGCCCCTCCACCGTCGACTCTCCTCCCCGTCTCAGCTCCTGATGTATCTGGGGTCTGGGATTCCTGAGGCTCGCTGGCCTTCCTGGGCAGTATTAGAAGATGCCAAGCTATTACAATGTTGAAAGTGCTATGAACCCTAATGAGGCACAGTTGGGTTTATTTTTGACTGTGTAAAACATTTGGTGATAGAGGACCAGACCTCCTGGGCCGTCTGCTCCTGTGACCCAGCAGCCGCAATCTTGGGGCTAAAAGCGTGAATTTCGGAGCCAGGCTGCCCGGCCCCGGAGTGTAGCTCTGCGTTCGCCCCGGGGGCACCTGGGCAAGGTGCGCCTCGGTCTGCCTGTTTGCACAATGAGGCCCTACTGTGTGGGGTTCCCGCGAGCGCTGAATGGGTTGGTACCGGGTCAGAAGCTTGCAGGGATCCAGCATAACAGTGTATAGCAAACGTTAACTGCTGTGAGTCTGGAAAAGAAAACCACCTGCTTAGCTTTCTATAGCGGAAGCTCTTCTTTAAGGGGCTACCCTGTGTTGGAATAAGGAGATGGTTGGGAGGTTTTTAAAATGTATTTGAAACGTAGAATCACAAATACATGGAATCGTGTGTGGGTCCCACCCAGCCACCACCAAAGGGGCATTTGCTGTAGTTCTGAGTCAGCCCCCGGCTCACGGCGCCAGGCTGTGGGCTGGAAATCTGGATACAGAGATCAAAAAGACACAGCCCTTCTCTTAAGGATTCTCAGAACTTCAATTTGAGAATGTTGAAATGGTGAAGAGCGGTGTTGATCAGCAGGGAAAGCTCTTCTATTGGAAGGAAGGAAGCTAAAAGTGCTAACAGGTAGAAATCGTAGTGTGAGGTCAGCGATTCAAGGAAACAGAAGGAGAGGGGAACCCAGAAGGGTTTCATTTTTGCAAACACAGACATGAGGCCGAGAGCCTGAGGGTCCGGGCAGCACACCTCCACACACACCACCGAGGCCGCGATGCTTAGGCCCCTGCAGGTGACCTTGGACTAAACACAGTGCAGGTGAGGCTGACGAGGTCACGTCCAAGCTAGCCTGCGCCCCACGTGGCGGCCGTGGGCGCTGTGGGTGGTCGCACACCTGCCTGCTTCCAGCTGCGGGCCCACGGAGGCGCAAAGGGACCCGCGGCTGTGCTGGTGCAGACCCCGGCCCGGAGCAGCGGGGCTGACGAGGACGTGGGCAGGGGTTTGCACCCTTTACGAGCCAAGGGCAGAGCTGGCTCCACACTCACTTCTCTCCCATTCCCTTTCCTTTCTTTTCTTTTTTTCCCTTTGTTTTTTTGTTTTGAGTAGAGAGAAGGAAGGTAGGAGCTGGAATATGTTATACACCTGGTTTTAAAACAAAAATTATTATTATAAGTTATGATATAAATTATATTCTATTAATATCTAAAAATACATATTATTAATTTTACCCAAAGTAATGACTTTATAAGAAATGGGCTTTGCTTAATCAGAACTTTTCATTGAGCCCATTTTTTTCTCTTCTGCCCCATTGCTAAAGAAGTAAGGCACAGAGAAAACAATTTACATCAAGAATTTACTTTGAAAAACAAGGGAACATTCTTCAGCCGAATACAGAGTCAGAATTAGCAACCTGACACTTATACACATCTTTATACACAGGCCTGGGCCCTGATCCTATTTCATGTTCCCATTGTGATCTGCAATACGAAGGAAGAATAAACTCATTATCTGTGTCCACATTATTGCAGGTTGGGGTCAAATAAGAGGAATTCTTACTATATTGTGGAAAGTCTGTCCCCAAAACCTGAAAGGAGTTCGGTTAGTCAGAAACGTAAGCTAAGCCGCACCTTCTACATGCCAGACACCCTCAAGGTTTCCCCGTACTTCTGACATTTTGCAAAATAACAAGAAGGGATACCCGAGGAAATAGATTTTTAAAGTTGTCTGAGAGAAGATGATCATTATGATAACAAAGTACGGATGTGATTTCTCAGTCTGCTCTCTGCCTGTATTGCGTGATCTGCACAACTTCTCATACGTTAAAACTGAAGGCAAGCCTTTGATTTTTTTTTCTTTTATTTTTCTGAGTGTGTACCATGATTTTTATGAGACTCATGGTTTTTTGGCCCCAATTCGCTCTTATGGTGTGTGAGTTACCTGTGCTTTCAGCCCTTTTTTATTCTATGTGGAGCGATCCTAACGTCACTACCTGATCATAAAAAGTCAGGTTTCAAAGCAACTTTGCAAATAGACTCCCCTATTGCTTTGGAGGAAATCGCGTCTGTGCGAGTGTCTTTCAGGCGTGTTTACGTGCGGCAAAGGTGTGTCCACCGCAGGACGAAGTTTGGTAACAGCCTCCGGGCGGTGCTCGCACAGGCCCTGCGGCGATGCTCACGGAAGCCTCTTCTCTTCTCTCCGTGTCTTTCCTGTAGCCAGAGCTACCTGCAAGCTGCCAGTGACGGGCCTGCCGGCCACAGCCTGGACCCCTCTGCCAACTACAGCTCCCCGAAATTCCGCTCCCGGAACCAGAGCTACATGCGGGCCGTCAGCACCCTCAGCCAGGCCAGCTGCGTCAGCCAGGTGGGGTCCCTCCGCCCTCCCACCCCGCCCTGAGTCGGCCCCTGCCAGGGCCGCAGGCCGCGAGCGGACGCACATTCCAGCCTGGAGTCATCCTGGCCTGGTTGCGCCCCCGGGAACATTATAAGGTTAATTGCGGGGGGCAGGGGCTGCATTTATGGCTCTGTCATTCTTTCTCCCACCTGCTCTGAGCCGGGGTGGCTGACTAGCTGGCCATCTTGGCCTCCGTCCCCACCGTCCCCTCCGTGCTGAGCGGCCTCCTTCCCTGTGTCACGCCCCCCATGTGGAGGGTCTGGGTCCCACCCCGAGGGGACATGCAGGGTCTCCCAGCGCCAGCTGCCCAAGTTTGCTGGTGTTTCTGGGGACAGACACCCTCTCAGCTCCAGGAAAGCCGGCAAGGTCACACCCTCCCTTATGCTTTGAAGATGCCAGGTGGCAGGTGTGTCCAAACCTTCCCCTTGGCTTCTTACTGCTTGAGCGAGACGGAGGCCCCAGATGGAAGAGGAGGACCTGCCGGGGGGCCTCGCCGCGTCCCTACAGACCTTCTCCCTCTTCCCCATTGGACCCGGCCCTCCTCACCCCTCACATCCTAGTCGCCGCTTCGTACACGCCGCTGCCTGCTTCTCAGTGTGCCTATGACCCAACGTATGGCTAGTGCGATGGAATATTTTCAGTGTCGCCCTGGGATTCACAGTGTGGCCATTGTCATGGGAGCGGGCAAGCTCTGGGGACGGGACAGCTACGCCCACTCCCTGGGCGGGAAGACAAAACGGTCCCGAGGGGCTTCGCTGGTGGCGCAGTGCTTGGGAGTCCGCCTGCCGGTGCAGGAGACACGGGTTCGTGCCCTGGTCCGGGAAGATCCCACATGCCGCGGAGCGGCTGGGCCCGTGAGCCATGGCCGCTGAGCCTGCGCGTCCGGAGCCTGTGCTCCGCAACGGGAGAGGCCACAACAGTGAGAGGCCCGTGTACCGCCAAAAAAAAAAAAAAGGTCCCGAGGCCGAGGGCGTGAGGGAGGCTCTGAGCTGCTCCTGTTGCCCCTGGGGCGGCGTCTGTGCTGAGGCTCCGCCTGGCCGAATCTCCTGAGGTCACGGTCCCTAGACAGTCTGCGTTTACTTTGTTTCTGCTCATCTGCCATTCGGATAATTCTGCCGATGCTCCCTTTTCCCAGGAACCCGGGAGGCTCCGGGCTGCGGCGGATGCTTTGTTGCACATCAGGACGGGTGCCGGGGCAGGGGGATGTCATGAGACCCGCACGGGGGCAGGGGGGCCCCCTGCATCCTCACTCACTGAAGGAAGGACGTTTGTCTTCCTCCGTGTCAGGTCCTGCCGTCGTCTCTTATCTTTTTCTCATCTTTGAAAAGCTGTTTCCGTGTGATCATAGCTTCTCTCTGTCATGCATCCTTTTTAAAAAAAAATTATGGTAAAATATACATAACATAAAATTTACCATCTTAACCGCTCTTCAGTGTCCAGTTCCGTGGCATTAAGTACATTCACATTGTTGGGCAAACACCACCATCATCTGCAGAACTTTCTCATCTTCCCAAACTGACACTGTCCCCACTGAACGCTGACTCCCCTTTCCCCTCCCCCAGCCCCTGCCCCACCGTCTACTTTCTGTCTCTGGATCTGAGTCCTCCAGGGACCCATGAGTGACTCATACAGTGTGTGTCCTTCTGTGTCTAGTTTATTTCACTTTCCCCCAGGTCCATCCATGCGGTCGCCTGTTTCAGAATTTGCTTCCTTTTTAAGGTTGAATTATGTTCCATTGTGTGAATGGACCACATCGTGTTTGTCCATCAACAGACACTTGGGTTGCTTCCCCCTCTTGGCTACTGTGAGTAACACGGCTGTGAACACGGGTGTACAAGTGTCTGTTCACGTCCCTACTTTCAGTTCTTGTGCATGTATACCCAAGAGTGGCATTGCTGCATCAGACAGGAGTTCTAGTTTCAACCTTCTGAGGAAACTGTATATGGTTTGTCACAGCGGCTGCCCCATTTTTCACCCCTAGCAGCTGTGCACACGGTCCCAGGGCCCCCATACCCTCACCGTCATGCTTGCTCTGGAATTGTCATCTATCCTGACGCCCGAGGAGCCCGCCCCCAGCTGTATGTCGACCTCTCTGCTACCAACGGGACAGTCACCTTTCTCACCATCTTCCCAATTTTCTCTTCTTTGGTTTCTCGGTGCCGACATTCTCCAGAAGCACTTTAAGTGCTTTTCTGCGTTTATAGTTCACAAAAGAAATCGGTTGCTTCAGCCCACACTGGTTATTTACCACACTGGCTTAACGTCCTCCTGGGACATTTCCAGTGGGCCCAAGCTGTCGTTTGAGTTGCCAAGCAAAATACCCACTTTTCCAAATCTCCCTCAAGCTAGTGAACGAATCAGCTCTCAGAGAACAGGTCATTTCAGTTACTGTCTAGACCAGTTTGAGATCCTTCTCAACTACTTGTTTGGGTGAAAAAAAAGTCCCCTTCATTTCTAGAACCTCACTGATCAGTTTTATAGCTGGAAGCAGTGGCCGAATGGTCCTCACGGAAATGTCCATCACTCGTTTGTGAAATGCACATACAAGGTTGATAGTGTCTCTTCCCGATGGAGAAGCTCCTGGGCGCAGGCGGGTTTGCGGAAAGGGAGGGATCCACCGAAATCCTGCGTCCTGGAGCTGATGGACGCTGGCAGCATGACTGTTTCTGGCTTTTTCAGGTTGTCTAATGTGGATCTTTGACGTAAATGACATAACACAATCTGAGCCTTTTTGATATAATTCCACATAAGGGAAAACTTAGATTGAAAGGAAGTTGTACTCCAGAAAATGTCATATTTCAGACCAGTGCGAGTGTTTCAGATGCATTTCCCTCACTAGGCACCCAAGGCAATCGTGGTGGGGTGTCGTCATTTGTCTTTGCCCTGAATTTGTGTGTCTCTTTCCGACGTCAGACACCCTCAGACCATTCGGGTGATGCAGTTGTCCATTAATTTTTCTCTGGTCTTTTCTGACTGAACAACCTGAAGATTCTCTTTCTTACCCTGGGCTTCGGGCCAGCAGTCCCACCTTTAAATCCCCCTCAGCGCCTTCCTCCATGGGCTGTTCTCACTGGGATTTGTCCAGTGAAAGGAAAGGAGCCATTATTCTAGCTCCTGAATAATCTCAGGTAGAAGCAGGGGAGTCAGGTAAAGCACCTCAGGTGGAAGCAGGGGATTCAGGTAGAGCATCTCAGGTAGAAGCAGGGGATTCAGGTAGAGCATCTCAGGTAGAAGCAGGGGAGTCAGGTAGAGCATCTCAGGTGGAAGCAGGGGATTCAGGTAGAGCATCTCAGGTAGAAGCAGGGGAGTCAGGTAGAGCATCTCAGGTGGAAGCAGGGGATTCAGGTAGAGCATCTCAGGTGGAAGCAGGGGATTCAGGTAGAGCATCTCAGGTGGAAGCAGGGGATTCAGGTAGAGCATCTCAGGTGGAAGCAGGGGATTCAGGTAGAGCATCTCAGGTGGAAGCAGGGGATTCAGGTAGAGCATCTCAGGTGGAAGCAGGGGATTCAGGTAGAGCATCTCAGGTAGAAGCAGGGGAGTCAGGTAGAGCATCTCAGGTAGAAGCCAGGACACATACCCAAGTCTGCAGTTAGAGGTGGGCAGAAGGTGTCTTCCCTATTGAAGGGGAAATCTGACGCTTTTACCTGCTTTTACTCTGTGAACAATTAGAGGAAAAGGATTAATTTGGTGTTTAAAACAATACTTTTTTATTTACCTGTCAACATAACCGGGGGTGTTCAGGAAGTTGTGGGTGACATTTCAAGCAGTGGGATGAATGGCTAATGGACGTGCTGGGCTGAGACGGTGACCAGGTCATGGCAGCTGTAAGGACACGGCTGGGAGGGGTGACTGGGTGCTGGGGAGCAGAGGGGGTCAGAGGGCAGAGTCTGCCTGCGCAGGGAGACCAGCCCAGGTTTCCGGGCCCCTCCACGAGCCCCGTCTGTGGCCTCTGCCTGAGCCCTGATTCCACTCACACCTTCCCACGCCCCCCAGAGCCTCAGCCCTCCCGTGTCAGGGTCACCGCAAGCATCCCCACACACGTTTCCGTGTTAACATGTACGGTGCCCCCCAGGGGGTGGGCCCTAAATACAGGAGCAATGAGGGCGGGGCCGTTCATCCAAGTCCCCTCCAACCACGGGGCAAACACCAGCCACCCAGGCCCACCCCCGCCTCTGCCCACGAACCCTGGACCTGGGAGCAGCTGCACGTCACCTGCCCAACTGGGGCTTTTCGTTGTTAAAATTCCCATCCCTCCCCCACCCCGTGCTCTTTAACCTTTCCTTAATGTTCTATGTCACTTTGTTGGGTTTCCATTTAAAACCTGTAGACTTGGCTCCTGGGAAACACACGAAGTGTTACCACCTAGAAACCTCAGAAGGCATGTCCCGCCATCAGCTGCACACACGGAGGCCCTCAGCTCACCCGACGGTCGGGCCCCTGTGTGCACACCTCCTACGACCCCTCCACTAGTCAAAGCCTGATCATTTCTTTTTGAAATACAGTTGGAACGTTTAGGTTCCCAGGGTGACTCTCTACCTGGAAATTAAATCTCAGGCTTGAAAATAATGCCTTTACCTGCGGAACCATCAAACAAAGCGCAGGCACTACCATCCCAGACTGAAGGAAGGAAACGGCATCGCCGGAGTTCAGGTGATACCCGTGCTGTGTGTACCCAGCGGCACCGTCCCGGACACGGGCCTGTGCTGCTCTCCTGGGACAAGGATGTGAGCGCATTGCCGAGCTGGGCGCTAGTTTCCAGGACGCTGAGAGGAAGCAGCGTGAGATAGCTTGAGCCGTTTCCATGAGTCTCGCGGGTATGGCCTCCACGCCTGGGGTTGTCTGAGCTGTAAACAGTCCAGGACGCGAAGGCATCACCTGGAAACGGAGAAAGAGGGAAGACTAACGTTGTGAACAGCGTGCGAAACTCTTAAGCTCCCTGTCTCTCTTGCGCTGGTAGTAACTACCAGCCATGCTTTAAAGTTCTGCTTCGGGGTCCACAGGCTTTCAAGGACATCTTGGGAGTTGGCAGTTTTCCTTAGTGTTTTGTAAGAAATAACACAGTAAGCTGTTTCCCAAGCGTAACGATTCCCAGTGCTGATTTCACATTAATTATGCTGAAAATGGAAGATGGTAAGTGAAGGTGGGGGTGACCTGTGCTCTGTTTTCTTCTGCGACGTGGCCGTGATGACCTTGGCTGGGTCTCGCCGTCACCCGGGCTGTCGGTCATTGCAGATGAGCGAGGCGGACGTCAATGGGCAGCTCGAGTCGGTGTGTGAATCCGTCTTCAGTGAAGTGGAGTCTCAGGCCATGGACGCCCTGGACCTCCCGGGAGGCTTCCGCACGCGGAGTCACAGTTACCTCCGAGCCATTCAAGCTGGTTACTCCCAAGATGATGAACGTATCCCCATGGTGATTCCCTCTGACGTCAGCTCAACTGCTAGACCCTCGGCAGGTAAGGCACACCCTCTGACCCTCCGGGGACACGTACAGGCATGTACCACCTCTGTCCTGCGAGGAGTGGGTGTAAGTCACCCTGCAAATGTTTGGACACTTCCCAGTTACGCTTGGGACATGCTCCTGTTTGCAATGGCGTGTCGAAACATTTCTTTCATAGATAACCTTTCTTCTTCTTACGATGAAATCTGTTGCTTGTCAGGGCACTTTACAATCCTCAAGGACAGTCTTCATAAAGTTTTATATAGGAAAATTTGGATGGTGATTGTGTTTCAAATACCAAAGATTAACAGATTGCAGGAAAGCCTCAGCTGACGTGCGATGACTCCTAGGGTCCTTCGGCGCGGGTCCAGCCTGAGTCTCTGTGGCCTGGTGAGGAAATCCATAACCACGATTCAGTGCCGCAGAGCAAATCGATTGTTAATGTAAATTCACTCGTCTCGGGGCTGTGCAGGTTCAAGGTCACGGTTTCCTTCGGTTCTTAGGGAAAACCACGTCCACCCCTTTGAAAATTTACCACCTAAACTAAATATCACTGCACTGTGGTTATTTATACAACACAGTGAATAAGCATGGCCTGGGACACCCCTAAAACAGTCAGCGTCAGAGTTGCCGAGCCGTGTAGAAAGGCCGAGCCGAGCAGCCCAGGCACAAGCAGGGATGCGAAGAGCGTGAGATCTGGACCTGCGGTCGTGTGGGGTAGGGGGAACCGGGGTAGTTCTGGGAAGGACTGGAGAGAAGCCGGCTCAGGTGACAGCACTGGGGACCAGAGCGGGGGAGGGCCCGTGTCACCACGCCATGGACGGAGCTGCATGTGTCTGAAGCCAAGACAGTGAGCGCGACTTTGGGGCGACTGCGGGTAATGACAAGTGCAGGCCTCAGGCCGCTGCTGTAAACCTCTGCTGCCCCACGCAGCGCCTGTAGGTGGGACGCACGGCGAACCAGGTTCAAACCCGCTCCATCATCCCTCTAAGACCTTGGGCAGGTTAGCTTGTCAGATTCTCGGCTGTCCGTGGTGTCCAAGAGAAGTGGTAGCTCTGAGTAACTGATTAGTCAGCCCGAGGATTAGTGAGCAGAGTGCTGTGGGCCTCGGTGACCTTTTTATGTTGTCCTGTGGCCCGGGGTGGAGGTGGTGATGCCCTCTGACAGCTGAGCCCCGGGCCTTCCTTCCGAAGAAACGCCGGGAGTCACCGTGGGTGCTGTTCAGGAAGCCCGGCCCTGCGGGAGCCACGCGGGGCTGTCAGGGGCTTGCGGGTGGCAGGACTGCACCCCTTGGGGACCCTGTTGTCCATGAAGTCGGGGACCGCCCCTCGTAGGGGTGGAAAAAAATGTGGAAAATGAGCAAACTTAGGGAAGCAACAAGCCTTACCGTCCTTGCAGTTTATAAAAACACACTTAAGGGGTAATTACTGATATAGTCACCCGTATTCACTGAGTGTCTCCTGTGAGCAAGTGACAATTAAGCTCTCCTGGCCTTCAGAAATGCTTTGAAACAATAATTACCTAGTGGGAAATGACTTTATTGTTTATAGAGCTGTCATTCCGGGGAGAATAAAAATAAAACAGGTTTCATAGAGGTAATACAAGAACCAGTGCAGAGCTCAGACTACAATTCTGATTTATGTACATATCATTTTACCAAGTACATTTTTGTATTCCCAACATGTATGCACCAAAGAAAAATCCCATAATGCTTCTCTTCAAAGTTTCTCCTGGATCTTGGCCTAGTAATGGAGTCACGGTTTCCTCAAGACTGTGGTAGAGCCAGAGAGCAGGCGTGCCTTCCAGAGTTAGGGAATGGTCTGGGAAGTAAGAGAAGAGATGGAAAACCTTAGGAGAAATATCGAGTTGCCTTGAAATAATTGAGATATCGAATTACAAGTTGCCTTTTTGAAGAAATGTAGGTGCAGATGGATCCTTAATTCCTCCCTTCCCTGTTTTACTGTAAGCATTGTAAACTGAATATTTATATTTCTTTCCTAAATAGAATTGAGATGGCATGCAACAGTAGCCTACTTAATAAGACTGTGAAAAATACCAAAGAAATGAGAAACCTCTGTCTGGAGAAACGTAGAAAAACAAAAGCATGCAAGTGAACAGAATGTAAATGCCCACTTTCTATTAAAGCTGAACTTCCAGTTAGATTCAGAGTCTCCTGTCAGAGAGGCAAAAACAGGGTTTCAATGGTTTTGTGTCAAAATACTGCTTGGAAGATCATATAACATTTAATAGCTATCCTTGGTTGACGTGTGCGTATGTGTGGAGAGAGAGAGAGATTATTTTGACACATTGATTTTCTTTCATACTTCTAAAATTAGCTTTTGAAAATAATTCCAAAAAAACATTATTTGCAAAGACATTCCCGGTGATTATTTTGAAGAATAAGATTTATTTAAATGTTTCTTTTTGAGCTTGAAACATGCAAATTGGTGTTCTTTTGTTGTCTCACCTATATGAATGCAAACATGTAGTATTAATATTCTTCTAATAATAATTAAATACCAACCATATGCATGAAAGCCTCATTAAGAGCTTTAGGATATGTACTAGGCGTTCTATTTTCTTTATTTTTTAAATTTTTTTATATAGCAGGTTCTTATTAGTTATCTGTTTTATACACATCAGTGTCTACATGTCAATCCCAATCTCCCAATTCATCCCACCACCACCATACCCCTGCCACTTCCCCCCTTGGTGTCCATACGTTTGTTCTCTACATCTGTGTCTCTGTTTCTGCCTTGCAAACTGGTTCATCTGTACCATTTTTCTGGGTTCCACATATATGCGTTAATATATGATATTTATTTTTCTCTTTCTGACTTACTTCACTCTGTATGACAGACTCTAGGTCCATCCACGTCTCTACAAATGACCCAATTTTGTTCCTTTTTATGGCTGAGTAATATTCCATTGTATATACGTACCACATCTTCTTTATCCATTCGTCTGTCGATGGGCATTTAGGTTGCTTCCATGACCTGGCTATTGCAAATCATGCTGCAATGAACATTGGGGGGCGCATGTGTCTTTTTGAATTATGGTTTTCTCAGGGTATATACCCCGTAGTGGGATTGCTGGGTCATATGGTTGCTCTATTTTTAGCTTTTTAAGGAACCTCCATACTGTTCTCCATAGTGGCTGTGTCAATCTACATTCCCACCAACAGTGCAAGAGGGTTCCCTTTCCTCCACACCCTCTCCAGCGTTTGTTGTTTGTAGATCTTCTGATGCTAGGCATTCTATTTTCAACCCTGCCAGGTTCATGCTGCTAGTAAATGTTTTGCTTGTTTGGGGGGCTTGAGTTCACCGGTTTTTCCCTCAACTCTTCAAGGCGGTGGTGATTCAGCTGAAACAGACGCTTGCGATCTAATCTCCAGGGAGCTGAAATAGGACCAGAATCCACTGCTCAGCCCTGGGACCTGCAACCGTGGGCGTATCTCCATCCCACTATTTCTCTTGTTACGAAAAAACCCACTTGCTGATTAGGGTCCTCTCGCTAAATGAAGTGGCTTTGGAAACATCTACTTTCATTTCACACATGGTTTCTTTCTCATCTGTGAAATGATTTATCAGATAGATTTACTTGTCTAAATATGCATTTCACCCGATTTTCCTAGGGGGAGAAGGTTATTGATATCATGGAGGAAAATTCTATAAAATTAGATTATACTGATTTTCCTCTGGGTCAAAAATTGTCTCAGCATATGTCAGAACTGATTCCAGAAGTCGTTACAAGGAAGAGAAAATCCATTCAGAGCACGACAGAGGAAACAGCCATAAACCTTGTTTTATTTGGTTGTTTCTGTTTCTATGGTACCTTGTCCCTGAAGCACACATCATGATTTCCAGTTCCCAAGACAGTCTCCATCGTGTGCAGTCAGGCACCTTCCTAAGCTCTGGCCACGTGACTCCAGCCTGTTCCCCCATGACGTCCCCTCCAACTCCCACCCTCCTTCCTTCCTCGAGCCAGGACCCTTGGGGATTCCATGGGGCCATCACGACAGCAGGAGTGATCAGTCACTATAAGAAATAACTGTTTAACTTGTGGAGAAGTGAACCAGTCAGATTTAACATTTAACATCCTACGCCCTGAATAATCAGTGATTCAATAAATGAACTCACGCTCGCATAAAGAAACGGATGGATGATGAATCATTCAGCTGGATTTTAGGATCCTGCCGAGATCCAAGCGCTGTGGGGCCGACCCCTCAGGCCTCCCAGGCAGCCCGCCCCCTGCACCTGCGTCCCCCTCTTTGCTGCGCACCTGGCCGTGCTTACCTGGAGCTCTGCTTAGCCCTCCAGCTGGTCCCCTAAGTGCCTTCTCACCCACCCTCCACCCAACTTTCTGAAAATTCATCCTGGTCCAGCACTGCCCACCTGGGACCCCCATGGTTTCGTGGTTTCCATGAGCCGAGACGACAGTGTCTGCACTCAGTGTGTGACCTGGATGACCCGGCCCGGCCCCCAGCTGCCCTCTCACCCCCTCGCCTGGCACTCACCCCTCCTCACAGTCTCTCACTTCTGGGCTTTGGCATATCCTATTTGCTGAGACCAAAATTTGCTTTTTCGGATTTTTTTTTTTTTTTTTGCCTAATTCTTAGCTATGCTTTCAGAGTCAACCCAGGAATCATTTCCTCCAGGAAGCCTTCACTGATTTGCTCTTCATCTAATTCCTTCCCTCCTATCCCCCATCAGATGCGTTCCAACAAAAGTACATATTTACTAAAACAAAAAAATCCTAACTTTCATTTATGTTTAAAATGTACTGGGAATTCCCTGGCAGTCCAGTGGTTAGGACTCCACACTTTCACTGACGAGGGCCCGGCTTCAATGCCTGGTCGGGGAACTAAGATCCCACAAGCCGTGAGCTTGGCCACAAAAAAATTAAAAATTAAAAAAATGTACTTCCCTTTTAAAGATATAGAGATATGAGATGGCAAAACATTTAGGCTACGGTAGCAAATTATATTCACTATTTGCGTATACTTACATCCTCTCATAAATATGTTTAGAAAGCATCGATACTATGGCTTTTATTTCTTACAATATGTTAGTTAAAAAGCAAGTTATTTAAATTCACAAAATTATAAAATATTAAATTAAAGCAAGTTATTAAAGCAAGTTATTTAAATTCACAAAATTATAAAATATTCTAAGAACTTCGAAAAGAAAATAATTTTGCTCTCAGGAAGAAAGAGTGTAGCAATGCTTTTCAACCAAATCACTCGCCGTCAGGATTTAGTTTTCTTGCGATGAGGTAGAAAAGAATTAACATTGGAAATCAGAGAAATGTGTCCATAAAGTCCTGTATGTACACAGAGTTTATTGATTATCTGGACTTAATAATTTTCCATACATTATCTTTAAAATGCACTAAAAAATATAATGCACTTGTTACTTTTGCAACTTCAGATTTTTCTTCTTTGCTTATGGTTTCCAAGAAACACTTCGACAATTTAATGTGGTGTATTTGGACTTACACAAAATGGTTTCCTGTTAGGTATTTCTATTTTCTGGAGAATTCGCCTTTAAGAAAAATTATCCTTTGAAGCATCGTTCAGAAAGGGAAGAGGAGACTGCCTGAAGCCTGTTTGTCTTATGCTATCACTGTCTTTCCCATTCTGTTTGCCAGTGGTTGGTTGATGTTTGCTTTGGACTAGTGGTTGAGGACTAAGGCGTTTCCAACTGAGGAACGTTGGAAAATTCTGTGTGTGATACCGGTGATGGTTAAGCTTATGTGTCAACTTGCCAGGCTTGCATGTTTAGTCAAACGTTATTCCGGGTGTTTCCGTGAGGGTGTTTCTTTGACAAGTTAACTTTTGAGTGAATAGACTGAGTGAAGCAGATTGCCCTCCCTAATGTGGGTGGGCCGTGCCCAATCAGTTGAAGGCCTGAACAGAACAAAAAGCTGACCTTCCCCGGAGTAGGAGAGGATTCCCCCTGCCCGACTGTAGGAAATCTGCTTTTTCCTACCTTAGAACTTGAACTGAAACATCAGCTTTTCCTGGGTCTTGGGCCTGCCGGCCTTCGGACTTTAACTTACCCATCCGCTGTCTCTCCCAGCTGGCTGACAGGCCCCCCAGACCTCCGGTCCTGACAGCCCCCATAGTCACATGAGCCGATTCCTCACAATAAACCTCTTTCTCTACGTATGGATACATTCTCTTGGTCTGTTTCTCTGGACAGACGTGACTAATACGGTATCTCCAAAGAATATTTCTTCAGGTTCTGTATTTTAAACGGTCAGAGTATTTACACAGAGAATTTTCACCAGCAGGCCTTCTCTCTCTCTGGCAAAAACCTGGACTTTAACGAGATGGATAAGAATCTTTTGTCCTTGTGGCTGGGGGGACGGGGCAGGGGGAGGGTTCATTAAGATGAAAGGTGTTTTCACAGATGTTGATAAGCTACGTTTGAAAATGATCAATCAGGTAGATCTAAAAGTATGAAAACACTATTCGTTTCAGAAAGCCGGCGGTTACCGACAATCACGTGACAGGTTTTAGGCACGTCCAGGGAGCTGGCCTACAGGACAGTGTGCTCCCTGTGGACATGCGTGGCCCAGGCTCACAGCCAAGGCAGCAAATGCTACCTTCTGGGGGCCACACCCTCCCCTGGGGCCCGGGGACATCAGAGAAAAGAAGTCCCATTTGGCGGTTCAGGTGAGTCCCTGAGAGTGTCCCCGCTGCCGGGACTGGGTTGGCACTGGATGGGTGACTCGTGAACCAGGGCTGTCAGCGTGCCTGAGCCGGAGGGCAAGTGAAATTCTGGTCTAGGAAGAGAACCGAGGGTGGCAGCCAGAGAAGCCAGTGTCCATCACCATAAAGGAGGGAGTGAGAGGCCCAGCATCAGAAGCAACCAAGAGACAGTCAACTGGCTGAGGGAGGGCCCAGGACTCGGCAGAAACAGAGCTGCAGGGCCCGGAGCTCATCCTGACTGCTGGGTTAAGGGCATGTAGTTCCAGGGAGAAGGTTCCCATCCTCACCTGGCGGGTCTGCAGCTGACGCCCTGCAGGAAACTGTAACAAGGAAGCTGGCAGCAGTCTCCCCACAGAGGCCACGGGCTCCAGAATTGAGGTCCCCAACCTGGAATCCATGGGCCCCTGGGGGTCCCTAATATAGCCAGGAATTCGGGGCCACATGAACTGAGCTGGGATAAAAAGCGGATCTTTATTTTTTCTGACGTCTAACTGTAACTCACAATGCCCTGGGTGAGGAATGCTATGGAACACGCTCACGTCAGCAGTGCGTCTGCCTCAGAGCGCGGGAGTGTCAGTTCAGAGTCGCCCTACGATTCCTGCAGGGATCTTGAAAACACCGTTTACGCTCATCAGGCTTTGAAATTACAGTAGTTATTAGTCCCGTTGCCGGATCTCATCATGTACTGCATTAATGGATAGGAGCATATCACAGACATTTTTAACATTTTGATGATTATATTTTATGTAACTTTTTAATCCTCTGCATTTTAGTTTTTGAATCTAAAACGTTGTCTTGAGAAGGAGGGTGTCGGCCTGACCGAGCTGCTGACGGGTCACAGCCCAGCGGCAGGTGTCACAGCAGGATTTCTCTGCTCGAGTAGTGCAGTTTTCAGTATTTGCAGTATTGGCTTTCCTTATAGATAATCGACATCAGAAATTATTTTACCTCTTACTGTTGACTGTCTTTCCTCCACTGCCACGAGAGCAGGCACCTTTAGGGGCTGTTAAACACTGTATCAGAAACTTCTAGAGCAGGGACTGGAGTTTACCACCCACGAGTGTTCAGTTTGCATCAAAGGACACAGTACACAACAGGGGGACGGTATGCATCCAGAGAGGCCCAGGGTTTCTTTGTCCTCTCACTGCTGGTCACACAGAACATGCCTTCTGATAGCAGCAGCAGCATGTGTGCAAACACTGCAGGGCGAGGAGGCCCAAGGTGTGCTCGGGGTGGGGTCTTTCGTGGTGCGCTGGCCACACGGGCACCTGCAGCTACATGACCAGTCTTACCCCACCAGGCTCTGGTGAAAGCAGCTGGAGATCACAAATGCCGCTGTCACTACTAAGCAAGGCTGTTACTCACAGGCTGTCACATCCTGCCCAAGACAGTGCACAAACCCATGGTTCTGGGGCGTCGTTGATCTTTGGTTACTGTATTGCCTAGTATTAGCCAAGGTCAGGACCACACTTGGGCACTTCGGGATTTGCTGCAGCTGAGTTTCGATTTGCCCAGTCTCCTGCTCTGTACACCTGGGCTGTACAGGACTCAGTAAATATTTGTTGAATGTAAGAATGGTTGACTTGAGAAGTTACAGTGTATGAAATATTTAAATCTATTTACACTAACAGTTTGCACTCACTTAATATTTAAAATTCAGTATTTAAACTTCCCCTCTGCTAAGCCCTTCGCTCAGACCTCCCGTTCCGCTTTTTCTCTCGATGTTTTTCTTTGGACGGTACCAACTCATGGTACCCACCAACTTCTTTATCAGATATTCAGTGTGACATGTGAGTGGATCACCTACGACTTAGCTGTGCAAGAAATAACACAGTAGTTTATTTTCTTTAAATCAGTTCAATACCAATTCTGAGTGTCCCACCCCTCCTGCCTGATATCCAGCCTTGGTCATTTTGGGTGAACCCAGGGCATTACAAGGCCAGGACTCCCACGTGGCATCAAGGCATCTGGAGGCCCCCGGTCACGGACACCCGCTGCCCTAAGGTCTCCGTGTCCCTTTCCGCGTGGCCTCAGGGTTCTTGGGCCTCCACTGCATGGTCGGGACTCAGCTTCTCAGAGACGCACAGGTTCTCCTCCTGCCGCCATTCTCTGCAGAACTCTGCTCTCTGCCCTCTCCCCGCTGACCCCTGGGCAACCTCTGTTGAGTCTAGGATTTTACCAAAGTCAAGACAAGGTTAAGCTGGAGTTACCTTCCGCCAACAAAATCTTTGCAGAGAGGGACCCCAGAGCTGCTTGCAACGGGAAGGATTGTGGGAAAAAACATACAAATAATATCCCGAAATTTTATCCTGCGATGTAGGTCAAGTGCAGAGGTTTTCCCAGAATGGCAGCAACCCGTGCCTGTTCATTACTCCTCAGATGACATCTGAGAACTTCTGAAAAGAGGTCCTTAGTGGCCCACTAATTGCAAAATCATTTCAGGTGATCCTTCCAATTTTGATGTTGATTCCCTGAAAAGGTAAGAATTATTCAGGCATAGAAACTGAATTGGAGGGAACTGCCTTTCTCTAACATTGAGGATGTCCAAAAGCCAAATACACATAGCTCAAAATATTTTTTAAGTGATGAAAAAATTCCACCGCTAACTTCCTTTTGCCTTTACAAAGATACTGGAGCTGTTCAGAACTCGACCTTATAGTTAGTGCTGCCTGGTTATCATTTATTTTCAGTAGAGGTGTTAGGCCAAAACAATTCGTTTAGGCCATTTTAACATTCCCAGGTTTGGAGGAAGAGATTGAATGAGATTGAGGTTAATCTTTCAACCCCTTTTCAGAAGCCAAGAAAAGTAGAATGCTACACACATATACATGGTGGGCTTGGTTTATGGTTTTAGGGATTTGGGTTATATCTGCCTGGATTCCTTTCAGATGACAGACAGGTGGCAGTGAAACATTGTAAGGAAATAGTTCTATGGACCATAGGAAACACATATTCATATGTGTCAAGCATTCCTTTATAAAATAAATAATTACATTGGATTTATTTCATCCTAACATAGCCACTAAGATGCAGAGCCATGCTGTGCTTTTTAAACACAAATAATGGGAGAGCTTTGAAATTCCCAGCGGATTTATCGTAAAGAACATTTATACTTCTGTTTATCGGTTTATTACTTTTTGGAAGCCAAGAAGGAGAGGGATAAGGAAGAATGAACTGATTGATCGTATCCAGTGTTACCATGAGTGTAAGACATAAGAAGGGAAAGGTTCGCCAGCTAAGGAACAGTGCTCGTTTCTGGCACGAACAGGTGTAGGTCCGCTGAATTCCTGGAGAAAAACCCATACGGCAAATATGGGGCAAGGCCACCTTTCCAGTTCTTTAAATTGTCTGTGTGTGCTGTGATCGCTTTCTCTAATGGACAGTTGGTGTTTTCTTTATCGGTTTATGGATTTATAGCAGGTCTTTCCTGCACTGCCATTTTGATCAGTCACACAATCAACGGAATCAAATCCACAGATTTTTATTTTGTCTAATGTCTCTAAAGTACTAAAGAGATGCTTCATGAAATGAAGGGAAACAGAATTTGCAATAGATTTAGAAGCTCTGGACACTCTGCAAATAGATAATCACCGTGCTCAAATTTTCTCTGCTAATACTTGGTAGTTAACATTTGATCCCTATGGTGAGTTATTACAAAGTGGGCTATGATTCACGAAATGCTCAAAGTTCTCTTCTCTTCCGAATATTTACGGCATGGACTTAGATCCTAACTGTGGGACAGAGGAGTCTCCTCCCACATACTCTTTCCTGCAGACTGAGGCTTAGTTGTCACGGTGAGGGAGTTTTCTGAAAGGCTTGTACTAGGCGGCAGACGGTGGCAAAAGGAAGTGAGTTGCTTTGGCACTTGGGGTTATTGAAGAGGCAGGTGCCGTGTGCTTCTCAAAGGATGCTCAGAGCCTACGTCTGCATCCCTTGTATGTAGATGACAGGAGCATGGGGACAGAGTCTCTGAAGCAGAGGTACTTGGGAAAGGACAGATACAGGCTCCATTGCTATTGCTCCAATCTCGGTCTCCGTGCCTACTTCCGCCAAGAAAATCCCCATCAGCATAATTCTTGCATCACACGGCAAGCATCTGGGGAGCAGTGCTAACAGAGATTCACATTCACTCTCAAACCTACAACCCAAGGTCCAGGTGCTGAAGCCAATAGGATGGACAGGTGTCCTGCGTGGCTGAAACGGGGAACCCGCTAGGTTCCATGTGTTCAGTGGGCAGCCCTGAGGCTGGCAGAAATGAGCGAGACCTGTCACAGCAGCGGGAAAGTCCCCTGGGAGTCCAGGGTCCTCAGCGTCAAGCCGAGAGCGTCTTCCAGCTCAGCTCAGCTCAGCTCTTGATCAGCGACCCCAGCTGTCCTGGTCCTCAGTCAGGCGTCAGCTCCATCGTCAGGGAGGCCCAAAGCCCCAGGGTGCCCAGAGGGTGGAGGCCACAGAGGCAGCTGTGGGCAACTGGACCTCCATCCCTCCCGAGGATGGTCTGCGTGGCCCTTTAGCTCCTGCCTGCAGTGCTCGGCCACCAGACGCCTCACACGCAGCCCTGATGTCTTTGTTCACTGCGCGAACCCGCAGAACCACCGGGGCAGGTGGAGTCTTCTCCCCACTGAGAGTTAGACGCAGGAAAATGCCTGATTGACTGGGCACCTTCCAGGCTGCAGAAAAGCTTCTGTTTCTAGTCTCAGTCTGGATTTGTGCTCATCAGAGCCAAATATGAAAGGTTAGGGAGAAGAAAGATGGATGCCGTCCTGCAGGTGTGGACGCCCACGGCAAGCCCCGCCCACACTCCAGGCACTTAGAGGCCCTGCCCCTGACTGGAGGTCAGGGAGTTCCTTTTCTGAAGCCCCATTTGAATGATTCCTCTTTTCCCTTCAGTTAAGTTGGCGTTTTTTCTAGTCATGCATTCATTAACATGCAGGTGTGGAATTTAGAGATGTTTGTGTTTCTCTCCTTTAAGAAAATAATTCCATGAACCTGGTGCTAACTGAATATTAAACTAGAAAAGTCAATTGGGTTTTATACACATCGTGGTACTTTTCACAAACGTCATGAAGTTGCACTTGGAGTCTGTCACCTAGAGCATCCTGTGTGTTTTAATGATGTGTCTGGCTCAGCGTCTCCTCTCCCGGGACAAACCAGGAAAGCCAGGATTTCCTCACTCTTGGGTCCCCATGGCCTGGAATGTGCTAAACATTGAAGAAACAGTTGCTGAGTTTTTAATGAAAACAATGAACAAACGGGTTAATTAGTAAGGGATGTTTTTCTCTCTGAGCTGCCCTCAGGTGGTAGCGCTGTTCCCAGTGCAGGTGGTTTTCACTCTGTGATTAATGTTACGAGTTTAGAGAATAAAACTTTTCATGTGACATTGACAGCACACTGCAGTCACCAGCAAACATCCAGGGACGCGTGGATCAGCAAACCAGCCCTTTGTGGGGACTCATTTAGAACCTCTTTGTGCTTCGTTACAGACTCTGCGTCATCTGTTTTCCAGCTCCAGGTGTCAGGGCCAGGTTTTCTTTTTAATAAAGAATATGGGGGGAGGTGGAGCCCAGGAATGGCAGGCAGCTGGCAGACCGACACGTTGCCAGCAGTGTCTGAAAAGCACAGTAAATGGCCACTTTGGTCCATGTCTCATCTCCTCCCTGTTTTATCTCAGGGCGGGGCTCGGGGGTGACTCACTGTGCAGTCTCCATGCCAACCTCTCCTCTCAATGCACCCTCTCCTGCAGGCCAGGGAGGGACACGATTTCCTGGAGATCGGAGGCTGCAGTGAGCCCTTCATGCTGTTAGAGGCCCCTGGTTTTCAGGGTCCCATTATTAATGGGGAATTCAGAGCAGATATAGTTCCGTGGCCAGGACGAAGCAGGAGTTCACAGACACATTGTGTTTGCACAGTATTTGTCCTTGTGCTGGGTCTGCGAGCTTTGTAAGGGAGTTGGATCCATCCTTTGCAGAAGGTGAGCGGGACCTGCAGCCCCATGGCCGCTGACGGCGGTGCCAGGATAGGGCCAGGGTCTCACTGCGTCCAGGCAGAGCCGCTACACCCCATCCCACGCCCCTAGTGGCCGCCAGCATCCTGGCCGCACGAGCTGTTCGTGCTCAAACTGTTAGTGGTTACTGATTCAAGCAGGCCCAGAAAGGTCACCGGGAAGCCCCCAGCCGGGAGCTCTGATTTATTGGCACAGCTGACTGCTTGATCTCAACACGGCACACACAGAAGGTGCCTCTGGCGCTTGTCCTGTGCGTCAGGATCGATGACTGTGTGTCTGTTTCTACTGCAGTCACCTGGAGATTGTGACTATGTTGTCCGTATGAGAGGTTTGGGGGGTCTTCCAACCTTCTTATGGAACTTTCCGGGAGAAGTAGACAATATTTAGGATGTATTCGTTAGACGCTGAGCATCAGTAGGTGTCAGTAGCTCAGAAGTTATGGGTTGATTTTACCCTTGCAAGTAACATCAGCTTTATCATTTTATTTATTTTTTCGTTGGAAGGTCGTTTTCTTTCCTTGAGTCAAGAGACAGTAGTGTAGTAACTCTGGATACTTTAACTCCAGTGGGTCACAGCTACGTACTCCTTATTTGCCATGAGCAGACATTAAAATCGATGATTTCACCATCAAACAAAACCCCACCCAAGAATGACCCCCTCCCACATCTTGGTGGTAAAAATACAATTCTGGCACAACTTTAATGTAGACTTTATTCACGATTAAACGTCCCAAGTGAAACAAAGAGCAGCCCACATATTGCTTGTGAGGACAGGACAGCGCCTTCCACTACTTGATCTGCAAATTCTCCACGAACAGATTGACCCAAGTCACCCAGTTGTGTCCCTGTGATGGGTCTGTCAGCTTTTCCACTGAAATAAATCATTCTTTTCAAAAAATTTTTTCATCTAAGTTTAAAGCCTCCCATTCTCAAAAGATGCGGGACACAGTTGTGTCACACTGGACACTTGATTTGGGCGGGGGGGGGGAGAGACACCCTCTGCTGCCCGTACGTTTTCATCGTTTTGTCTTGTTATCTGATCTCTGTAAGCTCAGCGCTTACCGTCATTATAATCAATTCCCTGTTGTGTTATCATTTTGTTTACTGCCTGGGCCCTTGAACACTCAGAATTCTGTACTTAGAAACTTATCTGATTCTTCACATCCTTAAAAGTTGGCTCATTCTCAGTTTTTTTTTCAGAAAATCCAAGTTCTTCTTGTGCAAAGTGAGTTTTAAATATTTAAAATGAAAACAGGAAGTGTCTCAAACCGTGAAACAGCTGTCATCACTTCATTTTACTGTCTGCAAGATGTTAGATGCTGGTTAGACTATAATTTCTTGCTAATTAACACATCCGAGGTACATGTCTGTGCCACCAGCCCATCAATGTTGCCCCAGAACTTGGGGGACCCAGGCAAGTTTTTGTAACTTTAGGGAAATCACTGTGTGCACGCTGGTGGGATAAGACTTCTGTGTCCTGTTTGATTTACACTTACGTTTTGAGACTGACATTAATTAAAGTGTCAAAATAGCTTTAATCTTTTATGTCGAATCTTTGTCTTTGGTTTGGTTTCTCCAATATCCAAACTCTCATTAGACATTCATGGGCTTGATGACTGTAATTCCTTTTATGCTGTTATCTTTGAAGTTCTAATTAAGAGTGCAGTGAATTTAAGTGTCGCTGTTACATTCAAATAGAACGGCGATGCCTGACTTTCGAAAAATATTTTATCTTGATTACGTATTTATATGACAGAATGCTAATTTTTAAATTTCCTTTTTGGCTTGCAAATGACTTGTAAGGACTGAATTCAGAAATGTGTCCAGAATTCCAGGTGTGGAGGGATAACTAGGCATGCATTTAAAGTAACGATGTATTCACATTTGAGATTACTCAGAGCCATGTGGAAGTAGAGACTGAGTAGCAGTGTATTTCATCCCATTCAAGTTAGTTTACCTCCAATAAGATGTGTTTCTCCAGATTCTCCTTCAGTAGATTTGCTAACCCAACACTTTGAAGACCTAAAGGGAAGTCCTTATGACCGATGTCCTCTGCTTTATGTCATCTGTTGAACAGATGGGGGCTGCTCATACTGATTCAACTTTGCCTGGAGAAAACCTCTAGACCAGCACCGTCCAGCAATGAGAATGTTCTCTGGCCTCTGTCCAGTACTGTCCCCATTGGCTGTTCGTGACTATTGAGCAGTTGAAATGCAGCTCAAATGCGGAGGAACTGATGTTTAAGTGGAGCTGAGATGTTTAGATATTTCAGAAGTTTAGGTCATTTAAACTTGGCTCCGGGCTATGCTATTGGACAAAGCCGTCTGGAATGTGGCCCTTCTCACACAATCAGGATAAATCATCTACGAGGTTTTGGGCACAGTTCACTTGGCCAGCAGGGTCAGCAGCTGCAGCCTCTCCCCATCTGCCCAGCTCACACCCTTCTGACCAGGGCTTTGAGCCATTTCTTCAGAAAGGGTCCCAATGAGATTAACTCAATCCCGCATATATATACCGCATATATCTGGGAAAGTACGGTTTTCACCTGCCTCTGCCGTGGTTCTCATTCCGCTCTAACAGGGAAGAGAAACATGTCCCTTAAGTATCACTACTATTGTTTTAGTACAATTTTCATAGAAATCTCCCTAAAATGTATTATATGCATGGCTCCTTCCATCTTAAATAGTGTAATTAACCTTTTCTTGGTGGCGCAAAGTCTCACATTGGTGTCAATAGACTCAGGAGAGAAGGCACGTCACAGAGCCGCTGCTTTCTGTCACCCCCATTATTTTCAGGGTGAGTCTCACCAACTCATCTGATCCCCAAGACATAAGCAGAGTCCAGACTAACTCAGGAAATGGATTAAAACACAAGTGCCTTTTAATCTCTCTCCCTAGAATCAGGAAGCCACTTGAAAATCTCCAGGGATTTTCACAGCATTAGACACATGGTGAAAGAAATCGATGACAGGCTTTTAAACCCAAAAGAATGTTCCTGCCTGGACTCAATTAAAAAATAAAAATAGAGTAGTCAGGCCGTCAGACACCTAAAGATGTTAAGTAATCATTTCATTTTTTACTTTAAAATTTATCTTTGATCACTTTTATTGAAACAAATCTTGGGATGTTTCGAAATCTCTCTGTTGATTCATCTGCTTTTTGAAACTGTATACACTTTGACAGAATTACATTGCTAAGTTAAAATTAAAATTTTCATTCGTATATAATGTTTGTCTGACCTACATGTAGAAAATGATAGATGATACAGCCTGTAACTAACAATGAGCTCACTCATTATTACCTAAACTGTTCAACTGAATAATCGAATATTTTTCTTGAATGTGTAAAACGTTACCTATCATGGTTTATTTTAATCCGTGGCAGCAAATTAACATGCTCAAATGAGCATTTTTAGTCCTTTCTTTACTATATTTCCCAGCTTCTAATTCTAATTCTCAGGAGGCGTTTAAGAATATACAATTCTACTCCGTGAGATTATAGGTACCGACATGTATTTGTCAAAAGAACGGACTTATGAATGAGTACGTTGATATACTTTATTTTTCAAAACTTCTGTCACAGTGTTATTTTACTAATCTAAAGTAGTTCGTATACATTAATTTTTATTTACCCAAGGCTGACAACTGACACTGAATTTTTAAATGATCCAATTCAAAAGCATACAGTTGACCAAGAATATAAAAGTGTTGCATTGTCAGCAGTAAACAGCCTCATTCAAAGTCACACGAGGGATCACATCGTGTGCATATAGGGCCTGAGAGGGTGGCAAAAGGGACATTCAAAATGTGTGTTAAACGCCTGTCTTACGTCTGAAACTACAATTCCCGTTTGGACTTCTGTACTAACGTGTACTAATGGATCTGATATCTAGGTGCCTGGAAATTTTTATCTGTGTTTTCTGAATGTGTTTCTTTAACTTGTGTAAATTTACTCTCAAAACATTAGGTAGCGCCTACTTATTTCATTATAAATGTATGTGTTGGATTTTCACTGGAGCCATTTCAAGGGGAATCAAGTGACAAGTGATAAATACATTCAGGGGTTTAAAACTGTCTCACCCTTGCACGTACTTCCCCCATCGAGAAGATGGTGACTGGATCCCAGAGGGTGGGAAATCCTCACGTGTTCAGCCAGAACGTTCCCTGGGCCACTTAGCTAAACGTCGGCCCACATGTCTTCAGGGGAGCCCCACGTTCTGGGGGGACGTCACGTGGTCGTCCCCTGGAACAGCTCGTGGAAGCGTGGCAGCCCTGGAACTCCACAGCCAGTGGTGCAAACCAGCCGGCAAGGCTGCCGGGACCCGAGTCTACACTGCCTGCCTGAGGACAACTGCCTCAGAGGATGGCGGGGGGTTCGATGCAGGGGTCCCATCCAGAATACCCCAGGGATTAGAGCAGGCTGAGACGGGTCGAGGTCAGGGAAAGGAGGAAGGAGTCTCTCTAGTCGGCAGCTGCGGGGGCGTTGGGTCCCGTCCTGCCGCTGACTCTCTGGCTGCCCTCAGGAAAATGTTCAAAGATACTGGAACCTCCGTTTTCTCATCTGGGAAATGGAAGAACAAGTGCTATCAACGGCAAGGTTGTTCTGCAGCTTCCATGAGGCTGAAGGATGGAGAGCTCAGATGGCCACAGAGACGCTCTCCCAGTTGCAGCCGTGCCCCTGGGTGTGCTCCTGGCGGGGTGCACACTGATTGTTCTTCCCCGAGACTGTGTCTCCTAAACACCCCTACGGTGACCCGGTAACAGCCTCCGAAGAAATGAGGTGGCGCCGGGTGCTGGTTGCTGTTGGTGTTTGTCTTTCTATCCATTGGAGGAGGAGCCATGAGCAGCTGTAAGCGACCTCCGCTGTCAGGGCCGCCCTCCCCGAGACCGCGCTCCGCCGCCCCTGCGTGAGCTTTGTTCCCCGTCATCCTCGCGACAGCAGATAAGTGACGTTGTGGCTGCTTCCCTTTTACAGATGAGCAAACTGAGGCTGAGAGAAGGCAGCTTCTCCCAGATCACACGCACGCTTACATCACTTTATGTCTGAAGCAAGGAAGATTTACTGTAGCTCTAAAAGAACCAGAATGGAAATATGGGAGATTTCCCTTTCTTTTTTAAAAATTTATTTATTTTTTATGGAAGTATAATTAATTTACAATGTTGTGTTAGTTTCATGTGTACAGCAGAGTGATTCAGATAATATATACATATATATATTCGTTTTCATATTCTTTTCCATTATAGTTTATTACAAGATATTGAATATAGTTCCCTGTGCTATACAGTAGGACCTGTTGTTTATCTAGTTTATATAGAGTAGTGTGTATCTGCTAATCCCAAACTCCTAATCTATCCCTTCCCCTTTGTTAACCATGAGTTTGTTTTCTATGTCTGGCTCTGTTTTTGTTTTGTAAATAAGTTCACGGTATCATATTTTAGATTCCATGTATAAGTGATACCATATGACATTAGTCTTTCTCTGTCTGGCTTACTTCATTTAGCAAGATAATCTCTAGGTGGCAAGATTTCATTGTTTTTTATGGCTGAGTAATATTCCATTGTATGTATGTACCACATCTTTACCCATTCCTCTGTCGATGGGCATTTAGGTTGTTTCCATGTCCTGGCTCCGGACATAGGGATGCGTGTATCTTTTCAAATTAGAGCTTTTGTCTTTTCTGGGTATATGTCCAGCAGTGGGATTGCAGGATCATATGGTAGCTCTATTTTTAGTTTTTAAGGAACCTCCACACTGTTCTCCATAGTGACTGCACCAGTTGACATTCCCACCAACAGTGCAGGCGGGTTCCCTGTTCTCCACGCGCTCTCCAGCCGGTGACTTTCGTGCCCACGGGGAAGAAGCTGCAAACTCCAAGCTCCGGAGTCAGCGCATCCACAGGTTGACGGCGTGTTTGGTTTTTTTTTTTTTTACCATCTTTATTGGAGTAGAATTTCTTTGCAATGGTGTGTTAGTTTCTGCTGTACAACAAAGTGAATCAGCTATACGTATACACATGTCCCCATATCCCCTCCCTCTGGCGTCTCCCTCCCACCCTCCCTATCCCACCCCTCTAGGTGGTCACAGAGCACCGAGCTGATCTCCCTGTGCTATGCGGCTGCTTCCCACTAGCTATCGATTTTACGTTTGGTGGTGTATATATGTCCATGCCACTCTCTCACTTCATCCCAGCTTACCCTTCCCCCTCCCCGTGTCTCAAGTCCATTCTCTATGTCTGTGACAGCATGTTTTTATAAAACATTCACCAGTTAACGTTCTTGAAGAGGCAGGTATCCTTTGCTTTGCAGTTTTCCTCTCTTGGAGCAGTTCCTTAGCCTGGTGATGGGGCCGGGCTCCCTGACTCCTAGGACCTTGTGTCCTAGTGACCTGGGCCCCATGGGAACGATGCTGGGCTTTCAGCAAGCCCGTTCAGTCCTGGGTGTGCTCTGAGGGGGGCCTGGCAGGGCCGCGACGGTAGGTGTGCGAGGGAGGTTAAAAGGCTGCGTCGACAGGACAGAGGGCGGGACCAGGGCAGGAGGGACCGCAGGGTCGGTGGTGGATGCCTTGTGATTGACTGAACCCGGATGGACAGAGGTCTCCTTAAACCAAAGTGTTTTAGCCGCTAGGACAGCACAGGCGGACAGGCCTGCTGAGGATGTTGAAGGTGCCCTTAAGAAGCGGACTTGAGGCACAAGGACCCTGGGGTGTGGATGACGTTCCGGGGGAAACAGGAAGAGCCGCTCGCAGCCCCACGTCCGGGAGGGCCCCTTCCTTCGGCTGACGACACAGCCTCCGGACTCAGGCTTATTTAAAGCAGCAGCTAGTGGTAAGTGCTGGAGGTTGGGAGCCTTTCCTTAAACACCGGAATCTCCCACAGTAAAGCCCTGAATAAAGTCAGCTTTCCACAGTTTTCCTCTAGAGCTTGGTGAGTGTCTTTAAAGAGAATGCTTTTAGAGGTTTCTCGGGTGTAAACCATATTCAAAGCCCATTCTTCTAATAATCCTGTGCCCCCCTGTGTTTCCTACCCTTCAGCGCCTCTTTCCCATTCATCCTTTCGAAAATGTGTGCATTTCATAAATTTTCATGCGAAGTTGTTATGTCTTAAGATCATCCTGACATGACAAACTCATTTTGTTTTATTTGCCTGTGTTCATCTGGGATGACATTTGAGGCTTTATTTCTTGGGAAAATCCATTCACGCAGGTTTAAAAATCACTGGCGCAGAGGGTAAAGGTTAGGAATGTCGGTTGAAGTCCCCACACACAGGAGAGGAAATGGTGCATTTCCACACAGCAGCAGGATGGTGATCCCCGGGCACGGTGTCTGGAGGCCCTGAAAGGAAACAGCTGCTCCGTCTGTCCTCACGGACGAGGCTCGGCCCTCCCAGGCCGTCCTCCTGGGCACGTCTGGTCCCCAGGCCAACAGCCCCCGACGCCTGCACCCTGCCTGGGTGCGCGTGCTTTGCGTGGTGATGAGGGTGCCCGGGTCCCTCTCGGAAACACTTCTGCCAATCCTTCCTTCCAGGTAAAGAAACACGACCAGCACCTATGGAAAACCCATTCCTTCAGAGCAGATGCGATATATTCCTGCTGTGAAAATTGGTAACACCCAGAGCCCAGCAAATATACCTGATGAATTTGGGGTGCCTTCTAAGAGGCAGTTAATATCATTTCATGTCGAATTGCACTTATTTTCTTTGGGGGGTTTACTGTCAGCGTCATGTGTAGAACTCCAGTGTGTGCGGGGCTCAGAGGAGGCAAAGTGGTGGTTGTGAACCGGGTAGACGTGGAGACCCGGGTCCCTTCTCAGTCGCCTCCTACGGCTTCTACCCAGGGAGCGTGTACTTATGGGGAGCAAAGAGCTTTCTGATACTGTGTGTTTTTCTCCATGATTAAAAGAATACCTATTCATCAGAAGCGTTGGTAGGATATACAGAGAACTGTCAGCCACACCGTCACTGAATGATGCCCGTTGTTAAAATGTACTTCTCATCTTTCTTCGTTCACAGATTTTCTTTACAATAGATTCCATCTTAGGCTGGATAGAGTCGAGTAGGCCCTGCTTTTTTAACTTGGAGTTATAAGCATCTCGCCTGCTACCATGACCGGCGTGTAGACGATGGTGTGGCTTCCTTCTGCCCTGCTGAGTCAGACGTTACTTATTCTGCTGGATTTGGGGGTGTTTTTATAGTTTTTCGCTGTTATACACACATCCCTGTCGACTCTCTCTGAGCATAAAGGGTTTTCCCCACACTCTGCCTCATTTTGCTAGGCTAGACGTCGGGGAGAAACCTGCCCAGTGGCCAAGGGAGGGCTCGGTCGTGGACCAGATTCCCTGCGGGCGGCGGGGACCCGGCCCCGCTGACGGACCTCTGTCTCTCTTCCAGCCGTGTCCTACACCAACTACAAAAAGACACCACCGCCCGTACCCCCCCGCGCCACCTCCAAGCCTCTGATCTCGGTGACGGCGCAGAGCAGCACCGAGTCCACGCAGGACGCCTACCAGGACAGCCGCGCCCAGAGGATGGCCCCGTGGCCCCAGGACGGCCGCGGCCTCTACAACTCCACGGACAGTCTGGACAGCAACAAGGCCATGAGCCTGGCCCTGGAGACGGCCGCGGCCCAGCGCCATGCCGCCGAGGGCCAGGGCGGCTCGGTGCGGACCGGTGACAAGGCCACCCTCGTGTCCAAGGCCGAGAGCTTCCTCCAGAGCCGGCGCTCCTCCATCGGGGTCCAGGTACCTCCCGCGTGCCCCCCACGGTGACACAGACCAAGCACTGCTGGCCTTGGCCCGGGCCCTCGCAGGGACCCCGCGGGGCCAGAGGATTCAGAGCCTGGGCCCGGCCTTCAGGGGAGGCCGGCCTGTGGGCGCAGCGGGCGGGATGCCCCGGCCAGGCCCACCCGCCACCCGGAGGGCCCCCCCCAGGCATTTCCAGGGGCTGCCAGCTGCTTGGAGAGTATGGAAATAGGTTATGCTGACACTTAAGAAGGAGGTTTTGTGGTTGAAACCTGATTTTTAGTCTTGTGGCCGAACAGTAGAGAGGGGAGGAAGGGCATTGGGACCAAAGGTGAATGACAGGGAAGGGCTGCTTGTACGAAAAAGGGGCTCACAGCTACTCGAGGTGAGCCCGAAAGTCCCCGCGCCGACCCCAGGACGCTGGTGGGTTAGCTCTGGTTCACTGTGTTCTGAGCACTGAGGGCCAAGCCACCTCCGCTCAGGCCGCAGAGGCCGCCCCTACGCCAGCTCCCACCACCGCGTCCACTCGGGCTCAGGGGCGGGGAAGGCGCCTAGCTAGGAAGAGCACCACCCAGCTCCTGCCCCAACCCGGGGACGGCCCAGGACAGGCCTCGCGCGGACCACGTTTCCCAGGATTTCTGCCGTGACTCCCTGCAAGAGGTGGTGTCGGCCAGCCAGGCAGGTTCCCCGTGGCGTCCTCGGCGAGCACGGGCGCCTCCACCAGCCCGAGTCCAGCCGAGGGCTTCCTTGGCGCCAGGGAGGAGGGCCTGCGAGCTCAGCTGGTGTGAGAGGGGAGCCGTGTCCTGGGCGTCGGGGGCCGGGGGCCGCAGGCTGGGGAGACTGCCCGCTGGTCTGGGTCCTCTGAACCCGGTCTCCACACTGTGGCTTCGTTGTTTTGTTTAGGACTCTGAATTCCCAGAGCACCAGCCATACCCAAGGTCAGATGTAAGTACCGAAATAACTCCAAAGCCAAGTACGCATGAATTTTCTTTTTCTCCCTTTTTGGATTATCCATACAACTGCTCATGTCACCTCTCTCTGTCCTGATTCTATATGCCAGGCTCTATGCTAGGTGCTCCCAGATTACTGCAGGGAACCCTTGCATCCCCTGATGACACAGAATCAGCCCCACTCTGATGAGGACGAAACTGGGGCTCAAACGGGCAGGCGACTCGCTGCAGACGAGGCCTGGCCAGGCGGGGGGTACTGGTACGGGGGCAGCTGGCGTTCACTCGGGGGTCGCTCTGCCATTAGACTCACGTCTCCAGACGAGACTTGTGAGGCCCCCAAGCTCAGGAGGCCGAGGTCACCTTCCTGGGCGCGTGTGCCCCCCGGTCTGCCCACCCGCCCCCTCCCACAGGGGCACGGCCCACCCAGCCACAAACAAGGCTGGAGGGTCGACTTCCAAACACGAGGAGTTGCTGACTTACCCGAAAATAGCAGGAATTTCCAGGTAATTCAGATAATTTCAGGGAATTCCAGACGCCCATAAAGCGAGTTTATCCGGCCACCACTTCCTGCCTGCAAGTCACCCCAGGAGCCACCCCCGCACGCCCCATTCTGCTTCCGGCCGCAGTGCCTCTCCCCAGAGGGTCCCCCGCTCTGCCCAGGCCACCCTCCCTACCAGCCTCACCGGACCCGCCCCCAGCTGCGCATCGCGTGCCGGCCGGGCGCACCTGCCGCCTCTTGGTACCCAGCGCCTAGCACAGCGCCTGGCACATAGCGAGCTCTCGGTCAGTGTCGGTGGGCGAGTGTGGGCGAGCGTGCGAATGCAGGGGTTCCGCTTTCCTCCTGGTGGCATGTCACAGCACGATGTGAGCTTGTCACCTCGCGGTGGCCAAGGGAAGTGAGCTGGAAGCCAAAGAAGATGTCGTCCAAGAAACTTGAGTGTCAGGATAATTGGGAGACAGATGGGTGTGGGGCGCCAGCTCGAGGGCACAGGGGGGAAGAGGGATGAAGTGAAGACCGAGCCGATGGGAGGACCACCCCTAGATGCCTAGAAAGCTCTAGAAGAATGCTCGAGGGCGTCAGGGTGGGCAGGGCACAAAGTAGAGGTGACGCTGAGGGCGAAGAACGGGGCTGGCTTGGGGCCACGTGTGGATCTGCTGAGTCTGCGTCCCAGCCCCGCCCCGGGCTGCCCTCATCCTCACGGTAGCCCCACGGGCCAGCTGGAGCCACATCCCCGTCGGGGACGGGGGGCCCGAGGCTGGGGGTGAGTGACTTGCCTACAGGTCGACAGCCACAGGGGGAGGATGGGACCCCAGCCTGCAGTCTCCTGCCGCACACGGAAGGGGAAGAAATGAGGGTCCTGCGGTGACACCCCCCCGGGAGCCTGCTGTGGTTCTCACCCCATGACCCCTCGTGGAGGGCGGCAACGCCCCCAGCCCCATCACGCTGTCCTCAGCTTGCAGGGCAGGGTAGCTGGTGTTCTGCGAGCCCGTCCAGCACTGGGGGGACGGGTTCCCGCCTGGCCTGCCAGAACCAGGACCTGACGGGTTCCCAGAACCACAGCTGTTGGGGAAACTTAGAAAGTGCAGAGTCTTTTCATTGTACAGACACTGTCCTTCCCACCGAGCAGAGTGTGCCCTCCTGCCTGCACCTTCCCTGGAGCCCGGGCCCAGGATGAGCACTGATGTGTGGGGTCCTCAGGGGCTCAGCTCAGGGCTCCTCCCGTGACATCCTGCCCCAGGCCCTGCAGGTGTGCGCTACACCTGGGTCCCTCCTGGTGACATATCCCAGCCAGCACACCTGTCTTCTCACTTGGAGCCCACACCTGGCCCTACTTCACTTTTCTTCACGATGGTGGTGACATTTAGCTATTTTCTTTGTGCTCACTTTTGTTTTTATCTGTGGTTTGTCTGTTATTGCAGTTTCTACTTGTATGTGTGTGTGTGTGTGTGTGCGCGCGTGTGAAACTCTGTAGAACATGTTTACTGTTCCCATACCCTGTGATGTGGTTTAATGTCAGGGATCATTCAATCCCTTCTGCCTCAGTCACCCCATCTCTAAAATGGGAGCGATTCCCACTCTGCGGTGTCACCAGCTGGTTACTGGGTTTAAACATCCTCTCTGTGGTGATGCTGATTTACCCTGACCCAGGACGCCCTCGGAGTCCCAGCCTTTTCATGTTTCCAGCAAGCCTTCCCTCCCCACCCCACCTTCCTAACTGCTTCTGCTGGGGCTGCGAGCATCTCACAGAGCAGGGCTGGCAAATCATATTTAACTGTTGGACTTGTAATAAGTCCCTGAGGGAACTGCGGGGACTTTGTATGGGAAGCAATGTACCCGCTTTGCTATGTGTGAAGTTTCGAAGGCAGAGCCTAATATGAGCTCAGTTTAGAGCAAAAACTTGAGATTGGAGCTCCAGCAAATATCCTGGTAATGGCTTGCTCCTCTCTGGTGCTTCCAACCACGGGCGATCAGACTTCACCTCCCGAAAACACGGGCCACGCACACACATGCACAGTCCCACGTGTGCGCTCACGTGTACACACGTGTGCTGCACACATGCACGTGCACACGTCCGTACAGGCATACACACGCACACACGTGTGCACTCACACACACACCGGCCACACCAAACTCCTTGTTCCCTAACTGGTCTGTGCGGGACCGCCCTTCCCACTGCTCCTCCTGGCCCGAGGCTCGGCATCCGTCCCTCCACTGAGGCCCGGGGAGAGTGAGGCGGGGGCTTCCGGATCCCGGCGCCCACCACTCACTGCAGCGATGGGCTGGTCCTTTCCCCTTTCATCAGTGAGCACCTCCAGTACAGCGTTTGCTTCACAGAGAGTTCGCTTAAAATACAGGGATTTTGCTGATTTCATCTTTCTTCTCAATGCCTGGAACACCGTGGATCTTGTAAAAAAAAAATGAATGTACGCATATATTTCTCCAAACCTTTACAATCCTTTTACCCTCCTAGGCAGAATTTTCTCTCGGGAAAAGATCCCTTTGATTTCCTTTCCACCGTGCAAAACAGTAATTCCTTTTCTTTGTCCCAAATTTACTTCTTTTCCCCGTCTACATAAAGCTGTCCCAGGATTTCTGAAATGATAAATACTTAGCTCATCCTGACCTTGTACCACTGAATCATATCCCCCTTCACCTTTACCTTCTGAAAAGTAGAGCTGTATCTTCATGTTTTTCTTACAAAGGCTTCATATGACAAACACTGTAAAATCTAAAAGTCATTCAATATAAACTCCTTGAATTTAGTACCTTATTGTTAATATAGCTGATGATCCTAAAAGCGGGCGTGAGAGGGCAGAGCGTTAGATGTGCTGTGGAGAAACTGAGCTGAATCTGGCTCCACCCAAAGAGTCTTACGTCGATCAGACCAAGTGCCCAGCGCTTCCCTCGCTTTTGAGAGTAGGAAGAAAAGACTCCACTGAATTTAAGAGATTTACCCAAGTACCACACGGCCGGCAAGTGGCGGGATTTGACTGCCTCCAAAGCTGCTTTTCCTCATTCACTGTAAAAATAAGAGAATTATAAGAGAAAACGTACACACTAGAGAAAGGAAGAAAAAAGCATTTTGTGATACCTTGGTCGTATTTTTTCGTCACTTTATGGCATGTTTATGTATCTGTGAAGATGTGTATGTTGTATGAGTGCATACACATCTTGTGATCTGACCGCTCACGCCACCTGCTAGTCTACATTCCTTAGTGGACATTGTATCGTAAGCATCTTTCGTGGTGTCATCCTTAAACCATCATTTTCATAGCTGCACAGCTCTTCTGTGTCATGAGAAATGAAAACTTACCATATGTTACTATTATCCTACTTTCCTAGCCTCCTATTTTTCCCACGTGTCACCTTATAATTTGTTAGAATTCGAGGTAACTTCTTTAGACCAGAATCCCAAGACTGGAAAAAGTAAGGCAAATACTTGGAACATTTTTATGATGAAAAGCTAATGCTCTTTCCATTACAAATACCTCTCTAAAACTATACGAATGAAGCAATTTCACCCATATTATGTATCTATCAAATTCGACAATACCTACCCACATTGTAAAATGGGATACCTTTGCCTCAGCCACCACGTGGGCTGGGAGTATAGTCACCAAAGTACGTGCACGTGCAGACATGTATTCATAGCGGCGTCATTGACAATGTCAGAAAACTAGTAATAACCAAATTATCCCTCCATTGAAGACTGATTAAATAAATCAGGTTATAGCCATAGAGTGCAATAGCACTTAAAGCACAAGGCAGGTCCTTTTGCACTGACATGGGGTAACATTTTTAATATATTAACTTTTATTGCAATCTTTTTGTGTAAAACAATAACAGTCTCCCCACCCAGCAAGGTAACAGTTATGTGAGCCGTGACCCACTTGAAACTCAAAAGACGTGGTGATTAATAGCAAGGTTAGGAATTTTATTCAAGCGCGTTTCCCCCTGCAGTCAACCTATTTCCTGTTCCAGCCGCCAAAATATGCAACACAAATGAGAGATGACTTCTGTGCATGTTTTCAGAATTACACCAATAAACAGTGGGCAGCCCCCGGCTGCTGTCCCCAGCTCCGCAGCCCACCGGGAGCTGCAGGGTCTCCATGTGGCCACGCTGATTCTGGCCACAGCGGATCCGTGCAGAGCATGGCTCTGCCCCCGACAAGCTGTGCACCCCTGGGCAAGTTACTCACCTTCTCTGATTCCTCAGTGTTCGATGTGGCTGGAAACGACACAGGGTATCATGTGCACCAGGTGTAGTAACACTTGTCTGCTCTTAGCATGGTACCCGGTGCGGGGTCAGCGGAAAACAAATGCCGGCTCGCTCTTAGTACCACTTCTACTCACCACAAAATGAGTCAGTCCCCAGTGACAAAGGCTTAGCCGAGGGGCATCCCAAGTTACAGGCACGATTGTTAAGTACATCTTTTTTCTCATAACTCACAGGAGAGCGTCCTGATTATTCGTTTAATGGTTTGTATCTTACCTTTGCAGCGATCATTAATATTTTTAAGAAAAGATGTGTTTGACAGTTTAGTTATGACATTTGTGGATTGGGGTCAAAAGTCCTTTTGAGACAATAGGCAATATTCTTTGTGAAAAGGAAAAGGGACAGTGTAGTAGCTGGGATAATATTTGACTAAACTAACCTTTGGTTTTGCAGACTTTTCATACTGAGAGTTTGCGGGGCAGGTGGGGGGTTGTTCGTTTACTTGTTTGTTTGTTTAGAAAACCTGCGCTACTAGAATTCTCTCATGAGTTAACTTTATACCAGTGACGATCATAAATGCTTCTTTGGGTTTGGGGAGGCTTTTTGGCAAGCGCAACCACCATAAGGATTGTGTGTAGAATGTACTGACATCGCCCTGCTCTGGGCACATCATTAGCAAAAAGAGAGACAGCTCTGTGTAGGCGCAGATGGAGAGGTTGCCCCGGTGCTCCTGGTAAATGCTTAAACTCCTTCCGTGTGTTCTTGTATGTGGATGCAGCCGTCAGCACAGTCCTATTAAATCGCGTGTGTGTTTTGTTAGCTCTCTCTGGTTCATGCTGTACCTGTAGGGTGTGATAAGAGCTTTCAAGTCCTCTCAAAACGCGATCTAACAAAGCCTATTTTTTTGCCGGGAGCGAAACAAAGCCATTTCATTTGCATACATTTAAAAGACTGAGATGCCCTGTTGAGTTCAAGTGGTGACACAGAATTTGACGGAACGCAGTAGCGACTTACACCACGATGAGTGCATTTCCCTCTCTCTGTCATTTTCCTGGGTCAAGTGCATCTCTGCATTAATTAAACAGATACATAATTAATTACCACAAATGAATACACACACACAAATAGTCCCTGACCCAGGTCCCTTGTCTTGGTTCTAAAATAAGGTGTTCTGTGTTGAATTAGGTGGAAACAGCTACCGACTCTGACACGGAGAGCCGTGGCCTGCGGGAGTACCAGTCTGTTGGCGTGCAGGTGGAGAACGAGAAACGGTAACCAGCCCCCCAGATACCCGCCATCTCCCAAGCGGGGCTCTTGGTTTGTAACCTGACTGCAAGTGTCTAGACCACACTGACCATCAATAATGCAGGCCATTTGACCATCAATAATTCAGGCCAGGAAACAGGGTCATATCTTTATACTTTTCAACGTATATCATTGTAAGTGTGAATTAACATCCTCCTATGCCTTGTTTCTGCAAGCGGCAGGGGACCCGCTTCTTCTAAAGTAATTTACCACCTACGAAAGCAGGGGGGCTGGCAGCTCTGAATGTTACAGTCCTTTATCCAAAGGGAAAAAACAGGCTGAGGGTGAAACAAACACAGGTTTTCTCACCTTATCATGTTAAAAGTAAAAGGAAAGACAGAGAGAGAGGGAGGGAGATTGAAAGATGTTTAAGACCTTAGCTGTGCTGGGATTGTGACACTTCAAAGGAACCCCTCAAACTGTCAAACACAGAGAAGTCCATTACAGGAGTGTTGTTTTTGTAACAAAAACAGGATGACTATTTTATTTTATATTTAAAATAGCATATCTTGTAAATTTCATAAGCACAAATTTTGATGAGCGCATTACATCGTGAAGCCCCAGTGATTCGCTCACAGTGGAGGGCTTTAGGACCAACCCGCAAAGATTTTGATTGCCAAGGAATTCAGAACACAAACTGATGGCTTCCCCAGGACACCAGGCTCTCAGAACCCGCACGTCGTCGTCTGTACCTGGGGACCTGGGCTGGCTGTCTCCATCCCCCGCGGTGGCTTGTTCTCAGCTCCTTTGCCTCCAGGGCAGGAGATGGTGGCAGGTCCATTAACCAGCTGTACTCACAGCTGTGTGCCATC
Source organism: Pseudorca crassidens (assembly GCF_039906515.1). Lineage (NCBI taxonomy): Eukaryota > Metazoa > Chordata > Mammalia > Artiodactyla > Delphinidae > Pseudorca > Pseudorca crassidens. The sequence goes on from NC_090316.1 coordinate 27,320,651, forward strand.
TGGGGGGCCAGTTGCTGCGGAGCCAAAACATGTAGCATGGGCAAAGTTTGGATGTGCAGACACACATGCACGCGCGCACGCGCGCGCACACACACACACACACACACACACAGTTCTCACCAGCAAAATCTGCACTCCTATTATGTTCACTTCTGCCAGTCATTTCAGTAACTGGCTGTGTGGAATGACTGACGTTTAAATACATACGATGAAAATGTTTTTTAAACACCTGCTGAGGTCAGAATTTGGATTCATTGTTTTGCATAAAAGACAACATCGGGATGATATTACATTATTCAGATAGGAGAAGAAACTCATGTCCTAAGCTGTGATAGGAATAGCCACCAAAACTCAGTAGGACACAGATGTAATTACTTAAAAGAATTGTAGACATAAAGGAAGCAGCAGGGATTCATTTTACGTGTATGCCACAAACAGAAGAGAGTAAACTTGTAGCGTCTTTCTGAAAGGCAAGTGACCACTCCAAGGTAGTGGTTTCACGGGATACATCAAGCCTCCTTGTGTCGTGCAATAAACTTAAGTCTTAAGTGGGCATTATTTAGACATTGAAACTTAGGTAGAAGGTAGAGGTTCATTGTTTGCAAAGCCAAATGGTGTTCTGCCATAGGTGAAGCACCAGAGTGCTTGTAATAGAGATGAAAACACTCGTCTTCCCCGCGAGGTGCCGGCTTGTGGCCCAGGCGCACTCCTGATGAGTGCATCTAGGTTTTGCTCCACAAGGCCACCTCGCAAAGGCCCCACTTGTCCCCCTTGCCTCCCTTGCAGGTGCGGACGCTTTAAGCGTTCCAACAGCGTGACGGCCGCAGTGCAGGCGGACCTGGAGCTGGAGGGCTTCCCAGGACATGTCGCCACGGAGGACAAGGGCCTACAGTTCGGGTCCTCCTTCCAGAGGCACTCGGAGCCCAGCACCCCGACCCAGTACGGGGCGGTGCGGACCGTCCGGACCCAGGGGCTCTTCAGCTACCGAGAGGACTATCGGACCCCCGTGGACACTGCCGACCTGCCCCCTCCCGACCCCTGGCTGGAGCCGTCCATGGACGCGGTGGATGGCGGCCGCGTGTCTCCGTGCCACAGGGACGGCGCTTGGTTTCTGAAGCTGCTGCACAGCGAGACGAAGAGGATGGAAGGCTGGTGCAAAGAGATGGAGAGGGAAGCGGAGGAGAACGACCTCGCAGAGGAAAGTAAGGGCCCAGGTCTCCTCTGAGGCTTGTAGACGCTCGTGATGTTGCCGTAACACAAACGGTAGAATTCCCAGGCAGAGTCCCTGGGTCCCTGAGTACATTTAAGTGAGTGGGCTTCCTGCTGCCTCCCACCGATTCTCAGACACAGTAACCGAGCAGAAAAGCAACCGCTGAAGTATTCAAGGGCATCCTTTTGTTTTGTTTTGTTTGTTGGATAACAGGATGGCTTGTGCTCACAGGGAGGTAGTTTATCTCATGTTCCACGTGCCGGTTCTCTTGAATTCTGGCAATGACTTGATATGGAGCAGTTCAGCTGTTTTCTAGAATCATGACTGTCCCGTGTTTATAAGAAATTGCATTGGCTTTATGCCAAAGAAACATTGGCTACGGTAGACAATTAACCAGCCAGCTGGTGGTGGCGGCTCCCGGTTCCCCATCCCCGGGCGGGTGGGGATCTAAGTTCCCCGACCTCGTGTGGGCAGCGCAGATCTGTTCCCAACCCTTTACGCCAGGTGGGTCTCCGGCTCTTGCGCAGAAAGGCACCAGCCTCCCCTTTCCCTGAAGAAACTTATTGTCAGGGTTGTCCGGAAGCAGCATCCTTTATGAATTGCTGTGTTGATTTCGAAACAGATACCTCCTGACTTTTGTTTATAGACCAAGAATACCACAAGAACGATTGCAACGTACATACAACTAACAAATTTTGTCTTTACCAAATACAGTTTCACAGAGGCGTTTCTGAATGTCTTACCTCGACAAAGCGTGCTATTTTTAATTTTTTCTTTTTCCATGAAGTCCTTTGTACAATTGCTAGATCAGTATAAATCCTGAAGTTCAAAAGCACACCTGACGTCCTTGGAAATGTCGCCCTGACGTTGCATGTCCAGAAATCTGCTGTAGGAGAATATGTCAATAATCCTGGCAGTGGAGGCATGAGGATGAAAGTTTCAGGACGGTAACTTATAGACACAGTGGCCCTGGCCGCTGAGGAGTCCAAGAAAATGGTTGGTGTTTTGATCCTGAGTTGTTAACATGTACATTGTTAACTTAGGAAGAAAGGGGAAGAGCGCCATGCCTTCAGGTCCCCAGTTCTCTTCTCCCACATCCCTCTGTCAGTCATCACACCCCACACCTCCTTCGGCGGAGTGGGTACTAGACGCTGAGGGTTTTGGAGGAAGTATAGCCTGTGCCCCGGCCATGCGGCATCGCTGCACGTAGCTGCCGAAGTCACCCCGCCCCCATGCGTTTGTCCACACGTGTCACCTGTCGAGGGCGCAGCCGACGGTGACTGCGCTCAATCCGATGTTTAAAAATCCCTCGTTTCCCGCAGCCTTTCTTCACTTGTCAGTATGTGCTTCAACGGGGCGACACCGTTTGAACTGTATCAGAGATTTATCCTCTTTACCCAGAGCTGACCCGGGATTTGAAGGAGACTGTCAGCTCCCGCTCTGTGCACACCCCCGCGTTCAGCCCGGGCTTGGTGAGCGGTCCTCGGGGCTTGTGAGACGTGAGCCTGAGGTTGATGGGTCGGGATGTGTTTCCTACACCCTGTGGTTCCTCCGTGAAATACCTTTGAAGGGGAGGAGATGGGGGGACAGTTCAGCAAGAGGCAACCCTTGTCAGGGCTTACCCCACAGTATGTCGGTAGCGTTTTATTCTAGAACCATGTGGATTTACACCAGTTAGGACACATCCACAAGATTCTGGTCTCCCTCTGTGCGTGGCAGAGATGGAGGCCTTGAGTGCTTGCTGTGTTTGTGAGACAGCACAGAGCAAAGCCTGCCGTGGCATGGTTTTCCGTATTTAGTGTGTACCGCTAATTCAGTTACGATTTTATCAAGGATTATAGTTTTTTTTAAAGATATGTTTTTTAAAAGAAATCTCTAAGCCGTCCTGTACTGAACACAGTGCCAAGGGCTACGCTAACTGCATCACTTACATCTTCAAGGGCTCAGCATATCAGGATACCTAGAAAATACTGTCACCTTTATGGAAGTAAAGAAACTGAGGTTCAGAGAGGTTAAAATCTTGCCTCACGTTCCACAGAGTAGAGCAGTGGAATCCAGGCTCGAAGTCGGAGCTGTCTTTTGTCAAAAGCTGTGCTTTCCCACCACGCTGCCCGACATTCTTCAGTCCAGATGTTCCATTCCTGGGAACTTGTCCTATGTATCCTAACACTGTCTTCTTCTGCTCTTTTAGAAAATGTGGAGCCCCTATCCCTGGCCGTTTACTTCATTCTGATTCTCTGAATCTGTGACACCCATTTGTGGTCCAGAGAGAATCCCTGAGCCTTAAAATACATACTTGGGTTGTGCCTCAGCCCTTGGAAGTTAAGAGGTGAAATTAAAAGGCTTCAGCGCTGAAGCGTTGTCCTAAGTTATGATTTTCTTGCCACTGGGGCGTTCAAGAAAATTCTGGGAGTAATGCCGTAAGTGTACTGTGTCTAAAATACGATTTGATGATCTGCAGTGACCCACATCAACAGTAACAGTCCATCACTTAGGATGTTCAGTTGCCTTATTACTGGACATCTGGAGAACACATTTTTCCTTCAACAAGGCAGAGAGGAAAGGGAGTTTCTGCCGTCCCTCAATTGTATTTCCATACACAAGTTTTTTTCTATCTTTTTGGGACCTTCTTCTGGACTCTCTGCATCTTGTAAACACCCAGCAGATATTTGCTGAACCCATACTATGAGTCGTTCGCTAGACTGCAGGTGGATACGAAAAGGAGTGTATAGCACGGAAGCTGCAGTGACTTAAGAAGGGGTGAAGTAAGACCAGGGCAGAGCTGCTCATGGCGAGTGAGAAATATAAAGTGTAGCAAGAGCAGTGCAGATCCAGTGCTTTTAAAAGACTCTCTCAGGAGCCTGAGAGATGCTGCCGGCAGGGAAAGTCCGAGAAGGCTTCCTGGTGACGGTGGCATCTGGGCTGGACCTTGCGGGGAGGTGGGTTTGGTCAAGCAGGTGGCGGGGGGGATGGCGATGAGAGAGCAGGATCAGGGGCACAAGCAGAGGCAGAGAACTGGCTGGGAGACCCTCCAGGAAGACCTTCCCTTAGACGTGGACTCTGCACCTGACCGAGGGGAAGGCTGAGCCACTACCTCTCGAGTCCCTGGGCTCTGTCGTCCTCCACTGCCTTGGGGACATGCTGCTCAAAGGTGGGGACGGCTCTGCGTTTTCCCAGAGCTCTTACCGCCCGGGCCCCGCTGTCGTTTGACATCTTAGGCTCCTGGAAGGCTCGCACTTGGTACATCGATTATCCACCAGCAGTGCGTGGCAGAAGCCCTGTGCAGCTGAGAGTCCGAGAGAGGAAGAAGGCGGGAAGAGGTGCGGCCTTCACACCCGGGGTGGGTCGCAGCCCTGCTCACGCCTTCTTAAAGCATAGCATCTAAACCCCACGCATCCTGCAGTCGCCCTCGGCCAGGCTGGGGAAGACCCCGTTCCTCAGGCACCAGCTCAATAATCGTGACTCTGCGTGGGTTTTCCTACCACCGTTTAATAACTACGTGCGACTGCATTTCTATGAGGCTCGGAGGCAAAGACCAGAGAACAGATCTGCTGGGTCCTTTTTATGATTTTCTTAATTTCTTCTCTTATTTGCCTGGCTTTATTTTTTTGTGGACAAGGATGACAGAACAGTTGTTTTGAACCTGAACTGTATGCTTTGCCCATTAAGCTAGCACCGTACCAGTCACGTTTAGTTGTTTCCCTAGTAATGTTTAAAGGTCAGATCACCTTCAAGTCCAGTCCTCATTTTAAGAACAGATACAGGGTTATTGGTTACGGCCCTTTCAAAAAGCGAAGCTTAAATTACATGGCTGTGGAACCAAAACCCTGAGCTTGGAATATTGAAATTTCCATTACATGAGATAACTTTTCTCCTGAACTGTAATTTTATAATCACAGCTCACTGAGTCGATTGAACGAATTTAGATTCATTCAGCCCTCTGTGGTTAATAAAAACATCATGAGCCCAGTTAAATACTGGTTCAAGTTAAGTCATGTTAAAGCAGGCTTCCTATTGTTAATACATAAATATTATATATATTTATAATATATTTATATTATATAAATATATATTTATAATATATATTCACATATATTTATAATATATTTATATTATATATAAATATATAATAAATATATATTTTATATATATATATTTATTTATAATATATTTATATTATATAAATATATTATATATATTTATTATATATTTATATTATATATATTTATATATTCTGGAGGGATTGTAAACCATCACTAGACTAGTGTTTTGGGATTTTTGTGTTAATTATGTTAAACCAAACGGGTAAGTGGCATAAAAACAATAGGATGTTTTCTGAAATAAAAGAAATGGTTCCAGAACCACAAAGATCTTACTCAGCAGGTCTGTAGAAATATGAATGGTATAAGGAACTCAACAATGGGGTCTCTCGAGAGGTGTTGGGACGTTCTCTCGCACCCAGAACAGCTCTGCCCCAAAGCTAATAATCTGAACATCACCAAGTCCGATGCGTGGACCCACGGACTCACAGAGCTGGGGGCTTTGATGATTTCCTTCCTCATCTAAGGGACCCCGGCTTCACTAGTCACGTTAACGCCGACGTCGGGGTTCGGTGTCCAGCATGGATCCCCCAGTCCTCCCGTGTGGAGGGGCGATGCTCCCTGGATGGCGGCGGTGGCAGGGGGCGTGGCTCGGTCGCTGTGCCCAGGGAAGAGCAGACAACAAGTAGAGTGACGCTGAGGACTCGTGGGCCACGTGGCAATGCAGGGGACGAGGAGGACGTGGGCCACAGAGAAACTGCCCCTGGGTGTGCAGTTTGCCCAGGAGTCCCCATCAGCAAAGACAGCACCTTGAAGACCAGAGGTAATGATGATGCTTCTAGCGGCACAGCTGCTACAGCCTCTGAGATCTGACCAGTCCTCCAGGGAACGTACAGCCACTGCTTCCAGACCCCTGCCAGGACACACAAGCCTGGTTGTGTCCCGGCTCTTGCTAAGGATGTGGTAAGTGCCCGACGGAGATGTCCCCACACAGCCCAGCCACCCAGTGGCCGCAGGCAAACTGGAGCATAAAAAGAAACGTGTGCTCAAGAAACGCGAAACGAAACGAAAATGATCAAGCCAGAGGTCCGGAAGCGAGGGGGTTTGTGGAAGCAGCCGTGTCCCCCAGCCTGCTCTACGAAATGAGTCAGGCGGGAATCCCAAGAGATCCCGGAGTAACACATCTTCAAATGATCGTTTCAAACAGTCTGCCGATTTTAGAAAAACCCACCTCGAATTTTGAAAGAAAAGAATAGTGTAAATGTTGTCCTGGCATTTCACAGCAAATTTAGATAGAATGGAAAATTGTGGAACACGCGTGAAAAATAAATTAAAGGAGCAAAGTCAGTTCATCCAATTTCTTTGTACATCAAAGGCCAGGGTTGTCTCAGGTTCGTTGTAGGTTTGCATTCTGATGAGCATACGTCCTAATCTGTAGCTCTTGAAAGAAAGTGTCTAAACTGTGACGAAATTAGGGAAGGATGGTGGAAAAGAATAAATTGAATTTTCGCCTCAAATTCCTTGCAATTATGGGAAGCTATTTACATTATAGGTATCAGATAGAATCATCCCCATTCACTGAGCAGCAAATTCTCCTGCCATTTGCCATCAGGTCATTAGCTGCACTCTCACAGCCATTATCTCTCTCTAGCAATAATCAATTTACACCCTTTATAATAAGTCTCCACTGCATTAACTCAACACCCACATATCACCCACCTGTCCATGTTGTGCTAAAGATGATAAACGGAAGTACTTTATATTAACACTTCCGTGGAAGTACATTTAAAGAAGAATATGAAGACTGGGGATTAAAACCTCAAAATGGGTAAAACTGATTGACTTTTTAAATTGGGATTGACATATATACACTAATATGTATAAAATGGATAGCTAATAAGAACCTGCTGTATAAAAAAATAAAATTTAATTTAAAAAAAAGAAACTGAGGCGTTAGAGAAATTAACAATAAATAAATAAATACCATTTCAGGAAGCATAGAGTCAGTGAAAAGAAGTGCACTTATCCATGAGTCACTTCTGTATATTCCTGCAGTGACAGCTTGATTAAAACAAGTCTCCTGAAAGGTTTTCATCAGTCATGCAAGTTATAGGGGTTTACAAGTGAAAATTCAACTTTTCAAAAACAAAGCTAACTCTTCCACTCAGCAGCAGTGGGACCAGAGCTGCAGAAACATATTCAGTTTGGGGAATCAAACTGGGAACAAAGTAGGAAGTATTTTCGGCCCTTCCAGGAGGTGCTCCAACCCCACTGCCCTCGTGCAAGGCTGCAGGCAAAGCAGACAGAGGAGATGGGCGGGATGGGGGGGGTCTGGGGGCGTAAGCCCCTCTCGCAGTGGATTGGTAGGAGACACGAGGGCCCAGGTGTCAAGATGCTGACAAGACAATATTTTTTTTTTAAGCCTGAAAGGATGCCAGAGTGTTATCCAGCTAACTCACTTGTATTAAAAGTTACATTTTTAATTCTTCTTCATATTTTAGGAGCAAGCTAGAACTGGATGATATTAGGGAACTATTCATTTCTTAGGAGCGGTCATGGCGCTGTGGTCGTACAGGATGACGGCAGATGGGGCTCTGGCCACAGCTTATCCAAGTGGGTCAGGAAAATAAACCCGCTCCGAGATTGGTGATTCTAAGGGATGGGGTGGAGGTGCTTGTGATACTTTCTTTCAAGTTTTGTGCGTGTGAAATTTGCCATAATAAAACTTTGGAGAGCAACGATCTGGACAAGTAAGAAAACACAGGCAAACTAAGAAGTGTTGCAGTCCATTAACTTCCCCAGAAGAGCATCGTGTTACAAACACGTTGTCTGTGGGGCCACATCCTCACCCTGTAAAAACGAAGGCTGTGCTATCCCTTCTGTTGTGTGGCTGATTTCTGTTACATTAGGATGTGTCCTCAGCACCCCTCACAGCAATGGGTCTATTTCTGGGACATCAGTTCCAACATGTGACACTTGGTTACGTGGGATCGAGGCCCTTCCCAACGGTGTCTGTGACTCCGTTCCCTGCGAGGGAGGCCGAGGAACAGGGTCTCAGCAGCTGTGTGGCCAGGCTCAGGAATCAGTCTTTGATGCCACTTTCTAACGCACGTTAAACGTCTCAAGTCATCTTATTGAAGGCTGCCTGTCAAAATTACTTATGTTTGGGAAATTGGGGAGAAAGGGAACGAAATTGAGTTTACTTCTCTGGACTCAGGCTCCACCTCTGTGGAAATGCCAGGTCTCAGGCGCCACCCCAGACCCCCTGAGTCAGAATCTGCCTGGAACCAGACCCCCAGGTGACTCACGTGCTGATAGGGTTGGCTTTTGTGGGCTTTTCTCAAGGACGTAAGCATTCTGTCCAGAGTAAGTACTTAACTAGCCTGTTAGTGGTGATGGCTGTGTCTCTGCTTCGCGACGGACGCACCTCCAGGCTAAAACCCCCTTTTTCCTGAAGGCTTGCCCGCAGGGCACTGGAGACAAGCTTGCGCTGCTCTCCTGAAAGCCTGAGGGAATGGCCAGCCTAGCAAACTGGCCCGACTTTGAGTTTCAGGGGTTCCGTGTGGCTGTGTTATCTGTGTTCTGCACAGAGTCTCGAGGGGGACCCAGAAGAGAAGATGCTTCTGGCCATCAGAGGAGGATGCTGTGTAAGCTCAGTGAAATAGCTGGGAACTGTTGCTTACAGACGAAACATCAGAGATAAGTGGGCCTGGGTATAGTTGCCAGAAATGTTCTCCTGCAGATTGCTACGTGCTTTTGTGGATCGTGGGAGCTGGGATCCACCAAAGCTATTATTTCCAAAATAATGACGACGTTTACACAGGCTAAGGAAGGATTGGGGCAGAAAGATGGGAAGTATGGAGGCCCCTGGAGGTAGCAGGTGTGGGGTTTTCCCACAAATTTCATGCCCAGTGAAAACCCCAGAGCTGTCACAGCTCTCGGGTAATTGGTTAAATCCTTTCCACTGACAAAACTATATTATTTACATTTTTAAGTGCTATTTGATTAAAGTCTTACAACTTAGAAATCGTTTCTGGATTAAACTGACACTTCCAACCCCCTGAAAGCTGAGCTGGCCCACAGGGTGCCCCGAAGCGGGATGTTCTCACTAGCACCGAACGTGGCGCTTCCACGGGTCAGCGGATGGTGATGTGAGGAGGTCGGGGGAACTGGTCACCCTGCTGACCCCCGAAGGGCTTGGTGGTGTTAGCAGTACCTTTCTAAGCTAAATTTCCCCCAACACTGAAGTATCCTAGTAGCTGGCATTTGATCGTCTTTTTTTTTTTTTTAACATCTTTATTGGAGTATAATTGCTTTACAATGGTGTGTTAGTTTCTGCTTTATAACAAAGTGAATCACTTATACATATACATATGTCCCCATATCTCCTCCCTCTTGCGTCTCCCTCCCTCCCACCCTCCCTATCCCACCCCTCTACGTGGTCACAAAGCACCGAGCTGATCTCCCTGTGCTATGCGGCTGCTTCCCACTAGCTATCTATTTTACATTTGGTAGTGTATATATGTCCATGCCTTTCTCTCACTTCATCCCAGCTTACCCTTCCCCCTCCCCATGTCCTCAAGTCCATTCTCTAGTAGGTCTGTGTCTTTATTCCCGTCTTGCCCCTAGGTTCTTCATGACCTTTTTTTTTTTTTTCTTAGATTCCATATGTATGTGTTAGCACACGGTATTTGTCTTTCTCTTTCTGACTTGCTTCTCTCCGTAGGACAGGTCGTCTTTGAATTTCCTTCCTGCTCAGGAATGGAGCAGACGGAAAGACAGTTCAGCCCGTGGCCATAATTAACTGAACAGTTTCACCTCCAGTAACAGAGATGATAGAATAATAGCTTTTGCTCTTTGGGTCATACCCCCTTTGTGTAATGCTTTTGCTTTTGTTTTTTAATTGACCTTGTTTTTTTTTTAACAGTTCTCGGGAAAATCAGGAGCGCTGTTGGCAGTGCCCAGCTTCTGATGTCGCAGAAATTCCAACAGTTTTACTGGCTTTGCCAACAGAACATGGTAAGTGGATCCTCAGGTAACCTCGGCCCCTTGTAACCAAGCTGAACGTCCGTTCTTTCTGTGCTCACCGCGTTCCCGCCTGTTAAAAGATCCCTGCACCTGTGCAGCCTGGTGAATGAGTAGGGAGACACTCCCAGCTTTGGGGGGGATTTAAAAGTGCAGCCAAAGCAGAGAGGCCATGGGGGTATGGGCAGGGGAGGGGCAGGGGTGGGAAGGAGTCAGGTGTTTCCCCAGCCGTGAGGGGTGTCCTCTGCCACCTGGCTGTCCCCCAGGGGACCCCAGGATGGAGGGGAAGCGTAAATCACTGTCACGGTGGGTGTCACAGTGAGGACAGTGCTAGGAGGTGGCTTGAATAGAAACACGTAAACAACCACAGTGCAAGAGATTAGGAAGAGATTTTAGAAATAATTTGCGCTTTATATGTTTACAGTCAGGAGTGAACAGAAATACCATGGACTAAATTAGGTAATACGGTTGGCATTAAACTTGATTCTGATCTTCCTGAAAAGATCAAGGGGACACTCTTACCTATGTGTATGCTTATATGTATACTATACTATGTTTAAATAAATATAAATATATATTGTTACACACACATTATCTGACTAAAGAAAATATTCACTTGATATTATTTGGAGAAATAACTAAACAGTAATCACATTACTTTACAGGTTCTTTTATTTATAATCCATACACTGACTTCTTTCAGACCAAACATTTTCATTGAAACACAAGTAGGTCTCTGCAGGGTCTCCCATAGCAATGGTTCAAGGTGATTTGATTTCGTTTTGTTTGGCTTTTAAATGTACAAGGAGGCGTGTGGATTTACAGAACGTTCTTCCACATCAAAGGCAGCAGAGCACGTCAGAGTTGCCAATTTATCCCTTTTAATCAGGATCATTAAAAAGTATGTTTTCTCTAATATTTTCCAATTAATCCCATTCAAGTTCATCATGAAATTTAAAGAGTTACCTCCTGGTTGCCTATGACGTGAAGTTATAATCAACATTTAAAAGGGGAAACAGGCAGGTTTCGAGTCCCTGAAAGAAACATACCGCTGCGGAAACGTTCAGTTATTATGTTTACTGGGCATGTTCTAGCGTCCTCCGTCGTGTGTATTTAATGGATCATCTTTAAGGAATTGATTTAGGCCGTTGGAGAGCATGGTCCGTATTCCACCGAGTCTGGTGGGGAGGGTCATCCCCACCTTCAGCACCCTACACTCAGCAGAGACACATTATTCAAGCTTATAAAATCTGCATGTCTTCTCTGCCAGAGCGGCTGATACTAGACTTAAAAATTATCCACCCTCTTATAGTTTTGATCCCTCTTGTACATGTCAGATTGCGTTTTCTGTTAACCTCCAAAAGTCTGGCGTGACTGCTTCCATTTCTTTTGACCTCCGTCTAGGATTAGACCAAAAGAGTCTGGAGCATGTGTTGGAGGAGGTCAGGCTGGGGCCCTCAGCAGGCCTGTCAGCAGAAATGCTGAAATGCTGACAGTACAAGCAGGGGCCTTGCTCAGCAAAGCCACACTGTCCACACTTTGCAACTTTAGACCAGTGACTAGTTTTCAGTCAAGGAGATGCGTCAAGAGCCCACCAGCTATTTAGGGTGGACGACACCGGGCAGGACCCACCCTTGAAGCTGGCGGGTCGATACCGGTACCTCTCGGGCCAGCGGCTCAGCACCCCGGAGCAGGGAGAAATGGAGTCACGCTCAGCCCGGCCGGTCTAATAGTGTACTTGAACACGACCCACGGTCTCTTCTCAGCCCTTCTCAGGACACACAGCTCCCAGAGAATGTTCCGGAACATGGAGCCTCAGAGCCCACATCCCACCTGGACCCCACGGCCTGCGGTTAGCAAGGACGGATGGCCCTGTACACGTTGCTGGGGTAGGGGACCGGCCTGGCTCACCACTGACATGAAAAAATGAGACTTACAAACAGATCGGGCGTCTGAATGTCCAGACTTACAAACAGATCGGGCGTCTGAATGTCCAGACTTACAAACAGATCGGGCCTCTGAATGTCCAGTGGACGCAGATGCAGCCGCCTCCCGTGCAGAGCCAGACCCTGGCCGTGCCCAGTTCCACCGATGCCACGGCCTCTGCTCCCTGGGAGCCCAGAGGACAAAGGTTTCGCCGGTCCAGCGGTGAGGGCAGGTGACCACAGAGTCCACTCTCGGGCGACATGAGCCTCAGCACAGCCGTGGGGCAGGACCAGGGCCCGAAGTCCCACTTGGGGAGCCGTTCCATCCCCCGGACACGTTCAGGCCCCATCACGCCTACACCTGTGGGAGAGGACGTTGTACTTGTGTCATCTTCCGGAAGAGCAGCTGAGGACCCGCCTTTGCGGGGAGGAGTCCCCCCAGCCCCGACTGTCCAGGGAGCCCCTGTGCACCCCCGTCACCTGCAGAGCACGGCCTGGAGGCAAGACCTTCGCTCTGCTTTTCTTCACAAGCAGTGGCTGAGCTCAGACAGGCAAGTACATGACAACCCAGGCGACTGGAGGAACCTCCTGCCCCAGCCCCTGCCCCTGAGCCTGCACCTGACCTTGCACCTGAACCTGCACCTGCCCCTGAACCTTCCCCTGACCCTGACCCTGACCCTGACCCTGACCGTGAACCTGCCCCTGACTCTGACCCTGACCCTGACCCTGCACCTGATCCTGAACCTGACCCTGAACCTGACCCTACTACACCTGACCCTGACCCTGCACCTGACCCTGCCCCTGCACCTGACCCTGCACCTGCCCATTGGTCTCCTCGATCCACATGCCCAGTTCGCCTCCTGGTGGCTCAATGGAGAACGAGCTTCAAACCGCAGACAATGGCCCTGGGTTGCAACTTTCACTCCAGACAGAGAAGGAGAAAACAAGGGCGTTTTGTGCAAGTCGCTTGGACAGTGGTTCTTACCGTCTGCCCTCAGGTCAGCACAGCTGCCATCTGGCTGCATCAGCAGAACAGACGGGGCTCAAAGAGTGACCTAGTGGATGTGGGTGTGGAACCAGGACTGAATGTCTGTGTCCCCAAACGTTCACATGACGAGGTCATGAGGGTGGGGCCCCCATGCTGGGATCAGTGCCCTCATAACAGAGATCCCAGAGAGCCCCCAGCCCTTCCTCCACGTGAGGACACAAGAGAGAAGACGCCGTCTGTGAACCAGGAAGGGGGTCCTCACCCGACACAGGATCTGCCAGCACCTTGACCTTGGACGTCCAGCCTCCAGCACTGGGAGAAGTAGACTGTGCTGTTCATAAGCCCCCAGTCTGTGGTTTTCTTGTTCTCTCAGCCCAGATGGACTAAGACAAAGGTTAAAGGAAGTTTAAAGCCAACCAAATAGAAGTTCCTGATGTGCTTCATGGGAAGGACTTATGAACAAGCCGGAAATGGCACATTTTAAGCAAATTCAGATAAATGTTTACCTATCAGTAATTTCTCTGTCTGTTTAACCTGAGATAGCCCCACACTGAATCAAGGGAACCACACCAGAAAAATTCACACCCTTAACCCGAGGGTGGCAAACTCAGGTGCCTGCAGGCAAGTCACGCGGCCCGGGGAACTCGAGGCCGTGGTCACCAGCCAGCGCTGGGCGCCAGGGGCGTGGCCAGGCCACTGTAGGGCCCCCCTCTGCTCCTGTGGAGTCACCCAGCTTTAAGTAGAGACAACTCATTGAAACTACACATACATCAGGCGCCGTGTGCAGAAGCAAACCCACCTTGGGACCACATGCGCCCGTGGCTGCCCGTGTGCCGCTCCGTGACATCACCTGCACGTTCCAAGGGCGGGGACCTGTCCCCGAGACAGTTCTGACCCTTCAGGAGATCGACATGCCTGCCCTCCCTCCACGTGGGAGCGACGAAATATACATGGTACATTTGTAGGGCGTCCCTGACCTTCAGAAGCAGGGCTGAGACTGCTCAGAGAACAAACAGAAACGGCCGTGGCTCCAGGCCCATCTCCCCAGCGCCTATGACCACCAGCACCACTGCAGACCCTTCCTGGGCACCAGCTTCCCAGTAACCCCACAGGCGACCAGAACCCTGGGGCCTGAATGAACTGTCAAGCGGCTGGAGCCTTAACATGTACCACCATCCCAGGTTCCAAGAAAGCGTTTTCAAAATGAAACAGTGAAGCAATGTAACTACACGTGTATTCTTCAGTAGACTTTATTTTTCTTCTTCTCATTTCCTCCAGTTGTGTTGTGATATAATTAACATACAGCACTGAATAAATGTGAGGGGTACCACATAACGATGTGACTTACATACATCATGAAATAATTATCACTATAAGCTTAGTGAACATCCATCATCTCCTATGGGTACAAAGGTAAAGAAATAGAAAAAATATATTTTCCCTTGCAGTGAGAACTTTTAGGATTTACTGTCCTAACCGCTTACCTGTATGACACACAGCAGCGTTGGTGGTATTTATCGTGTTGGGTATCGCGTCCCTAGCCCCTGTTTATCCTGTAACTGGAAGTTTGTACCTTTTGACCCCCTTCTGCCACTCCCCACCCCATCTCCAGTAACCACAAGTCTCATCTCTTTTTCTAAGAGTTTGTTTCTTTGTTTGTTTTTGAAATACAACTGACCTGCAACACTGTTAGTTCCTGTTAACAACATAGTGATTTGATGTTTCAAGCTGATCACCACAGTAAGTCTAGTCACGATATGTCAGCACACAAAGGCATTACTAATTATTGACTGTATCCCCCACACTGTACATTTCATTTATTTTGCAACTGGAAGCTCGTAGCCCTTAATTTCCCTCACCTATTTCTCTCTTCCGCCCACCCCCTTCCCTCTGCAACCAGCCGTTTCTTCTCTGTATCTATGACTCTATTTCACTCATTTTGATTTTTGTTCACTCGTTTTGATTTTTAGATTTCGCATATCAGTTAAATCATACAGTATCTTTCTTTTTCTGTCTGACTTACATGTTGTTTCAAATGGCAAGATTTCATTCTTTTTTATAGCTGAGTAGTATTCCATTGTGTGTATATATATATCTATCTCCTTTATCCATTCATCTGTTGATGGACATTTAGGTTGTTTCCACGTCTTGGCTATTGTATTGATACATAATGCTGCTATGAATGTTGGGGTGCATATATCTTTTAGAATTAGTGTTCTTGCTTTCTTCACATAATACCCAGACGTGGAACTGCTGGATTGTGTGCTAGTTCTATTTTTAATTTTTTGAGGAAACTCCATACTGTTTTCCATCACGGCTGCACAAATTTACATTCCCACCAGCGGTGCACGAGGGCTTCCTTTTCTCCACGTTCTCACTAACCTTGTTATCTCTTATCTTTTCGTTGGTAGCCATTCTGACAGGTGTGAGGTGACAGCTCATTGTGGTTTCAGTTTGCACTTCCCTGATGATTAGTGATGTTGGGCATCTTTTCATGCACCTGTTGGCCATCTGTATGTCTTCCTTGGAAGACAGATCCTCTGCCCATTTTCTTAATCAGGTTAATAGACTTTATTTTTTAGAGCAGTTTTAGGTTCACAACAGAATTGAGTGAAAATACAGAAAAATACAGAGAAAATTCCCATACACCCCCTGCCCGCACACACCACAGCTTCCCCACCATCAGCATCCCCACCAGGTGGTCCTTTATTACAACTGATGGACCTCCAGTGACACGTCACCACCCAGGGTCCGTGGTTCCCATCAGAGCTCACTCTCGGTGTTGGACATTCTGCGGGTTTGGACAAAGTTATCATGACACCTGTCCACCATTACAGCATCCCACAGAGTAGGTTCACTGCCCTAAAAATCCTCTGTGCTCCACCTGGTCACCCCTCCTCCCCCCAACCCCCATGGCCACTGGTCTTTTACTGTCTCCATAGTTTTGCCTTTTCCAGCAGGTCCTAGAGTTGGAACCATACAGAATGTAGCCTCTTCAGACTTTTTAACTGTCAGCAGATACTTAAGGGAACTCTTCCTGAATCCTCGTGGGCCCTTGGGAATATCTGCACCCGATTCTGAACTCGTGGGGCTTCTCCCTAACCCGCTTCCTTGGGAAGAGCAGCCCCGCCCCCGCCCTCCGAGTTCTCAGCAGCTCTAACTGCGCCTATGTGTCGGCAGGACCCCAGCGCCATGCCCAGGCCCACCTCGCAGGACCTGGCCGGGTACTGGGACATGCTGCAGCTGTCCGTCCAGGACGTCAGCATGAAGTTTGACGAGCTGCACCAGCTGAAGCTCAGTGACTGGAAGGAGTTGGCGTCCCCGGAGATGAAGGTAACCCCCCACCTGCCGCTGCCACCTCCCGGCGTTCAGGCCACGTGCTCCAAATGCCACGTTATTATGTGTGTCTCGGTCTTTGATTAACAGTACGGGATCCGATTTTCAGGGATAAACCCATGTGTGCGTGATCGGGGTGGAGCTAAAGTCGTCAGCATGTGTAATGAGACCCTTTCTTGCTGACAATTCCCGGAAGACACCAACAAAACTCACGTTGTCTGCCGCGGTCTGGTTTCCAGTAGGGTCTGTCCCCTGTGTTATCGCCATCAAACCTCTGTTTGGATTGTACTGAGACGGTTTCCCACCGGGGAAGTTTCAGTTCAGTTACAATGCCTCCCGTGGAGATAAACTTTCCAGTTGCGCATCTGCAGTTGAAGACAGGGAACCCTTGAAGCTTTCCTGAACAATTTGAGGATGTAAACTTCCTGGCCCTGAAATAGGCTGAAAATGTCCATTAAGTTTGAACCTATGGTTTCACCTCTTCCCTCTAGAGCTCATCTTTACTGGGGCTGATAGATAAGTGTGAATTAGCTATAAAGACATTGACTTCCTAACACATTTTAGAGAAGTTCTACGTAATCATAATCTGATGTTTCCGGACAGACATCATCAATTAAAACGATAAAGAAAATTAATCCAACATACTTGGGACAGTGGTGTTTAATATTGTAGTTCAGGGTGTATATCTAGATAGTTAGAATGAAAGCACCATCATCATCGTCCATTTTCCCAGAAACGTGCTGCCACCATCGTTGTGGGGCTCCAGGCTGGAGGCCATCGCTCCATTGCAGGCGGCTGAAAAAGTCCTCACCGCAGATAACGGGGCTGAGGGGCCCGCAAACCATCGGGTTGTACATAAGCAAGTCCAGGAAATCTATGGTTTGGTTTTGAAGTGAAGGAAATCATAAGTAATGATTCCAAATGAAAAAGTTCTTCAAAGAAATCACTAAAAATACAACTTATTAAACTAGTCCAATGATATGCAAAAATCCTCCCTATTTTTCATTCTTCGGTAATTGACAGCTAATATAATCCCTTCCACCTCAACTGTACACAGAGAGTAGTCCTCAAAATGAACACGGTTCCTGCTGAGGGTACAGCAACCCGTCCAGAAGGCGAGCAGCCCTTGAACGCGGCTGAGGCTCCGTGTCCTGCACTCGGGACACGAGTCCTGACGTTCTGCCTCATAGATCTGCTCGGCCACCTGCCCACCCCACCCCCCCACCCACCCCCGCTTCCACTGCAGGAAGCCTGCGAGCCTCTTGAAAACGGAGACTCACAAGAATGGTTGATTTCTTACAGTCCCATATTTCAGAGGCTGCGAAAGGAGAGGAGAGAGATAATCACAGTGAAGCACTTAAGGCAGGGGTTAAATTTTGAAATAGCTGCAAGTCTTCACGAATTAATTACCCCTGATTGTACCCCTGCCAAAAAGCCGGGAGGGACGTTGCTTCTGGTCCAAGTCATTTTAAAATAAGTCATGGGAACAAAGGTTCAGACACCCAAACGATCTTCCTGCCAAAAACAATAGCACACAACATCAAGATTCTGCCATGTGTTCACCTGAACCTGTGCTAATGGCCAAGCCCGGGCCCATCTCATGCCCTTCAGATTCTTTTGGAGGCTGAAGGGAAAGAGAGGAGTGGGTGCCCCCCCCTCAACAACTATCTTCTCAGAAAAGGCAGCATCCGGGCCCCGTATGCAACATCCCCTTTCCTGACAAGGATACTGGTTGCGGAGTTCCCGCCCTCCAACCACTGGGAAGGTCCGGCCTTGTTAGCGAGGGGCCACAGCAAATAGAGAACATAGTGTGGGACACAGGCCTTCCACCAGGACCCTTGCAAGCATTGTGTGTTCCTTTGCTGCAGAATTGTGCCATTTCTCTTTCTGGAAGAGGCATACACGTATCTTGGGGTGACTTGTTTGAGAACACG
Source organism: Pseudorca crassidens (assembly GCF_039906515.1). Lineage (NCBI taxonomy): Eukaryota > Metazoa > Chordata > Mammalia > Artiodactyla > Delphinidae > Pseudorca > Pseudorca crassidens. Next base: position 27,339,109 of record NC_090316.1, read on the forward strand.
AGCTAAGGGTCAGAAATAGTTGTTTGCATCCTTTTACCAAGGAAGCGAAACATCATATGTAGTTCATATCAAAGGGCTTAAGGCCCATAGTAGAGAATCTGGACATCGGTTCCCTGGTCCGTGTCCTTGGACCTTGGAGTCTGTTGAAAAGACTGTCACGTAGGACAGGGCTGTCAGGCGGCATCTTCCAAGACCCCTGGGAAACTCAAGAACGTGAGCCTGTGAGCACTTGTCAAGTGTTCGCCCAGCAACAGGGTCAAAATAACTCTAAGACTAGGGCGGTGTCCCACGCACACATGCAGGATGGATGTCCTCGTGTGTAAACACTTCCCCCCCCCCGGGGATCTGGGGGCAGGCACAGCAGGCCCACCCCGGGCAGGGTCACGCGGCATTGGGTGGGTGCGGGGCTGTGAGCTGGGGGGACGGCCGGGCTCCTCTGACTGCCCCAATTTTGACTTGTGATGCTTTTCAGGAAGAAAGAAAGGTCCCCCCTCCAATACCAAAGAAGCCCCCCAAAGGGAAACTTCCCATCACCAGAGAGAAGTCTCTGGACCTGCCGGACAGACAGCGCCAGGAGGCCCGGAGGCGTCTGGCGGCCGCCAAGAGGGCAGCGTCCTTCCGCCAGAGCTCGGCCAGCGAGCGGGCCGACAGCATCGAGATCTACATCCCCGAGGCCCAGACCCGGCTCTAGGGCTCCGGGCCCGCCCCTCCCTCCCCTGCTTCCCATCACCCGCGCCGTGCATCCCATCCCTGGTCGCTCCTGTGTCACTCCTCCAGCGAGCTCGCCCCGGCTGTTGTGTTTGTGCCATAAACACCCTGGAACACCCTGACGTCCACGGTTTGCGAGCTCACGGCCACGATGACTTCTCCCCGGATGGCCTGGCTTCCCGTCAGCAGGGAGGGAGAGGCGTGGGGACACCTGACATACCCACTCTGTTCTCAGAGGGGTACGAGGAACACCTCTCGAGATGGAACCCAGTTCACACTTTGTTATTTATATTTTTATAAATTGTGTGATATTAGAGGCAAGAATAACAAAAAAAACTATGAATGGGTGCATCTCCCCACTCACTCGAGGCATTAGACACCCAAGAGGAAGGTGCTACAGCTTGAGTGCGGGAAAGAAAGACCCCACCGTGGCCTGGGGTCACCGCGCCCTGAGCCCAGCTGACCCCTCACGTGGTTCTCTGTGCCGAGTCTATGGTGATGAGAAGTCATCTCTCCAGCCACCAATCTCCCCGCCGTGTGCTTCTCCAGAAACCTGGGGGGTGAGAAGTCCGCCCCCGCCACAGATATTCAGCGCAGCATCTTCACAGTCAGAAAGTCAGCTGAATGTTCATTCACGCAGGGAGAGACAGATGGAAACAGAGCAGAGTCTTAAGAAAGGCTGGCACTCCTGTAGCAGGAGTAGAAAAGAGCAAAGAGTTGTCCTCACTCAGATAAAAGAGTCATTTATTTTTTATTCCTTTGTCACTTAAAATGTCACACATGGTTCTGTCTTTAAGTTTCACCCTTTAGGCACCATGTGATTTTTTTCTTTATAGATGTATATATATTCTCAAATGCTCTGTCAGTTGACTTTCCAGGGTATCCTTAAAAAACAGAACAAAACAAAACAAAACGTTTGCTTGTTTAAAATGACAGTCGTGATGTTGTAAAAAGTGTAAGAAACATGAATGTGAGTGGTAAGTGTCTCTCAGTTTAAATGGTAAAGAAGAAACGTAGTTTACATTTGTATTTTTCCAGAATTCGTTTGTCCTATGCAGTATGGCTAAAGTCAAGAATACATTTCTTGCCTGTTTTAGACAAAAAGAAAAAGGGCACGTTGTGATTTCCACCTGTGGACTTCAGCAAAAGTCCTTCATTTTCGTGGTTCTGATTGGCACCAGAGAAAAATAGGAAGGTCTCTAACGGAAGGTTTCCCATTCGTCTCATGAAATTTAGATGCCGTGACCGTTGTTCCAATCCGACGGTGTGTGTGTCTGTTCAGACATCACTTCAGAGGAAGCGCCTGTGGATTGATCCATTTGACCCCATACTAGAGTCCTCGCTGTGACTCCAGGTAAAAGCAGGTGACGCGGCGTTTCCGCCCGAACGCCGGGTCCCCTGTGGCCCCCCGAGTGCTGTGCCCCCAGCCCAGCAGCACAGACCCTCCCCCATAGCACTTTGTATTCCTACCTTGACTCGCACTTTAAGACGCACCCAGCTCTCCCTGCAGCCTGATAATGTACGAGAGCCTTCGGTGAGGTCCTTGCACAGCTGGGGCGCGCCTTAACGCCTGCAGCTTCTCTTTTTCCTCGTATTCTACATTTCACGAAGCATGGGGTTCGTAGGAGCACAGATGATATTAAAGCATGTTTAGCTTCAAAGTTTTACTTTTTTAAAGCTGAGTAGTTAAGAATTCCCTGTAAGGACAAAACCCTGTAAATGGAACCTCATATCTGGTATATATTTTACCAAACAGCCTTAAAATATATTTGGAAGCAAAAATCAGTACGAATGTATATCCTTGAAAAATGCAAAAAAAAAAATCCCCTGAAATATTCTTCTATAAATGAATCCTATTTCCCCCAGAGTATTCTAAACATTTTTTCTACCTAAATAAATACCTAAATCCTGAGTAGCATACGATAATGATGCTTCTTCCTATAGTCAGTATACTATTTTAAAGACAAATGTATCTGCAAGCATTGGCATTTTAGACTCTAAACATGATGTATTACTAAGACGAACAGTTCTTTAGGAATAACCACGGAAAACTCGGTGTGCACTCATTCACATGGGGAAATGTAAACTGCATACGTGTTTGCCAACCTACTCACGTGTGCCTCGCCTGGAAGCTGATGGGTTTTACCTCATTTCCTTGAACCTGTACAAAATATATACCAACAAATTATAAAATTAGACAATAATGATTTTAGATCCCAGATTCTCTGATGCTGACTTAAACCAAAGTACTCACTGGATTTGGATTAATTTTCTTTATGTTTCGTAGACTCATTTTTATCTTAAAATCCCCCAAAGTCTTGGCCTAAACCATCCCTTGGTGAGCAAATTCACCTACAACTAAATTTGACATCAGTTGTTGATGCGAAGTGGGGAACGTGTACGAACCCCTGTTTGGTCCACGTTGTTCCAAAGAAGGTCGTGTGACGGGGGGCAGGGGGGATGCTTGCAGCTGGGTCTGATGGAATGGTACCCGTTTGTGTGACACGACCAAGTGCAATATATCCGTTCTCATGGTGACATCCCATCATGAAATGCAGACGATAAGCCATGTTTACACATTGTACATGTAAAGAAAAATAAAACTGTTTATAATACTGTGTTAGTCCCTCACACTAACTTATTGCAGTCACTTCTACAGACACAGAACTATCCTGTGATCGTTTCACCACGTCGTGGATATAACTTTACTGAAAGATGATACGTAAATTTGAGAATATGGTTGAAAATGATAGTGCACGATGTTCTAGGAACATTGTGCTGGGAAGCGCCATGTTCTCTGTGATCACAGACTTGTATTCCCTGAAGATACAGCCCATAGCCGTTATAACCCAGGTACCCCGTTAGAAATCATTTTCCTCACAGCCAACAAGTTGATGTTGCCATGCTGAAGGCCCTACTTAACTTCCCAAATCAGAACACAAGTATGATAAACAGGGTCCTAAAGTTTAACAAAACCCAAACAAGGCAAATGTCACTTGTTCACAAGTGCGCTTTCGATGTAAGTCATCTCATACATCTTCATTTGTTACTGTTGTCTTTAACTTAAAAGTAGTTGTTCTCAGTGACCATCATTACCATTTTTTTCTCAGCAAATTTATAGAACCATCCTAGAATGGGGTATGAAGAATCGAACTGTTGTATGATACCAAAAAATTACGTTTTTGTTTAAAAGGAAATGTTGTTGATGTTTGCACCTCAAGATCGATACTAAAGACTTCCAGCAGTAAATAGTAGAAAAGTGTATTAGGGAAAATAACAGATTACATTTAAGATTCCCTCTTAAAAAAAAGTAACCAGCAAGTCAGTGGCCCTAAAAGTAGAGGGACTCTCCCTGCTAGATCCTGTAGAAGTGGCCAAATTTATGACCAGAAGACAACACGATTCCACAGCCCACAGATGCATGGGCTTTGAACATTTCTTTTGGGGTCTGCGCTCCCGTTTGCCTTTCCCAATACCATGTGGAGCAACCACTGTATCCGTCACTTTAGTTCGAAGATCCCGCGTTGCGTATTCACTCAAATCCACGGCCCGATCCGGGATGGACTCTGCCTGGAAAGAAGAGTCATGTTGCTGACGTTTGGTCCAAGTGCCTGGAGTGACTCTGAATGTGGGCTCTTCAAAGCAGCTGCCTGATTTGGGCCAAAGCTTTCAGTGGCGAGTAGGGAGCAGAAGAAAGGAGGAGCGGTCCTCATCAGAAAGCCTTTTCCCGTCGGCAGTAACTAGGTCAAATCGCACAGACCTCGAGCGCCCTGAGGATCTGGAGTCCCCTGGGGCATCTCAAGGGAGACGTGGCCAAGGCCTGAGCTGCTTTTTGCTGGCAGAGCCATCAGCCTCCTTCAGGGTTCTGTCGGGTTCCCAGAAGGTCCCACGTGCCTCATCTGGAATCAGCTTGGGAACGTGTGGGCCCCCAGGCTGGCCAGAGTCACCAACACCTGGTCCAGGGGAGTGAAGGCCTCCAAGAACTTCGGCCAGTGAGGCAGGGACGTGCCCACCTCGGATGGAGAAGGGCAGCCCCAACGGTTCAGCCTGGGGAGGGCACGTGGATGCCGCATCTCCCTGCCTTTCTGAAAAGTGGGACGTTCCTGTCGCGTCTCCCAGATGGACCCAATGGCTCCATCCCGCATCTTTCACCTGTGCACGTTTCCCAGGCACCTCCTTGCTTCTCAGAGCCTGAACCGCTGATTTTTTTTTTTCCTTTTACTGCAAATTTAACATACTAATCAGGTAGTTGAAGACAGTGGTTTCATATACTAGCCCCTGAGGTTCTCCTTTGTTTTTATCTGCATACTTGCTTACACTCGTTTGAAAGTTTTGGTTGACTACAGGGTTCCAGAATTTGAAAATAAAATAGAAAACCTCAAGCGTAAGTAACCAAGACTGTAGCAGCTGCTGGTAGTAGGTACGTTTCACCACCAGGCTGGAGCCGTGGAAGCGGCTTCATCAGCACCCCCTGCACCATTTGTCATAAAGCTCGTGGCGTCAGGTCCCGTCAGAGCCCTGTGCCTTCACAGCAAGGGTCCACCTGGTCCCTTTACTAAGTTGACGGTTGTAGTAAGTGTGGGCAGTGGACGCAATGCTGGGAAAGGTGCCCTTTTACAGTTTAAGGAAACGCCCTTTAGCACAGAGTGGCTGCAGAGGGTTCTGGAGTCGAATGAGAAGCCCGGCTTCTGTTCCTACATCAGCTGCAACTTCTCTTGACCCCGCGTCTCAGTTTTCTCCCATCCCCGTCGCCCTCACAGAAGTTTTGTGAAGACTGATGACATTCACGTCCTCTGAGCTCCTTGGAATCAGGTGTGAAAGTGTCTGTTCTCGATAAAGCTGATGCCCACGGCCCCCTTCTGTGTGGCGGATGCTTGCGGAGGTCAAGTCACTTCCTGAGCATCTCAGAGATGGTCAGGACCACCAGACGCAGCGGTCCCCTCCTGAGAGGGCTGTCTGGGCTCGGCAGGAGGCTGCCAGGAGCTCCGTGAAGGCCTGGAAATGGAGAACTACCGGGGGCCTTTCTCCATTTCTTCTAGCTTTGATGGCAAGCGCTTCTAGATGTTTCCACGAACAAGGACCAGGCACCACCCAGAATGAGGTGATGTTTTCACCACTGCTTAAGCACAGCGTCATCTTAGATGAAATGACGAGCTCTTAAGTGAAACGTGAACGTGAGAGAGAAAAAATAATTTGGAAACAGAAAGCTGAGCATGTGGGACAGTGCCAAGGATGGACTCAGACGTACCAAAATCGCTGAAGGTTTGTGAAACTGGCCCCTCTGGCCTGGCTTTTTATAATGACCCCGTTTCACACCTCAGAGAACGTGAAGTGCCCCGTGGGAATGCTCCGAGGAAACTCCACCTCTTCATCCTTGCAACATCGAGAAATCCACGTAATTTCCTGAATTGCTGTCCTAACCCTGGCATTTTGATCCAGCATTTAAAGAAATTATTTCAAGTTTCAATCTCGACTCTTGACAGATGACTTCTTTGCAGAGGAAATGTTAGTTACCTACGACAACACTACTTTTTAAAAGATTTTGTATACACACACACACACACACACAGGTAACGGGGGTTTACCTCCCTTTCTTAGATTTTATGTGACTTCATCACGGGTGCTTATTCTGAACCTGAAAGCCTCGGGAACGAAACGATCACATCCTCACTGGAGGAGAGGCGACGGTGAAAGGAAAGGTCTCTGCCTGATCTGTGTACACATTTCTGTCTTTCAAGCAGACCAGGGAGAGGATGTCGGTTCGTGCTGGCGAACAGGCAAGAAGGGAGCTCCAAGGCTGTCTGTGGTACCTCACAGGTGCCATTCACCCGCTCTTTGACACCCCCCTACCCATCTCACCCCGCCACGGCCCAGCCCATCGCTTGACTACTATCACATCACTTAAAGGGCTCAGTACGTCTCTCTCCCTCCACTTTATAACTGGTTTGCTGAATTCAAAAAGTTTCCCCTCGCCGGTAGTGAATCCTAGGCTACTTCTGAACTCTTATTTCCAAATACTGTCACTTTCCTCCCCGTGCGGGTCCTCCCCGCCCGGAGAGCGGTCCACACACCCACCCCCCATGTCACAATACCCAGGTGTGGCCTAAGGACTAAAGGAAATGCCTCCTACAGAAATTCAAGGAATGTTAGAACCAGGAAACTAGCTGTTAACGTTTTTTGTTTTTTTTTAAAGTATATAAATATATATATAAATATATATACATATGAAGTCACATCAACAGTGAGGATGAACAGAGTGCCAAATATTCGACATCTGTACAAAGTTACTCTTCACTGGAATTAAACGATTTTATGGAATTCTCTTTCTCATGCTTTTCTGGTTCTTTTGATAAATTGTTTCCTAGCATGCAGGATGCCTACGCTGAATGTACAGGACGCAGTCCACACCACACTTTCTTTCTTCTTGTCAATAACTTCTTCTCAGAATGTTGGTCCTTACTTTAAGGCATTGAAGGATTGTGTCATTTGGGTTCTTTTTCCTCCTGACTTCTTTTCACTCTCCGCTGATTATAAGAAAAACGCGCTCACCTTTTCTTCCAGGATAATGCCTCTCTCATCTGATTTCTGTATTGTTGATGTTCACCTCCTGTAAATAGTTCTGCAATTAAATTTTTTGAGAAAAATAATGTCTACTTCTTATTGGAGTGAATTCTCGTGTGATTTTAAACTCAGAATTATATAGACCAAAGAATCTTATCTGGAGAACTGCACCCTTCCCCCAGTATGTACTTCCTTGTTGAAATGGACTCGCCTCCTCTACCTGCTAAAAAGAAAAGGACATTTATTAAGTCGACGGGTTTCCTGTGGATGCAAAAAATGGCACAGGTGAAAATGAGCTTAAAACTAGTAAGTACGACGGTAGCCAGTTAATGCGTGTTTTAGATTCTCTTGCGTTGCAGACAAGAGGCGTGTCAGGGCACGTGTGGGGTCTGCCACTCAGGCTCAGGGAGCGGGGGATGCTGTCTCCGCGGAACCCCCAGGCCGCCGCGGGGAAAAGCCCCTGGGTGGGCGCGGGCTGGGCGCCGCTCTGCTTGGGTAGCTCTTCTCGCATCAGCGTGATCGAGGGCACCTGTGCTTCCTTCTCCCGCCTGTTGCCAATTAGTCTCGCGCTGCCTGCTGGGAATCCCTGCTTTCCCGTGGCTTCTGCCGCCTCCGTGCTTCTGGCCACTTGGCGTTTGCAGGAGGTCAGTGCAGGCGGCTCCCCCTTGGAGCCTCTCCCTCCAGCCCCCCAGGAAGCATGGACAGTCTGTTGGGGGCAACCAGGCCCCTCAGCACCTGCCCCATGTTCACCCCGGACTTGCTTCCCGTCTCTGCAAGCTGCTTTCTTCCTTCCACCCGCTCCGGCCTCGCTGAGGTTTCGAGGTAAGTTGATGACGGCGGCAAGATGGAGGAAAAAAGTCTCTAGTCAGGACGGGTGAGACTGTGGTCTGATTTCCCTCGGTGAGTTGAGTGCCGTTCGTTGACAATTCCTGCCGAGGCTCGTGAGTTCCGCGTAAGGACTGTTCGGGAAACTGAACCCATTTACAAATCCTTTCCGTTCAACTCGCCTGAGAACAATCATGATTTATAAGTTTTCAGTTAAGAGAAACCATTTCAAAATAACTGAGAGCACATACCTAATATTTTAGCCTTCACTCACCCTACCTCTTTTTTTTTATTACTTTCTATTGCAGTATAGTTGATTTACAATGTTGTGTTAGTTTCAGGTGTACAGCAAAGTGAATCAGTTATACATATACATATATCTACTCTTTTTTAGATTCTTTTCCCATAGAGGCCATTACAGAGTATTGAGAAGACTTCCCTGTGCTACACAATAGGTCCTTATTAGTTATTTATTTTATATATTGTAGTGTGTATATGTCAATCCCAGTCTCCCAATTTATCCCTCCCCTCACACCCTGGTAACCTTAAGTTTGTTTTCTATATCTGTGACTCTATTTCTGTTTTGTAAATAGGTTCATTTGTACCATGTTTTTAGATTCCACATATAAGCGATAACATGATATTTGTCTTTCTCAACCTGACTTACTTCACTCAGTATGACAATCTCTAGGTCCATCAATGTTGCTGCAAATGGCATTATTTCATTCTTTTTATGGCTGAGTAATATTCCATTGTATATATGTACCACAGCTTCTTTATCTATTCGTCTGTGGATGGGCATTTCGGTTGCTTCCATGTCCTGGCTATTGTAAACAGTGTTGCAACGAACATTGGGGTGTATGTATCATTTTGAATTATGGTTTTCTCTGGATATATGCCAGGAGTGGGATTGCTGGGTCATATGGTAACTCTATGTTTAGTTTTTTAAGGAACCTCCATACTGTTCTCCATAGTGGCTGTACCAATTCACATTCCCACCAGCAGTGCAAGAGGGTTCCCTTTTCTCCACACCCTCTCCAGCATTTATCATTTGTAGAGTTTTTGATGATGGCCATTCTGACCAGTGTGAGGTGATACCTCATTGTAGTTTTGATTTGCATTTCCCTGATGAAGAGTGATGTTGAGCATCTTTCCATGTGCCTCTTGGCCATCTGTATGTCTTCTTTGGGGAAATATCTATTTAGATCTTCTGCCCATTTTTTGATTGGGTTGTTTGTTTTTTTGATATTGGGCTGCATGAGCTGTTTGTATATTTTGGAGATTAGTCCCTTTTCGGTTGCTTCATTTGCAAATATTTTCTCCCATTCTGTGGGTTGTCTTTTCGTTTTGTTTATGGTTTTCTTTGCTGTGCAAAACCTTTGAAGTTCAATTAGGTCCCATTTGTTTGTTTTTATGTTTATTTTCATTACTCCAGGAGATGGATCAAAAAAGATCTAGCTGTGATTTATGTCAGAGAGTGTTCTGCCTATGTTTTCCTCTAAGAGTTTTATAGAATCCAGTCTTAGATTTAGGTCTTTAATCCATTTGGAGTTTATTTTTGTGTATGGTGTTATGGAATGTTCTAGTTTCATTCTTTTACATGTAGCTGTCCAGTTTTCCCAGCACCACTTATTGAAGAGGCTGTCTTTTCTCCACTGTATATTCTTGCCTCCTTTGTCATAAATTAGGTGATCACCCTGCTTCTTGCTATAACATACCTATAACTAGCAAAAAGAAAGCTTTATACGTTTTTCTTTTTTAATCCCATAATCCTTCCATGAAAGTTTTAATTTACTCGGCATTTCATTGAAAACTTTACACTTTTATCCACATACGGTTTAATGCTGTTTTCCCAGGTGTCAGTAAAAATGCATGGAAAGTTGTATGATATTCATTTTAAATGTATTCATATTAGTTCGTCAGTTGTAACAAATGTAGCACATCCATGAGGGTGTTAACAGGGGAACTGGGAGGAAGGGCGAAGAATTATGTGGGAACTCTGTACTTTCCACTCAATTCTTCTGTAAACCAAAATGTTCCCCAAAATAGCCTATGAACTAAAACAACATCAACGCAAGAAGCAATGATTAGAAGAGTCAGATACCACAGTTTGGATGTTTTCAGCTTGTTTTCCATTATTTGAAGTTTTAAATGAGTTGCTTTGTGAAAAGTAGGATGTTGGAAAGATTTCTGCTCCTTACTTTTGTTTATTTTTGTTTTGTTAGCTCTTCACTTATCATCACTTAATAGGTTCAGAGAATTGTTACACAGATGCTACGTCAGGAAAGAAACAAAGGTTTTCAAAGCTTTAAGCTTTGGCCTCCAGACAAATAACACCCCTTCGAATTCCCGGGAGTGCTCGCTGCAGCTTTTGTGCTGCTTTAAAATCGACTAGATGGGGCTTCCCTGGTGGTGCAGTGGTTGAGAGTCCGCCTGCCGATGCAGGGGATGCGGGTTCGTGCCCCGGTCTGGGAGGATCCCACATGTCGCGGAGCGGCTGGGCCCGTGAGCCATGGCCGCTGAGCCTGCGCGTCCGGAGCCTGTGCTCCGCGGCAGGAGAGGCCACAGCAGTGAGAGGCCCACGTACCAAAAAAAGAAAAAAAAAAAAAAATCGACTAGATGGATTTCCCCCAAACAATTAGAGTCCAGTCAGTGCCCGTGAAAATCCATTTCCAAACCATCTCATTCCACCGCTATGGTCTTCTACAATTGAGCGTGTGAAAATACCCACAACAGGCTTTGCAAAGCCAAGACTCAGGGGCCATGCAGACCATGTGGGACCCTCGTGTGCATCCCCACAGCCCCCTTTGCCTCTCCCGGGACCCAGTCTCGCAACAGACACCCCGGTGCTGAGGGGGCCCCGAGGGACGCCTCCTCTCTCTGAGGCCCAGGTCCTCCAGCCCCTTTCTCCAGTCTCCCCCTGCCGCCCCCTCGGTCTCTCCACACGCAGCCCCTGCTGGAAGCATCCAGCCTCTTCGGGAGCTGAGGTCCTGCCTGTGTCGGCACAATATTTACGCCCTGGGCACCGCGCTGGAGATACTGTCATTTTAAAAGAGAGAGAGAGAGAGTTATGGGCCTAGCGCTTATGTTCAACTACCAGACAGATTTTCTCTCAGAGGGTGTTGGGTCTGTGACAGATCACAGATGTTCTTTGCTTACAAGCTAGTAACTAGCCTGTTGCTGGTTCATCGGTGATGCTCAGATCCGAAGCTTCGTTGCTCCCCTCACGGGGAGCGGCGTGAGCCCCGGCCTGTGGCTCCTTTACCCCGACTTCCGAGGGGCCATGCGAGGTGGGGGGTGGATGCTGTGTGTGCCATGTTGGTGGCACGGCTGAGGGACGGTGAATTGGGGGCCCTGGTCTCATAGACAGCGCTCAGGAGGGATGCTCTTGGTCTCCGCGGGAGACGCTGCCTCGCCCTCCAGGCTGTGAACAGCGAGCTGGGCCCTGAGCGATGGCCCCGGAAGCAGCAGTCAGGGCATCGCCCTCATGGCACACCCCACACGTGGGGTGGGGGGGACGGGCCTGGAGAGTGGCTTCCCTGCTGTGAGCGTTTGTTCTGCACCTGCAAGATACCAGGTGCCCGTGCTGAGATCATTGGGCGACAGGTTTTTTTTACTCTGTTTCTCCCGTTGCCTTTTCCCTGTTTCAAACCCCACTTTCTCCCATGATTCCCTTCCTGTGGTCTCCGCCAGGTCGAGTCTGCTGGACCCCTGTGATCTGAGCCCCAGGGGGAGGCCAGACCTTGTGTGCAGGCCGCGTCAGCTGGCCCCCAGCTGGCGAGGCTCGCACACCACGCGGGTGGGAGAGGGTCCTTGGACAGAACTCCTCTTACATGTGACTTTCCTTCATAAACATTACAGCCTCATCCTGATGAATCCTTGACCTTCTGTGGTGCCCCTGAAATTCTCCACGTCCAGCCTTTCTAGGTGATCCCGTGCTCACTCAGGGTATTGGACCTGTAATTTCATAAAAACTTAGGAAATGTTTCAAATGTTTAGCTCTCGTAAGAGCTTGTTTTAACTATGCAAAGAAGAAAGTCGTTTCGTGAGATATTAAACCAAGCAAAGTTGTAGAGCCTTCCACAGCCCTCATCCCCACAGCAGTCTCCCTGGGAAGTAGCGTCAGGGCACCCCCATTTGAAGCAGGACGGATGGAAGCTTCCCAAAGTGACACAGGGACTTGGCTTTTGAGGGTAGCAATTTGCTGCACACACGCAAGGCTGCTTCCTTCAAATAACCAAGAAGAGACTGGACAGGCGTCTTCATTTGAATTAAGTAAATGACACCCAGCAAATCTGCTTTGCATATTTATGCATAATAAGGAACTGCACACGGCACAACTTCAGCAACAACTCATTACAGTTGCTGGGGATACAGGGGTATTTTTGGCTGCTGTGAACGGAGCTGGATTCACCAGATCACAGGTGAAGAGCATTGCAGCTCAAGGATCGTCCACTAGAGGGCAGTAGGCCTCCTGAGGCTCAGCTGTAAACACTGAAATTAAACACTGATTTTTTAGTTAAATACATAAAGCCAGTGTCATTTTTATATCGATCTTTGTTCAAGGATGTTGAATAAACAGGGGTTGGTAAAACAACAATATACTTCAAAATGTGAGCAGTTTGATACAAGCTGTCACCAAGTTATAGTCACCCTGGAAAACGTGAAATAAGGATTATATTCTGTAACTAGCAATTCTCTGAACTGACAGGAGATGACTCAGAAAGCAAACCCCATGTTGGATTAATAAGAAAGTTAATACGATCGGTGTAGTAGGAAACGACACATCTTTTATTTTAATCCCTAGTCACAATCAACCAGTAACTGTTGCCTCTAAGCAGCCATGTCTTGTGCAGACAATATTTATCAGTTGACACTGGGCCAAAGTGTTCACCCCACAGGGTCTCTTCCATGAACAGCCCTCTTACTCCTGCTGCAGAGGGAGCATCTCTGGGCAGAAGGCATTGTAGACGGAGATGAATCGGGCACCCGTGCTGTCCACAGCTAGTCGGGGAGTTTGCACAGTACCTTGCGGGTTATATATTTCACAGATTTAATTCTTTTTTTTAATTTATTTATTTGGCTGCGTTGGGTCTTCGTTGCTGCACACAGGCTTTCTCTAGTTGTGGCGAGTGGGGGCTACTCTTCGTTGTGGTGTGCGAGCTTCTCATTGCGGTGGCTTCTCTTGCTGCGGCACACGAGCTCTAGGCACGCAGGCTTCAGTAGTTGTGTCACGTGGGCTCAGTAGTTGTGGCTCGCCGGCTCTAGAGCGCAGGCTCAGTGGTTGTGTGTGGAGCACGGGCTTAGTTGCTCCGTGGCATGTGGGATCTTCCCAGACGAGGGCTCAAACCCATGTCCTCTGCATTGGCAGGCAGATTCTTAACCACTGTGCCACCAGGGAAGTACACAGATTTAATTTTTGGTTTAACTCATAAACTATTTCAAGTCCACATTCATGTTTCAAATTGTTTTTTTTACTTTTTTTAAAATTGGAGCATAGTTTATTTACAATGTTGTGTTAGTTTCAGGTATACAGCAAAGTGTTTCAGTTATACATACACATGTATCTATTATTTTCCCATTTAGATTATTACAGAATATTGAGTGGAGTTCCCTGTGCTATACAGTAGGGCCTTGTTCATAATTCAAATGTTTTAATCATTCTACACTTCGGGGGAAGAAAGGAAAAAAAGAGAAATGGGTGGGGAGGGTAGAGAGCGGATGTGGGCACAAAATGGGAAAGGTTAGGATAACACCCAGTTCCGGTTTTACCTGAGGCCAGGCTGGGTCTCAAGGCCAGAGATTAACAGGGACCATTCTCCACTCTAATTTGGTTGCTTTGTTCTTGTAAAAGAAGAAAAATGAGAACTCATAAGGAATTGTGCTGAGCCTTAAGGTAACGTAGGTGACACAGCTGAGTCCCCTCCGGCAGGTGCTCAGCACCCCACAGCTGGTCCCGTAGGCTCACCCCCTCACCAAACCTCCTCGGCCGTCTGCGAGCCTGTGCCCCCAGCCCCGGGGCCCTGACTGCACAGTCGGGCTGATCCTTCGCTGACTTACTTGCTGCCACAATTTGAGCACGTTAACCCCTGAGCTCGCATTCCTCCAGTCTGTCTGAACCAAGCGTACAAAGTAATTTCCAATTCACAATTCTAAACACAAAACATATGCACTATTCACTACCTGAATAGCTCACCAAAAACAAGATACAAAAACCCTGAAACCCAGCCCCGACCGGATTCAATCCTGACTGGATTAAAACGATTCGCCCCACCCACACGCCTGCCAAGAGTGAAAAAAAAATACGTCCAGATCCTCAAACTATCTCTACAGTATTTTCAGATGCAATAATCAACATTCAGTTAAAAATTTGTTGGCAGAGATAATACCAGAAAAAAAATTATCAGAAACCAAGAGATAAGAACAGACAGTAGAAGCAGTTTCATGGGAAATTTCAGAATCAGAGTTATGAGATGTGGCTTAAAAAGTCGTGTGATTCTGTGTTCAGAGCAGATGGAGAGTCTCGCTAGAGAAGTGCAAATCATATACATAGAATCACGTGGAAATTCTAGAAAGAAAAAACTGTAATAACCGAAAATGAGAACTCTAAGGCCGATTACATGTAGCGAAGGAGAAGAATTTATAGGGTCGCAGACGCGCGGAGAAAGCGGTCGTGGAGCCGAGCAGAGCGTGAGGGCCATCGCGAGGGCAGCGGGAGCAGGAGAGCAGGTGGGATGTGCGTGCAATCGGGGTCCCGCAAGAGGAGGAGGAGAAAACGGCCGGTGACGTCCTTCAAAACCAATCAAAGGCGTGAAGCTATAAGAAGCACCTGCACCACTAAGACGGATAAATACAAGTCGCACCTGGGAGACCTCAGTCAGACCGCAGGACACCAAAGGCAGGGAGAAACGTCTCAGGCGCCGGAAGGTACTTGAGGGGGGAGGCAGGGCAAGAGGGGGTCCCAGTTAACTATGCTTCCCTTCTCCTCCTTCCCCCTCCCCCTCCCACCCCATTCCCCCCAGCTGAGCGGGCGCTGGGTATGGTCCCTGCGTCCCTGCCGCCTGTCCCTCCCCGCCTGGGGTGCGCCCAGCTCCGCCCACCCTGGGGTCCGGGGCGGCACGCGGGGGCGGAGAAGCCTCACTCAGTGCTTGTGCTGGCGCTTCCGGCCGGGGGCGTGGGGAGGGCTGGCGCCCCAGCAGTTTGGTCACAGACATGAGCTGCGCAGAAATACTCGAAAGTCCTGGGTTTGCCAGGGGCTGGCGGGGAGAGGCGTGGGCGTGAGTGTTTCACTGGGGCAGAGCGGCAGTTCGGGAAGATGGAGAGTCGTAGGGATGGTTGTGGCACAGGGGAGGAGTCACGTCACGGGAGAAGGTGCGGAGACGGGGGCCGGGCCGGCGGCGGGGACCTCTGACACCCCGGCACAGGGAGCGAAGTGCAGCCGTGACCTGTGAGCGCCAAAGCTCTCCCTAAAGGGCCAGGAGAAAAAAAAATCTCAAGAAAAGCCGAACAGCTTCTCGGGGCCCCGAGCCGGGCCCACAGGAAGCACCGAGTAAATACTGGGTGAGCCCTGGTGACTTAGTGGCGAAATGCATCGTCCTTCTTCTCCAGGATGATGAAATGTTTTCCCCAAGCAGACCCAGCGCTGCGGTGGATAGAGGTGGTGGAGACACTCCCTAACTCTAACCCTCGTGGCCCGAGATGCAGCCCCGGACACGCGGCTGCTCAGTCAGCGCTGCTGGAAACTCTCCTTTCACTTCTGGACCGCGTGTTGCTGTTGCAACTCCCAGGTGACGGCCCAGACGTGAGGCTGCGCCTGCCTGCTCCGGCTTCCTTGTGGGTTGTTTTGATGCTTGAAGGGGTTTAAATCTTAAGTCTCTGATAGTTTGTAAGAACATCGCATGGTGGGGCTTCCCTGGTGGCGCGGTGGTTAAGAATCTGCCTGCTAATGCTGGGGACACGGGTTCGAGCCCTGGTCTGGGAAGATCCCACATGCCGCAGAGCAACTGGGCCCGGGAGCCACAACTGCTGAGCCTGCGCGTCTGGAGCCTGTGCTCCGCAACGAGAGAGGCCGCGACAGGGAGAGGCCCGCGCACCGCGATGAAGAGCGGTCCCCGCTTGGCACAACTAGAGAAAGCCCTCGCACAGAAACGAAGACCCAACACAGCCAAAAATAAAAAAATTAATTAATTAAAAAGAAGGCTCAACATTAAAAAAAAAAAAAGAACATCGCATGGCACTCCCTCCAACCTAATACTTTCTGCAAAACAAAACCAAAGTCCCGACTCCGTAGTTCCAAACATTTTTCGAGGGTGACGGCGACCTCGGCTGTGGCCTCAGCTGTCATCGCTCTGGGGTGACCCTGTGGCCGGATTACCGGCCACAGCTCTCTGTGCCCCCAGCTCTCCGTGTTCGGTGCCTACAGGGTACCTGGGGATCCACACGCTGGAATTGAAGCTTGACCAAAACACAGGGACATTCCCCGACGTTCCACACGTGGGGAGGAGGCTCCCCGCCCCCTTGAGCTGCCCGAGTCCTGAGTCGCCTGTCCAATCGCCAGGGATAGCTGCTGAGAAGGCACTGTTCTCAGGAAAGCCCCATTCCTGCACTTTCTCTTCTCTTTTTTGCTCATGTCCACCCCGACCTTTTCCTCTTGCTCTGCCTCAAACCCCAAAGGAAGAAAACTGACCACCTAGAGGGGTGGGATAGGGAGGGTGGGAGGGAGAATTAAGAGGGAGGAGATATGGGGACATATGTGTACATATACCTGATTCACTTTGTCATACAGCAGAAACACAACAATGTAAAGCAACTGTACTCCAATAAAGATGTTTAAAAAAAAACAGAAAAAGAAAGGAAGGATATCGAGCCCAATAGGGAGGAAGAGAGGACAGGACAGGGATCCCTAACGTCCCCCCAGACATGAGAGGTTGTAGGACCACAAACCAGAATCTCCCCCCCCAGGACTGACTGCAAAGTGCTTCCTGCTTGAACCAGCCAGAATTACCGGCCACCCTCCCCCGCCCCCAGATGTGAGGGGCTGGGGCCCAGCAGCAGGGCAGCCCCCTCCCCCCCAGCTTATGACTGTGACTCATGTGTCTGCTGACTCCACAGAACCAGCCAGAGACGAGCACGCCCTCTTTCCTGGCTGCCTCGCGCCCAGCTGGGTGAACCAGGCCCTGATACTCACAACAACCCCGGGCAACGCGTTCATTCGTGAATTATTTTCATATAGAATGAAATTCCAAGGATATTTGGAATTGACTTAAATTTCTATGAATTCTATGTAGTCCAAGGATATGGTGCAGTAGTTAAGTGTTCTGAAGGTGAAACCATGAAATTGAAACACAGTCCTGATGCTTCTAAAGTTTGCCAAATGCGTGCAGCCACGAAACTTCAGTGGTGAAGCCATAGCCTCCTGGGTATGAAAGCTTTGTTCCCAGCAGCATCTAGTGGAGGCGGGATGTGGGTTAGGTGGGACCCCTGGGTTTCTGTGAAGGATCCCGTTACAGGTTGAACTGCCCCCCCCTACCCCCCAGAATAGATATATTGGGTCCTAACCCCTGGCACCTCAGAATGTGACCTTATTTAGAAATAGGGTCTTTATAGAGGTAATCAAGTTAAAATGAAGTCATTAGGGTGGGTCCTAGTGCAATATGACACGTGTCCTTATGAAAAGGGGGTCTGGACGCAGCACGTGAGGACTGGCAGTGTGCTGCCACCAGCCAGGAGGGAGGCCTGGAACAGACCCTCCCCTGCGCCTCCCAAGGGAACTCGGCCCCCAGAGCTGTAAGAAAATAAATCCCTGTTGCTCTAAGCCGCCCGGTTGTAGCACTTGGTTACAGCAGCCCCAGGACACCAACAGGACCCTAAAGTGAGAGGGACTGTGTCCTGAGTGCAGGCGGCCGGGCCTGAGCCTGCCTCCCGGCTGGGCACTTCTCAGCAGTGTGAACACACAATTTCTCTGCACTGATTTCCTTATTGTATGCACATGTTATACATCCACATTCTAAATAGAATGACAGATACGGACAGAGATGTGGTCATGGGTACACGCTGGCTGCACCCATGTCTTAGCTCCGGCTGCTGTAAATACCCCAGGGGTTGGGGGCTTAAACGGCAGACGTTTACTGCTCACATTCTGGAGGCTGGACGTCCAGATTCCGTGTCTGGTGAGGACAGACAGACCCCCTTCCAGGTTCATCGACGGCATCTTCTCCCTGTGTCCCCAGGTGGCAGGGAGGGGATGGGGGTGGAGAGAGAGAGCTCTTATCAGGGCACTGGTCCCATCACGGGGGCTCCACCCTCGTGACCTCATCACTTCCCAAAGGCCCCCTCCCAACACCGCCACCTTGGGGTTAGGAGTCCACGTATGGACTTTGGGGACACACACACTCAAGCTATAGCTGGCCGTATGGGATAAATGAGAAGAGGCGCCTCTTTTTCTCCTGGACCAGGAGCTCTTGGCAGGCAGCGAGTGATGCCGAATCATCACTTCACGTTTCCACCCCAGCGACGGCCTAACCAGCACGTAGTGGACACTGAACGAGGGTCTGAGCCACGGGGCTCAACCGTAACCCTCACACGGAACCCCTGCAACCACCCGGAGCACCCTGCACGGGGCCCGGGGTGCAGCGCCTGCAGGGACGCCCCACACAGTGGTGGTTGTCTGGCCCCAAGGTGCTTTATGTGCGGAGTTACAATTTAATGTTTAAATTCTTCCGTGTCTCACATGACTGAGCTCAGAGTGATTTCGCCTAAAACAGGAGTCTCTCCACGGATCCAGGCAGCCCCTGCCCTCCCCCACCTGACAGGTCCCCAGTGGCGCCCAGATTCGTCACATTGCCCGCCCCCCCAGCTGCACCCCAGTTCCAGGCCAGCCTTGGGTGCCCCACAGTCTTCTGCTTCCTGCTTGTTGATAATTTAATGTCTGTTACCAAAATGGTCATTAAGAAGCCAAATTAAAGCCTGGATTGGAGATGGATGGTGTCAGGGTCTGGGTAGCACCCCGTCCCAGATTCACGCATGAGCCTTTGCATCACTGGCTCATGGGTTTACTTTACAGAAAGAACTTTCAAGGCAGCTTGACTTGAATTTACAAGTCATATGTCAACAGGAGACAGGAGGACAGAAGCTCCGCAGACCTTATCTGTTCCTCTTTTCCTTTTTTTTGTTTTAAACATCTTTACTGGAGTATAATTGCTTTACAATGTTGTGTTAGTTTCTGCTGTATAACAAAGTGAATCAGCTATACGTATACATATATCCCCATATCCCCTTCCTCTTGCGTCTCCCTCCCACCCTCCCTATCCCACCCCTCTAGGTGGTCACAAAGCACCGAGCTGATCTCCCTGTGCTATGCGCGCTGCTTCCCACTAGCCATCTGTTTTACATTTGGTAGTGTATGTATGTCCATGCCACTCTCTCACTTCGTCCCAGCTTACCCTTCCCCCTCCCCGTGTCCTCAAGTCCATTCTCTACGTCTGCGTCTTTATTCCTGTCCTGCTCCTACGTTCGTCAGAACCATTTTTTTTTTTTTAGATTCCATATATGTGTGTTAGCATACGGTATTTGTTTTTCTCTTTCTGACTTATTTCACTCTGTATGAAAGACATTAGGTCCATCCACCTCACTACAAATAACTCAATTTCGTTTCTTTTTATGGCTGAGTAATATTCCATTGTATATATGTGCCACGTCTTCTTTATCCATTCCTCTGTCGATGGGCACTTAGGTTGATTCCATGTTCTGGCTATTGTAAATACTGCTGCAATGAACATTGGGGTGTATGTGTCTTTTTGAATTATGGTTTTCTCAGGGTATATGCCCAGTAATGGGATTGCTGGGTCGTATGGTAGTTCCATTTTTAGTTTTTTAAGGAACCTCCATACTGTTATCCATAGTGGCTGTATCAATTTACATTCCCACCAACAGTACCATAGGATTCCCTTTTCTCCACACCCTCTCCAGCATTTGTTGTTTGTAGATTTTCTGATGATGCCCATTCTAACTGGTGTGAGGTGATGCCTCATTGTAGTTTTGGTTTGCATTTCTCTGATAATTAGTGATGTTGAGCAGCTTTTCATGTGCTTCTTGGCCATCTGTATATCTTCTTTGGAGAAATGTCTATTTAGGTCTTCTGCCCATTTTTGGATTGGGTTGTCTGTTTTTTTTAATATTGGGCTGCATGAGCTGTTTATATATTTTGGAGTTTAATCCTTTGTCAGTTGCTTCGTTTGCAAATATTTTCTCCCATTCTGAGGGTTGTCTTTTCATCTTGTTTGTAGTTTCGTTTGCTTTGCAAAAGCTTTTAAGTTTCATTAGGTCTCATTTGTTTATTTTTGTTCTTATTTCCATTTCTCTAGGAGGTGGGTCAAAAAGGATCTTGCTGTGATTTATATCAAAGTGTGTTCTGCCTATGTTTTCCTCTAAGAGTTTTACAGTGTCTGACCCTACATTTAGGTCTTTAATCCATTTTGAGTTTATTTTTGTGTATGGTGTTAGGAAGTGTTCTACTTTTATTCTTTTACATGTAGCTGTCCAGTTTTCCCAGCACCACTTATTGAAGAAGCTGTCTTTTCTTGCCTCCTTTGTCAAAGATAAGGTGACCATATGTGCATGGGTTTATCTCTGGGCTTTCTATCCTGTTCCATTGATATGTATTTCTGTTTTTGTGCCAGTACCATACTGTCTTGATTACTGTAGCTTTATAGTATAGTCTGAAGTCAGGGAGCCTGATTCCTCCAGCTCCGTTTTTCTTTCTCAATATTGCTTTGGCTATTCGGGGTCTTTTGTGTTTCCATATAAATTGTGAAACTTTTTGTTCTAGTTCTGTGAAAAATGCCATTGGTAGTTTGATAGGGATTGCACTGAATCTGTAGATTGCTTTGGGTAGTAGAGTCATTTTCACAATGTTGATTCTTCCAATCCAAGAACATGATATATCTCTCCATCTGTTTGTATCATCTTTAATTTCTTTCATCAGTGTCTTATAGTTTTCTGCATACAGGTCTTTTCTTTCCTTAGGTAGGTTTATTCCTAGGTATTTTATTCTTTTTGTTGCAATGATAAATGGGAGTGTTTCCTTAATTTCTCTTTCAGATTTTTCATCATTAGTGTGTAAGAATGCAAGAGATTTCTGTGCATTAATTTTGTATCCTGCTACTTTACCAGATTCATTGATTAGCTCTCATAGTTTTCTGGTAACATCTTTAGGGTTCTCTATGTATAGCATCATGTCATCTGCAAACAGTGACAGTTTTACTTCTTCTTTTCCCATTTGAATTCCTTTTATTTCTTTTTCTTCTCTGATTGCTGTGGCTAAAACTTCCAAAACTATGTTGAATAATAGCGGTGAGAGTGGGCAACCTTGTCTTGTTCCTGATCTTAGAGGAAATGGTTTCAATTTTCCACCATTGACAACAATGTTGGCTGTGTGTTTGTTATATATGGCCTTTGTTATGTTGAGGTAGGTTCCCTCTATGCCTACTTTCTGGAGAGTTTTTATCATTAATCGGTGCTGAATTTTGTTGAAATCTTTTTCTGCATCTATTGAGATGATCATATGGTTTTTATTCTTCAATTTGTTAATATGGTGTATCACATTGATTGATTTGCATAT
This sequence comes from Pseudorca crassidens, assembly GCF_039906515.1. Taxonomy (NCBI): domain Eukaryota; kingdom Metazoa; phylum Chordata; class Mammalia; order Artiodactyla; family Delphinidae; genus Pseudorca; species Pseudorca crassidens. The sequence goes on from NC_090316.1 coordinate 27,360,821, forward strand.
ATTGAAGAATCCTTGCATTCCTGGGATAAACTGCACTCAATCGTGGCCTGTGAGTCTTTTAATGTGCTGTTGGATTCTGTTTCCTAGTATTTTGTTGAGGATTTTTGCATCTATGTTCATCAGTGATATTGGCCTGTAGTTTTCTTTTTTTGTGACATCTTTGTCTGGTTTTGGTATCAGGGTGATGGTGGCCTCATAGAATGAGTTTGGAAGTGTTCCTCCCTCTGCTATATTTTGAAAGAGTTTGAGAAGGATAGGTGTTAGCTCTTCTCTAAATGTTTGATAGGATTCACCTGTGAAACCATCTGGTCCTGGAGTTTTGTTTGTTGGAAGAGTTTTAAACACAGTTTCAATTTCAGTGCTTGTGATTGGTCTGTTCATATTTTCTGTTTCTTTCTGGCTCAGTCTTCGAAAGTTGTGCTTTTCTAAGAATTTGTCCATTTCTTCCAGGTTGTCCATTTTATTGGCATATAGTTGCTTGTAGTAATCTCTCATGATCTTTTGTATTTCTGCAGTATTAGTTGTTACTTCTCCTTTTTCATTTCTAATTCTGTTGATTTGAGTCCTCTCTCTTTTTTTCTTGATGAATCTGGCTAATGGTTTATCAATTTTGTTTATCTTCTCAAAGAACCAGATTTTAGTTTTATCGATCTTTGCTATTGTTTCCTTCATTTCCTTCATCTCTTTTCCATTTATTTCTGATCTGATCTTTATGATTTCTTTCCTTCTGCTAACTTTGGGGTTTTTTTGTTCTTCTTTCTCTGATTGCTTTAGATGTAAGTTTAGCTTGTTTATTTAAGATTTTTCTTGCTTCCTGAGGTGGGATTGTATTGCTATAAACTTCCCTCTTAGAATTGCTTTTGCTGCATCCCATAGGTTTTGGGTCCTCATGTTTTCATTGTCATTTTTTTCTAGGTATTTTTTTATTTCCTCTTTGATTTCTTCAATGATGTCTTGGTTATATAGTAGCATAATGTTTAGCCTCCATGTATTTGTATTTTTTACAGTTTTTTTCCCTGTAATTGATATCTAGTCTCATCGCATTGTGGTTGGAAAAGATACTTGATATGATTTCAATTTTCTTAAATTTACCAAGGCTTTATTTGTGACCAAGATATGGACCATTCATGGAGAATGTTCCATGAGCACTTGAGAAGAAAGTGTATTCTGTTGTTTTTGGATGGAATGTCCTAAAAATATCAATTAAGTCCATCTTCTCTAATGTGTCATATAAAGCTTCTGTTTCCTTATCTATTTTCATTTTGATGATCTGTCCATTGGTGAAAGTGGTGTGTTAAAGTCCCCTACTATGATTGCGTTACTGTCAATTTCCCCTTTTATGGCTGTTAGCATTTGCTTTATGTATTGAGGTGCTCCTATGTTGGGTGCATAAATATTTACAATTGGTATATCTTCTTCTTGGATCAATCCCTTGATCACTATGTAGTGTCCTTCTTGTCTCTTGTAATAGTCTTCATTTTAAAGTCTACTCTGTCTGATATGAGAATTGCTCTTCCAGCTTTCTTTTGATTTCCATCTGCATGGAATGTCTTTTTCCATCCCTTCACTTTCAGTCTGTATGTGTTCTTAGGTCTGAAGAGGATCTCTTGTAGACAGCATATATATGGGTCTTATTTTTTGTGTCCATTCAGCCAATTTGTGTCTTTTGGTTGGAATGTTTAATCCATTTACATTTAAGGTAGTTACTGACATGTATGTTCCTATTACCATTTTCTTAATTGTTTTGGGTTTGTTGTTGTAGGTCTTTTCCTTCTCTTGTGTTTCCTGCCTAGAGAAGTTCCTTTAGCATTTGTTGTAAAGCTGGTTTGGTGGTGCTGAATTCTCTTAACTTTTGCTTGTCCTGCGTGTTTACATGTGGTCTGCTCAGCCTGGGAGGGGCAGTCCTCCCTGGTCAGACAGGCCCCAAGATATCAAAGCATCGTAAATACAGACAATAAAAAACATCCTTAATACACAAACACAACGCTTTAAACCAAGACTGACTTTCTCAATTGGGAGTACATTCTGTTTTATAGCAATATCTCTTCTTCTTTTGGAATGGATCAGGGTTAACTGAAATGGCTGTGGTTACTTGTTCACTTTAATATTCTTAGAGCACATGCTGAAGAAAAAGTTTATGAAACAAACTTTATAATCTAAAGCATTATCTACATGGGTATTATTATTTTCTACAATATAGTAACTACCCTGAGCTCAGGCCCTGTCTCTTCTCTCGGTATTTGTAAACCCTAGCACAAACCATTCTGTTATTTTCTTAAGTAAATTGTGTACTAGCAAGAAGTTCACTCCCAGGTACCTGGAGGTTGAAAGCACATTGATTTTCGGGGTTAATATTTATTGGTAGAAAAGAACAAAAGACCAGTCGGCAGTGTGCAGAAATAAAGCCACCCTGTCTGCACTTTTGTTGGAAAATGTGACTCTTAGGTCAGCGCGTGTCAATGTCACCCCAACATGGTGAGTTTTACCTGGTGAAGGCGAGACCATCTCCTGTCGGACCCACTGAAGGCTTCGTCCTAAGTCTTGCTGCCTCTCTTTACCTTCAGACGACTTACACTAAACAGGTTTGCCAGCTGGGCTCGGGTTTGGATGTGGTGCCAGGCCACCCTGCCCCACGCCAGGTGTGACCACGGCCCAGGTGTGACGTATGGGCGTCCTGTGGTCCTCGTGCTGGGTGACTCTTGTGCAGAATGACTCAGACCTTGCTTGTAACATGCCTCACGCCTACCAAGTAATTATTAAGACCAGAGTGGCTCTGCCCTGGTCTTACTGAGCAGACGGCGTCGTGAGAAGAAGTGATTGTCTGGTTATCGGTGGCCCTCAGTCCATGGTGAGCTGGAGAGCCTTGGGACCTGGCTCCTTCACGATGACTTTGGTTCAGTGACTTTAACAAGAGAGAAAGACCTCAGAATCGGGAGTGTATTTCCTAATTGCCGTTGATGGTTTCTGGTCAGCTGATCCGAAGTCTCACATCCTTGTCTCTGTATCAGACAGGGCAGTTCCCAGGGAGGGAAACTGGAAACTAGGTTTTCGTCGTTTGGCGATTTTGCAAATGTCCCATCTCAGTGTGTGGCTTTTTGAATCTGCCTACCTTACAACATTCTACGTGACATTTTGAAAACACTAAATTCCATTTTCCGTTATATGCCTATGTATTTGATCTGTGTATCACATTGTGCTGTGTTTGGAGGGTGGGGGAAGGGAGGGCGAATTTTGAGCCTGTACATTTGTTTCTAAGATAATAACCGAGGTGAAAGATCAAGGGTATTAATCACTCTGTGGATATGAATTAAGCATTTCTCAAAGTTGCACTTGACCCTCCAGGTCACCTGAATACCATCTGGTACCAACCCAAGAGATGGAACTGGACGACTAGTTTGGGGGCCTCTCTGCAGGGTTTCAGTTTGTAACTGGGGCACTTTCTCCCCCGGCCCCCCCATGGCTGACACTTCTCTGTTGAGAGCTCCGCCCAATGCATCATCGTAGGGCGTGTAGCATCATCTCCGGCCCCAACCCACTAGATGCCCATGGCACCTCCGCCCCACCCCCGCCGGCTGTGAAAACCAAAAATGTCTGGACTTGGCCCTGAGGGAGGTGGTCGACCCGAAAAGCACAGCCTGGCTCTGTAGCCCTTGAACCAATATAATCTTATCAAGGCGTTTTTAAAAACTGGTTGTTCCGGTGTTTGGCCAGCTGAGATTTAAGGATTCTTTGTGTGCCAAGATAATTACATCCATTAGCTTTAAGGTCATCATTTGCAACAGAGAGAACCCGGGCCTGACTTATATGACACTCAAGGAGCAGAAGCCTTGATGCTGGAAGAGATTTTAGACCAATCTCATCTTTTCGTGTTTGTGGCTCAGAGAGGTTAAATCACCCTTCCAGGGTTACAAGCCAGTAGGAGTAAAACCTGGAAGAGTCGAGCCCCAGTCTGAGCCTTCAGCACATTTTGAGAGTCTTGGATCCAAGCCATAGGCACCATGTTTTGTGGTTCAAAATATGTTTTTCAGAAAAAGAAATGGACATAATGAATACTCATAGGAGCAGGAATGATTCTAAGAAGACACGTTTTTCTATGAAAAATGTTTTTTCTTTCCAGGAAGCTTTCTTTCTTTCTTTTTTTTTTTTTTTTTCACCTTTAAAAATATATATTTACAGGAACAATTCCCAATTCTCTGGGACTCTTAGGAAAAAAGATCCATTTTGGGGGAAGTAAAACAAACAGTGGAGACAGGTGTAGCACCGTCCCCCAAATCACCAACCCCCGGGTCCCCAGGCCCAGGCTGGGCCGGTGCTGACGGGAGGTGAACCCAGGAGTCCTTTGAACCCGCCCTTCTCCAGCCTGGAATTCACACAGGACAGGCTTTATGTCCCTCATTCCTCCCTCCCAACTCCACGGACACTTAAAGAGTCCTTTGTACCCACCCGCAGGAAATTGGGGGGCTGGGAGGGAGGGAGCTGAAAATACACGTTTGGTATCAAAAATAAACACTTGGGGGTGGCAGGAAGACCCCCCCAAAACCCCTTCCCTCCCACCCACCCTATCTCATATAGGAAGAGATGCCTCCCTCTCCCCTATTGAAAAGCCCTGTTTAAAAATAGATTATACTATCAAAATGGCAGGGGGTGGGGGACAGGGAGACCTGGAGTACTGGTTGGAGGGGCCCCCCAGACGGGGACCACTCCCCCAAAAAACCCTCCATTGGGAGGTAACAGTCAGGACCCCAGGAGTTTGGATTCCTCCCCGGCCAAAAAAGGTGGTTGAAAAAGGACAAGCTGTCTGAGAGAAAGGCCGGGGAGGTGGATATTCCATTCCCAAGGGTGTGAGTCTTCCTTGGCCAAAACTCCCAAACCGTTAAACAGCACAAATTCTTCCTGGACCCTTGGGGAGCGCCAGGAATAATAACCTACAGCAATCTAGCTCTTCTACCCACACCCCAAAATGGAGACAGGGCTCCCTCAGCTCCCCAAGGGCAGCCTGAGAAATAAATAAGGAAAGTTCCTTCTCAAGCCAGACCCCGACTGTCTCATCTTGGGGAAAAAATGTGGAGATGGGGGAGATGCCCTCGCCAACCGCCCCCCCCCCAAGAGGGCCAGGCTCCTCCCGGTGGCCTTCAAAAAATAAATAAATAAACCGTCCCCACCACTGCAGTAGGAGACGTGTAAGAGCGGCCACTGGGGGACTGACCAAGAAGGGAGAAGTCGTATGTTTTCTGTGGAAGGGTTACTGAGAGATCCTCTTTCCTAAGAATCCCCACCCAAGCACGACCACAGCACGAGTCTGTCAGCTGAACTGTGTTTCTCCTTGAGACGGCTGGCTGGAGAGAAGTTCAGGGCATGGATGGAGTGACCCCAGAAAGGGGTGGGGGTGGTGGTGGTGATAGTCGTGTCTTCTGGGGCCCTGGGGAGAGCACCACGGGGGTTGAGAAGCCATCCACGCTGATGGAAGGGATGTGCACCTGGGCGCTGCCACTGGACGGAAACTGGAAGGAGAGCTTGGCCGGGCTACGTACGGGGTGCAGTGGGACTCAGGGTGCTCCAGAAGTGAATACTGGGGGGCAGCGAGCTGGGCGTCAGCAGCACCGGGGTCAATGTGTGCGTAGGTGGCAGGGAAGCCCACCGGCACCGCAGTTTCCATAACGACCGCAGGCAGCCGGGCTGGCACGCCCTCCGCGGGAGGGGCTTCTGGCTCGGCCTTGACGGCTTCCAGGACAAACCCCGCCTCCCCAGTGGCTGAGGCTTCTACCTCTTCCTTGGGCACTTCCACTTTGACTGATGGGGGCAGTGGCCGGCCCAACCCAGGCTCCATACTTGGCTCTTCGGATTTAAGGTTTGGGGCCTCGGGTGGGGTCAGGATGACCTGCAGAGGCAGGCCGGCCTCCTCAGCCTCCAGGCAGGCCTCCGAGGGGCTTGCACTGCTGCCCCTGCAGGGGCGGTGTTGGGGAGCACTGTGGAAGGCCGAGGATGAGGGCGGCTGCGGCTGCGGCTGCAGGGGCTGGATGGGGAAGGTGGAATAGAGGCCCGAGCGCATGTAATCGTTCCGGCTGCTGCGCGCCAAGCCGCCCGGGCCTGCCACTCCTGCACCCCTGGGTGTGCCTGGCTTCCCAGAGGCAGTGTCCCTGGGGACGGCGTGTACAGCTGTGGTGCTCGCATCTGCCACAGTGGAGGTGGCAGCCACCTCAGGCTGGGGCGGGCAGTCCTCAGTGGAGCACCCCGCGACCTCGGGGTAGGACACAAACTTGTAGACGAACTTCCGGCCACTCACTTTGCGGGTGACGTTCTTATCATAGTAGTACCGCCAGGCCCGGCTGGGCTTGTCACAGTTCACGTTGGCCTTATTCTTGCGCAGCCCCCAGAGCCGGGCCACCCCCTCAGCCTCCACCAGCTTGAATTCACCGCCATCCCGGGAGGGCCAGGAGAGGATGTGGCCATTGCCTCGCTCTCTCAACAGCTGCAGCAGAAACTGCCACAGCGTCACACAAGGGTCCATTGCTGGGCGAGCGCTCACGCCATCCCAGGGGTACCTGTGTGTAGCGCAGCGGCGGTGTTGGCAGCTCCGGGGGGCGGGGGCTCCATGCGCGGCCCCACCGCCCCCCAGGCCCGGGCTCCGAGGTGGCGGTGGCGGCCCAGGAAGCTTTCATTTTGCCACAATTGTGGAGGAAAGAGTTTTCACGGCACTAGCTGAGGACAGTGAGGCAGCTCTAATTCAGGGCACCACGGAGACTGGTGTAGGGACCAGCACCACGGGGCCTGCGGGGGGGAAGGGGGACTGGCTCAGCTCCGAATACAACAGGGACAAGTGGGGATCACAGCCAAGGAGCAGGGTGTGTGTCTGGAGTGCCGGTGGACTGGACATGACTGGGGGCAAACATCAAGGCCAGGGGCATCCTGAACGGGATGGACTCAGCAGGATTCTTGCTGAAGGCAAGCTCAGGTGATCACACAGCGAGGTGGGGCGGGAGGAATTTGATCAGATATCCAGGGTTGGCGGGGGTTGCTAAAGCTGAACTAACCATGCAGGGACAGACCCAAGGTCAGGCCTTGAGGACGGAGAGAAGCCCAGCTAGCGCTGGGTCAGGGAGAGAGACCCCGCTCACTGGTATTCAGAAATCGAGAGGCCCATGCTTGTTTAGGACCCATCGTCCGCAGATGGCGAGCCCGGGTTCCGGGGCTTTAAACTGCCGTTTGGAAGCAGGGTGTGGGGACATCTGTGCTCCAGAGCCAGCCATGCTCTCTTCTGAGTAACTCCCAGGTTTAAAACTGGGGAGACCCCTCCCTCCCTCACCAGCTTATTTCTTAGAAAGAAATGGGCACAGAGGAGAAATCGCACCACCCCTCTGCTAATGTCTTTTAAAAGCCTGTTTTTTTCTTAATTAAACAAACAATGAGCATGTGTTACTTATACGATCAGAAAAAAACGAGATGCCGTCCTGACCGCCTCCTGGTGAGTTTTTAGTCCTCTTCAAGTCCTCACGGCGTAAAACCCCAAAACTCAGCCTCATCCTGAGCTGCTGTAGCAAGCAGGACAAGGCCCAACCTCACCGACGTGAACCTGTTTCCTCATCTAACACACGTGGGTAAGAGTGTCCAAGAGCCTGCCGTGCAGCTGAGGTGGGAAAGGACCATTTACAGAAAGGGCTTAGCTTGATGTCACACACACAGTGACCTTGCTGTTGGGCAGGGAGAGGGCTGGAGCTGGGAGGAGATGGACCTCGGGAGGCCAGCGGCCAGGCTGGAAACCTGGGTGCCTCACTGGGGAGGACAGGTTGTGAGCAGGAATCAGGGTGCATTTCATTCAAAGTCTTCTCACTTCTGCTGGGTTATGTATCACCAGTTATACCTGTAAATTTTGAAAAAAAATGATTGTTTTTATCAGGATGCTTTAAAGATAGCAGAGCAGAAAGACACAATCCTTGAACAAGCTGAGGAATTTACCGCCTGCATGACTAAGCAGGTCATCACTGAGCCCCAGTTCCTCCTTTGAAAGGCAGGCCTGGGCACTGCAGAGGAACCGAGAATGAAGGCAGGGACCGTGGAGGTGGTGGCACCGCGAGCATTTACGTCTATTTTCACAGGACACTAAGGACTCGGGGTTTAGCCTCAGCCTAGACGAGAATCAGAAAAGCAGCCTAATTTGACCGTGAATGTAAACCTCCCCAATGTGCTGAATTTTCAAGGGGCGTTGATAATTTAAACACCTTATTTCGTCCTCGGAGAAGTCCTGAGAGGTAGCCGAAGCAGTGGCTCTCTGCACCACCTTACAGGGAAGGGGACAGCACAAAACAAGCGCGAGCCTCAAGGCTGTCATGCTTTTAATTCAACTCTGTAAAACGACTGCGTGCCTCTCATACAGGAGGCTGGGGGGGGGGGGGGGGGTAGGTGCGGGGAGGGGAGCGGGACACAGACGACCCGCATGCGATTTCACTTGTTCTTTCCGCAGACGTGCACTGGGCGCCAGTGACGTGCCGGGCCCGTTCCAGGTCTGGGGATAAAACACTGACAAGACCATGTTCCCCTCTCATGCAGCTGGCATTTTAGTCAGAGGACACAGAAAATCAACAAATAACTAAGACAAACCCATGAAAGTACAGAAGGCCCAATGGTGATGAGTACCCTAAAGTAAGAAAGGCTGCGGGGTGAGACCATGGGGACACGTGAGCTTCGGGGCGCCCCCGGCCAGGCGGGCGTCCACCTTCACACCCGAGGCCGGGCTCCAGGTTAAGCAGGTTCTCTCAACCTCTCCCAGCTGGCGAGTCTGGAGCCCAGGGCTGTCCGACTCCAAGCCGGGGAGGCTGCGCCAGGTTTTGGGCCCCTCGGCTGCATCTTCTGCGGGCCTCGCGGGCGGGAGGCCGCGGGCGGGGAGGGAGCCGGCTGGCGGTTCACACGTCCATCCCACACCCCGCGGGACGCACTCCGCCGTCCACAGGAGCTGCCTGCTGAGCAATGCCAGCTGCTGCCCCGTCACAACCAGGGACCCTCGGGCCGCATGCCCAGCCGGCGCCGTGAAAGCCAGGGGGCCGGGGCCCAGATTCGGTTCCGAGCGCGGGGCCGGCCTGGGCGGAACAGGGTGGAGGGGAGCCGGGTCCCCTGCCCACGGCCGCAGGGAGTGGGGAAGAGAAACTGCACTTGACCCTGCTTCCCGGGCGCCGTGGCCTCGGGCCGGCCTCTGCGCGTGGACCCGGCGGGGCCGCAGGGCTGAGTCACGGCCGGGCTGCGCGGCCCAGCGGGCCTTCCGGGGGGCTGGGCTTCGGGGTCACATGGGGGCTCTGCCGGGTCCTGTCCGCGAGCCGGGGCGGTGGGCACAGAGGAGTTGCCGGGCCGCTCCCCCCAGGGGGCCCCAGGACCCCAGCGCGAGTGCAGTCGGCTAGGGCGACCCTTGCCTTGCTCATCACTGTTCGGGAGGAATCGACCTGGGGCGTGAGGGGTGCGCTCGGGGCTGGCTCACTGTAGAGGCGGGAGAGGCGGGGCGGAGAGCGCATCGGGTCCGCCTCCGCCCCGCCCCCCCAGCAGCCAGCTGGTGGTACAGCCCGAGGCCCCCCCGGCTAACGCTTTGGTAGCGCCCGGCCGCCGCTAGGCCCCGCCCCCGGGTGCGCGTGCGCGGCGACGTGTGCGCCGGTCGGGACACATCCGTGCGCAGGTAGGCGCCGGGCGGGGGGCGGGGTCCGGGGTCTCCGGGTCCAGTCGGCGTGTTCTCGTGGAGTTGAGAGCCCCCAGTCCTGGCGCGGAGGAGCCCCGAATTTCCCGCGTGCGGCCCGCGGGACTTGGCGGCCCTGCCTGGACTGTGGGCGGTGGGACGGGGTCCAGCTCTCCGTCCTCAGGTGTGCAGGTGGGTCGGGCGGGGGGTCCGGTCGTCCCGTCTGCAGGCGGGGCGGGCAGAGTTCCGGCAGCTCTGCCCGCAGGTGAGCCGGGCGTGGGCTCAGGCGGCGGTTCGGGCCGCGGTGGGAGGGGTGCAGCCGGCCGGCCCGCGGGCAGCGAGCCCGAGAGAGGACACTGGCAGACGGGCCGAGACCGTCCACGGCGTGCTCTCTGTGGGACTTGTTTATATTTTCTGAATTTTGTTTGTTGAGCGTGTATTTTAATTTTGGAAAAATATGTTTACAAACTGTCGGAGTATAATTCTCAAAATGTTAGAAACGTAATTCCTGAGCAAACAGGGAGCACAGGTCAGGTTAAATCGCCTAGGAAGGACCCGGCGGAGGAAAGCCCGCCGGAGGCTGCCACCAGGAATGCTGGTCGGGGTGGGAGCCACTGGGATTATCCTCTGGGGGTAGAGGGGCGTTACGATCCCTCATCACCCTATCAGTGTTGCTGGGTTGACCTCACAGACTGAAGTCTGGGCCAGTCCTTGCTGCTGTCTCCCCTGGAAAGTCAGGTGACCCTCAGGGGCTTGTGAGCGGTGACCCAGCGCAACATCAAAAACCGTGCCGTTTCCCTCTTTCTGACCACATTTCCAAGTTTTGGATTTGGTTAGCCCCCAGTGAACGGAAGGAGCTCACAGATGCTCGGCGTCTGTGTCAGAGCTGAAAAGGTCCTGGTGACCGGACTCCTGTCCCCGGGTCGGGGCTGCCTGGCCACTGCAACCCTGGAACCCACCCTCTTGTTAATTTCCTAAAACGCCCGGTTCAGTTCAGTAGAACAGCTGAAACTACCAAATCTTGTAAAACGAAGAGCAAGATGAGGTTTGTAGATGGATTTTTTCCCAGGGAAAATGGAGGCCTGTGGAGCCGGGACGGGCTTTCCAGCCGCCAGGAGCCTGTTCCCCCACGGCCGCGGCTCCACCACCGCTGAGACGCAGGGGCTGCGGGGCGGGGCGCCGAGGACCCCGGACTGGAGGAGCGGGGGTCCTGGCTCTGCGGCTGTGCGGGGACGGGGACGGCGGCCTCAGGAGACACGAAGAAGCCCTAGGGCTGGGCTCGGGGTGAACGGGGTGACCCAGTGCCCCCGTGCCGGGACGGGTGAGGGGTGTGGTCAGGGTGGGTGGCTGCCGAGCCCTGGAGCTCTGCCTGCCTCTGGTCTGTGCCGCGTTCCGGAGCAGGGCCTGGCCACGCCCTGGGGTGCCCCCTAGCCACGGGGCAGCCGGGCCACCGCAGGGCTCCGACGGGGCCGCCTGGGTTGCTGCGGACCCCCACCCAAGGCCTGGCCTCGTCCCATCATGGCTCAAGTGGGTCACCCACCTCGTCTGTGTGTCCCCGGGACCCAGGGCGACAGGTTGGACCAGACCAGCCGGCCCAGAAGCTCTGTGGAAGCGGCTGTGTAGGAGGGTGTGTCCGAGGCGGGTTTGAGCAGCGATCCAGATGGGGGAGAGTTGATAGGGTTTGAAGGGCGGCGAGCATTGGGTTTTTACAGGGAGTTGTTTCTGTTTCTGTGATGGCCCCGAGCGTTCCGCCGCCACTGATCGGTCTCAGCTGAGTATTTCAGCGTCTGACCTTAGCCCGCCTGCATCTCTTTCTGTAGAAAGGTTACTAGAAGGCGTGAGGACCCAGAAGCCGGGCTGAGGTTTCTCGGTGGTGAATTTGAGATGACGGTGGTTTTTCCTGGGTCTCTGGGGCCTTGGAGCCTTCCTCTTCCTTGGGCCTTGGCTCTGCGCCCCGGCCTCCACCCTGGCTGGGCCAATGCTTCAGAAGCAGGCTTCTCCCGCGTGCTCGGAGCCTGAGGCTGGCGGGCGGCTCTTCGTGCTGTAGCCTCGCTTGTCCAATCTCCGTCCCCTCTCAGGCCCTGCCCCGGCCCTCAGGACCCCACGTCTGTCTCCTTGTGCTTCTTGGTGGGAGGAGGAGGAAAAGGGCTGTTTCAGGCTTTCTCTCCAGGATAATCAGGGTTTGTTGGATTGGCTCACATTTAAAACCACCCGCGGCGCACAGAAGAGCCTCACAGGTCTTCAGGACGCTGCCTGCTTTAGGAAAAGGAAGCCACTAAACCCTCCCTCCTTGGAGTCACAGGATCTTACATCTGGGGGGACTGGAATTCACGCCAGTTCAGTGGTTCTGCACCAGCTTAGAGCGCCTGGGCACGTAAGAAACACCCAAGCCTGGCCCCGCCCCAGGGCAGCTAAGTCAGGACCCTGGGAGGGGGCCTGGGCATCGTCCTCGATGTGGAAAGGACAGACGAACCTGCAGGTGATGTAATGCACCTGGGCCCAGAGCTCTGAGTCCTGATCATGGTCCAATCCGAGGCCCCACTGGGTAGCTTCTTGATTTGAGGCAAGTAACTAAACCTGAGCTCTCTTCTTTCCATTGGAAATGTACGACTCCCTGTTTAGCAGGTTAAACGGCCTAACTGAATGTGCCTGGCACGGAGTAGGTACTTCATATTAGCACCTGGCACCCACTCTGCTGTATTTATGTGTATTTTTCGTTCCTGTAGTCAGACACTGGAGTCCTGTTTTCCTAGCTCCGAAATAGTGGAACCAAGATCAGAACCCACTGTTTTGTTCTTTGGTCCCAGTGCCCTGGAGTCCCCCCAGCCTTCGTGAAGGGGCACCTATACCAGCCACTCGCCCTGGGCAAGCTTGAGTCATTGTTTTAGTTAGAGCTCTTCAGAGTCATGGGGACCCTCCCGTTTCAAGGCAGAGGTTCCACAGGAGCGTAGCGATGCAGTCGTGGCAAAATGGGAACTGTCACCCAGACCGCATGGCAGGCTTGTGGAAAGGACAAGGTGAGCTTTCCGGAGGAGCCTGTTTCTCGGCACTTTCCAGTTTGCGCAGCGACCCTTTGCATGGGATTAAGTTCTGATGGTGCGGCTCCCTTCTGCCCAGCACTGAGACCCCCCTCTCCCTTCCCAGTATTCGCCCCTGACCCCGCCCCCATCAGCTCCACAATACGGGACCAGATGCTTCTGGATTCTGCTATGAGAGGCTCAGTCAGGTGTGGCCACAAGAGGAAAGCAAAGCTCGTTATGCTCTCGGGTCCTAGAGGCAGGGCCACGCCGGGCACGTGTGGGGATGGCCAGGGGGTCAGGGGGCAGAGGACAGGACAGAGGGTGGGGATTGAGGCCACGGCCTTTACTGGGGTTTCCAGGGAAAAAACAGGGCGGGGTGAGCACATAGGATTGGCTGCTTTTAGTGATTTTGCCGGGCTTTGGGTGACAGGGCTGCCCCGAGCCGCCGGGCACCGGGCAGAGGAGGGTCACCTCCTCGGGGGCAGGGCAGGCGGAGGAGGCCGGGCCTGGCTGGGCTGTTGGCATAGGTCACAGGCGGGCTCCTGGCTGGGCCCTTGGCTGGCGGGGGGTTGTCTCTCCCCAGCCGGGCGGGACTTCAGATGTCAGAGCATCACAGTAGACAGAAATATACACACACACACACACACACATAGATGTACACACACGTACTCCCCTAAGTGCGGAGCTTGCTGTCCAGTGTAGGTGAGGGTCCAAGGAGCTCCGGATGGGGCGCTGGCTGGCAGTGTTCCCACCGTGGGTTCCGGAAGCACATCCTCCTCTAGGTGTGCTCTGTCTGGGGGACTTTGTGGGCTGTCACTGCCACCACGGGGGGCATCCACTGGAGAGTCGGGACCGTGTCTGTTTCCTGCCCCGTCCACGCCTGCCCCTTCCGTCCCTCGTGTCACTTTCTCTCGTGCTCCTGTCCCACCAGCGGGTGCTTTCTTGCTGTTTTTGTGTCACTGAATGCACATAAGCTTGAGGAGAAGAATTGTTAACATCCATTTTGTGGTGCTGGAGCAGCCTTGCGTCCCGGCTCCTTTCAGCCAGCAGAGGGTCAAGGCTCTTTTCTTTGTCCAGGTGGAGGATGGGCGCATGAGGGTCCCGGGGCCGTGGCCTGGTGCAGCGTGTGGACCCCGGCCCAGCCTGTACGACGTCGGCAGCATGAGCCTCCCGAGCAGCGGGCCGGTGGGCAGCATCTTTGACCTGGACTGCACCTCCGGGCAGGTCCGCTGGGCGCTGGTGGCCGCCGGCTGCACCTTCTACCTGGGCGTCTTCGTGGCCTGCCACCAGCTGTCATCCTCCCTGAACGCCACCTACCGCTCCCTGGGGGCCCGAGAGCAGGTCTTCTGGAACCTGGCAGCCACGCGTGCAGTCTTTGGCATCCAGGGCACCACGGCGGGGCTACGGGCACTGCTGCTGGACCCCGTGCTCCAGGCCGACAAAGTGCTCGGCCAGCAGAACTGGTGCTGGTTCCACATCACCACGGCAACCGGATTCTTCCTCTTCGAGAACCTCGCGCTCCACGTGTCCAATGTGCTGTTCCACACATTCGACGGGTTCCTGGCCGTCCACCACCTCTTCGCCTTCCTCGGGTTTCTCGGCTGCGTGGTCAACCTCCAAGCGGGCCACTACCTGCCCATGATCACGCTGCTCCTGGAGATGAGCACGCCCTTCACCTGCATCTCCTGGATGCTCCTAAAGGTAGGCGCTCCCCAGACGGCATCTGTGCTCCGCAGCGGGAGGTGAGCGGCTAGTGTGGCACCTTCACCCGCTTGATGCCCGTGTTGCTGGTCCCTTGTGGCCTGTGCTGTCACAGCATCACCAGGCTGGATTAGAGTATTACAGTCCGTGAGAAGCTCATTTTCGTTGAATTCCATTTTAATCATTTTAAACAACTCTTTTAGGCTTCCTGCCCCATCGCAAAAGAAGACTCGGTGGATCGTGTGTCTTACTCAGTAACTGGCAGTATTTGTAAGCCCTAGAAAACATGCTTTTTCTTTGTTTCAGATACTTTTTTTTTTTTTTGGCGGTACGTGGGCCTCTCACTGCTGTGGCCTCTCCCGTTGCAGAGCACAGGCTCCAGTCGCGCAGGCTTAGCGGCCATGGCTCATGGGCCCAGCCGCTCTGCGGCATGTGGGATCCTCCCGGACCGGGGCATGAACCCGTGTCCCCTGCATCGGCAGGCGGACTCTCAACCACTGCGCCACCAGGGAAGCCCCTCAAATACTTTTTTTAAAAAAACAATATGTCTACATACATATCTTCTAAAATTTTTATTTCACGTTATGTTATCTTACACCCAACATGAGATCTGCCCTATTCACAAACCTTTAAGTGTCCAGCATGTTATCGTCAGCTGTAGTCACAGGTGCACAGCAGGCCTCTGGAGCTTATTCGTCTTGTATGATTGAAACTTCACTCCTGTTGGTCAGTAACTCGCCGCTTCCCCTCCCTCCAGCCCCTGGCAACTGCCATCCACACTTTGATTCTAGGAACTGGACTATTTCAGATGCCTCATCTAAGTGGACTCATGCCATATTTCTCTTCTGTTCCTGGTTTATTTCGCTGAGTGAATGTCCTCAAGGTCCAGCCATGTCATTGCACATTGAAGGGTTTCCTTCTTTTCTCAGGCTGAACAGGTTTCCATTACGTGTGTGAAGCACATCTTCCTTGGGTGTTTCAGTCTTGGTTATTGTGAGTGAACGTAGAGGTGCTAATATCTCCTCCACATTCTGATTTCGGTTCCTTTACTGGGTCATCAGGTAGCTCTGTTTTTAGAAAATAACCCGCCCCCACTGTTTTCCGCAGCGGCTGCGGCGTTGTGTGTTCCCACCAGCAGTGCACAGAGGTCCACTTTCTCCACGTGCTCACCAAAGCTTGTTGTCTTTGTTTCTCTGATGACATCTCACTGGCTTTTGATTTGCATTTCCCTGATGACCGGTGACAGTGAGCATTTATTCGTCTATCTGTTGGCCATTTGTATGTCGTCTTTGGAAAACTGTTCAAGCCCTTAGCCCATTTTTAACTCAGATTCTTTGTTATTTTTTACTGTTGAGTTGTAGTTCTTTATATATGTTCAAGATTAATCTCTTATTACACATATGGTTGGCAAATATTTTCTCCCACTTTGTAGGTTGCCTTTTCACTCTGTTGATTGTTTCCTTTGCTGTGAAGAAGCCTTTTAGTTTGATGTTGTCCCAATTGTTTATTTTTGTTTCTGTTGTATGTGTTCTTGGTAACATATTCATGAAATCATTGCCAAAACGAATGCCATGAAGCCTTTTCCCTATGTTTTCTTTTAGGAGTTTTGGGTCTTGCATTTCCGCCTTCAAGTTGATTTTTGTGTAAGGTGTGAGATAAGGGTTCAGTTTCATTCTTTTGCATGTGAGTGTCCAGTTTTCCGAGCAACACCCGATTGAAGGGACTACCCCTTTCCTGCTGTGAGTTTTGGGCACCCTGTTGAAGATCAGTTGGCCGTGTCTGTGTGGATGTTTTCTAGGCTTTCGATGCTGCTCCACTGGTCTGTGTGTTTGTATGGCAGTTCATGCAGCTTTGATTTCTGTAGCTTTGTAATATCGTTTGAAACCAGGAAACCTGGTGCCTCCAGCTTTGTTCTTTTTCTCAAGATTGATTTGGCTATTGGGGTCTTTTGTGGTTTCATGTGAATTTTAGAAATTTTTTTTGTTAAAAATGCTACTGGGATTTTCGTGGAGGTTGCATTGAACCTGTAGACTGTAGATTACTTTGGTGACCTCCCTAGTGAGTTTTTTTTGTTTTTCGTGTTTTTTTTATTTTTGGCTGCGTTGGGTTTTCGTTGCTGCACGCGGACTTACTCTAGTTGCGGCGAGCGGGGGCTACTCTTTGTTGTGGTGCGCAGGCTTCTTATTGCGGTGGCTTCTCCTGTTGCGGAGCTCAGGCTCTAGGTATGCGGGCTCATTAGTTGTGGCTCGCAGGCTCTAGAGCGCAAGCTCAGTAGTTGTGGTACACGGGCTTAGTTGCTCCATGGCATGTCAGATCTTTCCAGACCAGGGACCGAACCCGTGTCCCCTGCATTGGCAGGCGGATTCTTAACCACTGCACCACCAGGGAAGTCCCCCTAGTGAGTTTTTTAGTTCAGTTATTGTATTCTTCAGCTCCTTGATTTCTGTTTGGTACATTTTTGTACATTTCCGTCTCTTCATTGACATTCCACTTGTTCCCATGTGTTCTCTTGACCTCGGCGAGCACCCTTATGACAGATGCCTTTAATTCTGTCGGGTATGTCGTGTGACTGCTCTCCGGTAGGGTTTGGAGGTTTGTCTCATTCCTCAGTTTGGAGCGTCTTTGCCTGATTCTTCATTTTCCGTGACTCTGTTTGTGTCTGTGCATTAGACGAAGCAGATGCCTCTCCCTGGCCTCGTGACTGTCCTCACACAGAAGAGATCCCACCACTCAGCCTAGCCAGGGTCCTGGAGGTTCTCCATTGACTTTCTCCCTCCCCAGGGAAGGGCAGGCAACTGTGGCTTCTGTCTGCTTACACGTCCAGTCCTGGGTGGGGCAAGGCTGTGTGTCCACCAGCCCAGGCCACCGCCTCCGCCCCCTCTGCCAGCTGGACTGTGGGCCAGCGGCCAGGGAGCCCCCCGAACAGCTGGGGGGCTGGGCACGTGAACCAGCTCCTCCCTCTTCTGCGTGAAGCTGCGGGCCGACGGTCTCCTCCTGACCCCAGGGTGCTGCCGGGGTCCCTGCCCGCTTCGGCAAGTCTGTCCCGGGTGCAGGCCCCTTTCGATGGGCCCGATTCGTCACTGTGAACTCAGCCAGGCCTCCTCCTGGGGCCCCTCACGCGTCAGGCGCCCGGGCGGAGGTCTCCGGAAGCCCTTCCCCAGGTGGGGTGGGCCCACTGCTCAGGAAGAAGACAGACCCTGGCTGTGGGGCGGCCACCAGAGGGAGGCACTTTGTTTGGGGTTTTTTCTGTTTTCTCTAAAGTGTTCGGGTGCCATTTGTTCAGGATGGAAATGGGTGGTCCCAGAACCCACTTCTTCCCGCTCGCCGCGTTCACCACGTGGCCCGTGACCCCACGGCAAAGCTGTCCCCTCGGCTAAGACAGCCCAGGGCCCGTGTGCCTACACAGCCATGGTCTTGGTCTAGTTCAGATACTACTGAACCTTGTGAGTAAACGCCGTGTAAAACATTGAAATCCTTTAAGCTTTTCATAAAGCTGCCAAGCTCCTGCTTAGTTGGGCATCAGGGTCCAGGAGTCCTCACCACCGGAGTCTGATTTGATGAGATACAGACGGATGTCAGGACCCGGTGTCACCACTAACTTAACGTAGTTTACACCCCAGACGGGCTCATGCTTCCATTTCCTCCTCCAATTTGATTCTGAAATGTTGTTTAGAAATAATAATAAATGAATTGTACACTCAAACATCTAAACATGATTCATCCACGGAGACACTAGTCCAGATGCAAACGACGTGGTATAAAAAACAGTCAGTTTATGTGTAAATAAGTATATACCAGGGACACTACTTGCTGGGACCCCAGCTATACAAAGTAACCTTTGCACGGTTAAGACTCACTTTGTTACTGACCCTGCTTTTCTCAAAGCATTTGGTGATGTTGAACCCAAAAATTTCAGTGTCTGAGTAGGACCAAAAATGCTCACTTCTCAGGCTTGGAGTTTTCTAAACTTAATGTAATTACTGTATGAGTAGAAGTTCATGCTTCTGGTATGAATATTAGGAATTTAGGATGGCTGCTTTTAGTAAGTGGGCAAGATAACGGAAAGGAGTACATCTTGTGAACTTTGAAGGAAGCAGCAAGTGGAAAGAAGACGGCGTGCTGGCCAGTGCCTGCAAGGTTGGAAGGGTGAGCAGTGCCCTGGCCCCCACGCACATGTAGCTCACTCTGCAGTTTGTGTGTTCACCCCGAGACACACTTAGCTCACCTTCCCACTCTACAGTTTGTACATTTAACGTCCTTCAGGCCAGAGCAAAGGCTAACTCTTTCCCACGTGAGGAATCTATCATTGAGAACCTCAAACCTCAAGTGTTTCTGCGTTTGAGAAACACTGTTCTTTTGTCTAATTGCACAGTTCAAGGAATTTTACTTGTATAAGTCATGATTCTAGCATAACGTGGAGAATGCCTACCCATGCAATGAGTATAAAACTATTTCTGTAAAACTGTGGTTTTTTTCCTAGTACTCTATGGTTTTCTTTTCCTTTTACATTGATATTTAGTCCATTTGGAAAGTATTTTTAAGTAAGATCCAACTGGATTTTCCCAGGAGGTGAGCAAGGATCCTAATGTAATTACATTGTCCATCCTTTCCCTGGGGGTTCGAAATGCCACCCAGTGCCAACTCTCCATGTATTTTATTCACTTCTGCGTTTTGCATTATCTGTTATTTCTGAAGCATCATCATATCTCATTATTTGCTGAGGCACCTTCAGCCCTCCTTGCTCTCGTGCGTTTACTTCACTGCATGAGTGGCTTTACTTAAAGTTGTTACAAGTTGATAAAAATACTGATGTAGCCTCTTATTTGGACTAAATCTGTGGACGCATTCAAGCAGGGAAGATGTAACGTCTTCTGAGTGTTTTCCATCCAAGCACATAATAACGTGCCTCATTTCACCGAGACTTCTTTTAAGTCCCTGTGCGGTGATGGTCTCGTTCCCAGAAGGAGGGGAAATGTATATAAAAAGTTGAAGAAGTGAGGTCCGTCATCTCCTTCGTTTACTTGCCTCCCTGCCTTGCAGGCCTCTGGGTCGCCCAGAGGCGGATCATCCAGGCAGGAGGTTGGGTTCTTTTTGCAGGATCTTAGTCCCCCGACCAGGGATTGAACCCGTGCCCTCGGCAGTGAGAGCGCAGAGTCCTAACCACCGGGCCACCAGGGAATTCCCCTTTCTTTCTCTTTTAAAATGTGGTCACTCCAGAGGTCAGTTGTTGTGTCCCCCTGTGGCTCCGCAGGTGCGGCTGCAGTGAGGCCATGCCCGTTCCCAGCATCACCGGGCTGCTGCCTGGCGAGGTGTCCCCACTGCCCCCTTTCCTCCTGCAAGTGCCAGACGTGCCCCTACCCTGGGGAGGCGGTGTCGGGGCGGGGAGCTGCCCAGGAGGACGCTCCAGCCCGGGCAGAGCGCAGCGGGGAGAGGCCGGTGTGCACAAGCTCACGGGTCTGAGGTGTGTGGGCTGTCCTGGTGCCTGTTGTCCTGGTGCCGGGCTGTCCAGGTGCTGACGTCCCCGCCACAGTGTCCCACCTCTGTGCCCACAGTCTGCTGTATAGCATTTTCAAGTTCCCTGTTTGGTTTTAGCTACAGCTAGCTTTCACGTGAATTTAGAGTAATTTTAAGGCAAGTTCATTTGGGCTTGTGTCCAAGGTCTACTGGGGTAAAAATACCGAAAAACAAAGAAGTGAGGACACACATCTCATCCTGAGCTTGTCTCCTCTGAGAGCGTTTGCCCCCGGGGCCCGGCGAGCCTGGTTGGACACGACCAGCGTGTCTTCCAGCTTCACTGGGTCAGCGTTGGGTAGTTGGGTAGTTAGTTGCTCGATGTGTGCACGGTCGAGGGAAGAAGGCTGGAGGTGAGCTTGGAAGGAGTGAACTTTCCTTCCGGGGGCGCAGGCCAGCAGGAGGCCCGCGCTGGGTGGGTCTGCTGGCGGCTGGGCGGGGACGGGGTGCGGCGCTGTGAGCCCGAGTCGGTCTGCCCTGACCCTGCTCTGCCCGCAGGCCGGCTGTGCGGACTCGCTGCTCTGGAGACTGAACCAGTGGCTGATGGTCCACCTGTTCCACTGCCGCATGGTCCTCACCTACCACATGTGGTGGGTGTGCCTGGGCCACTGGGACGGCCTGGCCCGCAGCCTCTTCCCGCCGCACTGGGCGCTCTTCGTGGTCGGGCTGGGCCTCCTCACGGTCCTCATCAACCCCTACTGGACCCGCAAGAAGACGCAGCAGCTGCTCAACCCCGTGGACTGGAACTTCGCGCCCGGCCGCCCCAACGGGCCGGCGCCGCCCAAGAAGACAAGGTAGCGGCCTCGGCCCCGACTGTCCCCGCGGCGCCGACCCCAGGCCGCGTGAGTACTGACTTCCACGTGGCGCCGAGTACCTACACCTGAGCGCGCCTCGGGGACAGAGTCCCGCCGTGGTGACATCACGGCCCGATGTGCTCATTCCCGCGAGCTTGGCCTGTCTGCGCCGTCGCCCCAAGGAGGGCCCGCCTGGACGGGTCGCACTAAAGCGTGTGTGCGTCTTATTCAACAGCCCCGTTATTTTTAGTTGGAGAGAACTGTCCCAAGAGAACATAATCCGGTCCCTTACCCTGTTGACATTCCCAGGGCTGAGATGTAAGCCGCGTCTCCGCAGCGCCATCTCGTGGTGAGCGCGGGGCATCGGCCTGGCTTGCGGCTGGGGGCGGCGGAGGGGTCTTCTCACCAGGGAAGCTCATCCGGGCGAAGAGTTTTGTTTCCGTTTTGTGTTTCTCTGTTGACACATTAAGAGAGGTGTTAGTAATCAGATTTGTCTAGATTTTAGGGCTGTTTTTAACTAAGTTTCAAACAGGTGCCCCGCCAGACCCTACCTAACCCCCTGGTTGGTGTCTCTCTGTAGGTTTCGCCAGACCCTACCCCCTGGTTGGTGTGTCTCTGTAGGTTTCAAGTCGGGTCAGTGGTCACTCTCCCTGCGAGCTGTGGGTGGACCTGGCCCCTTGGAGTGCCCGGCTGCAGGGCCCCCTCCTCACCTCCTGGTGACGAGCCCGGGCACCACCTTTACCATGTGGGGCCCGGGTGGAATCTACACGCCGACCCGCAATTTTGTTGACGAATACGTACTGACATCTTATTCTTGCCACGAGTGGGCAATTAAAATGAAAAGCTCGTATTTACTGAAAGTGCCCTTGAACTGTTTTTGAAAAACACACTTATTGGTCGTGAGAATCACGTGTGCCTTGTGCCTGGTCTGTAACACGGCCCCTCGGAAGGGTGTGTGCTGATTTCTGGTACTGTGACTTGACTGTACGGAGGTCAGGAGATGTGATAGCTGCTTGTGTCATTTTGAGAAGTGTTTCAATCCTAGAAACATCCAGCAAACCGTGTCCCTGCTGAGACTCCTCTTCCCCTCGCTGAAAACCCCAGGTACCTGCCGCCCGCTCTCCCGTCCGCAAGCGGGGGGAGCCGAGCTGGCTGTGTTTCCAGCCGGTCAGAACTTTAATAAAGTAACCGATGTTTACAGAACCTGAAAGCATGTCCGTTCTTCTCCCTCAATACTGTTCACGTTGCTGTGGAGGCTTTCTGTCTCGGTGATGCAACTGTGATGATGAATCTTCACGTGCTCAAGGTTTGAACTCAGTTTAAGGTATAAAATATTTAATTTTTACGTGACCCTCACTGGGAATTTGACTTTCCCCGGGCTCAGTCTCTACATCCTTCATCTCAGTGAAGGTGCTTTTGCCTCCATCCCGACCCGACTTGCCGTGAGGACCGCAAAGGCGGGGGCGTTTGGTCAGAAAGGGCCTGTTGAGGCTTGTGATCCGGCATCCAGGCACCTTCGCTGCCCAGACAGGTGCTGCCTTCCGGGCTGTGGGTGCTTTGCGGGCTCCGCCCAGCCCGTGCACGGACCAGGCCATAGAGAGAGATGTCGGGGGGTGTGCAGGGGGGCGTCGGCCCCTGGCCCTCCTCAGACCCCGTCTCTCCGATCGTTGCGGCTCCGCCAGCTGTCCCTGCTGCGGACCGCTGGGCTTTCCCAGGCGCCGCGCTGGCCACTGAGGGCTCCTCGGTTCCTGGCACGAACAGCTCTGGGAAGTAGGCACCGTCGATCCCGTTTAGAGCTGGGGCCTGGGGCTACGAGGTGGCGCAGGCGGTCCGCGGCCACGCTCTGACTTTAAAGCCGAGGCCCGTAGACTGCGTCTACGAGCACAGAAAGCAAGCGGCAGGCCCCGGCTGACCCTGGCCACCAGACCCAGCTGCATCCGCGTACACAGAGCACTGGAGCACTGCAGTGTCTGTCCAGGTACCGCAGCCCCGCGGGACAGATGCCCGGCCGCTGGTGAGCGAGGCCGCGGCGGCGTCAGCGGGCAGGTACAGGGGTCCACCGGGAAGGGCAGTTAGGAAGTGGGAGCGGCAGCCCGGCTCTGGCACCTGGAAGGCCGGGGCCGCGGGCGACTCTCCCGGGACAGGGCTGGGGTCTCCGGGTTAGCCAAGAGGCTGGGCGCCCCTGGGGGGCCAGCCAGCCTTGTCTGCAGCACCCGTGTCTGCGTCAGGGCCGGTCAGGTGATGGGGTGATGGGCTGGAATGGCTGCCACGTACTTCACAGTGTTGAAAGCAGCAAAGCAGGGGACCTGTCTCCTCTCCCTCCTGCACCGGCACTGTGCACACGGCCGGGCTCGGGATCGGAGCACGGGGGCGGGGGGGGGGGGGCTCCAGCAGGCGCCCTCAGCCTCCTCCCTCCTTAGGCCCTGGGCTCACCCTCATCTGGCCCTTTGCGACGGAGTTCCCCACGTGGCCGGCTGGAGCCCCGTGCTGGGGGCAGCGGCCACGGGAGGAGGGGACTGGTTGCCAGGTGAGCCAGTGCCCCCGAAGGTCAGACTCGTTACTAGTTGTAAGAGTGAGGTTGACACCCAAAATAAACCCCCCTGAGTGACGCCCACCCCTTCATGGGTGCATGTGGATGCTTTCAGTTTACCTGTATCTTTACTAAACTTCTGCTCTAATGGGAGAGTTTATTAATTCAACGTTTCTCTTTTTAAATAACTCTTCCCCTTTTTCAGTAACTAGACTATACGGTGCACATTGTCTTGCCAGGTCATGTTCAGTGAAGTGGAAATCTCAGAAATCTGTTTTCTTCCTCTGATGGCTGGGAATGCAGTGCTCTCTGGAGCGGACCCTGCCCGTCCGGGGCCTGCAGCTCTCCCCGCAGCCCGGCCGAGCCCAGCTACGCAGAGCAAGGAAGCTGCACTGTGACACCCCGTGCCACACGATGGGAAGGGCCGTGGGAGCCGCTTCTAACGTTCTACCCCGGGGGGCCCACGGTGAGGACTCACTCCTCTCTCACTGTGTGTATGTGTATTTCCCTCTTACTGTCATGCGGTTTCAGTGTCAGGTGCTGGCCTGTGGAGGCCTGGGTGTTCTCTGTGCGTCTGTGTACCCTCCCCCTGCCCCCCCAATTCACATGCTGGCATCCTGACCCCCAGCGCGACGGTGTCAGGAGGTGGCGCCGGCGGCAGGTGACTAGGTCATGAGGGTGTGGTCCCGTGATGGGATCAGTGCCCTGACAGGACGAGAACGGAGAGCGTGTCCCCCCCTTCCCCTCCCAGGTGGAGCTGCGTCGAATCTGCCTCCACCCTGACCCTGCGCTCCCAGCCTGCAGGTCTGCGGTGACCTGCTGAAAGAGCCGGGGCCGAGTCACTGGGTCCCCGTGACCTCAGCCTTTTCTCCCTGCGGCCCCCAACCCCCCACGTCAAAAGTTTCCCAAAATTAACCCAGCATTAAAATCCTCAGTTATTAAAGAAAGGTGTTGAAGGTCAAGTCTTCTAATCTGGAAGTGCCCTGTTGACATTCTACTAGAAAACTTTTACTTTGTAAACTTCATAATATTTACTTGTATTTCAAACAGAACCACAGTTGGAAGGGGGCACGTTTCAGCCACAGTTTCTTTGGTTTGTATCGAGATCGCTCTCAGCTCTTTTCCAAGAAATACGGAGCCTATTTGGTCCACTCCAGAGATTTTATTTCCGCACAAGACAGACCAAGAGCCCAGAGTGTTGGAGCCTTCACGGATTTTGTGCAGAAAGCCAAGCTTCAGAAAGTTCAAGGCCAGCCACGCCAAGACTCTCATTTTCCATCTTCCGGTAATTGCTTGACTGTCTCAAAATGAAACATGTATTCACTTAAAAAAAAAAAACAACTCAGAAAACACTGCATTCACTGAAAATGATGGCTTACACTTTAATTTGGAGCCAGTTATCCAACCGTGGGTTAACCTTCATCAGTTCGTCCTTTGCCGGCTGGGTTTGCAGCCCTCTCGCCCCTCAGCGCCCCTGGGTATGAGGTGGGCTTGGGAGGGTGGGAGGGGTCCTGGGGGTGCATGTCTTCTGCCAAGCAGGGTAAGCCTGGAGCAGGAAGCCATCACCCCTTCCTGCGTCCTTTCTGCCTAACACGCAGTTTTGACGCCCACAGGTTCCCCCGCCCTTGTCACGGGGACAGGCCTAAGGCCCGGGAAGCAGGCGTCCCCGGGGGCATCTCTGCGCTGCTGCACGGGCCCGGCCCGCCCCCTCTGGATCGCCTGTCAGGTGAGAAGGACTTTCTGCCCTGGAGTCCCCATCCCCACAGGAGGCCCAGTTACAGAAATGCGAACCTTGAACCTTTTCATCCCACCGTGCTCGTGGTCTTTCATTTGGGTTCAGATGAACAGCCTGTGACAGTTAGCCCTCAAGAGAGGGTGTTTCCAGTCTGAAGCTGCTGACCTTTTTTTTTTTTTTAAATGCTTGGCTTTTAAAATTTTATTTATTTATTTATTTATGGCTGTGTTGGGTCTTCGTTTCTGTGCGAGGGCTTTCTCTAGTTGTGGCAAGCGGGGGCCACTCTTCATCACGGTGCACGGGCCTCTCACTATCGCGGCCTCTCTTGTTGCGGAGCACAGGCTCCAGACACGTAGGCTCAGTAGTTGTGGCTCACGGGCCCAGTTGCTCCGTGGCATGTGGGATCTTCACACACCAGGGCTCGAACCCGCGTCCCCTGCATTAGCAGGCAGATTCTCAACCACTGCGCCACCAGGGAAGCCCTGCTGACCTTTGTCAAAATCATCTTCGTTGACGGAGGGGAGACGGCGGTGGCGCGGGACTCAGCACACTTCTCAGAAGCAAGGCCCCCAGAAGTGTGCTCTTTGTTCCATTTTATGTTTATCTTCAACTTTTTATTTTGAACTAATTTCAAACTTAGAAAAAGGTTGGGAAAATAGTAAATACAAACAAACAACCCCATACACCCCTTACCTGGGTTTACCGATTCTTACCATGTTGCCGCGTGTTTCGCCCGTCTCCCGGCTTCCCCGCGTCCGTCACCCCTCGATACTGCGTGCGTGAGCCTGTGACAGAGGACGTCCTCCTAAGTAGCCTCAGCTGGCGTCAGCCAGAGAGACGGCACAGAGTCTGCACTTTGGTCTAATGTGCAGCCAGGTGGTTAGCCGGGTGGCCGCCCCGTCCATCCTCCTGTCCTCGCTCTCCTGGCCTGGACGCAGCCCGGGATCCCTGTGGCCTTCGGGTGTCACGTCCCTCAGCCTCTCTTTCTCTTCGACAGCCTGGGTATTTCGGAGGAATAGCAGCCAGCTGTGCGGTAGAAGCCCCCTGAGGGTGGGCGGGTCGGGAGCTCTGTCAGGATTGGACTCAGGGACGCATTTTTGGCTGGAGAACCAGGTAAGCGTCTCTGTCCTTCTTGGGCCTCAGACCCCGAGGCGTTAGTGTGTGAAACTCGGTGGCCGGGTCGCGGTGTTGTCTGGTTCTCACTGGACAGTTGTCATCGTCCCTGTTGTCATTAATGAGGAACGTGTGGGGAGGTGGTGACACCGACGGTCCCGTGTCTGCACGGAGCCGCCTCCTGCCCCAGGTTTACCGTCCGCTCACAACCCCACTCTTCCTGCAATGCTCGCGGACCGTCAACTTCCCGAGTCCATCGTTCCTTCCACAATGATTAGCCACGTTCTGTCGTAAATAGAATCTTCCCACTTTTAATGCATTATCAATACGGGCTCGTGGGTTCATTCCGTAGCTTTATTCTGTGCACAGCAGGTTGTAGGTTATGTGTAACTCCCTGTTGTCCTTATACATTGTCCCTGCTTCGCCAGGGGGGTTCAAGCTGCCCCCAGTGTCCTTTTTTACGCCCATCGTTGTTTTTGATTACCTCCCTGTTTTCTCTGCGACAGGATGCCCTTGCGCTGTGTTGTCCCTGTGCTGGATTCACCCGTTTCTCCGAGGACCTGGTTCTTTCGTGAGGAATGGCGTCTGGGAATCGGGACGTAAGTGTGCCATGTGCTCATTGCTAGTGGGTTATCACAGCCTCTAGGCCCTTCCACCTCGCCCGCCCCGTCCTGCTCTGCAGGGACTCTGGCTACGGTATCAGTGAGGTCACACATGGGTCACACGTGCACATGTGCACACAGGTGCAGAAGTGCCACCCGTGGACAGAATCCAACAACCGAGAAGAGTTTGCGGGATTTTTTCTTTATTCCGAGGGTGTACAGTCACAGTGCTCTGTGTTCAGTTACTTAACCTCCTCCTTCCCCACCTTGCCTTCAGGTGATCATGTTATTAGAGAGACAGTCCTGTGCACTTGTTTCTTTTTGCATTCAGTGTTAGGGTCTTCTCCAATTCTTGTTAATCTGGTTGTATTTTTTGCACATGTAGAATATTATCCAAAAGTCAAACTGTTCAAAACAGTGTTTAGAGAAAGGTCACTGCCTTCTCTGTTCCCTCTGTCCTGTTCTCTTTACTCCTCGTGACAGATTTCATTCATGTTAACAGCTCTCTTGAACTATAATTCACATACCATCCAATTCATCCATTTATAAAGTGTACAGTGTGGGGAAAACAGTCAATAATTATGTAGCATCCTTGTGTGGTGACAGACGGTAACGGGACTTATCCTGGAGATCCGTTTGTAATGTACAGAAATAATCACTGTTGTATAATAGGAACAGACATAGCGTTGGAAGTCAGTTATACTTCAAAAACAAACTCATAGAAAATGAGATCAGACTTGTGGTCAGCGGAGGGGGGCGGGTGGGAAGGGGGAATTGGATGAAGGGGGTCAAAAGGTACAAGACGAATAAATACTAGGGATGTGATGTCCACATGATAAATACAATCAACACTGCTGATGTTATAGCTGCAAGTTGTTAAGAGATTAAATCCTCGGCATCTTTGTCAAGAGGGAAAATTTTTTTTCTTTTGCCACGCAAACTTTTTAAAGTCACATCAAGGAGTCTCTCGTTACATCTGGATCTTGAATCACAGCTAGAAAACCTTCCTCTCCACCCAGGGTATGGAGCAATTGTGTAACCTGATTTTTCCCCATTTCAGTCTCTGGTCCATTTAGATTTTATTCTTGCAGGCAGCGTGAAGAATAGATCGAATTTTGTCTTTTTCCAGATGGCTGTCCAGCTGCCCCAACACCATGTGATAAGAAGTCTGTCTTCTATACTGGTTTGAGATGCCACTCCTCTCGAGCTGGATTTTCTTGGGCGCGTGTCTCCGTCTCTGGTCTTGGTGTCCTCTCCCGTTGGTCATTGTTGGTTAGTCCAGCGGTTTTTCCATCATAGAGACTCTGTGGGTTGTTTCAGTGTTTTCTAGCTACTTCTGTGTATTTTTCCAAATGAACCGTAATATCATACAGTTTTGTTGAACTGCAAAAAACAGAAAAAGGGGGTTATTGGTCTTTTGTTGAGTTCTCATTCATTTCGCAGTAACTTGGAGGCGTCTGACATCTTGGTGGTGCAGAGTCACCAGTCCCAGGACAAGGAAAGCCTTTCCACTTGTTCACGTCTGCTCTTCCCGTCACCAGCACTGCGCAGCCAACCGCCCACAACTCGGTGGGTTGAAACACCTGCCGCTTCTCAGTCAGGAGTCACGGGGTGGTTGGCTGGGCCCTGCTCTGTTCTATGAGGTCACCCAGCCGCCCTGCAAGGCCCGGGGCAGCTTCGCCACCTGCGGGAGGGCTGCTCCGGTGAGGGCCTCTCCTCCACGTGGCCTCAGGCCTTTCCCGCAGCAGCTGCGCAAGTTCAGAGGACTTGTGGCTTCTCAGGCTCGTGGTGCAGAGACAGGAGGCGAGGCTGCCAGTCCCATCCTGCCTGAAACTCAAGCGTCCTTCCTGCCACATTCTGTTGTCACAAAGCTGACCCAGACCCCAGGGCAGGCAGGTGTGGGACGCTGAGCTCAGTGATAGCCAGGCCAGAGGGCTCGCGGCGGACTTCCGTCTGACATGTCCGCTTTTGTGTGGCCAGGATGTTTCAGGTTTCTCCTAATGCAGGTTTTGCACACTTCTCGGCTGGCGTACTCCTAAGCTCTTATTGCTTTTCTTGCTGTCGTGAAAGGGCTTTTCTCCCCCATCGTATTTGCTTATCATTTTTGTACATGAAGGTTACTGCTTTTTGCATGTCAGTTTATATCCTGCTAACTTGAATTTTTTTTTTTTGAGTTCGTTTTGTCATTGGTTATCTAGATTTTCCAAGCATAATACCATCCTGTGTATAGAGATGCTTGTACTGCTTTTCCAGTTGTTAGGCCCATCTTTGTTTTTTCTTGTCTAGTTATATTGGCGAATACCCAGCAGGATGTTAAACAGCAGAGATAGTAAAGCCCTTGCAGACACCTCCGTATTCCCTCCTCCGTATCCCCTTCTGGGAACCTGTGCCTTTAGGGTATTTTCGTGATAAGAAGTATCCATCTGTTCAGATCACCTGAAGTGCTTCTGTTAAGAATTGGTGTTGAATTTTGTTAAATTTTTTTTCCAGCATCTTGAGGTAATCATGCAGCTTTTCATCTCAGACCTATTAAGATGGTATTGATAGATTTCCGGTATCAAACCACCCTGTGTTCCTGTACAAATCTCACTTGGTTGTTGACTTTTTTTTTTTTTAAGTTTATTTTTGGCTGTGCTGGGTCTTCATTGCTGCACGTGGACTTTCTCTAGTTGTGGCGAGCGGAGGCTACTCTTCATTGCGGTGCGCGGGCTTCTCATTGCGGTGGCTTCTCTTGTTGTGGAGCACAGGCTCTAGGCGCACGAGCTTCAGTAGTTGAAGCTCACGGGCTCTAGAGTGCAGGCTCAGCAGTTGTGGTGCACGGGCTTAGTTGCTCTGCGGCATGTGGGATCTTCCCGGACCAGGGATCAAACCCGTGTCCCCTGCATTGATTGACAGGCGGATTCACAACCACTGTGCCACCAGGGAAGCCCCTCAATAATTTTCCTAAGAGACTCAAAATAGAAAATTCAGATTTCAAAATTTAAAAGAGAATTTTGAGATAACTGATTCTGTGCATGTAACTATGTAGTGATAGATATTTTTTTTCTTGTCTTTCTTAGTTCTAGTGTAGTAAGGTGTTCTAATAAATCATGCTTAGAACGCACAATTTGGGAAATGAAACTCAGTTTTAATACATCAGTTGACAATTACTTTCAGTATCTTGGTTACAATCCTGCAAATAATAAACTCGTAGCTTTTAACATTCAGGCCGAACAGTCGCCTGACTGGGCCTCTTAAGCAGAAGATGAAAATAAAAATCACTTACTGTTTTGTCAGTGGAAATGTTATAGGCCAGTTAACAACACTCTGAAACTTATGGACACGAATTTGAGCCCAGTTAGTTTCTAGTTCAGTGTATGAGTCATACAGGCTCTTGGGCTGTGAGGAGAAAGCTTTAGTATACTTGGTCTATAAAAGAATTGTTTACCCTTAAAAAGTTCAAGTAGGAACCACCGTCCTCCTCGGCCACTTCCTGAGATCAGGGCAGGCAGAGCCTTTGTTGTCAGGCCTCAGGTGAGGACACTGGGCCTATCACCCTCCTTAGGTCCTGGTACCACTGGTCAGCGGCAGGGCCCTTTTCCCTTAAGGACGGTGACTTCCTTCCCTGTCCCCACTCCGTCCCCCAGTCCTCTGTGGGGCTCGCCCTGCGTTGCTGTCCCGCGTCGGATCCCTTCCCAGCAGGCACTGAGACGAGGGCGGGTAGCACACTCGGTGCTGGAGGGAGGCGGGTGGAGCAGGAAAGGCGGGGAGGAGGCCAGCTCTCAGTCCACTGCAGGCAGCTGGATGGATCCTGGCCCGGGAAGCACGGACAGCCCTGAGGCCCGGCTCGGCAGTAGTGGGTGGGCTGCTTCTGGGCGTCAGTGCCAGCATTTCCCTGCCTGCCCTGGGTGCAGCCACTCTGCAGACAGAGGGACCAGCTGGCCAGGGGACACGGTCAGGGCGCCGACTGTACTTGTTGGCTGCAGGTTTCATGTGAACAAGTTTTATTCTTGTCATTTTGTACAAATGGCATTGGGTACCGACGTTGGTTGTTTACCCACTCAGTACTTTTTTGTGTGGAGACAGACATTCTCTCTGTCGTTCCCAGGTCCAGCCTGGGACCCGTGTCGCTCCGATCCAGGCCTTCAGCGCTGCCCACCCGGACGGGCTCCGGCTCCACAGGGTCACAGCCGTGCTGCAGGGGACACCCGTGTGCCCCACCTGCTGTGGGCCGGAGCTTCGGGGTCAACGCAGGAGTGGAAGCGCTGGGTCCAGGCCTCCACGGATCTCCTTCTCCCGGCTGACACCAGGGGGCTCAGGTCTGCGTGACTTGGCCCCCTGCCCTGCCGGGCCCGAGCAGACGC
Source organism: Pseudorca crassidens (assembly GCF_039906515.1). Lineage (NCBI taxonomy): Eukaryota > Metazoa > Chordata > Mammalia > Artiodactyla > Delphinidae > Pseudorca > Pseudorca crassidens. The sequence goes on from NC_090316.1 coordinate 27,391,822, forward strand.
TGGGGTCCCGGCACCACCCCTCCCGTCTCTTCCGACCGTGTGGCTACTCGTGCTTGCCAGCTGTGTCGCCGGTGCAGGCTCATCGTGAGGGCTCCCTGTTCCCGTTGATCTGTTTGCGGTGTGGGGGGGTCCCTCTTCTTCCTGATGATTCTGTGCCTCTTGAAGCCCGGTTGCCCGTCGAGCACCTCGGAGTCGGTGTCTCCCCAGCCTTCACCTCCAGGCTCTCTGCGCCTCTGCAGGTCACGCAGGGGAGGGTCTCGTGAGAGGGCGTTCTCCAGCCCAAGAGCCACGGTTCTGTTTAGTCTGATGCATCTAATGTAACTACTCATCTGGGTGGACGCAGGCCTGATCTGCTCTTGTTCATTGTGCCCATGCCTCTTCTGAGTCGGTCCGTTGTTCTCATACTCCATTGTAATTTCTCCTTCTTTTTAACTGCACGCTCAGCTTTCAGGGGCTGCTCTGGGAATCGCATTCTTCATCCTTCGCCTGTCAGTCCAGGTTATTCCGTATCGTGTGACGTGAGAGCGTTGATTGTCCTCCAGTTTCTATGATGTGTATTGACTTAAGTTTCCACTTTGCTCTTGTTGCAATTTCACCATTTATATTTTCAAAAAATGTCTTTCATCTACACTTCATAATTATTAATGCATACTTTTTAAAAATATACTTTATTTTGGCAAACCTCTTAATGTCTAGTTGTTTTGGTTGGTTCTATAGTTTATCTGTATCTCTTTCTCAAGATTTGTTTATATCATTCATGTTTCCAAGCAGTAGGGGTTTTTGGTTATTCTTTTTTTTCCAATAATCTATTTATTTGTCCTTATATTTATGTCCTTCCTTCTTGTTACTTTATTTAGTTTTCCTCTTTGTAACTTTTTATATTGAATATTTTGTTTTCCTTTAAGTATTGCTTTAACGTTGTCCCACAGATTCTGACATTTTTGTTTTCATTTTCATTCAGTTCTAAATATTTCTTAACCCCCTTCTGATGTACTTTTAAATGCAAGCGTTATTTAGTAATGTTATTTTCTTTCCAAAAATGTGGTATTTTTTAAAAAAGTCTATCGTTTTGGTATTTGTTTGGAAATGTATTGTCCTGTTCTAGAAAGAACATGACCACTTTGTTACTTTGGAATTTACTGTGTTTCCTTCTGTCCAGCAGCTGCCCGGGCGCCTTTGTCTCAGGCACAGCCCCCAGTGCCTGCCGCTGACTGGACATCGCTGGGCCACGGCGCTTTCTTCCCTGATGAAGGAAGCAAGGCTGTGGTCCTGGTCTGAGACATCTGGTAAGTGGTGGAACCTGTGTGTCAACACCAAGTGTTCTTCCCTACTGGGTGCCTTGGTTGGGATTTTTCTTTTGGGGAGAGGGGAAGCATAGGACTTAGTCATCTGGTTTTGAGCAGAGCACCACTTTAACTAGGTTTTCCCTTCTGGGTCAAAGAGTGTCTCGGTCTCCCGGCACTGCCTACAGTCGCCCCCTATTAGACCACGGCTTATCTGCACGCTGGTTGGAACAGCAGGTAGGAAACTTTCCATTCTTGTGCTAGGGAACTGTGACCCTGAGAAGCCCTGGACACTAGTCTGGTTCTGGTGACACTGGCTGTGTGAAAGAAGGTGAAATTAGAGCTCTATTGCATCTTGGAGTCCCCTAGGGTGTATTTTACAAAACTGGGACATTTTCAGCTAGGCTCCTACGTAAAGGAAGAAAATGTTATTTTATTGTAACACTGCTTAGCCCCAGTACTTCTTGGGGTCCAGGGAGAAATGGCCCCAGTAGCTCTCTAAATCACACCACCATATTTCATCTAAAACTGGGGAAGGTAAATGGTATGAAATTCTTCAGCCTTTATGCTGTTGAATCAAAGTGAACCTTCTGGAATGGGTTTGGCTCTTACCTTGGGTAGGTACGTGTTTGTGTCTTTGGTGCATGAGTCCAAACACTGTTTTCTCTTCCTGGTTTGAACCTTGTTAGGGGGTCCTGGTGGTCCTGGTTTTGGGGGAGACCCCACTGGTAGGAGAGAACTTGAAAGGATTAATTGTTCTCAGAGACCGTCCTGGTATTGGCCCTCGTTACAGGGCCCTGGTAACCTGAACGTGGTGTAGACGCTCGTAGAAACTGATGCTTAAGCTGCTCTGAGCCTGATTCAGAGCCACCTGCAAGTTTGTCCGGAAGTGAGCTGTGTGAATGTGAGTGAATGATATGCACTATTGTGTTATTTAAACTGAATTGGCTATTTGGGTACTGAAGGAACTCTCACCTTGAAAATGGCCAAAATGGGGCTCTCTTGATGTTCTAAGAGACTGGTTGTTGCATATGCAGTGAGAGGAAGCTGGCTTCCTAAGAGCAACTTGCTTTACTCTCCCTGTGCCTTTGAGAAACAGATGTTCTGACAATCTCCAGTTCCTGAGACTGAAGAGAAAAAAGGCAAGGAGAGTTTTAACTCAAGCAGGAAAACTGAGATCTGTGTCTATATGGGTGTCTGTGTATGTTACAGAGATATGTCTTTATCTCCAGATGCTATCAAAATTAATTTGTAAATGAGCTCTATGTAATTGGCTTAAAGGAAATTAAATGCTTATCTAAATTCTCAGAAATATAAAACTAACCCACCCAAATGAATTTCAGGTTCACATGATCTGGGACATATTCAGTATTAAATATCTGGTGTTAAAGTTTAAGCTTGTTGATGGCTGAAGACAGAGATGCCTTCAGAGGCATGAACTATAATTTTTATTGTATTTAGGAAAGTTAATAAGATCTTATTAATCCTGTTACAGAATCTTCACAAGGAAAATAACTTGATACAATGGAACTTTTAAGTAAGTTAAATGTAAATAAGAAGAGTTCTGGGAGTTGAACTTTGGGAATAACTATGTTTTAGAAAATCTATGTAAAAATAGTCTCTCTAGATTTTGGCAATTTGAAACTTTAGAGTTTTGCTAAATTAATTGCTAAATGAGTCTAAGTTTACCCACTTTTGTCTTATGAGAGAAAACCTAAACACGTTTGGGTTTTTTGGACACACGTCTTATACCACATTGAGGAAAGAAATTATGCTGTGAGAAGATGTATGTTTCTGGAGGTTGTAGAATATATTCATAAGTTTTCCAATCAGGAAACGGTGGTATGATCACAATTGCTTCTTTGTTTTTGCCAGAGATTACAGTTTTTAAGGGTTAAAAGTTATAATATATGTAAAGCTACTAAAATAGGGGAAACATTTCAGTATATAAGAAGAGTAGGATGTTTGTTTTCATTAAAAGAAGGTAAGAGGAGTGAAAATGCATTTTGTTAAGGGTAAAAGTAATTTGGTCCTAAAGCTGGTTATTTCTAAATGGGAAAGAAAATAAGGGACAAGCTAATATGGAAAAAAAGGTGTGACAGGTTAAAAAAAAAGGAACCCGGAACCCCAAAGCATCTGAAAGAGATTAAACTAAGATTGCTCGGTATGTTTAATTACATGGGAAGCATTCTCAAATGAGTGTTAAGCCTCCCTAAGTTATACTGTATGGGTAAATGTTATTAATATATTCTAGAAATTGTATGGAATTCTGAAAAATCTGGTGGTCCTGATAAAATGTCATAATTCTAGTTTTGTTAATTGAGGTCTATTTACTAAGACTCACCTCCCAGGTAGCTCACTATGTTACATAATTTTTTATTTTATATTGGAGTATACAGTTGATTAACAAGGTTGTTAGTCTCAGGTGTACAGCAAAGTGATTGATAGTTATACATATATATGTATCTATTCTCGTTTAAATTCTTTTCCCATTTAGGTTGTTACATAATATTGAGCAGAGTTCCCTGTGCTATGCAGTAGGTCCTTGTTGGTTATCTATTTTATAGTAGTGTATACATGTTAATCCCAAACTCCTTAACTATCCCAACTATGTTACTTAATTGTCAAGTTTAATTGAATTATTAAAGGACACTCAAGTTTGTTTCTGAAGCTCATCACAGCAGTCTCTCTTTGGATAAAGATCATACATACTGGAAAAGGCATCATTGAAAGGACTGTCTCCAACCTAGATGGAAGAACTCTTACGAGGTATTTTTTTTTAATTAAGCATCAATGATATTTAATTTTTATTGAATTATAGTTTACAGTGTTGTTTCAAGTGTACAGCAGAGTGATTCAGTTATGTATACATATATATCTGTTCTTTTTCAGATTCTTTTCCCTTATAGGCTCTTACAAGATATTGAGTATAGTTCCCTGGGCTATACAGTAGGTCCTTGTTTATTTTATATACCGTAGTGTGGGTATGTTCATCCCAGACTCCTAATTAAAGTTGCTCAGGCACAGTGAAACTGAAGGGAATTGATACAAACTTCACTAGAGAATCTTCTTTCTATCCTGAACACTGAGGGCAACACACCCTGCACCCCTCTCCTACACACTGTCTTTACAAACCCTCCCCTAAAAGATGGTGGTGGTGCAGGGGGTTCAGGTCTTTTGAGCACAAGCTGCCCGTCCTCCTTGTTTGGCCCCAGGTTGGATGCCTTACAAATGCTGCACTTTCCTTCACCACAACCCGGCCTTGCACCCCAGTTTGGTTCACTAACAATGGGCTGGGAGAGCTCGCCAGGTAGCCATGTCTTTTCTCACCTGTCAAACAGGTGGGACAGAGCCCACGTAATCATTTGCCAGTTTGCAGAAACGCTCTCCTCTCTTCCAGCCCATTATACAGGTGAACCTTGAATTGCATGGGTCCACTTAAAGGTGGATTTTATTCAATAAATATATTCGAAATTTTTTGGAGATTCGCAACAATTTGAAAAAACTCAGACAAACCACACAGCCTAGAAATATTGAAACAAGAGTCAGGTATGTCATGAATGCATGAAATACATGTAGGTACTAGTCTATCTGTACACAGGCATAAGGTGAGTGGTATTTGATATAAAATTGAGAATGTGTTAGTGCTCTTACTGTTTTAGATCTTTGCCTCTCGTAGTTGGACAGACAGTGGATTAGCCTATCACAGATAAATGTCTTTTTACGTAGCAATGTTTCCAATACTGTGTTATGAATACGACTGACATTATAAGCCATAAACATAACGAGTCATTCATTACCGTAGAGGCTAGGCCACTGTGAAGCACTCGTGTCAACTGCACCAGGCTACCGCTGACTGAAGAAAAACGCAAAACCTTCAGTTTTTTGGGGGCCTTACTGAAGACTATATAGCCTGTCAGACAGGCCTGCGAGGCTACGGAGGAGCCAGGGTACGTAGGAGTTTTTTGCTTGAAATAGGAAATGCTGAACAAAGATTCCTGCTAACCACAAAAACAGGCATCTCAGGTTAATGCTTTTAGTGCTTTTCTATGCGTGAGAAGATGCAAGAGTCTGGGCTCAGTGAAAATATCCTTCAGGTGTGCATATCCTTCAGGTATGCATCTTAACTGAGGCCAGTATCCAGAGCACAGAACGTGGCCTGTTACCCTCCATTCATGGCCAGTTTGTCCCATGGTGCTGGGAATTCTCATTTCGTAGGTCAGATGAGGACTTGATAGGCCAATGTAATATTTTTGGACTAGACCCTTTTGACTAAAATTCTCTGCATCACCTGTCTTAACTAATCTGTTATGATCTAGGAAGTGTTTTTCCTTGTTTCTTCTCATATCTAGAGTTGCACCATTCCAGTTATTCAATATAGAGTCATATATGTGACTGATTACCTCAAGATTTTAGCCCTCATTAATTTTGTCAAAGGCCTGGTTACACAGTGGGTAATACAAGAGACAATGATCTTACAAAACAGACAGGATATCATACAGGTAGTAACATTAATAAAGTCATAAGTAGGGAATTAAGCCATGAGGTTCCAGAACCAAACCAGCTCCCTACAACCATCACCACGACTAGGAGGTGAATCACTTAAGGCAGAAATCTGGTTTTTCATGTGGTCATTAAATGCATCCTAGTAGAGGATTTGTCTGGTATGAAAACACAGCATTCGGTTTGAATTATAGCACAGGTGCCTCCTTGAGATGCTGTAAGGCTATCAAGGGCCATGTGATTCTGTAATACCACTTTTCTCATCATAGAGGTGGCCTCAATGATTAATCATTTAGGGGGCTTTTGGGTGAATTCTGTTAAGGCTTTGATATGGGGAGGTACATTTTCCAATCCTACTAAAAGCATAAAAATAGATGCTACATGATCATACCAGGGGAATACAGATCTCTTGGTAAATTTGCTGGAGTCATCTCTAAATTAGCACACAAGTGGCCTTGAGCCCTAGGGAATCCTAAAGTACATCTTCCCATCCATCCTGGAAGAAGCCAGGGATGTAGATTGGTGCCACAAAACCACTGAGTTCCATTAGGTGCAACCCAGTATACTCCTGGGTGCCTGACCCAGTCTGTTCCGTATCAGTCACTATCTTTAAGGGAAATGATGATACACTGACATGTTTCATTAAGGCACCCCGCCTAATTTTCTGGTGTTATTAGGCTGAATATCTTTAGTGTGATTTAATTGTCCCCAACATGGGGGGGCGCCTTAAGGGATCACAGCCTGGTATTAGCCATATAAACCTATCCCATAACTGAGGGGGGTCCCTCCTAATAGTCAGGAAGTTATCAGCTTGTTGCTCTGACTGAGCTTGAGTAACTTTAAGGGAAAACTCATTTACGGCCATGGCCAAAGTCAGAGCAAGAATGCTTGACTGGCCAAGTGAGGGGTTCCCATAGGAGGGAGCATCAGTTGCAGCTCAGACAGAACTACTTTTTTCTAAACTTTTCTACAGGCCATCCAATCAGAGCCTTGGAGAGGAGAAACCCACTAACCAGAAGTAGTGGATGTAGGTAACTGACCACAAACCCAGCAATTGCAATGACTTCTAAAATCTGCATAGGATCGTACCCGTGATAGAAAAGCATTTGATTCATGTGCATAAAGTCCAAGAAATCAAGAAACTGTTATAAATAATCATACGGTCAGGTCCAGCATCTTGGGATAGCTGTCTCCTGATGTCGTCTTCTCGTCCTGGCGTTGGTGTTTCTTTCCTGTCAGAGCATCGCTTTAAGGTGAGTTTGAGGTCAGCAGTCCTCTCTATAGACCAGACGGTGCCTCTTTAGGTGGGAAATATGAATCCAAGAGTCAGTTACCTTCGATTTTGCTGTGCATGAGCTACTTAAAAGAACCTGATAGGGACTTTCCATCGAGGCTGGAGAGAGTCCTTTAAATGATGCCTTTTCCAGTATACAGAGTCTCCTGGTTGTAGGTCATAGGGCATCTGATCATCATTTAAAGAACACGTACTGTGATCAGTTATGCTTTAACTTATGCATTAACACTTACAATGTCCTGTTAATTCAATTAAACCCTTGCAATAACGTAACCTATCCCTTTTCATTACTATAGGTTCATATAATCCCTCATCCAGTCTCACTGGTCTCCCCCTGATAATCTCAAAAGGAAACAAATGTTTTCCAAAACGGGTGGATCTGAGGTTGAGGAGAACCAATGGAAGGGCCTCAGGCCACGTAAGGAATAATCATCTTAGCCAGTTGGGTTTTAATTGTTCCATTTGTTCTTTCTACTAACCCAGAGGCTGGTGGTGATAAGCACAATGGAAATGCTGCATAATTGGCCAAATCTTAACAATCTGTCCAGTAAAATGAGTTCCCCTGTCACTATGTGGTTCTGAGGGGACTCCCCAAATGGGCATCACTCCTGGTAAAATAAAATGTCCTACACATCGGGCTGTGGCCCTTCAGCATGGGATGCCTCAACCCAGTGTGAAAACATACAAATCATAACAAGAACATACTGATAACCTTGAGGGGGGGGCACTGTATAAAATCAGTCTGCCAAGTCGCAACGGGACCTGCAGGTCGTGGCAAATTCCCTTGAGAACTACGTAACGGCTTCCCTGGCTTATATTTTGGACAAGTGGTACATCTTGAATAATTCCCGAGCTCTCACAAAAGCCTTTCAGCAGTTTTTTACCCCGTAATACCGTCCTACCTGGGTTCCAATGTGTTAACTCGTGAATATATTGCAAAATAAGATATTGAGCTTCAAAGGGAAGGATAGGCCTCCCGTCTGGGTGTATCCACAGCTTTGTGTGAGTTCAGGCTGCCTCCCTTGTGTGTCCAGGTGTCTGTTTTCTGGTGCCATTCCTTGAAACTTGACCATGTCGGTAAGGTTGCTGGGAGGCTGAAAGGGAAAGGCAGTGGTTAGTTGCTTGTTTTCGTTTTGCAGAGCCTCAGTCTTGGCAACGTGATCAGCTAAGAGTTTCCTTTTGCTTCAGCAGTGTCAGCCTTTGAATGACACCTTAATGGCAAGTGCACCTGGCAGCAGAATGGCATCCAACAAGTCTGCTACATGTTTACCATTTTTAATAGGCTGTCCTCGGGATGTTAGAAATCCTGTTGCCAAAGCATACCCAAGTCATGGCCCCCCCCAGAAGCATGGCGGCCGTCTGTGTAGGTATTAGCGGGCTTTCCTTTTGCCAACGGGCAGGCTCTCAGTGCTATTAGTTCAGCCTGTTGGACAGAAGAGACATGAGACAAGGGACCATTTTCTAGGACAGACACTGGAGGAACAATGGCATAGCCAGCCTGGCACCTCCCATGAGGTCCTCGCAGATACGCACCACCCATGAGTAACAAAGTCAGGATTATCCATTGGGCTTTCTTGAAAATCAGTCCTGGGATAGAAAAGATAACGTCTGAGTCTTCTGGGAGCAAGGTGGCTGGATTAAGTTAGTCACACCTGTGGGGAGAGATATGGTGAGAGCGAGACAATCTCATTAGAAGTTAATCGGCCTGAATAACGTGTGTGTGATGAGAGTTTAGTAAAGCTTCCGTGGCATGGGGGACAAAGATGGTTGAGAGTGACTCATGATGCAGCACAGCTGTTGCTGAGACAGCCCCGGGACAAGGGCGGGGGAAGCCCTTGTCTACTGCAGCTAGCTGCTGGCTGTATAACCTATTGGTGAGTAGTACCGCCGTGTTGCTGGGTTAATACTCCGTGTGGCACCTTTGTTTTCATGTACAAAGAGAAAAAGGGGTAAATCATAAAAAGCTGGGTTTCTTTTTAGTGTCTCCCTGGCTTCAGAATGTTTTATTTCCCAGAGGTTCAGCTTGGCCTTGTTTAAACAAGTTACATAATGGTTGGGCCACTAAAATAAAAACTTTGTAATCCAGTTCCTGCAATAGCCTGCAGGATCTAGAAATCCCTCAAATGCCCTTTTGTCCTAGGGGCAGGGAAAGCCAAAATGTATTTCACCGTCAATTAAAGGTCCTTTAGATGTCATTTGTTCTAAATATTTCACATTAGCCTTACAAAATTGTAATTTTTCCTCACTTTGTCCCTTTGAGCTAGTCTTGAAGTACAGGCTGTCTTCCTATTTATCAAAGAATTTGAACACAATAGCAAATCACCTGCACATTGTATCAAAACTGATTTATGAGGAAAAGCTAGATCATCTAGGTACGTTTTTAATACCTGGGGAAGGTGAGTATAGCCCTGCCATGTTACAGTCTGTGTATGCTGCCGTCCATCCCAAGTAAAGGCAAAGGGTACTGGCCACCAGGATGCACAGGGATGCTAAACAGTGCACTGTGGAGGCCACAGAAAAGAAGTCACTGTTCTTAGGAACACAGGACAGAAAGGCATGGGGGTTGGCACTACACAAATGGCAAGGAGTAATGATGGCACTGCTAGAGCTCAAACCCTACATGAACCTCCAGCCCTCGCCGCCATTAGGTTTGCTAACTGGCAGAATGAGTGTGTTACAAGGCCCAGTGCAAGGCGTGAAGTCTTTCTCAATGTAAGCTGGTGTCAGGTGTTACTCCCTCCGTGGCTTCCTGCCTCCATATGGGTACAGACGCGGTTCTTCTCGTCTTGGGTCGTTTTAACAGGCGGTGTGGAATGTATTTCCATATGTCAGTAACTCTTCAGGTACTAAGGCTAGCAAGTCTTCGTCAGCGTCACCTTGACCATGGCTCACAAACATTGTATGATGAAGGAAATCAGCTCTAAAAACATCTCCCCCTTAGGAGTAAGGAAATATGGGCTTCATAAGTTTCTAATCAATCTCTTCCTGTCAGGTGAATAGGGGTGCTTTCTACTAGAAAAGATGAGTGCCTTCCTTTAAGTTCTCCTAAGTAAAATGCTAAAGATAATGGTTTAAGAGCCTTAAGAGGTGCAGTAGAAATCCCTACCATCTACACTGAAGTATTACTTCATGGGAGGGAGCCTCTGGTTTTGGTTTAAAACTGAAAAGGTGGTCCCTGTATCTATTAGGGCTTCGTTTCTCTCTGTCTTGTCTCTCTACTTCTCCCAGGGTGTTACAGAAGAAAGACTGCCACTCTTCCCTCAGAGGAGCCCTATTCTTGTTTAACTCGGTATTCTGATCTGAAATCTAGTCTGTTCTTGAAATCTTTCTTCATTTTTCTACAGTTCCTTCTTTTTTTCTTTAAACACAGTAAAAGAAAATGCTAGGTTCCTCTGTCAGTCGAGGATTGAACGGGGGTTTGTTAACTGTAGCCTGACCTTGCTTACTTAATTGGCACAGTTGAAGGCTCACGATTTTTTTCCATAAATTTATCTTTAGCTGCGTTGGGTCTTCATTGCAGCGCGTCAGTGCGTGGGCTTTCTCTAGTTACAGTGTGCAGGCTTCTCACTGCAGTGGCTTCTCGTTGCAGAGCATGGGCTTCAGTAGTTGTGGCATGCGGGCTCTAGAGCGCAGGCTCAGTAATTGCTCCGCAGCACGTGGGATCTTCCCAGACCAGGGCTTGAACCTGTATCCCCTGCGTTGGCAGGCGGATTCTTAACTGCGGTGTCATCAGGGAAGTCCCGAAGGTTCACAATTTTTATAGATGTATCCTCTCTGATGGTTTTGAAAAGCTATCAGCCAGCGTGGTAAGGGCACTTGTATGTAACACTGACCAACCTAAGTTGTGTTTTTAATTACAGTAGCCAATTCCTCATTTATACCTTCTGAAATGGACTTAAGCAAAGGATCATTGTGGTGGTTAGAGAACATTCAGATGTTATGCCAGAATGTTGTTTAAAAGTTCTCACACCATGATCTAGGATTTTATCTTGTTTTTGTTTGCACTGCTGAATTTTTGTCTAGGCTATGTGGCTTTTGGGGGAAACTCTGGGATAAATGAGTAATTTATGAGCTAATTCCTTGCATTCAACTCGAAAATCGAAGTTTGTTAAGGGCTGTTTCCATTCTGCTTTCTCTATCCGTTGCCTTGCTTTACTTTCAGAAAGGAATAGCTATATTACGGGATACACATCTGCAAACCCAGACTCACGGGTTTGGATGGCTAACTCGTATTCCCTGCATATCCCAATGGGCCTTGACTAGGGTCAGGAAACCCCTTAGCTAAAGCCCTCAGTTTTGCTCGAGTCCAGGGTGTGTATGTAAGCACAGAGGACAGTTCCTCTCTTCCTGTGAAAGGTTTTCCTTAAAGGGGGATAGAAGTACTTCTGATTTAATGTCCTCCTTTGCTGGGGGGAGAGGCAGGGTTAATACTGGCAGCTTTCAGAAATGTTGATAAAGTAAGTTTTGGCTGATTTCCTGCAGAAGCTTATCATTTCGTCTTTCAGAAGCTTCTGAATATCCATAAGGATTCCGTTCCATCTGTCCGATCTTGTGGACTGCTTTCGCTAGCTGCATACACAGGAAAATTCTGGAATGTCAGAAGAACCCAAATGTGGCCGTTTTAGGTTGTGATCTCCTTTAGTGTGGTTTCTCCAATCAAGTAAGTATTTGCAGGTATAAATTCCATACATATTGTACCTGAACCTGGCCTGGGTGTTAGTTGGAGGCTAGCAATCTGTCCTTTCTGTTTTGAAAGCTTTGTTTCCCATTCCAAGGTCGATCTGTTGAGATAAGAATCATTACTGATGATCCCTGTTGAGATAAGAATCATTACTGATGATCCCATGGTGGGCCAGCATGCTGGCTGTGAGCCTGATTCCTCGGGATTTTAGCCCAGAGCCATTGCAGCGCTCTTACAGGTCCTACTTTCTGTAGCCTAAGACCACAGTGGGTGCTTGCAGCACCGAGTGGCCGGCTCTTAATGTGTGTCCCCAGCTGAGATGAGTGGGTTTCCCTCTACAGCTGGCAGCCAGTATGAGGACTTACCTCCACCACTCCCACAAGTTTCCCAGTTGCCTGAGAAAGCCAGTGCTGTCAGGAAGGAGATGGCTCATAAGGGCTTCCAGCTCCGAAGAAGGGACATCTTCATTTTTATTCCAATAATCTGTTACAGTAGCCAAATAAAGGAAAAATGACATGTCAGTCTCCCACCTAATTTCCCAGTCCAACCAATCAACTGAGTAAAATCTCCCCAACATCTCTCAACTGGGATAACCCAGGTACCTCTTGAAATTAAATTCAAGGAAAACCTCCTCCTCCAGTGAGGGATTTATGCACCACCGAATACAATAGGATCAGCCAGTAACAGGAGATCTGAGACCGGGGGGCTCTCCAAGGAGACGGCTGGGCACAAGAGGCCTCTGCTGGCCAGTCCGCCAGTCCCTGCAGGGCTCAGGCAGAGGAGAAGCCTGCTCCAAGTTCCCTTCCGGTCACCAAAGCTGCTGACTGAAGGAAAACATACAACCCAAAAGCTGCAAGTTAAAGTTTTAAGCCCCGGAGACAGCCTCTCAGGAGGTAAGGGAGGTGCCAAGATGCAGCGAGTTTTTGCTGGAAGACAAGAATTCAGTCAAAGGTTACTGCTTGTCACACACACCAAAGCCCCAGACAGTTCAGGTTAATAATTTTAGTGCTTTTGTATGTATGGGAAGATGAAGAATCTGGCCTCACTGAAATTATTCTTTAGATGTGCACTTAAACGATCTAGGGCTGGTACCCAGAGCACAGAATGTTTCCTGAATCCCCGCAGGGCATGCCGTCAGGGCAGCTGCAGCAGCTGATGGCTTGATCATGCCCAGTATTCTTTGTTTACTGGAATGGCAGGTAACACTCCCTGTCCACACTACATACATCATATTGCTGTTGCTTCGTTATCAATGCCTGAACCATTATTCCTATAAATAAAAATGAATTTTCGCATTGTTTTTGATGTCTAGCGTTAGTAATATATGGAACCTCTGCAGTGTTTTGTATCATAATACTGACAGATGACTCATCTTGTAAACGTACATCATCGATAAATGCAGTATTATAGGTATTCCTTATGATGTTAACATTTTCTCTAGCTTACTTCCCTGTAACAATGCAGTGTATACACACATAGAAAATATGTTAATTGACTACATTATTGGTAAGGCTTCTGGTCAATAGTATAGTAGTTGAGTTTAGGGGAGTCAAAAGTTACACGCAGGTGAGAGAGTTCCCAAGATGGCAGAGGGGAGACCCTGAGCTCGCCTGCTCTCAAGGGCAAACCAGAATTACAGTGTGCGAAGAATCTATTGTTGACAAAGACTCGAACCTACCAGAAAAGATCTGCAAGTGACAAAGAAGGAAGCACAAGCTGGGTAGGAGGGGCCGAGCCACAGCACCGTCAAGACCCCCAGAGGAGGGAGAACAAGGTGGCAGCGGAGGGTGTGGAGCTCACCCCCTCCCACAGACGTCAAATGCATCTACACGTGGAGCAGTTCTCAGGGGAACTACGTGGAATCTGGCAGAGCTGCTGTACAACCAAGGCTGCAGGAAGATACGTGACCAGCGAGGACAGGAAGAAAAGTATTGGTTCGGGACCCCCGCCCCTGGGAGGGTACTAAGAGGAGGGAGATTGTGCGGGTGGACACTTGCCCTTGGGAGTGAGCCAGGCAAGCCAGACTGGGCCTCCCAGGCCTGGGGCCCTGCGTAGTGGACACAAGCCTCCCTTGGCTGGTTGGAGAACTGCTGTGATAGGTATGAAGGCTGGAGAAGCCTAGGCTCCGTTCACGAGGAGTGCATAAGGTGCTGGCTTGCCACTGGACAGGCTGGAGAGAGGTCTGACCTAGTGGCTCCCAGCCTGCCAGGCTCCCCAGTCCGAGTGAGGAGACACAGCATGCACTCCATGCCACACCTCAGCAGTGTTTCTAGGGCAGCCAGGCCCTGGGAGGAGACTCAATCGAGGGCCACAGGGGTGGCCTAGGGGCCCGGGGTGAGGTCCAGATGGGGTGGTGGCAGCCACTGTCGGTGCACCACACAGGCAGCCCAGACCCTCTAACAACAGTGGGGCTGCTGGAACCCCTACAGCACACCACGATCCCCCACTCCCAGCTGAGCTAATCTGCTCACCCACCCACTCCACGCCACAGCCCTGCACTAGGTCTCGGACAGCCACAACAGGGAAAAGACGCGACACTGGGCTGCGTCCAAGCGGAAGGGCAGACACCAGCACAGACCTCTGTGAGCACACGAGCCCCACTTGCTCCAGCAATCCCCTCCTTCAGAGCAACGGCCCCAATGCAGAAAGAAGGAAAAACACACTTCAAGAAACAGAGCCATCCACTCCCTTCGAGATCACAGCAGGTAACTGTTTCACCTAAATTCACAGACACAGAAATTTAAGAAAAATGACAACACAGGAACTACTCTCAACTGAAAGAGAGCAAAGCCCTGAAAAAATAATGAAACAAAGGTAATGAGTCTACCAGACAATGAATTAAAAATGCTAACTGAATTAAGAATTGATCTAAGCACAGATTATTTTAATAAGGAACTAGAAGCTATAAAGACAGCCTAATCAAAAATAGATAATTTTTAAAAAACAGGTAATTAAATATGAGATTAAAAAGCACTCTAGAAGCAATGAATAGCAGACTGAATGACACAGAACAACACATAAGTGAACTGAGAGAGAGAATAGAAATCACCCAATCAGAACAGACAGAAAGACGCATGAAAAAAAGAAAGCAACATACAGGATCTATGGGATAATATAAAACTGTGTCAGCATTTCCATAATAGGGATTCTCCACAAGGAGAAGGAAGGGGATCAAATGTATTTTGAAGAAATTATGGCTGAAAACTTCCCAAACCTAAAAAAGGAAACAGATACCCAAGTACAGGAAGCATAGAGGGTCCCAAACAACATGAACACAAAGAGACTCACACTGAGACATACCACGATTAAAACAGCAAAAGTTATAGAGGATTCTAAAGGCAACAACAGGAAAACAGAGTTATATACAAGGGAATCCCCATAACGCTATCAGCTGATTCCCCCGTGGAAAGTTTGCAGGCCTAAAGGGGGCAGCATATACACAGAGTTCTCAAAGGGAAAACCCTGCCACCTCAGATACTGCACCCAGTAAGATCATCATATGAGACAGAAGGATAAAGAATTTCTCAGGCAGTCAAAAACCAAAAGAATTCAGTAATACTAAAACTATTCTAGAAGTGTTGAAGGGTCTTTTTGAAACGGAGAAGTAGCAGGAATCTGTAGGAAAGGGAAAAGCCCAATAGGAAAGGCAAATATATACTAAGGATTTAAGATCACTGAAACCAGTAGGTAGACTGAAACACAAAACAAGATTGTAAAAGCAATTATAACTACAACTAACAGAAAAGGGATGAACGTGAAGATGTAAACTATAACATCAAATATACACAGTGTACGAGGGGAGTAAAAAAAAATATTTTAGGACATGTCTGAACTTAAATGACTATCAGTTTAAAGCAAGTACATATAATTATGGGTCAACATATAAGCCCCATAGTAACCACAAATCAAAAACCTACCACAGATACACAAAAATCAAAAAGAAAGAAACCAAGCATACTACTGAAGAAAAATCAAACCACAACATGAGAAACAAGAAACAGAAGAACTATAAAAAGTGGGAAACAAAGAATAAAAATAGCAATAGGTATGTACTTACCATTAATGCCTTTAAATGTCAGTGGTCTAAATGCTCCAATCAGCAGACACAGGGTGGATTTTTCAAAGTGTGCATTTTTCTCTGGGTTGGAACTCCTCCACAACTGACTATCCCTAAGGGGCTGATGAGCTGCCCGGGCCTGGGAGGAAAGGATCCAAACCTTCCAAAAGGTGAGCTCTGCATTGGCCAAAAATGTTAAAGGTCTGATTTCCTCTCCTACAAGTGTGAGGACATAAATCAGTTTCTGGGCTGGAGAAAACTTTAGATAAACTAGAGGCAAGAAGGGGATAAAGCTCTCCAGCCTCTTCTTCAACTTGATCACTGCTGCTGCAGCCCCTCCTAGGATTCCCACCAAAATCACAACTGCTAAACAAGCATTGACAAAAAAAAAAAAAAAAAAAGGAACTGAGATTGGTTCAAGATGGCAGAGTACAAGGATGTTCTGCACCAGAATCACAACTAACTGCTGAACAGTCATCCACAGGGAGACACTGGAACTCACCAAAAAAGATACCCCACATGCAAAGACAAAGGAGAAGCCATGATGAGACAGTAGGAGGGGCACGATCACAATAAAATCAAACCCCATAACTGCTGGGTGGGGACTCAAAACTGGAGAACACTTATGCCACAGAAGTCCACCCACTGGAGTGAAGGTTCTGAGACCCGCGCCAGGCTTCCCAACCTGGGGGTCTGGCAATGGGAGGAGGAATTCCCAGAGAATCAGACCTTGAAGGCTAGCGGGATTTGATTGCAGAACTTCAACAGGACTGGGGGAAACAGAGACTCCACTCTTGGAGGACACACACAATGTACTGTGCACATTGGGACCCAGGGGAAGGAGCAGTGACCCCATAGGAGACTGAGCCAGACCTACCTGCTAGTGTTGAAGGGTCTCCTGCAGAGGCAGAGGGTGGCTCTGTTTCACCGTGGGGACAAGGACACTGGCAGCAGAAGTTCTGGGAAGTACTCCTTGGTGTGAGCCCTCCCAGAGTCCACCATTAGCTCCACCCAAGAGCCCAGGTACGCTCCAGTGTTGGGTCGCCTCAGGCCAAACAACCAACAGGGACGAAACCCAGCCCCACCCATCAGCAAAGAAGCAGATTAAAGTTTTATTGAGCTCTGCCCACCAGAGCAACACCCAGCTCTACCCACCACCAGTCCCTCTCATCAGGAACTTGCAGAAGCCTCTTAGATAGACTCATCCACCAGAGGGCAGACAGCAGAAGCAAGAAGAACTACAATCCTGCAGCCTGTGGGAAAAAAACCACATTCACAGAAAGATAGACAAGATGAAAAGGCAGAGGGCTGTGTACCAGATGAAGGAACAAGAGAAAACCCCAGAAAAACAACTAAATGAAGTGGAGATAGGCAACCTTCCAGAAAAAGAATTCAGAATAATGATAGTGAAGATGATCCAGGACCTCGGAAAAAGAATGGAGGCAAAGATCGAGAAGATGTAAGAAATGTTTAAAAAAGACCTAGAAGAATTAAAAAAACAAAGAAACAGAGATGAACAATACAATAACTGAATGAAAAATACACTAGAAGGAATCAATAGCAGAATAAATGGGGCAGAAGAACGGATAAGTGACCTGGAAGGCAGAATGGTGGAATTCACTGCCATGTAACAGAATAAATAAAAAAGAATGAAAAGAGGGCTTCCCTGGTGGCACAGTGGTTGAGAGTCCGCCTGCCGATGCAGGGGACACGGGTTCGTGCCCCAGTCCGGGAAGATCCCACATGCCACGGAGCGGCTGGGCCCGTGAGCCATGGCCGCTGAGCCTGCGCGTCCGGAGCCTGTGCTCCGCAACGGCAGAGGCCACAACAGTGAGAGGCCCGCGTACCGCCAAAAAAAAAAAAAAAAAAAACCAAAGAATAAAAAGAAATGTAGACAGCCTAAGAGACCTCTGGAACAACATTAAATCCAACAACATTCGCTTTATAGGGGTCCCAGAAGGAGAAGAGAGAAAGGACCTGAGAAAATATTTGAAGAGATTATAGTTGAAAATTTCCCTACCATGGGAAAGGAAATAGCCACCCAAGTCCAGGAAGTGCAGAGAGTCCCATACAGGATAAATCCAAGGAGAGACATGCCGAGAGACACATAGTAATCAAATTGGCAAAAATTAAAGACAAAGAAAAATTATTGAAAGCAGCAAGGGAAAAAGGATAAACAACATACAAGGGAACTCCCATAAGGTTAATAGCTGATTTCTCAGCAGAAACTCTACAGGCCAGAAGGGAGTGGCATGACACATTTAAAGTGATGAAAGAGAAGAACCTACAACCAAGGTAACTCTACCCAGCAAGGATCTCATTCAGATTCGATGGAGAAATCAAAAGCTTTACAGACAAGCAAAAGCTAAGAGAATTCAGCACCACCAAACCAGCTCTACAACAAATGGTAAAGGAACTTCTCTAAATGGGAAACACAAGAGAAGAAAAGGACCTACAAAAACAAACCCAAAACAATTAAGAAAATGGTAACAGGAACATACACATTGATAATTACCTTAAACGTGAATGGATTAAATGCTCCAACCCAAAGACACAGGCTCGCTGAAAGATACAAAAACAAGATCCATATATATGCTCTCTACAAGAGACCCACTTCAGACCTAGGGACACATACAGACTCAAAGTGAGGGGAAGGAAAAAGATATTCCATGCAAATGGAAATCAAAAGAAAGCTGGAGTAGCAATATTTATATCAGATAAAATAGACTTTAAAATAAAGAAGGTTACAAGAGACAAGGAAGGACTACATAATGATCAAGGGATTGATCCAAGAAGATATAGCAATCATAAATATATATGCACCCAACACAAGAGCACCTCAATACATAAGGCAACTGCTAACAGCTCTAAAAGAGGAAATCGACAGCAACACAATAATAGTGGGGGACTTTAACACCTCACTTACACCAACAGACAGATCATCCAAACAGAAAATTAGTAAGGAAACACAAGCTTTAAATGACACGATAGATGAGATAGATTTAACTGATATTTATAGGACATTCCATCCAAAAACAGCAGATTACACTTTCTTCTCAAGTGCACACAGAACATTCTCCAGGATAGATCACATCTTGGGTCACAAATCAAGCCTCAGTAAATTTAAGAAAACTGAAGTCATATGAAGCATCTTTTCTGACCACAACACTATGAGATGAGAAATCAATTACAGGGGGAAAAAAAACATAAAAAACACAGACACATGGAGGGTAAATAATACGTTACTAAATAACCAAGAGATCACTGAAGAAATCAAAGAGGAAATCAAAACATACCTAGAGACAAAGGACAATGAAAACACGATGATCCAAAACCTGTGGGATGCAGGACTTCCCTGGTGGCGCAGTGGTTGAGAGTCCGCCTGCCGATGCAGGGCACACGGGTTCGTGCCCCGGTCCGGGAAGATCCCACATGCCGCAGAGTGGCTGGGCCCGTGAGCCATGCCCACTGGGCCTGCGCGTCCGGAGCCTGTGCTCTGCAACGGGAGAGGCCACAACGGTGAGAGGCCCGCATACCGCAAAAAACAAAAAGAAAACCCTATGGGATGCAGCAAAAGCAGTTCTAAGAGGGAAGTTTACAGCAATACAAGCCTACCTCAAGAAAAATCAAACAATCGAACCTTACACCTCAAGGAACTAGAGAAAGAAGAACAAACAAAACCCAAAGTTAGCAGAAGGAAAGGAATCAAAGATCACAGCAGAAATAAAGATCAATACAACTAAAATCTGGTTCTTTGAGAAGATAAACAAAATTGATAAACCATTAGCCAGACTCATCAAAAGGGAGTGGACTCAATAAAATTAGAAATGAAAAAAGAGAAGTTACAACAGAAATACAGAGCATCCTGAGAGACTACTACAAGCAACTCTATGCCAAAAAAAATGGACAACCTGCAAGAAATGGACAAATTTTTAGAAAGGTATAACCTTCCAAGACTGAACCAGGAAGAAATAGAAAATATGAACAGACCAATCACAAATAATGAAATTGAAACTGTGATTTAAAATCTTCCAACAAACAAAGGTTCAGGACCAAATGGCTTCACAGGTGAATTCTATCAAACATTTAGAGAAGAGCTAACACCCATCTTTCTCAAACTCTTCCAAAAAATTGCAGAGGAAGGAACACTCCCAAACTCATTCTATGAGGCCACCATCACCCTGATACCAAAACCAGACAAAGATACTACAAAAAAAGAAAATTACAGACCAATATCACTGATGAATATAGATGCAAAAATCCTCAACAAAATACTAGCAAACAAAATCCAACAACACATTAAAAGGATCATACACCAGGATCAAGTGGGATTTATCCCAGGGATGCAAGGTTCTTCAATACATGCAAATCAATCAATGTGCTACACCATATTAACAAATTGAAGCATAAAAACCATATGATCATCTCAATAGATGCAGAAAAAGCTTTTGACAAAATTCAACACCCATTTATGACAAAAACTCTCCAGAAAGTGGGCACAGAGGGAACCTACCTCAACATAATAAAGGCCATATATGACAAACCCACAGCAAACATCATTCTTAATGGTAAAAAACTGAAACCATTTCCTCTACGATCTGGAACAAGACAAGGATGTCCACTCTCACCACTATTATTCAACATAGTTTTGGAACTCCTAACCACAGCAGAGAATAAATAAAAGGAATCCAAATTGGAAAAGAAGAAGTAAAACTGTCACTGTTTGCCGATGACATGATACATAGAGAATCCTAAAGATGCCACCAGAAAACTACTAGAGCTAGTCAATGAATTTGGTGAAGCTGCAGGATACACAATTAATGCACAGAAATCTCTTGCATTCCTATACACTAATGATGAAAAATCTGAAAGAGAAATTAAGGAAACACTCCCATTTACCACTGCAACAAAGAGAATAAAATACCTAGGAATAAACCTACCTAGGGAGACAAAAGACCTATATGCAGAAAATATAAGACACTGATGAAAGAAATTCAAGATGATACAGAGATATACCATGTTCTTGGACTGGAACAATTAATACTGTGAAAATGACTATACTACCCAAAGCAATCTACAGATTTAATGCAGTCAAATTGCCAATGGCATTTTTTTTACAGAACTAGAACAAAAAAATCTTAATATTTGTATGGATACACAAAAGACCCCAATAGCTGAAACAGTCTTGAGGGGAAAAAACAGAGCTGGAGGAATCAAGACTCCTGACTTCAGACTATACTACAAAGCTACAGTAATCAAGACAATATGGTACTGGCACAAAAACAGAAATACAGATCAATGGAACAGGATAGAAAACCGAGAGATAAACCCACACACTTATGGTCAACTAATCTATGACAAAGGAGGCATGGATATACAATGGAGAAAAGACAGTGTCTTCAATAAGTGGTGGTGGGAAAACTGGACAGCTACATGTAAAAGAATGAATTTGAACACTCCCTAACACCATACACAAAAATAAACTCAAAATGGATTAGAGACCTAAAGACCGGACACTATAAAACTCTTAGAGGAAAACACAGGAAGAAAAACCTTTGACATAAATTACAGCAAGATCTTTTTCTATCCACCTCCTAGAGTAATGGAAATAAAAACGAAAGTAAATAAATGGGACCTAATTAAACTTAAAAGCTTTTGCACAGGAAACCATAAACAAAACCAAAAGACAACCCTCAGAATGGGAGAAAATATTTGCAAATAAAGCAACTGACAAGGGAGTAATCTCCAAAATACATAAACAGCTCATGCAGCTCAATATCAAAAAAACAAGCCAATAAAAAAAATGGGTGGAAGATCAAAATAGACATTTCTCTAAAGAAGACATACAGATGGCCAAAAAGCACATGAAAAAAAGTTCACCATCACTAATTATTAGAGAAGTGCAAATCGAAACTACAATGAGATACACCTCACACCAGTCAGAATGGGCATCATCAAAAAATTTACAAACAATAAATGCTGGAGAGGTTGTGGAGTAAAGGGAACCCTCTTGTACTGTTGGTGGTAATGTAAATTGACACAGTCACTATGGAGAACAGTACAGAGGTTCCTTAAACTAACAACAGAATTACCATATGACCCAGCAGATGTGGATGGACCTAGAGTGTCATACAGAGTGAAGTAAGAAAGAGAAAAACAAATGGTACAGATGAACCAGTTTGCAAGGCAGAAATAGAGACACAGATGTAGAGAACAAACAGACGGACACCAAGGGGGTAAAGGATGGGTGGAATGAATTGAGAGACTGGGATTGACATATATACACTAATATGTATAAAACAGATAACTAATGAGATACTGCTGTATAGCACAGGGAACTCCACTTAGCTGTACAGCAGAAACTAACACAACGTTGTAAAACAACTATAACCCAATCTAAAAAAAAAAAACTTACAACGAGGTATCACCTCACACTGGTCAGAATGGCCATCGTCAAAAAGTCTATGAACAATAAATGCTGAAGCGGGTGGGGGAAAAGGGCACTTCCTACACTGCTGGTGGGAATGTAATTCATTTGGTGCAGCCACTATGGAAAACACTATAGAGGTTTATTGAAAAAACTAAAAAGAGAACTACCATATGATCCAGCAGTCCCACTCCTAGGGATATATCCAATGAAAACGATCATTCAAAGAGATACATGCACCCCAGTGTTCACTGCAGCACTCTTTACACTAGCCAAGACATGGAAGCAACCTCAATGTCCCATCAACAGAGCAATGGATAAAGAAGATGTGGTACATACATACAATGGAATATTACTCATCCATAAAAAAATGAAACAATGCCATTTACAGCAAAATGGATGGACCTAGAGATTGACATACTACGTGAAGTCAGACAAATCTCATATGATATCACTTATATGTGTAACCTAAAAAGATGATTCAAATGAATTTATTTACAAAACAAAAACAGTCCCACAGACTTTGAATACAAACTTATGATTACCAAAGGGAAAAAGTGGAGGGGTGAGAGATAAACTAGGAGTTTGGGATTAACATACACACACCACTATAATTAAAATAGATAATCAATGAGGACCTACCGTATAGCACAGGGAACTGTACTCAGTATTCTGTAATAACCTATATGAGAAAAGAATCTGAAAAAGAATGGATATATGTATAACTGAACTGCTTTGCTGTACACCTGAAAGCAACCCAACATTGTAAATCAACTATACCTGAATATAAAATAAAATTTAAATTAAAAAGAAAACAAATGCCCCAAACCAAATTATTATTTACTCCTTCCTTTGATATTGTTTTATCCTTTTTGCTTATAAGTTTAGATAATTATGTTGTTTTACCTTCAGTAGCAATATTTTAGTTGCAGGTAAAGTCATTCCTATGTGAAATAGTACATAATACATGCACATTTGGAATTAACATTATTCAACACATTCTGCTGTTACTTACAATTAGCAATTTATATTTTAATGTTGTAAGTAGTTGTGGAGTTTAGTCATTTATGTACATTGAATTATTTACTGTCATTAAATAAGTATCTTTTTTCTTTAGTGGCTCAAAATATAGCTTTGTAAATAAAAAAGACACAGGGTGGCTGCCTGGATTAAGAAAACAAAGCTCTTCAATATGCTGTCTACGAGAGACTCACTTCAGGGTGAAAGATGCGATGCGCAGAGACTGAAAGTGAGGGGATAGAAAAAGATTTCACGCAAACAAAGAAGAAAGCAAGAGTAGCAATACTCCTATCAGGTAGAACAGTCATTAAAACAAAGGATGAAAAGAGACACAGAAGAGCATTATATAATGATAAAGGGATCAATGCAAGAAGAGAATATTTGTTAACAAATACACACCCAATATAGGATCACCTAATCTATATAAAGCAAATACTGACAGACATGAAGGGAGAAATTGACAACAGGAGTAGACTAACACCCCAGTGACATCAGTGGGCAGGTAAGACCAAAAAAAAGTCAAGAAGGCAATCGTAGTCTTAAATGACAGAACAGATCAGTTGGACTTAAATGATATCCATAGGATATTACATCTAACAAAGCAGAATACAAATCCTTTTCTTAATTAATTAACTAATTTGTTTAATTAATTTATTTTTTGTGTGCATTGGGTCTTTGTTGGTGTGCCCAGGCTTTCTCTAGTTGTGGCCACCGGGGGCTACTCTTCATTGTGGTGTGCGGGCTTCTCATTGCAGTGGCTTCTCTTTTTGCAGAGCACAGGCTGTAGGCACGCAGGCTCAGTAGTTGTGGCTCGCCGGCTCTAGACGCAGGCTCAGTAGCTGTGGCACACAGGCTTAGCTGCTCCATGGCATGTGGGATCTTCCCGGACAAGGGATCAAACCTGTGTCCCCAGCATTGGCAGGTGGATTCTTAACCACTGCGCCACCAGGGAAGTCCCACAAATCCTTGTTGAAGTGCACATGGATCATTCTCAAGGATAGAGCACTTACCACATGACAAAATAAGCCTCAACAAATATAAGAGGATAGAAATAATGTCAAGCATTTTTCCCACTATTACATCAACTGAAGAAAAAATGGGAAAAGAACAAACATGTGGAGACTAAACATGCCTCTAAAAATAATATCAGTGGGTTAACAATGACATCAAAGAGGAAATAAAATACCTGAAGACAAATGAAAATAAAAACATAACTCTACAGGGCTTCCCTGGTGGCACAATGGTTGAGAGTCCGCCTGCCAATGCAGGGGACACAGGTTCGTGCTCCAGTCTGGGAAGATCCCACATGCCGCGGAGCAGCTAGGCCTGTGAGCCATGGCCGCTAAGCCTGCACGTCCAGAGCCTGTGCTCCGCAACAGGAGAGGCCACAACAGTGAGAGGCCCGCGTACCGCAAAAATAAATAAATAAATAACTCTACAAAATCTATAGGATGAAGGAAAAGTAGATCTAAGAGGGAAGTTCATAGCAATATAGGCCTCCAAGAAACAAGAAAAATCTCAAAACAACTTAACCTACCACCTAAAAGAATTAGGAAAAGAACAAAGCCCAATGTGAACAGAAAGAAGGAAATAAAGATCAGAGGGGAAATAAAAGATTAATGAAACAAAGACCTATTTGAAAGGATAAAATTGATAAACCTTTAGCCAGACTTACCAAGAAGAGAGGACCAAGTAAACAAAATAAGAAAGGATCAATAACTGACACCACAGAAATATAAAAGAAAATCACATTACTATGACTAGTTATATGTCAACAAATTGGACAACCTAGAAGAAATGGACAAATTTCTAGAAATCTACAGACTGTGAAGACTAAGTCAAGAAGTAGACCATTTGAACTGATCACCAGAAGTGAAATTGAATCTGTAATAAAAATAAATAAATAAAAACTTCCAGCAAACAAAAGTGGGCTGTTTCACAGGGGAATGCTACCTAGCATACAAAGAACTTCTATCTATCCTTCCGAAACTCTTCCAAATAATTGAAGGGGGAACACTGCCAACATCATTCTATGAAGCCACCATCATCCTGATACCAAAACCAGACAAAGACACTACAAAAGAAAATTACTGGCCAATACCTTTCATGAACAAAGATGCAAAAATCCTCATCAAAATGTCAGCACACAAAATCCAACAATATATAAAAAGGGTCATATACCATTCTCAATTTGGATTCATTCCAGGGTTGCAAGGATGGTTCAACATATGTGAAACGAAAACAAAAACACCAGTGTGATACTCCACACTAACAAAAGGAAAGACAAACCACATGATCATTTCAGTATTTTCAGAAAAAGCATTTGATAAAATTCAACATGATAAAAACTCTTACCAAAGTGGAGAGGGAACATGTCTCAACATTAATAAAAGTCATTAAAGCAAACCCACAGCCAATATAATACTCAATGGTGAAAAGCTGAAAGCCTTACTGCTAAATTCAGGAACAAGACAAGGATGCCTACTCTCACCACCTCTATTCAACATAATATTGGAAGTCCTAGGCACAGCAAATCAGATATGAAAAAGAAATAAAGGGTATCCAGACTGGAAGCAAAGAGGTACAACTGTCCCTATTTACAGATGACATGATACTGTGTATCAAGAACCCTAAAGTTTCTCCACCTAAAAACTATGAGAACTAATGAATTCAGCAAGCTTGTTAATATACAGAAATATATTGCATTTCTATACACTAATAATGAAATATCAGAAAGGGATATTTTTTTAATCCCATTTAAAAGTCACACTAAAAAAAAAAAAACCCTAGCTGAATAAACTTAACCAAGGAGGTGAAAAGCCTATATGCTGAAAACTATATAAAACATTGATAAAAGAAATGGAAAGATACCCCATGCTCTTGGATTGGAAGAATATTAAGATGGCCATAAAACCCAAAGCAATCTGCACATTCAACTCGATCCCTATCAAAATACTAAGGAGATTTTTTCACAGAAGTGGAATAATCCAAAAATTTGTACGGAACTACAAAAGACTATGAATTGCCAAAGCAATCTTAGAAAAAAGAGCAAAGCTGGAGGCATGACCCTCCCAGGCTTCAGACTATACTACAAAGCTACAGTAGTCAAAGCAGTGTTGTAGCGGCAGAAAAACAGACAGAGCGATGTCACAGAGAACCCAGAAATAAACCCATGCCCCTACAGTCAATGAATCTACAAAGGAGACAAGAATATATGATGGGGAAAAGATCATCTCTTTCAACAAGTGGTTCTGGGAAAGCTGGACAGCCACATGTAAAAGAAAGATTATTTTTATATGTGGTGTGAGGGAACATTGTAAACTCAAAATGGTTTTAAGACCTAAAAGTAAGACAAAACCATAAGAGAACATAGGAACACTCTGACATAAATGGTAGCACTATTTCTTGAATCAGTCACCTAAGGCAAAAGAATTAAAGCAAAACAACAACACATAATAATAACAATAAAGACAAATGAGACCTAATTAAATATAAAAGATCTTGCACAGCAAAGTAAGCCATCAACAAAACAAAAACACAACCTGCTGGATGGGAGGGACTGTTTGCAAATCATGCACATCAACAAAGGGTGAATATACAAAATACACCAACAGCTCATACAACTCAATACCAAAAAAAAACAATCCAATCAAAAAAATGGGCAAAGACTCAAATAGACATTTTTTCCAAAGAAGACATATGGATGGCAAATGGGCCCATGAAGAGATGCTCAACTTTGCTAATCAATAGAGAAATACAAATCAAAACTACAATGAGGCATTATCCCAAATCAGTCAGAATGGCCACCATCAAAAAGTCTATAAATAATGCATGTTGGAGAAGTTACAGAGAAAAGGGAGCCCAAGTACCCTTTTCATGGGAATATAAGTTGGTGCAGCCACTATGGAGAACAGTACAGAGGGTCCTCAAAAAACTAAAAATATAACTGCCACGTGATCCAGCAGTTCTACTCCTGGGCATATTTCCGGAAAAAAACGACACTAATTTGAAAAGATACGTGCACCCCAATGTTCATAGCTGCACTATTTACAATATGTTAATAGCCAAGGCATGGAAGCAACCTAAGTGTCCATCAACAGAGACATGGATAAAGAAGATGTAGTACATATATACAATGGAATATTACTCAGCCATAAAAAAGAATGAAGTAACGCCACTTGTAGCAATATGGATGGACTTACAGAATATTACGCTTAGAGAAATAAGTCAGAGAAAGACATACTATATGGTATCACTCACGTGTGGAATCTAAGAAACACAAATGAATGTATATGTAAAACAAACAGATTCACAGACTTCTAGAAGACAAACTTATGTTACCAAAGGGGAGATGGAAGCAGGGAGAGACACATTAGGGGTAAGGGAGTAACAGATACGAACTAGCAGATAAAAAAAATAAGCAACGAGGATTTACTGTATAGCACAGGGCACTACACTCATCTTGTAATTTGTAACAGTACAATCTGTAGAAACACTGAATCTGAATCACTATGCTGTGTACTTGAAACAATATTGTAGACCAACTATACTTCAATAGAAAAAAGAGGACCCATACCCCAGAGTGGGTGGCCCCCAAATCAGAGAAGAGTTACAACTGCAGAGGTGCTCCCCAAGGAGCAAGGGGCCTGGGCCCCACATCGGCTCCCCAGGAAGACAAGTCCCTAGACCACGTGGCTTTGGAGGCCAGTGGGCTTGCTTTCAGGAGACCCCAAGGGCTGTGGGGAAGAGACTCCACTCTTAAAGGATGCACACAGGCTCTCACAAGCTCCAAAACCCAGGGCAGCAGCAGCGATCTGAAGGAACCTGGGTCACACCCACCTGCCGATCATCTCATCCTCCTGGAGAGGCTGGGGGCTCACCCTGGGGACACAGACACTGGCAGCCACCATTTGGGAGGCCAGTGTACCACATGTACTCACTGGCAACCTGCACTGTGGAATCCTCCCTCTAGCTTCTCAGCCTCAGGACCCAGCCCCACCCCTGCCCAATAGCCTCTAGGCACCAGTACTGGGATGCCTCAGGCTACGCAGTGAGCGGGCAGGGGCACAGCCCCACCCAGCAGACAGGCTTCTTTGAGAAACCCCAGCCCACAGCCACCCCTGGACATGCCCTGCCCACCAGAGGGCCCAGGACCTTGCCCCCACACACCGGAGCACAGGCACTAGACCAGGGAGCCCCAGGTCCTGCAGTCAGAGATCCTGGGCCTCAGGCCTGCCCACCAGCAAGCCTAGTCCAGCCTTGAGGCCACCCTCACCTACCAGTGGGCGGACACCAGCCCCAGGACAACTGCAGCCCCGCAGCCTGCTGTGACAGGACCCAGCCCGCTGACCAGCAGGCCAACACAAGCTTCAGGACCCCTGAACCCCACCCATGAGCAGTCTGACACCAGCTACTGAACCCCTGGGCCCTGCAGCCAGCTCCCAGGACCTGGCACTGCCCACCCGTGAGCCAGCACTAGCCCGGCGTGCCCCTGGGGATTCTGCAGCCAGCCACCTCGTGACCTGGCCCCACCAACCAGAATGCGGCAGCCTCTGTGCAAGGCAGGGCCTGGCAACCAAATGGATGGGGGCTGGCCACGCCTACCAGGGCACCCTCAGTAGTCAGACCACCACAGCAGTAGGACCTATGCAGCCCTCACTGGGGGAACCACTAAAGCATACAGCTCTGGCGACAGGAGGAGAGTGTGCTTCTGGGGCACACAGGATGCCTCCTACAGAGGGCCACTTCTCCAAGGGCGGGAAACATAACCAACCACCAGATGCATAGAAGTACAGCGATTCAGGCAAGATGAAGTGGCAGAGGAACATATTCCAAATGAAGGAATGAGATAAAACCCCAGAAGAAAACCTAAATGAAGTGGAGATAAGCAACCTACCTAAGGATAAATGGTCATAAAGCTGATGGAAGAACTCGGGAGGAGAATGCATTAACGGAGCAAGAAGTAAGAAGTTTTAAAGAGTTAGAAAACATAAAAAACCCAACAGAGGTGAAGAGTGTAATGAAATGAACACAGTAGGAGAAATCAACAGACTGATACAGAGGAACGGATTAGTAAGCTGCAAGACAGTAGTGGAAATCACTGATGCTAAAGAGAAAAAATAAGAAATGACAGTATAAGAGACTCCTAGGACCTCAGATGCACTAACATTTACATATAAAGGTCCTAGAAAGGGAACAGAAAAAGGGGCAGAGAACACTTTTGAAGAAATAGCTGAAAACTTCTGTAACCTGGGAGAGGAAACAGACATCCAGGTCCTAGAAGCACAGAGAGTCCCAAACAGGACCAACCAAAGGAGGATCACACCAAGACACACTGTACGTAAAACAGCAAAAATTGGAGCGAACATTAAAAGCAGCAAAGGAAAAGCAACAGGTAACAAGGGGACTCCCATAAGGCTATCAGCTGACTTTTCAACAAACTCTGCAGGCCAGAAGGGAGGAGTACAATATATGTAAAGTGATAAAAGGGAAAAACCTACAACCAGGAATACTCTGCCCGGCAAGACTTTGATTTGATGGAGAGATCAAGAAATTTACAGATGAGCGAAAGATAAAAGTTCAGCACCCCCAAACCAGCTTCACAAGAAATGTTAATGGGACTTCTCTAAGCAAAAAAGAGAAGGCCACAACTAAAAACAGGAAAATTACAAAGGGAAAAAGCTCATCAGTAAAGGCGAATATTTAGTAAAGGCACTAAATCATGTACAAAGCAAGTAAGAAGTTAAAAGTCAATTTAGTGTGATCATCTACAAAACAGACGTAAGGTATGACAAAGATAGTAATCATGAGGAGAGTAAAAATGCAGGATTGACAAAATGCGTCTAAAATTAAGTGATCAGCAACTTAAAGTAATCACACGTGAATATTACTATATATAACCTCATGGTAATGATAAACCCTAAATCTATAATGTTACACAAAGATACAAAGAACAGAGGAAATCTAAACACTAAAGATAGTCATCAAATCACAAAGAAAAGGAATTTTAAAAACCACAAAAACAACCCCAAAACAATTAACAAAATGGCAATAAGTACATACGTATCAATAGTTACTTTAATGTAAATGGACTAAATACTCCAATAAGACAGAGTGGCTGAAATGGATACAAAAGCAAAACCTGTATATACGCTGCCTACAAGAGACTCACTTCAGATCTAAACATACAGACTGAAAGCGAGGGGATGGAAAGTGGTATTCCATGTGCATGGAAATCTAAACAAAGCTTAGGTAGCAATACTTATCAGACAAGAGAGACTTCAAAACGAAGACTGTTACAAGAAACAAAGAAGGACATTAGATAATGCTCAAGGGGTCAATCCAAGAAGATACAACTGTTGTAAATATATATGCACCCAACATAGGAACACCTAAATATATAAGGCAAGTATTGAGATAAAGGGAGAGATTGACAGCAGCACAGTAATAGTGGGGGACTTTTCAACACCACTTAAAATCAGCGGACAGCTCATCCAGATAGAAAATTCAATAAGGAAACACTGGACTTAAATGACACATTAGTTCAGATGGACTTGATATGTACATATTTAGAATATCCCAAAAGCAGCATACAGTAAGTCTCCTACACATGAACCTTCAAGATGTGAACTTTTAAAGATGCAAACATACACTCGCATGTCCAATCACATAAGTTAGTTCACGTCTGGCGTGCATTGTCACATGCGTGCATCCTCTACAAGCTGTTGTGCTTTTGTGTAGTTTACTATACAGCATAGAGTACAGTAGGTACAGTATTTTTATTTCAAGCCCAGGATGCCCGGAAGCAAGTGTAAAAGCAGTGGTGATGTAGCTGGTACTGCTAAGAAGCGCCAAGCGATAACAACTGAAACAACAGTGAAAACAGTTGAGAGAGTGGAGCAACAAGAGGAAGAAGAAGTAAGTGAAGAACCAAAGAGATTCACGATGCAGGAAATGGCATGGGGGCTTTATCTGAGGAGGCACTGTTAGTGTTTGAGGCACAGGACCCGAATGCAGAATGGTAGACAAAGGTTGCAGCCGCTGTTCAGAATGTAATTCCACGCTACCGTGTCATCTATGATGAGGAAAAAAGAGCTACTACCCAGACATCACTGGGTCATTTTTTCAAGAGGGCAGACAGAATTGAATCCAGCAAGGAACCAGAACGTGTGGCATCAACATCAGGGGTGAGCGAAATGGCAGGTCGCCCTCCGTCTCCTATTGCTGACAATCCTTCAGCTCTACCATCTCCCACCTCCTCTCCCTCCTCCAGTCAGTAACTCTTCTCGCCTGTTCACTTGATGCCAGCCCCTGTATGCCAGCTGTTGTGCTGTACTACTGTACTTTTCAAGGTATTGTACTGTTAAAAATTAAAACCCTTTTAATCGTTTGGTTTTATGTATTATTTGTGTGAAAAGTATTATAAACCTATTACAGTACAGTACTATATAGCTGACTGTGTTAGTTGGGTACCTAGGCTAACTTTGTTGGACTTACAAACAAATTGGACTTACGAACGCACTCTCAGAACAGAACTCATTCATGTGTAGGGAACTTACTGTACACATTCTTTTCAAGTGCACATGAAACATTCTCCAGTATAGATCACATGCTAGGCCTCAATACAAACCTCAGTAAGAAAATAGAAATAACATCAAGGATCTTTTCCAACCACAATGCTATGAGACTAGAAATCAACAAGAAAACTGCAAAAAGCACAAACACATGGAGCCTGAATAATATGCTACTAAACAACCAATGGGTCACTGAAGAAGTCAAAGAGTAAATTAAAAAAATACCCAGAGACAAATGAAAACAAAAACACAATGATCCAAAAATCTATGGGGTGCAGCAAAGGCAGTTCTAAGAAGGAAGTTTTAGGGATACAAGTTTACCTCAGGAATCAAGAAAAATCTGTAACAATCTAACCTTACACCCAAAGGAACTAGAAAAAGAATAAACAAAACCCACATTCAGAAGGAAAGAAATCTTGAAGATCAGAGCAGATATAAATGAAAAAGAATAAAAAACAGAAAGACCAATGAAACGAAGAGCTGGTTTTTTTGAAGAGAGAAACAAAATAGATAAACCTTTACCCAGACTCAATCAAGAAAAAAAGGGAGAGGGCCCAATCAGTAAAAATCAGAAGTGAAAAAGAAGTTACAACCGGCACCACAGAAATACAAAGGATCAGAAGGAGACTACTATGAGCAACTATACACAGTGAAATGGGCAAACTGGAAGGAATGGACAAGTTCTTAGAGATGTACAAAATCTTGAGACTGAACCAGGAAGAAACAAAGCATGAACAGACCAATTACCAGTGGCAAAACTGAATGAGTAATTTAAAAACTCGCAACAAACAGAAGTCCAGGACCAGATGGCTTCACAGGTGAATTCCACTGGACTTTCAGAGGAGAGTTAATACCTACCCTTCTGAAATCATTCCAATAAACTGCAAAGGAACACTTCTGAACTCATTCTATGAGGCCACCGTCACCCTGATACCAAAACCAGACAAATCGAAGAAAAAACAAAGTTACAGGCCAGTAACACTGATGAACATACATGCAAAAATCCTCAGTGAATTAGCAGCTGAATCCAGGAATACATTAAAAGGATCGTACATCATGATCAAGCAGGGATATAAGGATGGTTCAGTATCCACAAATCAATGTGATACACCACATTAACAAATTGAATTAAACCCATATTATCATCTCAATAGATGCAGAAAAAGCTTTTGACAAAACTCAATAGCCATTTATGATAAAACCTCCAAGTGGGTATAGAAGAAACATACCTTGACATAAAGGCCATATAAATAAGCCCACAGCTAACATACTCAATGGTGAAAAGCTGAGACATTTCTTCTAAGATCAGGAACAAGACAAGGATGTCCTCTCTCGCCACTTTTATTTAGAAGTCCTAGCCACAGCAATCAAAGAAAAAGCAATAAAGGGGATCCAAATTGGGGAAGAAATAAAACTGTCATGTTTCCAGGTGGCATGATACCACACATAGAAAATCCTAAAGACGCCACTAGAAAACTACTAGAGCTCAATGAATTTGGTAAGGTTGCAGGATACCAAATTAATATACAGAAACCTGTTGTATTTCTGTACACTAACAAGCTTATCGGATGATGGTACAGACGAGCAGACACAAATACAGCGGCTCTTCAAGCAATTCTGTGTAACCGTATTGGAGACGCTGGATTTATTATATCAATAGCATGATTTCTGTTTAATTTACATGCGTGAGATCTGCAACAAATCTTCATACTTGACCTAAGCCACTCAAACCTACCTTTAATAGGACTTGTACTAGCTGCAGCTGGAAAATCCACCCCATTTTGGTCTCCGCCCTTGACTCCCTCAGCAATAGAAGGTGCTACCCGTTTCCGCCCTTGACTCCCTCAGCAATAGAAGGTGCTACCCGTTTCAGCCTTTCTCCCCTCAAGCACAATAGTTGTAGCAGGTATTTTCCTTCTCATCCTCTTCTACCCTTTAACAGAAAAGAATGAGCTTATTCAGACAATAACGCAGTGCTTAGGGGCTAGTACTGCATTATTTACAGCAATATGCACTCTTACCCAAACGGATATTAAAAAAAATTGGCACTTTCTCCACTTCAAGCCAGTTAGGCCTTATAATGGTAACAACCGGTATTAACCAGCCTTATCTAGCATTCCTCCGTATCTGCACACACACACCTGTTTTAAGGCCATATTATTTACATACTCTGGGTCTACTATTCACAGCCTAAACGATGAACAAGACATTCGAAAAATAGGGGGCCTAATCAAAGCAATACCCTTTACTACAACAGCCCTCCTTATCAGAAGCCTAGCCCTAACAGGAATACCTTTCTGTACTGGATTTTATTCTCAAGACCTAATTATCAAGACTGCTAATACGTCTTATACCAACCAGCTGAGCCCTGCTAATAACCCTAATCACCACATCCCTCACAGCTGTTCACAGTACTCATTATCTTCTTTGCATTATTCGGACAACCTCGCTTTCCCACCTTAACTTTCATGAGTGAAAGTAACCCATTCCTAATCTATTCTATCAAACGCTTATTAACGGGGAGCATTTCGCGGGGTTTATCATCTCCAACAATACTCCTCCAGTAACAGTCCCTCAAACACCTATACCCTACTTCGTAAACCAGCTGCCCTTGCTGCAACTATCCTCGGCTTGACTCTAGCCCTCGAACTTAATCTTACTTCTCAGAACTTAAAATGTAAGTATTTCTCAGACATCTTCAAGTTTTCCAACCCCTCAGGATACTTTCCCACTCTCACACACCGTCTAACACCCTACTGGAACCCGTCAACAAGCCAAAAATCAGCATCTTCTCTCCGAGACTTAATTTGACTAGAAAGCATTTTACCAAAAACCACCTCCCTTATTCAAATAAAATTCTCTACATTAGGATCAGAACAAAAAGGCCTAATCAAGCTATATCCCCTCTCACTCCTCATAACCCTCGCCCTGAGCACGATTCTAGTTACGAGTAACCTCTATAATAACCCCAACACCAATAAGCAGTGATCAACCAGGAACAATCGCCTGCCAAGAAGCGCAGCTGTACAACGCCCCAATTCCCAGCCTCTTCCCTAAAACACCAGACTCACCACCTGTATCATAAATTACTCAATCCCCTAGCCCACTAAACTGAAGTACAGTTTCTACCTCCTCATCTTTCAAAACATAAAACACCACTGAAAACTCTATTATTAAGCCTGAAATATACCCAAGACAGTCTTATTAAGAACCCACACTTCTGGGTACTGTTCAGTAGCTATAGCTGTCGTATTACCAAACACTACCAACATCCCCCCTAAATAAATCAAAAGTACCATTAATTTTCAGCCAGTTAAGCCAACTATGCCCTTTTCCCCGTGGGGGCCCGGTGTGCACCTCCTCGGTGGTACATGCAGCCTGCTGCCTGTACAGGTTGTCCTCAGGGACGCTGGGTTCAGCCCTTTCCAGTGGACACTCGTGACTGGAATGCTGTCCCCAGTCTAGGCTGCAGACAGGGATGCGAGGTGCCCTTGGAGAGCTCCAGAGCACAGTGGCCAGGGTCCACGATGGCCAAGTCATCATGCACATCCACACCAAGCGCAGGACAAGGAGCTTGTGACTGAGGCCCTCTGCAGGGCCCAGTCCACGCACGTGCTCTGGCCTCCAGAAGATCTACGTCTCCACGAAGTGGGGACTTACTAAGTTTACTGCGGATGAATTTGATGACGTGGTGGCAGAAAAGTGGCTCATCCCGGATGGCGGTGGGGTAAAATACAGCCCTAGTCACGGCCCCTGGACACGTGGTGGGCCTTGCGCTCAGGAGGGCCTTGGCGCCGTCCCCTCCTTACTCGGGCGCACCAATACATCCTACTTTCCTGCTTTTTTAAAAAAAGAAAAAACCATTAAATCTAAAAATGAACCACCAAAAGTCAACACAGTCCCACAACCAGCACCACCACCCAGTCAGTCCAAGCCCTACAGAGACAGGGGAAGGTTTTGAAGAAAACCCCATAAAATCACAAAGGACTCAAAATAAATACGTTGTATCATTATTCTTCCGTGGAATCTAACCATGGCCAATGACATGCAAAATCATCATTGTTATTCAACTATAAGAACACTAGTGACCAACATCCGAAAATCACACCCATTAATAAAAATCATCAACAGTACATTCATTGATATTCCAGCCTCATCAAACATTTCATCATGATGACATTCTGGCTCCCTGTTGGGTATCTTTGATTTTACAAATCTTAACAGGCTTGTTCCTAGCAATACATCACAACGTCAGACACAATAACTGCTTTCTGATCAGTGACACCCATCTGCCGTAAATCAGAGATGAATCATTTGGTATGTACATGCAAACAGAGCTTCCGTATTCTTCATTTGCCTACTTATTCATGTAGGACGTGGGCTATATTATGGGTCCTGTGCTTTTCTGGAAACATGAAAGATCAGAACTATCCTATTTACAGCGATAGCCACAGCATTCACAGGCTAAGTATACCCTGAGGACAAATACCGTTCTGAGCAGCAACAGTTCTTACCAGCCTCCTCTCAGCAATCCTACACATCAGTACAACCTGTTGAATGGATCTGAGGCTGCGTCTTGGTAGACAAAGCAACTCTACACAATTCTTCACCCTCCCTTTTATTCTCCCATTCATCACTGCAGCACTAGCAGCCGTCCACCTACTATTCCTTCACGAAACAGGACCTAATAACCCCAAAAGAATCCCATCTGACGTGGACAAAATTCCATTTCACCCCTACTATACAATTAACGACATTTTAGGTGTTTTATTACTAGTTCTAGCATTGATAGTATTAGTCTTATTCTCACCCTACTTACTAGGAGACCCCGACAACTACACCCCAGCAAATCCTCTCAATATACCACCTCACGTTAAACAAGAATGTACTTCCTATTTGCATACACAATCCTACAATCAATCCCCAAGAAACTAGGAGGAATACTAGCCCTAATCTTTTTGATCGTAATCCTAGCATTTATCCCAATGCTCCACACATCCAAGCAATGAAGCATAATATTCTGACCCCTTAGCCAATGCCTGTTCTGAATCCTAGTGGCAGACCTATTCACACTAACGTGAATTGGAGGACAACATGTAGAGCATCCTTTCGTTATCACTGGACAACTAACATCTATTTTATACTTCTTTCTAATCCTAGCACTAATGCCAGTAACCAGTATTGTGGAAAACAATCGCCTGAAATGAAGAGTCTTTGTAGAAGATACATCATCCTGGTCTTATAAACCAGAGAAGAAGAACAACACATCTCCCTAAGACCCGAGGAAGTAGCTCCAGCTCCACCGTCAGCACCCAAAGCTGAAATGCTCCTTACACTCTTCCCTGAAACTTTGGTCATGGGCCATTTACAAAATTGAGTACTATTTCAGTATTAAAATGACCTCATTTTACAATAAACTAGTGTGTACTTCGTGCATATCTGCATCACCACATCAATACATACATACATGCCGTATCATACATAATACATTTTATGTATAATCATACATTTACCCCGTGCTTATAAGCATGTAATTGTATTATTGATATTACATAGAACATATACGTTGTCAATCGTACATAGCACGTTAAGTCAAATCAATTCAGGTCAACATGCATATCATATCCAATAGATCACGAGCTTAATCACCAGGCCGAGTGAGACCATCAACCCACTTGGCAGGTGTCCCTCTTCTCGCTCCAGGCCCGTGATCTCTGCGGGTTTCTATTGATGAACTTTATCAGACACCTGTTTCTTATTTCAGGACCATCTCACCTAAAATCGCCCATTCTTTCCTCTTAAACAAGACTTTTTTTTTTTTTTTTTTTGCGGTACGCAGGCTTCTCACTGCTGTGGCCTCTCCCGTTGCGGAGCACAGGCTCCGGACGCGCAGGCTCAGCGGCCATGGCTCACGAGCCCAGCCGCTCCACAGCATGAGGGATCTTCCCGGACCGGGGCATGAACCCGCGTCCCCTGCATCGGCAGGCGGACTCTCAACCACTGCACCACCAGGGAGGCCCTAAACAAGACATCTTGATGGACTAATGACTAATCAGCCCATGCTCACACATAACTGTGGTGACATGCATTTGGTACTTAACTTTTAAGGGATGCTTGGACTCAGCTATGGCCATCTGAGGCCTTAACTCAAATAAATTGTAACTGGACTTTAATTGAACATCATTTACCAACATCATCAACCATAAGCTGCTGTTCAATGGTTACAGGACATAAGAAGATTACGTGCACGTGTGTGAGTAGAGTTTAACCACCTACCCAAAATTAAACAGACAAGAAAACAACCCAATCACACTGTTGACCTTTTAAAAAACGCACAACATGAGAGTTGCGAGCTAAGTTTTATTTGGGACAAAATGAGGACTGCAGCCCGGGAGAGAGCATCCCAGATGGCTCTGAGAGACTGCTCCCAAGAGGCAGGGGGAAGGTCAGTATATATGTGACTCTGGTGCAGGGGGAGTACCTGCAATCAAGCACATACTTTTTACTGAAGGTTTCTGCTGGTCTTGTGCAGGTTACTCTGCTGGTCTTGTGCAGGTTACTCTGCTGGTCTTGTGCAGGTTACTCTGCTAGTCACGAAGAGCAGACGTTGCCATGAAGGATTTTAGTGCTTTTCTAGATGTAAAGAGACACAAGAATTGGGCTCATAAAATGGGCTCCTGGAAGTATCTAACTATCTGAAGACCTGTTCTGCCAGTTCTTCCCAGCACAGAGAGCCTCGTTCCAGCTCTCCACCTTGAACTCCTTTCAGGGGTGCTGAAAGGGAGAGCTGCAGCAGCACAGAATTCACTCCTTGTAGAGGTCGATGGCCAGCACCAATCTGTCATTAACAGCACCAATAAACTACTTAGGTATTCACCACTTATATAAACAGACATCTCCCTAGATCCAGTGGCCATTTTAATCAAAATTTTAATACTAAATCTGACATAAGCCACACAAAATAATCACAAATATTAATCCATCACATACATCAACTTGTTAATGTAGCTTAAACCCTAAAGCAAGGCACTGAAAATGCCTAGATGAGTTCATTAACTCCATAAACACATAGGTTTGGTCCCAGCCGTTCTCGTTTTTAATAAAATTACACATGCAAGCATCCACGCCCCGGTGAGAATGCCCTCTAAACCACTGAGATCGAGAGAGGCAGGCGTCAGGCACGCTAACACCAGCAGCTCACAGCGCCTTGCTTAACCACACCCCACGGCAAACAGCAATGGTAAAAATTAAGCTATAAATGAAAGTTCGACTAAGTTATATTAATTAGGGTTGGTAAATTTCACGCTAGCCACCAGGGTCATAGATTAACTCAAATAATAAGAAATACGGCATAAAGCGTGTTAAAGAGTAATGCAAAATAAAGTTAAGTTTTAATTAAGCCATAACTCAAATGAAAGTAGATGAAGACGACTTTACTATTTCCTGATAACACAGCAGCTAAGACCCAAACTGGGATTAGATACCCCACTATGCTTAGCCCTAAACCCAAATAATTACAAGAACAAAATTATTCGCCAAAGTACTACTGGCAACAGCTTCAACTCAAAGGACTTGGCGCTGCTCCACACCCCTCTAGAGGAGCCTCTTCTATAATCGGTGAACCCCGATAAACCTCACCAACCCTTGCTAGTTCAGTCTATATACCGCCATCCTCAGCGAACCCTAAAATGGCATACAAGCAAGCATAACAATTATACATAAAAACGTTAGGTCAAGTTGTAACCTACGGGGTGGGAAGAAATGGGCTACATTTTCTGTATCAAGAACATATTTTCGTCACACGAAACTTTTTATGAAATTTAAAAACCAAAGGAGCATTTAGTAGTAAATTAAGAATAGAGTGCTTAGTTGAATAAGGCAATGAAGCAGGCACACACCGCCCGTCATCCTACTCAAGTATAATAATTTCCTATAATCTATCAGCAAATACTAATCATATGCAAGGAGACAGGTCATAACA
This sequence comes from Pseudorca crassidens, assembly GCF_039906515.1. Classification (NCBI taxonomy): domain Eukaryota; kingdom Metazoa; phylum Chordata; class Mammalia; order Artiodactyla; family Delphinidae; genus Pseudorca; species Pseudorca crassidens. The sequence goes on from NC_090316.1 coordinate 27,431,641, forward strand.
AGGTAAGCATGCTGGAAGGTGTGCTTGGATAAATCAAAGCATAGCTTAAATAAACGACCTGTCCACCCAGGAGATTTCATATCCCATGAATGCCTTGAACTAAAGCTAGCCCAACCCTCCCATTATATTAGCATAAGCAGATTAAACATTCACTCAACACTTAAAGTATAGGAAATAGAATTTAAATTACCCTCTGGCACTATTGAGGAAGTACCGTAAGGGAATGATGAAATATTAAAAGTAATAAAAAGCAAAGTTTACCCCTTGTACCTTTTGCATAATGATTTAACTAGCAAAAATTTAACAAAGAGAACTTAAGTAACCCAAAACCAAACGAGCTACTCATGAACAGTTTATTAGAACAAACTCATCTATGTGGCAAAACAGTGAGAAGATTCGTAAGTAGAGCTAACAAGCCTAACGAGCCTGGTGACAGCTGGTTGTCCAAAAAAAGAATTTCAATTCAACCTTAAAAAGTACTAAAAACCGTTTTAAGTGTCTTTTTTTGTTTGTTTTTGCGGTACTCAGGCCTCTCACTGTTGTGGCCTCTCCTGTTGCGGAGCACAGGCTCCGGACGAACAGGCTCAGCGGCCATGGCTCACGGGCCCAGCCGCTCCGTGGCATGTGGGATCTTCCCGGACTGGGGCACGAACCCGTGTCCCCTGCATCGGCAGGCAGACTCTCAACCACTGCGCCACCAGGGAAGCCCCGTTGTAAGTTTTAATGTATTTTTAAATGTTAGTCTAAAAAGGTACAGCTTTTTAGAAATGGATATGACCATAACCAGAGAGTAGAAAACAAACACCACAGCTGGCATAAAAGCAGCCACCAATTAAGAAGGCATTCAAGCTCAACAATAAATATATCCCAATACCAACAATAAACAAATCAACTCCTATTCTTACTACTGGACCAATCTATTAAGTTATAGAAGCAATACTGTTAATAAGAGTAACAAGAAATATTTCTCCTTACGTAAGTTTACATCAGTAACTAATAATATGCTGATAATTAACAGTAAATAAATACAACTCAACACTAAATTATTAACTACACTGTTAATATAACACAGGCACGCACCAAAGGAAAGATTAAAAAAAGTAAAAGGAACTCAACACAAACCCCGCCTGTTTACCAAACACATCAGTTCTAGCATAACCGGTATTAGAGGCACTGCCTGCCCAGTGACAACTGTTAAACGGCCGCAGTATCCTGACCGTGCAAAGTAGTATAATCGTTTGTTCTCTAAATAAGGACTTGTATGAATGGCCACACAAGGGTTTTACTGTCTCTTACTTTTAATCAGTGAAATTGACCTTCCCATGAAGAGGCAGGAATAACAAAATAAGAAGACCCTATGGAGCTTTAATTAGTTAATCCAAAAATATATAATTAAACCACCAAGGGATAACAAAATTTCACATGGGTTAACAATTTTGGTTGGGGTGACCTCGGAGAACAAAAAAGCCTCCAAGTGATTAAAATCTAGACTTACCAGTCAAAACATAGTATCCCTTATTGATCCAAAAACTGATCAACGGAACAAGTTACCCTAGAAATAACAGCACAATCTTATTCCAGAGTTCATATCAACAACAGGGTTTACAACCTCGATGTTGGATCAGGTGGTTCTGAAGAACCTAGGGGCAGGACAGGAATAAAGACGCAGACGTAGAGAATGGACTTGAGGACACGGGGAGGGGGAAGGGTGAGAGAGTGGCATGGACATATATACACTACCAAATGGAAAATAGCTAGCTAGTGGGAAGCAGCCGCATAGCACAGGGAGATCAGGCTCAGTGCTTTGTGACCACCTAGAGGGGCAGGATAGGGAGGGTGGGAGGCAGACGCAAGAGGAAGGGGATATGGGGATATATGTATACATATAGCTGATTCACTTTGTTATAAAGCAGAAACTAACACACCATTATAAAGCAATTATACTCCAATAAAGGTGGTAAAAAAAAAAAAGTCCTACCTGATCTGAGTTCAGAGCGGAGTAATCCAGGTCAGTTCCTATTATATATTTCTTCCAGTATGAAAGTACAAGAGAAGTAAGACCCACTTCACATAAGCACCTTAAAATAATTAATGATATAATCTTAACTTAATTAACAAATACAAAATAGCCACCCTAGACCAGGGTCTGTTAAGGCGGCAGAGCCCGGTAATTGCGTAAAACTTAAACCTTTATTACCAGAGGCTCAAATTCTCTCCCCAGCAAAATGTTTATAATCAACATCTTAATGCCTATTATCCCTATTCTTTTAGCCACAGCACACCTAACACTAACTGAACGAAAAATTTTAGGTTATATGCAACTCCGAAAAGGGCCAAATATCGTGGGACCATACGGCCTATTACAACCCACTGCAAATGCAGTCAAGTTATTCATCAAAGAACGGCTACTACCAGCTACATCCTCCATCTCCATACTCATCATCGCCCCAATCCTAGCTACCCTTAACCGTATGAGTCCCCCTACTCCTTCATTAATAGAAGCCTGGGAGTGTTATTTATACTAGCTACATCAAGGCTGGCTGTATACTCTACGTGATCCCGATGGGCTTCCAACTCAAAATACACACTAATCGGGACGCTATGAGCAGTAACACCAGCAATTATTCTTTCATTGGTTCTCCTAATAAATGGATCTTTCACTCTTTCAACCCTCATCACAACACAAGAACAATTATGATAATTTTCCCATATGACCACTGGCTACAATATTTCTTTCCATTCTAGCAGAAACTAATTGAGACCCCTCTGACCTGACAGAAGGAGAATCTTGATCTTGCATCAGGTTTCAATGTAGAATACGCAGCAAGCCCATTCACTGTGTTTTTCCCAGCAGAATATGCCAACGTTATTATAATATCTTTGTGACAATCTTACTCCTAGAAGCATTCCACAGCCTATACATACCAGAACTCTATACAACCAATTTTATCATCAAAACACTATTACTGGGTTTCCCTGGTGGCGCAGTGGTTAAGAATTCGCCTGCCAATGCAGGGGACATAGGTTTGAGCCCTGGTCCAGGAAGATCCCACATGCCGCGGAGCAACTAAGCCCATGCGCCACAATTACTGAGCCTGCACTCTAGAGCCCGTGCTCCACAACAAGAGAAGCCACCGCAATGAGAAGCCCATGCATCGCAACTAGAGAGAGCCGGTGTGCAACAAAGACCCAACACAGCCAAAAATAAATAAAATAAAAATAAATTTTAAAAAAACCTACTATTAACAGTCTCCTTCCTATGAATTCAAGCATCCTATCCTCGACTCTGATATGATTAACACATTTACTCTGAAAAAATTTCCTACTACTAACGCTAACCCTATGCATATGACCCATCTCATCACCTATTATAATATCAAGCATCCCTCCACAAACATAGTATGTCTGACAAAAGACTTTGATAGAGTAAATGATACAGGTCTAAATCCTCTTATTTTTAGGATCATAGAAATTGAACCTACCTTTCAGAATTCAGAATTTTTCGTGCTTCCATATTACACCATATTCTATAATAAGGTCAGCTAAATAAGCTCTTGGGCCTCAAAAATGTTGGTTTATACCTTTCCTGCACTAATTAATCCCATCATCTTTATTATCATCTTAACAACCATTATCCCAGGAACTGTAATAACCAGCTCCCACTGATTATTAATCTGAATCAGCTTCAAAATAAATATACTAGCCATTATTCCCATAATAAAAAAAATTTAATCCGTGAGCTATAGAAGGATCCACTAAATACCTTCTAACACAAGCTGCCGCATCAATACTACTTATAATAGCAGTTGTTAACTTGCACTCCGGCCAATGAACCATCACCAAAATATTCAATCCAACAGCAGCAACAACAGCCCTAACCATAAAACCAGGCCTATCCCCAATCCCACCTCAGTGCATCCCGTTAATAGCAGGCTCAATGCTATTAACACGACAAAAACTTGCACCCCCGTCAGTACTGTATCACATCTCACCATCTGTCAACCTAAACCTCATATTATCTATAGCCCTGTTATCCATCTTAATTGGGGGCTGAGGTGGATTAAACCAAACCTCATTCAACATGCGTGTAGTGGAGGATATTTTGCAACCACGTGGATGTAATAGAGGGTATTTTGCTAAGTGAAATAAGTTAGAGAAAAACATACTGTATGAGTCTCACTTAAATGCAAAATCTAAAAAATAAAACTCGTGAACAAAAAACACTCACAATGAACTAGTGGTTCCCAGCGAGGAGAGGCAGGGGGCGGGGTAATGCTGGGGGATGGGATCAAGAGATACAAGCTACTGCGTATACAGTAAGCTTAAAGAACGTACTGTACAACACAGGGAACACAGGCGATGCTGCGCAGTAACTGTAAGTGGAGCACGATGTACGTGCTGTAAAAGCTCGGAATCGCCACACTGTGTATCCGAAAGGAACGCTGCTAACTGACTACACCTCAGTGCAGTGCAGACATGACCGTAAGGGTGGTGCAGGGGACCCATCCCCTACACTGTTCAAGGTCACCTGCAGTCCCCGCTGTCCTGGCGTTGCCGGGTCTTCTTCCCGTCTCTCCAGCCTCTTCTTCCTGGGAGGGGAGGCAGTTCTGGTCTGCCTCAGGCTGTTCCTCTCAAAGATGAGGACTCAGCCTGGCCTGAGCATCTGCAGGTGACCCTTCTCCAGCGTTAACGTGGCACAGCGGGTAGGTTCGTGCCCCCTGGGCTCCGGCCCCAGCCCTGCTCCTGAGATGGACGAGGTCTAAGCACGGCCACGTGTGTCTCCTGGCCCTGTATGCCTGCCCAGGAGAACGGGGTGGGCAGCCTGAGAGCTCCGGCCTTCACTCTGCCAGCCACCCGCCCACCCACCGGGCTGTGAGGAGGCGCCTAAGACCCGACTGGCCCAGGCCACCCCCAGACTGGCGAGCACGGTGGGCGTTATAACTGAAGCCAGCCAGCGAAGGACCTGGAGCCAGCCCCAGCCATGTCGGGAGCCAGAGACAGTCCTCCGCCAGGTCCCCCCGTCCCTGTGACACGGGCTGCTGCAGGGCCCCTGGATGACCTGCTCCAGGCCCCACAGCACGTGCTGCGCGGTACGCATTCAGCAGGCACTGAGCGCAGAGGTGACAGCATCTGTCGCAGCAGGAGCAGTAGAAGAAGTGTCTCTGGAGAACGCTCAGCGGGCGAAGGGCAGTAGTCACCAGCTCTGCGTGTGGTCACCTCGCTGGGAGAGGGGCAGGTGGCCGTGTTCCCAGGCTGGCTGCCCCAGTCGCCAGCATCCTTGCCCGCGGAGCAGAACGGGAGGCCTCCGTGCACGTGTGTCTGCAGAGAACAGGACGCAGCCAGGACCTGCAGGATCCGGGCTTCCCCAACCCGCAGCTGTGGCTCCGTCCACACACAGCCCCACGGCCCACCCTCCTGCATCCCACCACCCTCCCCGCTCAGCTTCCCCCAGGCCCCGCCCAGCAGGGTCTCGGAGCTGCCCAGCCTGAGGGTCATTCCAGGTGTCCACCTCCTGCATCACCCAGTCTCTTTCTGTCAGACTGGGGAGGTTGCTCAGGAAGCTAACAGACCTGCCCCACGACCCTGAAATCCTGCTTCTGGGTATTTATGGGCAGGACACAAAAAACAAGATCTCAGAGGTAAAGGTTTTACCATGCGTCCACGCTACTGGGTACACGAGTGTTCACTGTGCACCCGGGAGTAATCTGCACCTGTGTGGATACAGGCTGGGGTTTGGGGAGGACAGGGCAGGAGCTGGGACCCACCACGGTCAGAGACAGATCAAGTCGGCCCTGTAAGAGGAGGGTGTCCGGAGGGTGTCCGGAGGGTCTCAGAGATCAGAGCCCAGGCGGTGGGGAGGGGGATCTGAGCCTCTGCACCGAAGAGAACATCCAGATATTCTCACCTTCAAGTTCACCATCTCCCGCTGCCGCGAGGGCCCCGTCCGCACCCGTCTAAGGCCTCTTCGTGCTGGCGCCAAGGGCCCATCCAGGCCTTTCTCAGCAGCCGCCCTCTCCCTGTACCTGACCGTTTCCTCTTCTGCTTTATGAAGGTTACCCCACAAACGCAGCGACAGCTCCTGACGCTGAGAGGTCCGGGAGTTCACTCCTCCAACCGCCACTTTCCCTCTTCTCGGAACACCGGGCAAAGATCTCCTATACACGCGGCCCCCTGCGCCCTCTGCCCCCCCCATCGACAGGCCTGCCTCCCTCACCACCTCCCACCGCCCTGCCCCGCCCCATGGGCACCGTTTCCAGACGCTGACGGCGTTCACGCACTCCCTCGCTCGTTCGCTCCCCCTTCGCGAGGCTCCTCCTGGGGGTCCTGAACACGACCGTCTTCATCCTTCCGTCCTCCCGCTGCTTTCCCCCATCTCCCAGCCTCTCCCATCGGGCCCTCCACGGGCGCCCCCCGGCCCAGCTTTCAGCTACATCTGTTCCCCACAGGCTCCCAGGTTTTACCTCCGCCCTGGCTGCACAGCCAGCTTCCCTCGAACATCTCGTCCGCCGTGTCGGGCAGGCGTCGGGCTCCACTTCACCCCAAACCGGCTTTGATTTTCTCGACAGTCTGTCTTCCTTCAGCTTCATCTTTACTGCCTGTTTACGTCACAACTCCTGGCAGCGTCCTCGATTCCACCGTGTGATTCCTGAACATCCACTCCGTCAGCAGGCCCCGCTGGCTCTGCCCGCAAGAGGTACCCGCAAGGCACACCGTCACCTCCACCCACGTCTCCCCAGCTTCCCAGCCTCCGCCGTCGTCCCGCTGCTCCCTACAGCCCGGCCCACACGGCAGAGCGACCCTGGTGCTGGAGTGGGCACACAGCCGCCCTCGGCTGAAGGTCCCCCAGCAGCCCTGCTCTCAGGGTTGGAGCTACAGACCTCACATGTCAGCCAGGCTGCCGATGCAGTTGCCCGGGGCCCCAGAGGTCACAGCTGGGTTCCCATCAGCCCCAGGGCGTTATTCCCTCCACACTCACGTTCCCCCAGTTACGGGCCAGGGTTCCAGGCACTGGTACTGTTACGACCAACAAATTCAGAAACAGGTGTTAACACTTCTCGCTTCTGTCAGTCGAGAATAAGATGACAAAAATGTATAATTTACTCTTCTCAGTGGAGAGCTGTTTTTGGAAAGCAGTTCTCATAAAACAGGAAATGTTTTGTTAGTATGTAACAGGGCTTACTATACTTTAGTGATTACTATAAGTGAAAACCGAGACAACTATCGATACAGCCCACCAAATCCCAGCTCTACACTCTCCTCTGTGAAGTCAGGAGTTGTCCAGTCCTGAGACCAAACACATGAGGACACTGCCTGACAGGACGCACGGCAGCCACCCCTCTATCCTTAGGTCCCATCGCTGTTCCACCCAACACTTGTCAAGACGGAAGAAGATCCAGGCGACAGGGATTCATTCCTGCCCTGGGGTTGTACATGGGGGACAAGTCGGACTCACCTCCCACTGCAGTGCGGGGGTGACAGCCAGGAGCAGGGTGGTGCCACCAACGGGCAGTCAGAGGAAACAGCAGGGGTGGAGGCGTCTGTCTGAGCTGCTCTAACAGGACCGGACTGGGGGCTTAAACACGAGTCAAGTCCTCACAGCCCAGAGACTGGACGTCCAGGACCAATGTGACGGCAGATTCAACGTCTGGTGAGGCTTCTTCCTGGTTCACAGCGTCTTCTCCCTGTGTCCTCACATGGGGGAAGGGCTGGGGGCTCTCTGGGGGCTCTCATCAGGGCACTAATCCCATTCACAGGGGCTCCACCCTCATGACATCATCACCTCCCAAAGGCCAACACCATCACGTCAGGCATTAGGATTCGACAGGAGCTTGGGGGACATTCAGATCACAGCACTGAACCGACGTACAGGATTCATGCTGAGGGCAGACCAGAGAGTGAGACCTCATTAGGGGGAGGACGAGTAATAAGGAATCCAGCCAGATGTTGATGGTGGTCAGAAGTTGAGCCTGGGGAGCTCTGACTAAACTGACAGGAATCTTGCTAAAATGAACAATGAAAATCCAGACGCTGAAGCCTGAAGGGTCAGGGCCTACTTGGGAACTGCTCAGAGAAGCCCAACCAGTTTGGTCCAGGAGAGACGGTGACCCTCCTCTGCTCCAGACCACTTGTCACTTCTGTCACACTGGTCCAGGCTGTCCCTTCTACAGGGTGCAGGGGGGCACAGTGTTCCTGGAGCCCCAGTCCTGTTCCCAGAGCTCCACAGGCTCCCCCAGGGCGTGTGACAGGCAGACCTCAGATGTGAATCCAAGATCTCTCCATCACCGGAAACTGATCACAGTAACACGAATCACATGACTTGGTGGGTGTCCCGGTGCATATAAAGCTTGTTCACAGTTTCAACCTGTTATATATATAGACTTGCATCTGAACAGCCTATACACCTTAACACTTCATCGTTAAAAAACACTAACCAGCACCTGAGTTTTCCAAGTCAGAATCAGTAAAATCACTGTCACACATCAAATAATGAAAGTTTGAAACACTAAGAATATCTAAAACACGACAAGGTGAGTAAATGCAGTTGGAGAATCGGCACCAGGTTTGCTCAACACAGGACTGCCACAAACCTTGGATTTGTAAGAAACGCAGCATCTGCAGAGCACAGAGCAGTGGTCGCCGGAGCCCGTGGGGAACAGCAGAAACATGAGCGGCAGCTACCCGGGAGAAATGTGTTATCTGACCCAGAGCCAGGAAAGTCACCCAGGGTCCCACTCAAGGAGCACCTACCCTCAGTGCAGGACCGGGGGGGTCTCACGTGCAGGAAGCACAGCTGCGCACCACCCTCTCCTCAGCCCTGCAAACGACGGCATTTCCCACAGTGGTCGGGGGACTCGGCCCTTGTCCTTCACATTCAGAGACTGCCATCTCTTGGAAAAGCGTTAGTGACCCTGGGCTTGCCTCATACCTGGTTCCTCAGGGCTCCATCCTGCAGGTCGGCCCCTCGGGTTGATCGGGAGGGGCTGCACAGGCCAGCCCCGGGCCAGCCCTCCAGACCCCAGAGGCCTGGGCCACCTTCCTCCCCTGCTGCCCCAGGCAATTCCAGAGAACTCGGTGCTCCGACGGCACGGGGTCCGCTTCTCACTTTTAAAGGTGAGCAGCTTGCCCTGACGGAGGCTTTGCTGGGGTGAGACCCCCTTTCCAGCTCTGGCCCGGGGGTCACGCGACAACGCCCCAGGATCAGCCAGGACGTGACAACACGGTTCCCTGCGTAGAGCCTGAGTATCTTATCCTGCTCCACCCCGGAGGGGAGCCTGCCTGTCGCATCTTCATTTTGAAGTGGCAGCACAGGCAACTTACATCTTGTGAAGTGACCCCACTTCCTCGTAGCTCAGAAGACACTGAAATACATATACCTGTGGTTTCTATTACGTTACATTTAAAACTGTACAATTAGAGACTTCCCTGGTGGCACAGTGGTTAAGAATCCACCTGGCAGTGCAGGGAACATGGGTTCGAGACCTGGTCTGGGAAGATCCCACAGGCCGCAGAGCAACTAAACCCGTGTGCCACAACTGAGCCTGGGCTCTGGAACCTGTGAGCCACAACTATTGAACCTATATGCCACAACTACTGAAGCCAACACACCTAGAGCCTGTGCTCCACAATGAGAAGCCACCGCAGTGAGAAGCCCGTGCACCACAAAGAAGAGTAGACCCCGCTCGCCACAACCAGAGAAAGCCCGCGCGCAGCAACGAAGACCCATTGTGGCCAAAAATTAATTTAAAAAACCTGTACAATCAGGTAATGGAAATCCTGTGTCACAGCTGATGAAATCCACAAACATGGTCTTACCGTGTTGAAGCCCCGGGCTGAGAATCGCATTCTGTCCGCTGCACCAAGGGCACATCCGCTCAGCCCGCAGCACAGGACGGCACGTGGGGACACAGCCCAGCGCCCCGGGCCTGGGTCTCAGCTGCGATGACTGGCCTTGCGGCCACGGGCAGCTGGCCCGCCCTCCGGCTCGTTCCTCCACCTGCAAGCTGAGCCTGGCCCTCACAGCCGCAGAGTTGTATCCGTGCTGCCAGGGACAGACAGACAGGACCCAGTCTGTGTCGAGGGTGAGGGGCTGGGGATGGGTAGAAGCCTCAGGTCCCCAGGCGGGCTGAGCGCAGATGAGGTTCCCTCAGCAGGTGCCCTCTGTCCCCTGGGATGGCCTCCCTCCAGCCCACAGCTCTGCCTGCGGTGCGTCAGCCTCCCCCTCCAGCTTCACCTGCCGTGAAGGATTAGGCGTTAGGAGAGCTGTTTACTAGTCCTCTGTGCCGAAAGCCAGATGTTTACCTCAGGCAGTCACCTCCTCGCTCCGGGTCAGGCTCGCCTCCCTGGGAGCTGAGATGCTGGACCGGTCCACGGGACCAGCTGGTGTCCATCCTGGAGGCAGCGGGGGCGGTCTACACCCCCCGGATCCAGTGCCCTGGGCTCCTCCAGCCTTCGTCCTCCACTCAGGAAGTGCGCTAGCCAGGAGGGAAGGGAGGACTGCGGGCCTGGGAGGAAGGAGTTGCCTCCGAGTCCTGAGACCTAAACAACTGAAAGACTAGCTATTTCTGGTAACGAGTTGCTTGTGTCTTCAGACCAACTGGGAAGGCCCAGCATCTGAGGGTGCTGAGCCCAGCTGGACCAGGTTTCCCATCGGGGGCTTTCTGGAGATGGTGCATTCGAGCACCCTCCTAGGGGACGTGTCACAATTAGTCATGGTTGCTGAACCAGGTTCGCTCTGCCTGGTGCAGAGCCAGCCAAGACGCTAAGCTGCTGAGGGCTGCAGCAAGATAGTGCTTAACTGCAAGGCAGCCAAGCAAGCAAGCTGGAGAACAAATCCCAGGTCTGCCTCCCAGAAGGCAAGGCGCTGGGGTGCTAATGGGACAGCAAACACGGCAGCCACAATGGGAAAAAGGTGTGTACTCGTCCTTCTGCGCAGGCGTAACTAGGCTCCAGGCCTCTGCACGTTCACAAGGTCTCCAGTGCAGGTGCAGGCCCAGCTGAGGGGCCGGTGGTCCTACCCCATCTCAACTGGCTCAGCCCTAACTCGACACAGCTGACTCCAAGTTCCTGGAGAACAACTCCGACAAACACTTACTGATTAGGCTGCCACGCAAGTCTTCACAACCTTCATTAGGGACGGCAGGTGGAGTGCGTTTAACCCACGGTTCAAGGTTCAGCACCCCCATCTTCTCATCGTTCCTCAACCTCAAGGAAGGGGTGAGGATGCCTCTGGCTACTCCCTGCTCGTAAGGGGCATAGATCCAACAAGGGCTTGAGAAGTCAAACTGTCAAGCACTCATTTGAGTGTATTTTCTTGTTTCTGGTTTGACATTAACACTGATCCCAATACACAACTTCCACCCAGACACCGCTGTCAAGGTAGCCACAGGACCAAGATTGGTAATTGAAACTGCAAAGACATTCCTCTCAGGGGCACAGAGAATACCAGCCAGGGTTAACATTTAGGATTTTTAGGGATCCAGGGAAAGACAGGGGTCAGGTGATCAGCCTGATAGGTTACCAGCACAACCAAAGCAGAAGTCCTTCCAAGCCTGGGAGGTTAGAAACAAAGGACTAGACAAGAGAACAGATCCTTCTTAAAACAAGTTATTTAAATTGCCTTCTGAAGCATCTGATGTGACCAAAGCCACCACTACAGCAAACCCACTCACCCTAATTTCTTTCTCGCAGCTTCTGAAAAGCAGCTGAAGATCTGTTGGGGTTCACCTGCCCCTGGAAGAAGTCAGTGTCGGGGGCTGGAACCAGGCAAGGTTTGGATGACCTTGGTCGCGGTTTCCCATCGCATTTCTCATAACGTCCCGTCCTGCAGGGATGAAGCCGGTCTCCTGTATGTTTATCCTTCAAGATTTCAGCCTAGGGTTTCTGTGTAACTGCCTTTAAAAGCTTCATTAAAAGGATTTTGCTATGAGTTCAAACTGGGGGTCCAGGTGTAGCAGCACCCAGTCGCTCCCAGGAATCCCACAGTTGTCTCCTGGTGGCAACTGCAGTCCTGGCTAGAGCTTCCCTCCCGGCAGGGAGCAGCTCTCTGTCCTTGGGTTCAAAACCCCAGAATATTTAACAGAGGGCTGAGAATCTCTCTTTTTCTTGGACACCTGACAGCCTCTTTCAGCCAAGAAGTTGGAAGTCAAACCCATATCTTGGTCTCAAAAGTCCTTTGTCTCACTGGTAATGAGGGCGTTGTCCACAGCCTGAAGCAGGGCTCCCCTGTTTAGTTCAAGGTCCCTCAGGTCTCACCAGGATTTCTCCAAGTATTGCGAGAAATTTTAACTCCCTGAGGAAGCACTGTCCAGCAGCGAAAGCAGACAACTCGGGATTCAAAACTCAAGGGTGTGCAAAAAAGACCTCAAGTCCAAGATGGTAACCCAACAAGAGTCTGTGGAGAGAGTCCTTAGCAGAGTATGGTTAGGAGCTAGGGATGAATTCCTACAACTTGTTAATTGCTCTTCAATCACATAACGCACATTCAGCTGTGGACCAGTCAATCACCACATGACCAGCAAGAGCATATTGGCTCATAATGCAAGGAGGCTGTTAGAAGTTCACCCCACACTTTGCTTGCTACTTTATTGGATACTGCATTAAGTTTGGAATGTCTGGCCCCCTGCAGAGCCTGGCCCATACAGGTGTGGCCATCTCTGCTCTCCCCAGCACCCCCCATCCGCCCATCCCCCAGACTCACCCTCTGTGGTATCGCTCCCCGAATCACTGCAGGCTGTTTCTGAGGTTAGAGTGATGGAGCCTGGAGCGTGCAGGTCTGCTCAGGCGGTGCTTTAATGTCCACTCAGCGTCCAGATGCAAAGGCAACCCTGGTGTTTAACTCAGTCCATCTCATCCCAGAAAGGGAGTGAGGCCACCAGGCATGTACGGAAAGCTATCAGTGGTTCTTTCCCAGCCGGAGAAAAGGTTTTCTCAAGGGCTCTCCGCACACCCCTATTACTAACAGTCTCAAAACAAAGTTTAGAAAGCCAGATATTTAAAACCAAGTTACCACCACCACCTGTGTTGGTAAGCCCCACCCTTGACTCCCACGGCCACGTCACCCATATGGAAAACAATAATGGACTCGGAGCGATCATTGGTCACCGGCATCATCAGTTACCTGGGGCACCTGAGGATCATCCTTGGTCACCAGCATCATCAGTTACCTGGGGCACCTGAGGCGCCACCTGCTTACCATCAAGAGTCTCAGGATGGGGCACTACTCCCAGCGTCCCTCCTGCCTGCAATATCCACATTTGGGGGGGGGTTCCTCTATCAGGCTCCGCATTCAAGGAGGGGGGCCTTGAGGCCTCCTACCTTTTGCCGAGTCCCTCACGGGGGCCTCCGTTTGGTCCGGCTCTTCCCTGGGTTCAGGCGGCCGCCAGCAGAATAACCTGTTTCATTCTCCTTTGCTCCCTTTTCTCCTGAACCTGGTCCCTGCGATTAAAAACAAAACAAGCAGACACAGACAGACATGAACACATGAGGCCAGAAACCAGAGCCCCAGCCTCCCACCCCGGTACCTCAGCAGCCGCGACCTTTCCTATTGTCCCCCAAACACCCGCCAGCCGGGCCTCCAGCCACCATTGGGTCAGGACCATCCAACGATGGAGACGCAGGTGCGGTTCCACTCACCCAGAAAATGTCTTCCTAACCAAACCCAAAAACCGTTTTTCTAGCACAAAACGAAACGAGCACAGAAGGTCGGGGTGCCTGGTGGGGAACTGGGGGACGGCCCTGGAGCCAAGGGACCCGAGGCTCAGGCTCGGCCACCGGCTCCCAGTACCCAAGAGGGGCCACAACCCTCGGGCCAAGGTTCCTCTGGACTCCCTCCCGGCCGGCTTCCAAATCTGTTACCAAACCAAGTTCGTTTTGCTCAACGCACAGCAAACTGAGGTTTGAAGCAAGGAGAGGTTTACTCACAGCCAGACGAAGAGAAGACAGGTAGCCTCAAGCCCACCTCAGCGAAAGCGGGGCCTTGCCGGGTCAGGAATAAAGCCGCTGGGAGGGGTGGGGCCTGAGCTGCGTGGGGCACGTGGGGGCGGGCTTAGGCGGGGCGTGGAGGGGTCGCGGGGGACGTGGGGGGCGGGCTTAGGCCGGGCAGCTATGGGATGTGGGGGGGGGGGGGTGGGCTGAGGCGTGAAGCACGTGGGGGCGGGCTGAGGCGGGGCGTGGGGGACGTGGGGGGCGGGCTTAGAGCAGGCGGCGTGGGGGACGTGGGGGGGGTGGGCTGAGGCGGGGGGCGGGGCGTGGGGGACGTGGGGGACGGACGTGGGGCACGTGAGGGGCGGGCTGAGGCGGGGCGTGCGGGGGCGTGGGGGACGTGGGGGGCGGGCTGAGGCGGGGCAGGGCAGGGTGTGGGGGACGTGGGGGGCGGGCTTAGGCTGACGGCGTGGGGCACGTGGGGGCGGGCTGAGGCGAGGGGGGGCGTGGGGGGCGTGGGCAGTGCGGGGAGGGCGCGGGGAAAGGGATAAGGTGCGTAATGGACCTTCTGCGCAGGCGTAACTAGGCGCTAGGCCTCCCCAAGGTCACCAGGTCTCCAGATCTTCGGCAGGCCCAGTTGAGTGGACAGTGCTCCTATCCAGTCTCAACCGGCTCAGCCTAAGCTCGAGGCAGCTGAGCCTCCAAGCTGCCGGGAAACAGCTCGGGCAAACAGCTTACTGTTTAGGATCCCTGCCGCTTGGAGGACATGAAGTCTTAAAATGACCTTGATTAGTGAGGGCAGGTGCAATGTATTGACTCATTACCCACGCTTTCAGTTTGAGCCTCAAACGAGGGACGTGGCTGTGATCCTTGACTTATAAGGAGGTTTTAAAATGAGATTGCTCACAGGAATAGAGCCTCCAGGAGACGTTCAATTGTTCACGGTCAGTGTCCGGGGTTGAAACCTAGCCTGACTAATAACAGGGTCTGGGTGGGGGCACAGCGTGTCTCATGCCTGCTTCCTCCTCCTGAAACCCCGGGGCAATGCCTCTGACGAGTGTTTAATGACTTAATGTAGGAAAGCAAATATCTCGACTTACTCTCATGTTTTAAACTGACAGCCAGCCCTTCTGAGGATCAGAACCTCAGGAACGGAAGCCTTAAAAGTCATACAACGCAAGTTTAAAATGCGTTTTAGAGCATCACATAAGCAAACAACCTGACCTATAGGGGTTCAGAGAAAGAAGAAACCGCTAGGCGGCGGGGGCTACAACGGAGACAAGTCTTAAGCCCCGAGTTAGGTGGGAGCTCTGAGGGCACAGGTGTGGCCTGTATGGTTGTTGACTGCACGAGGGACTTGCGGCAGCTGAAATCCAAGAGCTCCACTCACCAAGCCCCGTACTTCCACTTTGTGGACCAGTAGGAGAAGGGCAGTGATGAACCTCATTCAGGGGGCAGAATCTATCAGCGTGGGTTTAGGGAGAAGGGCTGCACCACCTTCTAGAACTGGGACTTCATGGAGGGAGAAGGGAGCAGACTGGGGGCCAGTTTCAGCAGGAATCCGCCCTGCTTTACTTTGGTGCCTGGCAAAACAATCCCTCAGCATCAGCTGGATGCAAGTAACAGCGGTACAAGCAATAAATAGTGATACAAGTAATAACTAGTGATACAAGCAATAAATAGTGATACAAGCAATAGTGATACAAGTAATAGTGATACAAGCAATAAATAGTGATACAAGCCATAAATAGTAGTATAAGTAATAGTGATACAAGCAATAGTGGTACAAGTAGTAAAGAGTGATACAAGCAATAAAGTGTTACAAGCAATAAATAGTGATACAAATAATAAATAGTAGTATATGTAATAAGTAGTGATACAAGTAATAGTGATACAAGCAATAGTAGTATAATAAATAGTGATGATACAAGCAATAAATAGTAGTGTAAGTAATAAATAGTGACACAAGTAATAAATAGTTATAGAAACAATAAATAGTAGTACAAGTAATAAATAGTGATAAAAGGGATAAGAGCACAGCCACCACCACTCTTTTTCTTCCCCTGTGTCATGAAAGGCTTCATTACATTTACAAGGAAGTTCAGGCTTGACTTTTATTGTTTTTTTCCAATTTTTTTAAAAAGGTATATTTGACATATAGCATTGTATTCGTTTTAGGTGTACAACATAATGATTTGATATATGTGTATATCGTGAAATAATCATCACAGTAATTCTAGTTAACATCCATCCCCTTACATGGTTACAAAATGTTTTTCTTGTGATCTTTTAAGATCTAGTCTCCTAGCAACTTTCAAATATACAATATTGTTAACTTTGGTCACCATGCTGTACATTACATCCCTGGAACTTATAACTGGAAGTCGGTAGCTTTTGACCCTCTTCACCCATTTCGCCCATTCCCCACCCTCATCTCTGGCAACTGTCAATACAATCTCTGTATACACATATATATATGTATACATAAGTGTGTATATATATACACACACACACATACACACACACACACACACACACACACACACACTACACCTTCTTCATCCAGTAACATGTTGATGGACACTTGGGTTGTTTCTATATCTTTGCTATTGTAAATAATGCCGTGGTGAACATGGGGGTGCAGATATCTTTTCCAGATAGCGGTTCTGTTTCCTTTGGATAAGTACCCAGAAGTGGGATTACTGGACCATATGGTAGTTCTATTTTTAATTTTTTTAGGAATCTCCATACTATTTTCCACAGTGCCTGCACAAATTTACTTTCCCACCAACAGTGTACAAGGTTTCCGTTTTCTCCACACCCTCACCAACACTTATTTCTTGTCGTTTTGATAACAGCCATTCTAACTGGTGTGAGGTGATGTTTCATTGTGGTTTTGATTTGCATTTCCCTGATGATTAGTGATGTTGAATATCTTTTCATATGCCTGTTGTCCACTTGTATGTCTTCTTTTGAAAAATGTCTATTCAGTTTTTTTAATTAGATTGTCTGTTTGGTTTTTTTTGGCTACTGAGTTGTATGAGTCCTTTATATATATTTTGGGTATTAACCCCTTATCAGAAAAACAGGCTGTCTATTCCCCATTGTATTACTGGGGGGAAGTGTGAGATCATCCATCCCATCTCACAGGGCTGAGAAATTAAACACTTTATCCAGTCATCCAACTAGTTGAAGCATGGCTAAGGTGAAGACATACATCTTTCTATTTTCAGCCAAATTCACATTTTATTACCACAGGATGGTGCTTCTTATGAGTAATGTTTAACTAGCTTATCATTTTCCATTAAGATTCCCATGTCTGTTTTCAGAAAAGGAAATGCTTAGGAGATTTTAGAAAATGGTATCGTTTTCCCCCTCAAATTAGTTGGTTGATTTTTTTCATCTTCAACAACATGGTGGTCTTGTCTAAGTTTCATTTGGGAGGGAAATAGGAAAACCACCATACTGTGAGCATACACTGAGTCATAGCTTTTCCACAAACGCTTTCAAATCTTGGCTGGATCTGACCCAGCAGGGGCCAAGAACCGGAAAGGGTGGGGCTCTTTGTTTTTGAGAATAGCTTCTTTGTTGTCTGCTTGTTAAATAATTCAGTCAGATTTAAATTTGGGGATAATTAGGTGAAAATCAAAAAAGGTAAAAAGTGGTAAAAGCTAATTAAAATCTCTGATTTGGGATGTAGTAAGAAAACTGAATCTATTGCTACTAAGGGCTTGCCAGTAAAATTGGCACCTTATGGGGGAGTGTCTGGTAGACCGAGCGTCCCTAAGCTGAAGGTGGCTTCTGACACAGAACTTATCCTGCTCATTAGTTGAAGTTAATATCTGTGACAGTATTGCTCTGATTGTCGCTTTATACCCAGGCAAGCGCACAAAACCTAACAAAGCTACAATACCATGCCTTTGGAACTATAACATAGAACACAGTGTTTCTATCCACATAAGTAAACCAAAGAGAAAAATAATAGAATTGAACCTGAAATTATTTAAATTTTCTATCAAATGTTGCTGCCCCCAAAGAAGTAAGTTTAATTAGAGAGGAAGGAGGGAGGGCCTTGAGAGTCTGAAAGGAGGCCGCAAGGATGATGAACTCTAACATTCACAGTGTTTCTTTATCACATTAAAACTCACTTCAGGGATTCCCTGGCAGTCCAGTGGTTAAGACTTCGCCTTCCAATGCAGGGGTACCGGTTTGATCCCTGGTCAGGGAGCTAAGATCCCACATGCCTTGCGGCCAAAAAACCAAAACATAAAACAGAAACAATATTGTAACAAATTCAATAAAGACTTTAAAAATGGTCCACATAAAAAAAAAATCTTAAAAAGAATAGTCTCTTTAAAAAAAAAGAAAAAACTCACTTCAAATTCTGCCTCTTCTTTACCTTGATATCTGACTCACTTAAAAAAAATGAACTCGGGGCTTCCCTGGTGATGCAGTGGTTGAGCACTTATACACTTAATTTATGAGACTGCAGGTGGTGTTCCCAATACAATGTCCTATCTGTGCCCCCATCACCAACATACAAGAATTCCAGTCGTCCCACAGCCTTGTCGACACTTGGTGTTGTCAGAATTCTCCGCTTTATCATTCCAGGAGCTGCCTCGTTAGTTAATCTTTCGAATAACTACAAGAATTAAACTGTAGTGTGATCTGCTAACACGGTCTAGTGGGAAAGGCAGAAACCAATGCAGCTGACCCTTGAACAATGTGGAGGTGGGAGCACTGACCCCCAAGCCATCGAAAACATGGGTACTGCTATCTCTGCCTCAAAAACAAAGGAAATGGTCCATGACTCGGCCGAGGGCAGGAAGCTGAAACAGTCTGGATGGAATCAGGACTCCACCCCTCGTTCTTTTGATCCCACATATTGTGATCTCTAATCAAACACAAACTTTCCCCAAACTTAGTCAATTTAAAAATCTGTAAAATGAAAATACAGGTACTACGCTTATTGAAAAAGAAAATTTGCATATAAGCAGACCCTTGTAGTTCAAACCCGTTCAAACCCGTTTAAGGGTCAGCTGCAATTATACACTCCAAGCTGCCCATTTCTGTAAAGCAGAGGTTGGGACTTGATTCTGCCGGGGGTCGGGAGGGAACCATCCTAGGTCCCTGAGATTCGGCGTGGCTGCATCCGATCTGCTTTGTGCGTCTCTGGCTGCTCTGCAGAGACTGGCCATCAGGAGGATGAAACTTAAAAAGGGAAAACACAGACACATGACACAGACCAGACTCTGATCCTGAAAGCTGACTGTAGGGCGGGAGAGAGTGTAGGCGGAGAAACGGGCAGGTCTGAAAACACCTTAACCAGGAAGGCACCATGTCAGCTAAGGGAGAAGGCAGCTTTGAGCAGCCAGGCCTCAGGGTGCAGAGCTCGGCACAGAGACAGAGCTGCCCGCTCGCTGCCTGGGGGCAGCAGCCGGGGACCAACCAGATCCTCAGCCAGATGTTTCAGCAGAGTGATGGCAAGAGAAACAACTTCTACTCACAACACTTCTGACACCAAGCGTGCGGGTTTTTCCGCATGCCAACCAATCCTCCGACGCCAGCTGGGTGTGCTACCATCCACACGGAGTTAGCATCACGTCCTGCAGTTGAGGGCTTGGTGCCACGATGCCCAGCTCCACACACCAGCCCAGGTCTCTCACACTTCTGACTTGGGTCCCCACAAGCCCTTTCTTGGGTTCAGTAATTTGCTCACAGAACTCAGGCAAACACTGCTTACGTTTACTGGTTTATTACCTACTGAGGGATAAGATTAAAGGTTACGGACGAACAGCCAGGTGAAGGGGCACAGAGGGCGAGGTCTGGGAGGGTCCTGGGGGCAGGAGCTTCTGTCCCGGGGAGTTGGGGATGTGTCCATCCACCTGGAAGCTCTCCAAACCCCATAGTTTGTGAATTTGTTTGGAGGCTTCATCACGTAGGCACGATCCATTGTTAACTCAATCTCCAGCCCTCTCCCCTCCCAGAGGATGGGGGTGGGGCTGGAAGTTCCAAGCCTCTCATCCTGGCTCAGTATTTCTGAGCCATCCGGGAGCTGCCTCACTAGAACCAACATGCTCCCATCACCCAGGAAGCCCCAGGGTATTGCGGAGCTCTGGGCACAGGCACTGGGGGCAGACACACATCTGTCCGCTAGGTCACAGCTGTGTCACAACAGCCAGGTGGGACGGGGCGCAGCGGGCAGGGGAGCTGGGAATTGAAGCGGTGAGCATCTCAGGTCGGGTTCTGCAGACACACACCCTCGTTCAGAGTTCACGTGAAGGGTCCCAGAAACAGAGGTGGGGCCCGCCTGCAGGCACCGTGATGAAGGTCTGGAAGTCGGGGTGGGGATCTGTGGGGTGGATGGAAGCAGAGACAGAGCAGAGGTCTGAACCTGGACTACAAAGTAACCGCGGTGACCTTGGGCAGGCGCAGGGCGACTCGTCCCCGAGAAAGGCGTTCATGTCCTTCTGGTGTGGACGGGAGTGGGCAGAGGGAGGTCACCCTCTGCCTCAGCAGTTCTAGATACAATGGGAGTCAGCGTCCTGCTGAGAGGGAGAAGCGGTGGTCAGGGGGTCAGCCCCGTGGGATGGTCAAGGCTGGGATCATCCCTGTGGGGATGGGAATGAACCCGAGCTTAGGAAACATCCTCGAGGATCGTCCTGGGTGACGCAGCTCCAGAAACGGGGGAGAACTAGAAGCAGGGACTGCGGGTGGGGTCGGTCTGAGCCCCTCTGTCCACTGCAGCCTCCTTCCTCTCCTCCACTGCTCGGACCACTCGGCACCAGAATTCCCAGAGCCCGGACACGGTCCTCCCCCACCCCCTGCTCTTCCTAGCAGTCCTGGATAATAAGGTCAAGGTGGCTGACTGCCCAACCCTGAGGTGTGCTGGCCTCTTACAGGACAGCAGGGGCTGCAGATGCCCTACTTCTCACCGGCGGAGAAGCTCAGGCCACCAGGTCAGAAAAACAGATGTACCTACACACAGGAGTGGGGTGCGGGGCGTTCCTTTGGGCTCCTCGAATCATGGCACCTTCCTGACTGCGTGTCTCCTCGGCACTGACGACCCCTGTGCTCACCCTGCTGAGAATCAGAGCTTATTCTGGGCAGGACTAGGGCTCTCCGAGCAGGAAAGAAGCTTCTAGAACAACCGTCCTCCTTCTCTGTCCCTTCTTGGACATTCTTTTCCAGCTCCAGCTCCCCAAACTTTGAACCGTCCTGCCAGAGGAGAGGAGGGGAGGGCAGGATGGAAGGAGGGAAGAGACACAGCGCTCCAGCCCACACAAGTCCAGGTGTCACCTGCTGGCCTCAGGGGAGCCTGCATGTGAACCTGAAGCCCTGGGATGGAGGCCTTGCACCCGGCTCTCGACCCACGTCTGCGGCTGGTGGGCGCTGCCTGCCCTTCTCGGGGCCCTTCGCCTCCCCCGCTGGACACGGAGCAAAGCGAGAAAACAGCTCGGGCCTCATGGCAAGGGCTCTGGGAACAGAACAGCCCTGTCTCCGCCTGGAACAATGCTTCCTTCTCGCCCTCCAGATTCCCGTGACGCCAGAAACAGCAGCCGTGGGACCCGCCTCACTGATCTTGCCGGGTTCCTCCGCCTCGTCGCCGCTTCTTGGCTTTCCTTTCCCTCCCTCGCCCCCTCGTGTCTCGTTGGGCTGCCGGCCCTCGGAGGGGACGCGGGTAGGGGCGGGGCGGGGCGGGGCGGAGATGCTGCAGGCAGGGCGCGGAAGGCGAGCGAGAGCGAGGGAGGGAGCGGCCCGGATCAGCGCACAGGGGCTGGGAGCCCCTCCCACTCGCCAGCCGCCTCCGTCCCAGCCCGCTGGTTTGGGGCTGAGCGAAGGCACCCACACACCCACCACGGCGGTCGTTTCCATAGAGACGGACACGCAGCTCTGGGCAGGGGGTGTGCTCCAGGTCTGTTCTCTTTTCACGCAACGCAGTGTGTTTGAGGTTCATCTCAGCTACTGAGTGCAGTTTATTCCTTTCTGTTACTGTCCTTTCTGATACTGTTACACGCAGCGCTCTCCTGTGGGACCAGACCACACTTCGTGGCTACAGCCACCCTTTGATGCAATTTGACTTTTCCCAGTTTTGAACTATGTGCACTGTTTTGAACAGTTAGAACTGTTAACGAATAAAAAATTCTTTTAATGGTCTTTTTACGGGCTTATGTTTTCCTGTACCTTGAAGGAATACCTAAGAGGGCGGTTGCTGTGCTTGTCCTACGAGAAGCTGCAAAACAAATGTTCCAAATGATTGTACCATTTTACACTCCCATCAACAGTGTGTAGTTGCGATGGTTAATATTATGGGGCAACTGACGGCCATGGGTTACCCTGATTGAACATTTTTTCCAGGTGCTTCCAGAGATTAGCGTTTGAGCCCGTGGACTCAGTAAATGGCCCCCACCCCATGTGCGTGGGGATCATCCAATCAACTGAAGGCTTGAAAAAAACAAAAGACGGAGGAAGGAGGAATTCCCCATTTTTCTGCCTCATTGATGAGCTGGGTCATCTCAGGTCATCTCCTGTCCTCTGACTGGGATTCACACCATCGGCTCCCTTGGTTCACCAGCTTTCCTGAGTCAGATGGCACGTCCTGGGGCTTGTCAGCCTCCATACTTGTGTGAGCCACTCCCTCATATTCAGTCTCTTTCTCTCTCCCCCTCTCCCTCTCCCTCTCTCCATATATGTATATAATATCCCACTGGTCAAAGAGGAAATTACAATGGAAATTCTGATTCTCTTCCACATCAGGGCTTACAGGAAATGGTGATATATCTGAAGAACACTAGAATAAACTAGACAGGACTGGAGGCTTCAATCGGAATTCTTTCTGCCCCAGCACCATGCCCCACCCACTTCAGCATTGCCCTTCCTGGTGGCCCTGAGCTTAGGGGGTCAACACAGCCATTGTGGAAATGGGGAAGCTGCACTCTGTGCTTCTAGTTATGATGCTGCTGCTGTATTGTCCCCATGGTCCAAAATAGCATGATTTCTGAGTGAAAAATGATGACAATAGCAGCCTCCTGAACTTCCTTAAGTTTCTTAAAATGAACTTGTGAGCCATCTATTAGAAATAGTGATTCAATATGTTTTCTTGCTCCTGAAAAAAAAAAAGTTAGACCCAAATTATATTATGGCTTAGTGAGCATCTACTCTTCCCAGACATCATACTGCGTTTTTTATATAGTTCTCCCTTTTAAACACCTTATCTATGATGTAGATATTATTAGTCACATTTTCTAGATGGTGAGATGGAAGCTCAGAGACCTGTGTAAGTCACACAGGATTTTGTTAGTGTTAGAAACCAAAATAGGATCCCCAAATCGACTCCCAATCCCTTGTTTCATCCATATACAGTATAATTTCCCTCTTTTCTCTGCTCCACTAGATCAGAAACACAACACGTAACAGGATTTTCCTGTTGTGTGGTGAACAGAACTAATTCACTTGGTCTTTCTACCTCTGTCCACCATGGCTACTAAGAAAATTGGGTAGGAGAACTTTGAATAAGGTACTCAAAGAGCCCTAGGAGAAGAGACCCCAAATAATGTTTCTGATACTAAAGACACCGAGAGGAAGTATCTTTTTCAATTGATTCAGGCTCTAGTATCTTCCCAGGGGGCTCTAAGACAGGTCTGAAATAGTATTTAAAAACAGCTCAGTCTTTTTCCATAAAATTAGAGAATGCTAATAATAAACATTGCTAAAATATTCCCTCACCTACTCTTATTTTTTTCCCAACCATTGTAGTCTTTATATGGTAGCTATGATTTATGAGTCACAATTTCCAGGGAAAGAAATTTTACAGAGCATGGGGGCTTTAAAGGCACTCAGTGTTCAAATTAGCTTCCTGACATTTAGTTACATGGGCTTCCTTCTATAAACCTAGTGAATGGTACCTTAGATCTGTAAGGTGTCTGGCCGTTCTGACGTTCTGACTTTAAATTACTTCTAGAGAGAGATTCGGTTGAGAGATTTGGGCAGGAGATGGGAGAGGCTTAGGGCATGGCTCATCTGTTTACCTTGTTGACCAGGTAACAGGCAACATTCTTCAGCTGTCATTTTGGTTTGTATTCTTGTTAAAGATGCTTTGTCTCGAGTTTTGTCCTATAGCAGAAATTAGAGCAATAATATGCTTCCTTTTTAAAATTATAAAACAAAGAAATGCTCCTGGCAAACAATTCCAACAGCACAGAAGGAAATTCTTGTTTATCTTAGGCGCTTCTGTGAGGAACCAAGCATATGCGTGGATTTTTTTTTTTTTTTTTTTTTTTTGCCGTACGCGGGCCTCTCACTGCTGCGGCCCCTCCCGCCGCGGAGCACAGGCCCCGGACGCACAGGCCCAGTGGCCATGGCCCACAGGCCCAGCCGCTCCGCGGCATGCGGGACCCTCCCGGACGGGGGCACGAACCCGCGTCCCCTGCATCGGCAGGCGGACTCCCAACCACTGCGCCACCAGGGAAGCCCTGCGTGGATTTTTAACCTCAAATGGGCTCGTAGTATAAGGATGCTTTTTAGGCCCAATAAGCGCTGTCCATTCCAAGGGTGAAAACGCAGGGTCAAGCTCTCCCTCTTACAGCATTGCTTTTTGGCTCTTACAAGATACGGAATTCTAGAACCCATGTTCACCGTCAAGGTAAAGGTGAAAATGAGTGCTTTCCAGTAAAAGGCAAGCTTTAAAAATTGCCTCGGCAATGTGTGAAATCATTGCATTTCCAAACTCCAAACACTTGGCGGGCCTCGGGGCAGCTGACCTTCTGAGGAGCCAGGAACGCCCCTGCTGGCAGGGCCAGCGAGCGAAGGGAGGGTGGGTGCTCTGGGGACAGCGAGGGGGGTGGGGAGATCTAGGGGTGTGATCTGCCCGGCGGACTCTGCCCACGCGCGCGCAGCCCGAGGGCTCCCCGGGGAAGAGATGGGGGTCTGGGGGTCCGGGGGTGCCCTACCGGGCGGCCCCCTGCCCACGAGTGAGCAGCCCGAGGGCTCCGTGGGGAAAAGACACGGGTCTAGGGGTCCTGCCTGGCGCCCCCAGCCGACGTGGGCGCAGCCAGGCTGGGCTTTGAGCCGAAGGAGGGGGTGCGGGTGGCCACGTGGCTCCGCAGGAATGCGCGGGCGCGGGGGCGGGGCGCCGCAGAGGAACGGGCAGGCGCGGCAGCCAGTGGGCGCCCGGCACCATCCAATCCAGCCAATCACGGCGTGTGGGTGGGCCTGCCTCCCTGTGGGCGGGGCGGGGCCAGGGCGCATCCCGGGGCCGCAGACAAGAGGAGGGGAGAGGGGTCCTCGGAGGGACGGCGGGCCGGGGTCCTGTCCTGGCTGCAGGGTGAGTGCGGGCCGGGGATGGGCGGGGGTCCTGTGAGTTGAGCGCGGGCGGGGGGCGGATGGCGGATGGCGGGTGGGGGTCCTGCGGGGTGAGAGTGGGTGGGAGGCGGGCGGGGGTCCTTGAACGGCGCCTCCAGCGAGCCCACCTATCGCGGGGATTCGGAGTTTCCTTTTTTCCTTTGAAAGTTGCACTTCTGCCTAACTCCCCCGAATTGGCCAGATACCACCGCTCCTTGAAGTCCGGGCTGCCCGCCGGCCCCAGGTTTTGGGTGACTGTGCGAGGGCCACTCGGGGTGCACCTTGCCCCCGGGCACGGACCGTGCAGGTGGCGGAGCTGAGGCCCGGGAAAGCCCCCATTTACCGCGAATCCCGGCGGTAACGGGAGCCGGGTCGAGACCCCGCAGGCTGTCAGGAGGGTGCAGGAGGGACCCCAGGCCGGGGCCCCAGTGACGTTGCAGGAGGAGTGGCGAGTTGGGGTGTTTAGGTGGGGAGCAGTCATGTATATTTTCCGATAGAGGAAAAAGTCCTTGGCCCACTTTAGGGTGAAAATAATTACTATTGTACTTAAAAAACCCGTACGTGTTTCCTCCCCCTCCCCCCATCTTCCATTCCTGGGGAGACTGAAGCGGGTGTGCTGCCAGTGGTCGGCAGGTACCTTGCTCATCCCCACCTGGCCACACCTTCCCTCTGGGAGACCCTCGGTTTGAACGTAAAAATCTGAGTAAATGTTTCAGCTTTTAAAAGGACGTGAACATTCTGAGAAAGCAGCAGACGTACTTGGTGCAATGTAATATTCTTTTCAATTACTAGAGGTAAAAATTGTCATTAACTCAAAATGCAATGGACTTTTAGCTCTTCTTTGGTTGAGCCACAAAGAAAAAAATAAAGTAGTCATCAGTGTTCTGGATTTTGTGCAAGAGTTACTTAATACCCCTTCAGGTAGAACATTGGGAGGGATAACGTTTTCACTGTTCATTTATTGCTTAAAAAATATATTTTGGACATCTGTTTTCTAGGAAATAACTTTTATTATAATGGAAAGATGAGATATACTCTGTGTAATTTAAAAATATAATTTACCCCTTAAGCTCGCACAGTGTTTACTTGATTGGCCCTGGGATATGATTTAGTGGCCGCATGTGCAGTTAGGTGACTCAGTGACTCTTTATGGTTTCCTAATTTCATGTCCATAAGAAAAGTCACTCATAGAAAGTGGTATTTCCTAATAGATTAGTCTCTCCATACAGGCCAGATTCTATCAAAGCAGTTGTAGACATCTAGGGACGAGGTAAAATCCAAAGTTATTCAATATAGCTTTTCATCTTTTAAAAATCGAACTTGACTTTCTCGTTTTACCAAATTTGTCATCTTGATATTTTGACGTGCCGCGTTTTCTCTGCAGTTTTTCTGCTGGGGTTAGAAGAACTTCTTGACTCTTTGGGAATTCTTGGAGATCGAGGGGTTCTGGTGGCATTTGGACCCTGGGCTGAGTTCTGGAACTGCTCACCCCACCCTGGGGAGTCAGGTCCCCACAGAATTTGTTTACTCACTTTGGAAATTGCTGGACCGCAAGTGTGTGGAAATGCGTTTTAAAATAAGGACGTTCTGCATAAGTTAGAGCAAAATAAAAATGCTGTGAGTTTGGCTGTATTACTCTGGAATATCAATAATACAGACCCCTGTTGAAAACTACAGTGTTCTTATTGCACAAGGCATGATAGAAAAGCTGCAACGAAAAATTCACATCTTGGGATATTCAGAGCATATTCATGTATACTTCATACATTATTCATAGTTTGCACAGGTAGAAACATACGTGGAGTGAAACAAGATAGAAGGGGAACATAGATGTTAAACATTTATGGGGTAGGATTACTGCTTTCTCGGTTAAGCCTTCTGGAAGTGTAATTTGAGAAAACGAGGTGGGAAGTTCTGGGAGCTTTGCGGTACAGAGGGGTGTGCAGGTCTGCGGGTGGGGGGCAGGGCCAGCTCTGGGGTGATGGCTGTGAGCAGTGAGGCACAGGAGAGCTGGCAAAGGACCCTCTTATCTGCCACCAGCCCCTACCCACCATACCCCCCCCTCGTTGTCTCTCCTTCCCAACTCAGGCTTTTCAAAGATCCAGACATCAAAGTTTGTTTTTGCTGCTTCTTTGTTTTTGTGTGCACAGTTTCAAAACTTTGATTATAAAAATGAGCAGTCATGGCACTGGTGTTATTCTTTCATTTCCTGTTCTTCTTTATATCATGAAAGTAATGCGTACCTGCTAGTAGAAGGTGCTTTCTCTGGGTTGTCGTTTTATGGTTTCATTAAAGAGTGTTCAAAAGATTTTTTTTAAGTTTTTATTTATTTTTTTTAGGTTTAAAGTGTTTCTCTTCCATGAGCTACGTTCTGATACTAGAAATTACTTTTTGAAGTAAAATGCAGCGCCAAAAGCTTCTCCAGCCTTGCAGTGCCCTTGGGAAGGGGAGCTGTGAAGAAAGGTCATGGGTGGGTGAGGGTGCTGCTTTGCGCTCCCACACAGATGGCTGAGCTAGCCTTCCACCGGGTGAGGGGGGTGGCTGGTGACCTGGTGGCCTGTCTGAGACTCCAAGGGCTTGGCTCAGTGAGTCCCCTGTGACCCTGACCTGGGCATTTAGGAAGAAAACAAAAGGAATAGGTGAGGATGCCCGAATACTCTGTACACTGATAGCTACACGTAGCAGAGGACCTTTCACACGCGAGGTGTGTCAGGGTCCTGAGGGCAGGGCTTTGCTTCCTGGGCTGAGGTTTCGCTCTTTTTCTTGGGCTGGAGGCCAGCAGGCTGTGGGGAACCCGAGCCTCATGTGTGGACATCATTTTTTTTTTTTTTTTAAGAAAGCACTGTGGACATTCAGACTCCAAAGTCAAACAGATACGAACTTTGAACTTGAGTCATTTCTCAGTGGTGTGGAGAATGGGAGCTGACAGTACTGGAAAAGCTGAGGAGTTTTATTTTGATAAAAGTGTTCTGTGCACACCTAGTGTTTTATTCTGTTATTCGCCTTATTTCCCTGAAGGGAAGATGGGGGGGGTGACTTTAGCTGGTTTCTGACTTGACGGGACAGAGAACATCGAGCAGAAGGGGTAGCGTCTGTGCTGAGGCCGTGCTCAGCGCCCATCTCCACTGGGGTTGGAAGGCCTTAGACCCCCGGAAGGACGCAGGGGAGTCGCTTGGCTGCTTTGCCCTCGGGCCAGGCTCTGCCCTGCTTCAGCAATGGCTTGCAAGGGCTGCTCGAAAGTGTTGGCATCTGCCTGGTGGTGGGGATGGGAGGCGGTGTGGGCCACTGTAGATACTGCCCAGGAGTTCCAAATTTAACCGTGATCCCATCTTGGGAGCCAGAGCCTGCTTCTGGGTGAGGAGTGCTGAGCTCTGAGGGCAGGAATCCGGCATGTTTCTTGCCTCCCTGTGTGTGTAGGTCTGAGCCTGGCCGGGTGGCGGCGCCTGCTCTGGGCTGGGGCTCGTCGTGGGGCTGGCCGCCTGCTCCCTTCCGAGGACGTGGACTTGGCCCCTGGCCCCGGCCGGCCGGCCCTCTTGCTGCAAAAGTGATAAGACGTTGACTGATGCTTTGTTCTCAAGCACTTGACTCCGCAGGTCGCTGGGAAGCGGCCACGTGGGCAGCACCGATTCACGTCCATCAGAGAAGCTTGGGCTGGACGTCACCTGCGTGGCCAGGGACTCAGCCAGCGGGGCCCTTCTCCCAGAGCAGTGCCGGGCATGGGCCTCCGTCTCAGAGTTCTTGTCCCGGCTGGCGTGCCCTAGATCGCTTTTCAGTTGGAACCAAAATCAGACTCAGGCTGTTGGGGTCCAGGGTCTGTGGAGGACAGAGTCCCGTCTCAGGCCCAGAGCCGGGGTCTAGAGGGAGCTCACTGGGCCTGCTGCCGGCCTCTGTTCTGCAAGAGCGTTTAGACACGTGCTGCTCCTGGTGATTTAATAGGAAGGAATGAAAGGTGCAGCATTTGCCAGACGACAGAAGTATTTGGGAAACGAATCCCAGGTAGTTGCAGGGGGGAGAGATTGTTTGCAGGGTGTGCGGCCGCTGCAGCCAGTCTGGGCCGACAGGAGGGCATCGGGACCCTGCCTCATCTCCTGCTTGCCCCGGAAGAGCCGCCTCCTTCTCCACCTTCGTGGGAGGAGGGTGAGGACCCCGGGGAAGGTGAGGAGGGTTCACACCAGGGTGCTGTGCCCACGGCTCATTCCCTGCCGGCGCCTGGGTGTGCTCCGTGGCCCCGTTTCCTGGGCGCGCCTGCCGTCTGTCCGGAGCTTCCAGCAGGGAATCTAATGTTAGGCCATCGCCTTAGGCCTCCGTCTCTCCCCTGATGAAATACATTCAATGTCATTTTGTTTTCATGCGTTTTAAAAATCAAGTTCTTGTACTTAAACTTAAAAAAAAAAAGAACGACCTTTTTACAGATGGGAAGAGGTGCAGGTGGTCACGTGCTGCAGCAAATCTGGAAGGGATTTATTAATTTGATGGATATTTAGTGAGCACCTACTGGGTGCTGACTACCAAGTGCCCTCAGTCCCAAGACTAGGCAGTGAGCAGAAGGCCCAGGTCCTTTTCTCATGGGGCTTGTGTCTTGTGCCCGGGAGACACTGTAGACAGGAAAGTAGATAGTACTTTAGATGATGATAGAAATAAAGCAGGAGACAGGCCTGGGGGTGCTGGGGGGAGGGGCCTGCTACTCACGAAGATGGCAGGTAAGGCCTCACCGGGAAGGTGATGTTCGAGTGAGGACCTGATGGAGAGTGACAGCTGCGCTCATGTCCACCCAAGAGCATTGCAGGCGGAAGGAGCAGCCCGTGCAAGGGCCCTGCGGCAGGAGTGTGTTGGGAGCAGCAGGAAGGCTGGTGGCCGCAGTGCTGAGTGATGGAGGCTGAGGCAGGGCTCCACCTTGGGGAGGAAACAGTGACAGACAGGGGTGCGAACGCTGACTGTGCTTTCATGGGGCCTGCTGGGTGCAGCCTTGAGAAGGTTACAGAGGAGCAGGAATGGGGGAAGGGAGGCCAGTTACGAGGCTTTTACAGAAACTCAGGCAAGAGACGGATGGTGGCCATGGAGGGAGGGAGAGACGGCTCACCTCATTGGGGATGTGCTCTGAAGGTGGAGCTGACAGCATTTGCTGGTGGATTAGATGGTGGGGGGGGAGAGAGAGAGAGAGAGAGAGAGAGAGAGAGAGAGAGAGAGAGAGGGAGGGAGGGAGGGAGGGAGGGAGGGAGGGGGAGGAGAGAGGGGGCGTGAACAGATATCTTTGTGATATCCTGTTTTTGTTTCCTTTGAATAAATACCCAGAGATGGGATTGCTGGGTCATATGGTAGCTCTATTTTTTATATTTTTGAGGAACCTCCATACTGTTCTCCATAGCGGCTGCACCAATTTACATTCCCACCAACAGTGCACAAGGGTTCCCTTTTCTCCACACCCTCACCAACACTTGTTATTTCTTGTCTGTCTGTTGATGGCCATTCTAACAGGTGTGAGCTGATATCTTATTGTGGTTTTGATTTGCATTTCCCTGATGATTAGTGATGTTGAGCATCTTTTCATTTGAATTTCTTCTTTGGAAAAATGTCTATTCAGTTCTTCTGCCCGTGTTTTTAGAAATCAGATCGGTGGTTTTTTGGCTATTGTGTTGTATGAGTGCTTTATGTATTTTGGACATTAACCCCGTATTAGATAGATAATTTGCAGATACTTCCTCCCATTCTGTAGGTCGTCTTTTCACTTTGTTGATGGTTTCCTTTGCTGTGCAGAAAGTTTTTAGTTTGATGTGGTCTCGCTTGTTTATTTTTGCTTTTGTTACCTTTGCTTTTGGTGTCAAATCCAAAACCTCATCACTAAGACTGATGTCAAGGACTTTATCACCTGTGTTTTCTTTTAGGAGATGTATGGTTTCAGGCCATACATTCAAGTCTTTAATCCAGTTTGAGTTAATTTTTGTGTATGGTGTAAGTTAGTGACCTAGTTTCATTCTTTTGCATATAGCTGTCCAGTTTTCCCTGCACTAATCATCGAAGAGATTGTCCTTTCCTCTTTGACTGTTCTTGCCTCCTTTCTTGCAGATTAATTGAACATATACACATGGGTTTATTTCTGGGCTCTCAGTTCTTTTCCATTGATCTATGTGTCTGTTTTTTTGCCAATACCATTCTGTTTTGATTACAGTAGCTTTGCAGTGCAGTTTCAAGTCAAGAAATGTGATGCCTCCAGCTTTGTCCTTCTTTCTCTTGGCTATTTCTGTGTTTCCATACAAATTTAAGGATTGTTTGTTCTATTTTTGTGAAAAAAAACCATGGGAATTTTGATAGAGATTACATTGAATCTGTATATTGCTTTGAGTAGTGTATAGACATTTTAATGATAGTAATTCATCCAGTCCGTGAGCACAGAATATCTTTCTATTTATGTGTGTTTTCTTCAGTTTCTTTTACCAGTATCATAGTTTTCAGTGTATAGGTCTTTTGCCTCCTTGGTTAAATTTTTTCCTAGATTTTTTCTTTTTGATGCAATTGTAAATGTGATTGTTTTCTTAATTTCTCTTTCTGACAGTTCATTATTAGCATATAGAAAGGAGACAGGTTTTTCTATATTGATTTTGTATCTTGCAACTTTACTGAACTTGCTTATTCTAACAATTTTTTTGGTGGAATCTTTAGGGTTTTCTATATATAATGTCGTCAGCAAATAGTGACAGTTTTACTTTTTCCTTTTGATTTGGATGCCTTTTATTTCTTTTTCTTGCCTAATTGCTGTGTCTAGGACTTCCAATACTATTTTGAATAAAAGAGGTGAGAGTGGGCATCCTAGGCTTGTTCCTGATCTTAGAGAAAAAGTTTTCTGCTTTCCATTCTTGAGTATGATGTTAGATGTGGGTTTGTCCTAAATGGCCTTTATTATGTTGAGGCACATTCCCTCTGTACGCACTTTGTTGAGAATTTTTGTTTTGAATGGGTGTTGAATTTTGTCAAATGCTTTTTCTGCATCTATTGAGATGATAATATGATTTTTATTCTTCTTTTTTAATTTATTTTTTATTTTATATAATTTTAGAATTTATTTTATTTTTGGCTGCGTTGGGTCTTCGTTGCTGTACTTGGGCTTTCTCTAGTTGCGGTGAGTGGGGGCTACTCTTTGTTGTGGTGCACAGGCTTCTCATTGCAGTGGCCTCTCCTGTTGCAGAGCATGGGCTCTAGGCACGTGGGCTTCAGTAGTTGTGGTTCGCAGGCTCTAGAGCATGGGCTCAGTAGTTGTGCATGGGCTTCATTGCCCCACGGCATGTGGGATCCTCCTGGACCAGGGCTCAAACCCGTGTTGCCTGTATTGGCAGGCAGGTTCTTAACCATTGTGCCACCAGGGAAGCCCCTGTCCTTCATTATTTTTTAAAATATGGTGTATCACATTGGTGGATTTGCAGATGTTGAACCATCCTTGCATTCCTGGAATAAATCCTTTTCACTTAATGTTGAATTTGGTTTGCCAGTATTTTGTTGAGGATTCTTGAATCTGTGTTTATCAGGGATATTGGCTTATAACTTTCTTTTCTTGTGACATCTTCATGTTCTGCAACTTTAGTGAATTTTATGAGATATGTACAGAACATTCCATCCAAAAGCAGCAGAATGGACATTTTTGTTAAGCACACATGGAACATTCTCCAGGATAGATCACATTAGCTGACAAAACAAGTCTTGATACATTTAAGAAGACTGAAATCATATCAAGCATCTTTTCTGACCACGATGGTGTGAAACTGCTAATCAACCACCAGAAGAAAGTGGGAAGATTCACAGAAGGTGCCCATCCCTGTGGCTTGGCTGCCATAGTTGCACTTTCTGTGCCGTCTCCTTTGCCTCCCCCTCCTCATTCCCATCATCATTGTGGTCATGAGCCCAGCCTCTTGCCCTACAGCCTCCTGGGGGATGGCCTCCATCCACCTGGCCCTCCTCCCCGATGCCCTGTCCACCTGATGCCAGTGTGACCTTTTTTTTTTTTTTTTTGCGGTACGCGGGCCCCTCACTGCCGTGGCCTCTCCCATTGCGGAGCACAGACTCCGGACGCGCAGGCTCAGCGGCCATGGCTCACGGGCCCAGCCGCTCCGCAGCATGTGGGATCTTCCCGGACCGGGGCACGAACCCGTGTCCCCTGCATC
The DNA here is from genome assembly GCF_039906515.1 of Pseudorca crassidens. NCBI lineage: Eukaryota > Metazoa > Chordata > Mammalia > Artiodactyla > Delphinidae > Pseudorca > Pseudorca crassidens. The sequence continues at coordinate 27,465,051 of NC_090316.1, forward strand.
GGCAGGCGGACTCTCAATCACTGCGCCACCAGGGAAGCCCCAGTGTGACCTTTTAAAAAGGCAACTCTGGCCACATCAGTCCCTGATCAAACACCTTCCGTGGCGCCTTCCGAGCTGAGGCTCTGACCTGGACAGGCCCCACCTCAGGCCACAGCCTCCTCTGCCTGCCCTTGCCTCGTGCTGCTCTCCCCCCAGTCTTCCTCAGGAAAGCTCTCTCTGCTCCCCACACTGAGTCTGCACTCCGGTTCTGTCCTCCTTCCTCCCGTCCTAGGGGAGTCTCAGCCCCCTGCAGCAGGGCAGATGTGATTGCAGATGCTGCCTGGACACAGCCCTCCTTCCCACCCCACAGTGGTCCACAGTGTGGCCCAAGCCAGTGCTGGGTGTGTGGACAGTGCCAGCATCCCAGGGGACGGCGACTGTAGGGTGGGACCAGGTGGAGCCAGGCCGCCCCACACCTGGGCTGAGCTGCTGCCCCTGGACGCGTGATGAAAGGCTCCAGGGAGCTTTGCAGGGACAGTGGCTTCGTCTGCATCCGACTGCTGTAATTACACATTCGCACAGCACACTTCCTTCTCTGTGGAAGAATTCCATTGTGTTTCCTGTAAGTAACGGGAACTCCTGCTGGAATATGAGCCCCTCGGCCAGGGCCCTCACAGTCCGTCACCCTTGACCTTGACCCACGTGTCCCTGCAAGGAAGGCAGGGGGATGGACGTCAGCTCCAGGGTTTTCCCAGGTTCCTTCCATTCCTGAGGCTGGATGTCCTTGTCTGTAAGGATTGTTTCTGAAAGTTGGGATTCACATCATGCAAGAAATTGCTGCGCGTGTGGGTCACAGGAGGAGGGGTGGGGCGTTTGCTGCCGTCTTGCCTCCTCGCCGCCCTCCTCCCCTGATCCCTTGGGGTGATTTGGTGCCTGTTTGCTCTGCGTCCTTGGTCAAGTCCTGAACTGCCAGTGGCTGGGGTGCTCTGTGCCTGTCCTTGGAGGGGCATGTGTGGCGGGGGAGGTGACAGGGAGGCCTGGGCAGACAGAGGACAGGCTGCAGCCCAAGAATTAATCAGAGGAAGAGATGCCCACCAGCCGACTGAGAGGGCACAGAATGTCACACACGGAGACGCAGAGGCCAGTCCGGTGGTGACCCCCTTGCAAGAGTAACTTTGTCCGGTTTTGTTTTATGAATATAATACCCCCTTTGATGGAAACATTTCTCAAGGACACTGCCAATTAAAGACAGAACTAACTGCGTCCTTGGTAAGTTTTGCGATGAAGCGACGGTGCTTTTTGTCTAGGTGGTTTTGAGGTTTTGAGAGAAGGCTCTCAGGCCGGATTGTGTGGCCACGGACAACCGTGTGGGGGGCCTTGGATGCAGGCAGGCTTCAGGAGTCCGTGGGGCGTGAAGCGTTTGTGCTGTGAGTCTCTGGGTGCCTTGGTCCTCGGGGGGCAGCGGGGCAGGTGTCTTCCTGATGCTTGAGTCTGGCTCGGGGCGCGTGCATCCCGGCTGATGTGGGCCTGCGGCTGGGGGCAGGGCCTGCTGGATTCTGGAGGGACCTGGCACAGAACAGCAGCAGTGCAGGCCAGGCCAGTCCAGGTCAGTCCAGTCCAGGCCAGGCCAGTCCGGTCCAGGCCAGGTCAGTCCAGTCCAGGCCAGTCTGGTCCAGGCCAGGTCAGTCCGGTCCAGGCCAGTCTGGTCCAGGCCAGGTCAGTCCGGTCCAGGCCAGTCCAGTCCAGGCCTGGCCAGTCTGGTCCAGGCCAGTCCGGTCCAGGCCAGTCCAGTCCGGTCTGGGCCAGGCCTGGCCTGTGGTCCAGGTGTTTAAGGGATGGAAGAGTGAGGGACAGAGAAGGTAAGGGAGAGTGGGGACAGGAGCATCGCCCCGCCCCGCCCCCCCCTTGTCCACCCCTGCCCCCCACAAGTGTTCTTCTGAAAGCAGACCCCGTGTCAGGCACAGTTCTGGGTTTTGTTCCTTATTAGGAGGCCCTAATAAATAATTAAATGCATGTTTTCACCCCATAAAAGTGCAGATTATGGCCTGGGCATCAGCCAAGCTTCCACGTGTTCATTCTTTTGGGCCTGTGTGTCGCGGCCTCTGGTGTTTGCAGGGACAGTGTCTGGGGAGGCTCCAGGGCTGTATCCCCCTCCCGAGCCACGTGGACTCCCCAGGGGGTGGGCACACAGAGAGAGACAGAGAGAGAGACACACACAGAGATACAGAGAGAGAGACAGAGAGGGAGACACACACAGAGATACAGAGACACAGAGAGACAGAGACACGGAGAGACACACACAGAGATACAGAGAGAGAGACACAGAGACACACAGAGAGACAGAGAGACAGAGAGAGAGACACACACACAGAGACACACACACAGAGATACAGAGAGACACACACAGAGATACAGAGAGAGAGACACACACACAGAGACACACAGAGATACAGAGAGAGAGAGACACAGAGAGACACACACACAGAGATACAGAGACAGAGACACAGAGAGAGACAGAGAGAGAGACACGGAGAGACAGAGACACAGAGAGACACACACACAGAGATACAGAGACACAGAGACAGAGACACAGAGAGACACACACAGAGATACAGAGAGAGAGACACACAGACACACAGAGAGACAGAAACAGACATAGAGAGATACAGAGAGAGAGACAGAGAGAGACAGAGACACAGAGATACAGAGCGACACACACAGAGAGACACACACACAGAGATACAGAGAGACACACAGAGATACACACAGAGAGACACAGATACAGAGAGAGGCACAGAGAGACACACACAGAGATACAGAGACACACAGAGAGACACACATACAGAGATACAGAGACACACAGAGAGACACACATACAGAGATACAGAGAGACACACAGAGATACAGAGAGACACACAGAGATACACACAGAGAGACACAGATACAGAGAGAGGCACAGAGAGACACACACAGAGATACAGAGACACACAGAGAGACACACATACAGAGATACAGAGACACACAGAGAGACACACATACAGAGATACAGAGAGAGACACAGAGAGGCAGAGAGAGGACATGGAGAGACAGACACAGAGAGACAGAGAGAGGACATGGAGAGACAGAGACACACACACACAGATACAGAGAGAAAGGCACACACAGAGATACAGAGAGAGAGACACAGAGAGACAGAGACACACACACACACCACACACACACGCAGAGGTGCCCGGGAGCTGTTCGCAGGGTGAGTTCGGGTCAGGAGTATGCAGGAGGGGGTTGGTTCATAAAGATTTGCAGTCAGGGCAGCAGGGCCGAGGCAGCACGGGTGTGGGTGGCAGAGTGTGTGCTGCCTGGGGCGGGGAGGGCACGATTCCCAGCCTCCATCCAGGTGAGCACCCCTCCAGGAGTTCAGAGGGGTTGATCCCCTGGACAGGGGACCATTTGGAAAAGATGGTGAGCAGGTGAACATCTGTGGGTTGGATGCTGTGTAATAGCCATTGCCACACGGAATAAATCACTTCTATTCGCTTTTTTCCTTTCTGAGGGGAGGGGAGGAGGCCCCATGGAAGTGGCCTCAGTCTGATGTGAGCAGAGAAACACGGGACCCAGGACACACCCCCAGCGAGGCACCATGTGTGCTCTGCACTCCTGTGCCCTTTGCGGTCCAAATTCGATGAGCACGAAATAGACGTCCCTGACGGCTAAGTTCTGTGCTCGGCTTAGAGAGAAGCTGTGCTTTTCTTTCTTCCCCTCCCTCTCTCCCCGCTCCCTTCCTTCCTTCTTGTTTCTGTGCTTTTCTTTCTTTCCCTCCCTCTCTCCCCGCTCCCTTCCGTCCTTCTCGTTTCTGTGAGCATTATGTCTACTTAAAAATTTATGAAAATGTTCAGTGAAAAGGGTTGGTGCGTTTGGTTTGCCCTGGAGTTTGTTTGGTTAAACTTAGATGGAGCCTTTCCAACAGGATTCATACCGTAAGGTCCTGGGAGCTTTTAGTTTTTCCTTCCTGGATCTCCATGTGGAGACAGAACCTTCCTGACGTGAGGTCGCTGGGAAGCTCGTGGTTTTAGGCAACGGCGGACCCAGCGCCAGCGGCCGTGAGCCATGAGGATTCGTGCGTCCCCCGCATCCCCGGGCTCTGTCCCCGGGCTTGAGGTGCACTGGCTCCCGCTGGTCTCTGAGTGGACCTCCAGCCCTCGTGCGGGACGCTGGGTGCCCCTGACCTACCGCGGCGCAGTCTCTGGTGCGTGGACTCGACGGGTCCCAGCTGGGTGGGTCGGGGGCAGGCTCAGCCTGTAGTCTGTCCACCAACTTTTTGTGACTGGACAGCACGGAGGCCGGGGTGGGAGTTGGGGAACCAACCCCAGTGCTCTCTGCTCCCAGGCCCGTGGCCGCCAGCAGAGATGTCCCTGTCACCTCGGTTCACAGCGAGGAGACCGAGCTCGTCCGGCCAGAGGGTCGGAGCCGAGCAGGGTCTCCCCGGACTAGCTCTCGAGTCCAGGCTCCCAGCCCCCTGCTTACTCGTCATGCTGCTTCTCAGCGGAAAGGACCTTGTGGAGAGCCCACTGCCTTCCACACCCGCAGGACCCAGAGCGTCCCCTGCGCAGGGAATACCTGCTGGGAGGGGCGGCGGGTCCCGTCCCTCAGAGTGTCCACACGTCCACGGTGCTCTCCCTGCAGGTCTGCAGAGACGGCCAAGATACTGGAAACCTCACTGGAGCAAAGACTCAGGCTATTTCCATGAAATTTAAAAAAATCAAGTGACTGGGGCACTTCTGTCGCCGCCCAGGCTCTGAGGCAGAGTCACAGCCGCACTGCAGGGACCATCTCTGTGCCCGTCTCTCCGGGCTGCTGCTTCTACCGCGTGTGTCATCTTTTTGTTGGAAACCACAACCTGGGTGCACAATGAAATCTCTCATTAGGATGCTTAAGTTGGAAAATGGCAGTGATGATCCCCACGGCCCTGCAGCCCAGGTTGGCCTTATTTTCTGCTGCTCGTCTGCTGGGGAGGAGCCTCGTGAAAGCGAGACTTGTCCTCCGTCCCGAGGTCGGTCGTGGGCCGATCGGGCTTCATCCCGTCCCTAAAAACACCTGGAGGGCATCTGGGAGACGGCAGGTGCCCAGTTTCGGGGAGCAGGCTTCCTACGGCTGCTGGGAGGTCCAGGGGCTGAAACTTCAGTGCTGGGTGATGCCTGCGTGGAGTGGAATTCAGATCACGGACACCCAGGCCCTCCACATCCAGAGGCAGATCCTGTGTGTGTGTGTGTGAGCTTCCAGGAAGGCAATTTCCTATGGATGCCGATTTGGGAAGAAAAAACAGTCCCTGAGTGTCGTGGTCTGACTGAAATTCATACGCAGTCACACACACAGACCGAGGCACCAGGGGCCTGGGTTCCGGTCCCAGCTCTGCCTCTGGAGACAAGAGCCGTGCCCTCTCAGCTTCTCACCCTCGGGTAGGACGACGAGGACGGCTGCGAGGTCCATCTTGGCATCCTGGGAGCGCTCTGAGGGTGAGCGGTGGTTGTTTAATAGGATCAGGCATCAGAGTAAGAAAAAGCACAGGCATAGTCTTTCTTTGTTTTGTCCCACACGTTAGCAATGGGAAACGAGAAGTCAATTTGACTCTGTTTTGTGCATTTTCAGTAGAAACAAATAGCATTAATGAGATTTGTCCAGCATGGTTTAAGGTGAGTAAATGACGTGATTGAGGAACCTGAATCTATAAGACACGGAAAGCCACGTGGCCGTCAGGTCCCGCATGGCTCTGCGTCCCACTTGTTCTGGACGAGCCCGGGCAACGTGCCAGCAGTGTCTGCGAGGGACGGTGCTGGGGTCACACAGAGGGGTGCATGGGGCGTGCTCTGCTCTGACGCCCAGCTCCCTGGCAACTTGGGCCCTGTTCTCACCGACCCGGCAGGTCCTCGGACTGCTCTGCATTTGGCTGGTTCGTGCTGGGGGAGTGAGGCAGAGCCTCCGTCCTCAGTCAGTGGTGCGGATGTAAAGTAACGTGGGAGCCCTCATCGCCCCGGGAGCCCCGACCAGTTCCTTCTTCCTCGCTTCCTCCCAGGACAGGGATCGCACTGTCTTCCTCCTGCGGACCCATGTCTGTCCTGCCCAGCAGTGCCTGTGGGGTCCTGGCACCGGGTCCAGGGCCGCCCAGCGGCCCCACCTGCTTCCTTCTTGGGCGTCACCTAAGGCACAGCACCGTGGATGCGGTCCGTGTGTCTGTGTCATGTCACTGCTGACCTGGCGCCACACGAAGCCGATGTGAATCCAATGGGATGTTAAATTCGCACTCGGGTATTTTGATTTACTTCTTGGGAGAGGACACGGCAGCGGACGTCGCCCCGGTTCTGTGTGCTTCTGAGGCTCCGAATCCTCCTGTCCTCCCTCCTGTTCCTTCCCTGCAGCCCCCGGGCCTCCGTGTGTGTGTGTGTGTGTGTGTGTGTGTGTGTGTGTGTGCGCACTTGCACACATGCACTCACCTCTGTGTGCATGTGTGTACACATGTGTGAGCACGTGTGTGCACTCACCTCTGTGCATGTGTGTGCACGTATGAGCGTGTGTGTGCACTCACCTCTGTGCATGTGTGTGCACGCGTGTGAGCATGTGTGCGTGTGCACACACCTCGGTCACATGGCCGTGCACGTGTGCATGCGTGTCCCCTTGTTGTGACTTCGCAGACCAGGATGTGGGAGGTGTTGGTTGAGGGTTTGTTGACTGAAACGGAAGCAGTCGTTTTACGTTCGCTCTCAGGAGCCGGCATGTCTCCCCGTGGAGAAAGGTTTGGTCGTCCGCTTACTGTTCCAGGTTCTCCGGGACTCGAGTTCCCTGACCCTTGGGGTCTGAACGTGTCTGTCGTAAATGGTTTGGAAACCGCACTGCAGTTTCTCTCTGAGAGGGTGAACTGCCTCGGTTGGCGTCACTGAATGTGGTGTGTCGTCCGTGGGGCTAGGGTGTCACTGAGGGGCTTCCCTGGGCCTCATCTGGGACCCTGAGAACCGGGAAGGTGCTTCTGCAAAGTGCGGCTTCCCGAGTGAGGTTTGCTTTCCTGCGACCATTCTGGAAGAATCCAGGCAGGTGTTGGTGGTGTCAACACCCATAACCAGAGACCTTGGTTCACAGGATGCTGAGGGGTGTGGGACCAGCCTTCTCACGGCCTGGCGGTTCACGCTCATTCTTAGACCAGCGTGCGAGGAAACAGGAAGAGCAGAAAAGAGAAAGGAAACAAAGCAGGATGCAGGCATCCGGCCCGGACCCAAGGGTTTACTGACCCGCTGGCTCGAAAGGGCTTGTGGAAACGGTCAGCCTCCTCCTTCATCCTCAGAAACTAATCCTTCACTCAGAACTGTTAAAGATTTAGTTGAAGGAGGAAGAAAAACCATTGGACTTGCGTGTCCATTTCTCCCCTTAGAACATGTGTGAAATTAAGCAGAGAATCAAGGCGTCCTGGGCCGGGCCGGGTCCGGCCATTGAATCCAGCTGCAAAAATCAACCCCTGGCTGCAATTCAAGGTGACGTCAAGACACCGGCGGTCTCCATCTGGCTTTGCCCTGAGTGTTATTTCGAGGCGGTTTGCGGTCCTCACGTCCTTAGATCTTTCGCTGCGGCTATGGATGGAATCTGCGTTTTCCTTCTCTCAGGCTGTCGGCGGGGTGCCCAGAGGCGTCCGGGGCCACCCTCCCCCCGGCCCTGACAGCCTGTTTCATCCTCGCAGGTCCCGGATCCTCCGAGCCCAGGAGCGAGGTGGACGCGGCAGCATGGACCAGCCGGGCCCGCCGGCTCCCGCCCGGGAAGGTAACAGGTTGCAGGCCGGTGGCGGGGCAGGTGAATTGGGGCTGTTTCCCAGGCTCCATGCTCTGGGCATCACTAACCCGCGGCCTCTGGGGTGGGGCCTGGGCTAGGAGCTCCTGGGAGGGAGGAGGGTCTACCCAGGCCCTAGGGGGCGGAGGCCTGGGGGTCCTGGCCGAGCCCCTCCACCCATCCCTGCGGTGCCCACACCAGTGTCTAGGGTCTCCTGTGTTTACTTTCACCCGACCCATCAGAACCCCCTGGAGGTGGTAAGGGGGGTGACGGCCCACTTCAGAGACGAGATTTAGGCCGAACCCTGTGGCCACTGGCCACCTGCCAGCGGAGCTTAAGGCAGCCTCCTTGTCGGCTCCCTCCAGGTCTGCCAGGGCTTCTGGGGCCTGTTTCTGGGCCGCAGTTTGATCTGAGTGTGAGTGGCTGGCCTTTGAGGTCTTCCAGGCTAGACCCGACTTTGACTGTTTGAACTGAAAGCGAGACAGACCAACACCGCTCACCACTTTTCATCCCCGTCAAGGAGGTGATGCCCAGACGATGCCGGGCAGCGTGGCCTCTCGGGGACAGGCCTGGGGTCCCCACGGCCCCCTGTGCGCTGGGCCGTCTCCTGGTGCTGGCCGCACGCTCCCGAGTGTGGCCCGGGCAGTGGGCTCCCTCCTACCCCCCGACTGCCCTCCCGCCCTTTCCTTCCTGGCCTTTCACTGAAACCAGCCGTTGCTGTCTTCTGTGCCGTTTCGCTGTTTCCATGGGGCACCAGCACCCTCGGCACCCACGCAGGATAGGGAGCTGCCGGCCTCCGAGGTGCTCAGGGGGCGTCGGCTATTGGGGGCATCAGAATACAAAAGGCAGGCCCAGAAGCACCTGCACCTGGTTTTTAGGACTGTGGGTGACGTGCGCGCTGCTCAAACCTGGTGGCAGGTGCGTTGTCCTTCCAGGACACAGGGTCTGCTTTCCGCAGAGGAGGCCACGCCTTCCCGCCCAGCTCTCGGCAAATGCCCGGTGTCCGCCGGTGCCCACCCCCCAGGGGCTCGGCCTCCCAGTCACGCCCCGAGCTCTGCAGAAACGCCCGTCCACCTTCACCCCCGGAGGCACCTCTGCGCTTGGTCCGGGAGGAGAGGGCCTGGCCCAGCAGCACCGCGTCCTGGCGGGCGGGCCTGCAAGCCTGGGACAGACCTCGGCCCAGAGCGCATGGCCAGACGCCTGGGCACCGCGAGGTGGCAGCCAGGCCTGTGCGGGGACTCAGCTGGCAGGAGGCCGCGTCCGAGGTCCAGCCGCAGGGATGAGATGCTCAGGCCTGTCTGCTGAGAGGGCAGCTTACATGTTCTGCCGGCGGGAAAAGCAGAGAAGAGAGAAGACGGTACCTGTGTGGGGTGGAGGCTGATTGCGGTGATGATTTCACAGAGCACAGGTGGATCAAATCATCCAGTCCTGCGTCATAAATACACAGTTTTTATGTGTCACTCATGCCTCAATAAAGACGGAAGAGGACGGGTGCAGAGAGCGAAGGGTCCCTCGGGGGGCTGGAGGGGCGCTGAGGGCCGAGCAGAGTTCACTGCCCTTTCCCACGAGCGCCGTCCATCCTCTCCCCGCAGTGGCCCGCTTGCCCCCCCCACCCCTTGCTGCTCCAGCACCAGGTGCTCCTGGGCCCTGCTCGCCTGCTGTCTTCACGGTCGCGAGCGAGTCTCACCGGCAAGGCCTGTCGCTCCCGGGGCACAGCCAGTCCTGCCAGGCTGTTCACGGGTGATTCCCCCGACCCTGTCCCCAGGCAGGGCCCCTCTTAGCTGGGAGGTGACTCGCAGCTGGGAGAAGGTGGGACCTTCTACGTGGACCACCTTCTACATGGGCCACCTGGGAGGTTTCCTCTGGGGAGCCTGGGGAGGTCCCACCGACGTGGGGTGTTGAGGATGCCGGGAGAGGACCAGCTCCATCTCCCCGGGCTGATGGCTGTTTCCTGGTTGACAGCCCAGGGCTAAGACCACGATTTAAACATGTTAGTACCATGCCTTAAACATGATTATACTCTGATACAAGATTTTCTGGGTAGTTAACACTTGTGACGATTAGCAATGGGCATAACAGCCTGGCATCGTTTTTGATGATTCAGTGATGCTTTAGGTATAATTTCCCCCATTGTGAAAATGAAACTTTCCTCTTAAAAAGTCCGTTGAAGGACTTCTCCGGTGGCGCAGTAGATAAGAATCCACCTGCCAATGCAGGGAACACGAGTTCGAGCCCTGGTCCAGGAAAATCCCACATGCTGTGGAACAACTAAGCCCGTGCGCCACAACTACTGAGCCTGCACTCTAGAGCCCGTGAGCCACAACTACTGAGCCCGCATGCCGCAGCTACTGAAGCCCTCATGCCTAGAGCCTGTGCTCCGCAACAAGAGAAGCCACCGCATGGAGAAGCCCGAGCACCGCAGCAAAGAGTAGCCCCCACTCGCCGCAACTAGAGAAAGTCCATGCGCAGCAACAAAGACCCAACGCAGCCAAAAATAAATAAAATTAAATCTTAAAAAAAAAAATTCCCTTGAACATGACAGAGGGGCTGGAAATCACTGAGGTCCGTTCTCCCCAGCACCACTGGGACACTTGTGTTTTCATCTGTTCTCTGTCTTTTCCTTCATATTTCTTTTCTGCATAATTGCAGCCATTGAATTTACATTTTTAAGATTGTTGAGTATACATTTTTATGTCATACTTGAAACTTTACAAGTATTTTCCGTGTCACCACATAGCTTTCACAACAGTGGCTGCATAGTGTCCTGTGCACAGTGTCATAATGTGTTCAGGTGAGGTAACGCTATCCATGTCCATTGTTACCTGTCATCAGGCACCTGTGCCTTTTCCAGAAACTTCCTTGGCGACAAGTCAAATCGTCCGGGTAAAGTGGGATTTGGGAGGAGGTGGGGTGTGGCGGAGAAGCCTGCGGCTTCGAGGGTTTTGCACACAGCTGCTCGGGTTTGAGCGTGGTCCCTGAGGTGCGCGAGCGGATGACCGGGGGTATGTGTGCATCTCTCCAGGCCTCGGTTTCCTTCTCCTTTGGGATAACAGCTGGAGCAGCCCCGCCCTCAGGAGGTAACATCCATAAAGCTCTCAGAGGCGGGGCCCCTGGAGGCTCTCAGAGAGTCAAGTTAGAAGATGCTCCGGGATGTAAACACTGTATTACAAGATGGTCCAGGATGTCTCAGGATGCAGAACTCAACACTTTGATGATGGTAAAGTCACTACCAGCTAAAGCTTTTCTATAATTAATAGCAAAATGAAAGAAAAGTGAGTCATGGTGGGGAAAGGAAGTCAGCAATGTCACCATGTTCCTGCTGCTTCGGGACCGTCCTCACCAGGTGCCCGGTGACGGTGACGAGCTCGGGCAGAAGTGAAGGACAGTGGGTGGCGTGCCAGCGGGTGACAGGGGGCGGCATTGTTCCGCCACCCTGCTGCCCTGGGACCTGGTCCCAGCTGTGACACGCAGAGCCTAGAGGCAGCAGAGGACGGGCTGTGAATAGCCCCTTGTTGGTGGGGCTGTATGCAGCCTGTTGCTTCTTAAAGCTCTCCTTCATAACAGTAAGAGGAATTAAGAAACAAATGCCTTCATTTGAAATAAAGAGAAGCATATCTCGGGTTCAGCTTGCATATTATAATCAGCTATGGTCTTACAAGCCCCAGGAACAACATGCCTAGCTCCGATCTCTGAATTTACAAATACTCTTTTATTTTTTTCCCTTAATGTGTTAATTTGTGGCATATCTTTAAAAGGTGTTAATGGGTTTTCAGCTGTCCTGGAGGGTTGTCTGCTCACAGAGGAGGGATGACCCCTGCGGCCAGCGCTCTCCCACTGGGAGTGCCAGGGACCCCAGCCAGCCCATCCTGATTCCCGGGGTTCCTGGTCAGTTGTGTGGACTGTGGCCTTTGGTCCTAACTTCTGCCAGGAGTTGCGGGCTGCCGGGCTGGGCTGGGACTGATGGATTCCCTCCCCCACCCCACCCCGCTTTCCCTGCAGCTGCCGCCTCTTTCTCTCCTTTTTTTTGCTAAATCATTAGGTACTCAGTTTATTCACTGAAGTCAACCGGCGAACACATATTAGAGCAAAAAATCTCTGAAACAGGGCTTCCCTGGTGGCGCAGTGGTTGAGAGTCCGCCTGCCGATGCAGGGGACACGGGTTCGTGCTCCGGTCCGGGAAGATCCCACATGCCGCGGAGCGGCTGGGCCCGTGAGCCATGGCTGCTGAGCCTGCGCGTCCGGAGCCTGTGCTCCGCAACGGGAGAGGCCACAGCAGTGAGGCCCGCGTACCTCAAAAAAAAAATAAAAAAAATCTCTGAGACAGAAAAATAAAATTTTCCAGAACGTTTTCTAAATACAGTTGTCATCATTTCCTTAAATTCACGTTTGCCAAATACACGTGACAGGGAAATAATACCAATTAAATACCCTGACAAAAGTGAAGGGGAAAAAGTAGCTTATGTTTTGACTTAGTAACAACAAATCATGCCGGGCAGTGTTGAGATTCTCGAGAGCACGGACTCCGAACTACATGCTGGGGTTTTCTCTTGTCAAACCTCTTGTTTGAGATTATATCGCACAACTGCCAGACTTTGAGAATTAGATAAAATATACCTACAAGTGAATTTATGAAAATTGTTAGAAAAAAGCTTTACAATATCTCGCACTAAATGGGCTCTAAAATATCTGGGAGGGGACAGAATGAAACATGAGCCGTGGGACCTGAGACACAGGCTCTCCCGTGACCACCTTCACCCATTTCTTTTTAGAACAAAACATTTGTAAGTGTAATTTATTTAGTATTTATATACATAATGTAGAGAAAACTCAGATAGACACAGAGGATTTTAATGCCATTTCACATTTTAATTCCAGCATGTGCATTTTTTTTTCCTGAAAAAGATTTTTAAAGAAAGTCACCCCCTAGTGATTTGCGATTATGGCAGGAACAATGTTCTGATCCTTTAAATTCAACTGACTTTTTTTTTTTTTCTTTTAAAAGTCTGCATGAGGGATCTTATTGTTTGTCATGTAAAAACCCTTATATCAGCAAATCCTTGCATCCCCTCTCACTTTCCCCCAAAGAAAGCAGTGTTGGAAAGAATTCTCATGACCAAGGTGACACAGGTAGCTCACAGCTGTGGATTTTAACCGTGAGGACGGTACGCAGCCCGCCGGCATGAACAGAAGGGATGAAATCATACTGATCGCGTAGGAACTTCTGAGTTACACGTTGCTCCTCGCCTGGTGGTTTATTTAATGTTATTCCAAGTTGATTTTTACGAATGGGGTTCTCAGTCCAGGTGTAAAGTGTGGGAAGTGCTTTTTCTCTTCCTTTCTGTCTCTCCTGCTTTTTTCTTTCCAGACTGTGAGTTGTGGGTCCTTTTGAGAGGAAAGCCAGATCGCTGCCCCAAAGCCTGATGGCACGAACTCTCCCCAGTAGAAAGGCAGTGGGTCAGGGCTTCCCTGGTGGCGCAGTGGTTGGGAGTCCGCCTGCCGATGCAGGGGACGCGGGTTCGTGCCCCGGTCCGGGAAGATCCCACATGCCGCGGAGCGGCTGGGCCCGTGAGCCATGGCCGCTGAACCTGCGTATCCGGAGTTTGTGCTCCGCAACGGGAGAGGCCACAACAGTGAGAGGCCCGCGTACCCTAAAAAAAAAAAAAAAAAAAATAGGCAGTGGGCCAGCCCGGTGGGGGATGCGGGGAGGGCGTGTCCTGGCGCCGCCAGCACCTCCGGGTGCCCATCTGGGTGGTCATCGCTGGCTGACTTTGGCTGCGGTGTGTTTTGGAGCGTGGAGGCCGTTTTCCCGGTAACGCTAATACTGTGGTTTACGTTACTTTAAACTTCAGAGAATGAAGTCAAGTACGACACTAACAACAATGAGGAAGAGGAGGGGGAACAGCTGGATCTCGACGGCGTAGATGAAGCTCCAGAAGTAGACAGACGGGCTCCGGGCGCCCCCGAGGCCCGGGACACGGGAGCAGACAGCCCCGCGGCCAACACCACCATCCCCGCCGCCAACACCACCATCCCCGCCACCAGCACCGCGGCCGGATCAGGTGCGTCCTCGGGCCACCCAGGGACCAGCCGGCCCACCTGTGGGTTGGAACGTCCTGGGGAAGGTGGGGTCCGGGAGCCCGAGATGTGTGATGTTTCTGTGATACGATGTGAACTGAAATGACTTAACTCAAGTTTGGCCGAGATTCTCTTATTTGTTTTCTATTTTCCGTGATTTTCAGTCTTGTCTACCTACCTTTCTATTTATATTTTGGAGGAAACAGGTATTGTTATTTTCTAATAAAAATGGCCTCACCAGTTTGTCACTGTGTTGCATAAAACATTTTTTCAAAATAATGCTGTTTGAGATGAAATGTAGAAGTTTAATTTATATTTTAAAATTTGGGGGTGGAGTTGGTGACTTTTATTCACTCACCGATGGTCTGGTTGGGACCGTCCCCACCTCTCCACGTGGTTAGTGACCCCCCCGCTTCTGGCAGCGTGTCACCCATTCGCCTCATTGGAGGAGCCTCCCTGGGCTCAGCCAGGCTGCGTGCCCCGCCTCCGAGGTCGCGCTGACCCCACCGATGCCCCAAAGGACAGTGCTTCCAGGCCTGGGGTGTGTCGGCCGTGCCCTTGACGGCCGGGTGTCTGCCACGGGCTCCTCTCACCCTCAGGACACGAAAATGGCACGGGAGCAGACACAGACGCCCTGGCGGAACCGCTGAGACCCGGGGTCCCGACGAGAGTCAACCCCTACTCCGTCATCGACATCACGCCCCTCCATGAGGACCAGCCGCCGCCTCCGGACCCGGAGGCCGAGGGGGAGGGCGGGGGCCTGCACGTGCCCAGCGGGTACTCGGTGCCTGTGCCCTGCGGCTACGCCGTGCCCTCCGGCCTGCCCCTGCTGCTGCCTGCCTACTCCAGCCCTGCCCTCACCCCCGTGGGCCCCGAAGGTAGCGTTGCCACACCTGTGCCTCACCTGGCGGGGCGGCGGGGTTGGGGGGAGGGCAGAAGGTGCTCTCCGTCTCTCAGGGCAGACGGCCCACCTGGGGCGTGTGTGTGCGTGTGCGTGCGTGTGTAGCAGGCACACTGAGGACCCGGGAGAGGGGCAGGAGTCGGGAGAATCAGGAGGTTCCTCAGGAAGCCGGGCAGGTGCAGGGAGCCTGTCCCCGTACCTGTGATATTGGCTGTTGGGGGCCGGGGTGCTGAGGGGGCCCAGCTCCGTGACTGGGGTTTTGGTTCAGTGAGTCACGGCTTTCACCTCCACTTAGCGGGAAGAAGCAGGCGTGTAGCTTCGAGGACGTGGTTTACACAGCCGCCTCCGTCGTCTTCGCAGATGCCCCTTGGCTGCATTGTTTCAGCATCAGCTGTTTCTGCAGGGCTTCAGTTTTTAGGTTTAAAGGGAGAGTGTGTGTCTCCCCGAAAGTCACATGTTGAAACCTAACCCCCAAGGTGACGGTGTCAGGAGTGATGAGGTCATGAGGATGGACCCCCACGCATAGGTTCAGGGCCCTGATAAAGGACCCCAGAGAGCCCCCAGCCCTTCCTCCAAGTGAGGACGCAGAGAAGATGGTCTATGAACCTCATAGAGGGACCTATGCTGAGGGACCTCAGCAGACACCGCACCTGCCAGCGCCTTGACCTTGCGCGTCCAGCCTCCAGGTTGTCCATAAGCTGCGCAGGCTGCGGTGCTTTGTGGGAGCAGCCGGGGCCCGAGTGTGCAGCTCACCGTTGTCCCGGCCGAAGCCCGTGGGCAGTTGCCACTCCCTCCTCGCCTCCCACCCCCTGCACGTCCAGGTCAGGAGGGCAGCTGAAGACACAAACCATCCCTCCTCTGGAGAAGTGCAGTCGGTTCTGTTCAGAATGAGCCCAGTAAAGGCATCTCGGCTGAGTTTTCCCTTCTCTCACCTGCTCTGCTTCCATGTTCTGTGCTGGGACGCACCGTGAGGACTGTCCCAGGTGTGGACGTCCTGATGGGCAGGAGTAGCCCCGAGGACATTGGCGTCACAGAAGCATGAGCAGGACATATTTGTGTGAAATTTCAGTAAGAGGGTTCTTTCCTTCCCAGTTAAGACAGTTGAGGAAAACAGGGAGTTTGGTTGTCAGATATCACCAACTTCAGTACTTCTTTCTTGAGAATCTTTTGAGCTTGTCATGTAGACACATTTTCAAGTAAATCACAATTGCAAATTCCCATGAAAACTTAAGAAACAGGAGATAATTAGGGTGTTTCTCTAGCTTGGTTTCTTTGGGCACCGTTTTATTTCAGGTAGTTTCATAAGACCTTTGGGTGTCACTCTTCATCATAATCCTATTTTGAATACGTTTGATCTAAAAACTGAAAATCTTAAATCTGTCGGTTGATCATCTTCACAATAAGGTAAACCTCTCATTGATAAGAAAGGAAAATATGAAACCATTTTGAGGATAAAAAGCAACTTCCTCAACATTTCTTTCGGGCGTAAGACAATGTGAACTTCTTCTTTTTCCTGGCAGAGACACAGGAAGGAGCAGAAGACAGCCAGTTGAATTCCTTGAGTTCTGAGGATCCAACAAACAGGTATCTTTACTAATTCCGCGGATGTTCTGAGTCCCTGACCTTCTCCTGAAACGTCGTGCGCAGTGATTCCGAGGCTCTTACTGCCCAGGCCCCTCCCCCACCCCGTGGTCCTTCTGTCCTCCGTACCCTCTCCCCTCTCACCCAGGGACCCCAGATCGGGTCTTCCTGAACACCAGGACTCTTTAAGACGTTAACATTATGCTTTGCAGAAAAAGAGAAAACTGCGGGTCCACAGCCACAGAGAGCTGGATGACGCGCCACTCCCGTCTCCCTGCCAGAGACGTTCAGAGTACTTAACCTTGTAAAGGTTCTCAGAATCCCGAGGGGGAGAAAGGATCTTTAACTTTGTCTAACCCAGCTTTCATCTACAATTCTTGAAACTAACTTGATTATAAGTCTTTCTTTCACGCCACTTGCCTTCACAAATGCTGTTGCATCTGCTCGAAATTCCCAGGAAAATCCCCTCCCCTAGGCAAACTCCTACTCACCCTTCAAAACCCAGCTTAAATGTCTCGTTTCATGAAACTGTCCTCCTCTGCGCTTCCAGAGCTGTGTGCACGCACCTGCATTGTGCTCTGCTTTGTGCTCTCACTGTTATTTCTGTGTCCCTTTCTGCTACTAGATTGAATTCTTCAAAGACAAAGACCAGGTTTTACCAAGTCTTAGAGCACCTACCCCCTAGCATGGGAACATGCTTGGTGCATGGTAGGTGTGTTTATTTTTTTGTTTTTAAACGGCTCTATCGAGTTATAATTCCCATACCATAGTACATTTCACTTATTTAAAGTGGACCATTCTGTGGGTTTTGGTATATTGCATTATTCGTTTTAAAATTGTGGCAAAAATATATACCATAAAATTTGCCATTTTAACCATTTTAAAGTTTAAAATCTGGTGGCATTAAATACATTTACATTGTTGTGCAATCATCACCACTATCTACTTTTGAAACTTTTTCATCGTCTCGAACAGAAACCCTACCCACAATCCCCCCTTTTCCCAGCTCCTGTAACCTTTATTCTGCATTCCGTCTCTATGAATTTGCCTACTCTAGGTAACTCATATAATTGGAATTGTACAGTATTTGTCCTTTTGTGTCTGGTTCATTTCACTCGGCATCGTGTTTTCCAGGTTCATCCGTATTGCAGTGTATGTTGGAATTTCCTTCCTGTTTAAGGCTCAGTAATATTCCATTGTGTGTATATACCACATTTTGTTTATCTACCCATCTACTGATGGACACTTGGTCATTTGCACCTTTTGGCTACTGTAAATAACGCTGCTGTGAACGTTGGTGTACAGGTATCTGTTCAGGTCCCTGCTCTCAATTCCTTTGGGTACATACCTAGGAGTGGAATTGCTGGATCACACAGTAATCCTATGTTTAACTTCCTGAGGAACAGCCAAACTTTTTTCCATCACAGCTGCACCATTTTACATTCCCACTGGCTGTGTGTGAGGGCTCCAATTTTTCCAAGCTTACTAAACGTATTTCCTGCTTTTCAAAATCATCGCCATCCTGGTGAGTGTGAAGTGGTACCTCGTGGTGGTTTTGATTTGTGTTTCCTTGATGACTAATGATGTTGAGCATCTTTTCATGTGCTTATTGGCCATTTGCATGTCTTCTTTGGAGAAATGTTATTCAAGTCCTTTTGCCCATTTTTGAATTGGGTTTGTTGTTGTTGGGTTGTAGGTTTTTTTTTTTTTTCCTGCGGTACGCGGGCCTCTCACTGTTGTGGCCTCTCCCGTTGCGGAGCACAGGCTCCGGACGCACAGGCCCAGCGGCCATGGCTCACGGGCCCAGCCGCTCCGTGGCACGTGGGATCTTCCCGGACCGGGGCACGAACCCGTGTCCCCTGCATCGGCAGGCGGACTCTCAACCACTGCGCCACCAGGGAAGCCCCGGTTGTAGGTATTTTTTTATATAGGCTCAATATTAAACCCCTATCAGATAAGTGATTCATGAATTTTCTCCCTTTCTGTGGGTTGTCTTTTCATTCTCTTGGTAGTGTCCTTTGAGGCACAAAAGTTTTTAATTTTGTTGAAGCCCCGTTTATCTATTTTTTCATATTATTTCCTGTGTTTTTGGTGTCCTGTCCAATAAATCATTGGCAAGACCAGTGTCCTGAAGCTTTTTCATCCTTTACTTCTGAGAGTTTTATAATTGTAGCTCTTAAGCCTGGTGGGGGGTGTGTTCTGTAGAGGTCTGGTGGGTCCAGTTGGTCGGTAGCGCTGTTTACATCCTCTGTTTCCTTATTGATCTCCTGCCTGGTTTTTCTATCCAATATTGAAAGTGCTGTACTGAAGTCCGCCCTGTTGCTGGAACTGAGAGGCCCAAGTCTCACTTGGGTGTGTCCGTACAACCCAGCATCCTTTGGGGCACATAGTGGACCCTCTGCAAGATCTGAGAAACAGGAGGACGAGTCAGGCCTCTTGGGACAGGGACTGCATTTCTTCATGTCTCGTTGCACTGGATGCTGTGCTAGACATGTGGTGTGTGTGTGGTAGGCATTCAAATGCACTTATTTATCCATGGTTGTGGAGGAAATCTTGAACCTGGTGTATCCTGTAATGCTACCTGGGAAAGTGCCCTATTTGCATGCACAGTGACTTTTTAATCACTGGAGGGATTCTCAACATCCTGATGTTCTGGTGTGTTTTCTTTAAGCGAAGGTCCAGTCCATAAGGAGGACAGTGCCCTCGCCCGGTGGGTTGCAGATCCGGCGAATACAGCCTGGATGGAAAGTGAGTACCACAGCCTCCGGGAGCCTGGAGGGCCACCCCCGAGCCCCCCGGGGACAGTGCATATCTGTCAGCCTCAGCCAGTTATTCTCCTGTCCTGTGTCCATTCACCTGAAGTACTGACCAGAGCTGACTGCGTAGATGCTTCCCCAGGGCCCCGTGAAGCTGTCCCTTCGTCTCCCATCAGATCATCTCCGCTGTCTGCATCCCAGCATCTCCCTCTTCCTGATTGACTCTTTCTAGTACAGGTCTTGGTTTTTGTCATAAAAGTTAGAGATCTGGGGACTGAGGCATGAACAAGGCATTGTTTCTTGTGATCCCCAATGAGGTGATTTCTCATGGTACCATTTTAAAGAGGGAGTGGTAGATGCTTCAGCCAGGCCACTGACCAGATGGTGCAGAAGACCTTCTGTTCCATGTGTGGTGTAGAAAGCAGAGCTAATTCTGTTTTTTATTATTTTTTTTAAAGTGAGGCTTTTCTAATTATCCCTTTTACTGTCCACTGGCTCACTAATTTCTGTGTAATCATCTTATATGATTGACTTACAAGGTAGAACCATCTTAATCTCCTAATTATTAAATTCTCCCCTGGAATGTTTCATTCTGGCTTTAATTATGACATTGCCAAAACAAACAACTCAGCATAAGTAGATGCTTCTGCTAGGGGGCTATTACCTCTGGATCATTACAGGATTAAGTTGTCACCTCATTATCCTCAAGCAATTTTATTTCCCAAGTAAAATCTGACGTTCTCCCATGACTCCTTTTTTTTTGTTTTGTTTTTTTTTGCGGTACGCGGGCCTCTCACTGCAGTGGCCTCTCCCGTTGCGGAGCACAGGCTCCAGGCGCGCAGGCTCAGCGGCCATGGCTCACGGGCCCAGCCGCTCCGCGGCATGTGGCATCTTCCCGGACCGGGGCACGAACCCGCGTCCCCTGCATCGGCAGGCGGACTCTCAACCACTGCGCCACCAGGGAAGCCCCATGACTCGTTTTTATTAGTAGAACAGCTGTATTTGAAAGTAAGGTCTGTACATCAACAGCCCCCCCACTGCCTAACGGGGGTGCAAATACCGTGGTCGCAGTCGAGGAACATTATTCCGGGACAGCAAGCCTCTCTGACGTGGGAGCTTGAGCGCAGCACGAGAAGCAGCTGGGTCCTGGAAATGTGGGGAGGGGACGGTGGCCGCACGTCAGAGGAGGGCGAGGCTGTATTTATGTCATTTTGGCTTGCGTTCTTAGTAACCAGTCACCTTCGTGGGTTCCAGGACGGAGGACCCTATAGTTTGGTTGGCTTCCCTGTAGAGCATGGAGCTCTTACGAATATGTGCATGAACTTCAAACCCCATTGCTCTCCTGTAGGACCACTGACACGCACACGGAGTATCTGCCCGTGGAGGATCCCTCCTTTTTTTTTTTTTTTAAAGAAAACACCTTACAGTTTCCTAGGATGCTAACGTTTCACGTAATGCAGTTTGAGAGGTTTTGTCCTCAAAGCTCAGCATTTTTATACGTGCGTGTGGCCACGTTTCAGCTGCAGGGGTGAAAAATGAGATGAAGCTATCGGTTGATTTTGAAGCTTCCTACCCGACAGCAGCAGTGAAGCTGTCCCTTTGTTTCTGAGACTGCACGCCACCTTTGTAATTTTTGTGTATCAGAACACATCAACTGCATAAAGTTAAAAATGTTTATACAGAGCCATGTAGAGACGTGTAATTGAATGCAAAATAATGGAATAAATTGGCTTGGAGACCGTAAAACTCCTGTTGGATACATTTCACAACCGCTTCGTTTAGAGATGTCCTTCCATCCCAAGGAAGTGTTCTGCCCTAAAAACAGCGCTCATGCTTTGGTAAGGCCCCACGAGTCATCCTTACCATAACACTAACTTCTCGAGTAGCCGTAATATCACAGGAGTCTGTAGCTCCGTGAAGTGCAGGACGTTCTCCCTGGGTCGGGGTCGGTTTTTAAAGTTCCCCTTCCTTTTCTTCCAGATCCGGAAGAAGCCATTTATGATGACGTGCCGAGAGAAAATTCAGACTCTGAGCCAGGTTTGATTTTTGTCTGGGCTGGAGTTTTATGAGATGCACTTTACCGTCATTCCCTCTGGATGTAGGCGGGCAGGCAGAAACCTTAGGTGCACAGCTCTGTGTGTCTGTAATCACGTTTCGTAAGGTTACGGTGTCTCACCGATGTTGTGTGGTACAATTTCGTGTGTGCACGTGTTTATATCCCAGCCCTCAAGGTAGGGTAATTTTCTCAGTTATCCTAAAAAGAAACAGGAGGAGTTAAAGATGGGAAAAATAGGAGTGGAAAGGGAAGAAACATGGAGGCTTGAAGGGCCGGCATGTCTCTAATAAATGATATACAGGAAGTCATGGAGGAAGGAATTACTAAGAATTTTCCAGAATTACAGATGTAAGTTCCCGGGTTGTAGAAATACGAATTCAAAGCAGGTTGAGCATGAATCCGCCACGAGGCGTGTACAATTCCAACTGCCGAGCACAGCCCACTGTGCATATCTTAACAGCAGCAGGAGCGAGGGCGCAGTCACCCGGGAGGAACTGCAACTTCTCGACAGGCTGGGACAGCAGGATAATGTTCCCCAAGTGCTGAAGAAAGCTCGGTTCCAGCCCGCATCTTCACATCCAGCCCAAGTCTTGTCCTTGAACAAGAGAGAAACGGGCAACCTCAGACGCAGATTGGAGAGCTTCACGGCTCGTAGACCCTCGAGGAATAGTTCAAGGAAAAGGGTACTGAACCCCATAAAAGGCAGGAAAGAGTAGTGAGCAAGTGAACTGACCCTGAGGGTGTTAGCACAAACTTAGAGCCACTTTGCCCGAAAGGCGTGATGCAGAACACCCCAAATGAAATGTCAGGAAACCACGTCTGGCAGCATCTCAGCAAACAAGCCAAAGCCCATTCTAACCCTGGAGGTTTGTGTCCAGAGTTCAGGTATCTTTCAACATTGGCTGGTTCTTTAGATGTCATTTCCCACAGAACCAGGCGAATGACACAGACCATACGCTCATCCTGATACACGCTTAGAAGGTACTTGGTACCGTGCCTTCCAGTGTTAAAAACTCCTGATAGGAGGGAACTTTCCCAGCCTAATAGAGGACATGTTCTTAAAACCGACAGCAAACTGCGTGGATTCATTTATTCATCCCACAAATGCTTTGGACGCTGTCAGGTCCCCAGCACTGTTAGGGCCTCAGCTAACGGAGGCCTCCTCCCGAGATTCCTACATGACAGGAGACCCGTGCTTACCTTCGGCCCTCTTTCTACATAAACCAGCCAGGTCCTTAGAATAAGTGTGCTCCGGGGTAGTTATTTAAGTACCTGCTGCAAATAACGTGGGGACTAAAGGCAGGTTGCTGTAAAACCAAGTTTGAAATGCATTTTTGAGTAATTGATCCTCCCTGGTAGACCTTTCCCAGCTCAGATGGGCTGATCTGGGGTCTCAAAAACCAAACGGCAACAAAAGGTGGGCTGGCGGTGCCCCCGCCGAACGTGATAGCTCTTCTGTTAGACCGGTGTGTCCCCTCTGCAGGCAGTGCCTTTGGCATTGTATCTGGTGGCGTAAACAGATGTGCTTTTCACTAATTCTAAGATGACTGATGTGATGAAGATATTTAAATACAGTAACAGGTTATAGGTACTATGGGCTAGTTTTAGCACAAAAGCCAAAATTATAGTTGTTTGCAGTAAGCTTCACTTGCATTCATATTTGAATATCCCTATCATCCATCTGTCTGTGATCTGTTAATCTGTCTGTATGTCTAATCTGTTTCTATTCCATACATTTATCTAAAGAAAAATTTTCCTTTGTCAGAAGTTCTCTATGGGCAAGACATCATTTGGTATAATTGTGGTGGCTTCTCATAGACCAGTGGTCCTCAGGACGTGGATGGGGCTGGGGGGTTATCAGAGCTTTGTCACCCCACGCCCATCAGTCCAGCGCCTTTCCGGGGGCGGCCACACCTGAGGTTCCGTTCCTCCAAGCTTTTCCGAGGTACCAGCCCCCAACGATGTGGTCAGATGACGAACGTGCACAGACAGAACAAGAGCCAGTGAGGGTCTACGTTTTAAATTTCCTTTTGGCATTTATGCATTCAGATGAAATGATTTATGATGATGTTGAGAATGGAGATGAAGGTGGAAACAGCTCTCTGGAGTACGGGTGGAGTTCGAGCGAATTTGAGAGCTACGAGGAACAGAGCGACTCGGAGAGCAGAAACGGGGTCCCCCAGTCCTTCCTGCGCAGCGACCACAAAAAGCAAGTACGTGTCCAGTGTGTGTGCCTGAGAGATAAAACGTTCTCACGTGGACATGTGGACGGGACTATAAGATGTCATTTTCATTCACGTACTATTTTAAACTGTGGTTTTTTAAGCTGTTGTTATGTGCTTTGAGAAAAGCACTAGATGTTGGCAAAAGAGAAGACTCCCCTTAGTTCACGCAATAGAATCTCGGCAGGATGGGAAAATTAAATTTATATAAACCAAATCCCTCCAAAGGCCCTAAGCGAGTTCGCTATCTTGAATAACTTACGTAAATACGCATTCCCTGGATATTTGTGTTGTGTACACGTAATGCTGTCTGTGCCCAGCCCGCTGCATGGATGGAGCCTGGCCGGGTGGGACACAGCACAGCCCTGCTGTCCTTTACGGGATGTTTTGAACCTCAGTGTTCTCAACACAAACAGGAAGATATAAAAATAGAACATGTTACAAAAGGATGTTATAGGACGAGAGCAGCTGAGCTGCCCAGGAGCACCCTCAAAGGGAGGGAGTGTGTGTGTGTGAAGCTCCCGAGATGAGGGTCCAGGGAGGAGCTCCAGGTTGCAGGAGTGGATTCCAGGGCTGGAGGTTGTAGGGTGGGGACCTGAGAGAGGCCCTGCTGAGGGAGATCACCCCACTGAGGTGTCCGGTGTCCAGGGGTGACTGGCCACCCCGAATACTCTTGTCGTTGGGCGTTTTGGCTGTTGGTAAAAGGATGATTCCCACTGCCGTCCACGGTCACGTCAGCGTGCCATGGCCTTTCTGTGTGAGGTCTAGATGCAGGCCGCACGCTGGTGGAGGCTGTGGCTAGTGCCTCGTCATCACAGCAGAGTCGATAAGTCAGGGCAGGACCAATCAGTTACGCCTCCCCCTGCCTGCACCCCCGTGACCAGGCCGATGGGCCCCTGGACGTGGCCTCCACGTCGGTGCGGCTTACAGATTACTGCGGGCGCATAGGGTTCGCATAGTCTGTAATCTTGTCCTGAAACTCAAGAAGACTCTACCAGTTGGTGGTGGTCAACCCAGCTACTCAATATCATTAACGAGCTTTCCCCAGAACTTAGCTGTCTCTGTCACCAGAGTTATTACAGCTGAGACTTAACCAGCGAATGAAGCTACAGCTGTAATTTTAGACGGAGCTGGTAACTAAGGTGACACTTGGCTTGTTACGGCCGAGTCCAGCATTCCAGGTTTAAATGGGGATTTTAAATACGGCACCGGGGCCTGATTTCAGCAGGATGGGGCACCCAGTGGGGCCTTGGAGAGCGGTTAAAACGCTCGTAAATTTCGCCAGCAGGCCTGGCAGATGACGTGCAAACTGGGCTGGTCAGGCGATGGCCCCTGAGCCGTGGGCACGATTACTGAGTGGACACTCCGCCCTCTTGGCCGCCCAGCTGGACCTGTGTTCCCAGATGCACCACCAGCAATGCTGATAGAGGAGGCCGGGTGGCCCAGCAGCAGAGACGGTGGAGGGCCAGCCCCGGGCGGCCGTGCGTGCAGAGTCCTCACCAGGTCCAGCACGCGTCCGTCCTGTGGGGCAGCGTCCCGAGGGCAGTGCTAGGAGTACCAAGTTTCCTAGTTTAAAAAGTCGTATTTCAGAAGCTGCCAGGATGACACTGTAAGTCGTTTAAGACTCCCCTCATAGTCTCAGATTTTATAAAAAAAATCGCTGAGGTGTCCTTGTCCGGGCTGACATGGGAAACACTCACTAAGGAGCAGGGGCCTCGGTTTGCCTATTGGAGACGTTTGTGATCACGTGAGGACTGAATTACAAGATTTCACCCCATCCCCGTGGGCTGCAGAGAAAGTTGTGTCAGTTTGGAGACTTAAAAATCTACGTGGTCGTCCCCAAATCGTTTCCCCCATCGATACAATCTTGAATTCAAGCTTCTTTGCTTTGGCGCTGACACAGTGGAATAATGTTATATATATTTCTACATTTTTGATCATTTTAATTTCACCAAAACGTAAAGGCGTGACGGTGTCCACATATTTCTGTGCATTTACTTTCTCTTGTTCAGCATAGGAGAGTCTCCAGCCTGGCTCACCTGGAGTCTGTCTTCTGGTGATGTGTCTTCCTCACTCATGTGTTTATTTCTCGAGAGCCGGTGGGCTAGGAGGGGGGGCCCGGGGCAGCAGGACCTTGGTGTGTGGACATCACCCACCAGACGCTGCTCAAGCCCTTTCAATGTAAGATTGTCTCAAAGCACCGGAAAGAGCGTGTTGTGAAAAGCTTGTATCTCTTTGTACTGTAGCTTTCCCATGACCTAACCCGCTTAAAGGAGCACTATGAGAAAAAGATGAGACATTTGGTGGCAAACGCGGTGGGCGCGGTAGAGATTCAGCAGCTAAAGCACAAACATGAACTGAAGGTAGTGTGGTTCACGCTGAAAACGCTTCTGCAAAAAACAGACTGTCCTTTAACGAGAAAACTCAGCCCCAGAGCTGGCCAGTTCTGCCGGGGTGGTGGTTCTCACGGTGCGGTCCAGGGAACCCCAGGGCCACCCGGGCAGTGGCGAGTTCCTGTCAATTCCGGGGCATCCTTCGCCTCTGTCCCCCTCCATCCCCCAACGTGTGGACGGAGGCCCCAGGGCGTGACCCACGCCTGCTGGGACGTGGGATCCGCCGTCTCCACGCCAGACGCGAGGCAGGTTCCCCCAAGTGCAAAACAATTGCACTTTTTTTGTTGTTTTGGAAAATGTAGTAATTTTTCATAAAACGTTACCTGAGACAAAATGTCATAGGTTAAATATTTTTTAAATGAATATTAATAAAAATATTCAACATTTTTCTCAATTTTAACTCCTTACGTAGCGTAACATAGATAAAGGCGGTAAACCAGAACCGTTTGGGCTGCTCGATGACTTTTCTGAGTGTGAAGGGCTCCTGAGACCACAAAGTTGAGAACTGCTGGGTGTGAGTGTCGTGGTGTCCACTGTTTGAGATGTTTTAAAAGGGCACTGTCAAGTAACCTTTCCTTCACTGGGATCTTCGTCCTGCTGACGTTTGTGATTTGTTCACACGTCTTGAAAGGCACTTACCTGAGGCAGGTGTTCACTCAGAAACGTCTCTGGAACATCACGGCTCTGTTCCACGCTTTTCGGTGCAGGAGCGAAGCCCCCGGAATCATGGCATCTCCTCCGGCACAGCGTTGGGCTGGTTCCGTGCAGGAAACAGGCGGAGCCCCTGGGATGATCTGGAGGCCGGGGTGGGGGTGGTTCCAGGGAACACAGGGCCGGGTGGTCCAGGCAGGGGTACGAGGCAGGCCAGCTCAGCAAAGAGAGGGGAATGTGCTCGATCAGACGGTGGCAGAGCGGCAAGGAGCAGGTAGGGTGACTCGTCTGGGGCCGGCTACGCGCTGCCGTCCTCTGCAGAAGCAGGGCCTGGCGTGTTGCTGCAGCTGTGCGACCCTGGGCGGCCGTTCCCTCCGCCCGGAACCTGGCACCTGTGTGGCTTCACCTGGAGCCGGGGCTCGGCCCCCTGCAGGCTCCCTGGCCATCTGTCTGTCCCTAATTCTCTGACTCCTTGGAGGGAGCATGGACAGCGTGTGCAGCCCGGGTCTGGGCGGTGGGATCTGGACGATGGGGGGGTAGGGAGCTAAGGAGGGGCGCACAGGCAGCGCGAGGCGCCAGCGGTGGCTGCGGAGAAGCGGGGACGGCGGGCGGCTATCCGGGGTCGTCAGCAGACGAAGCCGCGTTTGGATGAAGGGATACAGGAGTCGGAGCAGGCAGAGTGGCTTTGCCGCGTTTAGCCTGGCGGGTAGGGCGGTGGTGAGTGGCTGGGCATCCGAGTCGGGGTCAGCCAGACAGTGTGACTTGGATCTGGTGTCCATCGAGGTGGGTGGTGGGCCAGGGGCACATCCTCAGGGACACAGCCTAAGGCGCGGGGACAGCGAGGAATTGCAGAGTCGCTCGGGCTGGAGTTACGAGTGTCCGGCACCAGGCTGCAGGCTCCTCAAGTGGGAACCTCCCAGGGGCACAGCTCCCGAGTCCAGGGTGCACACTCAGCCCCCGAGAGCCCCTCAGCCGGCGGCGCTCTGCGCAAACGCGCAAGCGGGCAGTGGCCCCGTAGAAAGGGCCGCCGGAGGGAGGCCAGGCGAAGCCCTGGAGCGGAGCGGGCGGGTGTTGAAGCCTCTCCCCTGGGGAGGATCGCAGGAGGGCGGGGAGGCCGGCACCTAGACAGACCCGAAGGGTGTTAGCTTGTGTCATAAGAGGCCATCTGGGTTTTCTCTAAAGGATCAGTCGCTCCGTACCCAGTGGCCAATATCTCAGACGTTAGAGTCCTAAGGATAAGAAATGGGGGTGAAATGCCAAAGCACATCATTGGGGGCTTTTGGCCCTAACGGCCAGTCTAAGTGTTATGCCAGGAGCCTGGCTTGAGGGAACCAGGATGGACAAACTCCTCTGCGGGGGCCGGTGGTCTTTCCAACCCTTCAGTCTCCGCGGAGGAGGGGGTCTGCCGACCCCTCCCGCGGGCCGTCCCTCTGTCTGTATCCCGGCAGGTCTCTCCAGCTGGCCATTCCTGTGACCATCAGTACGAAGGGCCCGTGAGCCGCTGGACCGGCCTCCATGGGGAGCCCCGGGGAGGCTGGGGAGTGTCCAGCGGCTGAGCCGGCTGGCGGGTCTCCAGCCAGGGGCTCCACTGTTTCCTGCCATCTGTCCGTTGACCTTGGGCAAACTGTTCACACCTGTGGCCTCAGCTCTCCGCACTCGGCTTCTGCAAAGCCCTTTGCAAGTGTTTGTAATAAAAACGAAGACTGACTTAAACACAGCAGGAGACTTTTTTAAAACTATGTTAAGGAAGGGCTCTGTTTGTAAATTTGTTTTTCCTTCTTTTTTTTTAACCAGCAAAATAAAAACCAAACAGCCCCAAACCACACACACACACACACACACACACACACACACACACACTTTCACAACAGCCAAGAAAGCTCTCCCAGACCAAAGAGCCAATTTCAGATGATGTTTCCAGAGCAAACTACTTGACAGTGTTCTTTTAAAATGGAGCAAAAGCAACAAGGAGGTTTTGCCAAGTCATCCCACCCTCACCCGGCCTCCCTTCCCCGCAGATGCAGAAGCTCGTGAAGGCCGCCAAGGAGGGCACCAAGGACGGCCTGGAGAAGACGAAGGCTGCGGTGAAGCGGGGCCGCTCCTTCATCAGGACCAAGTCCTTCGCCTCTGCAGGTCTGCGGGGCGCGGCCTCGGGGAGGCTGCCTGGGCTCGGGGCTCGCTCGGGGCAGTGAGGACTCCGGGGGCGGCAGGAGGTTGAGTGAATTCTCGCAGTGGGTGGATCTCGCCCCCCGCTTAACTGGCTCCTTCCAGCAGTCGGGTGATCGGGGGTCCCCCCGGGGGCTTGCTCTCCCTCCACAGAGCCCCTGGATTCTCAGCAGGGTCGTGGATAATAGAACACAGTCACGGGGGTGCGTTCACAGTGCCTGGGGCTCCTGGGCACGTGTCCTGCCCCTTCACGGCTGAGGCTGGGCACGGTGGGCTCTGAGTGGGGACGCAGGATCCTCTGTGCTGGTGAGAGGATTCCAGAATTCTCAGGTTTGTGAAACATTTCACTCAGGGGCAGGAGCCCGTGGCGCTTGTGTGTCAGAAAGATAGAGCCTGTCTGGGTGTGTTCACGTCGGCAGCAAGCTCTGGGCGCGGGTTCTCCAGCGTCTGAGCATGTCTGTGCGCTGGTGTGGTACGAGGTACCCGGCTGTGCGGGCAGCTGAGGGTTTACGTGCGGAATGACCGTCCTGACTCTCACTTGGTCCTTCAGAAGCACGTTTCTGTGTTGCCACTACGACCTTCTGATGGGCAAAGCGGGTGCCGGCTCAGTGCAGGTTGCTGATAACCGGGCAGGGAGAGGACGTTAAGGTCACGTGTTTCCCCTGCGAATGGCCCGGGAAGACTGTAATTGGCCGTAAAGCCACCTGGGCCTTTAAAGAAGGTGTGATCCTCACGGAGCCCCCAGCCTCTTCACGTAGGATGGAGAGTGTGTCAGGGGCTGAGACAGGGATGGGGATTTTGGTAGAGTGTGCTCCCCGGTGGGGAGCTGGCCGCGGGGCAGGTGCCCCAGAGGGGGCCCTTCGTGGGAGGGCACACAGGCAGAGCCCCACAGGTGCAGAGGTTGGGGTTAGGGGCCCCGGAGTCTGGGGGCTGCTCAGAAATGCCGACTCGGGCCCACCCGAGACCCCTGGACCAGGATCGCAAGGGAACAGGGTCCAGGTGCACGGGGCAGGCCGGAAGCCAGCTCCAGGGGGAGAGTGACTAGAGTATCACAGGATCGTCCCTGGTTTGGGGGGAGGGGGGCCCATTACACACACCCCTGAACCCTGCGGCCTTAGCTTCCTGAGCTGTCAGGTGGGAAGCCCGGGCTAAAGTTTTGGCTCTTAGCCCTGGAGTTCACAGCGGGGAACCGGGAGCTCTTACAAATAGCGGTGCCAGGCCTCCACCCCCAGGCCGTCAGTGGACCTCTGAGGGAGACGTCCGCACACTGGAATGTTGTGTTTTTTAAAGACTATTTGTTTTTAGAGCAGTTTTAGGTTCACGGCAAAACTGAATGAAAAGTACAGAGATTTCCCATAAACCCGTAGCCCCACTCAGGCACAGCCTCCCTCCCCACTGTCACCATCCCCACCAAGTGGTCCGTGTGTTACAATCGTGAACCTACACTGTCATGTCACCGTCACCCAGAGTCCATGGTTCACATCAGGTCTCACTCTTGCTGTTGTACATTTTGTGGGTTTGGACAAACGAATAAGGAAACATACCTATCATTATAGCATCATAGAGAGTAGTTTCGCTGCCCTAAAAATCCTCTGTTCCTCCTTCCCTCCCCCCAGACCTTGGCAACCACTGATCCTTTTACTGCTTCCATAGTTTTACCTTTTCTAGTTGGACCCATACAGCCTGTAGTCTTTTCAAATTGGCTTCTTTCACTTAGTGATATGCATTTAAGTTTCCTTCGTGTCTTTTCATGGCTTGGTAGCTCCTTTCTTTTTAGCTGAGTAACATCCATGGTCCGGATGGACCACAGTTTATTTTATCCACTCACCTACGGAAGGACATCTTCGTTGCTTTCAAAGTTTTGGCGATTGTGAATACAGCTGCTCTAAACATCCGTGTGCAGGTTTTAGTGTGGTTATAAGTTTTGGGCTCCTTTGGGTGAACACCAAGGAGCATGACTGCTGGGTCATGTGATAAGAGGATGATTAGTTTTATAAGAAAGCACTAAACTGTCTCCCGAAGTGGCTGCGCCATCCTGCATCCCCACCAGCACTTGGTGTAGTCACTGCTCTGGAGTTTGGCCGTTCCAATAGGTGTATAGACACTATAGGTTCCTTAAAGCTCTTCTGACAGTTCTTCTGTGCAGCTAGGGTTTTGTATCTTTGAATTAGATCATTTCCAGGTTCCTATTACCTAAAATTTCCTGTGCTTTTCTGGTTTCTAGCTGTTTTGTGAATTCTTTTTTTTTTTTTTTTTTTTTTTTTGCGGTACACGGGCCCCTCACTGTTGTGGCCTCTCCCGTTGCGGAGCACAGGCTCCGGATGCGCAGGCTCAGCGGCCATGGCTCACGGGCCCAGCCGCTCCACGGCATGTGGGATCTTCCTAGACCCGGGCACGAACCCGTGTCCCCTGCATCAGCAGGCGGACTCCCAACCACTGCGCCACCAGGGAAGCCCCATTGCGAATTCTTTAGATTACGTAGCTGCATCTAAGTTTTTAGAAATGGATTTAATTTTGGTCTAGAATTTTTGATCTTGGGGAAGTTGTGCTTTTTACAGACTTCTAGTGAGAAAGGGAGAAAGTCAGGAAGTTACTAAGTCTCCCTTCGTTTTCCCTGACTATTGAGTGTTGGTTCTTAGTCATTCACAGCTGCTTTTCTTTGTTTCTGACTTTGATATGTCATAGATTAAGACATTGAAATATGTATTTCTACTCTGCCATCTAGGTGTTCAAACGACACCTCGGCTTTTTGAAGTTAGACTTCAAGTATTGAAAGTCTCAAATATCAACAAACACCACATTCCTCTTGTGGGAAGGATGTTTTCTTGGGTTTGTTAAAACTTCACTTTACTCATTGCTGGGCGGAAAGGAGTCGTAGAACTGAGGTGTCTGCCCAGGGCGTTGCTTTGACAGCCAGCTTGACTGCGCTGTGATGTTATATCCTGTTTCAGTGTGAAACTAGCACATTCTGTCTTCCTTTAAGACCACAGACCCTGTCTTGAAGAGGAACAGAACATGTTCATTGACGTGGACTGCAAGCATCCGGAAGCCGTCCTCACCCCAATGCCCGAAGGCTTGTCTCAGCAGCAGGTAGGATGCGCAGGGCGGATGCCCCCGTGCTTACGCCAGGACGGCTGTGCTGGCTGGGAATTACCTGCTGGCACGGACTCCCAGCCCTTCCAGCCACCTGGGCTCGTCCACTGGCCTCTCCTTGCCCAGCAAGGAAGGGGTTAACCTAGCAGCGAGCCTACATATTTTGAGTATCAGCCCCAGTGTAATTGTAAAACTGCGTGGAATATCTGCATTCTTTGTGAGGGTCATTTATACTCATTCACACTGATGGGACATCTCCACAGAGGGACTAGATGTGACTGTGTAAAGTGTGTGTGTGTGTACATAGTGCCTGAGTCTGAGATTAAAAGATAGATTTCCAGCAGCTCACGAAGTTAGCCGAATATCGATGAATTTCTTCATCTCTGAAAATACTGTAGGTAGCAGAGGGAAGATATTCCGTGGTTTCCATTTGATTATCTTTGGGTAAAAAGAAAGGAAAGCTTCGGAAACAAGGGCGTCAGAGACAAGGGCGTACCACAGAGTTGGGGGCACTGAGGGGAGGAGTTGATGGTTTTGGGTGGGGTGTGATTTGAGTTTTTCCCACGTGGGCAGCCTGATGCAGGTCGTGGAGACTGAGAGAGATGACAGATGTTGTAAATAGATGATGTAGGTAGATAGACGTAGGTGGGTGATAGGTATACAAGGTGGTTGATAGATGCATGCATCATACACACGACACGCATGCACAGATGTGGTGTGCAGACAGAACCACATAAAAATCCTCTGTGGCAGGTTCAGAGTCTGGTAAAGATGACAAGCTGCATTGCAAAGGCTGCCGAGGGGCTGTTAGCCGTAGGTCAGGCTGGAGGAGGAAGCTGGCTCTTGGTTGGGTTGCAGGGGGCAGCAGAGCGGGTTGAAGGTGCTAGTGAAGTGTCTGGTGTGTGGGTGCTGGGCTGTGAGAGGCCGGGCTCGTGTGCTCAGGAGGGGACACGTCAGGCAGGTGTGAAGGTCACCCCCCTCATTCTTGCATGCCCCCTGTGGAGCACATTCACAGGAGGACACCCAGGCCCAGAGGGGCCTTGTGGTCAGGTGGCATTGGGCGACGGGCAGGTCCGGGTCCGGTGCCCCCCTGGACCCCGCGTCCTCAGCTCCCTCGTGCTCCTGGGGTTGAAATGTGGCCGCGTTGCTGGCAGCGACGTGCCGACGGTTTTTGCAGGAGCAGAGAGGCTGCCCTTCGCTGCCCCCCTGCTCGCTGCCCAAGTTCCTGGCTCACCTACCTCATTTTAGCCTCACGAGTCTGAAAAAGGGCACTGATTGCTCAAAAATACTCTCGATGTTTCTGGGAGGCCTCCCCTGGGGCTCCGGGACTTGGGTCCTCTTCCCGGACGGTGTGGGGGTCACGTGGTTGGGAGGCTCACGGAGCCTCCCCAGGGGGGCCCGCGGGGGAGGGACTGTGGCCGCCGTGCAGACGCATGTAGGTGCGGGGCGTCCCCGGCCAGGCCGCGACTTGGCGACAGCAGGGCCATGCGGGTCGGCCAGGGGACGGGGGACAAGGGAGTTTCGAGCCCGCAGGATCTCAACAGACACACACACCTGCCAGTCAGTTTTGTCCCCCGGAGGGCCGGGTGGTGACAACGAGGACGGGTCCCTGGTGCAGAAAGGGCACCTCTGTAGGCGCCCCCCACCCCGGCCCAGTTCCCACCCCGGGCCCCGCACTGGGGCAGGGGAAGCTCCCGCCAGGCCGCTCACTTGTTCCGCCAGCGCCGTCCTCCTTCCCTTGAAACGGGGACATGGCGTCTGCGGTGTCTTCCTCGTGGCCCCACAAGACAGTGACGCGACGCGTGTGGTGGCCCTCGGCTGAAGGCACCACGCCAGGCGCACGACGGCCAGAGAGGGTTTGTGTTTTGGTTTCTGCGCCGCTCCCCGCAGGCTCCCTTCTTACCCCCTGGTTCACAGAGGTTGCTTTCCCCACTGGTTACTGCTTGTTCTCTGGGGAGTTTTCCATTAAAAGATTAAACCCGATATCAGTGCTCTTTGAATTTTTTCTTCCAAAGTTGAAATAAGGTAACATATCTGTTAGGAAGAATGCTGCATGTGAAGCGTTCTTTACATGCCCAGTTTGGTGGGAGGAAAGCCTTTATTTCCTGGGTTGTCATTTACTTGAAAGGTGGCACTGAAGCTGAAGGATGAGGCCAGCATCCTCTGCCGTCCAGCCTCTGATCCAGGGTCCAGGCATAGGGAGGGTCTGCTGTCCTCCTCCTCCTCCTCCTCCTCATCTCCGCCCCTCCCCTTTACCCCTCCCCTCCCCTCCCCTTTACCCCCTCCTCCTCCTCCCCTCCCCCTCCCCCTCCCCCTTTTACCCCCTCCTTATCCTCTTCCTCTCGCCCCCTCCCCCTCTCCCCTCCCCCCTTTACACCCTCCTTCTCCTCCTCCATTGCTCTAATCACCTCTTGGCCCAGGCACATCTCCCGCGGGTCCCCGTGGCCTCGTAGGATCTCAGTCCAGGGCTGAGATCTCCCTGCAGCCTCGGGGTCAGGGTCCCGGGAAGCCTGAGGCCTGGGGACCCGTGTTGGCTGTGCTGTCCACGCACTGAGTTTAACTGAGGGGCTGACCCGACCTGCGGGAGCCCTGGGATCTGGGGGAGATTTGGGGTTTTATTTTGTATTTTTCAGTAATACCAGTTCCAGGTCCTTTGACCTGATACATTAGTGTCATCTCAGGACTTAAAAAAACATATTTAATTCCTAGGTGAGACCCCCCCCCCCGCCCAAATCCTGAAATATCCTGACCCCAGAGTTGAGACAGTGTGTGGGAATCTGAATTTTGGGAGAAGGCTGGTCCACATTTGACCATCCGCAGTTTGGGGGTGTCTGGGTCGTGGGGTGCCACCCTCGTTTCAGAGGGAGGGGTCATTGCTGCAGCTGCGTGTGCTTGTGCTTTAATTCCAGACTCATCTGCCTTTTACACACATCACTTTCTTCCTTAAGTGTCCTTGAAGGTTGCTTTTTGCCTTCGTTTTGTGAAGGAGCAGCCCTTTCGTAAGGAGAGGAGTCGCTCCCTTGTGGATGTCGGTGACTCGACAAGAGGCGCGCCCCCGGAGGATGTGCCTTCTGCCGCCAGGTGGCGTCGCGGTTCCTGGGATGGGGCTGCCGGGGGTGGGGTTAGGAGCAGCCTTGTCCTTTCTATGCTCCACTTGCCATTTATTGGCAAAAACAACTTTGCAAATGGTGTGTAAACTGGACAAAAGTGCCCAGTGTCGTCATTGGCCTTAAACAGGCATCTTACAGCCAGAAACTTGTGCTTGTGTGTCCTCCAGTCATGAAAACAAATCCCAAAGTGATGTCACTGTTTGAAATGCAGGCATCTCAGGTCTGGAGGAGTTTTTGCACCTGGAACTGACGTTGGTAATTTACTCTCTGCGTTCCTAGCCTTGTAAGCTTCGAATGGCCTCAAAACAAAACTATACTCCACCTTCCAAAAGTTTTTTTTTTTTAAAAAAACTTTGGAATAATGATTTTAGATGTGTTGGTAATAGCATTCTTTGAGTCAAGACTGGAAGGTTTTTTTTCTATGCTTAATGTATACATGAAATACCATGTCATTCCATACTCGGCACATAAAATACAACCCGTTAATTCAGTTCATTATTGTTGGATGAGTAAATGAAATTGTTGTTAATGCCGTGATTTAATTGTGTTACTGTAGTTGTGGTTTATGATTTGAGGTTTACAAATAACAGAATTGTAGTGATGGGGAACCACCGTTTTGTGCCCATAGTGGTAGGTAGTTAATGCACTAATATATTTTAAGGCCTTGGGAGTTTTCATTTATGTACTGTCTTGAAAACAAAAAACTTTTTTGTCCACAAGCCTCAACAGAAGTCACATTTATCTGTTGTGTTTTCTGAGGCAGGTTTTGACTGTTGTCTTTTCAAATTCTCAACAGGTCGTAAGAAGATACATTCTGGGCTCGGTTGTTGACAGTGAGAAGAGCTACGTGGATGCCCTCAAGAGGATTCTGGAGGTATCTAAACGCCACGTTGTATAACGGATATGTTTCGTGAACCTGTGAATTATAAAATACTCAAATTGGCAAAATTCTTAAAAGAATCTGAGAATTGTGTCTGTGTATTGACATCAAAGATCGCCTGGTCTGTTGGGGCACAAACGTAGCTGCACAGGTGAGTTTCTCCGCGTTCTTTCATGAACCCTGAGAAAAGCCTGGGCCGTCCTTGTGCATTTCTGCCTCAGCAATACGAGAAGCCGCTGTCTGAGATGGAGCCCAAGATCCTGAGCGAGAGGAAGCTGAAGACGGTCTTCTACCGGGTCAAGGAGGTCCTGCAGTGCCACTGCATGTTCCAGATCGCGCTGGCCAGCCGCGTGGCCGAGTGGGACTCGGTGGAGATGATCGGAGACGTCTTCGTGGCCTCGGTAACCGAGCCGGCGTGCCCAGAGGGTCTGCGGGGCTCCCCTGGGCTCAGGGCCCCTCCCTTCTCCCACGGATGCCTCAGGGTGGGTGTCCTGCCGGCCTGAGCCCAGCTGCACCCCGCAGCGCCCCGGCTGACCCTGCGGAGCTCTCTGCGGGGGCCGGTCTGAGGTCGGGAAGCTGAGCATGTGTGTGCGCCCAGGGGAAGGATGTAGAGAGAAACGTCCAGAGGCTCCGGTGGAGCTGCCCCTGGAACACTTCAGACTACACACCGTCCAGCTTGGGAGGCATCACAGGCAACTTGATGATGTCTTCATCGCCGAGTCAGGGCCCTGCTTGTGAACGGTTTTGTGGGGTTGTCGGCGTTAAGCCCTCACAGGGTCTCACCCCTCCTGGGAACTGCCTTGTGGGAAGATACCCACCTGTTTCCCTCCGCCCTGTGCTCCCTGACCTGGTGTCCCGTTGTGTGGGCGCAGCCTCCGGGCCCCGCGGTGACACAGGACGCGAGGCGACACGAGCTGGTCCCACAGCTGCGCTGACCTTTCCCAGCAGGAGCCGCCGCAGCCCTGAGCTCCAGCGCTGGGTGGCTCCGAGCCCTTTATCTTCGGCCCGTTTGTGAATCGTCCACCCTGCGGACTGGCTAGTTTTCTATCTAGAGGTAGCAGAGGGATTCTGAAGTTGATTGAGGACAGCACTGTCAAGAGACAAGAGCTTGAAAGAATTTTAAGTGTCCGTGTACTTAGAGGAGTGCTGTAATGTGATACGTGAAACCTTTTTTCTATATATTCTGTGCGTGTGCTTAATGAGGTGTATAAAGTATGCTTTGAACGTAACGTGGAAAGAGAGTTCTTACTAAAATGAATTTGCATAACCCCCTTCAGTGATCTTTATGAAAAACAAAGAAGAGATATCGGACATTTACTTTTTTATTGCATTTCTGCCTATTTTATATATTAGTTTCAACTCTTAGTCTGTCCTTCTTAAAATGTTTACCTTGGGAACATTTTTTTAATGTAGAAGAAAATCTTTTTTAAAAATATATAATTTAGATGAAAGCATTTCTTCTCTAAGTGGCCCCACATCTACTTATGGGACTCGCTGTCTGTCCTCAAGAATATGTGGGATCTTAGAAGCATAAAAGGGAGTGAGGCCAATGTCTCTGCCTCTGGAGACCTTTGCGCTTCTGGGAAAATTGGGCAGTGGACCTATGTGGCGTTGCCCCTCAGCCTGGGGAAACAGGTGTGGTCAGCTGTCCTCCCCTGGGCATCTCAAGGGGATGGTTAGGTCAGGATGCTGGGACGTCCACATGCTGAGGTGCAGGACATTCTGTCCTGGAGGTGAAATCCACAAAACGCCAGTCAGCAGGAATTTAAAGGAGGATGTCTGTAAACACCGTCTTTATACGACTGTAGACTGTAGTCAGGAACATTTCTTAACTGAAACCCAAACTTGCCACAGTTTTGAGCAGGGCAGCCTTAAAGAGCATTGGCAAATAAGATCAACCAGCCATTGAAAAAACCCTAGCAAGTCTGCTTAAGAAAACAATGATCACACACAGTCATAATGAAGTTCATCCTATGAAAACATCACGGTGACCGAGCGGTTATCGTTAGCACGGGTTCCGGCCTTTTATTGTGAGCTTGGAGAGGAAGCAGTTGGATTCTGCATTACTGACATTTCTCAATTTCCTCTTGTATTGCAGTTTTCTAAGTCCATGGTGCTGGATGCTTACAGTGAATATGTGAATAATTTTAGCACAGCTGTGGCAATCCTTAAGAAAACGTGTGCTACAAAACCTGCTTTTCTTGAATTTTTAAAGGTAGGCACTTAAACATTTTTTTGTGTGTTTTATCACCCTCTGATAACAGCTTTGATGTCAAGATACTTTGTAGTGAAATTTCACCAAACCTTCCCTCTAAATGTATCATGTTATTTATTGTGAAGATTTTAGCACCAGCAGGACCCTAGGTGTTGGATCAGGGCTGGAAAGGATGATGAAGTTTCTAGTGACAGCATAGCTCTTTGAAAATAACCTTCATTTGCACATCCTTAGACATATGTGGATAGATGGGAGGGGTCAGGAAGTGGAGATCAGACCCCAAACCAAGCGGCCAGCTGTTGCTCAGCACAGCGTTAGGAGTAACAGAAGGGGGCTTTGGAGTCGGTCGGGGGCTCCGTGGCTTCTTTGGGTCAGGCAGTGAGCAGACCCCCTAAAGATGAGCCCCCGCGGTGGGTAGGGGGGCTGCATGGTCCGCTCCTCCTCTGACATCGGGTGTCAATGGGTGACATTGAATCAGCGAGGCTGGGACGTAAACATGCCCAGAGGGCTCTCTGCCCGTGGAACCAGGATAAAGTTCCCCTTCAGATACTGAGTCCCGGGGCCGGGCCGGGGCCGGAGTCTCATCTGCCTGAGGCTCCAGTTTGCATTATGACCTGGGACCAAAGCCTGTTCCTGTTACGTGAACTGTGTTCTTGGAAGGTTCTGCCACCTGCACAGTGAACCCTGGGGGGTGTCCTCGCCCAGGGTGAAGACTTATTTAGGCTGAGCTATACCCCCTCCCTCTCATGTGATATGGTGGTTCCCACTGAGGCAGGACCCGGGTGGAGGTGGCCCGTCCTTAGATCGACCCCACTCTGGAAAGCTGCGGTCGGCGCTCTGGCCTTCCCCTGTCACAGCAGGAGAAAGGAAACACGGGACGACCTAAAGTATACTTTTTCTGAGGAGTTTGTTGTGGTCCTGCTGGTGCCGACAGTAGCTGACAGGAGGCCATCGCAGCCCCACCGTCAGGCCGCCAGCCCCCGGCGGCCTAGGAAGGCAGGCCATCCAGTCCCCTGTCCTACCCCAGGCGCCTGGTGTCCACGAGGTCAAGCCGGGCTCTGGGCTCCGCACCGCGTGGCCCCTCAGCTGGAGAGAGCTGGGGACTCCTCCCCAGTTTGTAAATGGTCAGCCTGGGGTGTCCCCTCCTGCCAGAGAAGCCTCCCCTGCGGAGGGAAGGGGGCACCTGGCCCTGGACTCCCTCCCCCCCCCCGGCCTCCCTTGGGGAGACTTGCCAGGACACGGACACGCCCCAGCCACACCCCGAATCTCCACGGCAGAGCGAGGGCTGAAGTGGGGAGGTTTGTCCCAATGCAGGACACGCCGCGGCAGCCGCAGGGACTGTGCCCCAGGTGCAGGGCGGGTGCCTTTAGGGGCCCGTGCTACTCCAACTTGGGATTCTGTCACTTTCTTCTTCTTTCTTCTTCTTTCTTTTTTGGAGCTGCACTTTGTTGTGATTGTAGAATCTTAGAAACTAGTTTGACTCTTAGAGTATTGAAATCAGCTCATAAATGGCTCTTAAAACATCAAATAAAAACATTGAAGCTTTCAGTTCAGAAACCAGCCCGGGCTCGCCGCAGCCTGAATGACGTCAGCGTGCACTGGCGGTGTGTGAGGTGTAGAAGGTGTTTGGAGCAGGTTTGGAGGCAGCCTCTCCGTAGAGGGGAGCAGGGGCGAGCTCCCCCCGGGGCGGCGTCCAGGCGGGAGCCGCGAGTGCCGGCCCTTTGTCGCCCGCAGCAGTGCCAGGAGGCCAGCCCCGACCGCGTCACGCTGCACAGCCTGATGATGAAGCCCATCCAGAGGTTCCCGCAGTTCATCCTCCTGCTCCAGGTGAGGCCTCCTGCGCGATCCGGCCAGTGGTCCCGTCGTGCCGTCGTCCGTCCCTCCGTGTCCAAGCGTCTCCTCGTGGAGACGGCAGGCTCTCAGCTGCCCCCGCTCCCAGGTCGCTTACATCAGGGCAGGGCCAGGGGCGGCGAGACCCCAGCCTGCAGCTGCCGGTCCCTCTGGCCCCCACCCGTGCTGAGCTCCTCTCCTGGGCCCGTCGGGACCCCCCCTCGTCAGCATAGACTCTGGGGGGGTGAGAGGGACTTGTTGTGAACACCACATGCCCCTCCCCCCATCCCTCAGGAAATTCCGAGGGCTGTAGGGGCCCCGGGCCAGGGACCTGAACGGGGGCAAAGCCGAGTGAGTTTTCATTAACCACACGCGCTCGTGCCCTGGGGGAGGCGGGCTGGTCACCAGGCAGGTAGACACAAGATGTCCAGGGTCCTGCTCTGGGGTCAGGTGTGTGCCCAGTGGGGAGGGGCAGGCCCAGAAAGCTGCCGGTCAGCCGCAGAGCCGACCCGCTGCTTGGAGAGCGGGAGCTGCGCAGAGAGATTTCCCAGATACTCCGACCGTACGTTTTTTTAGACTAAGAATTCTCAGTTAGGTACGTGCGTTGATCTAAAGAGTAGAGCTGGCTTTGAGTGCAGACATAAGGCCTTGCCCTGCCGTGTGACGTGCTGTCAGGCCCCCAAGACCTGGGACCGCGCGCCTTGCGGGCTCAGGGCTCACCCTCCTTAGATGAGCGTCAGGGCGTTTGAATCGGTTATTTCTGAGGAGGGTCTGCAGTGGCCTCCGCCTCTTCCGGTTTCTCAGTGAACACTCAGCTCGTTTCTAGAGTTAAATCAGGCGACTTGTTGGCTCCCCTAGTCATTAAAAGTGATGAAAGATGAACCGTGAAACCATACCCAGGGACAGGGAGGGTGCGTCAAAGGCCTTGAGGCCTCGCTGGGCCCGCCCGTCACACGGTTCCAAATTTTAAAAATTGGTTCTTGTAAGAAGTTTGCTCTTTCCTTTTATTTTTATTTTTACTTCCCTCTAAATGTTTCAGTTTGCTGAGCAGAAACAGATGAAAATTCTTAAAGTCCGAATCCAGTTACGATAGACTCCAGGGTTTTGGTTTAAGCACACGTCCTCGTGGACAGCCGCGGCCCCTGGGCCTGGCCCTTCCCGGGTCCCTTAGAGCTTCCTGTACGGCTCGTCCCCTCCCACGCCCCCGACCCTCCAGGGCAGGAAACAGCCTTCACCCCGGCCTGATGGCGGCACAGCACCCAGACGGCTGGTCCCAGGTTTGTGTGAATGCGGTTCCCGTGGGCAGGTGTTCAGTCCTTCCTGTGGTCTGAGCACAGGCAGTTCTCAGGGGCAGGGGGCTCAGACAGAGCAGGGCCGGTTCCCAGGAGAACGCAGTCGGCGTCAGAGGGGCGGTGTCTGTACTTCTGTATTTCCGTACTTCAGAGATACCTACAGGTCCGTGTGCAGGGACCCTGCTCTGCGGGTAAGATGCTCCTGGGAGTTGGTCCTGGAGAGGAACGGGGTGGGAGATGGGCAGGTGCTTCCCTCCCGCCGAGCTCCGAGCCCTGCTGCGCCTGCGTGCGCCGAGGGGGCGGCGAAGGGGGATGGCGTGGAGGGGCCTGTGCCTCTGACCCCCGGCCGCTCCCCTGCCTCTCCTCGTCTCACCACACCTGACCCTCCTTGGCTCTCGGGGCCTGTTACCTGTAGTTGCGATGACCCTATAGCCGTCCCCCAGAGCTCGGGATCAGGCTGTGGCCGTGGCTTTTCTGGGCTGCCGGTTTCCACCACGTGGTCCCCCAGGAGGCTCTGTCTTTATCCCGACTCCCGTGTTCTCCCCCGTATTGTACCCCAATAAGTAACAGCCTGGCAGCCGCCGCGCACCCCCCGTTCCTCCGCTCAGCTGTCCGTCCACGTGCGGCGCTGGTTCTGCAGATGGTGCTGGGATCCGGGCGGGCGCGACCCAGCTGCGCTGCTGGTACCAGAGCTCCTGCGAAGATGATTCATTCTGCTTGTAGGGTTTGACGTGGCTCACAGGGAAACCATCGCGTGGAGCAGTGTGTGTTGTTCATTCAGACGGGGAACATGCGATCGTTAGGCGAGTTCTTTCCAGACCGAAGAGAACAGGAAGCTTAAAAAGACAGGGCTGCTGAAGCTCCCGGGGGCGGGCGGGCTGGGTGGCCCGGGCAGGGAGGCCTCGGTCTGGCTCGCCCTCCTCTGCGAAGCCGGCAAGGTGACTGCACCCGGCGCGTAGACGTCCCCCTCGAAAGTTGACTCAGAGCCTGGAGTTGGCTCTCACCACGCTCGCGGTGCCGTTGGTGCCTGTGCTGTGCTCCTGCAGGGCCGCCGCGCTCCGCCGGAACCAACGGCTCAGAGCTGGGCGCTCAGGACGCAGACCCACCAGCGGGAAGGGGACTCCGGCCGTCTGTGGGTCCACTGGTCTGGCTCACGCTGAGA
The DNA here is from genome assembly GCF_039906515.1 of Pseudorca crassidens. Classification (NCBI taxonomy): domain Eukaryota; kingdom Metazoa; phylum Chordata; class Mammalia; order Artiodactyla; family Delphinidae; genus Pseudorca; species Pseudorca crassidens. The sequence continues at coordinate 27,507,216 of NC_090316.1, forward strand.
ACAGCAGCCTGACCGTTACCAGAGAGCAGAGATTTCTGAGGTCCTGGCGAGCTCGCAGTAGGGATGGATCCCTTCCTGGAAAATGGTGTCTTGTTTCCATTCCCATCCCCATTTAATAAGGCAGTTTTGTTTTTGCAAAAGGAGCTTTGAACGTTCAGCCAGATTGTGACTCACTGAGTTTGTTACCCTTTCCCAGGGCTTACTTTATTCCCCAGAAGCAGCGGATGCCAGGGCCAGCCTCCGGCTGCCAGAGTCGCGGGATGCTGTCGGCGGGGGTGCGCGGTGACCGCCCGCTGCTCCCACCCCCGCATCACACGTCCGCCTCCCCTCTGCCTTGTTCCTCCTCAAGGACATGCTGAAGAACACGCCCCGAGGACACCCCGACCGGCTGCCCCTCCAGATGGCGCTGACGGAGCTCGAGACGCTGGCGGAGAAATTAAACGAGAGGAAGAGGGACGCTGATCAACGCTGCGAAATCAAACAGATCGCAAAAGCCATAAACGAGCGGTACCTGAACAAGGTGGGGAGTTTTCCTCTCTGTGCTGAGGCTGCCCTGCTTCGTGCTAACGAGCCTTCGCCCTCTGAGCCACTTATCACTAACCTCCTGGAACCTCTCGGCCAGTCCCTTGGCCCAGAGTTCTTGACTGAGGGTCCGTGGCGAGCCTCGGGGTCACGAACGCTGCACGGCGTGCACAGAGCCTTCGTAGTCTGTGCGTTTTCTCAGGAAAGGGGCTCGCAGATTGACTAGGTCCTCACATGGACCCAGGACCCCAAAAAGGTTAAGAGCCACTCTTTTAGCCGGATTTTACTCTCACGATGCAGCGTTTCATCCCGGTCCTACTTGAAGCACAGATACTCACGTGCATTCTTACTTGTATCCACGGTGCGTGGACTGGGCTGTATTTATCATGAAGAAGGGACGCAGAACACAGCATGAAAGCAGTTCCTCAGCACAGCTGTACCTCAGCTTCATATTTACAAAGCCATCTTCCTGCCACCATAATCCAGTTTCACGTAGGCTTTGCCGTTTTTATCTGAAGCTCTAGTCCACAGGAAGAGGTTAATGGATATGAGCCGTGTTAAATAATTCTGTTTTGTCAGCAGGGGTACTTTCCTACTGGATACTGACATCCAGTGATGTAACTACAAGAACTTTATTGTCATATGTTTTAAGCTTTGGTTTTCCCTGATTCTCCAAAGGATTTGTACAGGAATTTTTACAGGCAGAAAATTCCCTTCGCTGATATTCTCGAGGTGGCCCATGTTGTTTAAAATCCTGCTTCCCATGCTACCCGAATGTCTGGGAACCCCCGACAGTCCGAGGGCCCTCAGAGGTGACGCATTGCTTACCGTTGCGCTGGTGAGGGTGCAGCCTCATCCCCGTGAGGTCGGCCGGCCCGTGTGGACGTCTGGGCCGAGGACTCCGGATTTCCTTCTGGGCTGAACGGCCAAAATGAGTTCTGTATGACCTATGTCACTTTACTAGTAAATATGAAGCCTCTTTCCAGAGAACCAAGAGTCCTTTGTTTGGCCCAGAGAAGTAAAACGTGGCAAACCATGAGCAGTCAGGAGGTTTTCTTCCGTTTGCTGTCCTCGGGAAAAGTAAAATCCCAGACATCCCCGGTTGATACGGCGTCCTGAGTAACAGAAAGGTTGGGGCGACCGCCTGTAAGGATCGGAGCGTGTATTCCGAGGAGTCCCTGAGAGGGAGAGAGCGCATTGAGTGACGGGTGAAAACCAGCGGAGCCCCCGTGGCTGCGTGAGCATCTCATAGCCAGAGAAACTGCTCACGTCAGGAAGTTAGATCCCTGCCACTGTGTAGATTCCTTAAAAAAAAAGCCACTTTTTGAACTCTATACCGTACGTGCACGAAGCGTGGTTGGGAATATAAGGATTATCTGTAGAGAAGAAAGAATCTATAAAACCTTGACGTTGTCTGCTCGTGTATTTTGCCAGGCTTCATTCTCATTGTTCTTCTTTTTCTCGGTGGTCTTTGAACGTCCAGCTTCTCAGCAGCGGGAGTCGCTACCTCGTCCGCTCCGACGACGTGGTAGAAACCGTCTACAACGACCGGGGGGAGATCGTGAAAACCAAGGAGCGCCGGCTCTTCATGCTGAATGACGTGCTCATGTGCGCCACGGTCAGCGCCCGGTAGGTCAGCGCCCGGCAGGTCAGCGCCCGGCAGGTCAGCACCCAGTAGGTCAGCGCCCGGCAGGTCAGCACCCAGTAGGTCAGCGCCCAGTAGGTCAGCGTCCAGTAAGATGCACGGCCCCGCGGGGAGCTCTGTGGTCACAGGCGGTCTGTGTCTCGGTGAGCGGATGCCTTCGCTTCCCCTTCACTCTGGACAGATGTGTATGCAGAGCTCAGCCTCTCATCCTGTGACTTGCATGGGTCCAGGGAGGGTCCCCGACTCACTGCTGGTGGAGCTGAGGGGCGCGTGGGTGGGTTTTCTCTGTAAACATCAGGCAGATGTCAGAGCTGGAAACTGAACCGAACTCCGTTTCTAGCCATCCTGAATCAGCTATGGTTCCTGTCCGTATCATCGTTCAAATCCTTTCTCATTAGTTGCTTCTCTATAAATATGCTTTTGATGGTTTTTCTTATAAAATTTGGGTATATTGGGCTTCCCTGGTGGCGCAGTGGTTGAGAGTCTGCCTGCCGATGCAGGGGACACGGGTTCATGCCCCGGTCCGGGAAGATCCCACATGCCGCGGAGCGGCTGGGCCCGTGAGCCATGGCCGCTGGGTCTGCGTGTCCGGAGCCTGTGCTCCGCAACGGGAGAGGCCACAACAGTGAGAGACCCGCGTACCACAAAAAAAAAAAAAAAAAAAAAAGAAAGAAAAAAAATTGGGTATATTTATACTCTCTGAAAACCCACTGTGGAACCACGTGGTCAGTCCTGGTGGGAATGCCAGAAGCACCCAAGCCCGCAGTTCAGAGGCGTCTCTCTTGAGTCTCCAAGGGATGAGGCGTCCCGTGACTGACTCCTTGGCTGTGCCTGACACGAGGGTTTCTGCCCCTTGCAGCACCTCCCATGACAGCGGTGCCCTGACATCGACCGGCCAGAGGTATTTGTTGAAGTGGAGCGTCCCTCTCGGGCACGTGGAAGTGATAGAATACGGCGGCGGCGAGGGCGCGGGGGAGAATGGCAGGGGTCCCGTGGTGCCCGCGCCCGAGAGCCTGGCAGTGGTGGCCGGCGCCAAGCCAAGTGAGTGATGCGTCTGGGACGCGCTTGCAGGTCTGGGGCCGCCCTGGCTCTGATGTAACCTGCTCGGTCCTCAGCCCCTCACCGTGTCAGGAGACCTGGTTAAGATGGTAAATCTGTCGGGTGACACGGTCCTAGAGCCTGTGCTTATTAACATTGGCTGGCGCACGTGGACACACGTGCCAGCCGGGAGGCTCCTCTCTGAGCCTGTCCCCGTCAGGGTCCGGGGGCGGGGGCCCTGCCCTTGGGATGCATTCCATCTTCCTGGTTCGCGTCCTGTCCTGCGCTTCCCGCCAGCAGCTGCGGCGGGGGCCCTGCTCTCTCCGGAGGGTGCATTGAGTGGATGCAGAGAAGGTCCGAGAGAGCGTGGGCCTGGGTGGTGGTCTCAGCTCTGCCACCCCTTCCCCTTCGGTCTCCACGGAGGTGGTGCCCGCCTGTGCCTTTCACAGAGAATCGGGGGAAGAGGGTCCCGGCGCTTGCCCAACAGTCTTATAATACAGTTATTGTTACTAAACGGTCTGAAGATTCTAGATTTTGAACCTGGTGTCATAATCATTACTTTCTTCTTCTGTTTTCTTTTTGTTTTGCTTTGTTTTTATCCAAGTAAAGCCTGGCTAAATTTACTCACTCACTGGCCTTGGCCCCTGAATTGTGGAGCACTTAGAGTACAGTGAATGGGAACTTTCCATAAATTGTTTTATATATAAAATGAGCCTTTATGTTTAAATTTATAATACTAAAAATAAGTGTGTCAGGGCTTCCCTGGTGGCGCAGTGGTTGGGAGTCCGCCTGCCGATGCAGGGGACGCGGGTTCGTGCCCCGGTCCGGGAAGATCCCACATGCCGTGGAGCGGCTGGGCCCGTGAGCCATGGCCGCTGAGCCTGCGCGTCCGGAGCCTGTGTTCCACGACCTTTTAGACTGTGTTGTTTCTGACACGGTCAGAAGGAGGCTGCTTTTGAAAGATGCAGCTTTTCTGAGCGAACACGCACGTTCATTTGGGTTTACAGGAACAGGTCGCGGTGACTGTTGGGTCCCATCTGATGGGGTGTCTCTTTCATTGTTTGTTCTTCTTCTTTGCCTGATGTTAACAGTCTTGCGGTTTGGTGGTCTGCTTGGGATGCTAGTTCCTTGAGCATGTGCTCCTAAACTCCTGAATTGCTGACGAAAAAATCATGCTCCTGTTTAAATAACATGCATACCGTCTCAACTAACAATCGAAATACCAAACTGTATCACAGACTTTTGTAAGGAGGGACCAGCTGAGGAGTGGTTTTGGGAGGGGGACAGAGTGGGAAAGGGCAGGAGGGAGAAGCGGTCTCCCAGTTGACTTGATTGATTAAAATTTTACTTAGTAAGAGCAACGTGAAGATTTTGTGTGTTAAATGTTCTTAAAAATCCGTTTAAATTACTCGGAAGTATAGCAAATCCTATTTATGTCTTGGTTTTGTGAACAAAAATAATGCCTTTGTGTGTATTACAGTGGAAGCAATCCCAAGGTGGATTTGTGATCAAGATTGCCTCATTGTGTTCAGATCTCCAAGGATGCCTTCGCTCCATGAAGTAGATGCTGTGTTACAGGGAACACTGCGTTCTCACGTTCAACTTCTAATTTATGGTTCGTTCTGAGCCAACTTAGAATAAGATTCAAGTCAGCAGTATTGAAAAGCAGAAAGCAGGATGACTTAATTTGTAAAACATTACACGCGAGGAAGAACCTGGACTGTTTCCTGCTGCATTTGAGCCCTAGACGTTATCTCGAGCTCCTGTCAGCTATGGCCCTAGATGTTATCATCTTGAGCTCCTGTCAGCTATGGCCCTAGATGTTATCTATCTCGAGCTCCTGTCAGCTGTGGCCTTAGATGTTATCTCGAGCTCCTGTCAGCTATGGCCCTACATCTTATCATCTCGAGCTCCTGTCAGCTATGGCCCTAGATGTTATCTCGAGCTCCTGTCAGCTATGGCCCTGGATGTTATCTCGAGCTCCTGTCAGCTATGGCCCTAGATGTTATCTCGAGCTCCTGTCAGCTATGGCCCTAGATGTTATCTGTCTCGAGCTCCTGTCAGCTGTGGCCTTAGATGTTATCTCGAGCTCCTGTCAGCTATGGCCCTGGATGTTATCTCGAGCTCCTGTCAGCTATGGCCCTAGATGTTATCTCGAGCTCCTGTCAGCTATGGCCCTAGATGTTATCTGTCTCGAGCTCCTGTCAGCTGTGGCCTTAGATGTTATCTCGAGCTCCTGTCAGCTATGGCCCTAGATGTTATCTTGAGCTCCTGTCAGCTATGGCCCTAGATGTTATCATCTCAAGCTCCTGTCAGCTATGGCCCTAGATGTTATCTCGAGCTCCTGTCAACTATGGTCCTAGATGTTATCTCGCGCTCCTGTCAGCTATGGCCCTAGATGTTATCTCGAGCTCCTGTCAGCTGTGGCAAATGCAGATACGTAATCCTCATTGTCTGTCAAAAGAAAATGTCACTCTGTAGAGTACATCTTTTTCTTCATTCTGAGTTTAAGGAGAACTTTGCTTCCAGGTTATCTAGCTGCTTACTCTGGCTTTACAACTGGTGGTACTGCTAAGTCCTTAAAGGCAGGACCGAGACCACTGAGTGGTCCGCAGATAGACCTCAAGACCTGAGAAGTTGCTGTAGAATCGGGGACCCTGGATCCATCTCCATCCAAGGATCCTCTTACTCTTATGGTTTCCATTACATGTGTGGTCGGACGCCAGGAGAACAAAGGCTAAGGTCAGAGAAGGAAAACAAAACAGTTGCTGATAACGCAGTAGAGTATCTGTCTCTTGGAATAAAGGAGGGCAGAGTGAAGGGGATTGTTAATGTTTAGGCAATGCTGGCGTCTTGAGGAGAAAGAATTAAGGGGCCCATTCGTCCCTTAACAGGTGTGTGTCATCAGCAGGTTGTGACAGTGGGAGTTTGACTGGCTGGTGTCTTGGTGCAGGTATCCAGGTGGGGAGACTCCCGGGGAGGACATGTTCTCGGTCCAGCTGTCCTGGGAAGGGCGCTTTGCAGAGCCGCTGCCCATGCTGGTGTTCACGTTGTCCAAAACTCTTTTAATAGTCTTAGATACATGTTACTTCTTAACTTTTTATTTTATTTTGGAGTATAGTTGATTAACAATCTAATGTTGTGTTAGTTTCAGGTGTACAGCAAAGTGATACAGTTATACATATACATGTATGTATTCTTTTTCAAGTTCTTTTCCCTGTAAGATTTAACCTTATAGGTTATTACAAAATATTGAGTATAGTTCCCTGTGCTACACAGTAGGTTCCTGTTGGTTATCTATTTTAAATATAGCAGTGTGCACATGTCAATCCCAGACTCCCTAACTATCCTTCCCCCCGATTCTTTCCCTCTGGTTGACCTAGAGATTTGTCATACTGAGTGAAGTAAGTCAGAGAAAGACAGATATCATATGATATCACTTATATGCAGAACCCAGAAAAAAATGATACAGGTGAACACAGTTCACCAGTGTTGAGTGCAGGGTGTTACCAGTCGAGGTGCCAAGTGGACAGACAGTGCGGGGGGCGGGCGGGGGACAGGATGCTCTGGGTACCGAGTCTGGAGATCGGGGCGATGCTGGCAGAGACGCAGTCAGCGCCGTGGGCGCAGATGTTTGCCTGGGATCCTGGTTTAGCGCGTGCCTCTGTAGTTTCCTCATCCTTAAAGTGGGTTTAATTTTTAGCTCTGAGCTGTGAAAGGGGAGTGTGGAGTAGATGGTTTTCAAAATGCCTTCTAGATTTAAAAAAATGGTTTTTAACAAACTAAAGTTTGCTAATTCTGAATGTGCTGGAAGACGGGACTCAAGCCCTGTCAGCTAAGTTAGAAGTCCTGTTCCCCGTTGATATTCATGTGACTGTTCTGCTGTTTGAACGACTCTGTTCTGAAGCTCAGTGCTGCAAGATTGGGTCTGTTACTCAGCGGTGGAGACAGCGTGACCCCTGCTGCGTGCCTTTGCTTTGCACCCTCCGTGTCCTTGAGTTGTGACACGTGATGGCCTTAAACGTTTCCCTCTAGTGCAGGGCCCTGCAAGCTGGGCTCCCTGGGTTGGTTTAAGCTTCCAACCCCCGGAACTGACTTTGCAAAATTCTGTGCTAATAGCATCTTATTTTCACCCTGCTCCACGCTTTCTCAGGAGGTGGGTTTATGAGAAAATAAATTTCCCTTTTGCTAGAAATAAGGTGACGCTGTAGAGTGTTTTCTTCATTTAGTTCCCACAAGTGGGCCCTAAAGCGCCCCCAGTTTGCAAGGAATTGTACCAGGTGGGCGCCGTGGAGGGTGTGAGGGGCCGTGGCCACAGTGCCGGCTCCGCAGGGGCCTTGGGGGGATGAGCTGCCGGACCCTCAGAGAGTCACGTACACAAGAAGGGAAACCTTCACCACCCAGCAGCAAACGCTTCCCAAGGAGAGGTTCCTGAGGCATTTCAACAGGTGAGAAGCAGCTAGATCTGGTTTAAAGGGAAGCACTTTTTCATGTGCAAATACTGATACATGCCGTCTTGTAAAAATCGCACCCATTGCTCTCCACTTCGTTACTTAATCCTTAAAATGGGCAGCAAAAGCCAGACGCGTAGCTGGGCCTCTTTGTCGCACAGTGAGACACTCTGTAGGGGCACAGGACCGGCCTGGGCTCTGGGGCGCTGAGCGGCTGGACCAGCGTCCAGCTGTGGAGCTTTCCTGTCGTGGGGCAGGGACGCAGGCCAGGGAGAGCCGTGGTGGACATGGCGCTGACGTGCGTGTCGGCGGTGGTCTGCCCTGTGCCCCCCGCCCCTGCCGGCAGCCTGCGGGGGAACAGATGGCAGTTCCAGGGAGCCAGGCGCCGCCCCTGTTTGGAAATGGGGCCCTTGTTTGCCATCAGGAACTTTGCAGAGAGAATGGAAGGCCAGCCTGACAGTGTCACTTCCCATCCTGAAGCATTTACGGCGTGTCCCCTGTAGGCTGAAATCTAACACAGGTGCCCAGATCCCTGCTATCTGGCTGTGAAGGGGGAAGCCGGGGCAGTGGGTACAGCAGCTCAGGAACGAGGGAGGGGGCTACTGCCATGATTGAAAGTAAGCTGGAGGCTTCCCTGGTGGTGCAGTGGTTGAGTCCACCTGCTGATGCAGGGGACACGGGTTCGTGCCCCGGTCCGGGAGGATCCCACATGCCGCGGAGCAGCTGGGCGCGTGAGCCATGGCCGCTGAGCCTGCGCGTCTGGAGCCTGTGCTCCGCAACGGGAGAGGCCACAACAGTGAGAGGCCCGCGTACCGCAAAAAAAAAAAAAAAAAAAAGTAAGCTGGAAGAGGGACTTTCCTGGCGGTCCAGTGGTTGAGACTTCACCTTCCAATGCCAGGGGAGCGGGTTCGATCCCAAGTCCGGGAGCTAAGATCCCACATGCGTCCTCGGCCAAAAAACCAAAACATAAAACAGAAGCAACATTGTAACAAATTCAATAAAGACTTTAAAAGTGGTCCACATCCAAAAAAAAAAAATCTTAAAAAAAAGAAAAAAAGCCGGAAGAGCCCTGAGCATCCTTACACTCCAGGGAGCAGCATCTGGGCAGGGGGTGCGGGGGACGGAGCCCCTCTGGGGACACAGGGAGGGTCTCCACAGTCAAGTGCAGAGGCCGGGGTGGGAGAAGGGCAGATAAAACCGAAGACCGGAGAAGTGAGCCCAGCTGAAGACAAAGTGTGAAGAATAAACAAGAAGCAGGTGCTCAGGGGCAGGGAGGAGGTGCTCTTCATGATACAAACAGAAGTGAAACCTGCATGAGGTTGGCTGTAATCTTGCACGTGAGGCCAGCTCTGAGGCAGACGGAGGGGCCCTGGACCCAGGGTCCAGGGCCGGAGCTGATGCTCGCTCTGCAGGGCGTCAAGCTTTCTTTCGGCTGCAGATGCGACTTTGGGTCGACTCCATTCTGGAAGGAAAAGGAGGGAAAGTTCCCTGTTAGACCCGGGCTCCTTTGTAGGCACCAGCCTCGCCATCAGAGGAAGCAGAGAAGTGTGTTCCCCATGCAGAAGCAGCTGTCCGAGAGGGACAGGGTGCTCGGCGGCGGCTGGTCTGCCGGGCAGAGGCCACCGCGCAGTCCAGGCGGGAGGGTGGGAGAGAGGCTCCCACAGAAGTGTGCGTATCCGGTCGCCAGACTGTGCCCCGAAGATGTGTAATTTTTAACAGTCCGTTCTTCCTCGGTAAAAAAAAAAGTCCTTGATTTGTAAGATATCAAACTTTTCTGAATGAAAGGAAAGTTCTGGAAAGGAGAGCTTGTCCCGAGGCCTGCTGACTGCTGGGTGGGGCAGGTCTGCCTCTCTCGTTCAGTGGGGTGTTTACTCAGCCCCCGCCCTGCATCCCTCTCGCCACCCCAGAACCACCCACTGTCTCTGGGTTGGATTCCGTCTGCAGTGTCTCCGTACCCCGTTTACTCCTCCTTGCCACGCCTCCTGCCTGGAGACCCCTGGGCCCGGACTCTCCCACCACCTCGGTGGCTGGTGTGACGCAGGGGCCTCGGCCTCAGAGCTGCAGCCGGTCCACACCCGCCGGGGCCTGAGTCCGCACCACGGGGAGTCTCTGGGCAGTGTTGCTGTTTCCTTGGCCACATGGACTCCACTTAGCTTTCAAACCCTGAATTTTCAAGCCAAATTGCAGGGGTTTCCATGGAGACGGGCGCAGTGAGAAGCCGTCTGCTCCCAGAAACCCAGGGTGCTGGGCATTGTGACCAGATGGTAGGAAATCCACCCAACAAAAATCTTGATTTGCAGATCTGTTGTTTATATGAATGTAGCCAGAAAAAGAGATTCTTTCCTAAACTGAAAGTAACGTTTGGGAAAAGAACGACGGCTCTTTGTTCTGTCTTGTGTGACTTGAGTGGATGCTGTGGTGTTTCGTGCGCGTCCTCTGGGTTCATTAGCGTCTTACTCGCTGTTTGTGTGTTTGTGTCCCTAGCGTGCTCTTCCATAAAGCATCTCTGACGCTCACCACACGTGTGAACTTCGAGATGTTTTCGCGTTGGGTAAAGGCAGAGAAACTCTTTCTGCCCAATAAGGAAGATTCTCTAACCCGCCAGGAAAAGTCCACTTCTCCCTCTGGGGATGGGGTGACTCAGGCAGCGTTGGTTTTATCCTTGATGAGATAGGATGGGGCTGGTGGGGCCTCGTGAACGCAGCTTTAAGGAGGAACCAGGCCCAGTCCTGTGACCTCCCGTTTCCTGTCCTTCCCCGTCTCCAGAGCCTGTCCCTGGCGCCCGCCAACCTCTCTGCTCCAACACGTGACTCTAGACCACCCTGGACGCTGGGCCTCATCCTCCCTGGCTCCCACCCCGCCCTCCCTCTGCTTGGACAGGCTGGGCCTGTCGGGTCCCAGCTGCCGGGTGGTGGACAGCCTCAGTCCAGTGTGTCGGGTTGGCAGGAGGCTCCTGGTGACCCAGGAGTCCGAGTGCGGCTGCCCTGGGGCTGCCCAAGCCCTTCTTGTTTTCACACCGAGGACCATCCGCCCACCTCCAGGGCGTCCCTGTGCGTTCAGAAGGTGCACAGAGGAATCTGCCCTTTCCTTCCTTCCTTCCTTTTCTTTCTTGTTCTGCCGTCTCTGTCTGAACCTTGCACTTTACCTACTCTCTGATAAAGAATAAAGAGGCTTTACAGGTACCTATTCATTTATGATCGTCTTGGTTACAGACACAGAAGGCAGAGTTCTAAATCAGCTCCAAAGCTCTGCACTGTCCCCCCTGGGATGGCTGCTCACACAGGGCTTCCAGATGATTCCACCGGTCAGGCAAGAGTTACACTGAGGTGCGTAGAAAGTCACCATCCTCACCATCCACCCACTTCGCTCCCGAAACCCTCCAGTAGCTTCAGAACTCTTTGTGTGCTAACCGTTTGCTTAATGTGTTCCCAGACTTAGATCATTTGGCTAAGCGATCAGCCCAAGTCAGCGGTGGGTGCTGTTCTCGCGGGCGCTGGGAGCCTGTGCACCCACCCAGCTCGTTGCAGGCCTCCTCTCCATCCTTTTAGAAAAGCGTTTAGAGAAGGCTCACTGGGGCGCTCAGGTTGGCGTTGGGAAGAGCGCGGTTGTTGAAACTTTGGTTGCGATTAAAGGTCATTTCTAGAGACCAGGGATCTTTTACTAATAGTGATTACATCAACGGTGCTTTAAAAATACAAATTGTGATACATCCGATGGACTAATTCACCAGCGTCTTTCAAAAATGTCAAGGTCGTGAGAGAGAGATGGCCTGAGGCACTGACCTAGCAGACTGGAGGAGACTTATGGAGGTGTGACAGCTTCATGCGTCGTGGGACCCGCCTTCGCGTCCCTGGGAAGCTGGCCTCCGCGGGGAAGCCAGTGAGGTCTGAGTAGAGCCCGCGCTGGCTGGAGTTGCTGCAGCAATGGGAATTCCTGCTTTGGACGATGCTTCTGTGGTTCTACAAGGTTAACATCCAAGACCTGGTGCAGGGAACTCTGTGCTGTTGCAGCTTTTCTGTAAAGTCTAAAATTACGTCAAAATGAAAGGTCGGAAAGGGAAAAGCATCTACTTACTTGAAAACGTTCACTTTTAGAAAAATCTGGATGAACGAGACTCCCTTCTTGTGTCTCCTTCCTCAAGCCCCGGCGTGAACACACCTGAAATTTGTGCTCTTTTTGTTGTCTTGTTTTGCAGACAGAGTTTACATGGGGCCGGGGCAGCTGTATCAAGATTTACAAAACTTGCTGCATGACTTAAATGTCATCGGTCAAATCACTCAACTGGTTGGAAACCTCAAAGGAAACTATCAGGTGACGGTCGAAGCCACTTGGCTTCAAATTCTCTTTTAATTTCTAAGTCATTGTTAGCACGTGACCCCACCCTCCCGGTTCTGTCAAAAGCAAGAACTGATGTTACTTTAAGAATCCATCTGATTGTGTATTTTCTCCTATTTCGGAGAAGGTGAAGCGCTTTTGGTGTAACTTTTGTTCATCTGGAGGCTGACTTGCGCGTCAGTTCTCTTAGGAATGTCCCAGCACCACGTGACCCGCCTCCCAAAGGTGCTTTCTTCCTGATCCGATGAGTGTTACTGGTCTCCCTGGGTTTTTCATGTCTCAGCATCCCTTTTTTTCTCTCCCTCGGGATGGTCCCGTCTTATTAACACCTTTACGTGTGCTTGTGTGTCTCCTTCCTAGAATTTGAACCAGTCGGTAGCCCACGACTGGACCTCGGGGTTACAGAGGCTTATTCTGAAGAAGGAAGAGGAGATCAGAGCGGCCGACTGCTGTCGGATCCAGTTACAGCTCCCGGGGAAACAGGACAAGTCAGTAAACGTCGGAAGGGAGCCTCCGGGCCAGCAGCGAGAACGGGGCCCTTTGTCATGACGTGCATGTCTTCGCGGTTTGGAGATTGTATCGGAGGGGCAGGCCCCGTGATTGGGTTTCACAGGACGGAGCCCACTGCGTGGAGTGCAGTGTCTTTTCTTCTCCCCGGCAGGTGCGGCCGGCCGACTTTCTTCACTGCCGTGTTCAATACCTTCACCGCCGCCATCAAGGAGTCCTGGATCAACAACCTGCAGATGGCCAAGCTCGCCCTCGGTAAGAGCCGGTTGATCTCAGCTAAATGAGGCATGTTCGACCCAGGCACAATGCCCGTTCCTCCTCTGTGATGAAATGCACGCCCGAGAGGACGAGGCCACGGCTGAGAAGTAAACTTTACAACAGGTTCATCCATTCACCTGAAAGAATGTTTCCACGCGGGAAAAAGCAACCCTAGTGCAGCGCTTTTTAAGACGTTTGTGTTATAAGTTAAGGGTTGTAGGGGGAAAAACCCTCACGTTTATTATAACAAAACATTAATATGAGTTGAGGTGGTTCAACACAAGTGAAAGTCCTCTGAGTCTGTGGCCTGTGAGGCAGGACCCAGTCCCGGGTCTGGCCCACAGGATGAGAAGGTGATGGCTCGTCTCAGCCTGTTTCCTCACCCCTCACCTGTGAAATAAAACACAGGAGTGGACCGAATTGTCCCTGAAGACCCTCTAAGCACGAAAAATAAGTCCTGTGGTTCTATCAGAGATGGGAGTGACTCTGGTTATTTTCTTGTCCCTACGTCCCTTTAGCCTTGCCTTCTTTTGATCTGTGTAGCAAACATTTAGATAGATGGGTGGGTGGGATAAGATACCTGGATGTTATTTACACACACACAGGTCTGTTACTCAGGACACGGGGATGTCCTGCGTCCATGTGTGTGTAAAACTCTCATTCAGGTGCAAAACAATCCGAAATGTTAACCGAAAATAAAATACGGAAGAGAAATAGGCCTTGTGATCCGAGGCTGGTGGCAGGAAGGCCATCCGGGATGTGATCCTCGGAACAGGGCTCCCTCCCTCCCCGAATGACTCAGTGGTTTATCAGGCCAGCTTCGGGGTGACCCCGTGAACAAGGACACGGATAGGCTCTGAGGATAAGCTCCCGTTTATCTTCAGATGCGTCACGTTTTCAAAGCTGAGATGGATGACTTGCTTTGTAGTAAAACATTTCTTGATTTCGTCGTACTTTCTTGTCCCATGGTTTTGTGCCATGTTAGAAAACTTCTCACTCTGTCCGTGGTGTTTGAATCTAAACATCTCAGCTAGTTTGAAAAAGGGACAGAGGAAAACAGACCAGACCCAGGTGGTTTGCGCTTTGATGGTTTGCAGTGCCCCCGCCCCCAGCCGATGGCTGGTCCACAAGGTGGGAACGGGGCGGTGGGCGTCCGTTAGACTCAGGGCAGAGCGCTTACCTCATAAAGCCGCAAGTCTGCAGCCTCCCCCGTGAGAAGAGGCTGTGCTGTTTTCCAGAAGGAAAACCCTCAGTTCTCCAGTCTTACCCAAAGTAGGGGCCAGACTCTCCCCCAGCCCCCGGGGCTGTGCTCGTTGCCCACCTCTGTTCCCTTCCCCCGGTGCGGGCACAGAGGAAGAGAACCACCTGGGCTGGTTCTACGTGGAGGACGACGGGAATCAGATCAAGAAGGAGAGGCACCCCCTCCTCGTGGGACACATGCCCGTGACGGTGGCCAAGCAGCAGGAGTTCAAGGTGACGGGCGGCGGGCAGTTACCAGGAAGGGGCGCCGGGGCAGCCTTGGGCGTGGCCCCTCCGGGGCCCGTTTGTGTAGAAGTCATTTAGGAGGGTGGTGGTCTGAAGCCAGAGGCTGCTTATGCGGAGCCGGTGCTGGGCCTTCCTCCGAGGCCCCGCGCTCAGGCCCCGCGGCTCAGGTCCGGCAGCTCCGTGCCCGTCGCTGGGCGGCCCGGCTTCCACGTGGTCATAATTGGAGACCTTCCGGTGGCCCGAGGCATGGTGCCGCTCTTGGCTGAAGCAGACCCCGTCTGCGGGTGGCGTTTTGTCGGTGTCGCTGTGCAGTGGACCCAAGCACTGCGGCCGGTGTCCACACAGACTGCAGAGACGCGTGGGTGTGTCTTTCTCGAAGAAACGCATTTAACGCATTTTCCTTTCTCACTTTGGTCTCTGGCCGACACTCAGTCCTGGAACCCGGGCTTCCCTGGAGCTCCCTCAGCTGATGGGGACCATTCCCGCTGGCAGAACCTGCTCCCCAGGAGAGGCGAGGGCCCTGTCGGTGTGGCCTCAACCCAGAGCTGCAGCTGCCCGGGGCACACTTAGGTGTTGCTTCTAAAAAGCAAATTTCTGAGACTCATACATCGATCTTTCCCTCTCTTAGCCTTTGGAGTTGCCGTGGTTTATGTCAGAACGCTGTCATCCCTGTGAGACGTGCCCTCTGGCCTCCTCTGAGTCCCATTTGAAATTCGGGCCTTTGATTTTTTTCTCCCCTTTAGATCGAATGTGCCGTTTATAATCCTGAGCCTTACCTAAATAATGAGAATCAGCCAGACTCGTTTTCCACGGCTCATGGTTTCCTGTGGGTAAGATGCTTTTGTTTGTTTTTTGTTTGTTTGTTTTTGCGGTAGGCGGGCCTCTCACTGCTGTGGCCTCTCCCGTTGCGGAGCACAGGCTCTGGAGGCGCAGGCTCAGCGGCCATGGCTCACAGGCCCAGCCGCTCCGCGGCATGTGGGATCTTCCCAGACCGGGGCACGAACCCATGTCCCCTGCATCGGCAGGCGGACTCCCAACCACTGCGCCACCAGGGAAGCCCCTTTTTGTTTGTTTTTAATGCAAGTTCACGAAGAATCCATGTCCACAGCTAATGAGATGAGAAATGGCAGATTTGAGTGGTCCGATAGCTCGTTGTGGCTGGTGTGTCCCAAATTGTGTCTATAAACATGGGGGACACAAACAGGAAAGGGGGCTGATCACTTTTGGAAAAGGTGTCGAGTTCTAAGGCATTAAAACATTTCTCTCTTTTCTTTTTCCTGTAAAACTTAACCAGATTAAATTCAATCCAAAGTCCATTAACTACTAGAAGCATTGGAATATTTTTTCAGTTTGGGCGGTTAAATGGCATGGAGTTTTTTCTCTTCCAAGACAATGCTGGCTGTTCACGCTGGGAACTTAGCAGTTAAAATTAGTTTCTTCCAAATGAAGCGCTGCCTTTGAACGGTCCTGCGTTTGCAGTAGACGTTGCTGGCTCGTGCAAACCAGAGGAATTGCTCTGTGGTGCGTTTTCAGGTCTCCTGGTGCCCCCCTTGTGGGGAGCCGCCAGACCTCCTCCACGATGGGCCCTCTGTCCTTTTGCAGCCCCACCTGGCTCTCTCCCGGGTGTCCTGACCCCGCGTAACTCCCCACACACCCCGCCCCGTCTCACAGCCAGAGCGCTGGCCTGCTTGGAGTCCCTGGTTGAGTTTTGGAAAGAAAACAGCCTGATGAGCTGATAGCTCTCTGCACTCAGCCCAGAACGAAGGGATGGGCTGAATTCCCTCAGGGCTTTTGAATTTTAGAGGAGGTTTTTTCCATTTCAGGACCGAACCTGGTCAGACCCCCGCTTCCTGTAGGCCCGAGCGGGCCTGGCAGTTCGACATTGTCCCGGGAAAGGCAGGAAGCTTATTGATCAGAAGGGGAAAATCCGTTAGAATAAGGAGAGGGTCACGACATCCTCAATGTTGATGGAAAAGAAGAGGCATTTGTGAAGAACGCACACTGCCCGGAACCAGGCGAGCGTTCTCGTGTAGAGCCAGGCGTGCTCTTCCCTGGTAACAGGATCCGGCTCCTTCCCACTGAAAAGACGATCAAATTTAGGTTTAAGTTGGGAAACAAACCTTGCCGAGTGTTCCTAAGTGATCCAGCAAACAGGGGGCTCATAAATATCATGGCAGCAGTAGTACAAGTTCTAGAAAAACAGCAACACTCCCTGATGTGTTAAATGCCGGGGACCCCCTTTGAGATCCAGTCTCACCCCTTTTTGTCTCTTTTTAAGCCCTTGTTTCTTCAGGCAAGGCCTCTTGTAAAATTGACACCAGCCTGCTTTTTCAGACTTTGAACTGTGCACGGATAGGCCTTTACCATCCTGTGGTGCTAGGTGTGTGGTTTTTAAAGGATATAAATGTGACTTTTATAAAAACAAAGCTGTGTTCTTGTTATTAAAATTAAAAGAAAAAGATGACCTAATTAAACATGTTGCAGAGGGAGCGGGGCTCTGTGAGCAGACTGTTTAAAGGTTATTTGGTCCTCATCGGCCAGCTGGTTCCCACGTGGGAGCCGGATCTTGCCGTGGCTGTGGGGTGTCAGCCGTGCACGTGCTGTGGAGCCCCTTGCAGCCCACTTCTTCCCTCCCGAACCCCCCAGATCGGAAGCTGCACCAGTCAGATGGGTCAGATAGCCATCGTCTCCTTTCAAAACTCCAGCCCCAAGGTCATCGAGTGCTTCAACGTGGAGTCCCGCGTCCTGTGCATGGTGTATGTGCCCGCAGAGGACAGGCCCCGGGAGCCCGAGAGCACGGGGGGCCGAGTGCTGGGCATCCCCACCGTCTGCCTGGGGACGGAGGAGGGGAGGTGAGCGTCGCACACGGGCCCCTCGGCTTTGCCAGCCGCGAGGCGGCGGAGTCCGCCAGCCCCTCCCTGACCCCCCTCTGTTGGGACGCGGGTGGAGACTGTTGGGTCCAGGACTTTGAAGGAGCCAGTGACTGAGGAAGTCACCCTAGGAAACCCAGGGGGGCAGCAGCTCCTTGCGGGGAAAGTTCTAGTTCTTCCTGCCCTTTGCCGTGGACACGCTTCATCCTTGTTCGTGCTTTAAAGTGCACGTCACGCTTACACTTTGCAATGAGACAGAGCCTTGTTCTGTGTTATTCTCACACGGAACATGGTCAGAGTATAAAGGAGAGTTACGATGATTTTCCTGATGTGAAGTTCCTAGATCTACAGGAAGAACTAAGGTGTTTGTTTGTTTGTTTAATAACGGAGAACTTCTCTTTTAAAAGAAAAAAGAGGGAGATCAAAGTGGTAGCCGTCTTTACAACACGGCCAAGTGGGATGTTTCTGGAAGGAGTGGCAGGATGCGGGGGAAGGACAGGAAGGTCGAACGTGGTTCTGCTCGGCGGGCTTGCACTTCCTGTGAGCAAACGTACCCATGAGCTGCCATTTCTCTTTTCCAGCATTTCCATTTATAAAAGCAGCCAAGGCTCCAAGAAGGTGCGGCTCCAGCACTTCTTTACTCCCGAGAAATCCACGGTCATGAGCTTGGCCTGCACGCCCCAGAGCCTGTACGCCGGCCTGGTCAACGGGGCTGTGGCCATCTACGCCAGGGCGGACGGTGAGCGGGACACAGGCGCGTCTGCAGGGCGGCAGGGGCCACGGCCGCGCCTGGGGTGGGCCGAGGGAGTGTCACTCTGCACCGGGCCTCGCAGAACGCGAGGCTCATCGGCTTTTATCACCCCTCGTCCCGAGGCACCTGTGACTCGCTCGGTCCTTAAAGGAGTGTGTGAGACAGACAGCCACCCGCCATCGTTGCAAAGTCAGTCCTCCTGCTGGCTTCTCCGTGTTCCTCAAAGGGATGCGTTCAGTGCAGGCCTTTATCCTGCCCTTGCTCAGGGCCCTCGGGGCTTCTCTTTGGGGTGGAGTGAGGTGCATGCCCCTTCGGTGTGGTGTGGCTGTCACCAGGCTGGGGGCCCGGAGACCCTGGGCTGATCCCCTGTGGCCACAGACTCGAGCAGTCCTACTTCTCACACCCTGAGGGGTTGGACCATAAACAGACCATAAAACTAGGGCTTAGGCCAGCTTGCGGGGGAGACTGGGGGGCTCAGGAGCCCTGGGAGGAGCGCCTGCAGGCATTGGGGTCCAGGCTCTTTGGAGGACGGCAGTCAGGCGAGCCCTGGAGGAGGAGCGTCCATCTCAGGAGTCCTGAGGCTAGAGCCACTGCAGGTCCCTGGGACGCGAGGGGCTGGAAGGGCAGGAGCCGTTCCTTCTGAAGGCGGATTCCGGGGGTGGGGGTGGGTGTCAGGATCAGGGGCACCTCGGGGGGCATGATTGCTCTGCCGAGGACGCGTTGTTTCTCTCCTGCTGGATGGGATTTGTGTTTAAATACACGTTTATTTAGAACCATGTGAGTGGTTATCGTGGGATTCTCTGTTTCTCTTCTCTGCGACCTTTATCTGGCTTTGGCAGCACGGCTTTGCTCATTCAAGTTGTTTTTTCCACTGATCCGGTAGAGATTAAATTTCATGGGAATTATTAACAAGTTGAAATTTTGAAATTCCTATAATATGTCTGGTCTAGCAGGCCTCCCAACTTGATTTGGAGTGTCTGTGTCCATTTCTTCCAGTGTTATGAGTGTATTTAGGCTTCATTTTGAGTTATTTAATTGGAGAGGGGGTATTTGAACCTTTTTTCCCAGCTTTATTGAGCTGTAACTGACATATAACATCGTGTAGATTTGAGGTGTACAGTGTCTTGATTAGATGCATGTCGCAAAATGATCACCACCGTCTGCCAGCTCGCACCTCCATCCCGTCACATACGTACCGTTGCTTTTTTGTGGTGAGAACATTTAAGATCTAGTCTCTTAACAACTCTTAAGTGTGCCATACAGTGTTGTTAACTGTAATCGTAATGCTGTGCGCTAGATCCTCAGAGCTTATTCATCTTATGCCTGAAGTTTGAACCCTTTGCCAACATCTCCCATTTTCCCACCCACAGCCCCTGTCAACCACCCTTCTACTCTCTGTTTCTATGAGTTTGGCTTTCTTAGATCCCACATAAAAGTGAGATCATATGGTATTTGTCTTTCTCTGTCTGACTCATTTCAGTTGGCATAATGCCCTCAAGTTCCATCGTGTTGTCACGAATGGCAAGATTTCATTCTTTTTTATGGCTGAGTAATATTCCATCGTATGTAGGTACCACATCTTCTTTATCCGTTCATCTGTTAATAGACACTTAGGTTGCTTCCAGGTCTTGGCTGCTGTAAATAGTACTGCATTGAACATTGGGGTGCAAGTGTCATTTCAAATTAGTGTTTTCGTTTTGTTCGGTTATATACCAAGGACTAGAATTGCTGGATCGTACGGCAGTTCTATTTTTAGTTTTTTGAGGAACCTCTATACTGTTTTCCACAGTGGCTGCACCAATTTATTACATTCCCACCGAGAGTGCACAAGGGTTGTCACTTCTTCACATCCTCACCAATACTTGTATTTTCTTGTATTTTTGATGATGGCTGTTCTGATAGGTGCGAGGTGACATCTCATTGTGGTTTTGATTTGCATTTCCCTGATGATGAGTGATGTTGAGCACCTTTTCATGTACCTGTTGCCCATCTGTATTTCTTCTTTGGAGAAATGTCTGTTTGAGAAACTGAATTTGAATGAAATTGAAAGAAATATCTTCTTTTAAGATGGATCCTGGAATTCCGAACCTCAAACAGTGATAAAATTAGGCGTCCTCCCAGTTCGAAGTCTGCTAATGATGGAAGACACACTGTGGGCGGCGTCTGGAGGTCAAGTGTCTGTAATCAGCGTGGAGACTCACGCCGTGGAGGTAAGTCATTTTAAGTGGCTACACAGTGCGGGAAGACGCACTTCAGAACCAGTGCGACTAACTTCCCAGGCTGATGTCGAGGATCGCCCCTCGCGGGTAGAAAGGTCAGGCAGTGTCCTGCCTGCGGCTCTGTGCGGAAAGAAAATCCCTCCTAGTGTGGCTTAGAAGGAAGGATTAACTCGAAAGTCCCACAGCCCTTGTCTAGCGACATCCAGGGACTGATTGTTATTTACCTTTAACACAGACGTTACTTTAAAAGGTGTATTCGGTATGAACATACTAGTAAGTGTTCAAGGACATGTGGAAAATTAGTGTTTGATTGAAGAGGCGTTTCAAGTCAGTGTGATAAATGGATTATTCAGTAGAGATCATAGTCATTGGGAGAAACCAGACTGCGTCTCAGGCCCCAGCTGTTCACCATTGGCGGCATTCTGGAGCGAGGGATGTTAGAATTACAAACAAAGCCACAGACTGACAAGGTACAAACAGTAGGATGGTTCCGTGACTTTGCAGTGGGGGGATCTTTCCAGATACGTCGTATACCTAGAAGTTGCCACGGTAAAGAATATGATAAATTTGGTGAAGTTTGAGAACCTTTTTTTTTTTTTAACATCTACTGTGTGTTGTTTGTATCAAAACTCTCGTAAATGAAAACTGATAAAATATTTGCTGCACCTGCCACCAAGTGTTAGTGTTCTTATAGAAAGAGGATTCTTGCTAAGTTAAAGAGAAGAAACCAAGCTAATAGAAAACGTTCAAAGGACATGAACAGGCAGCTCACAGAAGAAGAAATACAAGTAGGCGACGTACTCACAATACACACACACAGATAGTGTACTCACACGTGGGCGTACGTAAACATGTAGCCATACACGTGTATTGTGTGTGTACATATATACACATGGAGAAGATGAATTTCACTTCTCATTGGACCTCTTGAATGTTTTAGCCATGTTACTAAAACATGCGATACACATGTAATGTGTTTAGCCATATTACTCCTTTTATTGTTAAAGATGAGACAGACCTACTTATTTCCTACCTGTTCATCACCGTCTGTCTCTTCGCTCCACTCTGCCCTAAGGAAACTCCTATAACACGGGTGCTTTTGCAGCCAGTGAACTACCTCACAAGTGAAAATCTCGCAACCCTCACAAGGAAGGTAGTGGGAAGGGAAGTGTGTTCAGGTGAGGGTTGCAGGGGGTGGGCCCATCTCTCTGTGGATCCGGGGCCTCTTCAGATGCTGCCCCGAATCCCTGTGGGCGGCTTGGGGAACAGGTCCACGCCCAGGAGCCGAGGTGCTGTGGCCAGGAGCTCGGTCCCGCATGGACTCTAGGCTGGCACTCTTGCTGTCAGACTGCAAACCGTTCTTCCACCTGTGTTGTTTCCGACGTGAGCTCCCCAGGGGCCCGCAGGACGGAGCCTCCTCAAGTGACGGGGTCAGCCGGTCAGCCGGCCAGCCATAGAGGAGATGGGGCTGATGTCCAGAATAGGAGGCAGGAGACAAACCTGTGAAATTGCTTTTGCTCGTTTTTTTGTTTTTTTTTTTCCCCCACCGCACCGCGTGGCTTCTGGGATCTTAGTTCCCTGACCAGGGATTGAACCCAGGGCCTTGGCAGTGAGAGCGCAGTCCTAACCACTGGACCGCCAGGGAAGTCTCTGCCCAGTATTTTTATGGTAACTTCTTGTTTCTACTTCTCTCCACCTGCTCCTTTTTACTTCACGTGCCTCAGAGTAATAAGAAACCCTCAGTGGGGTGTGGAGAGGTCATTAACCACGGCCCCTGTGCAGGGCACTTTATAGACGCTGTAACCACTGCTGGGCTGTATTCCACTGCCTTGTACACCAGCAGTGTCGCACCTTATCGGTGACGTAGTGAGGGTCAGATTCCAGATCCTAACTCAACCCTGCACTGCACGGTGGTCGCAGGTGAGCCGCTCACCTGGGCCTCAGGCTCTGATCCACAAGCTGGCGATCAACCAACTTCCTCATCAAAATGAGAGGTAATATTGCCAGCAAAGAGCACCCCAGTAGTGGTTGCCATTTATTACTAGAATAAATTATTATTAGAGTAAATATACAAGAGCCAGAAATAGCATTCTGTTAGCTGTATTTCAGTTTCTTTTCACAGAGAAGGAATAATAACGTAACAATCTTTCTTTAGAACATCTCTCCAAAACCAATACGTTAATTTTGCCATAAATTCGTACCAAAAGCCGGAATGATGGTTTCTATAGCTGCCGCCAAGGCGATTCCAGACTAACATAACGTTATGACCTTATTGTCATTAAAGGGTTATTTCCACATGCTCCAAAGGATGTATATGCTGTAAATCTTGAAGGCTCAGAAGTAACATATTTGGATTTAAATAAGAGCCTCCTTTCTGTGCATTTTTAGTACCAAAAGGAGGAAATGTGTTTATAGAGAGAGAAGCAAATCTACTCTGTTATTAACAAACGTAATTTATCCAGTAGTTCCGCCGGGCAGGGAAACCACAGTTGGGGCGCCAGTGCAGCTCTGCAGGCTTGAAACCGCAATGCGTCTGCAGCCTCTTTGGTTGGGGTGAGGGCAGCTGCTACAGGGAAACTCCCTGAATGTGCCTGTCTGTAGGGCCAGCGACATGGGGCCACGAGGCTTCACTCGCTCTGCGGTGGGCTGAGCAGGGTGTGAGTTCTGATGTCCAGGGGCATGAACGTTCTCGCGGTGGCCTCTGCACGGCAGTGGTTGGCACAGTTGCAGCGGGGACAGCGGGGCTGCAGTGCCAGCTCGGCGTTCTGATGGGGCAGCGCCGAGCACCTCACCCAGAGGTGCCGAGCCAGGCGGGCTGTGCGTGCCCAGCGCGGCCGCAATAAAACTCCCCGCCTTCCCGCCAGGTCAGGGGAAGCAGACGGGGAAGCATAAGCGTTAAATGCACGTAATGAAGCTGCAGTCATTGCATCTGGATCTGGGGTGGGGGGGCGCCTTCTTTCTTCCTTCCCAGCTACGTAGGGCCTCCTTCACGGGGTTTACTTCATGCCCTTTAAGAAAACGTTGAGCTTTAGGAACATGGACGCAGCTCTGAAAGCAACCTGACGTTGAAGAGCGGGCGGTTTGTTGAGGATACGGCGGGTGCTGACCTCACAGCTTTGTTTCTCGGAGCCCCGATTTCACAGGTAGTTTCGGTTTAATTACTGGAGCTGTTTAAAGTAAGACCTGTCCTTCCTTACTCTCGATTTTCTGCAATGTGCAGTGTTCCTGACTCAGGACAGACAGACAGAAGGACAGGAGAAGAAGAAAAAGCTTTCCTTCCAACCCTACCCCCAACGTTGAAGACAAAAATAGAATGAAAGAATGAAATGGATACGATACTAAAGGTGACCTAGTAGCAGAGCGTTTTCTGAGTTGATGCGTTTTTTTCCTGATGAGATAAATTCCCGTCATCGTATAGAAAGACACGAATGCAGGGCACAGAGGCGACAGACCCAAGCTGGCAGGCAGACCGGTTCTTGAACACCTACTGCCGGTCCCGGCCCTGCTACCCTACCCTGCAGAGACCTTCAGATCCGCATGATTTCAAGGTGGCAGGAGACTCCGACACCCTGTTGCCCAAAGTTCCTGTTTTCACACAGAAGACCAAGCCTCTGAGAAGGTGGGAGACAATGGCCAGCATCCCAGAGATAAATCATCGTTCACATCACCCATCATCCAGCACAAACGTGTCACACATTTAAGAAGTACAGTGCTGTCCAAAAAAACCCAAAGCCCAGGAAGAACTCACAGGCCAGGTGCCGTGCCGGAACAGGTGAGGGCAGCACCAGCTACCTGGCCCCTGGGGGCAGGTCTGGGGTCAGGACTGGCTACGGCACCTGCAGGGCCCCACGTCCAACGTCAGTTAGCCCGGACTCCGAGATGCCAGCAGCCCGAGCATCACGCCAGGTGCGGAGCCCTCTGAGCCTGAGACCCCGCGAGGGTCACAGGCCCGTAAAGCCGCCCTGTCCGGGGAGAGGAGGACTTCAGCGGGCGGCAAAAACGCACGACATCTCAGAGGAGGAGTGCTGTGTGTCAGGACACGAGAAGGCAGTTCCTGGAGGACCTTTGCCCAGAAACAGGGTGAGTCCGCGCGTGGGGACGTGGGGTTGGCGCAGGTGTGGTCGGAGGGCACCTGGTCCCTCGCACGCAGGAGCGTGCGGTCCCCGCCTCGGTTCCCGGGGTTTCAGCCTCTGTTGCCGTGAGCGCTCACGGGGCCCGTCTGGGCAGCTCTGGTGAGGCCGAGGCCGTGACCGTGAGGGCAGCCGCGCTTGGCTCGGTTCCCGGGGCAGATCGGCGCGTGAGGTCCTGAGCCCCGCCACGCTGTGCGCGACGGGGGCCATGTGGGGATTTAACCAAGGGACAGACGCCAGGAAATCTGTCTTCTCCGAGGACTTTTTTTTGCAAGGAGTTGAAAGGGGGGTGAGACTGGGGACTGAAGACTCACTGAGAAGGTTGTTCCAGAGATCTGTCGGGAGAATTCCACTCCCCGTGGGTGGAGGACAGAGAGGGAGAATCTGAGGTAGACTTTGCAGAACGAGGCACTTCTGTAAAGAAAAACAGCCAGTTGTGAGACGCCGAAGACCCGTGAGCAGACAGTGGTGGACCCGGGCAGCCGCTGCAGCGGTGGAGGTGGCCACAGGACGGCCGGGAAGCAGCGTGCAGGACGCGTGGGACAAGATGGCCCGCAAGACAGAGGATGGGAGTGGGGCGGCCAAGGCAGTAACCGAACGGAGCCGCTGGACGGCAGGGACGGGGTGGGCCCCGACCAGCAGCGGCTCTGGGCTGCCTCCTCCCCGGGCTTGCTGAGTTCTTAGAAAGAAGCGGGGGTTGAGGACCAGCAGACCGCGAGTTTCTCTCTTCTTCCACAAGAAGTTTCAACAGTAACTGTGAAAGAGCCAGCAGCCGGGAGAGCGAGTACCTGTGCTCCTTTACGCTCAGGTAGCACAAGGACTTCTCAGCATCACGTGACGTTTTTCTTCCCTTTTTAACCTCTCTTTGGAAGCCGCCTTGCTCTGCCAGAGATGGCCTTCCGGGAGCAGGGAGCGCTCTGTCCTGAGCTGACCCGAAGGACCAGCTGGGCTTTTCCTCTTCAGAGACGCAGAGCCGTGAGGCCGAGACTCAGCGCATGTGGGAGGGGTGGGCCGCTTGCCCCGTTCCTCCCCGTCAGCCCCGCTCTGCTGCTGAAACCTAACTGCGCGGTGATACACACACAGGGCAGTGGGACGCGAAAGTACTACCGCTTCCTGCAGCCCTGATCTCGGCAGTGGGCTTCCTCCGAGGGGATCTGTGCCGGTTCACAAAACAGCATGGAAGCTATCCCCTTGAAGCCTGCCGGAGAGGAAAGCCATGTCTGTTTCTGTGGTACAGGGCAGCCCAAGCCACCTCCACGGGCTGTCCGCAAAGTGAAAAGACGACCCACGGAACGGCAGAAAATACTTAAGAATCGTGTATCTGCCGACAGTGCGTAACAAACAGCTTATATAACTACAGATCAACGATCAAAAGAAAAATAGTCCAGTTCAGACACGGACCAAGGATCCGAACGGACATTTCTACAAAGAAGATACACAGTCGGCCACACAGGGAAGGGTGTGCACCATCCTTAGTCCTTAGGGAAATGCAAACCAAAGCCACCATGAGACATCACGTCACGCCCACGAGGATGACAGCAATAGAGAAGGGACGTTAACAAGTGCCGAGAGGACGCGGAGAAGTCGAGAGCTGCACGCATCGCCGATGGGGACGTGACATGGGGCAGCTGTTGGAAAACAGTCTGTCCTTCCTCAAAAAGTGAAACGTGGAGTTGCCGTGTGGCCCAGCGTTTCCAGTCATACGTGTTTACTCAGGAGGACTCACTCTGTAAGAACTCGGGGGTCCTTCCTAACCGCCGGCACCGGCTCGTCCCCACTGACGCGTGTTTAAATTAGACCTGTGATGATCGGGGTCGCTTTGTGGGAGGGTGCACACGTGCGCGGAGGGAGATGTCTGTGGAGGTGAGCATAGCACGGGCATCTCGGAGGAAACGGCGGCCCCCCGGCTTTGGCTGCAGGAGGGGCCGAGGGCCCGAGCCAGTTGTCCGTCCCGAGAGCAGGGTCCTCGTCTTCCCTCCCGGGAGGTGCGCGGGTACTCCGGAGGTAACGTGCGGCCCCGGGCAGGTGGTGATGGCAGGACTGAGCGCTCAGGCCATCGGGGGCGTCTGCGAACTCCAGAATCACTGTCACGCCTGAGTCCCGGCTTCAGGACGACCCCCAGGCCGCTCTTCAGCCCTGCCTGTCCAGCTGCAGTCTTCACTTAAAACAAGGTGTGGTGCCCTTGGACGGGCAGCCTCCCTTCCGACAAAATCAGAGACTCACGTGTCCCCCTCGGTCCAGCTCGGGAGTGCCGCGCGGCGTGGGTGCAGCGTGAGGGGCTAACCGGCGAGCCCTTTCCACGCGGGTAGGCGTGCGAGGATGGCGCCTTTGGCCCCCTCGGCCGCATAGTGGGTTGTAAAGAGCGTCCCGCACTGTTCTCAGTCCTTGAGGAAGGGGACAGAGGCATAAGCCTGTTTTTTTCCTAGGGGGTTTTAAGTTACCTCTTTTCAGGCTAGAGAGCTGTGCAGGATTGTGACGTGCTGTGGGCTAAGAGGACTTCTTTGAGGGTAGTGTTTCTTCTCACTGTGTCTCCAAGCTTCACCCCACCGGCCCCCCGCCAATCCCTGGTAGGCAGTGACCACAGCTGCCCAGCACCAGCCCGTCCACCATGGGGACAAGTTCCAAAAGTTCCCTCTCGGGGGCCCTGTGGGCAGGGTTGTCGGGATGGAGACCTGGGGCAGAGCACAGCCCGGAGGCTTGGGAAGGGCCTGGTCAAACGGAGAAGCAGCAGGTGGCCACCCGGGGACCGGACGGGGCTGGACACCGAGGGGACGCTGTGAGCTCGGCAGGGGCTTAGCCGCCCGTACAGGCCTCCTCGCAGGCAGACGTGGCCCTCGTTCCCGCTCAGGTTTGGGGGTGCTGATGGTCCACAGGCGTCCAGGGCGCTGCTGAGCACCTGCGGATCTGGGGTGACGGTGCCCTTGCTGTAGGTGGTTGAGGGCAGGTGAGATCCGGGGGGCCAGCTGGACACGCAGGCATGGTGGGGACGACAGCGCCACCCGAGGCTTCACGCGCAGCCCAGAGGGCGGGTCCGTGACGGCGACGTGGGGTGCAGCTCCGTGCTGTACCCCCGACGCCCCGCCGTCGCCTTCTCCTTGGTCTCCGCAGAGCCAGCTGGAGGCCCACCAGGAGGAGGGCATGGTGGTCTCACACATGGCCATTGCCGGCGTGGGCATCTGGATCGCCTTCACCTCGGGGTCCACGCTCCGCCTCTTCCACACAGAGACGCTCAAACATCTCCAGGACGTCAACGTCGCCACCCCGGTCCACCACATGCTGCCAGGTGGGCCCTGGGGCGCTGGTGGGCGGTGCCACATCCCCTGGGGCCGGGGCTCGGGGCTGTCGGGTGACCCGAACTAAAGCGCCCTTCTTAGAGCTCAGAGCCGCCCATCGCAGACGGTTTAGTGCTGTTAGTAAAGCACTGGGGCGGGGGGCGGGGGCAAGGATCTGAGGTTGAAGGGCAGAGAAAAGGAGACTCTCTGGTGGGGGGGCTCCACGGGGCTCCGCCAGCCCCACGCGGGAAGGGTGTTCCTGGCAGTGGGAGTCAAACCAGCCAAGGTGCAGGAGTGGGGTGTGGGGGCTGCATGTGGCTGGTGTGTGGCTAGTATGTACACGTGTGAGCTTGTTAGGTACGGGCGTGTGGCTAGTATGTACACGGCTTGCTGTGTACTGGCGTGTGGCTAGTATGTACACCTGGGCTTGTTATGTACGGGTGTGTGCTAGTATGTACACGTGTGGGCTTGTTGTGCAGGGCATGTGGCTAGTATGTGTAAGCATGTTGCAAATGTGTGTGTGTGTGTAACTCGTGTGTATATGCGTTGCTTGCTGTGTACAGGTGTGTGTGCCTGGTGTGTACTGGCCCACGTCTCCACGGGGCTTTTAAGGACCAGGCTCACGCCGCACGGCATTCCCCTCCTTTCCCACGTTGGCTGCGTCTCCTGGCTCCCGGTTGGAGAAGAGAAAGATCCGGTGTGCGGCACGTGGGCTGCCACCCACACCGCGTGAACAGACCTGTGCGGGAAGCCCTCCCAGGGTGCTCGAATCCCTGGTCCCTGTTGTACCAAAGCCCAGCGGTCACATACCCGTGGCCACGCAACCTGTTTGCACCTGGGCCACCGGCTGTACTTCATCTTGTTTTCTTTCCTTCTTTCCATCCCCCAGTTAATGACTCCCTTGTTTCTTATCCACCTGCGTGGCTTTCACTGTTCAGGTCAGGATCCGCCTGGGCTCCTGTGGAGCCAGGAGACCGTGTGGTCAGGTGGGGACACTTGGCGGCCCCACGTCCCTGGGCCCCTTGGCAGGTGTGCCCCGCCTGCTGTCACCATCACCACACACAGTCCCTGCCCCCCCTGGGGCCCCCGCCGCCCTGGGCCTCTTATCCCTGTGCCAGGACTTAGGGCTCTTTCTCCCGAGCCCGAGCCCCATGCAGAAGGGGCCTTTGGGTGGCGTGTTCTCCCGCATCTGCCTGCTGTGTGCGAAATACGTCCAGGGTCACCAGTATCCGGGGATTCTGTGCTTTCTCTGCATCTCATGTTTTACTCCCAGGTTTGTAGCTGCTAGACCTGGCGGATGTGAGGAAGGTGGACAGTTAGAGCAGAAATCAGGAGCACTTAGAATGAGAGTCCTCTTGCTACGCCTGGGCAGTGGTTCTTGAATGTGGTCCTCAGAAAGGCGTCTGACGTTGGTCTGATTTTCTTGCATTTTTGGGAACAGGGAGGCCAGACACCCACGTCTTGTCTGTCCTTCTTTGAATCGCCTTACCCTTGGGCCAGTGTTTCGCGGTGAGAAGTGTTTCATTGTGTCCTCTCTGACACTTCAATACTTGTGTCAGTGCGTGTTTGCACCCTATGTGAGCCCGTGGAATTGCAGGTCCTTGGACCACCGTCATCCTGGACACGTGGGTAAACCTCATTCTAGAGTTGTGTTCGTGATGTTGCCCAAGTGGGGTTTTTATGTATATATAGCAATAACGTGTAAACTGTCCTTTCGTGCTCTCACTGGAATATAAAATTCCAGTAGGTTCTAGAGATGAAGCCTTCCCAGGCCAAAAAGAACACAATTGGAAAAAAAAAATTACTATACTGTACTGTAACTCGTGACTTTTTGTAGCAGAACTGAGAACCTATTTAGTTCCCTCGAGGTCTCAGCGCGCTTTCCCCTGTGGACTGGGACTCGTGTGCTGAGCTGCATCTTTCTGTCTGGTTTGGGGCTCTGTTCTGAGCACCACTAGTTCGAGCGCTTTGCCGTAAACCACATCATACTTGGCAGACACAGTGGATGACGGCACCTGGGGTCAGCACACACATTTCGAGGGGCCGTCGGTCAACCTTCCCGGCCCCCAAGGTGGTTACAGCCCGTGGTTCAGAGGGCGGCATCTCCTCCGGGTCAGGAGGCTGCGTGAGTCATGTCAGGATGCAGCTGTTTCCTCTTTGTCCAGAACAGTCAGGGGAGGGTATTTGGATGAAAAAGTGCTGAGACCCCCGCCCCCTGTCAGATTAGCCTTCCCAGGTCCCCGCTGAGTGAGCACGTTGCTTTCCAGGGGTGACGTAACCAAATCAAGTGGCACGATTTTCTATGTAATACAAAAGTCAGTGTAACTCTTCTAAGTACCATCAACCACATCATAAGGGAATTCAGCAACTTAAACCAGACTCAAGGTTATTTATGAGTTAGGGAACAGACCGAGGAGTGGATTTTGTGTCCCCTGGGCTCTGGTGCCATCCTGTGCTAACCAGCAGCTGCTCAACCAGCAGTTTTGGTCCTGAGCTAACTAGCAGCTTCCTTAACCAGCAGATGATCCCACACTAACCAGCGGCTCCTTAACCAGCAGTTGATCCTGCGCTAACCAGCAGCTGCTCAACCAGCAGTTGGTCCTGAGCTAACTAGCAGCTTCCTTAACCAGCAGTTGATCCCGCACTAACCAGCGGCTCCTTAAGCAGCAGTTGATCCCGCGCTAACCAGTGGCTCCTTAACCAGCAGTTGATTCCGCGCTAACCAGTGGCTCCTTAACCAGCAGTTGATTCTGCGCTAACCAGTGGCTCCTTAACCAGCAGTTGATCCCGCGCTAACCAGCAGCTCCTTAAGCAGCAATTGATCCCGCGCTAACCCGCGGCTCCTTAAGCAGCAGTTGATCCCACGCTAACCAGCAGCTCCTGTACCAGCAGATGATCCTGAGCTAACTAGCAGCTTCCTTAACCAGCAGTTGATCCTGCGCTAACCAGCGGCTCTTTAACCAGCAGTTAATCCTGCGCTAACCTGCCCGCCTCCCTGGTCTCTGTCCCGGGTGGGAGCCAGGAGTGGGTTCCAGTCATAGGCTTTCCAAGCACACTTGGAAGGCTGGCTGCTTCTCCTATTCTCTCCCCTGTTTGTGTGTTTCTCGTGAGCATTTGAATAAACCTGGCCGCCTCTCCTGTGCTCCTGTGTCCCCGTGTGAGAGGACAGCAGGGTTTCCGGAGAGCGTGCATCACACAGCGGCCAGCTCCCCCTGCCCCTTCGTGTCGATAACTCACTTCCGGCCCATGCCAACTGCAGCCTTTGTCGGCATCTCTGCCCCGCCCCTCCCGCCTCGCCGCCCCCTTTGATGCTGAGTGGGTGGCCCCTCTGCCTGCAGCTTGGCCAGCTCAGAAGGCCACAGCTGGTGCTTCCACAAGGAGTAGCCTGGACACCTCTCAGCAGCTCTGTCTGCAGACCCTCCGGAATGGGAAAATCTCCACGTTCCCTAATTACCATTCAGTTAAACTTTCGTATGTGAAATTAAAGATGAATCCTAGACTACTTTGAAAATGGAACAAACCATCATTCGCTGGAACTGACGGCTTTCAAACCAGTTAGAAAGAAAAACATCCCAGTTTTCCCTGCTTTCGCGTTTGTTATGATGAAGTGAAGGTCTGGGGGTGTCCTCCCAGGAGCACCTCCCAGAAGCCCCGGGGTTGTTTCCGTTGGTCTTTCCCACCGACCATGTAGTTTTTCCCCTTCTCGTCATGTTTCGTAACCTTTCCCCACACGGTGACTTTTCCCCATCCCGACGCCACACAGGGCACCTTCTGTACCTTTGAATTGTTTTGTCCTTTCTCTTTAGAGAGATCCACTTCTGGAGAGAGTTTCTTTACAGAGACTAGAGAGTTTCCCAGATTTTCACTGCATATAACGTAACACAGATGTAAAAGCTGGAGACAGGATGAAAAGTCAGATGTTCCTAATATGCTATTTACAGGCAAAGAGGCGGGAAAATTCCTAAGGGGGATAGAAGGTCACTTTCAAAATGCATTTATGAATGAAAATAAGTAGTAAACTTTTATCCTTTGTAATTTGAAAGTAAGATCTTCTTAATGTTTTTATTAGTGGTTGGAACTATTTCACATCATATTTTACGAGGATCTGTTAATTCTCACTGTGGAGGTGGGCTGTTTGAAATTCCCTTTTCCTCATTAGTTTTCTTTAAAGCCAAGCGGTAGATTAAAAGTATTTCAGATGCTTCTTTAATAGTCCTAGGCCGATATTTTAAAAATGATATATTCTCTGTGAAAGAAAATTTAACTCACAAATTCCTTTTTTGGAGAAGAATTAAAGGAAACTCAGTTTCCCAGACCAAAATATTTCAGGACGATCAAATAAATCACAAAACAGTTTATTCATACAAACAGTTTTTGCTTATATGCAGGACTTGGCTACCAAAATGAGGGTGTGGGTGGACTTAAATGATATAAAAACCCACAGCCAACCTCGGAACCGAGCCCTGAGACCACGTCACGAGAGTCTGCTTGTTTTTATTGTTGCCAGTACTTTCGTGTGTTAAAAAGGAAATTTATTCACGTCTAGGACCACAGGACTATACCACTGCCCCAGTTTCTGTATTCCTTCCAGGAGGGTAGCTTCAGAAAGTGGCTGCAAAAGGGAAATAATAGCTCTGTCCCCTGTCCATCCCGTTGTCATGACATTCTCCACGTTGGTGCTGAGAAGTAAGATATCCAGATGGAATGTAACCTGCCGCCCCTGTGCACCAGGGTAGTGGCGGAGGCCGTACGTCACTGGAACAAAACAAAACACAGAGCAGTGAGCCAGTTCCAAAAGTCGCCTCCATCAGCTGCTTCCACCAAAGGTTCCCAGAGGGTTGGAGAGGAGGGTCTCCGCTTTGCGGGTTTGCTTTCTGTCTCGAACGTAGCTTTGGGGAATCTTTAGGTCACGGGGCATCAAGTGAGGCTTCTGCTCTGGAAGGCACACCCGTGTGTCCTGGGACGTTCCCTGGTCCCTGGAGCTCCTCTCCGAAGGGCTGCCCCACGATGGGACCACCTGCCCCTGGAGAGCAGTCGTGAGCTGTGCCCAGAGCCGTGTTTCTAAATGGCTTCTGCAGTTCTCCCTGGCATTTGGAAATGGCAGCTCCCGGCCAGGTGTAGACAGACACGCAGGTCCCAGGCGTCTCTGAAGCCCCAGCTGCTTCCACGGGCACGCATTTGGATGAACTTAATACATTAGCTCTTCTTCAAAAAATATGCCTGTATTTAGAGGTAAAACCAGATCTTTAGTTTTCGTAGCTGTTGTCTGGGTTTGGCTTCAGTGTTCCGTTGCCTAAATAATCATAAAATAACTTCAGTGGGCGTGGTGACCTGCCTTTGGCTTTGGTGTTGAGACCATTTGTTTCCATGCTTTTTATCTAAGATGAACTTAGGTCAAACACAGAGATACTGAAAATGACTCGTTTCCAGAGAGCAGAAGAACCCAGCTGTTTCGAAGCGCCCTCCATGCCTTCCTGGGAGCAGCCGCGTGACCCTTCTCTGCTCTCGAGCTTGAGCGCTGAGCAGAGACGCCAGGAGGGGCTTAAAGCCCCTGTCGAAGGTGGTGGTGCTGTGGGCAGGGTCAGGGCAGGGGTGGGATGCTCGGGGCCCAGACTCAGTCCCTGAGACGAGAGTCACGGGGAGGCACGCACCTTTCCCTCCACTTCCTAACGTTGTCAGGCTGACCCACCTCTCTGGGCCTCAGAGCCTCGACTGCAGAACAAAACAAAACAAGGCGGAGCGGACAGCCAGAAGCTCCAAAGCCCTTGGACTCCAGCGTTGGGTGTCCGCGCCTCCCGGACTTTCCCACCGAGGCCGTGGATGGTCTCCTTCCGACGGAACCTTTGGGTGCTCGCTTGCGTCTCTCCCCTGTGATGCTGAGCGCGGGCTGCGCTGGGAGCCCGTCCTACCTGCGAGGTTCCCTCTTACCTGCCTAGGTGGGCTCTTGCGCACACGGGGCTGCCGTCTGACATGCGTGTGTGTGCGTGTGTGTGCGTGTGTGTACGTGTGTGTGTGCAGCTCTGCCTGGAAGTGGATGATTTACGTGGACGGTTCGGGGCGGGAGTGTGTGATCGGCTCTGGAAGGGCCGCGCCAGCGGTGCTGAGAGCACCGTGCACGTGTCCTGAGGCCGTGGCCGTGCTCTGCCGGGGTGCAGCCAGGACGCCCCCCAGATCTCTCTCTTGCTCGTCCGGCTGAAGGAGCCGCGGTGTGTGGCTAGGGCTCCGGTGACACCCGCTGGCCGGGAGGGCTTGGGGCTGCCCGGGGAGCATTGTGGCAGGTCTGTAGGGTTTCTGGGCAGTGCCCGGGGCCCCTGCCCCAGCGTGTGGGCTGCAGAGGCCAGACTGCGGGGCCAAGTCTCTCCTGTCCCCCAGGACACCAGCGGCTGTCTGTGACCAGCCTGCTCGTCTGCCACGGCCTGCTGATGGTTGGCACCAGCCTGGGCGTCGTGGTGGCCCTGCCCGTCCCTCGTCTGCAGGGGATCCCCAAGGTGACCGGTGAGTGCACCCCCCGAGTGCCTGCGTCTCCCAGTCCTCTGTCCTATACTGTACTCTCGTCAAGCCCATGGGTCTGTGGTCAGCTGTGTCTTTGCTTAAACAGTGTGAATTACTTAGGTGGCTTTCTCTCTCCCTTCATCCCTTCCTTTTTTCCTTCCTTTCTTTCCTACTGTAAAGACTATGTCTATTAATTTGAATCATCAGGTCATACTTTTGTCTTCCTGTTTCTGACGTCAGTGGTCCAGGGAGACCCTTATCCCCAGGACGTGTTTTCACGTTACCTTTTTTGCCACCTGTTGGTTTTGATCATTCTGTACAGTTTTGCTCAGTGAAAATGGATGCTTTTTTATGTTTTGCAAAGAAAGAGGCCCAGCATCTGAGAAAGCTCAGTTGTGCTGTTTTGCAGTGTTGCGGGGAGCTCAAATGGGCACAGCCTTTTTGGAAAGCACTTTGGTGTTTAGGACTTGAAGATGCTTTTGCGTCAGGAGTCAGGGTTTCCAATTCAGGAAATTCTGTCTCGTGAAGCAGCCAACTCTAGGAATAAACCATGATGCAGAAAGAACAGGAAACGGCCTAAACATCCAAAATTAGGAGTAGGGAGATGCCTAAGACAGTGGTCGCGTTGCCATTTTAGAATGTAACACAGCCAGTGCAAATGATGTTTGCAGAGAGCTTGGAATGATACAGAGAAATGTTAATTCTGTAAGTTAAGTAAAACCAAGATCTTAAAATTTTATGTCGATTATGTAATAACTCTCAGAGAAAAAGATTTGTAGGAAACTCATTGAAATGTTAATAAAGATCTCTGTCTATAGTTTCTTTCTACTGTCAACGCTGGACTATTTCACTCTAACCGCAGGCAGCCCTTCCTTCCCTCAACAAGCTTTCACGGGTCTACTGCGAATAGGTCTGTGCTTTAGATAAATTCCTATTTTGTCAGTGATCCACCTGTTAGGATCACGGAATTCCAACTTGGTTTATTCATTTCTTAACTGCTGTCTTCGTTATGACCTGCCTGTGATACATGCAGAAGCTGTACGTGATGACTACGGGCAGTTTGAGTGGTAAAGGCCCAGGAGTCAGAAGCCCTTCCCGTCACAGCTGGGGACGCTTCTCCCCGACAACCAAACATAGCCGTTCTCCTGCTGGGTCTCACGTCACCGTTCCATTGGTTTTTCTCCATAGTTTTGCTAACTTGTACCTTTTTTAAAAAAGAAGTCTTTAATTGTGCCATTTTCACATTTTCTATCATCGTCTCGTAGTGTATGTATTCCTCTCCGACTGCTTTCTTTCCATGTTATTTCTGAGGCGCATCCTTGTTGGTCACGTGACCGTAGCTCATGCGTGTCACTGCTCTGTAGCGTGGCTTTGTTCCCCATGTGACGTACAGTGGGTATTCAGTTGTGTCCTGTTCTGTGTGTTACGTGCTATGCCTCTGTGGGGGTTCCTCTGGCCACCCCTTCTCATAGGGACTCGGGTTCCTCTGGCTGTGTGTCCGGGAGGGGACCACAGGTGTGTAGGAAACACTCACATTCAGGTTCACCCGGTGATGCTGGGATGTTCCCCTGGGCTGTCGCGTCAGATCGCACCTCCATGCCTGGTGTCTGGGCGTCCCCATCCCTTCACCCTCCCCCAGTACCCGCTGTTGGAGGAGTTCTTGACTTGTCCTTCAGCTCATGGAGGAAGTCACCTCGCCCAGCTGAGGAATCCTGTAACGTCCTCTGCTTCGGCCAGAGTGGGAGGGAGGTGCTAGGGCCCTGTTTCAGCCTCAAAGCATTTGGTGAAAAGGGCATCTACCCCCCATTTCTGTCACCTCACCTGCGAGGCGTTTAAAAATGGACATCCGTTCCCGCCTGACCCTTGGAGTCCCGCTGTTATGGGGGAGTCTGCATTTCATAAAAAAGGCCTACAGGGAGCTTCTGGTGCTTCTTTTAAAATTGAATTCACATCACCCTTGAACTGAAGAGCCCCCATTTTAATCGATGCATTAGGACTAACTTATTCTAAACCACAGAATCTTTTTAAAGTGAAAAATGGCAGGAAACTACTTATAGTTTAGGCATCTTATTCCTAGCATTGACATGTTTCAGGCATTTAAGTTTTGTTTTTGTTTTTGTTTTTGTGGCGGTACGCGGGCCTCTCACTGCTGTGGCCTCTCCCGCTGTGGAGCACAGGCTCCGGACGCGCAGGCTCAGTGGCCATGGCTCACGGGCCCAGCCGCTCCGCGGCATGTGGGATCTTCCCGGACCGGGGCACGAACCCGTGTCCCCTGCATCGGCCGGGGGACTCTCAACCACTGCACCACCAGGGAAGCCCCAGGCATTTAAGTTTTTAAAACCAAGATTTAGGGAAACTTTTCCTAAATATATTATCTTAGAGCAGGCGAGAAGGCATTTATACAGAGAACAGGAAAATATCTACTTTATCCCTTTAAAAGTACCACGCAAGTACCAGAACTGAGATACCAATGACGAAAACCACGGTTGTATTTTAGACCATGGTTTTGAGAGCATTCTTGGACTTCACTAGAAATCCACGAGAATGTGGTCTGGAAGCTGTTTTCGCTCTGAGCTGTCGAGTACGGGGTTTTGCCGTGTGGACGGGGGTTGCCCGGGGCCCTGCCCGGCATGCGGAGCCCTGCTGAGCGCTGTGCCCTTTCAGGTCGAGGCCTGGTCTCCTACCATGCTCACAACGGGCCCGTCAAGTTCCTGGTCGTGGCCACAGCCGCCTCCAAGGCGGACAGAGACAAGCCCAGGGACAGCCCGCCCCCCGGTGCCGACCCCCAGGATGAAGACCAGAGGGACACGCTCCCCGGTGAGGGGCCCGGGCCCTGCCCGAGCCGCAGCGGCCCCGACGCCGTCTGGCTGGGGGTTTCGCTGGGCTCCCTCGCCCAGGCCAGCGACGTCTCCTCCACGTCTGGGTCCCCGACGCCTTCCCAGGGCTCGGGCTCCCTGGGGCCCCGCTCAGAGGAGAGCTTCGTCCAGGACCCCCTGCGGCTCCCCTGCAGCTCCCCCGGCCGAGGGCGGCGGGCCAGGAAGGCTAAGGCCAGCTCCGTGCTGGTGGCCTGTGGGGGACAGGGCCACCGGCGGGTGAGCAGGAAGGCCAGGCAGCAGCGGCCGGAGGAGTTGGCCTCGTCCGTCATGGTCTGGCAGATCCCCCTGCTGAATGTGTGAGCCAGGGTCGAGATTCGGGGGTGGCCTTTCAGTCAAGTCACACACCCCGAGCGGTCCCGCCGCATCTGAGCTGGCTGGGCGTGAATCGCCAGCCGTCTCGGGGCCGAAAAGTGCAATATCGTCAAGGCGGCATCTCCGGCAGCCCCTCCCTCCACCCCAGGCAGGGGAGCCCCGTGTGAACGCGCATGAGGAAGGGGGGTGGACGCCGTGTTTGAGTGGATGGGGGTCCCGGGAGGATGCTCCCCCTCTGACCCCCGTGGTCCTTAATAAACACGGGACGCTGCAGACCTGTTCTCGTAGCCTGTCACCTAGAGAACTCGCAGACTCAGAACTCACGGGGAAATACAGCATATTCACTGGTGGAGGGGTGTATTAACAATTCTTAAAGTAATTGTACTTGATTCAGATTCACTACTTTTATTTATGTTGTATATCTTTTAACTCCAGAATAGAATTTGTAACAATGAAGAAAGCCACGTAACACATACCAGGCCGGGTGGCGTTATGTGCTTTCTGAGTTGAACTGCGTTTTCCAAAGTGGTATAATGCGTGTACTGTATATTTTTAACAAAGTAGTATTTTTATATCGCATTTTTCTATTAAAAAAATTAACAAAGTTTTAGGCACTATGTTATCTGTAACGTTTCACAAATAACGTTTGCTTTGAACCAAAATCCTCAATGCCTGTCAACATTTA
The DNA here is from genome assembly GCF_039906515.1 of Pseudorca crassidens. NCBI lineage: Eukaryota > Metazoa > Chordata > Mammalia > Artiodactyla > Delphinidae > Pseudorca > Pseudorca crassidens. The sequence goes on from NC_090316.1 coordinate 27,545,064, forward strand.
GACTCAAGCGTCAATGCCAAAATACCCACGTTGGAGATGCGTGTGTTTTAGTGTCTCAGGAGATGTAGAAGGTGTCTTGGTCCATCCTTTCCTGCTGTGTTTGCATCTGTCGACCAGGAGCGCTTCTAGCTTTGAATGCACGTCCCGAAGGATGCACGGTGCTGGTCAGGGTGGGCGCTGGTGCTGGCGGCGGACACAGGACACAGGAAAGGTGGCCCTTGGTCGGCAGACTGGCACTTAGGGCCCCTTCTGCGGGCGTCGTGCACGAGTGATCCGTGAGTTCGCTGTGCTCCACGTGTAGTTATCTATCAATGTTCTACTTACTGGATGGTTAAGAAAAACAATGCAGGTCCACCCGAGATTAATGTCTCAGCACTTTACAGGTGACTAAAAATGCTAATTTTATGACTTTGCCAAATATTTTCCAAGGTGCATGTGTGCCCCCATGTGAAAGAAATATCTCCCCCAGCCTTCCTTAAACTATTAGCTGCTATCTTATTTCATGAATAAAGTCTTTTTATTTAAAAATACAATATCGTGAGTTGCCTTTTTTCCTGTGAAACGCGAAGGGGCAGTTAGGTTCGAGGGACGGTCAGGTGGTCCTTTCCAATGTGGCATCCCCACGTGCTGGTTTGGGAGTTTACGTGTGGATTCCAGAGACGGGCACAATGTACGTGTCAAAGAGCGCTTTGAATCCCATGTCGGTGCTGAGAAACTCTCTAGAGGCGCGTGTACTTGCCAGTCTTTATTTTGAGTGACGTCATGAGTTGAATTAGTTTAATATAAAATATGAAGAGGAGTGTCTAAAGTCAGCTCCATATCGTTCGCACTGATTAAAAATACACAGTTTCTCCGTGTTTTCAGTGTCCACATAAAACAGAAGTACTTGGATATGCCTTTTACTTAAACCTTGATGCTCAAAGACTGTTTGGTCTTCATCAGTACCTCAAAAACCTCAACTTACAAGTACACATTTTCTTATGGGATAAATAAGTAAACAATGAAAATAGTGCCAGCCGAGGTCTCCACTTACGTTGTAATATTGGTGACGTATTCAGGAAAGCCTTGCTGTCACTCACGCCCATCTGTCACTTCACCAGGTTTTACTTTCCAGCTGTGTGGTGAAGCTTTCAATATCACTTTATTCTATTCCCATCTTTTAATTAAAGTGTGAGTAGTCACTCCGGGACCCGGCCCTGCCGAGAAGCCCTGGTTCCAGCGCGGGGGAGGGACGCCGTGCCTTTTGAACCTGCAGTGCTCACAGCAGGAGTCCGGACCCTGGAGCCCGGAGAGGAGGTTTCCTTCCAGATGGTCTCTTTCCGGTGACAGGACTCCGGGCCTGAACAGAGTTCATGCTGGTCTGGAGGACTCCCTGAATTAGTACGTGTAACTGCTTCTCTCTCCGACAAGCTGCAGGAAATGGGATTCTTTGCAAGTGGAATCATCTGATTTGATTCTCTAAATCACGTCCCAAAGTATCTTTTTCTGTAAATATTTTCATATATTGAATTTGATAAAAATGTTCTAGATCCTGAGGACAGAGGGATAATTTATAGCCGCAGTTTTCTCACCTGTCAAATGGACAGAATTTAAGCCCTAGCGACTGCACATTTTTTGGGTGGCTTTTAGATTTATACACGCGTGAAAGCATTTCATAAAACTGGGTATTTTTCAGGCATAAAGCTTTCAAAGTAGCGGGAGCTCTGCATTGACATAGACCCGCCATCAGATGCCAGGTCACGGCTCCTGAGGGAAGCAGTGTGTGGAGATTGCAGCCACTTCACTTACTTTCTTTAAAAAAAAAACTGAGTGAGGGCTTCCCTGGTGGCGCAGTGGTTGAGAGTCTGCCTGCCGATGTAGGGGACGCGGGTTCGTGCCCCGGTCCGGGAGGATCCCACGTGCCGCGGAGTGGCTGGGCCCGTGAGCCATGGCCGCTGAGCCTGCGCGTTCGGAGCCTGTGCTCCGCAACGGGAGAGGCCACAGCAGCGAGAGGCCCGCGTACCGCAAAAAAAAAACAAAACAAAAACTGAGTGAATATGGAAGGAAAACTGAGTAGATGATTGCGTGGTACTCTTCTGGAAGTTTCCTTACCCGTGTGTCAGTTCTATCCGGGCCCAGGGCGTCTCCTGCTCCCTGGGAAACCTCTTCTCCCTTCATCCCCTCCGCCACCCTGCGGGCGGGTGCACACACCCCTGCGGCCCCCGCCCAAGGCCCCAGCGGTGCCGTGCGTTTGTTGGGCTGGCAGCGCCGCCCTCAGAGTCTGAAAGAATTAACCCCTGCAAAGCGGGTTAGTGAGTTCTTTGCTGCCTGACAGCTTCTGGGAGTTGAAGGCACATTTCTGCAGCATCTTAATGGGGGAAATGCCATCCTGGTCCTTCCAGGTGGATTCCTGGTGCCTCTTTCGCCTTCCGGGCCCGTATCTGGCGACACTTCTGCCTGGTTCTGGTAAGAACAGGCCGAGTCCTGGTTCCGAGGTAGACAGGGGCCGAGTCAGGGCAGAAACTTCCATGTTGTCACGTGTAAATGGAAGGCTGTGACCCTGGAGCTTCGCCTGTCCCCCGGGGCCCCCTGCAGTGCGGGGCCCAGGGCAGCTCATTGCAGCTTCGCAGACACGGGGCCGGGACCGCTGTGCTCACGTCCCTCCGCAGATGGACACCGGCTTGGAGAAGGGCCAGCGGGCTGGGCCGGGCAGCGGGGAGGCCGGTTGGTGGGTGCACTGAGGCTGCAGGAGATGCCAGCAGAGGGGCTGGAGTAGGCCCGCGTCCTTCCCCGAAGTTACCAGATCTTGGATGACAGGGCTGGACTCACCGAGGAGGAAGGAGGGAGACAAGGGCTGGAGCCTCTACTGGGAGACTGGGGCGTGGCCAGGACTGTGTGACCGTCTGCCTGGAGCCCAGCCAGGGCACGGAGCAGGGAGACCAAGGGCTGGGAGCACAGACCTCAGAAAAGCCGCCCACGGAAATCGGGGATCCAGGAGCTCTTCCCTCAGTGTTTCCTGCCACTTGCTGCGATAATCGAGCACCCGTTACCGCGGCTTGCCTCCTGGAAATTCCGAACCCGGTTGCGTCCACCTGCATGCAGAGGGCCTTGGTAAGTCGGGGTCACGTAGACCACCTTGTCTGGCGTGTACAGCCAAGGATGTAGGGCTGCCTTCTAGGGGATGACCTTCCTGAGTGTGGGGGATGCTGTTTGCCGCCTGACGGCAAAGCCAGGGTGTGTGTGGAGCACAGGCAGCAGGCTGGGGGCAGCAAAACCGAGGCCTAGGCGGTGGGGGCCTGCCCAGAGCCAGCGGAGCCCCGGGAAGGGACACTGCAAGACTCTGAGAAGCAGCCAGGAAGCCTTCTTCCCCGGCGTCCACAGGAGAGCTGTCAGGGCCGGACACCTGCGCTAGGCGAGGAAGGGAACAGCGCGTGTGCTGCTCCAGTCCGTAAGTAATGGGGGAGTTACCTTTATCTTCTTCTGCTCATCAAAAATAATTGCCGCTTTTCTCTTTTGGTGCTAGCGTATGGGATTCCTGTTCTGTCTTCAGTTCAGTGGTTCTCAATCGGGGTGAACTGGCCCCGGGGGCCATGGGGCAGTTTCTGGTCACCACCTGTGCGGGCGTGAGTGCCACAGGCACCCAGAGCATAGCAGCCAGGGATGCTGCCAGACACCCCGCAGGGCACAGGACACCCCGAACATCCCCGGGGCTGAGGTCAGGTCCCGGAGGTTCCTTCTTGTTTCCTTCCAGCCCATTGCAGACATCACACAGTGTGGTGTCTTTTGTGATGTGAACATACAGGATTCCCGTTCTGTTCCCAGATGTCCCCGACTTCTCACTGGTCTGTCTCATTTTAGCACTGTTATTCTGAGTATAAAAATACCTTGTTTAGGTCATGAAACAGAACTTTTCCTACAGACTAACAGGTGTGAACAGGGGCAAACAGCCCACATTCAAACACCCTTACTTAAATTGGTCTTTAAGCAAGATTCACTGTAATGGCTAGTCTAGAGCCTGAAGAAGATACAGATTCATACTTGGCCAAGAGAGAGAAAGGAAACCCATGCTGTCAGGAGACACCTTAATATACGCTATTTTAAGCAAGTTCAGCGTACGCGTATCCAGATGTACGCAAGCGATGGACGTGAGCTCTGGCTTCCCACATACACTCACGGCAGACGCGCTGTTGAATTCCTCAAGCACAGAACGTGTTTAGACGAGGATCCTCTGCCTAGACTTCGTGTCTCCCCAGGGTCCACGGTTGACATCAGGGGCTGTGAATTTCCAGAAAGAATATGCTGACCGCCACGCTCTGGGCTGCATCCCCGCCCCAGGAGAAAGGTCCATCCCACCGTCCAAACTGATGATCAGGAAACTACGTGAAGCCACCTTCCTGGTGCGTGAAGTTTGTGTTGCGTCTGAATTCCATTTCAGTTGGTTTTCTAGAGACACAAACCGGGGTAAGAACACACACGTCCAGCCAGGGGCTCGTTACTTCTTAGAACCTCCATCTTCTCGTCCGTACACAGAGTTAGTAGAAGCTGCCTTACGGAGTTGGCGGGAGATTTAGATGAAACAACGGCTGGAGGGTCTTCATTCAGTGCCTGGCGTACAGTCGGTATCAATACGGAGCAGCTGTTTCTCTTCGTTCTGTTCTCCTCTGGACCTGCAGTCCTGTAATTCACGATTATCCTCATGAGCCCATGAGTTTCTCCTCTATTTAGATGTTTTCACCCTTTCAACACATACATGGTGTTTGTGTGCAGTGGGCCAGGCCCTGTGCTGGGTGTTCAGGGCAGGTGAGCCTCTCCCCGACCCGGCTGACGTGCTGTCCCCACTGGGCTGTTCACTTCACTTCTTGAACAAGCCCCATCTCAGTAGCTTCTCGTGCTGGATGAATGATGGCCCCAAAGGTGTCCACGTTTTCGTCATCCACTACTGTGAATATGTTACCTTGTGTGGCAAAAGGTACTTTGCAACTGCAACTAATTACAGATCTTGGGATGAGCATTTGATCCTGGGCCATCTGGATGTCCTGTGTCGTCACAGGGGTCCTTATAGGAGAGAGGCGGGAGGGTCGGGGCCAGAGAAGGAGACCTGATGACAGAACAGGTCAGAGAGAGCTTTGAAGGTGCTGCCTGCCAGCTTTGATACGGATGGAGGTGCTACAGGCCCTTCTAGATGCTGGAAGAGCAAGGACACGGATTCTCCCCAGACTCTCCAAGCAGAACTGGCCCTGCCGACATGTTGATTTCAGCCCGATGAGACCCGCGTTGGGTTTCTAACCTGCAGAACTGTAAGGCATAGATTTATCTTGTTTTAAGCCACTGAATTCATGGCAGTTTGTCTAAGCAGCCACAGGGAACCATACAGTCCTGTAGACTAAAGAAATGTTCCGTTTCCATAGGAATAGACACCACAGAGGGGCAGTCAGCAGGGCCACACTGGGCCGGTCTCCAGGGAGTCTGGGGAAGCCCCCACCCCCATTTTGCACCGTTGCTGAGAACAGAAGCCCGCCAGTGTGCAGGGAGGCCTGTCACCAGGCAACGTCGTCCGAGGTGTCCTCCTTAGGCCCGGGTGCAAGAGTGAGGATGGGAGGCTGCTTTCCCCTGCGGGTACAGGTGCACCTGGGGCGGCTCACTTGATCTCTGCTAACGTGGGCCGGGGTCTTTCCAGGCTTGGGAAACGTTCCCTACCCTCCTGCCTTCTGCAGCGAGGGAGGGGGTGGGGGCCCCAGGGCAGCAGGACACCCCGAGGGCATCCAGCCCCTCCCCCGGGCACACACAGCTCCCCTCGGCCCTGCCCATGTCCGGTGCCCGAGGACAAGGCCAGAACCCGGATGCAGGCTGAGGTCCCTGAGACGGGAGGTGTGATCAGGAAGCTCACCCAGGCGCCCGAACCCCCAGCCCCTCAGCGCCGCAGCCCCGCCTGCTGCGTTTCACCTGCAGGGCGACCCCGGGGGCCGGTCAGGTCCCAGTGAGTCCTTTGACGGGCTCTCCAGTTCCTGGGGGGCCTAAGGGCAGGCTGGCTGCTGTCCTGGGCAGGGGGAAGCCTTGCTCGGCAGCAGGACCGGAGGAGGGGTTCCTAGACGGGGCGTAAGGCAAGGCCTGCTGACTGGGGGCTGATTCGGGGAGCGGTGACAGCCGAGGGGCTGGGCGCTCAGCAGCGTTCCCGTGGGGCTTATTCTCCAAACAAACCTGTCGAAAATAAGCACATTTCCTGTTTCTTTCCAGTGATAAAAGCAAAACCACATACTTTCAGGGGGGGATAAGAAAAAGCACAGAGAACGATATACTCCGGCAGAGATGGTCCTATATGGTGTACGACCTTCAGCTCTTCTCTAAGGCTGAGCTATGGCCTGTGTGTGTCCCCCCAGTCCGTACCCCAGTGGGATGGTGTCAGGAGGGGGGCGCTCAGGAAGGTGGTGAAGTCATGAGGGGGGGACCGTGATGGGATTTGTGTCCTTAGAGGAAGAGGACGACACCCGGAGTGTGCTGGCTGCCTGCCAAATGAGGACACAGGGAGAGGGTGCCGTCCAGACCTCCAGACCTCCAGGACCCTGGTCCTGGCCGCCAGGACCGTGAGAAAGGACGAAGAGAAACAGTCGTATTTCACCACAGCCCGAGCCGACAAAGACAGGGTGTGATGTAAATATGCAGCTACAAACACGGTTTAAAAATTGTTGTCCGGGCTTCCCTGGTGGCGCAGTGGTTGGGAGTCCGCCTGCCGATACAGGGGACGCGGGTTCGTGCCCCGGTCCGGGAGGATCCCACATGCTGCGAAGCGGCTGGGCCCATGAGCCGTGGCCGCTGAGCCTGCGCGTCCGGAGCCTGTGCTTCGCAGCGGGAGAGGCCACAACAGTGAGAGGCCCGCGTACCGCACAAAAGAAAAACAAAAAAAAAAGTGTTGTCCACGCAGCACCTGTGTGCTGGGAGCTGGGTTTGCAGAGGAGACCTTGGTGGGGGGACGGACCCGGAACCAGATAGCTTTGGGCCGGCGCACCAGCGCAGCACTGAAGCTCTGAACAGAAGTGTGGGCACAGAGCGGGTGGGAAGCCCCCAGAAGCGGCTTCACCGAGGGGGCAGGCCTTGAGCAGAGCTGGGGGAAGGGTAGCTGGGCCCTGGGGTGGTGGTCCCGCTGGGAGAAGTGGTGACTGCAGAAGGGCCATGAGGCCTGGGAGGTGCTCCCTGGGGGTGGAGGAGGGGGGTGGGGATGAGGGCGAGGCCCCCGAGATTAATTCTCTTTTCTGTATTGAAAGTTCAGATAAACAAGGAGTTTATCTGATGGCTTCGAAAGCACCTGACAGGGCCTTGCTGGAAGCGTGCAGAGGCACGAACAGGATTACGGGGGTTTCCAGGACGAACAGGCCAGGCTGGGTGGCACTGTCACCTTCGGGGCGGCAGGAAAGGGTGGCCTTTATCTGTTTATCCAGGATGGTGAGCGGAGGAGCCATCCTGCATCCCCTCCCACCAACCGAGTCCTCTCCCCTTGTAGCCTCAGACCTCGAGGCCACAGGACCCCCGGGGTAGGGGGGAGACACAGCAGGAGATGGGCCGGGGCCTCTGAGGTCTGGGGGAGCCCCAGCCCAGCCGGCCCTCCCTTCTCTCTGCCGCCTGGACCTTCTGCTGCAGAACAAACCGCTGGGTGGAGGTGGGGTGGCAGAGGGGAGGTGGCTGCTGGGACACACTCCTGGCGCCCGCAACTGTCCCCGGTCGGGGGGGCCCATCCTTCCCCCGCAAGAGCTGCCCGCCTGCTTCCCAGGAGGCTGAGAGCAGAAGCTGGGGGCCTGAGGGAAGTAGTAACTAATCCGTGTCCAGCACTCTTGTAAACACATCAAGGGTGTCCCCACCTCCTGGAAGAAGGCCTGAGGGTTTCAAAGAGAGAGGCCCTACAAGTTTGATGTTAGCGGTTTTTCAAAAGTGTTTTCCTGGCGCCCATTTGAATCCCAGATCAGCAGGAGAGAGAGGCCCGCCTGGCCGGCTGTTAGATTTCCACGTAGATTTATTGGAAGTAGTTTAGAGCCCATTTTCAAAGATTTTAACCACCAACCCCCAACTAATTTTTCACAGGTGCATTGCTTAATTCCACAATAAGACATTGTTTGGAAAGACAGGGAAATACCCACCCTGTGTGCTGCGGTCTTAGCAGGGGCGTGAAAGAGCGTCGGCTTCCCAGGGACAATTGCCCGCTCGCCATCACCAGGCGTCCTTGGAGCTGGCCTGCTAAGGCGGCATGTGGCCCACTGCCCGTGTGCCGACCCCCTGCCAGGACGAAAACTGAAAGCAGTGTGTGGAAACGTGTACAGCAGTGGGACAGAATGATTGTGTGTCTAACTGAACACTAAGAACATGGCTTTGCATTTTGCATGTCATTTAAGACATTTTCTTTTTCTAGCAATTCATTTTTACCGTATTTTGGAAAGGTCAGTCTATAATAGATTGAAAACAGAAAAAAAAAAACTGATTCATTACAACAGACAGTTTGAAAAGCAGTGCTTATGTAGAGAAGACACAAAACCTCTGTATTAGTTTCCCAAGGCTGCTGGAACAAAGCACCCCAAACAGGGGCTAAGACAACAGAAATGTATCCTCTCCCAGCCTGGGGCAGAAGTCTGAGGTCAAGGTGTCACAGGGCTACGCTCCCTCTGAAGGTCCAGGGGAGGGTCCTGCCTGCCTCTTCCAGGGGCTGGCGTTCGCTGGCATCCTTGGTGTCCCTGATCCCTTGGTTGTGGCCACACCACTCAGATCTGTCTTAGGCTTCACACGGCTTCCCTCTGCGTGTGTCTGTTGTGTGCCTGAATCTCCTCTTTTTATAAGAACACTGGTCCTATTGAATCAGGACCCACCGTAAGGACCTCATTCTAACTTGGCTCCCTTCAGAAAGTCTCCATCTGCAAATAAGGTCACGTTCTGAGGTCCTGGGGGTGAGGACTCCAACATTATTTTTTGGGGGGAGAGGGACACAGTTCACCTGTAAGAACCTTTAAATTGGGGTTAACCAGAATGTACTATCAGGTAGCGGTGCTCATTTAGTTTTTACTTTGAAGGATTTACTAGTTAGGCCTTTACTATGTAAAGATGACTTGAAAAATTAAAACTGTTCTGCAGTCACTGTATTGTCAGCGGGGCGCTCAGTGACACAGTGCATACCTTCTGATTTGGATTTCTGTCCTGTGTAAGCTTGCAGGTCATCAAAGCCATCGCTCATATTCCTTACTAGCTGACAGCAATGTGATTGAGAACAGAATTATTTGACGACAAGACCTACCCAGGTTCTGAGGACCCCCTTTCCGGCATAACAGCAACGGCCCGAGTCCTGGGGTCCTCCAGCCCCACCGGCATGAGCACCAGGTTTGCAGGCTGTGCTGGCCCCTTGGCCAGAGCATCTTTTGTCCCACTCTGTCTCCTACTAGAGTTACGGGCAAGCATCATGACATTCCTGTGTGGAAACTTCCTCCAGGCTCACTGTCTGAAGTAGGAATCTTGAACCGAATGACATCTAGGGCAAGACTCCTCTCAAGATGCATATGCAGCACCCCTCCCCCCAAGGGCAGTGTAAGCAGGTTCACCTTTAACTCACAGCACAAAGCGTCTTTGGGCTCGGGGCGGAAGTCCGTGTGGGAAAAGGAAGCAACAGGGTGCACTGGGACACCAATTTTATTTTTAACGCACGGATTCCTGGCACAAGGAGGATGGTTCTCGTGCTCATAAGCCTTCTGGATTTGCTCTCTGAAGCGTGGAGTCATTCACTCATTTGGAAGGACAGTGTTTCACTGTGAATACAAGCAAGGGCTTCGGGGGTGGGCTGGAATTCCTGCGCCACCTCACACAGAACGCAAGAGTTACATTACACCCTTTGAGAGTTAAATCTCCTCAGCTGTCAAATGGAAGGAGGCCCCTCCTCCTGGGGTCCTGCGTGTGCGTGTGTGCGTGTGTGTGCGCGTGTGTGTGTGTCTACACCTAGTACTTTGCAGAACTCTGCCTACACTTACCTATAGATACACTATATAGAGACTTCTGTGAAGTCATATTTAATTGCAGATAACTTGTTCTAACATTATAAATGCATACCTTGAAAATACTTTAAAATAACTAGCAAATTTTTGTTACTTTTCCAAAAGAAGACTTACTAGGATCGATACTAATAAACTTATTGGCCATTTAATGATGGTAATATTGACTCATTGACGAGAATTTGTCGCCTCCTGGTAGCTTGCAGTCTGCTGAGGAGAAGTGCGTGCAGGACCACCTGACGTAGTCCACACAGACCGCGGTGCAGCGCAATAGAGTGGCGCTCAGCCCAACGAGGCCTCACTGGATCGCTGATTCGGCAGTGACTGAGGATGACTTCGCCCATCACAGTGCTGGCTGTTGCATGAGGCTAAAGAGACAGGCCTCTGTTGTCCTGTTCCAATCAGGGTTACTAAGGCATTAGCTTGGACCAGGGACTGTGTATGATATGAAATGTTTGCGCTGACACGACCGGTGCACGGTCCCATCTATGTCCACCGTTGGCAGTCTGGGGTCCGTGATGTTCCAGAGAGCTGGGCAGCATCCTCTATTCTGAGCACAGGGTTCTCAGGCACCGGCTTATAAGATACTTGGAAACACTCAGACATGAGAAAAAGAGCTTCCAATATTTCAGGAGTAGCTTACGAAAGGATGCAGACGCACCCAGAGTTCATCAGAGCTGAACAGAGTAGTCAGGCTGGGCTTGGGTGAATATAGGGGGGCACTGGGGGGACGAGGGATTTCCTTTTGTACAAAATGGATAGAATGAACCGGGGAATGCGGTTTCCACGACAACACACAGATATTCTAATTAATTTTTCATGCCAAGAGACTCAAAGTGCTTTGTAGCAGTTGGATCAATTCCTGACAGCTACTGGAATTTAATTGCTTTTTTTTTTCCTTTTGGAAGGCTGAGTGGGGTGGTGCATGAACTCTTATGAGCCGTTAACACTTTGGGGAAATGATCTGTTATCTGGCACTAGCACACGGAGGAAAACACCATCCAGGGTCCTAACGGGGCTCGGAACAAGCAGCTGTGACTTACCAGCCATCCCCCTTGTGTGCACGATGCAAACTCTATGGGGGACACAGCTGGGGAGGTAAAAATATTTGCTGGAGGTCACCCGGGGGGGCAGTGACAGAAGCGACAAGTGTGAGCGGTGCTCCCCCAAGATTAACACCCGAGGCACGAAGTGCATTGTGCCCGTCGTCTCGGTCTGTCCCGTGGGGAGGGCAGCCATACCACCACTTTACACAGAAGGACAGTGGGCACAGTGTCTTGTCCAAAATGCACAGGACTTGGAGTGGTGAAATTGTTTTTGGAAATCCAGCCGGCCGAATTCCAAAGGTTTGCTCTCTCCACTGCTCCAGGCAGCTTCCAAATGTGGTTCAGAGTCCCCCGAACCTGGAACCCGGGTCCCCAGACTCTGCGTTCAGGGGCCTGTAAACCGTCACGCTCAGGATGATTCCATGAGCTTCGGTTCTAATTTTTGGGCACAGTTTTGCGTGGTGATATGTTTGCACGCTTCAAGTCTACCGTGCACGAGCAGGCTGTCCCTGAGCTGTGGAGGATTTAAACAGTAAAATAGTTTTCTTGAAATACTCTTGAAATGGATGTTTTTTAAAAAATATTTAAGATAGCTAGTCCTTCTTCTTGGCATTTTTATACCCCAGCTTCAATTTCAGGAAATCTACAGGTCCCTGGCATTTGAATGAACTCCTAATTAAATGTCATGTTCCTCAGCAATTTCCATTGACCATATTGGGGCCAGAGTGCAGTTTTAAAAATAAAACATCTAAAGTCTGAAAATAAATGGGGTTCCCCACACTCCTCTACTAGATGGTGTAGAGGTTGCATGGATGTTTTAAGTTAATTCATTTATTTTTTCATTCCTTCAATAAATACTTATTGAGAACTTAGTATATGCCAAGCACTGTAAAATCCAGTGGGAAGAGAAGTTAAATATGACTGATTAGCACATCGCTGGAAGCTGGCAGAGTGGTGGAGAGGACAGACCAGGACCTCTGTGGGGACAGCACCTGTGACTGGGGAAAGCTGAGTGGTCACTGGGGGCTTATCCACAAAGGTGGGCGGGGAGGCCAGATGAAGCCCTGATGCTGTGGGCCAGCGCAATGTATCTCTTGAAAAGATGGCACGGGTGCTGGGGAAATGCCTTTAAACTCCCCTCCAGACATCTTTAAATCATGGTGTAGGGTAGGCTAGTTACATGCGGTCTCCATGTAAAAAGGTAAACAGAGATGCATTGAAAATATCCCAGTAGATTCTAAAATATTTCTGACATACAATGGGTAAAATAAAAATGGCACATGATGGGAACTATTTCAGCCTCCAAAAGGTCTGTTTCCGCTACAGTTAACTGATATTTTTATTTTATTTTATTTTATTTATTTGGCCACCCAGCATGTGGGATCTTCATTCCCCCATCAGGGATGGAACCCATGCCCTCTGCATTGGAAGGGCGGAGTCTTAACCACTGGACTGCCAGGGAAGTCCCTAACTGATCATTTAAAAAAGTTATTTCCCGATAGTTTGCTCAGTTTCTGCTTCCTTTAACCCAAATCTTGATGTATTCTACTTAGCAAGTAAACAAAGATGTTTTTTAAGGACGTTCTCAGGGTATTAACTCTGGTACTGAAAACCGAAGGGCCCATAACATTTAACTGGCAGAGACTGTTGAAGGCAAAATTTTTAAAAAGAAAAAGAAGTAAAGGCTCAGCCTCTCTGTGCCTATGGAAATTTAATCACTTTTTCACGAAACCTTTAAAAATAGCATTTACCATCAGGGGTCCAGTCTTAACTGGAGCTGACCCGGCAGGAAGCAGCTGTGCGCAGGAACAGAAAGCAGCCCAGGTCGGAGGGCACTTCGTCCCTCTCCGCTGTCAGGTCTTTGGGGATCTTGCTCCTTATCGTGGTTCGAGGTTCGGGCGGTCCCTCGTCGTCCTGCGCCCCGATCCCGCTGCAGGGACCTGGAGCTGGTGGGGGCCACGTCTCCAGATACAAGAACAAGTTTCAGCGCTTCCTCTACTTGGGTGTTCTGAATGTTTTCCTTTTTGTTCTGGAGTCTGTAAGGATGTAGGCAGTTTTCTTAACCACTAAATATTTCAACAATGCATCGTCCCTAAGTTTCCAAATCATAAACACTAAATTACATTATTTCATGGTTTTTTGGGGGGGCGGGGGCTAGGACACAAAAGAGAGCTGGCAAAGCCTAGAGCGCTGGCGGTAACCTGTTCCTCGCTCCTTGTTGGGGCGTTGCTGGATTAAAGCTCAGCATCTACGAGGTGCCACAGGGCCCAGCGCGCAGCCCGCGCCCCTCACGTGCGCGCACGGATGCGCCTGCGGTGGGCGCCGCTCCCCCGCCTCGAGCCGGGTGTCCGCGGGACCTCCCTGCGCCTGGAAAGGGTTAAGCGAGCGGAGGGCGCGGGGCGGGCTGACCTGGACTCGGGGCCGCGCCGGCGCGCTCCAGTCCGGAGCCTGCGCGCCCTGCCGGGGGCTGCGGCCACCCTCCCGCCCACGTCCCCGCGTCCCCGCCTCGGCGCGCTGCTCGGAGCGGCGGGGCTCCAGGCACGGCCTCCACGGACGCGGTGAGTGCCGGGCCCGCTGCCGCCAAGGCAGGCCAGGGGCGCAGGGGGCACTCGTCGGGCCGGGCCTGGCCGCGCGGGAAGATGCTCGGGAACCCGCGGGCGCTCGCACAGGTGCGCGGAAGGCGGCCGCCCCGCCCGCGGGCGTTCTCACAGGTGCGCGGGAAGAGCCCCGCGCATGCGCGTCGGAGACCCTGGCGAGGGTTCCGGGTCCTGGGCTTGGGTGGGCGCCGGGGTGGAGGGCGAGGCGCAGAGCTGAGAGGTAGGCGTGGGCCCCGAAGCGGGGGAGGCAGCGGCGAGACGCCCCAGGAGGCGGAGGATAAGCGGGCGGGGGTCGCGGGGTGGGCGCTGGTCGGGACGGGGGTGGCCGCCGGGGCGGGGGCGGGGGCCGGCGTGGGGCGGGGGCCGGGGGTGGCCCCGCCCGCGGCGGGGGTGTGGGGAACGGGGTGGGCGGACCCCCGTCCCGCTCCCGGGCGCCGCGTGGAGGAGGGGGCCGCGGCGCGGGGACTCCCTAGGGCGCTCCTGCCGGAAGCGGGTGACGGCCGGTCCCCGCGCTGTGCCCGCGGTGACCGCCTCCGAGGACCCAGCCCCGGGGGCGGCGTGGCCACTGTCCTTTCCGCCGCCAGTCGCGCCTCCGCGCGCCCAGCCCAGCCGGAGCCAACCCGGGGGCGGAGCGGCCCGGAGCCCAGCGGGGAGGAGCCGCACCCCGCGTCCGCGCCCAGCTGCCCAGGCTGAGCGCTCCTTGGGCAGGCGGCCCGGGCTCGCGGCCACGCTGTAGGATGGCGGGCCCGGCCGCTTCCCCCTTCCGAGGGGTGTCTGGGCTCGGTGCCGGGCTGCCCGGGCCGTGCCTCGCAGACGGTCGTGGCCGGGCCGCGCTGCCTCTGGAGCGTCCATCCCGCGGGGCACAGGAAGCGGGTGGGAGGTCCCTCCCGGACCTGGTTCCCGGGGGAGGGGAGGAAGATGCGGAGGCGCCTCTCGCTCTCTCCTCCGATGCCCACCGGCCGAGACCCTCGCGACCCCCAGGGTCCGCTGCTTATGCTGCCGGGATTGCTGAGGGCTCGTGGGGTGCTGGGGGCTGGTGCACAGCGCGTGCTTTCTTTTCACGGAGGCTTTGCCCCACTGACCGACCAGACGGCCCACCAGCAGTGCTTGTTGCTCAGGTTTGAACGTGCCTGACAGCATGATGGCGCGGGGGCGAGGGGGTACGAAAATGAGCAACATTTAAATAAAGACTGCGTGGAACCGGCTGACACGGCCGGCGGGGAGGTTACATGCATTGCCGCAGCAGGCCTCCCACCCCCGACGCGCGCTCGTGCTGGGGGACCCCAGCCTCCCTCGGGGGGCTGCGCCTGTAACGTTAAAGAAGGAAGGTTTTAAAAAATTCTACCACTTCTTCGGTTCCTACAGAACCACATCCTTTGTCTCCACCCACCCTCACATCTGTTCTAAGGGAAAGAAAAAGAACAAATCAATGTAATAAGCTTTATTTCGCTCAAAGCACTGAAGGCGCTTTACGGTCAGGTTTTTAAGCCCCTGCGCTGCGCGCAGTGGAGGGGCCAGTTCACTCTGTGCCTGGCCTGTTGTCACCTTCCTCCAGTCCCCATCTACCAACAGTTGCGCAGCCTCTAATTAGGACCCTTAATGGACGCCGATGTTGCCCTTTGGCCTTTTATCCCCAGTTAATGGGGTCCTATTGTTAGAATCCTCCCCCCTCCCCACCCATGAAACGCAGAAGGAAGCTCTCCATCGCACTCAGATTTGCCCAGGGACAGCCCAGGGAATGCGCGCTTCTGGTAACTGGCATTACAACTCTCCCTTTGGGGCCTAACACAGCAAAATTTTAAAGAAAGAAAGTCTTTCCAGCGTTTAATGTCAATTGCACAGGCATTGCTGATAAAATAATCAGAACACAATGAAAATAGCTCAAAGATTTTGCTTACAGGATTTAAGGCAGTCTTGGGCTTGGGAGGAGGGGAGAGAACAGTTAAGTGTTCATCCTAGATCGGGACTGAGCTGTTGGGGCAGCCTGGCTTCGTGTGGTCATCTTGCTGTCCTAGTGTCTGGGCGTTCCTTAGGGCGGGCCCTCCTTCACCTGCAGAGGACTTTGCCTGCTGCTGGCTCCAGCCCTGGCAGAACAGAAGGATCTGGAACCAAATCTCTGAACATCTTTCCTGGCAGTCGCCAGTGCTTGATTTCATTTCCATATGTTCTGATACAAGTAGCCACGTTGTCAGCGGGAAGGCAGGAGGCCTCTTTTTAGTCTACTTTTGTCCCTGTACTGAAACTGGGGGCCCTCTGTGCTGTGGGACCTCCATCTGGGATCCTATTTCAGTTTTTTTCTAAACGCCGACAGCATAAATTGTCCATAATCATAGCTCTGCAGTGAAGCTGGAATTACTTAGGCAGCTGTAATGCCCCTCGGAGGACAGATGTGGGGTTGGCCTTAGAGGTGCCCCGAGAGGCCGTCAGTGTTCAGACCAGAAACCAGCCCCGTCATTTTGCACATCTTCCCCTGGTGACTCAGGACAAATCTGCTTTTCTCAGGAGTTCAAGGGATTAGTGTCTCCCCTGTGGCCTTGATTTCAGTTTTTTCTGTTGGATTTATTGTAATTATGCTGAAAGTATAGTGTTGGCACCTGCACCTCTTTGGGACATAGTTAACAATGAGCAATGAGCTTTGGAATACAGCAGAAACTTCCAGGAGTTTGCCTTTTACCAACAACCCAACTCCTGCCAGAACGAATATTAAACAGTGCCGTGGAAATTGAAGCCGTTGCAGGTCTTCTGCAATATTTGACCGATTAAAAGCCAGTTTTTTCTTTCACAAACATTTATCGAATGTCTACCCCAGGTCAGGCACAGTGCTGGGAATGCCATGGCATCTAAAACAGGCACAGGTCCTCACCCCCGCCACCCCCTGCGGCTTAGGTTCCAATAAGGTGAAAGGCATTAAAAATACAATCATGTTAATTCATGTGTAATAACAAGCAGACAAGTGGCCTAAATGAAAGGAATAAACCCCTATGAAAGCATCTGATGAAGGGGTTTTGAGTTGGGGTCTGAAGGATGATGAGGCCTGACAAAGGAGGACGGCAGGGGACGGCCCAGGGGAGATGGTGCTCAGAGGGGCCTGGCGCAGCAGAGAACGGAAGGAAGGCCGGGAGGGGCCCCTAGGCCATGTCATAGATTTGTAACTTAATATAATTTTGATTCCTAATTAATTGTGGCATTTCCTCTATGTAAATTGATGGAACTTTGCTCTCTAGGCCTTGATGGAGTAGGACGTGTGTTAATTTTACAGAACTGAGATGTACTGAATCACAAAGGGATCCCCATTCCGTGGGATGTTGTGGACAGAACGTCTTGTAAGCTGATAACCACTGTGCTGCTGTTGGATGCTGTTAGCACCGTTTTCTGAAAAGTCTTAGTCATGAGGACCTTGGTACAGATGCCAAGTCTGCTGCCTTTGTCTGAGCCACCCGTCACCCCCTGCTCCCACTGCAGTGGTTCCAGGTGGGCTTCACACAGCTGCCCTTCCCCCTTGATCGGTTCCTCTTACAGTCGTCAGGGTGGTCATTTAAAGACACAAATACTATGATGTTGGACGGCCAGTAGCTTCCCAGTGCCGTGGGCTATAGTCCACAACACGGGTGACAGGACGCTCATTCCAGTTGGCGTGGTTGTCTGATGACCAACCCCACAAGCTTAGTGCCTGCCGTGGACTAAATGTCGGTCTTCTCCAAATTCACATGTTGAACCTTAATCCCCTGGTGATGGTATTAGGAAGGGGGGGCTTTGGGAGGTGATGAGGCATGAGGGTGGAACCCCATGATGGGATCAGTGCCCTCATAACACAGACTCCCGAGAGCTCCCTCTCCCCTTCCCCCACGTGAGGACCCAGGGAGAAGATGCTGTCTGTGAACCAGGAAGCAAGTCTTACCAGACACTGCGGAGAGGGAACTGTTTGTTCCAAGTCTACTGATGCCGAATATTAATCCCATCTAAAAATACCTTCACAGCAACGTCTAGGCTGGTACTTGACCAAACACCTGGGTCCTATGGCCCAACCAGGCTGACACATAAAAGTAACCATGGCAACTGTCCTGTTCAGACAGGGGAGTGGAGGCGCACGGTGACCTCTGGCCCGTGACGGCCCTGCAGTGCAGTCGGGCACCCGCTGGCGGGGTTCCTGTTCCTGGGGGTGGACCTCCAGTGCTCTTGGCGCTGCTCTGTGGATTCTAGGTTCTGCCCTCCGAGTCATCCTTCTTGTTTCCTGAGAAGTGCCTGGTGTTCGCAGCTCAGCGGTTTTCTCAGCCTCTTCCCTGGTTTCTCTTCGTGCTGATCTGTTCCGTTTACTCCAAGTTGGCAGTGTCTCTTCCCGTACAATTATCTTAAACACGTTGTGGGTTTTCTCTGGATCTGTTGGGATTCAAGCCACCAGACGAAAGCTCCGTCCACAGATGCACATAAGTCCTTTCTCTACCTTGGACCTCCAGGGCCTGTGTCTAGTGTCCCCTCAGGTATTTATGAGGTCTTAACAGGGCATCTGATGGTGCCACCTGGATCGGTCTTTGCTCTGAGGCCCCATCTTAATTTGACAGTGTCGCAAGGGCTGGGAAAGAGAAGAGCTTTATCTTCCATCCCAGTGGGGCCTGGTTCCTTTATATTTGCTCCAAATCGCACTTGAAAACGGAACCCTTCCTTCTTCCGCTCTCCTCTCTCATCTCATCAGGTCACAGAGACAGAGCTCAGTAGGGTGACCCGGGCCCTGCCTGGAAGTCTCCTCCAGTGTCATCCAGCCCACCCAGCGCATCCTCCGTCTCCAGCATCATGTGGCCACGGTGCTGCTGAGCCCTGCCCTCCAGAGCCCTGTCCAGGAACCCCATCCACCTGTCCTCGGAGCCCCGCTAGCAACTGCTTCGGAGCCCAGAGGCATCTGCCCACTGGCTGCCTGCTGCCCAGCTGGGACCGCTGAGCTTGCCGCGGGTTCCTGCTCTGGTGGCAGCACCGTCCAGGCGGGTGCATAACGGACCAGTCCAAACATACTGGCTCAAAACAACGGAGTTGACTTGGCTTATAAACCTGCCGTCTGGCGGGGAAGCTCAAATGAATTATCTGGAGGCGGACACGCACATCTGCAGCCCGGCTGGGAGCACGAGGGCAGCGGGGCTGGACCCGGCGCCCAGCACAGTGTCTCCGTGGCCTCTCGCTGTGCTCCCTCCAGCCGGGCATCTGGTGTCCCCGGACTTCTTACACGTTGGCACCGGGCATCCGAGTTCTGGGTCCTAAGAGAGGAATCTGTATTATTGCTGTTTTCAGCACAGCCTCACCTCACCATCATCACCAGTGTTTAGGATCCAGAGACCAGGGCACACATGCAGACATCCGGGGAGCCATTGTCCCCTGTGAGAAGAGCGTGCGGGTGGGCTGGATCGAGGTCACCTTGGAAAGGATGGGCTGCGTCCTGCACTCCCCAGCCACCCCTGCCCTCTAGCTCCTTCCACCTGGCTGGCCAGTGGCCAGGGGGCTGTGGCGGCTCCTCGGGGCCTGTGCTGCCCACCCTGCAGCTCTGTGTGTGGCCCTCAGCCCGCCCTCCCATGAGGCCCAGGTGCCTGGATGTCGAGGTCTATGTCTCCCAAAGGCCGGGCACTTTCTGGGCTCTGAGTGTAGGGGACCTTGTGTGAGGGGAGAAGTCTCACCCTCCCTGGTCCTTTGGTTAGTGGAGTCAAGTCACCGGGGTGACACAGGGAATAGAAACATGATGGGCAGTAGATCCAGTCCTCAGCTTATGTCACGGCTCTGCTGCGTATTGATCCCGTCAGTCTGCACGAGGCTCTCACCTGTGCCAACTCCTGTCTTTTGAGTGCATGGAAATCACTGTTTGATTGAGTAGGAAATAAGACTAAGTACTTTTATCCATGTAGATAATCATCTTGATGTAGAAGTCAAGATATAAAGAAAAATTGTCTTCATTTCTTTTATGTCAAACAGACAGCACCTTGATTCCTTTCTCGTGCAACCGTTCTTACTACTTATTGTAAAGGGTTTGATATTTTGAGGAGAAACATTGAGATGGAAGACGTAGGCCCAGTTATGTGCCAAATGAGGTGGAATACCTGCGTGAAACTTTGAAATGAAGTGTAGGCACCTGCCGCCTTTTGGTCAGCATTACAGGCTCTGAGAAGACTTCTACGCTTTTGCACAAGGGCTTTTAATCCAGCTGACCTCGTGTGGCTTCGACGTGGCCCAGGTGCGTGTGTGGGGTGGCCTCGGGGCCTGGTCACTCAGGCTGTGAACTCGGGGGCACTTGTCGCTGCTGTGGAGTCCCAGCAGCCCCGGGACGAGGTGCACAGGTGGCCGGATCTTCCCAGGTCCTTCTGTCTGGTCATTTCACCAGCGAAGACAAAGAAACACTGGAGCTCTCAGCTCTGTGACGTCAACCCCAGAAACTGCGTCTTCTTCAGCGTCATGGGATTTGTAGAAATTATGAAAATCACTGGGTCTTAGACTTGTTCTCATTGTGTTTAGGTTTCTGGAGTTGAGATAGTGCAGGGAGTGAAGCTGGCAGGGGTCCTAGGGTGTGGCTTCTAATTTAGCACAGCACTTAAGAGCTGTGTGCCCCTGGGCAAGTGGCTTACCCTCTCTGGTCTCTGTTTCTTCCTGTGTGTGTGAAACACAGGGAAGGGCTGGACCAGGTGCTCTGCCATCTCTCAACTGCAACGTTCCCAGTTTGGGGAAGGATTCTGGGACTGGTAAAACCCTTGGCAATTCTGAGATACAGCACGTCTTCAGTGTCAACATTTTTTTTCTTCAAACCTACAACCTAAATCAGGCCGGGGATTTAACGAAATGGATCCTTCATTTCATAGTTCTGTGCCTAAAAGCCTGGACATTATAAGAAAGCTTTCATTTGACCATATTTTTCTACCAAGTATTCTTTCTTGGGGCCCAACCAAAACTTGAGTCATTTTATTTTATGCACACACTGGTGCACACACATACACGTGCACAGAGATGTAACTGTACACATACACACGTACACATTCTTGTATATGTATACACATCTATAGAGAGATGTGTATATACATAGAATTTTTCTGATTCTAAAAATATACATATTCATTATAGACAATTTGAAGATACCAAGAGTTATGAAAAAAAGTCACTCATAATTCTCACTATCAACATGCCTTTTAAACCTTTTGGTATTATTCTCATTGTTTTTTTTCCCCTGTTGTGTGTGTGTGTTGGGCGGGGTGTTTAAAATTTTTTAAATTTATTTTTTATTGAAGTATAGTTGATTTACAATGTTGTGTTAGTTTCAGGTATACAGCAAAGTGATTCAGTTACACATACATATATATATATATTCTTTTTCAGATTCTGTTCCCTTATAGGTTATTACAAGATGTTGAGTATAGTTCCCTATGCTATACAGTAGGTCCTTGTCGTTTATCTATTTTATACATAGTAGTGTGTATATGTCAATCCCAAACTCCTAATTTATCCCTCCACCAAGAGTGGGGTTTCTACTGGCTACATACTGACTACATGTACTGAATATAGTGCAATTTGCCGGTCGTATTCCTTGATGACCGTCCATTGTTTTCCTAGTAAGACGGCTCTGAACAGTAGCCTTGTCCTCAAGCCTCTGGCGGCCTCTGATTGTCCACAGCGGCGGCGCTTTGGTCCCAGTTGCTGGACGTCGTGATGTTCTGGACGAGGCTGGGTTTTGTTGAGGGGTCAGGCCGTCTCCTGTCGCCTGAGGGCTGTGGGCCAGGAGCAGAGCAGAGCCGCCCGCACGGCTTCTGGAAGGTCATAGGCTTGTGGGTGAAGGTGGGTTGGTGTTGCAGCTTGATGCTGTCGTGTCCTCAGGCTCTGAAAGGGCCCGTTCTGGTGTCTGTGGAAGATTCTCTAAAACCTGCAGCCCTTTCCGGAGCCTGGTCACCAAGGGCTGGGCTGTGAGGGACAGAGCTGCCTGCCAGAGACCCCCAAAGAGAAAGAAGCCAGCCGGATGCATGGCCAGAGGGGGCCCGGCCTCCAGAAGGAGCATCGGTGGTGTGGCCTGGGGCCCCCGGGTGAGGTGCTGACGCGGCGGAGCCCACGTCTCCTGGTGAGGATGCTCTGAGTGGGTGCTCCGGGCGGGGGGCAGCTGTGCTGTGACCAGGAATGCAGACACCGTCCCCCACCCCCGCTGTGCCGCTTTACAGCTGCCTTTTGCTCTCGGGGAGCGGCCGCCTCCTCGTGGAATTCCGGACCCGGATGGCCAGACTGTGGTAAGATGCTGTCTGGGGGCGGGGGAGGCATGTCGGTGCTAGCGTCACACGCAGGAGTCACAGCCTCAGAGTTTTGCTTTCTTTTAAGATTTCTTTTTTGGATGTGGACCATTTTTCAAATATTTGTTGAATTTGTTACAATGTTGCTTCTGTTGTATGTTTTGGTTTTTTCCGCCCAGGGGCATGTGGGATCTTAGCTCCCTGACCAGGGAGCAAACCCGCACCCCCTGCACTGGAAGGCGGAGTCGTAACCACTGGACCGCCCGCCCGCCTGCGAAGCCCCCCAGAGTCTTCACATGCCTGACCTACTGTGGCATTTGCCAGGGTGGAGCGCCGTTTTCCAAAATACTCATCTTTCTGAGACTGAAGTGACCTCTCTCACCCTGAACCCACTGCAGCCATTCACCCCAAAGCCACATTTTAGGGGGAAAACGCCATAAAAATCAAGATGTTGGCAACCTTCCTCTGTAAACTCTTTTGAGTCAGATGTTAAAAGAGTTTGCAAAGGCAGCAGGCTAATAACATCGTTTCCTCGGATTCAATCTCAAGATAATTTAAATATTTCGTCTTTGCATCCACTCATTCCTGGCTGTGTCAGGACTGGCCTGATAGGAATGGCCTCTCTTGAGGCTCATGTGGGTGAACTCACACTCATCAGAACATCTGTCTTGATTTCTGCTTCGGAAACAGGTGAGCTAGCATCTCATCAGCCTTCTTGTCCCACTGAGCCACCCTCGTTGCTTTGAGGACAGAGACCACGTGTTGAATTCGGGTCAGTTCCTCTCCCTGTAATCTCCCCGCCGTGCTGCTCCTCCGGACATCCAGGCAGGAGGTGGTTCTGCTTGGCTGTGGTTTCCATGCGAGGCTCAGGCCCTTTCCCAGGGCCCGCTGAGCCGGAGGGGGGATGTACTAGGTCAACAGCACCGTTTCTGAGAAGCCTGAGGACACAGGTGCAGCAGGAGGGCAAGGCAGGGACTCTGTCGTTACATCTTAACTAAAGCAAAGCAGGACGGACCACAGAGAGAGGGGTTTCTATCTTGCTTTCCATTTACGCCAATAATGGTAAATAAACAAGTGAGATTAATAGGAGAGAAATCTGGGTTCTAACCGGCCAGTAATAGGCGTGTGATTTCGGACAAGTCTCTCTGTTATCAAACCAAGAGCTTAGAGCTTTAAAAATGATAAAATGTGAGTTTTTATTTAACTTTCCCATATTTCAATTCGACTGGAACTTTAAACATAGGAATACCTACTCCAGCACTAAGAATACAGTGACTTAGGGATCTTCTTACCTAGTGAATGACTTCACTTAACTGTGCTACAGATCGTGTGGCTTCCATGAGGGTCAGTAGCAGGCCAGATTGACTATTTAATTGATAAGTACTGATTAAACATATGGAATAACTTTTTTTTTTTTTTTTTGCGGTACGCGGGCCTCTCACTGCTGTGGCCTCTCCTGTTGCGGAGCACAGGCTCCAGACGCGCAGGCTCGGCGGCCATGGCTCACAGGCCCAGCCGCTCCGCGGCATGTGGGATCCTCCCGGACCGGGGCATGAACCTGTGTCCCCTGCATCAGCAGGCGGACTCTCAACCACTGCGCCACCAGGGAAGCCCTGGAAAAACATTTTTAAGTGGTAAATTATAAAATACTCAAACACTGTAAACAATGCAATAAAAATATTCATGTATTCCCGTGAGACAATACACATTCTCGTCTTGCAGTTTATGCTTTGAATCTTCAGGAAGCCAAGTGATACAGAGCAGGTGGACAGCCCTCCCTTCCCTTCCTGCTCAGAAGTAACCACTGCACCGGAATTCACACCTGTCCTTTCCACACTTCCACGAATGACATATAGTATTTTTTCACGTTTAAATGTATGTAAATTATACTGTATCTTTCTGCAAATGGCAGACCTTGAAAAATTCAAAATTATGTTTCTGAAATTTATGCACATTGATACATGTAGATTTAGTTCATCTTAATGTGTGTGGTGGTTTGGGCAGTGATAGAAAATCAGTCTAAAAGTAGTCCAATCGGTCTTTTTGTACAAAAGGACACAGAGCGCTCTTTCTAAAACACAAGAGTGATCATATTCACTTCTTTGAAGCCATCAGAGGATTCCCGTTTGTCATTAAGATGCCAGGGCGCCACGGAGGGGCCCAGTCCCCTGACCCTGGGGCTCCTGGCTGCACCCAGCCTGTTCAGCTTCTGGAACTGGTCAAGCTTGTTTCCACTGCCAGGTGTCTGTTCTCTCTTCCACCCGACCTGTGTGTGTCTCCCTCTTGCTCTCAGAGGAGTCTTACCTGATCCCAAGTAGAAATCAGGTCTGTCCATCACTACTTCCCGGATCCTTGTTTACGTTTCCTGCCGTGGTTTTACTTCCTCTAGAATTCGTGTCGTAGTGGCTTATGTTCGTCGTCTTCCCTGCGCTGGGAGCTCCCTGGGGCCTCGGCCAAGTCTGCTTGGTTCCTGCTACTTCCTAGGACCCAGGGCACCTCCTGGAACACTGTAGGTGTTCAGCATACATCCACTCAGTGAATGAGCAAATGACTGCATATTGTTAATTATTTCTCAGCGTTGGTGGGACTTGAACAGATTGAAGACTTGGGGAAAGTGTGGGTTGGTTTGACCCAGGCAGTCTCACTTCTGGCTCCAGCTTTGCATCACTGCTGGGACGTTCACCTCTCACTTCAGGGGACTCGCACAATAGACTTATTTTAAAAGAGTTAAGGTTGCCCAAATATTGCTCAGAATTGGGTCTCAGAGCTAGAGGTTTCCAGGGAGGATTGCAATCCAGGTGCCTCTTTGCAGAGTCTCTGTGATTCTGTGTGTGATCTCAGTGTTCACACCCTGCGCTTGTCAACAACTCCGGCACCTCGAGCCACAAGCAAAGGCAGATGCTTCTCTTGCAGAATATTCGGGGTTTGCTCCCTGATGGCACGTCCGGAACCTAGGGCACAATTTGCACTCAAGTAACTTGGAGCCCCCCTTTTGAGTGAATGCACAGGTTTACCCTCATCCATTTTCCTTTCAGTTCTTCAGGGTCTTGGCTTCAGGGAGCACAGGGCTGTGTCATAGCCGGGACTGAGGTGGGGCCCGTCTGTGTGATGTCACGTTAGGTGGCAGCTGAAGACACACGCTTCCCTGAGCGCGGCAGCGATGCCCCCACGCCCCCCTGCTTTAAAGCGTGGTGACTTCAGGTGCGTTACTACATCACCAGCGAAGGGCTGTCTTGTGAGTCGTGAAGCTCTAACGCTGCTTGCATCTCTTGAATTAACAATAAAGACCCATGATCTGTTGAAGGAAGGAGAAGAGTGAAGCTCTTCAGCAGATTTTCACTACCCAGTTGTCCCGCTGGATTAAGGTCAATTTCATCTCTCTGCCCTGGGCTTCATCTTCCCCCAGACGGCTTGTCCTGGGTAATGGCTAAGGGCACAGAGACACTCACAGTTGCCACCAA
Organism: Pseudorca crassidens; assembly: GCF_039906515.1. NCBI lineage: Eukaryota > Metazoa > Chordata > Mammalia > Artiodactyla > Delphinidae > Pseudorca > Pseudorca crassidens. Next base: position 27,570,394 of record NC_090316.1, read on the forward strand.
ACTTCTGAAACTCCCGAGCAGTGGGAAGTGGGGCCTGTGAACCCACGTGGCCGCCGACTTAGTGAACGGGTGCAAGCCACAGGCATCTTTTCTGAGGCCTCACGTAAAATGCCCCAGAGACGGGGAAAGAGGGGAAAAGTGCTCTCTGGTTTTGGGCTGCTGCTAACTTCGTTTGGTCTTTTGAGACGAGTAACGTAGTGTTTCCGGGCCTCCAGCATTTTCTCGTGTCTGGAATCAAGATCATGGCAATTCCTCTACCCGTCCTCACATGTGGAACGTGAGGACAAAATGGAAAATTGCCGCGAGGGCTGGGAGCTGCTCTGGGTACAGGCTGCAGGGCTGTGCGCTCCGTCCTGGTGGGGCTTTTCCGTGAGCCGGGACCGGCGTTGTCCGGGTCGGCACCTCATGGTGCGTGGTTACCAGGAGCTGGGGCCTGTGCGGGGCGAAGCTCTTTACAGACGTCCGTCTAAACCCCGCGGAGACCCAGCAAGGTGGCTTCTTGTTTACAGTCAGAGTTATTCCAGTTTCCAGGGACACGAATCCCACTCATGTTCGCTGAAGCCAGAAACAGACTTATTAGCTCGCAGGCATCACAAGCCCTGGCTGGGGGTGACTCGCCCAGGGCACTGTCTCCTCTCTTTCTAGGTTTTGCTCTGTGTTGGCTTCACTTTCTTCTCCCGAGGACAAGCTTTCCCTTGATTTCAGCTCCCTGACCCACCCACCTGGTCGAAGCCTTTCTCCTGCATCACCCTTCAGTGGGAGGACCTGGCCTGGGGCCGTGCTCTCGGGACCAGGTGCTGGGAAGGTGGGGCGTGGGCTGGGCTGGAGCAACCCTGTGACTTAATCCCACTACCCTTTATGACTGTGGAGCCAGTGTATATTCGTTTCAGGAAATATAGAAACTGGGCACAGCTAGATAGAAGACAGTAAGAACCTGTCTCTGATCCAACGTCCACAAACACCAGTCCCTTTTGAAGACCTTTTCTTTGTGAGCTCTGTATCATGTTTCACTGGTAAGGCATAAATACATACATACATACATTGTACGTAGTGCAAGAACTTGCTATAATAGGGATTTTTATCTGAATGTTTTCAGAGCTGTTTTTTCTAGGTTCTCTGGTTAACATTTATTCACTCACCATCCATCAAGCCTTTTCTGGGGGCCCTGGCAGAGCCCAGCCCTGTGCCAAGGGTAGAACGATTAATGCACCTCCCTGTCATGAATCCACATTCTCATGGAGAAGGATGACACACGTGCACATGAGGTGTTGAAATACAACATTCTGTGCAAACGTGGACCGCACAGTTGCTGACCTGGGAAGTGAGGAAGGTAGTGTCTGTGACAGCAGGTCCCCGGGGGCCTGGGAATGAGCAAGAATTCTGGCTCAAAGGAGGAGAGGTGGCTCTGGGTGGCAGGGACTGTGCGGGCAGAGACCCTGAGGTGGGAACGCATATGCAGATGTACCTACATGGGGGTTACGTGCACAGATACACCTGTGTAGGGGTTACGCGCACAGATACACCTGTGTAGGGGTTATGCGCACAGGTACACCTGCATGGGGTGTACACACAGATACACCTGTGTAGGGTTTTTACACACAGATACACCTCTTTAGGGTTTGTACACACAGATACACCTGTGTAGGGTTTACACACAGACACACCTGCATGGGGTTTACGTGCACAGACACACCCACGCAGGCTTTACCGGGGCGCGGCAGCAGTTCTGTGCTTGTGTGAAGGATGGAGAGGACTCCTGGGCAGAGGAGGGAGAGATGAGGGTGGCGGAGGCTTGGGAACAGATGGCTCAATGCCTCATTTACCAGCCTAAGGAGTTGGGACTTTGAGAATAGCTATTACGTAAAAGCTTCTCTTTAGGAAATTCTCTAATTTTACTTCCTCCAGTGAAGCCCTGCTGGAAGATTCAGCCGCCGTTACCCCCTAAATCAGGCCCACGCAGACAGCGCCGGCAGGAGCCCATCCCCGCCACGACCTGCCCTGTGTCTCTATCTGCTTTACTGTCAGAGCTGGGGGCGTCCTGAGTCACCAGAATTCTGCTCCCAGGATGCGCTGGGCAGGGGACCAGACATGGGAGTGTCTCGTAGGCGTCCACCAGCCCAGCGCACGTGCTGCAAAGTCGAGTGCTTCACGCTCAGAACTGTTAACAGACAGAAGGGCGCAGAGCATTGGGCCCAGTGCTTGGTGGCATGGGCGCTGAGGCTGGACAGCGGGTCCGCGTCTGGCTCTGCCACCTACTAAGTGCGGGGCTGATTCATTGTATGGTGACATCGGTTCACATCTCATTTCCTCTTTGGGGCTAAAAACTACGACCCCACAGAAGGGTGGCTTGCGAGGGTCGCGTATGTCCCAGTGATGTAACACACGTGACAGCAGTCCCTGTAAAATAGAATAGGTGTGAGGTGTTTCATGATTACTCGTGCATTCAGGTTACGTTACAGCCCATTGAGTCTTAGAAATGTCCTTCATGAAGAGCAGATTAAAAATGATAGGTTGTAACCTGGCAGAATAGACTCTGATTAACGTCACCAGACCTGCGGAAGGACGTCACTTCCCCTCTTAATTATTCAACACACCAGGCTGCTCACCAGCCCCGCCCATCCCCAAACCTCACGGAACAAACGGCCTACACCCGGCTTGGGGGGTCCTCTCATCCAGGTGGTGGGTGTCTCCTCGGCCGAAGCGTGTACAGAACCTTGCACACAGGGACCTGGGCCCTGCGCCCTCCGCGTCTCCCAAGACCACGCGGCACCCGGCTTTTAGCAGCCAAACGGCCAAGCTCCCAGGACGACTGAGGAATGAAAACCTATTTTGTGAATGATGCTGCCTTGTGGCAGCGTTGGACTCCGTGTTCCAGGCACGCCGCTATGATGGCCTTGCTAGGGCCAGACCACGCACTGTGACGAGTGCAGAGAACGTGGGAATCAGGGCTGGGGTGAAGGTCACTGGCTGCCCTCCCCACCCCCACCGAGGCATCCGCTCCCACCCACCTGCATCCCTGCGCACCCAGAACCGCCACCTCATTTTAATTGGGCCCAAGGAAGAAGGAACCAGCAATATCTGTAGGAACAGCTGAAGGGAATCAACACATTCTATGATCAAACAGGTATCCTGACATTCCCTGCAAGTTTCTAAGATTCGATGATGTTTCTTCTGTTTGTGGTTTTCTTTGTGAAGTAACCCCAGGAGTTATTGGCTGTTCACTATGTGAACAGGGTCATGCTGGTGTGTGGGAAGCAGGCGGCGGGCAGGGCACAAGTGGTGGTTCAAGGACTCTGCTGTCACAGGCGTGTGGCTGGACACATGGATGAGATACGTGTCGGGCGTGACTTGAAGAACACCGAGGAGGAATCGGCTACAACAATAGGTGCTACAGACATTTAGATAAACTTCCTAAGTCTGTTCATTAATATTTTAAAAAACTGACTAATTATTTGAAACGGAGAGTCTCTTTAGCAACCTATATTATTCTAATGAAGCATATTTAATTTTAAATAACCTGATATCCACCTTAAGCACAAAAATAATGTCCACATTTGGGAAATCATAGACAATCTTCTTTAAGAAATTCATATTGGGCTTCCCTGGTGGCGCAGTGGTTAAGAATCCGCCTGCCGATGCAGGGGACACGGGTTCGAGCCCTGGTCTGGGAAGATCCCACATGCCGCGGAGCAACTAAGTCTGTGCGCCACAACTACTGAGCCCACGTGCCACAACTACTAGAGCCCGTGCTCCACAACAAGAGAAGCCACCACAATGAGAAGCCTGCACATCACAATGAAGAGTAGTCCCCCGCTCGCCGCAACTAGAGAAAGCCCGCGCACAGCAATGGAGACCCAGTGCAGCCAAAAATAAACAAATAAAAATAAATAAATTTATTTAAAAAAATCAAATTGAGAGTGAAGAAATTCACGGAGAGACTAAAAAATTCTGTTTAGATATTTACAATGTGGAGAAGAAATGTATAGCCTTCAGGGAGAAATGCTACCTAAGTTATATTTAAAGCAGACTTGTTCCTGTTAAAATATTTTCTCACTACAGTCAGGAGGGAGCCTGTTACCACACCCCACACCTCCACCGACAGATCCCCTCCCGTCGCTACATGGGGCGAAGGTGCTGCCGTTCATCTGACTGTAACAGACCCCAGAAGCAGTGCTCAGGGAAGAAATCCTTCCCGATGCCTCAGTCGGGCAGGGAGTTGCAGTTATTTTGCCGTCACCAGGGTGGGTGCTGGCACAGAGTCCTCCAGGAGCCCCTTAGGGGGACTCTGATGCTGGAGCCAACTGCAACATGGGGGGACGTCCCCTTGCAAATCCCGGACCTCCAATCTGACCCTAAGTGTCTTGGCAGGCTTGCAGTGCTCAGAGGACATACACAAGATGGGCTGGCTTCTTCCCATCCATTTTAAGCCCAAATCACAGTAATGGGCCACGCTGGGGAAAAAAGATATAGCTCCGAATGCTGACTTTCTTTAACATCGTTTGAAAAAGGAAGTGGCCCCTCTGCTTAATTTCCTCATTTCTTCTGTGGAAGCTGACCCTCTACCCTGCCAGGTGGGCGGGGGCCGGGACCTGTCATGCTGCAGAAGCTTCCTTCAGAAAGTGGACCTGCTGGGTGGCCTCCCAGCTCTTGGGATCCAGCATCACTGCTGCCTGCGTCGCAGTGACAGACGGTCTTCTGTCTCACCTGACAACACTCAGGTGTTCGGCATCACCTTGGCTGGGGGGGTGAACAGGGACTCCTGACCTGGTCACGGGGCAGAGAGCCAGCTGAGTGGGTGAGCAGCTGTCACACTTTGGATGGGATTACATGGCTGTGCTCAGGTCTCGGACCACCCCCGGCTCTGCCAGCCTGGTCTGTGATCCATGCCAGGGGCGCACAGGGAGCTGGCAAGGACGTGCCTGCTTGGACCACTGACCACCTGGGTCATATTTGTGTCATTGTGGACATGCAGCTCCTTCTTCTTGTGGCTACGACAAAATGTCTACTTAGCCTGATTCTTTCAGGCTTTAAACGGATTCTGTACAGCTTTGAAAACCTAAGAATTGCAAACTTAGGTTTTTCAGTGTGTCCTATTCCCTGCCTTTCTTTTGAGTCTGTGATGACTTCCACGAAGAGAACTCTCAGAGGTTGGGCTTCTGCACGTCCCGATGAGAGTCAAGCCAGAGAAAGAACCAGGAAGTGCTGACACCCTTCTCCTGGCCAAGAAAAGAAAAAAAAAAGTAGTTAGTTTTCTGAGGTCCAAGGTCTTCTACACCATACAGAGAAAGTGTGAAAAGAATGAAGCAAATAAGAGAGCCAGTTCTCTGATTTTATTTCAGACATTGACGTTTATATGTATATTGGGGAAAGATATGTATATGTCTTCCTTTTTATCTGACTTTCCCTTGAATGACTCAGCTGACTAAGACAGCACCTCTGGCGTTTGGGAAGAGGCCAGAGGCTTTGCTTATAAAATCTGTGCAGGTTTCCAGTTTGTCATCACATTCCGGTCGCTGTGGGCCAGAGTGCATTTCCATCTCAGTGGACGCAGGACCTCCCCAGCAGCATCACGGGCTGGGGCACAGCTGAGTAAACACGTGGCACCTCCGTGACCCACATGCCCGTGGTCAGAGTTTCAGCTCATCCCGACTGTCTCCATGCTGCCTTTCCACATGTCCTAGACAGTGCCCTGCACCCGGTGAATATGCCCCAAAGGTTACTGTTAAAGATTTCTGTAAAACAAAGAGAGAAAGAGAGAGGGAGGGGAAGAGAGACAGAGAGAGAGGCGGGGAGGAAGGGAGAGACAGAATTGAATGTCTTGAATCTCCACCTCTAAGACACTTGCATTTCTGAGAATAATGGGAAAGTCTTTTTCGTAACACAGTAGCAAAAAGAGCAGGCAAGCATATATTTTTACACACACCCATTCTCTCAACCCTGAGCATTTATAGGGATCAGGCAACGGTATTAAGTACAATTAGTAGAAAATCAGAAGAGGTTGAGGGTAGGTGGTTAAGTATCCCTTTATCCCATTTGCGAGGTGAACATACCCTATAATGATGACGCATCTGAGCTGTATGTATTTGGTCCGTTTCTCTCGTCCATGGCCTCTTCTTAGGAAAACCAGAGCCCAGTTTGCCCCTCCCCTTGTGCTAAGACCCCCCTTCTAGGCTGGGGAGTCTCAGTGAAGGTTTTGCCAATTAGGAGAGATAATTTATTATTTTTTTATAGTTCATCTGCAGGTGCTCACATCTGCCTTCCAAGTAGTTCTGTGGCTTTTGTTTTTTGTTTTGGTTTTGTTTCGTTTTGCTTTGGCTTTTCTTTTGCTGCACGTGTGCTCTTTGGAGGGTTGCTTCTCTGAGGTTTTTCAGAGCTACAAAGCCAGGAGTGAGCCGTTCAAATAGATTCCAGAGTCGGAGCCTCCGAGGCCAACTCCAGAGAAGGGTCCTCAGCACCTTTCTCCAAATATTTGTTGTAAATGAATTTGAGATAGTTGGCTGGAAAAGATTTCAGGAAAACTGTCCCGCAATAAAACTGAGGTTTCACAGGCGGGCCATGCTTTCTCACTGAAAGTTCTCAATTATACATACACATCTCATTAGGTCGAAATGAGGAAGTGGTTGATATTTGACTGCCGTTGTATTGACACACAAAACCCAGCAATTTCGTACGGTTCAACCCAATGTGCTTAAGGCTCATGGCTGAATTGGGCTCTTCTTTATAGACCTCAAAAATCAGGGGAGGAACGGGTTTTAATATCTAAATAATCCCATATGTTTTAGTCACCAAACTTTCCAGCACTGAAAAGTCACAATCCCCATTCCCACCCTATCTGAATCCTATAACCTGAAAATTGTGGAGGGAAATGGGGTAGCTGCCACTGACACAAGGTAGCCCTATGGAAAAATGCGAATTCCAACATTCTGTCTCTTTCTCCTATAAACAGGAACACAAAGAGCGTGGTGACATGACATGGAAACACCTGATATTCCAACAAAGGAAGTCGCAGAGGAAGGCTCCCGATGGATGAAGGAGGAAAGCCGGTCTAGTGTGTGCAGTAACTGTGTCTTCCTAACACCCACCTGGCGACTGAATCATGCCCTCCCCGCTTCCAGGTGAACATTGTTGAGGCAGGCCCATCAGGAGCGCTGCCGAGGCCAGGACACACACAGATATTGTCCGGCTGACCATCCATAAGCCTTAATCGCACGTGGGAGTCACGCACAAAAAACAAGCTCCCTGGGGCGGCTCCCTGTGAAACAGCAGTAAAGTCAGTGTTCTGAAGTGTGGACTGCAGCCCGTCTCTGATTCGTTGGTCCTCAGAGACAGAGATGTGATGGAATGTGGAGGGATAAACACTGACTCAGGAAGAAAGGGCAGGCCCAGTTCCTTAGGAGCACCTGACAGCTCAGTTCCGCAGAGCAGGAGCTACAGACAGAGCCGCGGCTGCGGCTGCAGGGCGGTCCTGTCCGTGGACTGATCATCACCACGCGGTGCGGAGACCGAGCCACAAAGACCCCTGCAGACGGCCGCCGGGCGGGAACCTTGCCAGGTTCACAAGTTCAGCCGGGAGCGCGCTCGAGTCGACACACCCCTTTCGCCGGAGAGGAGAGCGGGCGGGCGCGAGGGGAGCTGCGTGCGATTGAAAACCAGTGTGGACACAAGTGAAATCTGATCGCGCGCCAGCAAAAGCGTGTGAAGCCAGGAGCCCCGGAGGAGCCATCGACCTTGGGCAGCCCGAATCCGGGCCAAGTCATGCCGGGCTGCTGAGCGGGGACTGCAGCCGGAGCGAGCGCTCGCATGGAGAGCCCGGTGGCCCCCTGCGTCCTCTACCCGGGGGACGGAGCGTGCGGCCAGGCCGGGGGCCGGGGCGGCGCTCCCGAGGCTCCGGGAGAGGGCGGCCTGCAGCCGCCGGACGCGGCGGGGGGGGAGGGCGCTGCGTCCCCGGCGCAGACACCCTGCAGTCTCAGCGCGTCCCTGTGCTTCAGCTCCGGGGACGATTCCCCGCCCTCTTGTCGCCGCGGCCGGCGGGTGGTGCAGAGGCAGTGGGAAGTCGGCAGCGCTGGCGCCGCGTCCCCGGAAGGGCGCGCGTCCCCTGAGGATCCCGTGTCCCCCGAGGAGCGCACGTCCCCAGAAGAGTCCGCGTCCCCGGAAGATCCCGCGTCCCCCGGGGAGTGCCCGCCGGCCGAGGAGCCCACGTCCCCGGAAGAGGCCGGGGACCCCGCGCCTGTGCCCCCCGGCGTCGGGCCGGAGCACGGGGAGCCCGACCTGCTCATCGAGGTGTCTGGCCGCCGGCTGCGGGCTCACAAGGCGGTGCTGGCGGCGCGCAGCGACTACTTCCGTGCGCGCGCGTCGCGGGACGTGCTGCGGGTGCAGGGCGTGGGCTGGGCGGCGCTGCGGCTGCTGCTGGCCTACGCGTACAGCGGGCGCATGGCGGGCGTGCGGCCAGACAACGTGGCCGACGTGGTGGCCGGCGCGCGCCGCCTACAGCTGCCCTGCGCCGCGCAGCGCGCCACTGACGCCGTGGCGCCGCAGCTGAGCTTGGCCAACTGCTTCGAGGTGCTGAGCGCGGCCAAGCGGCAGCGGCTAGCCGAGCTGCGCGAGGCCGCCTACCGCTTCATGAGCGACCACTACCTAGAGGTGCTGCGCGAGCCCACCGTCTTCGGGCGCCTGTCGGGCGCCGAGCGCGACCTGCTGCTGCGCCGCCGCCTGCGCGCCGGCCGCGCCCGTCTTCTGGCTGCCGCGCTCGGCCCGGCCGGGGAGCGCGCGGGCAGCCGGCCGCAGAGCCCGTCGGGGGACGCGGAGGGCCGAGGCGACGCCGCCGTCTACTGCTTCCACGAGGCGGCGGGCGAGTGGCGCGAGCTGACGCGGCTACCCGAGGGCGCGCCGGCTCGGGGCTGCGGCCTGTGCGTGCTCTACAACTACCTCTTCGTGGCCGGCGGCGTGGGGCCCGCGGGCCCCGACGGCCGCGCGCGGCCCTCGGACCGGGTCTTCTGCTACAACCCGGCCACCGACCGCTGGAGCACCGTGCGGCCGCTGCGCCAGGCGCGCTCGCAGCTGCAGCTGCTGGCCCTGGATGGCCACCTGTACGCCGTGGGCGGCGAGTGCCTGCTCAGCGTGGAGCGCTACGACCCGCGCGCTGACCGCTGGGCCGCCGTGGCCCCGCTGCCCCGGGGCGCCTTCGCCGTGGCGCATGAGGCCACCACCTGCAACGGCGAGATCTACGTGTCCGGGGGTTCGCTCTTCTACCGCCTGCTCAAGTACGACCCGCGGCGCGATGAGTGGCAGGAGTGTCCGTGCAGCAGCAGCCGCGAGCGCTCGGCCGACATGGTGGCCCTGGACGGCTTCATCTACCGCTTCGACCTGTGCGGGGGCCGCGGCGATGCGCCGGGGGCCGGGCCTGCGGGGGGGCTCAGCGTGCTCCGCTACCACTGCCTGGCCAAGCAGTGGAGCCGCTGTGCCTCGCACCTGCGGCCCCCGGGCGCGCCGTCGGGCCTACAGCCCTTCCGCTGCGCCGCGCTGGATGGCGCCATCTACTGCGTGAGCCGCGCGGGCACCTGGCGCTTCGTGCCGCCCCCGGACGGCGAGCCCGGCGCCGGCGACGTGGGCCCCGAAGGCAGCTTCGAGCTCCAGTCGCTCCGAGCCCCCGCGGACGCCCGGGGCCTGTTCTTCCCGTTCGTGCTCAACCTGCCGGAGGAGAAGCCAGACCGAGGCGAGGAGGGCGCCGCGTAGGGTGGGCCGGGTCACCCGGGCGTGTCCCTCGGCAGCCCTGGGCCAGGGGACGCCCCGTTGGCCGAGGCCCCAACTGGGAAACTGGAAGGGGCTAGGGGAGTGGAGGCGGGGAGGGAGAGAGTCGGGGGTGGGCCCCGGTGGGCCCCGCCCAGCCCACGGGATCGTTTAAAGGCTTAGAAGGTAGAAGCTTGTCGCGGGGCCTTGAAGCCCTTTTGCGATGCTGTATTAAGGCCCGCTGCCTAGTCTGCATTCCTTTTGCTTTGCTTTGCTTTGCTTAATGGGGTCGATGGCAAGATGTAGGATGTGTGCAGATAGATAACCTTACAAATAAGATACAAAATACCTGAGAGAGAAAGAAACAGAAGGAGAGATGAAGCCTCCAGGTGCAGTGGGTGAGGCCTGGAGTGTACCGGGGTGTACTGTCCTCGGTATCACTCGCGGAGTGGCCGGGAGGCCAGACCTGAGTTGTGTGGCGTACCCGGTACCGTTGCTTCCTGCACCATGAGAGGGGACCTCGGGGCCACCTCCCAGAGCTGAGATCCTAAAATAGGCCAACGTGAACTATATTAGTGGAACGACTGAAAGAAGGTCATACTTTTTTCGGCTTGAGGTTTAAAATTATAACTGATAAGTAAAACTTTTAAACCCTTTCTAACTTAGCTTAAAAGTTCCTGCCACATGCGGTTAACTTGCGGTTGGCTCCATTCCAAATGTAGTGAGTATTAAGGGTGAAATCTTTGATTCCCAATAAGATCTGTCCAGTGAGAGCTGAAAGTATCTGCTCTGTCATCACAGGGGCCCAGATACGGTCAAAGGCCCACACACCTCAAGAGCAGGTCCTTCTCACCGCTTAACTGAGATGGGTTTAATATTTTCAAGTTAAGAGATGTTAATAATTATGTTCAGTGATGTAGTAACGAGTTGCTCTTATTTGAGTTCTGAATCTTCGGTGACTGAATGTTTTCCGAAGCGCATGTCATCAGTAGGAAAAGCTGACAGTGGCCGTGGTGCTTGTCTGCATTAAAAGGAGCATTTGTACCCACCAGGTATGCCCAGCCGCTTTGATGTTTCATAGTGGGCTCAAAAAGAGTAGTATCCCCCCCCACCCTGCAAAAGAAGGTTAAAATCCTTTCTTTTTGAGAGTTCTAAAGAATAACATACAGGCACAGTTGAACCCACTACTTTTGATGTTTTAAATATGAATTCTGTCATCCTGATGAGGGAAATTCATTTTTACAAGCGTCAGTCTAAGAAATTGTGGCGGAGTGACAGCATAGTAACGTAAGGGGAAATAACATATGTGTATAACGTAGTTTAGCAAGTAAACTACACTTTTCTAATTGTGAATTCCAGAATACCATAGTAGAAGTAACATGAAATTCAGTACTTTGGTAGGGCACAAGGATGAAGAACAAATCCGTTGATCTTTCCTCATTTGTTATAACATTTTACTTTCCAAGTGTGTACACACAGGGCTTACTGTTGATTAAAAGTTTAAGGATAAAGTGTATACGCTCATAGAGGCCAAGTGATCTGCATTCTGAGTCCAGTCCACTTTTTTTTTTATTACAATAGGAAAAGTACACATTGAAAGGTATTGGCACATAAGTAGATGAAGTTATGTGTACCTTACTATGATTTGCTCGTGGATCCAGTGATGGGGGGGTTACCTCTGTCTGTGCCAATCAGTGGGTATGTGGGACATAGGTTATGCTTTTTAAAGAGTCTGTGGTGATGCAAGTGATGAGTTAAGCTGTTTAGGAATGATAGCTCGAATCATGCTTGCGCCAGAGCACGGGATTTACCGTTTCAGCGGGTGTGTCCTGGTGACGTGTGTGCCTGCCCGTCACTGCCCCTGACCTGAGACGATGCTCGGCCACTTGATCCATCGTCTCAGGAAAGAAAAACAGGCTTCAAGTTGCCTGACTTCTTTGGCCTTTTGGTAGGAATAGACTGGAGACGTGGCAGGAGGAAAAGAATTGAAATCTGAAATAAATAATGTCCTTCTAAAGACATGAGCATTTCATATGATAGTACACTTTTCTCTAGACTTTCATTATTTACGGTAAAACTTTTACATGAAATGGAACCAAGTTATATTTTCATTCCTTCCGTATCAAACTCATGAGATATTATCACTGTGATTTTTACTTGAGAAATCATTCCTCTGATGTTTACCGTTTCAAAACATCAACGCTGAAAGTGGGCTTCCAAAGGAAACTCTCCCCGTAGAAGATGGGAGACCTGTTAGATGTCACGTGTGCACAGCCACACGATAACGTGCCCAGCTGGAGTGTTTGTATATTATTTCATCCTTTAATTGAACGAAGAAATGCCTGGACTAGACGTAGCATCACTTTCTGTGGGAGCTGGCCCCGGAGTCCCAGGCATTTGTCAGGATGAGATGCCCGAGGATGCCTAAGGATGGGTAGAGGATTTAGAACCTTGCAGACCACACTTCTACTAGTAATATCACTGAGAGCAGATACCAGAGCACCTGGCATGCTGACAGGACCAGTTTAATTTGCTTTTGGAGGCCAGTACCTGGGGTGTAGGGCCAGGAGGGTGGTGCACCGATTACACCAACGGAAAAGCCACCCCATGTAAGAGCCTCGGTTTGGAGGACAGCTAGGGGAGGGGCAGGCCTGGCTGAGACTTCCCTCCAGGTCTGATGTTCCGAGGACGGATCATGTCACATTCAACGTGATGTGCCAAGGCTGTATGCAGCTCTATTTAGAGAAACAGTTGGTGCAAAAATATTCCTGCTCTTCGATCCGTTGAGTCAAACGAAGCTAGTGCATTTACGACATCCATCCGTAGTTCACATGAAATTAAGGAACCCAGGCGCACTGACATTCCCAGATATTTGAAAGAGCAGGGGAAGGCTATAATTTGGGAAAGCTCGATCTTTTGGTTAGCTCACAAGCAATGACTTTTGTATTGTTAATCAAGGTTCATTTGGGATCCAAAGGAACGGGGTTAAGACGTCTTCACTTCCTTTCTGTTTTTACCTTTGGTTCGGGGAACAGCCGCAGTGCCGGCCGGCGTGGCCTCTGGCAGCTTTACGGGACTGGATTTGGAACTCGGTGACTCGATTTCTGAATCTCTGGCAGCACCAATCTCCTTTCCTTGAAGACAATGGAAGTTCTTTTGCTACTTAGTTAAAACTCCTCCCTTTGTATCAGTTTTGCTACAAATCCTTAAAATGAATCACCTGCTCGATTCCTGTTAATTTCTGGTGTCCCTTCAGTAATTCTGGAGCTGCTGTTTGATCTGTGGGTCTCTTGGGTAACTTCCTGTGAAAGATTTTGAAGTGAGATGCAATGTTTTTGAGGTCCTTTGTGTTTTCCTGAAGTTAAGATGGTTTCAGGACATAATCTGTTGTAACGCCTTCCTGGGGCGATGTGTAAACAGAAGCGCTCTCTTGTGTTCTGTTTTATTGTAGATGCTTTCCTAGCTTACAAAATGTTTTGTTTTGGTGTTTTTAAAAAATATATCAGTGTCCTTATTTTTCCCTTTCCTCTGCAATATTATTATTCATGGGAAGATAAGAAGAGCTAAAGATGAGAACGTGTCATCTTCTGGTTGCGTCTGAACGTATGTCAGCGGCCACGTTCTCTACACTTTCCCCCCTTCCAGGAAGGTGCCTGGACCACAGGAGCTGGCAGGGCACTTCGTACCTGCTTGGTGAATTGGTTTGAGATGAATTGAACTAAAGGCCTAGATGTGTTCTCATGCGAGATGAAAGCTCCTCTGAGGCTTTTGAAAGCTGTAAGCAGTGCTGCAGTGTGGCCGGGTATTAAAGGCAAACAGGTGTCTTGAAGACACAGTTCAGGCCGGCTGATGCTTTATGGATCAATGCTTCAGTTTCTAGGTCCTGGGTACCAATTGCGTAAAACCTTGTACGTCTGTCTGTTTATCCTGAGATGAAATAAATCACTGGGCGATGCCAGCGCTCCTGAAACCTGCGCAGCTGTTCTTGTGTCTTTTCTTAGGAGCGGAGCCCTGGGTGGGGGTCCTTGCCTGGGAATGTGCTCCCGGGGCTGGGAGATTCCGGCCCGACCTGCGAGGCCCAGGGCTGGAGTCCCCCGTCTGAATGTGGAGTCTGGGGACTCCGGAGGGTCCGTGCAGCTCCGGTTCTAAGCCAGGGGGTCTCTTCATACTCATCAGGTGCATATGAACCCCTTGGTCCCCCCTTTCCTCACCTGTCCCCTCGGCCAGCAGCCTGTGGGCCGCCCCCCGTCACTGCTTCCTGGAGAGGCTGTCCTCTACGACACGATGTTGGTTGTGGGTTAGGTGAGTTGGTGTGGACACAGGAGAAGCAGGAGCCAGGCTGGCGGGGGCAAGGTTATTACACTCACAGCCCGGAGAGGGGTCAGCTCACAGCCCGGAGAGGGGTCAGCGCACAGCTGGCTTCGTCGGGGACGCAGCGCAGGGGCGAGGGGAGAGCTGTTCTTAGGGTTCCCGTGAACAGCTGGGCACAGCTGCTCTGAACGATCCCCAGGGCTGGCAGGGGCCCCTGCTCCGCCCCGGGTGCCAGGCAGGGGAGATGTTGGCTCGTGTGAGGCAGGGCTGGGGGCGGCAGGGGCAGGATTGGCAGGGCTGGGGCGGGGGATGGATGAGAGACTGCCCCGTGTGCTTCGCCGCCTCTCAGGAATCCCGGGCCCTGGGAGGAGAGGCTCTCCCGGGTCAAATCATCACACAACAGAGAAAATAAGAAACGAGGCCTAACCCAACTGTGGAGCCCACGGCCCAAGCCCCACAGAGGGTTGGGGGCCGATGAGTGCATCGGGTGAAGCTGGAAGCGCGTCCCTGGGTTCCGCCGCTCCCCCTCCATTTCCCGAAAAACACCTCCTCCCTCTGGCGTCCAGAGGGGCACAGAATGGGGGCCTGAGGGGATTGTCTCCTGCTCTCCTGCCCTACCCACCAAGTTCAGAATAAACTGAGAAATAGGCTCAGCGGCCGAGCAGACACTTAGCAGCACAGGAGGGGAGAGAAAGTGGAATTTGGGTTGACTGACCAAGTGGCTGGTACACGCCACTGGAATCAGGCCACGGGGTCCGGGCCTGCAGGTCCACAGGAGTCGCTGGATTGTACACACTAAAAATTTTCCATCTACTGTGGTGTTCTGACCTCTCAGGTCCCGCCTGGCTGCAGCGAGATGGCCCCCCTTCGCCCCCGCCAGCCAAGGGCCCAGCCAGGAGCCCGCCTGGGACCTATGCCAACAGCCCGGCCAGGCCCGGCCTCCTCCGCCTGCCCCGCCCCCGGGGAGGTGACCCTCCTCTGCCTGAAACACCCAGGCCGGGCAGCTCGGGGCAGCCCTGTCGCCCAAAGCCCAGCAAAATCACTAAAACCGGCCAATCGCACGCCTCTTATCTCCAGGGCCCTGTGAGTAGCACGGCATTTTTCATCCAGTGCCTTCTCCGTGCTGTCACTCAGTCAGCTTGGTAAACTAACGCCCGGCCCAGACGGACGCCTGCGCCTTGCAGGGGGAGATCCCAAAGAGAGAGCCCAGTGCGAGGGGCAGGGCCTGCCCCCAATCCAGCACGCAGCTCCCCCGCCTGCCCTGGGGCGAGGTGGGTGCGGCGAGGTGCAGAGAGACATCAGGAGTACCCCCTGGAAATGTCCTCCGCGTGGGAAGAGGGGAGTGGGGGTGTCCTCCCCCGGCCTCTGGGGTAGCCGTTTCCTGTACTGAGGGGAGGTGAGCCGTGTGCATTTCAGAGCCGGGGGGAGGAGCCTGTCTAGAGGTTGTCCACTGCACCCTGTTGAGTTTCGAGCCGGAGTTTGGACGAGTGTGGCAGACGTGGGCTGTTGCACACAAGGTCTCCGGTGCTCTTTGCTCTGACCCTCTGCCGCGCACGGAAGCGTCAACCGCAGCCGCTTTGGGAGGGGCATGCAGGGTCTGAGACAGACCAGGGCAGCAGAGGTGGGTCATGGCTTCAGCACCAGTACCGGGCAAGCAGTTCTGACGCACACGGTGGAGAGATGGCTTGAAGCCCTGGACAGAATGGTTCTGTGATGGGGATTCAGGGCGAGGCTCTGACGGGCAGGAGAGCCAGAGGTCGTCTCCTCGATGTGCCTTGGAGTCCGCATCCCTCAGCTCCGGAGGAGAAAGCACGCGTCCTGCTACGCACCCCACTCTTGAGCCGCTCGGCAGCTCTGCCGCTTCCATCACACCGACACTCCTTACTCAGCCTCCTGGGATGGAAAGTGTGTAAAAACGTGGTGCACGCCCCCTTGTTTGCACTGGACGTGAGTATGGACTCCAGTGTTGCTGTTAACTTGTGGGGATTCTTTGAAAATTTACTTTTCCCTCTTGAAAACATTTATTTTTTCATGGCAGAGTTGGAATCACAACAGAGCATTGTTCTTAAATAGCATTTTCTTCTGCAGAAATAGAGTTAAACCTGAACGTACCCATGGCTCCATGTTTTTCTCCTGCTGAGTCCTGGGATTCTGACCATCAGTTAAAATGATTTTCTTGGCCTTTGGCGTCTCTTCAATTAGATGAAATGGCACAAAACACACAGGCTTCGCAGACAGATGATGAATCCTATAAGGAACGTTGGGGCAGACGAAGGATGTGGTGAGAATTCACAGAAGTCTAATATTCCCGCCCAGTGAGAAGGAAGGATGTTTTCTAACCTCTTCAGACAAATTCCGTTAAATCTATTTTTAGGAAGATTTCCTTGTGCACAGTTCTTTGGAGGTCATAAACAAAGCGCCACATGGAAGACTTTCATTCGGGCTGGTAGGTGGTGTCCCTACCCCGTGTCAGTAACTGCAGAGGGGCCTGGGCACTGCAGTCAGGTGGATGCCCCGTAACTGCCTGACTGATTTCCTGCGTCTTAGAAGACGCCCCCAGACCTTTCAGCAAAGGAAATCAAGCATTTGAATGCACCCAGCCTCATCCCAAAGAATGCATGCTGTAAACACGATATCGGGGTGTCTCAGAGGGTGGGTACCAACCACTGACCACTGGTCATCAGGGATGTGAACTCGGGATTTCCCTGGTGGTCCAGTGGTAAAGAATCTGCCTTCCAATGCAGGGGACGCAGGTTCGATCCCTGGCTGGGGAACTAAGATCCCATGTGCCGCAGGGCAGCTAAGCCCGTGCGCCACAACTACTGAGCCCACACCTCAACTAGAGAGCCCGCGTGCTGCCACTACAGAGCCCATGCGCTCTAGAGCCTGCACGCCACAACTAGAGAGAAGCCCACGTATCGCCACGAAAGATCCCGCCTGCCTCAATGAAGATCCCGCATGCCACAACCAAGACCCAAAGCAGCCAAAAATAAATTAAATAATAAATAAATCTTCTTTAAAGAGTGATGCGAACGCCACAGAGCTCCCCCTGGGGCTGGTTGTAACTCAGCACGGAAACCACTGCTGTGGGGTCGCTCGCAATCCGTTTGGACTGCGGTTCTGTCTCTTGCTAGGTTGTAGGACAGACCCCTGGGCTCAGTAATGTCGCATTTCCTTATTTGTGAGATACGATTCTAACAGGTCGGGTGTGTGCGCTTGTCTGTCACGGTGTCAGCGGGATCAGTGCTTCTCAAGCTCGGAGTCCAGGAGAATCACTTAGGGAACTGCTTACAGATAGGAATTCCTAGGTCCCAACAGGAGGGGGTCCCGCTGAATACGTCTGAGGCGGAGCCAGGGACCTGCGTTTTTAACAAACACCACTGTGGGTCGTGGAGCTCCTTGTCTGCTGACGTAACTGCTTTCTCACCCTCGCCCGGCACCTGTCCTGGCGGACGCCGCCTGACATTGTTAAGTTCAGGTTGCCCCAAAGAGATGGTGTTTGTCACAAACCACACGCGGGATAAAGGAAGGCACAGAGGAACCCCACTTACAGCAGGGGTGTCCCGGACAGCCCCCGAGAACTGCGGTGTCAGCCCAGTCACCCTGGGCGGAGACACCTGCTCCACCTGAGGACTGCAGTGGCCTTTGTGGCAGGTGTGGCGCGCTTCTGGATGTGGAGACGGCAGCCGACTGAGGAGTCCCCTACACCCCTGCCCACACGCCACAGTGTCCCCGTCATCAGCATCCCCATCAGGTGGGATGTTTGCTAAAATTGCCGGACCTACAGTGACACGCCATACTCACCCTAAGTCCCTGGTTCACACTGGGGTTCACTCTTGGTGTTGGACGTTCTGTGGGTTTGGACAAATGGATAATGACGGGTGTCCACCATGACAGTGGCATGCAGAGTCGTTTCACTGCCCTGAGAACCCTCTGTGCGCCACCTCTTCATCCCTCCTTTCTCAACCCCTGGCAACCGCTCGTCTTTCACTCTCTCCACAGTTTTGCCCTTTCCAGGATGTCGCAGAGTTGGAATCACACAGTCTGTAGCCTTTTCAGATTGGCTTCTTTCGCTCAGGTATATGCATTGAAGTCTCCTTCATGCCTTTCATGGCTTGAAGGCGCAATTCTTTTTAGCCCTAAGTAAATACTCCGTCGTCTGGATATAGCACTGTTAGTTTATCCATCACCTATAGAAGGACACCTCGGTTGCTTCCAAGTTTTGGCGATTATGGACAACGTGTGCAGGGTTTTGTGTGGAACCGACAGGGTTTTAAATCCATGGGGAGGACGCGGCACGAATCTCACCCTCTGGCCTTTGTCATCTCCCTGGGGAATGACCATTTCTGGGATGGCTCTGTCGCTCTCCCACACAGACCCCCTGGTGGCTTGCTAACACACCTCGGTGGACCCCAGACTCCAACCCTGGCCCACAGGGCCCCACGATCAGCTTCTGCCAACCTCTGCACGCCATCCCTACTGTTCCCCCACCTTCACGCTTTTCCAGGCACTTGGGCTGTCTTGCTGGTCCTCACCTGGGCCATGCTTGTGCCTGTCCCACAGTGTTTGCTGTTGTCCCCTCTGCCAGGGCCCTCTGTCCCCACGCCTCCGGCCCCCCATGTCCACCTGTCTCTCTCTCAGTCCTGCCCAGGAGACGGCCTTCGACACCACCCTCCAACCCAGCCTGCTTTGCTTTCCTTGCTGGCTCTTGTTAATATCTAGTTAGGTCGTGTCTTTATTTTATTTTATTTTGCGGTACGCGGGCCTCTCACTGTTGTGGCCTCTCCCGTTGCGGAGCACAGGCTCCGGACGCGCAGGCTCAGCGGCCATGGCTCACGGGCCCAGCCGCTCCGCGGCATGTGGGACCTTCCCGGACCGGGGCACGAACCCGTGTCCCCTGCATCGGCAGGCGGACTGTCCACCACTGCGCCACCAGGGAAGCCCCCGTGTCTTTATTTTTATTATCCATTATGTCGTGTCCTTACTGATAACGTCCAGTGTGTCATGTCTTTATTATTACTATCCTGTTTTATCAGGCCTTTGCTATCATTATTTTTTAATTAATTAATTAATTTTGGGCTGCATTGGGTCTTTGTTGCTGCACACGGGCTTTCTCTAGTTGCGGCGAGTGGGGGCTACTCTTCGCAGTGGTGCGTGGGCTTCGTATTGTGGTGGCCTCTCTTGTTGCACAACACGGGCTCTAGGCGTGTGGGCTTCAGTAGTTGTGGCACAAGGGCTCAGTAGTTGTGGCTCGTGGGCTCTAGAGCGCAGGCTATAGTTGTGGTGCACGGGCTTAGTTGCTCCGCGGCATGTGGGATTTTCCTGGACCAGGGCTCGAATCCGTGTCCCCCGCATTGGCAGGCGGATTCTTAACCCCTGCGCCACCAGGAAAGCCCAGGCCTTTATTATTGTTATCCAATTAGATCACGTCTTTATTGTTAATGTCTATTGTGTCGTGTCTTTCTTATTATCCATTTATATCAGGTTTTTCTTATAGTTATCCACTTATGTCTTTATTATTATCCATGTAGATCACGTCTCTGTTGTTACTATCCAGTTACAGCAGGTCTTTTTCTGTTTGCTGTGGTCTGTGGTCCCCAAGCTCTGTGAAGACATGGGTGGGCCTGGTCGTTTGACCCCTGCATCCCCAGAATCTCGGTCAGCTGCTGGGATGGCGGGCACTCGTCTGGCACCTGTGAGCCGTGGGCACCGCGGATGAGCACAAGATGATCTGCAGGGCAGCGTGTCCCATCCAGGAGCCCCACCGCCAGGCCCGGCATCTTGGAGAGGCGCTTATGTGGAGGAAGCAGAGCGCCCGGCTGCTGCCCCGATGGAGGTGGAAACCCTGTGGGTCCGGAAGTGACTGGCACCTACCTGGCCATTTTATGTTTCCCTGTGAAAATCCACGGTCCAAGCAGCCTTTGGACGGCGCGTGAGCAGGTAGGGCCATTAGCTCAGTGAGCAGGCCCCCGATTTTTCTGTAGGAGAATCCGCCAAACTCAAACTCAAACACGTGCTCACGTTTCACTCTCCCCTCTCTCTCCTCCCCGGCCGTCCTCCAGCTCCACTGTCACGGGCCTGTGTCCACAGCGTCCCAGCCCAAAGCTCCCGCGTCTCTGGCCCCCGATCCTTCCAGAGCCACTGTCTTGCTTACCACACCCGAGTCTCATCAGGACGTCTTGGGAGCCACTGTGCCTCCCTCCAGATCAAGGCTTGGGTGTGACTGTGAGTTTCCTGACCTTTGAAGCCCGTCGAAGACAAACACAGCTGGACTTCAGTTCAGGCAGTGACAACAGGCTCTGTTCAGTTCCCACCCATGGCGGGGAGAGCCGAGGGCCCCTGGGGTTCATGCAGGGGTAATGGTGCCTCAGCAGGAGGCTGGAGGAGCGGGGATGGGAGAGAGGGGACCAGCGCGGTGCCGACATCCGTCCCTGTTCCGCAGCCGGACCGCGTGTCTGTAGCTGACAGTTGCCAAGTTGGGGATGCACCCTCCCCAGGGCCGCACCCTCCCCAGGGCCTGGGAGGCCAGCCCGTCCTTCCTGAAGGCTCCGTCTCGAGGGGGTGGTGCTCAGGCCCCTGAGAAGGATGCTTCCGAGCTGTGGGAGGGTACATGGGCATCTCAGAGGGACAGAGGAAGGACCCACACTTGTCACCCCTTTTTAGTAAACGCTCTGAAAGGCCAGGACTACGGCCGGGTGTGGGTGGGACAGATGGTGAATTCCCCCGGCGACCCTGAGCTTTTAGGGCAGGTGTTTCCATGGGGTCTGGGCCCCCCAGGACACAGCCTCGGGCCAGCGGCCCTGCTGGAGTTTGGTCGAGGGTCCTGGTATCACAGCTCGGATGGAGTGGTTGATGTGCAGAGCCCAGAGTCCTCAGGCAGACAGAGTAAACCCAGCTGGGGGAGATACTCAGGCACTAGTGAGATTCAAATCCAAACCCACTCCTTTTTCTGCAGATTTGACGTTAATCCTTCTAATGCGCTCTGAAAACATCTTCTTCTGCTCCCCTGGCATAAGTCGGAAACCCTCTAAAACTTGAGCAGTAATGGTACAGTTGGGCTTGCACATACAATCTAAGGAAAAGTTTAATATATCAGAAACATCCGTCACGCCCATGGCTGTGGTTTCAGTATTGTGTAACCTTTAGGTATATTGCACACGCCGTCAGGCAACAGGCCCCCAGAATAATCTACGAGTAACCTGATATGAAGGCTGTTAGGTCACAAAGGCTGTTTTCCTTTGACAGCGCCCTGGGACACGGGAGGTCGAGGCTTAGCCCCCCATACCCAGCACAGGAGCTGCCCAGCAGCTGTTGGCGTTTAGAGAGTGTTTACTCTTCAGATGCGATTTTGTGATTCAAGCGGTAACTTATAGAAGGATGTGGGTGCATCTGCTGCTCTAGAATCAGGTTTGCTTTGGGTCTGAAACGGGCCCAGGATGGCGACCCAGGATGAGCGGGGAGGGCAGCCAGGTGCCCGGATGCAGTACGACGGCCGTGACCCCTCAGGCCTGGTCTATGGCTTCCATCAGGGTGCAGCGTCCTGGAAAGTCCTCCAAGGCAGGTCACAAACGATTCTAGCAAATAACCAGACCTTTGGGGCAGCTGGCTCGGCTCTCCCACTGCGTGAACATTGCCGGGGCGATTTCCGGGTTTTCTTTGCCCACTTTTTCTGCTGTTCAGCCTCCCATTACCTTTTCCTTGGAAAGACTCTGTAACCGACACCCTGATTTCCCAGGCCGAGTTTTGCACGGCAGGTGCTTTCCTGCCTTCCGTCCTGCTCTGTAAACACCCAGGGACAGGAAAACAGCAGAGGAGTGTCCACGGCCTTCCTTTGTGTGTGTGTGTGAAAGCGACTGTGGGAATCAGCCGCTCCCGGCAGACAAAGGCTCTTTCTCTCCACCGGCCTCTGGTCTGAATCTCCTACTGTTTCTTGGGTTCCAGTGGGACGGCGTCCAGGAGCAAATGAGGAACCTCGCAGGGGCCTCTGCTGCTGAGAAAGGTGACCGCAGTGGAGAAAAGAGCCGGGGCATCTGTGAATTCCTCACAGTTTTCCTTAGCAGTTAAAGGGCTTTCTGTGATGGGCTTGCTGTGTTCTTTTCAGGTCGAGGTCTGAGGATTTATGTCTGGGTCAGGGAAGTCATCCTCTAACCCTTGGCCCCAAGGAACGGATGGTCTGCCCCGTCTGGTTACTGATCATTGATGTGGCACAATTCAAATGCATTAAACCCAAACAGAGATTCGTGTTCTACGGAGGGGCGATAATACACAACCATAAGTAGGAGTTGTTATCTCAACGGTGGTGGAATTCCCATTGCGCCGGAGCCGCAGACAGAATGAGACGCAGCCGGGGGCTGGGGGAGCGGAGTGGCCAGCTGTGAGGACCCCAGCTGTGAGCAGGCCTAGCGCAGCTGTGTTTACGCTGCCGGCACGACTGGGGGTCCTGAGCATCAGGGAAGGCTTCCTGGAGAACGTGGTACCCAGCCAGGTGGAGGATGGACCCCAGGACACTGCACTCTGTGGGGCTGAGCCTGACAGGTGAGGGATGGCACGTGGCCGAGCAGGGCCGGCCGTGGGCTCGCTGTGGTTCTGGGGAGCGTGTCAGAGGCCAGGGAAGAGGCAGGAGGACCATGTGTGGCTGGTCAGTGCCTCCCGGGGGCCCAGTGAGGCTTCGGAAGCTGGTGGGGTCAGAGGAGGATGGGGTGAGGGCCGTCGACACCTGCATGAAGCCGAGGCCGGGAGGACCGCGTGTCAGGGCTCACGGGGCCTGGACCAACCCGCCTCTCACCTGCTCGCTGTGGGGGGGGCAGGCACGTGCGTCCTCGGGGTGTTGCTGACACGAGAGCGCGGCCACCACGGATGGGAGTGAGCGAGGCCCACGCCCAGGGCTGTGACCACAGAGAGTCCAGGGCTGCTGGGCTTCTGTCCCTCCAGGACGGGGACACAGAGGAGGAAGGGTCCCCCATGCCCCCGGGAGATGAGGGAGGAGTGAGCTCCATCTTCCAGAAAAAAAGCCAGCTTTCCATGGCCTTGAGGTCACGGGAGACAGTGTTAGGGACCAGAGACCCTTGGGCCCTGACTGCTTCCCACCCCCCTCCTCCGTTTCCCCGTGAACCCTGGGCTCAGAGGAGGCAGAGGCTGGGAGATGGCGTCCCGGAGACCCAGGCAGGTGACCCCGGCCTGGCCAGGAGCCCAGGACCCTTTCTCTGTTCAGCCGCCACCTGCAGATGACGGAAATGCTGACTCGGTGACCTGCTCGGGGTCACCCCTTCCTGTTTCCTCCTGCTCCTCGCCCACGGCTACCTCCACACCACCCTCCACCTTCGCTGGAGCTCCTGCACCCGCGCGCCTGCGCCCACGCGCCTGTGCCGACGCCCCTGAGTCCATGCCCCTGCGTCCACTCCCCTGCGTCCATACCACTGCGCCCACGCCCCTGCACGCACGCCCCTCCGCCCACGCCCCTGCACCCACGCCCCTGCACCCACACCCCTGCACCCACGCCCCTGCACGCACGCCCCTCTGCCGACGCCCCTGCACGCACGCGCCTTCGCCCACGCCCCTGCACGCACGCCCCTCCGCCCACGCCCCTGCACGCACGCCCCTCCGCCGATGCCCCTGCACGCACGCGCCTGCACCCACGCGCCTGCACCCACGCCCCTGCACGCACGCGCCTGTGCCCACGCCCCTCCGCCCACGCCCCTGCGTCCACTCCCCTACGTGCACACTCCTGCGCCCATGCCCTTGCGCCCACGACCCTGCGTCCACTTCCCTGTGTCCACACCCCTGCATCCACGCCCCTGCGCCCACGCCCCTGCACGCACGCACCTGCACCCACGCCCCTGCGTCCACTCCGGTTCCCCATTTCCCTCCAGCCTCTGCAGGCACCTCCTCCGTCAGCACAGCCCCCGCCTTCTCACGCACTTCCCACCTCCCCCCTCTCTCCTGTCACCTCTCTGTCTGCCACCAACAGGCTGACTGTTCCTAGAAAACACTGCCAACCAGAACCAATGTTGAATTCATTATTTGAGACATCGAGAGGGGGCTGACTTTCTCCTCCTCTCTGCCCTGTTCTGGGTCTTCATTTATAAAGGTGACTGGGTGATGGCAGGGAGAAGTCGGTCTCATGTTACAGTCCCCTGGAAAGAGGGCACAGCTGGCCACGCCGGGCACGTGGGGGGATGGCCAGGGGGTCAGGGGGCGGAGGACAGGACGGAGGGAAGATTGAGGGCACGGCCTTTACTGGGGTTTCCAGGGGAAAGGCAGGCGGGGCAGGGGGAACACGTACGATTGGCTGCTTTTAGTGATTTTGCCGGGTTTTGGGTGACAGGGCTGCTCCGCCGAGCCGCCGGGCACCCGGCCCGGGTGTTTCGGGCAGAGGAGGATCACCTCCCCGAGGGCGGGGCAGGCGGAGGAGGCCGGGCCTGGCCGGGCTGTCGGCATAGGTCACAGGCGGGCTCCTGGCTGGGCCCTTGGCTGGCGGGGGGTCGTCTCTGCCCAGCCAGGCGGGACTTAGGATGTCAGAGCATCACAGTAGACAGAAAATGAAAGCCAGGATGATGCACTGTCTCTGAGACAGAGTTCACTCCTCTAGCTGCGACTCCCTGGCTGCCACCTCTGACCCCCAGCCCGACTGCTTCATCCTCCTTAGCCCAGACCTGCGACGTCTCTGGGGGCCTCCACCCTCCTGCTCGTCGTGGGGGGGGGGTGTCTGCTCGGAATGTCACCTTTTCCAGCCACACCCCCCTCCCCCCCCAGCCGCCTGGTGTGTTTCAGCCCCGATCTCTTTCTGTCCTTCACAGTGTTGGTCACAACTTGTAATTGTACTACTTAGTTGCTTATAATCAAATTGTTAATCAAAACCAATGATTACATACACTTAACTGTTGATAAAACTGATCAATGCTCAATTCACCACGTCAGTCCATCCATTTACTATTTACTTTATTTTTAGTCCATCCTACTAAACCGTGAGTCCCTGGAGGGCAGAGACGTGTCCGTGGTTTCATTTTTGAGTTCCCGGTGCATTTCACATGGCTGGTGTGTCAGCGCTGAGGCAGGTTTAGCCACGAATAGCGGAGACTCAAGCCAACAGCAGCTTAAGGGGTTTAGAAGTGTGTGTCCCTTTCCTTCCTGTGACAGGAGGAACTCAGCTCTGCATCTGAGTCACAGGCTGGTGGGGGCGGGGGCAGGCATCCCTCCTTTAGGCACAAGCTGGACTCAGTCTTAGGGCTGCACCGCTACAGGGAGGAGGGGGTGATGCTGTAGCCGCCACGTGCATCCCGAGTGAGCGCAGACAGAATGGGAAGCTGAGGGGGTGGGAGGCGGAGCTGCCGCGATGCCCCTGCCCACCTCCTACTTCTGTTTCGTTTTTGTTTTTTTCAGTTCTAATAGCAAGTACTTAGTCCCACCCCACACAGCTGGGCAACTTCTAAGCAACAGAAATGCCAGCAGGAATCAGCTGTCTTACGGATCAGTGTTTTCAAACCTCACGTTGTGGCTCACGTGTCAGGAAATCAGTTTGCTGGGATGCAGCCTCACATACGAGTTGAAACAGGCAGAATTACCAATATCAGAGCTTCTTTCTCTCTCACACACACGTGCCCTCTGGGGCAATGGGAAGAGGCCTTTAACATTGCACCTGCTGCCCTCCTGTGCCTGCCTGTCTACCCTCCTCTCCTGTCCATAAGACGTCTGGTGCCATGCGCCCAGTGATCTTTGCATCGTTTGTGATTTCCAGTTAGAGATCATGGAGACTGCGTCAGAGAAACAGGACCAGTAGGAGGTACAGAGATAGATAGATAGATACTGATATCAGTATAGATACATAGATGAACACCTGTGTCTGTATACATACATAACTACATCTATCTCTAGAAGGAGACTTGTGAAGTATTCGCTCACGTGACGCTGGAGACAGAGAAGCCCTGTGATGGGCTGTCTTGGAGCTGAAGGTGCAGGGTGGCCGAGGGGGCAGCTTGAGGCCTGAGAGCTGGAGGGCTGCTGTGTAGACCCCAGTCCGAGTCTGAGGGCCTGGGAGCCAGGAGTGCCCGGGACAGAGGTTGGGCTCAAGCAGAAAGGTAGAGAGAGTGCGTGTACCCCACTTTGTCTTTTGGTTCTGTTCGGGCCCGCAGTGGATGGGGGGATGCCATCAGACACACCCAGAAATGATGTTTACTCAGAAATCATGGCAGCCCTGGGCCCCGTGGAGTCGACACGTGAAACCAACCATCACAGAGGCAAATACGTTTGACACGACAGAGGCAGCCCTGGAGGTGGAGAGAGAACCCGGGCGAAGAAGCCGGCGGACGGTGCCCACCCGGCGCAGCCGGTCCCACTGCAGCTGTTCTATTTAGAGAGATAATTTATACCTTTCCGTTCCGAATTCCATGTGCAGTATTTTCGCCTCAGAACAAGCAGGGGGGAAATGCTCGGGCCTCCTCCGCCGGATGGGACGATTCTGGGGCTTCCGGGGGTCTGTCTAGAACCCCAGGCCCCGCGTCCCAGGCTGTGATGGGCAGCGCTGCGTCCAATACCACCATCTGCTGGACAACGGGAGACATTACACTTTAGAGCCAAGTGTGAACTGAATACTCAGGACGTTGAATTGGGGAAAGAGCCAGATGTTTTAAATGACGTTACAGCTACTATAACATAGATCAGGGCATGTAAGATACTTTCAAAACCCTTTTATATACACTTAACATTACTTAAAGTGCATCCACACAATAAATGCTTGTTAATTAGAGAATAGAGATGCATCTCTATTTTCAAAGGTGACGCGCCATACGACGAGTTAAATCCTCCAGGGACACACATGTCTGTTAATAACACGACACACGATAGGCTCCTTCATGTGTGCCCACCACGGTGTGTGAAAGTCACCCTCAGGAGTGAACAAACGTGGCTTCCTGCTATCAATAGGGGCCTTTTGGAAAATCCCACATAGCAGCCCACAGTTATTAAGGAGGCTAGAAAAATTATATCCAGGATTTATAATATAAAAAATTAGGAACCTAAGCAGAACACTCGAGGAAGTGTTCCCACTTGGCAACCACAAGTTCATGGGATATTGAGGAAGTGATGCCTCTGTCTCATTTATCCGACAGTATCTCCTTCTGACGAGATGCTTCTCCAGCTGCTTGTCCAAGCCCGCAAGCCGGCCAGGCTCCGGGCCCCTTCCCTGCTCTGCTTCCCCGCAGTGCAGACCACCGGCCAGCGTGTTTGTGTGAACTGTCTGGGTCCTGTCTTACTGTGACCTCTGATGTTTTGACCACAAATGTGAACAGTGCCCGCACATAGCGGGTGCACAGTAGCAGGGGCTGGTGGACGGGTGTGGGCTTCGGAAGGGCCCACGTGGTTTCCAGGGGGCCGGTCAGGCCCACGTCCTCTTCATGACACACCCCCGTGTCCTGGGCCCTTCCTTTCACGGCCCTCTCTGGCCCTGGCAGACGAGTTTTCAGAAGTCACGCACAGTTTGTCTGAAATGGCTAATCCCCAGCAGAGGGCCTGGCCCCCACACGCACTGGATTTGTTCATCTGTGTTAACCCAACATCTCTCTCTTCAAAATTTCAAATCACGTTGAAAGTTAAGTAGGCGAATATTCCCGTAGGTATATTTCTGGAGCATCCTTCTCTCTCGGGGGAAAAGGTTTACATGTGGCGGCCATTCTTTAATTTAAAAGGCAATGACAGGCGGTCATAGGATAAAGACTCATGGAGGAACTTGGCCCGAGGAAGCTGGCACACCGTCCCTTTGGGTTTCCCGGAAGCTGACCCAGAGAAGTGATGGGGACCTTCGGGGCAGCGGATGTGGGTACCACGGGCTCTGGGTGAGCGGGGTTCATTCCTGAGGACGTCAGCCTCTTAATCTGTGCCAGGAGGGGCCGGGCTACATCTTTAGGGCCATTTTCTCTCTCTGGGATCCTGTGCAGCCCACACGAGAGAGAGGGGTGGAGTTTGAAATGTCACCTCCTTTCTGGGAGCACAGTTATGTTTTTGCAAAAAAAATTATGTAGTGTCTTGGGTACACCAGCTGGTATGGGTCAACTATTTCAACACAGAATTTTGCTGGCGGGAAAACCTAGAGCACAAGCCCAGTTTCTTCTTTGTTGCAAGAATAAGTAAGCGCTGGGACACGGAGCCCTCCAGCGGGCGTGGGGTCCTGGACTGTCTGAAGCAGCGGGGTAAATACTACGAATGTTATAGATTATTCTGAGCTAATGATCCCGAAACTCCCAGCTAACACACCAGCTAATGTTCTTCACGTAAATATTTGACGTGGTTGAAAATTAGGTTGCTTGATAGAGGAATGCAACAAACACGAATTGAATTGACATTGTTGGAGAGAAGAAAGAAGACTGAGTATTCTAGGTCCTTTTCTCCCTGCTAGTGCCTGGGATGTAGTGTTTCTCTCAGGCAAAGGGAGTGTGTGGTGAGAGCTGGCGTATGTGGCAGGGGTTGAGGCACTAATTAAAACCCCAGGAGCCAATGCTGACTTGTCACTTGAAAGGCGACGCCCCCAGGTTGGCATACAGAGACTGTCTGTAGCGTTTATACTGCATTCTTCCGTCACACCCTCAAATGTTTCTAGAAGGGTTTACCTGTAAAACGTTTCATTTGTATATTCAAATGTAAATCCACACATACCAATTCTGTGCTGCCGTTAAGTCATCATTGGTTTTCCCATTTATTTGGAGAAGACGACTTTTGACAGGTAAGTCACCCAGTACCCATGGCTTCATCCTCCACACCTGACTTAGGAAGAGTGAAAGCATCACACTCACGCTGAATCCACACCCCTTGGTCATTGTGATTCTAGACTTTGCTTGACTGCATGACAGACTTTTTTTTTTTTTTTTTTGGCTGCATTGGGTCCTCGTTGCTGCGCACAGGCTTTCTCTAGTTGCAGCGAGCGGGGGCTACTCTTCGTTGTGGTGCGCGGGCTTCTCACTGGGGTGGCTTCTCTTGTTGCGGAGCACGGGCTCTAGGTGCCCAGGCTTCAGTAGTTGTGGCTCGTGGGCTCAGTAGCTGTGGCACACGGGCTCCAGTAGTTGTGGCTCATGGACTCTAGAGCGCAGGCTCAGTAGTTGTGGCGCACGGGCTTAGTTGCTCCGCGGCATGTGGGATCTTCCTGGACCAGGGATCGAACCTGTGTCCTCTGCACTGGCAGGTGGATTCTTAACCACTGCGCCCAGGGAAGTCCTGCACGATAGACTTTCTGTGTGTCACTTAAGATTTGAAAGCTGTGCTTTCCGGCAGGAGGGCCAGAAGCATGAGGCGAATAGTGATGCCGATTGGCTGCCTACCCGACAGGGGTCTGGGGACATCCCTTTCAGGTGGCAGGTCAGCATGGGCGCCTGGGGGGTTAATTCATAAGTCGATTTCCTACCACTTACCCCCAGCACACTTTACACATTTTCTCTGCCTGAGGACAACAAACTGCTCTTTTAATTAACTTTTTGCATCTACGACAGGAAAGAAAAAAACACCATCCTATAACTTAGATGATCTGGACCAGCAGGCAGCCAGCTTTGTCTGTCAAGGGCCAAAGAATAAGTATTTTAAGTTTGGTGGACCTACTGGTCTTTGTGACATAGCCTTCTTTGTTTTTGTTTGTTTTGTTTTAACATCCCTTTAAAAATGTAAAAGCCATTTTGGCTTAAAGGCCGCTGAACTTGGCCTGAAGGAATACACAGCCCTGGGTCAGGCATGCCCCGAAGAGTTTTCCCTAATTTTTCTAAAATAAATACGTCCTGCCAATGAGGTAAATTCCAGTGGTGTGGGTCATTCCTCATAAATACCCCATGAGGATGTCATGAAAGTCTTAAAAATTCATCCCAATTTTTAAAACTTTCCATGAATTTGATGGGTGTTCGTTTCTGTAGAGTTGGGACCATTTCTTACTTTCTCCGTCCCTTATGTATTTTTGTCCTGTAGACTTTTCTTCCGGCTGTGCTCCTTCTGCCTGAATTGCGTCCTTTAGTATTTTCTGCTGGTGGCAAAATGTCTTCCTTTCTCTTTGTCTGAGAAAACCATTGACATTGCCTCATTCTTGAAAGATCACGTCTCTGGCTGTGGAGTTTTAAGTTGGTGGCTGTGTGCTCTCTGTGCACCGTGGGTGCCATTTGGCCTTGTGGCTGGTCAGAGGTCAGCTCGTTTCCACACGTCATGACTTGGAGGAAATCCCTTCTTTTCCTCTGCCTTCTGATAGGATTTAATTTGTATCTGGTTTTCTGCAGTTTCCTTATGATCAGTTTAGGTGTGGACTTCTACCATTGAACCTTCTTGGGATGTGTTAGTAGTCTGGGGTCTGAGGGTCGGTATTTTTCATCCATTCTGGAAAGATTCCACTGTCTGCATCTGTCGTCTCCGTGTCACTCTCTAATTTTTGCCTCTGGATAATTTATTCTGATTTAAACGCCACATATTTATATTTTTGTGCCAACTCTGCAGTAGAATCCATCCATTGTGTTTTTGATTTGGGTCATTTAATTTTTATTTCTGAAAGCTCTATTTAGTTGTTTTTAAAATCTGATATGTTTTCCTGTTATCTTAGATATCTTCAGATTGTCTCTTACTTATTTCAACATTTTCACATATTTTTTCACTCTGCTCTAGCTTTGTTGAGACATAATTCACATACCATACAATTCACCCATTTACAATATAAAATGCAACGGGTTTTAGTATAGTTACAGGGTTGTGCAACCGTCACAGTCCATTTTAGGACATCTGCATCACCCCAGAAGGGACCCTGTACCATTTTTCCTCAATCTCTCGGCCCCAGACGACCACGAATCTACTTCCAGCCTCTGTGGATTTGCCTGTTCTGGACGTTTCATAAAATGGGATCACACGACATGTGGTCTTTGTGATTAGACCACATTTTGTTTTATCCATGAATCAGTTAGTTGTTTCCACTCTTTGGGATATAATGAGGAATGCTTCTGGGGACGCTAGGATCCCAGTGTCGTGTGGACACGTGATCGTTTCACCCAGCGTCTCTGTGTCAGATGCTTTGAGGCGCGGCCAGACTGTTCGCCAACGTGGGTGCATCACTGAAATTCCTCCTCGGCCCCCCCCGGCCTGTCCCCGTCTGTCCTGCTCACTGCCGTGGAGGGGGTGAAGGGCCACCTCGCTGTGGTTTTGGTCTGCGTTTCCCTGACGGCTGAGGCTGTAACGTTTTTGTTACAGTCTGCCCGACGGTGGCCATAAGTGAAGTCTCTGTGGATCTGTTTTCATCGGTAGTTTTCACGGACGTTACTTTATCTTTGATAAGATACTAGTCATTGTATTTGGAAAAGTATTTGGAGGAATAATTTTCCCCACAGATGAGATGCCCTTTTTCCGATGTTATTTACATTTACGTCTGCGGGGCGTCGGGTGGGTGGGTGGGACTCCCTTTAGCCAAGGTCAGGGCTTATGGTCCTCCTGAGGGTACACGGGACCTGACCTGAGCCTGTACTATTGCACCCACTGTGTCCCCATCCTGAGGGAGTCCCTGGGGAGCTCCTGGGGGGTCACGTACTGGATTCCTCACCTCATTCAGGACGTGGGATTTTGATTTCTGCCTTCTACGTGAGGCTGTCAAATGACAGTTACGTGTGACCAGCCGTCATGGACGGCACTTCCTTATTCCCTCCGCTTCAGGCTGCTGTTCCTTGTGGAATTCCTCGTCGGCCTGTGTGTGGGTGTGCGCGTGTGTGCATGTGTGTGCTTGGCAGGGTTCTCCAGAGAAGCAGAACCAACAGGATGTAACACATAAAATCAATGTGAAAACCGAGCTAGAGAGAGACTGAAACTGGCTTGCACGACTGCGGGGCCGGCACGTCCAGCATCTGGAGGGCAGGCGGCAGGCTGGAGACCGGGGGGAGCTGTAGTTCGAGCCTGAAGGGGGTCTGCTGGCGGACACCCTGTTTATGGGGACCTTGGTCTTTTTCTATCAAGGCCTTCAACTGATTGGACGAGGCCCACCCGCTCACATCACGGAGGATAACCGGCTTCACTCAGAGTTCACTGATTTAAATGTTAATCCCATCCAAAAAATACTTTCACAGGAACAGCTACGTGGGTGCTTGACCAAACATCTGGGTGCCACGGCCTGGCCAAGTTAACACATAAAATTGAATGTCCCAGTGTGTACACACAGACGCGCGCACACACACACACACCCCCTCAGATTTTTAAAGGCTTACTTTCAGTATAAGAGTTACTACAAGTAACTAACCTGCCGTTACTCAGCTTGGAGCTTTTATACTGATGTGTTTCTGACACAACTACTGTGACTCGCTGGAACCAAGTTAGGATTAATGTAACTTTTTTTCAAAATTGCAAAAGATTATTGGTAATATAATTATTTAAATTTGCTTATGGTGTTTTTCCTCTCTCTTATAAAACGCTTTTGAATTTCTTCTTAAAGAAATTGGTATGAATACATTTTTTGACGGTTCTGCCAGTTTTGTGCGCCCTCTAGTGGCCATACGTTGAATAGTCACCTTGTCACGATTTCCAAAGCCTGGAAGGTTCGCAGCTTCAGCAGAGGCTAAAACGGCACTTCTGAAGGTGGTCCCGAGTGGCCTGGAAGTTTCTGATGCCCGCTTACAGAGTCCGGGTGTCAAGAATCATTTTCATAATACTGATGAGGTCGGTGGCTATATCAACAGTGTGAGTTTTTGCTACTGTATGATGGGATTTGGAAGATTCTGTGTAAATTCAGTGAAGTCTTATTTTCCAGTGGCCAACACAGGATGTCACAAATCGTGCATAGGGTAGAAGGCGCACCCAAGCTGCAAGAGAGGCCAAAGAATGTAACGTAACAGGCGTGTAAAGGTCATTGCTATGGTTTCGGATTCCACATTGCAACTAATCTTTAAGAAATTACCAGATGGTGTTTGCAGTAAAAGAAAACACTATTCACTTCTGAAAAGGCTGCTCAGATCCGCGCAGTCTTAAACTGTCTGTCAACGTGAGACTGGATCTTTCCCCCACATTTCAGCCAAGAATTGGACTGCAACAAATTGGATGCAGAAACACACCCTCAGCTGTCTTTTCTTAAACCAAACGTCAGAGAGATTTGTAAAAACATAAAAGAGAGCCACTCTACCTATTTTTTTGTTTTCAAAAATACAGTTATTTTTCATAAATATATTATTTGTGTTAACATAAAATGGGTTAGGTTTTGTTACTTTAAAGTGAATTAAAATTTCTAGTGTGGTACATGTAGGTAGATATATAACCCACATAAGTAAAAGCTGTTTGGGATATTTTTAAGGGCACATAGGGGTCCAAAAAGTTTGACAAAAATGTTCAAGAAACTTTGGGCTAAAGGACTACTTGATAATCTGCATACAATTCATAATAAAATGTAACGCTGAATTACAAAACTAGAATGGGGTAATAATAATAATGTTTATATATTGTTAATTTTTGATACTTTAACATCATTTCATTTGTACGTCAAAAAAGTCAAGAGTTGACACTTGTATCTTTCCTTTTCACAGCATTAAAGCAGGTTCCACTCCTGATTGGACCACATCTCTTAGGTCAGTTCATTTAATTTTCTTTCAAACAATCAAATAAGGAGTATTTATCCCGTGTCTATTCTATGCCAGCCCCAGGAATAGTTGTTTAAAATAAAAAGAAAATGAGACACAGTTTCGACCTCTCCTGGGGAAGAATAATAATAGCCTTATTTATGTGCATTATTGAAAATAATTTGCTCAACTTTCTAATATCAGTGCCAAATTCAACTCAGGAAGGTCATCATTTTTTTTTGCGGTACGCGGGGCTCTCACTGTTGTGGCCTCTCCCGTTGCGGAGCACAGGCTCCGGACGCGCAGGCTCAGCGGCCATAGCTCACGGGCCCAGCCGCTCCGCGGCATGTGGGAATCTTCCCGGACCGGGGCACGAACCCGCGTGCCCTGCATCGGCAGGCGGACTCTCAACCACTGCGCCACCAGGGAAGCCCGGAAGGTCATCTTTTAATTTATGAATAATTGAGTAATTTTAGGCGCTAGGCCTACTGCAGGCCCTAGGTCTGCAGTTTTATACCTAATTGGCTGAAATTAGAATTTTATGTGAATAACCGTTCCATGAACTTAGGATACTTTTCCACTGGGGGCATCATCTGTACATTTTTTTCTCAGAGTCTTCTCCAAGTAAAATAGTCTGTGATGAGAAAAGGAATCTTTTAAAGAAGGAGGACAACGTAACGCTCAAGTCGAGATGATTCTGTGAAAGCTCCTCGTGAGCATGAAGAAAAGAAAGTGCAGCGCTCATGGGGAAGATGGCAAAACCCTGTGAACTCAGCTTTTAATCAGACCCGAAGGAAAAATACTAGTCTTTTGGAGGAAAAAAGTCATCCTCACAGAGAGAGCGCCTGTCGAGTGTTTCACTTTTTATGAAGTACATCTGGGCCCCCAAACGGTTCTGGTTCCCCAAGATGTGAGGTGACAACTTCCCCATTCGTGGGGCTGAGCTTATGCTGGTTGTAGTGAGGGTGTGGTAGTCAGGGTCCTCCAGAGAGACAGCCAACAGGACAGACGGATGGACAGACGGGCACAAGGGGAGGTTTATTATAGGAAGTGGCCCGTGGGGTTACAGAGGCCAAGAAGCGCCCCCCATTAGCCGTCTGCAAGCTGGGGACCAGGACAGCCGGTGGTGGGACTTGGTCCAAGCTCAATTTCTGAGAACCAGGGGCCCTGACGTCTGAGGGCAGAAGGAGATGGATGTCCCAGCTCAAGAAGAGAGAGCGTTGTCCCTTCCTACACTCGTGTGTTCTATTCAGGACCTCAAAGGACTGGATGAAGCCGCCCACACTGGGGAGGGTGGTCTTACTCAGTTACTACCTCAAATGCTGATCTCTTCCAGACACACCCACCCAGACGCCCCCAGAAATACCGTTTCCCCAGCTCTCCCAGCATCCCTCAGCCCCGTCCGGGTGACACATGAAATCGGACTCCCCAGGTGACAGTAGGTACGTGCCTGTTGTCTCAGAGTGTTTTTTATGGTCATTGCTCTCTTTTTTTTTTTTAACATCTTTATTGGAGTATCATTGCTTTACAATGGTGTGTTAGTTTCTGCTGTATAACAAAGTGAATCAGCTATACGTATACATATATCCCCATATCCCCTCCCTCTTGCGTCTCCCTCCCTCCCTCCCTATCCCACCCCTCTAGGTGGTCACAAAGCACCGAGCTGATCTCCCTGTGCTATGCGGCTGCTTCCCACTAGCTATCTATTTTACATTTGGTAGTGTATATATGTCCATGCCACTCTCTCACTTCGTCCCAGCTTACCCTTCCCCTTCCCCATATCCTCAAGTCCATTCTCTACTAGGTCTGTGTCTTTATTCCCGTCTTACCCCTAGGTTCTTCATGACATTTTTTTTTTTCTCTTAGATTCCATATATGGTTTCAGCCTGGGTGATAAGTTGTAAGGTCCTTCATTATAACAGAATTGTGGACACATGGCTGTGAATGGGAGAATCTGGGGTTTTCCAGGAAGCCTGGGGAGCCAACACAAACATATTCTTGAGTTCAAGTAAACACAGAATTGAACGTCCTGGGGAAAATCGTTGTGGTTTTCCAGGCCTTGTCTTGTTCAAACGCCTAGTTATTGTCAGAGCAGGTCTCTGGGCCCAGATGTCACCCTGCTTCTCAGCCCTGACTGTGTCTGCTCTCAGGAACAAGGAGGTGAGAACTGAGCCGCACTGGATTCTAGAACCTGTTCCTGACCTCCACGTGCTTAGGAAGAGCTGGACCTTAAAATGCAAGTCAAAACCACCGTGAGAGATAACCTCACATCTATCAGAACGGCCATCGTCAAAAAGAACACAAATAACACATGTTGGCAAGGGTGTGGACAAAAGGGAACCCTCGTGCACTGTTGGTGGCAATGTAAATTGGTGCAGACGCTATGGAGAACAGTGTGGAGGTTCCTTTAAAAACTTAAAATAGAACTACCATATAATCCAGCAATCTCACTCCTGGGTATACATCCAAAAAAAAATGAAAATACTAATTAGAAAAGATGTTTATAGCAGCATTATTTACAATTGCCATGATATGGAAGCAACCTAAGTGCCCATCGCCAGATGAATGGATAAAGAAGATGTGGTACATATATACAATGGAATACTTCTGAGCCATATAAACAAATGACGTTTTGTCATTTGCAGCAACATGGGTGGGCCAGGAGGGCATTATGCTAAGTGAAATAAGTCAGGTAGAGAAAGACAAATACCGTACGATGTCAGTTATATGTGGAATCTAAAAACAAACTAGTGAATATAACAAAAAAGAAGCAGACTCACAGATGTAGACAGCAAACTAGTGGTTACCAGCGGGGAGAGGGAAGGGGGAAGGGGCAATATACGGAGAGGGGAGTAAGAGGTGCAGGCTATTAGGTATAAAATAAACTGCAAGGATAGACTGTACAGCACAGGGAATACAGCCTATATTGTATAATAACTATAAATGGAGTGTAACCTTTAAAAATTGTGAATCACTATATTGTACACCAGTAACGTGTCACATTGTACATCAATTATACTTGAATAATAAAAAAAAAAGGATTGGACCTCAGAGCCCATGTCTGGATGCGTCCTGTGGGCCTGGCCCCTCAGCAGACTTGACCTGTGTGTGGATCACCCCGTAACTCACCCTGGCTGTGGCTTCCCTGAGTGGGTCGTGGCCCAAGTCGCTTGCTGAACTGGTCGTGGCCGTCACCTTGACCTTGACCTTGACCTGGCCTCACACACCCACTGTGGGAACCAACTCCTCCCTGGAGGCTAAATCATGAGGGCCTGAAAATAAAGCTATTTGAAGTTTAGTTCAAACCCATGCAAGGCATGTGACCCTGCCAACGTTTTTTAACCTTTTTGGGCCTCAGTTTCCAAGTTTATAGGGTGAAGTGAGGGCCGGACGGGATGTTCTGTCTGGTTCTGAGCGTCCCCCGTGGGCTGGCCTTGGGCCTGTCTCTGTCCTCACTGCGTGCAGCCCCCCGGAGCCCAGGGGCACGCAGTCTGTCTCCTGCTGTGCACAGGACAGGTGGTCCCTGCCAGCTGAACTCACTCCTGCACTTTCCACCCGCCTTTGTTTTATGACAGCCTCTAGTTACAAGCACCTGGCTTGTTGTGTTGTTGGTGATCTTTAAGCCGTTAAGCACTTTCAGAATCCTCTTGGCAGGACCATCCTGTGCTCTGGTTCCTGTTTCCTGGATCCTATTCTGGGCCAGGCCGCTGGCGACCGTGTTGGAGTGGGTGAGGCTCTCTTCTCCTGGCGTGATCGTTCAGGACTGAAATCATAGCGTATCTGGGCTTAGACGAGGATCATCTAATTTAAGTCTCACTTTCCCAGTGGGGAAGCCAAGGTCTGGGAGGGTGGAGAGAGTCTGCCCAAGGCACGCAGCTTCAGCGACAGATTAACAAACAGGAAAACCAGGCCCGGAGCCAGTGCCCTTGACAACAGCTCAGGCCCCTCTGGCCACGTCTTACCTCCTCTGCCCTTGCTGTGATTATTTAATGACAGGGTAGAGATTAACTTCCCATTAATTGAGGGCCATAGCTGTACACAGGAACCCGTAAATAGCGTCTACAGGATAAAGGCCATGCTTTCTCATTTAGTAAAAATATATTGTTGAGCTTGTACGATGGGCCAGGCACAATCTGGTCAAAGTGAGAGTCTGGATCTAAACCAGCTCCTGTCTCTGCACCAGTCCTTGGCCGTTGGGGACAGTTGGTTTAGAAGAAAGGCCTACAGGGTACAGTTCTAACAGTCAGGTGGCAGCTCTCGGAGTTTTAAAACACAGCCGTGAATATTGCATTAAGGATCGCATTGTAATCCTGAACGTTGCCGAGATGTAGACATCTGTGGTTGCCTTGACAACTATAAGCGGCTTCAACGTCAGCCTTTCCTCTCCCACATGGGTTTTCGTAGCCTCTTTGGGTCTCTCCTCTGCTAAGACAATTTTTATCCTCTGTCTGGTCCAGATGAACCTCACGAGCTGGGAGACATCTGACCCCGGGTGAGCTGGGCTGCACGTCACCCATGGCCCTGGGGGCTCCCGGCACCCCCATCTCGGTGAGGAGTGTGACGGAGGTGACACGGAAGAGAATGCGCACATGATACCTGCAAGGTACAAGGCCGAGAGCTGGGGCCAGGTTTCCTAGGATTAGTTTTGATTTACAAAAGATGGAAAAACTTCGGGCTCCATTACAGAGACGCTGAGAAATGCTCCAGGCCACCCGGTTGCTTTGATGTTGGGACGAGCACACTGGTCGGGTCACCACACAGTTTCTTGCTCACAGTGAAGGAGGCACGTTAACTAGTTTGGTGTATTCAATAGGAAGCTCTCCTTTGTTGAGAGTGTTTTTTGAGTGGGTTTGGAGCTGAGCCCCTGTATTTTCATGGCCAGCAGAGCACCCGGTGCTCAGAGCCCTGCCGGTGAGATGGGCGAGCCAGACCGGCGCGCGAGTCAGTGCGCATGCGCGGGTACCAGTCGCCCCGAGGGCCCTGGGGAGGACGTAACGGAGGAACCCCACTCAGACTGGGCTCGGAAAAGGCGCCTGAAAAATGGGTGCGCGAGATGAGGTCTGAACAGGGGTTACCTGAGCGGAAAGAGGGAGGCCGTGCAACAAACCTGGAGCCTTCCAGCCAGGACCCTGTGGGCGGGGCTCAGACGTCAAGGTGCTGGTCTTCAGATTAAGACATAAGGGCTCTGAGGGGCGTGGGGTGACTTTTTGAGACATTTATTTGGTCGTGGTCTGGAGAGTACGCGTCAGAGGAGCCAACGGGCGCGGAGAGAGGCTGTCGCCGTTCAGCAGGAGCCGGTCCCAACTTGGCCTGGGGCGATGGCCCTGGAGGGGGTCCGAGGTGGCGGGACTGAGGGTGTCCAGGAGGAAGACTGTGCAGGCTCAGAAGGGCCTGGGGGAGGCGCCCGTGCTCCCTGCCTCGTGCTGCTCGTGGGGTGGGGACCGCTGGACACGGAGACGGGGCAGCAGGAGGGGGCCCGAGTTCAGTCTTCGCCTTGTTGAGTGTAAGGTTCCATCTACGCTTCCGATGGGGGAGGGAGGGCAGCTGGACACAGACTCTGGGCGCCCCCCGCCCGGGGAGGCACCTGCTTCCAGGTGGAGCCTCCGAAGGGTAAGGGGAGGGGGCCCAGGTGGGAAGAGAAGGGGCCGTGGGCAGTGCCCTGGGGCAGCTTTGACATCTCACGGTGGGATCAAATGTCTTGGGAGGGAGGTGGCCGTAGGGGTCAGACGGTGGCCGGAGGTTGAGGAACCTGAGAGCAGACACGTCCCTTGGAGGTGGTGACACGGGGTCGTGGGTGACAGAGCTATTTTGGTGAGTGATGTGATGGGAACAGAAGGTGGATTGGAAGAGGCCAAAGGACGAATGGAAAGGGGATAAACGGGGAATGCGAGCATGTGCAGGTTGGGAGCCAGGCCAGGAGGGCGAGGCTGCAGCTGGAGCGCGTGTGGGGCTGGGGGCCCTGTTCCCACGGCCGGAGGACGCTGGAAGGACGTTCGGGTAGTGATGCGGCTGCGGGGCGACAGCGTGGACACCCTGAGCAGACAGGAGGGTGAGACCAGGCGCCCCCCGGGCCTCGGCCGACACCCTGGGTGTGAGGCAGGGGTGTCTCCTGGGGTTCCCACTCACAGCACCCTGGCTGTGTGTGTGCATGGGCGGGGGTCACCTTCGTTTCTGAAAGGTTTTTTCCTTCTTTTGGCTGAATACCGTCCTTTGCGTTGTTTCCGTGAAAACTCCTTCCTAGCCTCATTCCTCTGCAGAAAATGTCTTGTTCCTCTTTTTGCTTTTAAGCTTTCCTCTTAATCACTGACTTTAAGCGCTTGGATACCGATATGACTTGCATAGTTTCATCCATGTTTCTTGAAGTTGATGTTTGTTGAGCTTCTTGTGTCTGTGGGTTTATAGTTTTAGCAGTTTTAGGAACATTTTGCAAGTTATTTCTTCAAATATTTTCTTCTGTGCAGCCCGATCTCTCGGGGACCCGAATTCCATGTGTGCAATTACCTGCCTCAAGATGTCCTGCAGCTCTCTGAGTCTCTTTTTATTTTTTCCCATCTTTTTTCTCTGTGTCTTTTATCTTGTATATGTTCTATTGTTGCATCCTCAGTATTCAGCGATATTTGTTTCTGAAGTAATGTGCCGTCAATCCCATCAGTACCTGAAAAACCTCAGACGTGGAACTTTCTAAAAGTTTCACTTGGATCTTCTCAATACCGTCTGTGTTTTTATTTAGCATGTTCAATGCATTCCCTCCTTCTTGAGCTTATAGAGATGTGAGAGCAGCCTTACCTTAGGGTAATTTGATGTGTTGCTTAGTCTGTGCCCTGTTGAGGACCTCTTCACATGTCCCGTGAACTGTGAGCTTTTCCTTTCTGGCTGATGGGCTCACAAAGTGTTCCTGACCCTCTATGAGCTCTGGGGATTATTCCGCACGAGAGGGATGGGGTCCACAGCACGGGGGGTGTGGGTATTAGCCTTAGGAGCGGAGGAGAGAAAGGGAGTGTGGTTAAAAATGTTTATTAAGTTCTTAATTTCTATAGTTGGATTTTTCAGTTCTAGAATTTTCGTTTTATTCTTTTTAAACAATAAATTCTAAGAGAAAAGTCTAGATGACTTTGAGCATGGCGATGACTTTTTAGGTACAACACCAAAGACACGATTCATGAAAGAAATAATTGATCAGTGGGACTTGGTGAAAATTAAAAATGTCTGCTCTGTGCAGAACACTGTCAAGACAATGAACAGACAAGTCACAGACTGGGAGCAGGATTTGCCAAAGACATATCTGATAAAGGACTCATCCAAAATACACAAAGGGCTATTAAAAATCAACAAAAGAAAATGAAAACCCTGATTAAAAACTGGGCAAAAGACTTGAACAGACACTTCACCAAGGAAGATGCAAAGATGGCAAGTAGCATATGAGAGGATGCTCCACATCACATGTCATCAGGGAAGTGCAAACTAAAACAAGGAGGTACCACTACGCACCTATTAGAAGGGCCAAGACCCAGAGCACTGACACCATCAAATGCTGGTGAGGGTGCGGAGCAACGGGAACGCTCATCACTGCTGGTGGGGATGCAGAGGTGGGAATACAGCTACTTTGGAAGTCAGTTGGGCAGTTTCTCACAAAACTAAACATACTCTTACCCTGTGATCCAGCGATGGTGCTGGATGAGTTGGAAGACTCATGAAAACAAGTTTCACGAGTTAAAATTCATGTTCACGTAAACGTTTGCACAGGGAAGTTTATGGCAGCTTTATTCATAATTGCTAAGACTTGGAAGCAACCAAGATGTCCTTCAGTAGGTGAGTGGATAATATAAACTGTGGTGTATCCAGACAATGGAATATTATTCAGCACTGATAAGAAATAAACCTTCAAGCCATGAAAAGTCATGGAGGAACCTCAAATGCATATCACTGAGTGAAAGAAGCCAACCTGAAAAGTCCACAAACTGTGTGACATTCTGGAAAAGGCAAAACTATAGAGATAGTATAAAGATCAGTGGTTGCCAGGGGTTGGGGGGAGGGATGAATAGAGCACAGAAGATTTTTAGTCGATGAATCTCCTCTATATGTTACTGTAATGTGAATAAATGTCATATATTTGCCAAAACCCATAGAAAGTACACCAAGAGGGACCCCGAATGTAAGAGGACTTGGAGTGATAATTGTGACAAAGGCACCCCTGTTGTGGAGTGTTGGTCATGGGGGCGGGTGTGTATGTGGGGGGACCAGAGTAGATGGAAACCACCATACTTTCCACTCCATTTTGCTGTGAACCTAAAACTGCTCTAAAAAAGTCTGTTTAAAAAAAAAAAAAAAGAGTAGGGCTTCCCTGGTGGCGCAGTGGTTAAGAATCCGCCTGCCAATGCAGGGGACACGGGTTCGAGCCCTGGTCCGGGAAGTTCCCACATGCTGCGGAGCAACGAAGCGCACGCGCCACAACTACTGAGGCTGCGTCTAGAGCTCGCGAGCCACAGCAACAGAAACCCGGGTGCCTAGAACCCGTGCTCCGCAGCAAGAGAAGCCACCGCGATGAGAAGCCCGCGCACCACAACGAAGAGTAGCCCCCGCTCGCCACAGCTAGAGAAAGCCCGTGCGCAGCAACGGAGACCCACCACAGCCAAAAAGAAATAAATAAAAGAAATAAATTAATTAAAAAAAAAGAGTAAAGGATAAATTACCAAAAAAATATATGTTATTAAAAAAATAAACTCCAGTTCTCTGATGAAATTCTCCATTCTGTAGTCTTTTTTCTTGACCACAGGTATTTTAAAAAAGGGGTGGTTTCATCTCTCTGAACAAGGTCACACTCGTACGACGAACATTTTCAGAAAGTTCTCATCTAGACATGTGCTTTTCTTGAGGTTTAAACCATTCTCCCGTATAATCCAGATATGGAACACACAGACACACATGTCTAGGAAGAAAGACATTCTGAAGAGAGAGAGAAGGACAAAGCACGTTTCTCCAAGTGTACCTCCTTTGTGGTACTCACATTTCCGGGGCTTGAAAGGGAGGGCCAGTGATGGGGCTGATGGCCTAATGGAGTTGTCCGGGTCTACGGTTCTCGTTTCTCATATGCAGGGTTTGCTTACCATTCGAGGTGCTGCTTCATTGCCTAAAATGTGAGATTGTTTGAGAGGGCTGAGAAAATTCTGGTTGCCCTTTGGAGCAGCTGAGAACATGGACAGGAAGCCAGACAGGAAGCTGGTGTTTAAAATCCTGCTCTGTGGTTTCTCTTGGGTGAGTTATTTACTGAGCTCCTCTAGGACATGCCTGCCTCAGTGGGGCAGCTGCCTCACAGGATGGTTGTGCTCCAGGGGCAGGGTCCGGGGGGGGCAGGGTCCGGGGGGCAGGGTCGGGGGGGCAGGGTCCGGGGTGGGCAGGGTCCGGGGGGCAGGGTCCAGGGGGGACAGGGTCCAGGGGGGCAGGGTCCAGGGTGGGCAGGGTCCAGGGGGCAGGGTCCGGGGGACAGGGTCCGGGGGACAGGGTCCAGGGGGCAGGGTTGGGGGGACAGGCTTAAGCCCCCATACAGGCAGGCCAGCAGTCTGAAGGGAGTGAAATTCATGGGGGAGTTGTGATGGGCATTGCCCCCCTCCCCTGTGGGGCCTGTCAGGTGGCATCTGCTGGGAAGATGGCTGAGCAGGGCAGTGAGCTGGGCAGTGCATGTGTCCAGCTTAGAGGCTCAGGATGGGCCACTGCAGCAAGAATGTCAGGATCAGTTCTCTTTGGTGAGAAGTGAAACCCTCAACAACAGAGAGATGAGCAGTCGGGAGAAAGAGCTGGCGTATTTGGGGCTAAGGGGGCCCAGTTCTCCGGGCGCCCCTCCTGGCAGCCATCTGTTAGTGGGGGACCCACTGTGGACATGAGGAGATAAAGGCCAGCACACGTTCCAGACGGCCAGCAGCGCCGTTTCCACCGTCATTGACGCTCTGCTTCGTGTTCTCGCCAAAGCCTGGAAGCTTCTTTTTGACGGGCCTTCGATCTTTGCAACATGAAATAGTCACGAATATCCGGCCAGTTGGATAGACGTTTTCTAAACTGCGTTAGACCATTTCTTTTGGTGCTTTCTGAGACAGAATGTATGGAAGTTAACAAAATATCTTAGAATAATTTTACTTTTTTCAAGTATTCGAACAGATTTTTCTGCATTGAGCATCTATTTTGGCCCTGTGCTATAATTTCATGAAATCCTTAGGACTTAACTTTGCCCCGTAATCCATGTGACCCCGAGGTTTCCATGATTCAGAACGTTTCTGACGCCACGTTTTAGCTTTCAGTCTCCTTTTTTATGGCCTCTGACATCTCTCCTTGATATCGTGTTTTTCCTCCGTCTTATTGCAAATTTTAGCTAAATTTGTAGAAGTAAAGTCACTGAAGCTTTCCTTTGCATGAGTCAGGGTTCTTCAGGTCACACGCGGTGGAGGCCCAGTGCCGAGTGGCTTCAGACTGAAGCTTTTCTTTGCATGAGTCAGGGTTCTTCAGGTCACACGCGGTGGAGGCCCAGTGCCGAGTGGCTTCAGTA
Source organism: Pseudorca crassidens (assembly GCF_039906515.1). Taxonomy (NCBI): domain Eukaryota; kingdom Metazoa; phylum Chordata; class Mammalia; order Artiodactyla; family Delphinidae; genus Pseudorca; species Pseudorca crassidens. Next base: position 27,614,494 of record NC_090316.1, read on the forward strand.
AAAAAAAGGGGATCCCTGTGGCTGGGAAGCCGGGGAGGGTGGCTGTAACTCACACCTCTGACCACATCCTCCGGGTTTCCTCTCTTCGGCTCCTGTCTGCTTGCAGGTTCAGCCCACGTTCGGAACATAGATGGCAGTGTTTAGGGAGGACAGTGAATGGCTGGATGGAGAGGATGCAGGGATGCTCAGATGGTGAAGTAAACAGCTTTTACTCTGTGCCTTTGTGATATCTTGTTTTTTTTAATGAAGTATAGTTGATTTACAAGATTGTGTTAGTTTCAAGTGTACAGCAGAGTGACTCAGTTATGCATATATATCAATATATATTTCTTTTCCAGATTATTTTCCACTATCTCAGTAGGTCATGACAAGATATTGAATATAGTTCCCTGTGCTGTACAGTAGGTCCTTGTGTGTTACCTATTTTATATACAGCAGTGTGTATATGTTAATCCCAAACTCCTAATTTATCCCTCCCCCCCTTTCCCCTTTGGTAACCATAAGTTTGTTTTCTATGTCTTTGAGTCTGTTTCTGTTTTATATATGGATTCATTTGTACTATTTTTTTAGATTCCACATATAAGCGACATCATATGATATTTGTCTTTCTCTGTCTGACTTACTTCGCTTAGTATGATAATCTCTAGGTACATCCACGTTGCTGCAAATGGCATGATTTCATTCTTTTTAATGGCTGAGTAGTATTCCATCGTATGTATGTACCACGTCCTCTCTATCCATCCATCTGTCGATGGGCACTGGGGTTGCTTCCGTGTCTTGTGTGCCTTTGTGGTATTTATCTCGCTCATCCATTGACCTGTGCTGCTGCTCCTTGGCTACGTTCCCGGTAAGCCAGATGTGGGAACAGGGAGTTTTTTGGACTCCCAGGCACTTCCTATATATTATTCTCACTAATTTTTGCAGCAGACTTAAAAGCCGGTTGTTCTCACACACATTGTGCCAGCGGGGAAACAGCCCCACTGCAGCTGAGCCTGGGACATGGCTGCAGTCAGCTCTGGCCTCTGAGGCGGGGCATCCCGACTCGCCCCGCCTCTCGGCGATAGGCTCCCTGTGACAGCCCTGATCAATCATGCCAGTCGTGTGTTATTTATACTTGGACACATGCTGCACCCTGCAGTCATCTGGGCGGGTTAGATGCTGCGCACGCCGGTGGTAATAACTATAAATAAGACGTAACTTGCCGACTAGGCATGGGTCCTCTTTTAGGTAGAAGTTCTGGCTAAATTAACCCCAGGATGAAACCAAGTCAGAGCTTGAGTCATCTCTGAAATAAATTTTTAAAAACCCAACCAAACACACACACATGCACCCCAGAGGCCACCTTCCCTCCATCCACGGCTAACAGCACCCTCGGGATTTGGTGTCAAAACAGTGAAAATGCTTATTGCAATCAAGTCTGTGTTAGAGACTCATCTGCGAGCGTCCGTTTAGGTACCAGGGAAACTTTAGCCCCAAAGCATTAAAGATACGTCTGCAAATTTTTGTTCGGGGTGCAGCGGAGTCTGGGGAGGGCGGGCGGGGGATGTCAGGGCCCTGCCCTCTTTTTCTCGGTCGGTAGCTGCTTCCTCAGTTTCCTGGGCGTGAGAAATGCACTTTGCGAGTCGGGAAGGATGCTTTTCACTTTTCGATTTTTCCGCCTCGAATGAAACTTTTTCCCTCCTAAGAGCAGGCTGATGATTTATGATGCAGGTATCAGCGAGGGGCCAGGCTTCCCAAGGGTCTATAAATAGCATCTCCTCAGCCATAAATGGGAGGGAGGCTGGACGTTTGGAGGGAGACGTGCTTTGCTTCCCTCGGCCAGAGCCTGCAGCCCGGTGAGCCCGTGGGGCAGACGCTGTCTCCTCTTCGCCCCCTTCCTTTCTCTCTGGGTGAGTTTCCTCCGCTTCTTTCCTTTTCTGATGTGAGGCTTTGGAGGAAGGAAGGATAGCGTGCAGAAGCTGGCTGCACTCAGATTTCCTAAGCAGAGGGTGTCAGGGTGAAGCCATGGGAACCGACGAACTCCGCTCCATGCAGAAAGCCAGCCAGTAATTAGAGCCAAGGTCTGGGTTTCTTTGACTGGATTCGAATACTTTCTGTGTTGTTAGGAGGTTCTGAGCCCCTTCCCAGCCCTCGCACTTTAGCCCTGGTTTTTGCAGCATCTCCTTTTGGTCCCTGAGTTGGTTGATGGATGTCTGCAATTTTCACGAGTCACAGAAATGAGAGTCTCTGTCAGGAGAGGGCAGGTTTGAAATGGTGTGAAATAAAATTGGATATTTCCTTAAGAGAAACAGAAAGAAAGCAGGGCTATTCAGCTCAGACCTGACTGTAGCATCTAGGGCAGGGGACAAAAACAGTACTTCTTGTCACTGTTTCTAAGTTCTCCCCTCACAGTGATGCTTTTCTCCTTTGTGCTTTTTCATGCGTTATGATCCTGCAGGATTTTCAGGCTCGGTTTCCCTAAGAGAGCCTGAGCTTCCTCTGGTCATGCTCTTGAAACGCTGCCCCAGAAAAATGCAGTGGAGTTGGATGCCTGCACCCAGGAGGCCCGGGAGGGGCAGTGAGGCAGGAACGTGGGGTCTCAGTGCTTGGAAACGCTTAGCTCTCTCCACCTCCTGGTCTCAAGGTCCTTCCTCACTGAGTAGAAGTAAGACAGGCGTCGAAGAGCACACGCAGCAAAGATCATTTAGAGTAGCTATTTACTGGACTAAGTCTGGGCTCTATGTGCAGCAAATTCGCATGATGCTAACTCTGAATTAGGGACCTTCACCCATGTGCCTGTGCGTCATGAAAACAAGGGTAAAGTTTATGGGATGAAATACTTGTGTCACCGTTGATTTGTTTTTAATTCTCGCCATTTATGAAAAATGTGGTAAGTCGCTGGGTTGCTGGAAAGCTTCTGTCCGGGAAGCAGCGCATTATCTTGTCTCTCCATCTAATTCGATCCTGCTTAAGCGTTGGGCCCGGGTGGGTCAGGCTGCCTGGAAGAACCCTGGAGCTTCAGGGAGAGAGGTAGCTGAGCGACCTGCTAAGACGTTCAGTCCTGGGGCTGAGAGGCTCCTTGGGGGACACTTGGGAAGCTGGCTGACCGACGTTAGATGTCAGGCCACGTCGGATGGTGAGGATTTTGAGAGTTATGCTGTGCTCAGTTATATTTACTTTTGGAGCTGAGTAGTTTGGAAAAACCTTGGGGAAAGTAGTCCCCGATGTGAATGGAACCCGTCTTGGGAACCGAGGGCATAGTTCCTTGGGGCTGTGGACAGACCGTACCCGTTCTGTTTCTCCGAAAGAGCTTTACCTTGGTGTGTTCATGGACTTCAACAACTTTAGCTGCACAAACAACCATTTCTTTTATTAAATGGAAGTAAATTGTGTTTTCATTGAAACGTTTTCACAGATTAAAACCCTTCTTGGTGACATGAGAGATCGGTTCCAAATAGTCCTCTCAGGAAGGGATCAGGGTGGAGCCTGTCACAGACGCACGGCCCCCAGTGCTTGACAGGCTCGCGTTTCATTTCAGTGTCATGATTCCCAAAGGTGTCAGGAGCGATGGTGGGTGGGAAGCAGGCCGGTGCCGAGTCAGACGCCGGGATGGAAATTTGGCTTCGTCACCGGGAACCAGTGACCTGAGGGTTAGTTTCATCATCTGAAGCGGTTTCCTCATAGGAAAGGTCGAGATTCGAACCAGGACAGAATAAGGTGACGCATCTCAAGTTGTGTAAAGTCACTCACGATCGCTGAAAACACCAGAACCTGTGTGTTTCACCAAGGTCGACTCTGCTTCTGTGGTATTTGAGGGCGGTCAGTGGGCGGAGCAGTGTTGCCTCCGGTGGTTTTAAACTTGGCCACAGATCCGGGCGCCGCTGGCGCTTGAAGGAATGTTCCTGCCTCCTCCTCTGGCCCCTCTGTTCTCAGCAAAACAAACTGAGACCCGAGAGCTGGGTGGGCGGCAGGGTCAGCGCTGGAATCCCGCCCCCGACGCCCCCTCCATGCGGGACTCACCCCCCAGAACTGTGCTGGGGGCCGCTGTCTTCGCTGTGTTTTGAGGCGTCAGCTGGGGGTCGTTTCCCTAAAGAGGAGAAAGTGGAGGGAGCTCTGTGCACACCGCCCGCCACGCCCTCCTCTCGGTGGGGTCCCCCTAGCACAGCTGGCCACGCCCCTCATGGCCCCAGGCTGAGGGGGGTCGGAGCCCATGCTGAGCCTGCAGGGAACTCGCTTCCACGAGGCGTCCTCCCCCCTGTCTGCAGGTCCCCAGTGGGGACAGGGACACCTGGGCAGGTTCTGGAATTTTTTTTTTAATTTTATTTATTTATTTTTGGTTGCGTTAGGTCTTCCTTGCTGCACACGGGCTTTCTCTAGTTACGGCGAGCGGGGGCTACTCTTCGTTGTGGTGTGTGGGCATCTCATTGTGGTGGCTTCTCTTGTTGCGGAACACGGGCTCTAGGCGCACAGGCTTCAGTAGTTGTGGCACGCAGGCTCAGTAGTTGTGGCTCACGGGCTTAGTTGCTCTGCGGCATGTGGGATCTTCCCGGACCAGGGCTCGAACCCGTGTCCCCTGCATTGGCAGGCGGACTTTTAACCACTGTGCCACCAGGGAAGTCCCCAGGTTCTGGAATTTGAGGTCCACTGAGCAGAGCCCAAATGGGTGGCCTGGCGTGGGCTTGGGCTGTGTGGTGGCCCTTCCTGTGCACCTGGGCTGGGCTTGAGGCTCATACAGTCAGTGAGTGTGGGCAGGGGGCCCCATGCACAGAAGGTGGGAGTTTGCTGCCTTCCCCGGAGCAGGCGTCCCTAAGATGTCTCTGTCCTTGAAATGCAATGGCCCCCCGGTCCAGGCTTGGCCGGCGCGGGGCAGGGCAGGTGCTCCAAGTGCGGGTGGGTCAGCATCATGTCCACTCAGTTAGCAGAGAATCACGTGGGCTGAGCCCTGGGTACCGCCGCGGTCCCATGGTGTCTTGGGGGTCGTACCTCCAGCAAGTCCACGGTCAGAGCGAGAGCACGGGAACCACGTGCACTCGACTCCGGCCCTGCCCCTGATCGCCAAAAAGCGCCTGCTCCCGGCAGGAGGCGCGAGGACTCAGCGGCCACACTGGCGTCATGTCAGCCCAGGACACGGCGGGTGCTGACTGCACTCGGAGCCCGCAGGTCGCTGGCTCTGAGCAGGAGCAGGGTCCCACCAAGGGGGGGCTCTGACGGTGCTAGCTGCCACACTCTACACATGTCGAGATAGCTTATCCTCTCCGGTCACCTAGGCCATTTTTGGATTCTTCCCTCTGCCAAGAAACACACCCGGATCTGCAGGGTGACTCCACACAGATGTAAGTAAATACTGTGACGGGACAGGACCACTGGTGCAACAGCAGGTGCAGGGGCTGTTCTGGGTTTTTCCGCTGTAGCTGACTTTTCTCCATGAGTGCAGGGGTGATGGGAGAAGGCGTCTAGATGACACTGGCTCCAAGTGGCGACCCGTGTGCCCCAACACATCAATCCAGTGACCTGTCCCCAGCAACGGAGTGTGTACCTTATGGACGGAAGCTTTCCTTGAAGATTCACCCTGAGTAACTCATTGGAAAATCCCAGAGATGCAGTCGAGGATATTGTGCAAGTGTTAAAGTGATAAGTGCATGTTTTCAGACACCTGCAGAATTCAACTTAACAGCAACAAACAACGATAGTGTGCTAGGGGCGGCCCCCAGTTGTTTGTTCCTCCCTACCAAGCACGGTGCCAGCACCGTGCAGATTCAGTAGAACGTCCAAGATAGAGAAATGATAGGTCAGCCCAAGGTCACTTCACAGTAGTGCTGGAGTCGGAAGTCAATCCTAAGCCTGTCAGGTGTCAAAACCTGTGCGCTTGACCTCAACGTTATGGTACCTCTTTCAAACCGGGGGTGGAGTGGAGGGGGTATGTTTTTATTGGGTTCTTTGAGGTGCAGGCACTCTATTATATATTTATAGTCAAATGTATGCCAGCCACACACTGGACCCTCAATGGAGACGTGGTAGCTGGTTTTTAGGAGGGAATTTTGAGGTGAGTTAGTGTGGAGAAGTATAGAAGACCCCGAAGGAGAAGTCTGGCGGCCTCTGGATGGGCAGGCACTTTTTGTATGTTTTTAGGGAAATCACTTCTCCTCTCTGGCTGTCGGGTCCCCTGCCCCACTCGTCCTCCCCCATAGAATAGGGGTTTGGATAATCCCCAAGGATCTTTCCAAGCTCTATAATTCTGTGATTCTAGAAAATCACAGTCTAAAGGGAACGGATCCTGAGACATAGACTTCGAGCAAATTCTATGCTTGTAAGGTTTTCTAACATTTGCTTAGAGGTGTGCGCTGCAATGAGGAATGAGGGTGAGGGCTCGTCTCAGGACAGGACCTGGCATTTTCTGCCCGTTTCCACCCCCGTGTCCCCTGGGGCTGTGCTGTGAGGCCTCCTAAGGGTCCTTCTTTAAATCGGGGCAGATTATTCCAATTTCAACACAGAGGACAAAAATGGAGCTCGGGTTTGGAGGAGTTCTTGGGCCCCTTTATTTGGGACGTTAATAATCACAGGGCGGGCTTCCCTGGTGGCGCACTGGTTGAGAGTCCGCCTGCCGATGCCGGGGACACGGGTTTGTGCCCCGGTCCGGGAGGATCCCACATGCCGCGGAGCGGCTGGGCCCGTGAGCCATGGCCGCCGAGCCTGCGCGTCCGGAGCCTGTGCTCCGCAACGGGAGAGGCCACAACAGTGAGAGGCTCGCGTACCGTAAAAAAAAAAAAAAAAAAAAAAATCACAGGGATTTAGGGACATTGTCTGCGTCCCTTTTTAGAGAGAGTCAAGCAGCCTGGTAAGTTGGCATTTTACTTATTTGGGTGAACACGTGCAGCAAACGGCCGTCTAATACCTGCACTGCCTCAAATCCCCACATCCTTGCTGCAGGGTGGGTCTCGAAGACTTCTTGTTTGGGGAGAATTTAGCCAAAGAGCGCTCACTTCCCCGCATCCCCCAGACTGTGGAGCTGGGCTCAGCCCCCAGGCCTGCCCCTCCCAACCAAGCAGGCCGACAAGTAGCCAGTGAGATGGGATTTTAGGGGGCTGGGTCTGGAAGGCTTCCTGGAGACCGTTCTGTTCTCAAACCCCCCTTCAGAGCAGGAGAGTCTTCACTTCCTGCGTGGATGCGGAAACCTCCATGCGGCTGCATGCTTTCCGGGGCGACGCTTCCTGTCTGCTTTTCCCGAGGTCCTGAGCCCCAGGGTTTTCCTGCTTCCCACTTTGCCCCTGGGATGCCCTCTGCCCGCCCCACCTCCACCCATCACCTCCCCAGTCCATTGGGCTCTTCTCAAATGTCACCCGCTTCAGGGCCTCTGACTGCCGTGGCCCTGGGCCACGTGCTCCCCCCCACCCCCCGTTACTTCCCAGCACGTTTTGTGTCTCCTTTGCTCTTATCTCCTCCTCTCTTGTATTCTGTTTGTTTACTTCTGTGACCTGTGCTTTAATTATTTTTATCCTTATTGCTCACAAGGTAGTTTATAGACATGGAGTGAGTTTACAATTAAGTGAAACGTGCGGCTCAATCTTCTAATTTTTATGGAAGCAAAGAGAAATGAAGTCAGGTCCCAGGGAACTTAATAGGCATCCAGGATTATTTCCTCTTATAGACTCTTTCTTACATTCTCTTCCCCTACAAGGGTTTTGCTAATTGGAGTTGATTTTCCTCTTTGGAACAACCTAAAAGGTTAGTGTGAATTGCAGGAGCCTGATTACTTTAGAAATTCCAGGACCTCTGCTCTGTTTGTTACTCTTTTTCCTAGGTGTCCACAAAGATGTCGCTTGTTGCCGTGCCCTTCTACCAAAAGAGACACAAACACTTTGACCAGTCATACCGTAATATTCAAACAAGGTACCTTGTGGATGAATATGCAGCGAAAAAGTAAGTTGTAATTCACTGATGGGGGCAGGCCGAGCCTTGATGACGAGCTTTGTCTGACTTTCAAGGCAAGAAGCTTTATCCAGTCCCCTGAAGACTGGAGGTGAACTGGTTTAGCCGGGGAGGTAGGGAGGGCCGTGCTTCCCGATGCCCGTGTCCAGAGCCAGACGGGGAACGTGGCTGACCTGGCTGCACAGCAAACTTTATGTGGGGCACTGCATGGCATCGTGGCAGGTCCTGGCAGATCCTAGTAGATCCTGGCAGGTCCTGGAAGATCCTGGGAGATCCCGGCAAATCCTGTAGATGCCGGCAGGTCCTGGTAGACTGGCTCTTAGCCCCTGGTTTAGCTCATGAGTCCTGGACCTTCAGTAATTGCTCCTTGACTTCACTCTTCTTCATATGCCTTCCAGAGCTAGAATCTAAAAGGTCACCAAACAGCGAGGGCGATGAGAAGGAAACCCATGGGAAAGAATGTCGGTGGGACAGAAGTTAACGGGGTCCGAGTGAAGATGGGATGGAAGCCCATCTCAATGATAATTTTGCTATGTTAATAATAATGTTGCAAAAGGTAGACTTTTCGTTCACTGCCTGATAGGCTGGTGTCAAGCCGCAGGCTCATCTGTGAGTTTCTGAGGTTCTGCGTCTGCAGGGGCCAGCGGCACATGCCCTGGCCGCCCACGTTTCCCCGGTGTTAATTTAGGAGGTGGACGCCGGGCACAGGCTCCGGCCTCAGGTCCCCGTCCAGGCCCCTGTATTTAGAACCGCCTGTGGTCCTTTGTGCTTAGCTGCCATCCTGGTAACAAACAAAGCCAAACATTCTGTGCCCCTCCCAGCAGCCTCAGGGAGCTTCGGATCCCTTAAGATTTACATATATATATATATAATCATGGCCTCAGGCCAAAAGGGCCTGGAAGGCACTGGCTGGCCTGAGGGAGGGGCAGGGGTGTCGTGCAGCTGAGTCTGGGGGCACGTCCCTGTGGGGGATGGGCCTGTGCAGTCGGGCTGGAGGCCACACTTAGGGGGGGGTGTGTGTGTGTTCACACGTGCCAGTAAGCGCATACATGCAGGTGTGCCTGTAGGCATGTGCATGTGTGTGTGTCCGCATGTGCAGGTGTGGGTGCCCTGCATTTCGAGGATGGTTTGGGGGCGTGATGCTGTTTGTGACGATGCATTTTTACACTTCTCCACCACGTGTGATTTTTCCCATGTTCGCCAAGGCGCGCTTCCACCCAGACGTCTTCCCAGAAATCTGTCACTCAGGAGGCGTCCTCGCAGAGAGAGTCCAGCCAGACGGCACCGGGGGGGACCACCTGCAGGTTGTGTGCCAGGAAGGTGAGCTCCGCGCTGGAAGAGGACGAGCAGGAAAGGAAGCACAGGTAACGCCCTGCCCTCTCTGCCTGCAGCTGGGCCAGCCCCGGGGGCCGCGCGCTGCCCTGGGGCCTGGGCAGGGGCTCTGCAGTCAGAGAATGAGGCGGCGGGGGTGGGGGTGGGCGCATAGCTGAAAGGGGACGTGTGCAAACTGGGAAGGGAACACTTGCTGCAGTGAAAGCCACGCACGACCGTTTTCAGTCGATTCTTATTCTCCACCATCATCGTCTTGATTCATCCCGAGAAGGAAACGACTGGGGGTGGATTTTCTGCATCCTCGTGCAGAAGAGAACCCTGCGGTCCAGAGGACCCACGGCCACTGTCCACACGTTGCAGCTGGATTGGCCTCAGGCCTCTGTCCTCTGCCCCCAGACTCACTCCCTTTCCCCAGAAAGCATGCTGGTCCCATTCGGAGGCCTCAAGACCTCAAGGGCTGAGTTGGAGTTTTCGAATTTCCACCACCAGCCTCCTCGGCTACTAAGGAACAGCTGTGAGGCTGGAGACTTGAGTGGGGAATCTTCCAAAGAGAGGCCAGGACTCCAGCCACGTGTCCGTGTGGACACAGAGCTGAAGGGAGGGGCTTCTGTAGACCCTCATGCTTCACATTTCTACAGACTCAGCTCATGGGGAATATGTCACAGGAATGGGGTGGGTGACTAAGAACCTCGGTCTTAAAATTATTTCCAGATCACAGAGAAACAGGTGGTCAACTGACTTGGATCTTTTCAGAGCAGAGGACTCGAGCATCTCATGTATGCTTCATTTCGTATCTGCTCTGTTTTTACCCCTCACCTTCTCCTCCTACTTACTTCTAGAAAGTTTTCTCTGTATCGCTAGAACACTCAAAACTGGAAGGAAAATGAGATTTGGTTCAACATGTTTCAGTCTGAAAGTTGCACTATGACTAAGGAATCTATTTAGTGAAAATATTGTATAGCTGAAAAGATTAGCCTTTATTTATTTATTATTATTTGTTTGTGGTACGCGGGCCTCTCACTGTTGTGGCCTCTCCCGTTGCGGGGCACAGGCTCCGGACGCGCAGGCTCAGCGGCCACGGCTCACGGGCCCAGCCGCTCCGCGGCATGTGGGATCTTCCCGGACCGGGGCACGAACCCGCGTCCCCTGCATCTGCAGGCAGACTCTCAACCACTGTGCCACCAGGGAAGCCCTAGCCTTTATTTTAAAAAATTTTTGAATCATCTTTTAGATGCCTTATGGGAATTTTGCCCTGAAAATTTATTTTATTGTCAAGTGAAGACTTCTTTTGTGAAAGAATCACTTCAGAATGTGTACATTAAGGAGCTGGGTTTTTATGTGTTGGATTATTTCAGAAAGGGTTCTACTATGCTTAAGGTTTTGGCACAGGGAGTGAGAAGACCAGAGCTTTATAATTTTATTTTAATCAGTTATACCTTGGTGTGATCTTATCCCATAAAGTTCCTACTCCTCAGTTTCCTGGGGTGAAATAAATGGGGAAAGGAAGCGTGTATTAATCTGAACAGTCAGGGAGTGGGTTACCATGATTGACGTGGTTCAGCAAAAATGACTTTTGTGACAATCCTGGCTGTTGGAAATCTTCCTAAAACACATGAAGCTACTGCTGCAATAGCAAATCTGACTCAAGAATGTATTTTGATTCTTGATGACTGATTATAACGTTACTGTGTCCCTGGAGCCCAGGGTAAATGTCAGTCCCTCTGGGCAAGCACAGTGGATATAGGTCAGGGCTGTGTCAGCTCTCCACGGAGCCCAGCACCCATGCTTTGGGATTCTGCATTTTAGGACCCTCACAGTATTTTATTCTCACAACCCATGTGCATATCTCCCATGTGAAAGGTCTTACTGAAATTAGGTCTTTCTTCCTTTAAAAGTAAATCTAAGTAATTGGAGGTTTTGGTGAGCGGGGCCGGAGTTAATGGAGATTTTATCGCAAGCCCTGCTCTGTCCCTGCCATTCGAGGGAGCCCGGTGTAGGGTGATTTGAGGAGTTCGATGAGTTCCAGTCCTTATTATGATAAGTCACTACTCTTGCTGGCCTTCCTGAAAGTACGTATTTATTCCTTACCTCCTGTGGCAGATATGAGTTCAACCTACAGGACAAATCGGTCCGTGGAGAGAGATGAAGTTATGGGTTCATCAGTTTGAGTTAAGCTGTGTCTTCATGTAAAATAAATACCAATGAGGCATCGGTGTGCCCTGAAGGGTCTGGAAATGTCCTCCTGGAAGATACAGGGGATTAGAAATGTCCCTTTGACGCCTCTACTTCTGTCCTGTGAAAAGTGGGCCTCCCTGCGTTATGCAGCTGTCCGAGGGGCTTGTCTTTAGGGCAAATGCACGATGAGTGACATCATTCTGCACAAGGGGGCAGTGTCACAGTCACCCCATCACAGACTAGCAGGGGTGCCTTCTCAATGTCCCAGATCACAGTATTTGGGGCTGGGCCGGCCAGGGGGAGCAATTCTAGTTCTAATATTTATTATAAAATATTCGGGACTGGCGGTGCTATTGACAAGTGCAATTCACATAGACATTCTAAACGAGGTCCAGATGGGACTTCTGATCCTTTAAGCTTATCAGGACAGTTTGCCGCAGGAATAGAGATTTGCCTTTGCTTAAGCTGTCATTTAGTGGGATTCACTGCAGACAGGAAAGCTCGGTTCCTGCGAGCCCTCTTAGCAAAGCGCTCGCTGTTTCTCCCACCGGGACCTACAAAATCATTTCTGTGCGTGTGGCTCCAAGAGTGAAGGGGAGCCGGGCAGTTGGGATTACGTGATGTGACGGGTGTGCACCTGTGCCTGAAAACCTAGATGCTTGTTCTCCTCCGTGGAGAATCACCATGAGCAGAGGGTGTGGGGAAAGGCCGGAGGGGCGAGGAGATTGTGGGTGTGCGTCCAGGGGAGGGGACGCAGGCAGGTGTGGGCTGGGCTGGGCTGGTCGGAAGTGAAGACGAGGCTGAATCAACACTGGCTCGGGGTTTAGCTTTTATTATAGTTCCTGTCTTCACGGTTCTGCCTGAAGAAGCTGCAGAGTTTCCTGAAACTCTGTGTTCAATCTCCAACTTCCCGGACACCTGACACCAGGCCTGCGATTTGCGCTGTGTCTGGAGAAGCGCAAACTGGTAGTCAGGGCTGCGGGAGAGGCTGGGGATAGGGGGGAGCTGCCCGGGTTCTAGGACGGCTTTCCCCACGCTGCTGGGCCACACAGAGCAGGAAGTCCTCCAGTCTGACACCCCACCGTTATGAGCCACGTCCACCTGGTCCCCGCCTCCCCGGCTGCACACGTGATGCTGCCGTTTTCCCTTCCCGGGCAGCCCAGGGAACAGCAAGCCTCTGGCTCTGCTGGGGCCTCTGGAACGCGGTGGTGAAGGAGGGGATGGGGCCGGGGAGGGGTGACAGGCTGGCTGGTCGCACCGCTGGGCCAGGCAGTGCGAGGATGTAACCTGTGGAGCCCATAGAGGTGGCCCTCGGGCCAGAAAGGAGGTGCCCCTCATTTCTCTGCCCCGACAGATTAAGAAGCTGCTGACTGTATCCTTTTACTTTTTCTAGAATACAGACTTATTTCTTAATTTGAATCTATTAGTTCAGAAGGCTTCACTTCAGTCTTAAATTCACTCAGAAACGGCAGCCTCTAAGGAAAACGAGTGGGTCCTGTGAGTCGCGGCACAGAGGAGAGCTTGCAAAAGAAGCAGAAGTAGCTTCTCTCCCACCCTCTCCTCGAGCCCACTTAGGAAGTCCCCGGGGACCGTGTGTCTGGTCCCAGGCCCTCAGTGACCACATGCCCTTTGCACGTGTCCCGAGAATACTGTGGCATCTTGGCTTCTGCAGGTACCAGTCACTGGTGGCTTCCTATGGGGAAGCCAAGCGGGAGCGTTTCCTCAGCGAGCTGGCCCAGCTGGAGGAGGACGTGCACCTGGCCCGCACCCATGCGCGGGACAAGCTGGACAGATACGCCTTGCAGCACGTGGACAGATACGCCCTGCAGCACGCGGTAGGGGTGGGCGGGTGCCGGGTGCAGCTGTGCCGTCAGCACGATGCCCGCGGGCCTGGTGGCGGGAGCCTCGCGCCCCTGGCACCCTGACGCGCTGCTTCCCGGGGCAGGTGGATGACAGTCTGGCCTGGGAGAGGCACTTACGTGAGGAGCGGCTGAACAGAGCCCCCGAGATCCTGGTGCAGCTCCGGTCACACACCATCTGGGAGCGGATGTCTGTCAAGCTGTGCTTCACCGTGCAGGGCTTCCCAACCCCCGTGGTGCAGTGGTGAGTGGGGGCGCCTCCCAGGGGCGGAGGCCCCGCTGCTCTTCCTTTGAAGGATCTGCAGCCCTTGACTCACCTGAGCGGGTGGAGAAGATGCACCTGCAGGGAGCGCGCGGCACCTACTCCAGGGACCGATGCTCTTGAAACTCACCAGGAAGTGCGTGCATGAAAACACGGAGAGGCCCCTGGAAATCCTAGGCAGGCGTTTTCATTTTAGTGCAATTGACCCAAATGATTTTCCAGAGGACTTTTATTGAAAACCAGGTTCCCGGAAATGACCTGTGTTTACCTGCAGCTCCGCTTTTACTCATGTAAGTGGAGACCCTAAACTCCAAGGCTCTGGAACCACAGTGAGAGGGTTCCTCGAGCCTTGTGATGCTGAAAATTAAATAAGCCCCACCGACGACACTTTTAGTTTCAACGTACGTTGCTAAAACTCACTTGTATGTTCATTTATTTTCCCACTTGCTGGTACCGAGTCCCCAGGGTCTGTCGTTGGCCACAACACCGCGCTTTCACATACGTCCTGGGTTAGGGCTCTCAGCAGTAGAGCAGAAAAGTAGTGCCTCCGCCCTCGGGCTGCTCACGAGGTGGGCCGGGGAGGCTGAGAGCCGCCCACCCTTGCCCTAGGGGGAGCCGTGGCCCTGCTGTCATGGGGGGACACGGAGGCCAGCCTCCTCCAGGCAGGGTGCAGAGCAGTTGGGTCTCTCCACGTGCACTCTGGCTACACTACGGCCTCCCTCCAGAGGCTGGGCCAGGGCCTAACCAACTGGCTACGTTTGTCCTTGGAGTGATGTATCCAGTGTTCCTGACAAGTTCCAGGGGACCTTTGGCCCACGCTCTGTCCCATGCAGGTTGAGGGTTGCCCAGGTAGTCTGAGTCCTGCACGAGCCCCCTCCCCTTAAACAGCCAAGAGTGGGCTCTGAACCTTTCCCGTAGCTGCTCCCGCCCTGCGATCCGAGTGGTGAATCAGGCAGAAGCAGAGCGAAAGTGTGCTGCGTGTGTGTGTGCGCGCGCGCGCTCGCCCGCCCACGAGGGGCGGCGGGGGATGGGAAACAGGAAGGTGGGGACACGTGCAAAACAGCCAGTCGGCCTTTACGCTCAGACAGGTGTTTCCCTCTTTCAGGTATAAAGACGGCAGCTTGATCTGCCAGGCAGGGGAGCCGGGAAAGTACAAGATTGAGAGCAAGTACGGGGTGCACACGCTGGAGATCAACAGGTGAGGGCTTGGCGGGCACGGCCGCGCCCCAGCACCTGCCCAGGTGAGCAGCCTCCCAAACACAGAAGCGGCGGGCAGCTCACACCACATCTGAATTCCGCGTGACGTTCCTGGTGTTTCTGAGTTAAATACGGGTCGTAGAGGCTTCCCTTTGTTTCCTTGGGGTCAGGCCAGAGGGATGTGGATTCAGTGGTTGGTTCTGCGGGGCTCCTGTTCTGGGAACGAAAGGAGAAAATGGCTTAAGGAAGGACGGTAGTGCCAGGTGTGAGGGTGTGCCAGGTGTGAGGGTGTGCCAGGTGTGAGGGCCGCGGGGAAACGCACAGACACCCTCACAGCCTGCTCAGCGGCCGGGCTGCATCTCCTGCAGGTTTGGGCAACGGTTCCTAAGCTCAACTCTTCAAGGAAACATGACCTTTATTTTCTTCTCGTAGCAAATTGAAAACATGCAGTAAATACAGATAACTAAAAGAAGGTAAAGTTCATCCGTATTTCCAACCTCCAGGGTCGGTATTTTGCTGTACTTACAGCACTGCTGTTTCCCTTACACAACACACGTGTAGAACCGTACAAGCACGTTTTGATTTTTTTTTTCCACAAAAGTGAGATTCCGCTGTTCATTTACTCTCTGCTGTTCTGTATACACAGCTTTTATTTTTTACAAAAAGATCGTAACATTATGCAGATTAATTAGGACAGAGGCTAACAGGTTACAGTTAAGATTAAAATTTGTGTCGAGTCATAGCCTTGTTTCTCTAGGTAAATTTGAGAGTGTTTAGAAAAGCTGGAGGCCCTGGCCCCATGGGCCCCACTGGCACTGTTTATTGAGAACCTATTCTGTGCCCCACACAGTCTAGGAACTTGTGTTAAAGCGACCAAAACCTCGATTCCTGACCTGGAGGTCCAGAACATGGCGGCAAGCCTTAAGTGTAATAAAAAAGGAATCATACAGTAGATCAGGGTGACGATGCTGGGTGCAGGGGTCGGGGCATATGGCCTGGGGCTGGGGCAGGTGTGGTGTTAAAGGGGGGCCAGGCAGGCCTTAGAGGAGAAGACATCAAAGGGGATGGAGGAGGGGACAGATGCGTGGGGCGGAGGCTCCGAGAAGGAGCTTCAGGACCCCAGGGCTGCAGCAGTTGGTGGCAGTCATAGGACAGAAGGGTAGAGATGTCACCAGCGCCGTGAAGATCACCCCAGACCCTGTAACCGTCACAAGGCTGTTACTGGGGGCAAAGGGGAAGTGAAAGATCTGTTTCCAAAGGGTCACTGACTGCGAACGGATAGTAGGGCAGACTTGGACAGCTTGGCCGAAATTCAAGAAAGATGGTGGGGCTTGGACCGCCGTGGATGAGGTGGAACCAGTGAGGTGGGCGGGGACCGATTTTGAAGTTAGAGCAGTAGGATTTGCTGATGGATTGGATGTGGGTGTCAGCGAAAAAGAGGGGTCGGAATCAGCCCCAGGGTTGGGGGCTCCTGCGTCAGCTGAGGTGCGGAAGGCTGAGAGTGGGCGGGGTCTAGGCATCCCACTTTCCTTCAATTTCCAAAATTTCCAGAAATTTCCACAGGCAGTAAGCCATACTATCTAGAAAGAGAAACTTTCCTTCTTTTGAAGAGTATTTTTATTTGGTGTGTGTGTGGGGTGACTCTTTTCTAACCTGGGATGCCCTAGCAACTGGTTTGTTTGCAAGCTGAATTTTAGTCATCGTTTTGAAAAGAGAAACGAATTCCCTTTCTCAAGTGTGAAAAAGTCCTGTTCACACTACGTTGGCAACTTTTAAATTTGTACTGGGAATAAGAGAAGCTTTGAACCATGAGAACTAAATCAGTGAGGCCCCAGTATATCCAGGTGTCCTCAGATCTATTACTTGGAGTTTGCCTCAGCTTGCCAAGAGTTAAGGAATTTGGGACAAGGAAATTTTTGAGACTAACTTTTCTCTCAGTATTCTTACCCACATTGGGACATTCTTAACAGATGAAATGTAGAGAGTCCTCAGAAAAAAGAGCCAGGGGGAAGCCCGCAAATTACAGCTGACCTCAGCTGTTCATTCCAAACTGCTGAGTTACCATCATCTGACCTGTGGCCGGCTAAGTGGTGAGGAATATGTTGGCTCCTTTGCTCCACTGGCTGGGGAATGAGCTCTTTCTGTTACAAGAGTGACATTTATTCCTATGAATATTCTTTGGCCACTGTCGCCGAATTCTTGAAGTGCCAAAAAGAGAGCTTAGTTCCCTTTGGTACTGTTCGAATTTAAGCTGTAATTCATACGATTTTATATGCTCATAAGATTTTCTCTTGGGACTCATAGGGTGAGTTCTGTTTCTTCAAAGAATTTTCATGCTGCTCTCGTGTTTTTATAAAGGTGCTTAGAACATCCTATCTTGTGTTTTATTCTAACCTCACCTCTCTGCGCTCCCCACTCCTCGCAGGGCGACTCCAGGGCTAATCTCTTCTTACACTTTATTTTTAGACTTTGATATTCAAATTCTACTTTGAATTAAGTTGTAAATCCCGTGTTAACACCGCTTAGAGTTTGAGTACATGGGGCCTGACTACACAAGAGAAGTTCACGTGCCACTTAAACGTTTGCCTGCCCCTCTTTAAAATAGATGAAGTGTTATTAGTTTCTCCCCTGGAGTGGTTTTGGGAGCACTTCAGATGGAGACTTTGGGCTGCAAATGTGCCCCACGGAAGTTTGTAAAAATTGAGACCAAAGGATACCACCTCTGCCTATTCTGGGATGAGGTCCAAAGAGAAAATAAACCCGTTTGCCCCTTAATCACTCGCTTGCAATTTCTGACAGCATGAAGTAGAGGCTCGAAATAGACTCTGTGGGCTGGCAAAGTGCTTCTCCTAGCATGGCGTCGGGCAGGAGAGGAAGATTGGGGGCCCATGGGCTGTGGTCAGGCATGTGGGTCTCCAAGTGACCTGTGAACAGAATTTTAAGTTGGGCACAGTCTCCTCCGAATCTGCAAAGTCCTGCCTGCCTGGTCCCTTGCTGTGTCCTCTGTCCGGTGCCCCCAGGCGCCATGCTTCCTGCAGCCCACCCCCTGCAAAAGCAGCCAACAAATATATATGAGCCCTCCCCCAGTACATGCACGTGTGTTTATTTATAATCTGTATATGTTCTACTGTATTTTATAGAATGTAAAACATTTACAAAAGAGATGTGCAAAAAGAACGAGACAAGAGTAAGCATAACCGGAAGTTCTAACTCTCGCCTGCATCCTCCCTCAGCCGGGTGCGCCCTGCCTGGGGTCTGTGGTAGTAAATCAGTGGGTCTGGAGGTTTTTAGGGGGCATGGGCTTCTTTACAAATCAGACGACCCCGTGGAGCCTCTCTTCTGCATAGGTGCACGTGAGCAGGTGTGCACGTGTGTGGTGCACCAAGATCCTGCCTCCAAGGCGCCTTTTCCCCAGCCTGGTCCCTCCTGCTAAGTGCCAAGTGCTAACTGGTTACCTGACCGGCTATCAGCGCTAGAGTGTTAGGTACGTCTGCCTCCGGGGTCCTAATTCTGTGAGTCAACTGAAAAGCAGCTCAGACTCCGGCGGGAGACGCCGCTGTCCAGGTGGGCTTGGTGCCTGGGGCTTCTCCTGCCCCTTCTTTGCGTCACAAACCTCCTTCTTGGGTTCCTCCAGCTGTTCTCAGCTAAGAAACGATGGAGAGCAACTCACTGCAGTTCTCAAAACGCTTAGAAATCCGTGCTGTTTCATTGGAATGTAAAGGCAAAGGAGAGGACCTTCTCCGGGGAGGGAAAGGGAACCTCTTTTGAACTTCAGTCCAAGAATTCAGCTATACATTTCAATGAATAATATACACAGTTCATACAGTACTATACAGTTGCAGAGTATTTTCAAATGCATTGTTTTATTTAATCGTCAGTGTCCCCCAAGTAAAGTGTAGGTATTCAATAAACGTATTTGAGACGTTTTAAATACATACTATTTATTTGTTAAAAAGTCAGTAGATGAGACTTATCAGGCTGGCCTGACGAGGGCACAGACCTGAAATCAGAACTTGCGGCTGACGACTGCAGTCTTGTAATAGTCTGAGTAAACATAATTTTGCCCCGGCTTTTATTCTGATTGCACAATATTGAAGAAAAGTCCTGATTCACAGCGATTAGTGGTCGCAAATGGGAACATTAAGTTTGACCTTGAAATCTCAGCGTGTAATTCAGTTAAGCAGGGAAGGCGTGAGCAGCTCTGCCTGAGGACCGTCGCGCGCGCGGCACAGAGCTGTGTCTGGGCTTCAGTGAGTGGCCAGTACGTGGTGTGTCCAGGGTGTGTTGCTACTGTTGTTTTAAAAACTGCTGAAATTCATATTGAAGAAGAAATTGGTAGCACGTTTGGGAGATTTGGTTTAAAAACCATGGGACACAGTTTGGAGACTACCTAGACTAAGTAACGTCCAGAAAGGCCTTTGAGGGAGGTATTGAAGAAGACGGAAACAGGTTTATGGTGACGGATGGACACACTCTGAGTGACGTCTGTACACGGTCTTCTCGAGCACTTGACGTGCTTCAGGCACCAGTAACCTCCTCACTCAGCAGTGGTAGCGAAGCTGACCAGCTGGGCCCAGGGACAGCCTTGGTTCAGGTCCAGCGGGGGGAGGGCCACTTCCTGTGCTGGGCTGCCCCGTCTGTCGGCTCTGGGTGGGGTGTCTGTTTTTGCCTTACGGCTCCTACTTCTGAGTCTGTGTCACAGTCAGGTTCCATCCCAGCCTCCAGGTCGGGGGATTTGGTGCGGAGGTCTGTACAGGAGCCTTTGCCTCTCCCCTGCATTGTTCTGGCTCCCGACTCCCCAGCCCATGCCTGACTCCCCAGCCCATGCCCGTGGGCGGCCCAACCCTCCGGTCTGCAGGGAGGGTGAGTCCCGCTAGTGGGGAGGGATCTTTGTAGAGCGAGGTATAGGGCTAATCCCAGAAGAATACTTCCTGTTTGAAGAATGCGTTTATGAAAACACAGTGGTTTCATTGTTTAGAAGAAATAACCCAAGGGCAAGGTTAAAAAAAATCCAAGCGAAGCCTAAGGTTATGGAAGAGAAGAAATTCTCCACTCGTCCCTAGACCCCCAGCCCTAGCCGTGTTCCCAGAGGTAGCTGCTGTGGCCTGTTTGTTGGGTGAATGTGTGTGTGTGTGTGTGTGTGTGTGTGTGTGTGCGCGCGCGCGCGTGCTCAGCGTGTGTGTAGATCAGCAGAGAACATTAATGGCCAGTGATGGGGAAAGCATCCGTGTTATGGTTACGGGATTTTTACATGTTGTACCGTCACTCTTACTCTGCCCCTGGCGATACGCTGTACCCGCAGTGTACGTGGAAATGGCATGGCAAAGGAATGTGATGCGTTCAGGCTAGAACTGCAGTTTTGTTGAGGGGCCTTGAGGTTGGCCTCTATCCCTCCAAGGTGGGCCTGAACGTAATGCACTGGTTCGAACATCTGCGGTCGCGGCTCTCTCTCCCTTGAGCAGCGGCCGTGACAGGAGGCCAGGTGGCATCACCGGGCGCAGTGGAACTGGATTAGAACCTCGTCGAGGCAGGGACGGGGTTCTTCCCAGGCAGCGTGGGTCCCTGAAATGTTCTCTCTCGTTTCTTGGAGACACTGTATGTTTTGGTCAAAGAAACTATTTTCAGCTCCAAGTGGAATAGAAAATACAATAAGATGACGAAGGACTTCCAAAGAACGGGTTTGTCTCTGGGTCGCTGGATGCTTAAAGCATCTAAACGTGAAGTCTGAGTAAACTTTTTCTGTGTTTTTGTCACTGTGCCTGTGATGCCCATGCCTGGAGAGATGGCAGAAGGCCCAGAAACCTGCAGAGTTCAGAGTTTTGTGGACCTTGTTTACCCAACTTCTTAAAGGCTCTACTTTCTCTCCAAGTGAATAGGGTAATAGTACTGTCTTGCTGGGCACTTGAGACTTTTATACAGAGTAGCCAACGGAAAGTAACTAGCAGAGGGTCAGTTGAGTAAGAGTCCTCACGTCAAGTTTTGGGGGGAAGCTGGTGGGAAGACAGTTCATAGCCAGAAGCTAAGCTTCAGCTTCTGTGGGATGGATGTGGGGAGCTGAGGAGCCCCACCCCTGAGAAACTGGGCTCCGCGGTCCCTGGGCCATTGTCCTTCCCGGGGGTGGACATGCGTCCCTCACGACGCTCCGGGCCCGGAGGCCTCAGGTGGGTCCAGTCCAGGCACCTTTGTTACGCCCATGAGTGGGTGCTTCCTGTCTGGGCAATCCCACTGCTTTGGGGGTCTGCGCAGGGAACCCCTGGTGGGGAGGGAGGTAGGGTTGATTCTCCTGGAGGTTGAGGCCATTGGAGCTGCCCATTGACAAGATAAAACCACGGATGCTGCAGGTAGACAAACAGAACCAGAGGGAATACAAGCTTCTCTCTGAGAGTGCAGTTCAGCATTTCCGGAAGTGCTAGTACACCGTCTTCCCCCGCAAAGCCAAAGCCAAGGCATCGTATGGGATCAGACGTCACCCGTGTCTGTAGTTAATACCTCACTCCGAGGGCACAGCTGGCACTGCTCTCAAACAAATCACTCACGAACCAGGGGTCCAGGTCCCACGAGCTGCTGTCGAGGAAGGCTGTGCTCGAGTTCGGGTCGCTGACTCTCAGAGACCAGGCCGGCCCCCGACAGCACGTTCAGGACGCTGTCTTGCTTTTTTCCCTCCAAGGGTGGACTTTGACGATACTGCGACCTACTCGGCAGTGGCGACAAACGTGCACGGACAGGCGTCCACCAATGCGGCGGTGGTGGTGAGAAGTGAGTCTGCCGTCTTGCGGGGATGGGGCGCTGTCTCCCCACCTTCTGTCCTCTTTCTCTGCCGTGATCGCCGGACTGTCTTGCAGGATTCCGAGGTGACGAGGAGCCGTTGCATTCTGTGGGGCTCCCGATCAGAGGTAAGTTGATTCTGTCCTTCTTTGTGCAGAAAAATGTGTACTGACATAGCATACCATTGAAAAATATTTCCTAAGCATCAGATCTCTTTTCAAACTGTGTTGCAAAAGGCCCTTTCTCCCGGCTGGGGTCGATGTGCTGACCGTCGCTGCCATAGATTCAGGGGCTCACACATCTTGGGGCTGATGCAGGATTTAAACCCTTTACGCTTTGCACGTGGCTCAGAGCACGCACCCCCTGCTCACTCTGCCTTCCATCCTCCTTTGGCACAAATGACCAGATTCCACTCCACACTGGTTTTCTGATTCTTCAGGAGTGGCTGAGTCAGCTCGGGCACCATAACAAACAGCTCACCTGGGTCTTGAACATCACACAGTTACTTCCCTCAGTTCTGGAGGCTGGAGGTCCGAGGTCGAGGTGCCCACCAGGGAGGGGACACCGCGTCCCAGCTAGCAGGTGTGGGACGCCGTGTCCTCATGAAGAGCTGAGAGAAAGGGCTGTGGTCTCGTCCTCTCCTTACAAGGGCACTGACCCATCCCGGGTCACCTCCCACCTCCACGACCTCATCCAGCCTAATCACCCGAAGGCGACCCCCAATATCTTCACACCGGGGGGCGGGGCTTCGAGCTGAGAACGGGAGGGACACAGGCGCTCGGGCCACAGCGCAGCCCGTGAGGATGCGAGCGCAGGCGGTGGTGAGGGGCCTGCTTTGCCCAGCCGGCCCGCCGTGTGACCGCGCCGTCTGCCCCGTGCAGTGCCCCTGCCCTCCGTGATCCCGCACATGCACTTCGACATCCAGTTTCTGGAGAAATTCGGTGTCACCTTCCGGAGGGAAGGCGAGACGCTGGCTCTCAAGTGCACGCTGCTGGTGACGCCGGACCTGAAGCGGGTGCAGCCGCGGGCCGAGTGGTACCGGGACGGTGAGTGTCGCGGCCTCTTGCACGCTCTGCGCCCACACCCGCCGTGCTTGGGCTCGGACCCCGACCTCACTGGGGTGATGGTGACCTGGCGCTTTCTCCACCTCCGTGACAGCTGCAGGCAGCAGAGCAGGCGAGCCTGGGGCAGCTTGGACCTGCGTTGACCTTGAACTTCCCTGGGAATGGGTTTAGCAGGGAGGCCTGGAGGTAGATGAGTCATGGGGGGTTGTTATACCTCCATAAAGAGGGTCTCCGTGAGATTAGGAGGAATGAGCGGGGTGTCTGTGTCTTTATGTTTTTCCTCTGCTGAAGCAGTAGCTACCATTTATTAGAGCTTGTTGCGTCCCGACTCTATTCTGAGTGTGATAACTCACTTGATTTTCATCAGGTCTTTGGGAGGGAAGTGTTGTCAACCCCCTCATAAGTGGGCAGCTGAGACAAGGAACTTCCTCGCCCTACCCCCGACCTCCAGGAAGTGGCAGGGCTGGGACCACCCCCATTCCCGGGGCCCTGCTCCACTGCTTCCGCCAGCCAGCATGGGCTGCCCTGTGCGGCTGTGTGGTGTGTGTGTGTGTGTGTGATGTGTGTGTGTGTGTGTGTGTGGTGTGTGTGTATCTCTGTGTGTGTGGTGTGTGTGTGGTGTGTGTATGTGTGTGTGATGTGTGTGTGTGTGGTGGTGGTGTGTGGTGTGTGTGTAGTGTGTGTGACGTGTGTGTATGTGGTGTATGTGGCGTGTGTGACGTGTGTGTGTAGTGTGTGGTGTGTGTATGTGGTGTGTGTGTGGTGTGTGTATGTGTGTGTGTGTAGTGTGTGTGACGTGTGTGTGTGTGGTGTGTGTGTGTATGTGGCGTGTGTGTGTGTGTGGTGTGTGTGTGTATGTGTGGTGTGTGTGTGGTGTGTGTGTATGTGTGGTGTGTGTGTGTAGTGTGTGTGACGTGTGTGTGTGGTGTGTGTATGTGTGGTGTGTGTGTGTGTAGTGTGTGTGACGTGTGTGTGTGGTGTGTGTGGTGTGTGTATGTGTGGTGTGTGGTGTGTGTGTGTGTGGCGTGTGTGTGTGTAGTGTGTGTGACGTGTGTGTGTGGTGTGTGTAGTGTGTGTGGCGTGTGTGTGTGTATGTGTGGTGTGTGTGTAGTGTGTGTGATGTGTGTGTGTGTGGCGTGTATGTGTGTAGTATGTGTGGCGTGTGTGTGTGGTGTCTGTGGATGTGGTGTGTGTATGTGGCGTGTGTGTGTGTGTGACGTGTGTGTGACGTGTGTGTGTGTGGCGTGTGTGGGTAGACTGTGGAAGGAAGCTTCATCTCGGGCTGCTGCTTCTAAGGGAGCTCACTCCCTATGGATTCAGTCACAGAACATCCTGCCTGTGTTTATTCAGGGCCTAACCCAATGCAGAATAGCACAGAGTCACACGCCATTCCTGCCATGAGGTGTTTATAATCCAGTTGGGGAAAATACACAAAATGGTAAAGCAGAGCCTCTGTGAAGTGTAAGGAGTGTCCCAGAACAGGCTGTGATATTTTGCCAAACGCATGGCACTGGCCCCGCGCACTGTTCAAGTTAGCCAAGAAAGCAGGTTTGCGGTGATGATGGAGAGCTTTATGGAAAGAAAAAATAGGCCGTTGACAGATGAGAAGGGCTCTGAGCTGGCGGAGGGGGAGGGGGACCCCTGGGCCCAAGCGCAGAGGAGAGGAACAGGTACGCGTCCCAGGTGCAGAGGAGATGCCTGTGACCTTGCAACCCCCGGGAGTCCGCTGCTGGGATCCGAGGGCACTGGGCTTGTGCTCTTAGGTTGGAATAGGATAGTTGTGTCTGATCTTCATGGTCCGGGAGGGAGAGAGGAAGGGAGAGAACCTCTTTGTGGTGGCAAAGGAGATTAATTTCCCCTTTGCAATTCTACTTTAAGAGTTAAGTTCTAAGATTCTAAGTTACCCTTTCTGGAAATGAAATGGGTTCGAGGAGCGTTCTCCTAACATTCCCAGAGAATGTTGGCATGGATCTTAGAAGGTGTTCCCGTGACTAGGAAGTGCCCGGGATTCTGGGGACCCGCAGTTTCATAGTCTTGGCCAATTCGAATGGAACAGGCAGGTTCAAGGCTGCACCTGACAGGCTGTCCTCTCTGCACTTTCCAGTTACGGATGTTGGCAAATCAGTAGGTGAACAATAATTTCTCAGGATTTTATTTTGTGTCTCCTTGATATCCAGTGTTGAGTATTTTTCGTCACTTCCCTTGTTTCTTCTCCCGAAATTTGCCTCTTTGGTTTCGTCGCCTTCTGACTGGTTTGTTGGCACTGTATTATTAATGTCTAAGGAACGCTGGTGGGGGACTTCCTGGTGTCAGCGTCTGGGTGAAGTGCGTTTCGAAGCCGCAGCAGGGCCCCTTGAAGACGAGTCCCGCCTTTCACACTCTGCGTGCTGACCTCTGTCCTGTCCCGCGTGTCCCGGTCCCCCCAGCCCCACGTGTGTGTTTGTGCTCCGGGTCAGACTGGCGGGCACCTCTGTCCTCCGCGTGTGCCCCGGGTCCCTGCGTGTCCCTGAAGCCCGTCTCCCTTGATCGTCTTCCAGACGTGCTGCTGAAGGAGTCCAAGTGGATAAAGATGTTCTTTGGGGATGGCCAGGCCTTGCTGTCCTTCAGTCACCTCAACAAGGACGACGAGGGTCTCTACACCCTGAGGATCGTGTCCAGGGGAGGGGTCAGCGACCACAGCGCCTACCTGTTCGTCCGAGGTGCGCAGGCTACGGGTGGGGTGGGACGGGGCCCAGACGGAGCCCAAGGCTGCTCCCCAGAGATGGCCTGACCGCCGGGAGGTGTTTCCTGGGCGCGTCCCGATTACATCCGCGACATAAGCAGGTGTCACTGGGGATGGAGCAGAGGCGGAGCTTTGTGTCCCTGTCGCTGATAAATTGCTGGAATTCGTAGGATGACTCCTTGGAGTGAACAGCCCCGAACTGCTGATTCTGGAGGAAATCCACGCGGGGAGTGGGGTCCGGAGTGGAAGGGCCCGTTCCCGCGCCGCCTGGGCCTCCCTCCCCTCTTCCCCTGCTTAGGCCTTGTGACAGGGCCAGGGCCGTGGCAGGAAGGACTGACACTGTCATGACCACTGACTTCAGTCACATGTGTGTTTAAGACAGTAACCACGGGGGCCACACCTCCGGGGCGCTTACACCAGGAGACACGCGTGTTGTCATGTTTCATCCTCCCAGCAGCCCATGAGAGCCTGTCCATCCCACTCATGGAAAGGAAAACAAAGCTCGTGATATCCCAGGCACAGTGGTTGATGTTATACATATACGTGTATTTATCTTTATGTATATGTATAACATAGATATTTGTGTATTATCTATAAATGCCTATCATATATAGGCTTGTGGGTGTACATATTCGTACGTGTGTCGATGTATACGTCACATATACACACTCTTATGTAAGGGATGTATAAAATGGATAAAATTATATATAATATTATATATATGTATATGTGTACACATACATACAGGTGTATATATGTGTACACACACACATACATATTCACATATGTATATATAATCTAAAGTTCTCACAGCAGTTTTGGAAGAAAATACTCTCTCTTTCTCCAGGGAAGATGTAGCGCGCAGAGGCCTGGGCACTTCTCTGGGAAGCAGGAGCTGGCCCCCTGCGAAGCCCGGCCCTGTGTGCGGGGCAGTGAGTGCCCCCCAGCCGAGCCCTCACCCTGCACCGGCCCTGGCTCGTGCAGCGGCCTCGGGCATAGAGGCCCCTCCTGGCTGAGGCCCGGCCGGCCCCTCCCCGGGACACCAGTCTCTTCTGGGTGGCCGGCAGCTGCTTTCCTGACCGGGACGCCCCTCTTCCTCTCCCCGCGGCCCTGGCCACTCTGCCCTCCATTCCCTACCCCTGCCTTACCTGCCCTGTTCTCCGTGTCTCCTGCACCTGTATGCCCACCTCGGGCTCCAGGTTATATGTGCCTGGAATGACACCGTCAGTATATTATTTTTTCCAAACCATTTCCGTTAGATCCCTGGGGTTTTAGACACGTCCACAAAGTTTTACCATTTTTATTTGGTTGGCGTTAAAATGTGCCTTCCATTCTCCGTGCGTGCCTTCTAGCAAGGTGTTTTGCCCCATGAAAGCACAGTAAAAGCAGTAGCTGACATTGCCTTGCTTGTGCAGCCAGCAGGAGGAAAATAATGCACGTATGGGGAGTTTAAGTGTTCTGACAACTTTCTGAGGACTTTGAATATGAGAGACAATATTTGACTTGGTGTGAAGAAATCCTTAGCTTTTAATATGCTGAGGAGAGGGGAACAAGGAAGTGTACAGTGCTTACACTGCTAAGAAGGTCCAGCTGCCCTAGGTCCTGAAGAAATGCACATTTTACATGGGGAAATTAAATGTGCAGTGTATTCACTTTCTAAATGGCTCTGTTGGCCTTCAGGGCCGCCGTAATTAACAGTTGAAAACAGACGTAATTGCACTGTGACCATAATTGGCGGTGGAAGGGATGCATGGGTACGGACCCAAAGTGTGCTCACGACTTGCAGGAAAAAAAATCGAAGTCCTCAGACCTTCGGAGGACTCTGAAACACACAAGTGTCTAAGGTACTGTCTCTCAGGTGTTCAAAAGGCCCCATTGTTATTATCATTACATCGGTCGGTTTTGGACGACATGACATTATGTGATGACATGCCATCAGCAGAAGGTGAACTTCAACTTGGATTCGTTTACGGAAAATCACAGACTGAGTGTGTCCTAGAGGACAGAGTGTTTCGAGTTTAAAGACTCATCAGTACATGTATGTCTCTTGTCACCAGTCCATCAAGGGCGTGAGGACTAGGCGGGGGAGGAGAGCAAGCAGATAGCTCACTGAGTTTGAAGAAGTTGTCAGCTGGCCTCAGCTGTCCCCCCCGCACCCAGGACCCTGATCACGTGACTCCCCTTTCCTCTCCCACCCCAGACGCTGACCCCCTGGTCACGGGGGCCCCTGGCGCGCCCATGGACCTGCAGTGCCACGATGTAAACCGGGATTATGTCATCGTAACTTGGAAGCCACCCAACACGACCAAGGAGAGCCCGGTCATCGGCTATTTTGTTGATCGGTGAGTGTCCACTGATTCCTCTGGGGATGGAAACGTTCCTCAAAAGAGTATTACCCAGGACGAGGTGTGTAGGTATTTCTCTGATCTCAAGTTTGTGACGCCGTTCTTGATGGGATATAGGTAACTTCACTATGTGGTTATTAGTCATTCCTGGCTGGGTAATTGGAAATATCACCTGCCAGGCGGGGCCTCGTGTACCCACACGCGGTTCCGTGTGTGCTGGCTGAGGCTCAGTTTGCCTAACTGGTACCAGTATCAAATCCCACCCTGCCTCTCCAGGCTTGCTCTGAGCCCAGCCTGCAGGCTCCGCTGAGGGTCCAGCCTGGGGCTAGGATGGGGCTCCGGCCGGCAGGTCTGTGCTCAGCCCTGTTCCTCCCTCCGAGGACGAGGGCCTGGGCATGATGACGTCGGGCTGAGGATGCCAGCAGGAATTTGACATGCAGTTTCTGTATTGACATTTCTCAGCCTGGGAAAAATGGAGGTCAATCTTTTCTACATTTTCAGATTTCTGGTCAGGACTTAATATTTCCTAAAGACTTCCAAATTCCTCATGACAAGCGTTCTAGAAAGAAACATCTTAACGTGATTGGAGTAGACGGTGAGCCAGCCTCGCAGCGAGGACTCACTTTGTGTCCCGGTGGAGAAAGATGCGTCTTTGGGACACCGGATGAAGGACCGTTGATTTCCTGGGCCTAGGCACCAGACGTGCCAGGGAGCTTAGGGGCACCCAGAGATTTTGTGGTGTACATTGAAAGAGAACTGTCAGGGATAGGATCTGAAATAACCCTTGGAGGAGATTTTGACTAAATGTTTTTGAAGGGGGGAATTGAGCTTCAGCTGTAAGTTAGAAAGACTCAGGGACGATATGTGTATATACCACATTTCCTAGACAGCTCTGTCTTTTAAAGTTTATTTATACTACTATTTGTGTAAATCAGTATTTCGACAGCATTCATTTTACCAGTGGGAGATGTTCTCCTGTTATAACTGTGTATATATAACTGTATATATATATATATATGTATATATATAATTATATATATATAATATATGCGCGTAATGTATGTATACAGCTCTATATACTTACTAGACTGATATAGTTGTTATTCTCTACTCTTACTTTTTATTTGAAGATGTGAAGTGGGAACTGACAGTTGGGTTCAGTGCAATGACCGCCCCGTGAAGATCTGTAAATACCCCGTAACCGGACTTTTTGAAGGAAGGTCCTACATCTTCCGCGTGCGGGCTGTCAACAATGCAGGGATCAGCCGGCCTTCCAGAGTCTCTGAGGCTGTGGCTGCCCTCGACCCCCTTGACCTCAAACCGTTACAAGGTAGGGCGCGCAGACTTCAAGTTCCAGCAGTTCTGTGTGATTTGTTCTTTCTCTTTTCCCCCCATCTTGTATCTGAGCCTCGAGAACATCTTCAGAGCTGAGCACAGCACAGCTGTGCCTCATGGGCTCCGATGGCCGTCAAGGTCACGTTAGGGGTGGGGATGCCAGGCTGACATTTACACCTTGAAACGAAGGTGCTTCATCTTCCTAAGGCTCTTCACTGAAATCCAGTTAAATTGGTTCAGAATTAGACTTTTCTTAGTCCACTGATGTTGTAATTTCAACACATGATGAGGCTCAGAAGGCGGTGAAGCCAAGCCCCTCCCTTTCTGAATTTTAATTTCACATGACCCAGATTCCTTAACGGGATTGGGCCCTTAATTATGGTTTTAAGTGGGTCACTGCATTTTCCTTACCTGCGTGGCCTTCGGAGCACAGGCTCTGGACACGCAGGCTCAGCGGCCATGGCTCACGGGCCCAGCCGCTCTGCGGCATGTGGGATCTTCCCGGACCGGGGCACGAACCCGCGTCCCCCACATCGGCAGGCAGACTCTCAACCACTGCGCCACCAGGGAGGCCCGCTGCGTGGCCTTTTGAATCCAGTACAAAGAGCCAAGAAGCACTGGATCTCTGAGACCACTTCCAAAACATCAACTCTGAGGACCTCAGAGTAGTGCGAATGATGTCATCGTAATACAAAGGTGATTCTGGGGGCTTCCCTGGTGGCGCAGTGGCTGAGAGTCCACCTGCCGATGCAGGGGACACGGGTTCGTGCCCCGGTCCGGGAAGATCCCACATGCCGCGGAGCGGCTGGGCGCGTGAGCCATGGCCGCTGAGCCTGCGCGTCCGGAGCCTGTGCTCCGCAACGGGAGAGGCCACAGCAGTGAGAGGCCCGTGTATTGCAAAAAATAAAGGTGATTCTGGGAATCCAGCGCTTTCTGGACGTCAAATTCAGCACTGACCTTTCTCTCCGCAGCAGTCCACTGGGAGGGAGATAAAGAAATCGTAATCTATCAGGAGGACCTTGAAGGTAAGGAACTCGTTACCATTTCCTTTCAGCTGCTTATACCCTAGGGATTTAGGGTTGTAATTAGAGAGTGGTGGGTACACTCTTCACATGTAAAAATAAAAACTGTGGGTCAAGCTTAAGGTCTATGGAATTTAAAAAGTCAGCAGGGCAGAGGGCGGGAATGAAAGTGAGAGTGGAGGTCAGTGGAGTCCTGGCTTCATGGCTTCATGTGGGATCTCTCAGGCATCCTCGGGGACCTACAGAGGAGTAACCAGACCCAACCTGAGACTTAAGTCCTGGCCGAGGCTGGGGTCCTTTCTCCCAGACTCCACGACTGAACAGTATTTTATTTTATTATTTTTTTAAGCAAAAATTTTATTTCTAACATTTTGACTAAAAGGGACTAGTTTTCTATCAAATAATGTCCCTGTGGTTTGAAAGTTTGCATTTCCTTTTTTCTATTGGATTTTGTGCACACTTCTTCTTAATAGTCCTTAGATATCTGGGAAGATAAATTTACTGAGAAGGAGAATCTAGCATCATTAACCAGGAATCCAAAGATTTTAATTGGAATTGTAACTACAGTTCACAGAGGACAGTGAGTGAAAACTTAAAAATTAGTAAGTCAGAAAGAGAAAAACAAATATCGTATATTAACGCATATATGTGGAATCTGAAAAAACTGGTATAGAAGATCTTATTTACAAAGCAGAAATAGAAACACAGACATAGAGAACAAACGTATGGATACCAAGGGGGAAGGGGGCGGATGAATTGGGAAATTGGGACTAACATATATACACTATTGATATTATGTATTAAATAGATAACTAGTGAGAACCTACTGTATAGCACAGGGAAGTCTACTCAGTGCTCTGTGGTGACCTAAATGGGAAGGAAATCCAAAAAAGGGGGGATATATGTATACTTATAGCTGATTCACTTTGCTGTACAGTAGAAACTAACACAACATTGTAAAGCAACTGTACTCCAATAAAAAGTTAAAAAATAAAATAAAGTCTTAGTTAAAACCTCTGCTTCCAGAAAAACTCAGAAACTGGGAAAGATGCCCAACAAGTAAGTAACAAAAGAAAACAATTTAGGAAAGGTGGATGTTATGACCTCCTAAACAGCTCATGAAAACACAGACGTTTGAGTGAGTAAAAAATGGCCCAGTTATATTAGAAGAGATGTTTGCTGCAGGAGACCAGCCTGTATAAAATACGTATTTTGGGGGGAATTTTTGAATTTTATTTTATTTATTTTTTTATACAGCAGGTTCTTATTAGTTATCCATGTTATACATATTAGTGTATATATGTCAATCCCAATCTCCCAATTCATCATACCAACCCCCCACCACTTTCCCCCCTTGGTGTCCATACGTTTGTTCTCTACATCTGTGTCTCAATTTCTGCCCTGCAAAACCGGTTCATCTGTACCATTTTTCTAGGTTCAACATATATGCATTAATATACGATACTTGTTTTTCCCTCCTAGCAATGGCTTCTTTTTTTTTTTTTAACATCTTTATTGGAGTATAATTGCTTTGCATTGTTGTGTTAGTATCTGCTTTATAACAAAGTGACTCAACTATACCTGTACATATATCCCCATATCCCCTCCCTCTTGCGTCTCCCTCCCACCCTCCTTATCCCACCCCTCTAGGTGGTCACAAAGCACCCAGCTGATCTCCCTCTGCTATGCGGCTGCTTCCCACTAGCTATCTGTTTTACATTTGGTAGTGTATATATATGTCAATGCCACTCTCTCACTTCTTCCCAGCTTACCCTTCCCCTTTCCTGTGTCCTCGAGTCCATTCTCTACGTCTGCGTCTTTATTCCTGTCCTGCCCTAGATTCTTCAGAACCATGTTTTTTTCCTTTAGATTCCATATATATGTGTTAGCATATGGTATTTGTCTTTCTCTTTCTGACTTACTTCACTCTGTATGACAGACTTTAGGTCCATCCACCTCACTACAAATAACTCAATTTTTTTCTTTTTATGGCTGAGTAATATTCCATTGTATATATGTGCCACATCTTCTTTATCCATTCATCTGTCGATGGACACTTAGGTTGCATCCATGTCCTGGCTATTGTAAACAGTCCTGCAGTGAACATTGTGGTACATGACTCTTTTTGAATTATGGTTTTCTCAGGGTAGATGCCCAGTAATGGGATTACAGGGTCATATGGTGGTTCTGTTTTTAGTTTTTTAAGGAACCTCCATACTGTTCTCCATAGTGTCTGTATCAATTTACATTCCCACCAACAGTGCAAGAGGATTGCCTTTTCTCCACACCCTCTCCAGCATTTATTGTTTGTAGTTTTTTTTTTTTTTTTTCTGTATGTGGGCCTCTCACTGCTGTGGCCTCTCCTGTTGTGGAGCACAGGCTCCAGACGCGCAGGCCCAGCGGCCATGGCTCACGGGCCCAGCCACTCCACGGCACGTGGGATCCTCCCGGACCAGGGCACGAACCCGCGTCCCCTGCATTGGCAGGCGGACTCCCAACCACTGCGCCACCAGGGAAGCCCTGTTTGTAGATTTTTTGATGATGGCCATTCTGACCAGTGTGAGGTGATACCTCACTGAAGTTTTGATTTGCATTTCTCTAACGATTAGTGATGTTGAGCATCCTTTCGTGTGTTTGTTGGCAATCTGTATATCTTCTTTGGAGAAATGTCTGTTTAGGTCTTCTGCCCATTTTTGGATTGAGTTGTTTGTTCTTCTGATATTGAGCTGCATGAGCTGCTTGTATATTTTGGAAATTAATCCTTTGTCAGTTGCTTCGTTCGCAAATATTTTCTCCCATTCTGAGGGTTGTCTTTTTGTCTTGTTTATGGTTTCCTTTGTGGTGCAAAAGCTTTTAAGTTTCATTAGCTCCCATTTGTTTATTTTTGTTTTTATATCCACTTCTCTAGGAGGTGGGTCAAAAAGGAGCTTGCTGTGATTTATGTCATAGAGTGTTCTGCCTATGTTTTCCGCTAAGAGTTTTATAGTGTCTGGACTTACATTTAGGTCTTTAATCCATTTTGAGTTTATTTTTGTGTATGGTGTTAGGAAGTGTTCTAATTTCATTCTTTTACATGAGGCTGTCCAGTTTTCCCAGCACCACTTATTGAAGAGGCTGTCTTTTCTCCATTGTGTATTTCTTGCCTCCTTTATCAAAGATAAGGAGACCATATGTGCGTGGGTTTATCTCTGGGCTTTCTATCCTGTTCCACTGATGTATATTTCTGCTTTTGTGCCACTACCATACTGTCTTGATTACTGTAGCTTTGTAGTATAGTCTGAAGTCAGGGAGCCTGATTCCTCCAGCTCCATTTTTCGTTCTCAAGATTGCTTTGGCTATTCGGTCTCTTTTGTGTTTCCATACAAATTGTGAAAATTTTTTTCTAGTTCTGTGAAAAATGCCAGGGGTAGTTTGATAAGGATTGCACTGAGTCTGTAGATTGCTTTGGGTAGTATAGTCATTTTCACAATGTTGATTCTTCCAATCCAAGAACATGGTATATCTCTCTATCTGTTTGTATCATCTTTAATTTCTTTCATCAGTGTCATCTAGTTTTCTGCATACAGGTCTTTTGTCTCCTTAGGTAGGTTTATTCCTAGGTATTTTATCCTTTTTGTTGCAATGGTAAATGGGAGCGTTTCCTTAATTTCTCTTTCAGATTTTTCATCATTAGTGTATAGGAATGCAAGAGAAATCAATGTTTTTGATTTTGATTTTGATTCCATGTCCCCTGCATTGGCAGGCAGATTCTCAACCACTGCACCACCAGGGAAGCCCCCCTTGTATGTTATTTGTTGCTCTTCCCTTCCTGCTTTTAATATTTTTTCTTTGTATTTAATTTTTGATAGCTTGATTAATATGTGTCTTGGCGTGTTTCTCCTTGGATTTATCCTGTATGGGACTCTCTGCGCTTCCTGGACTTGACTGACTATTTCCTTTCCCATGTTAGGGAAGTTTTCAACTATAATCTCTTCAAATATTTTCTCAGACCCTTTCTTTTTCTCTTCTTCTGGGACCTCTATAATTCGAATATTGGTGCGTTTAATGTTGTCCCAGAGGTCTCTGAGACTGTCCTCATTTCTTTTCATTCCTTTTTCTTTATTCTGCT
Source organism: Pseudorca crassidens (assembly GCF_039906515.1). Classification (NCBI taxonomy): domain Eukaryota; kingdom Metazoa; phylum Chordata; class Mammalia; order Artiodactyla; family Delphinidae; genus Pseudorca; species Pseudorca crassidens. The sequence goes on from NC_090316.1 coordinate 27,648,585, forward strand.
CTGTGGTAGTTATTTCCACTATTTTATCTTCCAGGCCACTTATCCATTCTTCTGCGTCAGTTATTCTGCTATTGATTCCTTCTAGAGAATTTTTAATTTCATTTATTGTGTTGTTCATCATCGTTTGTTTGCTCTTTAGTTCTTCTAGGTCCTTGTTAAACGTTTCTTGTATTTTCTCCATTCTATTTCCAAGATTTTGGATCATCTTTACTATCATTACTCTGAATTCTTTTTCAGGTAGTTTGCCTATTTCCTCTTCATTTGTTTGGTCTGGTGGGTTTGTACCTTGCTCCTTCATCTGCTGTGTGTTTCTCTGTCTTCTCATTTTGTTTAACTTACTGTGTTTGGGGTCTCCTTTTTGCAGGCTGCAGGTTCGTAGTTCCTGTTGTTTTTGGTGTCTGTCCCCAGTGGGTGAGGTTGGTTCAGTGGCTTGTGTAGGCTTCCTGGTGGAGGGGACTGGTGCCTGTGTTCTGGTGGATGAGGCTGGATCTTGTCTTTCTGGTGGACAGGGCCCCGTCCAGTGGTGTGTTTTGGGGTGTCTTTGAAGTTAGTATGATTTTAGGCAGCCTCTCCACTAATGAGTGGGGTTGCGTTCCTGTCTTACTAGTTGTTTGGCATGGGGCATCCAGCACTGGAGTTTGCTGGCCATTGGGTGGAGCTGGGTCTTAGTGTTGAGACAGAGATGTCTGGGAGAGCTGTCGCCGATTGCTATTACTTGGGGCCAGGAGGTCTCTGCTGGTCCAATGACCTAAACTCAGCTCTCCCACCTCAGAGGTTCAGGCCTGACACCAGGCCAGAGCACCAAGACCCTGTAGGAAAGAGAGAAAGAGAGAAAAAAAGGAAGAAAGAAGAAAGGAAGGAAGGAAGGAAAGGAGGGAGGGAGGGAGGGAAGAAAAGAAACAAAACGAAATAAAGTTATTAAAATTTAAAATATTATTAAAATTAAAAAAGTAATTAAAAAAAGAAAGAAGACAGCAACTAAACCAAAAAACAAATCCACCAATGATAACGAGCTTGAAAAACTATACTAAAAAAAGACACACATAGACACACACAGACACACAGACACACACACACACACACACACACACACACAAACGGACAGATATAACCCTAGGACAAATGGTAAAAGCAAAGCTATACAGACAAAATCACACAAAGAAGCATACACATACACACTCACAAAAAGAGAAAAAAAGGAAAAAAATGTATATATAAATCAAAAAAAAGGAAGAGAGCAACCAAATCAATAAACAAATCTACCAATGATAATAAGCTCTAAATAGTAAACTAAGATAAGCATAAAACCAGAAACAAATTAGGTGCAAAAAGCAAACCCCAAGTCTACAGTTGCTCCCAAAGTCCACCTTCTCAGTTTGGGATGATTCGTTGTCTATTCGGGTATTCCGCAGATGCAGGTACATCAGGTTGATGGTGGAGCTTTAATCCGCTGCTCCTGAGGCTGCTGGGAGAGATTTCCCTTTCTCTTCTTTGTTCTCACAGCTCCCAGGGCTCAGCTTTGGATTTGGCCCCGCCTCTGCGTGTAGGTCGCCTGAGGGCGTCTGTGCTTCGCTCAGACAGGACGGGGTTAAAGGAGCAGCTGATTCGGGGGCTCTGGGTCACTCAGGCCGCGGGGAGGGAGGGACACGGAGTGCGGGGCGAGCCTGCGGCGGCAGAGGCCGGCGTGACGTTGCACCAGCCTGAGGCGCGCCGTGCATTCTCCCGGGGAAGTTGTCCCTGGATCGCGGGACCCTGGCAGTGGCGGGCTGCACAGGCTCCCGGAAGCGGGGTGTGGACAGTGACCTGTGCTCGCACACACGCTTCTTGGTGGCGGCAGCAGCAGCCTTAGCGTCTCATGCCCGTCTCTGGGATCCGCGCTGATAGCCGCGGCTCGCGCCCGTCTCTGGAGCTCCTTTAAGCGGTGCTCTGAATCCCCTCTCCTCGCGCACCAGGAAACAAAGAGGGAAGAAAAAGTCTCTTGCCTCTTAGGCAGGTCCAGACTTTCCCCCGGACTCCCTCCCAGCTAGCCATGGCGCACTAGCCCCCTTCAGAATGTGTTCACGCCGCCAACCCCAGTCCTCTCCCTGCGCTCCGACTGAAGCCCAAGCCTCAGCTCCCAGCCCCGCCCGCCCCGGCGGGTGAGCAGACAAGCCTCTCGGGCTGGTGAGTGCCGGTCGGCACCGATCCTCTATGCGGGAATCTCCCCGCTTTGCCCTCCGCACCCCTGTTGCTGTGCACTCCTCCGCGGCTCCAAAGCTCCCCCGCTCCGCCACCCGCAGTCTCTGCCCGCCAGGGGGCTCCTAGTGTGTGGAAACCTTTCCTCCTTCACAGCTCCCTCCCACTGGTGCAGGTCCCGTCCCTATTCTTTTGTCTCTGTTTATTCTTTTTTTTTGCCCTACCCAGGTACGTGGGGAGTTTCTTGCCTTTTGGGAGGTCTGAGGTCTTCTGCCAACGTTCAGTAGGTGTTCTGTAGGAGTTGTTCCACGTGTAGATGTATTTCTGATGTATCTGTGGGGAGGAAGGTGATCTCCGGGTCTTACTCTTCCGCCATCTTGAAGGTCCCTCTTTTGATCTTTTCTAATCATTTTACTCTTGGTTGGTGTCTTCCTACAAACATTTAAATTAATATCCATGCTCTCCTTTTAATATCATCCAAATCTTCCTATCTCTCTTGAGTTGCTCGATGGAAAAATAGGCACCTCATTCTTGGAAAGGCCCGAATAGGCTCTCGCAGATATAATGAGATGGTTTTTGTTCTACTATTATATATCCAAGCATTCACTGCACTGTTTTGGATAAGCTCATTTGTAGCTAACGCATTGAATTCATCCTTTGCTCTGAATGCCGCAAACTCATTTACAGTTGTTCATTCTCTTGAATTCTGTCCTCTTGGGCGTTCTAACAATTCCGAACAAACTTTACGTTTCACTGACGTAGAGGCGAGTCTCTGGGGCAGGTTCTGGAGGCTGTGGTCAACAGAACGAAAAGCTGGGTTTGGGATTCGAAGACCTAGGTTTGGACCCCTGCAGAGCCGCCCACTAGCTGTGTGATCTTGGGAAAGCACTGTGTTTTCCTGAGCTCGTTTCTGAGCTGTGTTTCCATCTCATATGTCCACCTTCATCCGGTGTTGACGTGGCTCGTTAGAACAGGGCTCCAGAGGAGCATCGTGACCCGGAGGCAGAGGCAAGCGCAGGACCCGCCCCCAGCAGCGCTGTGGTCAGCCCACCCCGGAAGGCACGTGGCCGTGCCGCTCTTTTTGTTTTGCCTCCATTTGCTTTTTCTCTCTCTGAGGTCCCTCTCAGCAGTTGGAGTGTCGGTAACAGACATCAGTTTACTTCCTTGGTCCTCCCCTTGGCTCCTGGGGCCAGTTTGCATGTCCTCTTGTTCTGTCCGGGGCTGGGGTCATCTGCAGATCTCCAAGGCTCATTAGTGCACGGCCCCGGGTGGGCGGAGAGTCCGCATAACCCAAGCATCCTCCCGGATCGGGGAGTCCCTGCTGACAAAAGCCGGATTCTTCCTTCTTGTCTTGGCCTCAGATAAAGTGCTCCTTATTCCATTTTCCTCTGGGTCTCGAAGTTAGGTGCCAGGTCTAAACACAGCGAGGCGTTCAGATCTGAACGTGCAGGAAAGGCGACGCTGCACTGGTGTGTTCCCACGCTCACGCTGCTTTATCATGTGCGTCATTTCCCCTCTGCCCCCCTTTGTCCTGTGTCATCTAGTACCTCTGAGGTGCACCGCCACTCAGCTTGGAAGCTTGTCTGCACCACCCAAGGGTGGGTGATCTGTGTCTTCTCTCTTTAGGGCCTCTCCCTGGGTCTCTTTAGGTGTGGACACGGCAGGTGGATCCAGAGAAGGCGTGTAGGGTGTGGCGGGGCCCTGCTCTGCCCGGCACACTTGGCACCTTTCTGGACATTCTCTCGCTCCTTGTTTGAAACCCAACCCATTTGCCAGATGCTCCCGGGTAAGCCCACGGCTGTGCCTCTGCGCCCCTGTTGCCTGTCAAATGTGATGAGCGCGGTAACAGGACTCTAATGAAATGAAACCCAGGCTTGTTTGGGCCGTTTCCACGCGGCTGTTAAATTCCTCCCCGGCAGTGCAGTCCAGAGGGAACCATTGGATCTTCAGCAGGGCTCCCAGGTGTCCTGGGGACGTTTTGAACCATCTTAATCTTGTGCTAATCTAATTGGAAGCTCATAATATTTTGTATCGCAATGACTGGGACTGTGCGTCTGGACAACCTCCACCCCTCATGAAAAGTTCTCACATCCAAACATAACACGCCTGACACCTAGCATTTTTTTTTTTTTTTTTTGCGGTACGCGGGCCTCTCACTGTTGTGGCCTCTCCCGCTGTGGAGCACAGGCTCCGGACGCGCAGGCTCAGCGGCCATGGCTCACGGGCCCAGCCGCTCCGCGGCATGTGGGATCTTCCCGGACCGGGGCACGAACCCGTGTCCCCTGCATTGGCAGGCGGACTCTCAACCACTGCGCCACCAGGGAAGCCCCACCTAGTATTTTATTAAAAAGAGACGTGTGTCAGAAGAGACGCAGTGGGCTTCTTTGATGCGACTGTCTGTTCTATTATAGTTACTTGCTAATTGGTATCACGCTGGAATTTTAAGTATATAGACAGATGCGATGCTTGTGGATGTGGAACAGATCTACCCAGGAAGGGAAGCCATGTGCTTTGGAAGTCGCTATATTGTTTCCATGCTTTGAGGGCATAATGAGAGGAAAACAACCAGAGAGGGCCCTTAGAGAAAGCACGGCCCCCATCGTGGAAGGCTTCCCTGCTGCAGAACACCATTGCTGGTACCTTCTCTGCACAAATCCCCCATACAGTCAGAGCTGCATTTCTGGTTAAATGCCCTGTTTCTTCTGGGTAAATTCCTCTCCCACTTCCAGCTGAAATTCTGGATGAATTTTGGGTTAGATTCCTTTCTTACGAATTGGCTTATATTGGAAACAGAAGTAATTGGACGATCTTTACCAGTTCATTGTACTTTGGCTCTGGAAAAACAGTCCTTGCAGCTTGCTTGCTTTCCCAGAATAGAAATGAAGCAAAAGCCGACACTGATGCGTGAGGCCTTTGATGCCTGGAAAGTAGCCGAGGGTCGTGCTCCCAAGATGGGCTGCGGCAAGCAGGCTGACCCGGCTCCTGTCAGCGCTCACGGTGTTGATTCCTCCTCCAGGTGATGTCCAGGTTCCAGGACCTCCCACCAACGTCCACGCCTCAGAAATCAGCAGGACATATGTCGTCCTCAGCTGGGACCCACCTGTCCCCCGTGGCAAGGAGCCGCTGATGTATTTCATTGAGAAGGTACACCCCGGGTGGGTTTCCTGAAGCAGCGGATCTCTGTAGGCTTTCCCGTGGTGCTGTGTCGTGTGTTTTAAGGATGGGCAGCTCTCAGATCAGTTATTTAACGTGAAGCTGCAGACACTGGCTGAGCTGTGAATGCCTGAGGGGTTCTGTGAGGGGCGTGGCATCCGAGGAGCAGGTCCCGCTCAGGCTGTGCCGCCCTCCGCGGGGGCCCGTCAGGCTCCCGGCTCCCCGCTGTACACGAGGGCCTCGCACTGAGGCGGCCGCCAGCTTTCTTCCTGCTGGAACATTCTAGGCTCCCAAGTTCTGAGGATTCCAGATGTGGGCAGGGGGACAGCAGTCCCTGCTCTCAGTTTGCTCATAAGTCGAGTGGCCACTTGGTGGCGATCGTGTTGAGGAATTCACACTTCAGATGGCGAAGGGTTACACAGAATCATTGGTTTGCAGACTTCTTAGATCTGGACGCGTAGGAAGAAATAGTTTGTGTGTTGCAGACACACACACACACACACACACTGAATGTACATCACCAACTAAATTTCAAACACAGTATCCTTACTCCGTGCCATGTGTTCTCTCTCCTGCTTTGAGATCCAATTGCACTAAAAATGCAGGTTGTGACACAGTCATTCAGATCGCTGGACTGTGATTGGGCTGTGGACCATTGTTGAAAAACCTGTATAACCATACGAATCTTGTAACCGTGGTTTTGTGATACTAAACTTATATTACAATGTACTAGGCAATCCAATACGTGTAATATACACATAAAGTCTGTAACTCTTAATGTGAGCATGTATGTCTCCTACAGTAGTAATGTGTAATACAACAAGGTGAAGGAAGGCAGAATGGAAATGAACGGTTTTCAGGCTCCTGACGGTATAATGACCCTCAGCTTTCTCTGCTTATCTGCAAGGCTTACCTGTGGCAGAGTCAAGTGTTAACTTCTTGCTGCTGGGTGCTAGCTTGTTGTTTTGCATCATGAAAATCTAGTGGTCAGCCCTCCCAGGAGGAAAGGCGCTTTCTCAGGCCCTCTTCAGAGACATTTTCCTACTCACCTACCCAGTGCCGGAAAGACCAAGTTTCAGCAAACGCATTTAAAAATCTTTTAAAATTTTAAATTATTTTTTATTGAAACGTGGTTGATGTACAGTATTATGTTGGTCTCGGGTGTAGTATGTAGTGATTTGACATTTGCATACATTATGAGGTGGTCACCACAAGTTTAGTCACCATCTGTCCCCATACAAGGTAATTACGGTATTATTGACCATCTTTCTTCTGCTGTACATCATATCCCTCGACTTATTTACTACAGGACTGGGGGTCTGTACCTCTGACTCCCCTTCCCCTATTTAACCCCCCTCTAGCAAACCCACTTTTAAAAAGAGGCCTGCCTCGGGCTTCCCTGGTGGCGCAGTGGTTGAGAGTCCGCCTGCCGATGCAGGGGACGCGGGTTCGTGCCCCGGTCTGGGAAGATCCCACATGCCGCGGAGCGGCTGGGCCCGTGAGCCATGGCCGCTGGGCCTGCGCGTCCGGAGCCTGTGCTCCACAACGGGAGAGGCCACGGCAGCGAGAGACCCACGTACCGCAAAAAAAAAAAAAAAAAAAAGAGGCCTGCCTCACCGAGGGCACCCTTGCATTCCCTACCCGCTGCCACGCGTGGTGAGCAGCAATACAGGGTGTGTGATCTGGGAGAGGAAGCTTCCAGGACAGCCTGAGGGGAGCCATGGTGTCCAGGGACTCCGGGAGGGAGGGGCAGCAGGGAGCCCGGGAGGGAGCTAGACTGGGCTACTCCCCAGTGAGCTGGCCGGGCGAGGCACCCACCTCTCTCTCTTGCTCACGGAGGACGGTCCTGCCCCAAGCCATCCAAGGTGGTCTTTGGGGGCCTTGGTTCCTATCAGGCCTAAAAGGAACCACAGGGATGAGTCAGCGTCCTCTGTCTAGTCCTGTATTTCCACTTTATGTCAGGGCCAGGCACAAGATGCTAGGAACGGCGGCGCTCTGGTTGATAGCTTGGCATCTGAGCACAGTTTGAAGCACGCGTCTTCCCCCGAGTGAGCTCTGCTTGGAAAGCCCACGTGTGGCCACAGCCCAAGGCGCATGGCCTGTCCTGTCCACATTGGGCTCATGTGCTGAGAGTTTGGCTGCGGTGAAGGGAGTGGTGCCCTGTGGTTCTTGGGGTGCAGAACCCCAAGAACTTCCTCCAGCCCTGCTTGGAAGATGGGCACTAGCTTTTCTAGAAGCTTGGCTGTAAGACCCAAACAGTGTTTTCCCCACTCCCTCCCTGTCTTGCCTCCTTCAGCCCCAGGGTCCTTTTCTCCCATCGGCCCAGCTGAGTGTGCCCAGGGCTCCCCTGCTGCCCCTCCCCCTGCTCTCCAGATGGCGAACATACTCGGGCCCAAGGGGGCCTCTGACTGTGGACGCCTGTGTCAGTCCAAGAAAGCCACTTCACTTTTGTTGAAATGAGAGAAGACTTCTCTAAACAGGGATCTAATTTCTAGAAACCTGGGTTGTTCAAAATGCTTTCCCAGTCCTTTCTGGCAGCCTTAGTGGGGTCAGTGTACACCCAACTTTTACTACCTCAGGATTCCTTTCACAAAGGGAGCTTATCTCTATAGGAAAAAACTAAATTAGACATGTAATCCCAGTTTTAAAAGTAATTGCCAATGATAAAACTTAAACACGTAGCGTAGAAAATTTGGAAAACACGTATATGTTATATAGAACAAAATGAAAATCACCGATAATTTGATCACGCAAAATAGTCATTATTAACATGTGGGACATATTTAGTCTTTTTCTCCATCGGTTTTTATATCTTGATATATCATACGTACAACTGGCATCCTGTATTACATTTAACAAAATGATACAATTCCTCTCCTCTGAGTAAAGATCTTTATACAGTAATTTAAACGGCTACATTTAGTGTATATGTGTCATTTTGTATCATAATGTACCCACCCTACTGCTGGTCATTTAGGTGGCTGTCCCTTTGTTATTACTATAATAGCTGAGAAAGAGCAAAAGGTTTAAACTGGAATGCGAGCAGTTATGATGGAATTTTACACGTCTGCTCCTCAATTATCTCTAATTGTTTAGAGTTCATCCTGTCTTTACTAAAACTACGACCTATGTATTGATTCCCTGAAGATTTCCATAAGTTATTGGCTTTCACGTAAAAATGTTCTCTGGTAACCTTTCCAACTTTGCGTAGTTTCTCACCTCCTTCTCCAAATTGGCTTCCTTTTCCTAAAATTCAGAACAGAGGTATTGATGGCCCCGGAGGTGCCGTGGGCTGTGGGTCCCCCGCGGTGTAATTGAGGGCCAGAGCGGAGCATCCCCTCCCCCCACACGGGTCTGGGGAGCATGGCTCCATCGAGGCCCCTGTCTTTGCAGTCCGTGGTCGGGAGCGGAAGCTGGCAGCGGGTGAACGCACAGACGGCCGTGAGGTCCCCCCGATACGCTGTCTTCGATCTTGCCGAGGGGAAGCCATACGTGTTCCGAGTGTTGTCAGCAAATAAGCATGGCCTGAGCGACCCGTCGGAAATCACCGCCCCCATTCAGGCCCAGGACACCATCGGTGAGTTAGCGCGAGTGACCAAACTGTAGGATGGGCCCCGAACAACGTCACCCGTGTCGGACAACCAGCACCTGCGCTGATAAAGACGTTAGTGTCGCACGTGATTTAAAATTCAAATTGCCTTAAAATTCCGTTTTACAAGAGATGAAGATCTCTCTGCCTTGTTTTGGTCAACATTTCTCCAAAGTTCCATCTTCTTTTTATGAAACCAATCAGTGGATTAGCAATATTTTTAGGCAATGGCCACTTAAAAAAAACCCAAAAAACCCAACCCTAAATGCATCACGTTTCTTGCCCATATGGCTTGAAGTTCCCTCTCAGAAGCTGTCAGATACAGATTAGAGAAATTCTGAATTGTGCGAGGGGAGAAATCCATGGTTTGATTCTGAGTCCCTTGCAGAGTCCCTTGAATCTGATAGAATTGTGTCCTATTTTTTTTTAAATGGCTATTTTTATATCCCCACATAGTTCCTTCCCGGGTAGTAAAGCGCGTGCGTCACTGGGCGAGCTTTGTGGATGGGTCTGTAGGGGCGGCAGGGGCAGGAGATTCCGTGATGGGAATCTCTTTCTTCGGAAGGGAGGGACTTGGGGACAGAGAGCACAGGGACTGCCCGGAACCTCCTGGGTACCCCCTTGCCCTGCAGCGTCTTCCTTGTCCAAATCTCATCTAAAGCCAGAAGCTCTGCGGACGGGAGGGCCTGTGGGTCTCTGGCGTGCCCCCAGACTCCCGTGTCGTTGAGCCTGTGTCCCTGTCCCCCCTGCACAGTGGTCCCCTCAGCCCCCGGCCGCGTCGTCACCTCCCGGAACACAAGGACGTCAGTGGTGGTGCAATGGGACCAGCCGAAGCATGAGGAGGACCTGCTTGGCTACTACGTGGACTGCTGCGTGGCCGGGTCCACTGTCTGGGAGCCCTGTAACCACAAGCCCGTCGGCTACAACAGGTGCTGCCTGCCCGGGTCCCCTGCCACCTGACATCCTTGCCCCCGAGAAAACGTGAGACACACACCCCCCGGGACCCACTGGGCCTTCGGGTGCAGGTGCCACGGCAGGAACACCTGTGACGTCCACACCACGGGCCGGGTTCCTCACCCACACATGGGGGCTGCAGAGCTGGAAGCTGGGGAGCTAGTTCTACCCCGTGGCTGAAGTGCTTTGTCTGTCGATGAAGAAAAGCCCCAGAGCATCTCCCCTGACGTACTCAGCGTTTAAGACTTACCCTGAACAGGAGAGTTAAAGTAGCGACAGGGACGGGAAGGGTGTTTTATTTCTCTGTATTGATGTTTTGAACTTTTAAAATTGCTTTGTTCACAAAGCTGACAGGCCCTCCCTCTGGCCACCAATTGCACAAAGCCGGGGAGGGGGTGGAGAGAGGCTCCTGTGCAGGGGCGACAGCGGCTCTGCCTGCAGTGGGGCCGAGCATCTTTCCTGCCGACACGGACTTGCTCCCGTCTCACGGCCTGCAGGGAAGGCCTGGGTGTGTTAGGGTTCCCGCAGGACGCGCTTAGGAAAATAGCTGTCAGATCCTCCACTGCGGACGGGTTATCCATTACGTCTCTGACACCCTTCCCTCTTCACTCTTTAAAAACCAATAAATTGGAAAAAGCTGTGGCTGGAAAAGAAGAGACACAACTGATGCTAAAGTTAGATGTTATGCACAGTCCACGCCAGCAAGTGCAGGAAGAGCTCCCAGAACAAAACACCTCAAATATTCTAGTGCAGGAATTTCGTGAATGCCTGATACATGTTTGCAGACTCGGAGATAAATAACTATTGCTCACGTTTACTGAGTACTTACCATGTGCGAGGTGGCTGTGCTGAGAAGTAGGTACTATGATCCTCTTTCACAGATGGGAAAACAAAGTCTTTCCGGGGTTAGGTAACTTGACTGAGGACATAAAATCTGTTAGGTGTCCAAGCCGGTCTCCAAGCCAAATCTTAGCCAGTGTGGTGTCACTCCTTCTCCCTAAGTTTTACAGACGTGAGTTCTTTTAGGAAAGGAGAGGAACCCTACTTTAGAATAGAGCTTCGATGCAGAGAAAACCAGAGGGCTTGGAAATGAAGGGGGAGCCTTGGCACTGAGTGAGGTCACTCAGGATTTCCAGGGCTTTGCTTCCCGCGCCCCCCGGGGCCCGCGGGCAGCAGCTGGTGCCCCTGCCGCCCCCCGAGTCCAGCTCCCTTCAGCCCCAGAGTCGTTGGCTGTTGCTGGCTTATGTTTGGACGTGGCGTGTTGATTGGAATTAATATGCATCCATGAGGCACTCGAAGAAGTAAACTTCTTTTCAGTCCCAGTGACGGATGTTCGTGGCGCGTTCAAGATGCTCTCTGTGTCTGTTGTAGGAAGAAAAAGGATTGAGCCTTGTATTCACGCCCCCGATTCGTGTTTTTGTCAGGTTTGTGGTGCACGGCCTAACCACCGGCGAGCAGTACATCTTCCGAGTTAAAGCCGTTAATGCTGTTGGGACGAGTGAGAATTCTCAGGAGTCTGACGTCATAAAAGTCCAGGCCGCCCTCAGTAAGTAATTCATGGGCGACTCTGTGCCAGCTTTCGGTTCTCCACTACGTTTTCATTTCTGCATGAACAAACCTTTATGATGCCGTTTAGAATATTACCGGAGGGGAAAAGTGGATGTAAATTGTTGAACAGAGAACATGCAGTTCTGTGGGAACCTCTCATCAATTGGCTTGGAAATGCCAGTGTGAGAGGGAGAAAGGATAATACGCTAGTAAAATGCAAATTGAAAATAGAAAATATTATCAGAGGTCACACTGGTTTCCAAGCGCACGTGTCCCCATTACAATGTATGCTGTAGGGTGTGACCGTCTCTTTTCAAAATCGGTGTGTTCAAAACAGAACGTCGATGGCCTTTTCAGCTATTCTTAGCTCAAGGAACTTAACGTCATTCCAGAGGATTTCAAATGTTTATGTAACTCTGTGGCTTTGTTCATAAATAGTGATCTTTCACAATTATCATTCTGACCACACAGAACACTTCGGGGCCGAACTTGCAGTGATGGGCCCTAGGAAGCTTGATCTGTGCAGCTCTGTGTTGTGTAATGTTGGTCTGGTTGTTTCATATAAAATGGACCCCATGACTTAAAAGTATTCAAGAAGATTTAGAACCACGATCGCCTCTTAGACACATTTTGAATCATAGTATTATCTGTTCACTTCTGAGAGAAATGTTTTGCTTTTTATTTTTGTCTTCAACTAAATCTAAAAGTATCTTCAGAAATTATGATTTCTGGTCTAACAATAGATAGAATAACGTTACTGGAATTTCTAAGGAATGTCAAATCTGATGATACTTAGGTGGGTAGTATAGTAAAAGATTAACTCTTATTTTAAGCTCATTATAATCTATCAGTTTTTACCAGGAGGGACTTTCAAACATTACCACTAGCCTCTTCAAGTCATTCCTACTAAATGAAAGCCAATCATTTATGTTTTAATTATGCAATAAGACCAGCTCATTCCTGGGTACCTGTATCTCGGGTAACAGAGGATGATTGGACGTAGGTTGTTCGGAGTTGGGGACGGGGGGAAGCAGAGACACATCCTCTTCAACCTGTTAGGAAAAGATGGTCCATTTCCGAGCAGGGTGTTCAAAAGGGAAACTTGAATTCATACTCATTTGAATTAATCTGAAGTTTCTATAACTATGGGGGAAGTTAAGACTCACTGGCCTAAGGCTATCGGTCATCGCTGGCTGTGGAAGGTGAGGTTGTCTTTCTTCATGGGCGTGATGAGAAAGCAGCTCTCTCAAGGTTTTCCTTAGAGGAGGAGGAGAGTCTTTTGTCTCAAGTGTCCTTCTTGGCCTTTGTATTATTGAAATATTGGAGGATGTATGTATGGATGTATGTATTGGAAGATGTATTTAGAAATTGCAATAAATATATATGAAAGAAGCTTTTTAAAAACTTACTCTCTTTAAAAGAAGAGGCAAAGACAAGCGAAGATGGTGAGCAGGGAGACCTGGACAGGACAGAGGGGACAGGCACCCAGGGCCATCTCCCGTTGCTGCCCGTCCCTCTGAGATGCTGGAGCCGGCCGCGGTAGGTTAATGGTTATTGCACTAAGATCCGGGTGACTTTCCCGATGTGTTTCCTGCAGCCGTCCCGTCCCATCCTTACGGGATCACCCTTCTGAACTGTGACGGCCACTCCATGACCCTGGGCTGGAAGGTGCCTAAGTTCAGCGGTGGCTCACCCATCCTCGGTTACTACATAGACAAGAGAGAGGCTCACCACAAAAACTGGCATGAGGTCAACGCCTCGCCTCTCCAAGAGAGGATCCTGACGGTGGGTGCTCATGGACTCGTTCCCTTTTGCAGGCAATTTCTCCTGTGGGGCAGGGTCCCCGTTCTGTGTCTCAGAGTTCAGTGACATTAGGCAATTTGACACAGAAACAAAAATGAATGAAACAATTCACCATGAGAACTTAGGGTCACGGAGCATCTTCTCTTGAGAAGGGAAGCAGAGGAGGCGAGCCGGCAGGTGGGTCGTTTGCAGGTGCAGGTGTTGATGTGAGCGGCATCCGGCCTCCAGCCTGGAGGCTGGAGCTCTCAGCCTCGGGGCAGGATGCGCAGGAGACGGTGACGATCGAGGCTTCTCTGCTTGTCTGTCCCCGTTTCCCAAGGAAGGCGTGTGCTCAGGCTTCCCAGTGAGCCTCTTGCCCAACTACACGTTCCATCCGGGTGCAGGGAGCGCGAGCCACACGGACTTGGAGTAAGAAAGAGCAGAACCAAGTCTCCAGGCGAGCCCTCGACAGCCCGCGGGCAACAGCTCTCGCCTCCCTGAGCCCCCACTCCTCCCCGTGAGCCACCACACGGGGCTTCTCGTGAGAGAGATGAGGGAGAAGGTGTTTACTTAACGGAACACGCGGGTCAGTGATGGTAGCTCATGCGGTTACCGGGCAGCACGCCCACCTGTTCATTCACAGGAGTCACGCGGTAAAGCGAGGGGTTTTTTGCGGGCGGCGGAGAAGAGGTCTAATCCCTGTCTTGTACAAGATTCTGTGCTAATACCTATATTTATGCAATACGTATTTCTCATGCGTTTTATTGTGTATGACGCGTATTGCCAAAATTCAAGCTCGGTGCGAAGATCCTGGTGTTTTGTGCACGCTGTCCCCGGACACCTTACTATTGGCTGTCAGGTCCCAAACTCCGGAGGAAATGCCCGCGTACTTTCTGAATGCCGGCATTCCACGAGGCCAGACCTGCCTTCCGGGGGATAAAGCGGCTCCACGTGACTCGTGCTTGCTTTGGGAGCTGTTGTGTTCAGAGACAATGTCATCCAGATGCTGTGTTTGATCCCATGGCCGGGCTGCCAGGCAGGGCTGATGGTCTGGTCCAGGGCCTTCCCTCCATCTTCTGTGGCACCGACCAGGCAGAGTGGACCCTCAGGGGCCTCCAGCCAGTGTGCGGGGAGGAGACAGGTCACTCCCCACCGCCCCCGGCGAGGATGCTTCCCGTCCCGGGCCCTTGACACCCCAGGTGCGGTGTCGCTGGGGGTGGAGGGTGGAGGGTGGAGAGCCTGGGCCCGAGGTCAGGTCCCGCCCACCGTTCTTCCACTGGCTCCTTGTGGCTTTTGTCTCTGAGCCTGTCTTCCTGCCTGGGTCATCACATCATCCCCGGGGGGAGGGTTTATGGAGTGAATGAGGCAAACCGTGTCGGGGTGAAGGTGGTGACTGTAACATGCAGGTGGATCAATAACCTTCCACAGACACGTACTCGACTTACTGACAAGGTCCCTCACCCTCCCGTTCCATCTATAAATCAACCAGGAATACCCGCTTTCCCCCGATGGATCGTGGGTCGTAACGCAGCTTTTGTTTCACCTATTAATTAATTAATTAATTAAATTGAAGTATGACTGATTTACAATGTTGTGTTAGTTTCAGGTGTACAACAGTGATTCAGTTATACACACACATATGTGTATATATGTATTCTTCAGATTCTTTTCCCTTATAGGTTATTACAAAATACTGAGTGTGGTTCCCTGTGCTGTACAGTAGGTCCTTGTTGTTTATCGATTTTATATACAGGAGGGTGTACCTGTGAATCCCAACCTCCTAATTTATCCCTCCCCTGCTTTCCCCTTTGGTGACCATGAGCTTGTTTTCTACGTCTGTGGGTTCATCTATAATTTAAACATCCTCTGAATAGGTGGAGGACTTGGCAGAAGGCTCACTCTACGAATTCAGAATTGCTGCCACCAACCTCGTGGGGATCGGGCAGCCGTCGGACCCCAGCGAGCTCTTCAAGTGCGAGGCCTGGACGGCGCCAGAACCGGGTAAGACGGTCTCTCCAGGACTCACCCCTGGGTACCTCGCGTGCACATGCAGGGCTGGCCGGAGAGGGGGCCTTCCCAGCCTCTGCAGCCAGCAGGCTTCGGTCACTCTGCACAGATCCTGGTACCACTACCACGTGCCAGGCCCGGGGCAGAGGTGTGCCTTAGGTGGCCCCGCCCTGTGGTCTGGGCCGTGGACACACAGGTAGGGCAGTGACAGGCACGGAGTCATTAGCACTGAAGTGTGAGGCTGTGGGGCCACCCACCCCCAGCTGCTCCCCCGAGTCGAGGATGCTGTGGCCGGAGGCGGGTCCAGGGCAGGCCTGCGCCAGGTGGACTTCTCCCAAAGGGGCAGAGGGAGGCCAGCTCCCAGCAGGAGAGGCTCCAGCTGGGCCAGAGTAGGGACAGCAGGACCTTACTGACTGTGTCTTCACTCAGGTCTCCTCCTCCCAGAGCACATGGGAGCTTGGGGCCTCTGGTTCTAAAGTGAACATTGACAGAATCTCTGCAGTTACTCACGGCTCCACATTTTCAAACTGTTTTCACAAACTTGCAGGCACTGGGCATTGATTTCTCTGTATCCGGTCCATCAGGACCCCTAATGCCATGGATAATATGCTCACGGTTTGAACAAAACAAAGTGAGACGAAACAACGAACCTGAAGTTGAAGCTGAAAAGCTCTAGAAACTGTTCAGTTCTGTGGCCAGATGATGTGGCTTTTTCTTTTCTTCTTTATTTTTTGGGGGTGGGGGATACTTGTTTTAATGAAATTAATTTTTTCCCCTTGGAAGAGTCAGTGGAAGGAGAAGCCGTAGAAGTTCCCAGGGGCTTTTGGGGGCTTAGAGTGGTTGGTTCGGGTGGGACCCCTCCTGCCTTTACTGCTCAAGGCTCCCCTGGACCTGGGCTTGGTTACTGTCACAGGCGGGCCTGGGGTACTAGGCTGGTGGAGCTGGTGAGAGCTTGGTTCCCCGGGTGGTCAGACTCCCTGGGTGAGTCCTGTGATGCCTGGGTTTCCAGCCCAGCAGGTGGGCGGGTACCTCAGGATCGTCTCCTGCACACCTTTCTCTCTGTGAGACGTACCTGCTGGTCCCGGGCTAGCGTGTGGACCCGTGAACTAGTCCACAGGCTCACCTGACTTTTCAGGTCCTGCCTACGACCTGACGTTCTGCGAGGTCCGGGACACGTCCCTGGTGCTTCTCTGGAAGGCCCCGGTGTATTCGGGCAGCAGCCCCATCTCTGGGTATTTCGTGGACCTTAAGGAAGAGGATTCCGAAGAGTGGATCACCGTCAACGAGGCCACCACAGCACATCGCTACCTAAAGGTGACGGTACACCTTCTCAGGCATTGTCTTCTGGGGAACATGTTTCATCCCTGTCGGGGGTCTAGCTCAAAGCCCCCACGGAACTGTGCACATGAACGGGTACCCCTGCTGCCAGCTAGCGGGGTTCCAGGAGGCGCCCGCCCCTCCGTGGACGTGGGGAACGACTGCGTGTGGGGACCATCTGGGTGGGTTTCCTCTGCTTCCTGCCGTCTGACAACCCCCGGTGGTGCTGACACTTCACGGTCATGGACTGTGTTGATGTGCCTTCCACAGTGATGACTAGAATTATGTCTTTCCGCACCAAGCCCACGTTTACTTCACTCAGTTCCCGTGATCGCTGATGCACGTCTATCTGATAAACACACATACACACGTACACACAGTGTGAACACATTTGACAGAATTATGATGTGTAATTTCTCTGTCCCCTCTTTCTCCAAGTACTTCTGTTTTTAGCACCTGCAATTCACCAGTCACTGGGGTCAGGTTAGTGGTGACAGTGGCTTAGACCCAGGGACCCAGCTGCCCTCATCAGAGGCTTTCTTCTTTGGGTTGTGGGCTCTGGGGTGTGGCTTAGACAGAAAGGCAATGTGCTTCCTTAAAGAAAGGCCGCACCTGAGTGACAGGTAAATGGACAGCAACCTCTGGAGAGCAGTTGGACAACATGAAACAAGATCAGTGTCGTCTTCTGAATGAATAAAAACTGCTCAGAATCCAGCTAAATGAATTCGTTAGAAATTAGCTAATATACATTTTATTTTTGGTTATCAATGCAGATTACAATATACGTCATCCGTAGATGTATAAGACATGGGTTTAATTTTTTTGTGTGTGGTACGCAGGCCTCTCGCTATTGTGGCCTCTCTCATTGTGGAGCACAGGCTCCAGACGCACAGGCCCAGTGGCCATGGCTCACGGGCCCAGCTGCTCCGCGGCATGTGGGATCCTCCCGGACCGGGGCACGAACCCGTATCCCCTGCATTGGCAAGCAGAGTCTCAACCACTGCGCCACCAGGGAAGCCCAAGATGGGTTTAATTTTGATATTGCCCCAATGATAGGATATTTTGCACAAACTAAAAAATCACATGTGAAATGATATTTACTCCCGTAGAATTATGTTAAATATCAACACCAGATTATAAACTAGATGATATGATTTCAATTCTGCTTTAAAATATGCAAAGAACAAAGAAGAGGATATATCAGAACAGTAGCAACCCTGTTTATTCTCGCCAAGTGAGGTCATGAGCCTGCCCGTCTCCTTTTCCCTTCTGCATTTCCTCTGTATGGCTGTTCCGACTGGAAGAATAGGCTATTTGTAAAAAGAAAACACGTCTGTAATAAAATGTGATGAAGAATGAAGTCATTTTCATCTGTCTGTTCACATGTGACGTTTCCTCCTTCTTTCAAGGTCTGCGACCTGCACCAAGGAAAAACCTACATCTTCCGTGTCCGGGCAGTAAATGGGAGTGGGGTGGGGAAGCCCTCAGACACGTCAGAGCCGGTACTTGTGGAGGCCAGGCCAGGTGAGCCTCATCTGCTCGGCTGTTAGCAGGGCAAACCTCACAGCAGGGTGATCTGGGAGGAGGGATGCGTGTGTGTGTGTGTGAATGGACGGCAGATGCATGGACGGTACCCGTCACATTTATAGAAGGAGTTGGATTGACAGACGCAGTACAGCATGTCTTCAAAGACCCACTGCATGCCGCCCCCCCCAGCATCCTGGGCAGCAAGGGGCACGTGAGGTCATTCTGCCAGGGTGGCGGGGTCTTCATTTCAGCAGTAGAACGTGCAGGGATGACGATGGTCTTTTATGTTACTGCTGAGTTTTGATCAGAAATTATAAAGCCGCTGGCAATCCTCTTGGTCAAAAGTAGTAAGAGCCCAGCTGAGGGGACCTTGGCGGGGAAGTGCTTCTGAGGGGAGGGGGGTGAGCTCTCGGGATACGTGGGGAGAAGGATCTCCGGAAACCATGTTTTCTCTGGATTTCTCCCCTCCCTGGAGATTGGCTCCATGGATACCCTCACACCCGGCTCTGTGCTCCTCTGTCCTCCTGGAAGGGGCGCGTCTGTGTGCACCTGGCTCAGGCTGGCGTCTCTCCTCCAGTTCTGATTCCTAAGGGACAGATGCTGACTGGCCTGTGTTGGGCCAGGTGTCCACTTGGTCAAAAAGGAACAAACAAACAAACAATCCCCCGATGGAAAAAGTGGAGAAAGTAGAGCCCGGGTGTGTGGGAAACAAGTGCCCTAACCACGCTGCCCGGGCCCCCAGGAGTGGCGAAGGGTCAGATCCCAAAGGGCAAAAGGATCGTTATGGCCGGGATTGGCAGCCCAGAGGGTTTTCTCCAGCGGTGCTGGATGCAGAAAAGGAAGTGGACAGACATGTGATGACTTAAAACCCAAACTTGAACTTCCCTGCTTTCCTTCAGCTGCCCAGAGGGCTCGCTCTTTCACATCTGCCCCATGTCCTGGGTAGATCCTAGGCAAAACCTGATGATTCGATGTAAAACAAGCCCTCCGCCTGGACCATCCCTCCTCCAAAAACAGGACTCGGAAGGATACCGTGTTCCTAAGATGCTCCCTGGCATTCTCGCCCTGCAGGCACCAAGGAGATCAGCGCGGGCGTGGATGAAAAAGGCGACATCTACCTGAGCTTTGACTGCCAGGAGATGACAGACGCCTCTCACTTCACGTGGTGCAAATCCTACGAGGACATTGCAGGTGACGAGAGGTTCAAGGTCGAGACCGTGGGGGACCAGTAAGTTCCACTCTGGAGTTGGCCATCACCACCTCTTAGGAACGCCTGCAAACACAGTAATTAACATACCGGCTTTCCTTCCCTTTCAGCTCGAAGCTGTACTTTAAGAATCTGGATAAAGTGGACTTAGGGACTTACTCTGTGTCCGTCAGTGACACGGATGGTGTGTCCTCCAGCTTTGTCTTGGATGAGAAAGGTAACACCTGTAGGACATAGGCTTCCCTTTTGGGGTTTTATAACATTTTCAAAGATTGACCCTAACAGAGAAAAGACTGATTTGCTTAGAAAAGGGGTGTGTGTTTGCAGGAGGCTGGGGGCGGGGAATCCTTTTTAAAGCCAAAAATTACTTTGGAAATTACACAAACTCTTGAGTTTGTACTCTAGCCACTAAAGAAATCACTGGTCCGGGAGTATTTTATTTCTTGCTGTATATATTGCTTTTATAGCCTTCCACGTGTACTTTTAGAGATGAGTTTTAGTTACGTTTCATTAGTTTGGCAAGGAGCATATTAGCAAATAAGTCCGTGAAATTAATGAGAGGCGCACAGATGCAAGAATCCTCCCTTTTCTCCCAACATGGAATAATCGAATAATCAGATGATGGAAGAAAACACATACATGTATATATATACACACACATTTATATGTATATATTTTTTATGTGTGTGAAATAATATTTAATTTCCATAGTTAAAATCACTCGCTCTGTTATACACAGAAAACAGCAGAAAGAAGTGAAGGAAGTCGGTTTACTCCGACCTGGGGAAAAGCAGCCATTTCTCTTAGGCAGGGGCCGGGATCTGAGTCCCCCAGACAATGAACTGGCCTCGGAAGGAGGATTCTTCCACTGCCTGGGTTGATGTTTGTGTCCACCCCTTATCTACCACCCCGTGCTGGTCAGAGCCAGTTTCACAAGTTTGTACGATGATTAGTCAGTGATGTGGACGGAACTGTGTAGCATTGGACAGAACCCTCAAAACTCCACGTTGGGCCTTTAAAAACTTCTGAGTCTCTGAGGGCCCTCAGTTAAAATGCCTTAAGTTTGATAGTCTAATCCTTTCCTTATCAGCTGGCATCTTGCTTGGCTGCAGTGAAGGGTGTGGTCCCAGGAGAGGGATACAAGGGGGGACGCCTAGGACGGGTGGGGAGGGGACAGGGTCTGATGGCCGCAGGCGTCCGCAGGTCCCATGCAGACGTTGGGGGCATTGGGGTGAGCCCATGTGCATTTCACGGGACCAGCAGTAGAACAGCAGAGGGGCTGCACCATCTCTGCTTCCTGGGTTCCCTGGCAAGCTCACTGCTCACAGACAAGGCGGGAAGGGACCGGAAGCTGCTCACCTGCATTTTAAGCTGCCCTTTCTGACCCTCACTCAGTGGCCTTCACACAGCTCTTTACTAGCAAAACATCCTTAAAGACTTCTGACAAGTGCTGTACTCCTCTGCTCCATTTGAAAGTTTGCAGATGACGTTTTCACCTTAATTTTAAATCGTTGCGAAGGATGAGCATTTCCAGCACATTTTATGCTGTATACGGACCTCAAGTACATTTCAGGCAAAACCTTGATGCTGCACCGTTAGCTCATTTGATGGATGGAAGTTCCCACTGTGAGACCTAATGGGGGTGCCAGCCCTCACCCTCAGATCAGCCGTCTAGGTGGAGTTACTTCTGGTCACAGAAAGTCTGCTTCATTGTTCATTTCAAATAAACAGGTGCATACAGACCTTGGTGACCATGGTCTCATTTCTAAATGCTAATTTTAAGAAGAAAGGAAGGAAGGAAGGAAGGGGGAAGGAAGGAGGGAAAAGGAAAGAAATGGTTTAGAACCTTCAGTTTTTCTTAACTTGCTCTTGGGAGTCTCAGGAGCAGTGCATTTTTACTTTTTAATGTATCATTATTATTTAAATTCATGGTAATACACCACAGTGAAATTCTGGGTGGGTGAGAGAGGTGCTGAAGCAGGACGCTTTTAACGACCAATTTCAGGAAAGAGTTCATATGGAATTAGAGGATCTGGAAATGGGTCCCTTTACATACCCCCTCTGTAGGTCTTCCTCTCTTCGAGGAATACACCTCCCCCCCAGTGCCCCCCACTCCCAGGGACCTCTGCCCTAACCCGTCCTAACGGGTCCCGTTAGTAAGTGGGTTCTTTAAACGGTGAGGATCTTAGTTGCAGGCAGCCATTCACTGGAGGGAGTATTCAAAGTTACAGTCATCCCACGTCTCCTTTTAACTCCCAGTTCTAATTTCTTTCACAGCCTCAAATTAAACTTGGTGATGTGATGTCTAATCTCTGCTTTGCTTTTAAGCCAGCTTCTGAACGTACAGGTCAAAACCAGTGATTATATTTCTCTTAATTTTAGAGATGGAACGTTTGGTGACGCTGAGCAATGAGATAAAACATCCCAGTAAGTGAGCCTGGAGCTCAGAGCAGGATTGCGCTGTGGGAAGGCATGTTCGTTACCGCGTGCAGCTCTGGAAGGGACGCTCGGGGGAGAGGATGGCCTCGTTTTGTGCGCCAGCTTTTACACACTTGTCAACAATTCGCTCAAAACAAGTATTAGCTAATATTGTAACGTGTAGCAATTTTCACTGCATGCAGTGTTTTGGATTTCGGGTTGAGCGTGGCTGTTTAATCCAAGTGAGAATTGTATCAAATGGGATCTTCAGTTATTGGATTACATTGAATTCAGAAAGAATATATCCATCTGTGGTCACCGGGCCCATCAGGAAAGCAGACCGTGCATGTGCAAGGCTTCACGGGGCATGGAGGCTTTGAATGCAGCGCCAGGCCAACTAGAGTCTCATTTCTTTGTTTTGGTTTTCATAATCCAGTTCAATACTCCGGGGTTTCACATTCTCCAAAAATTTAATAACGAGGATTGATATTTTCCTATAGTGCACAGCTATTCCTTCTCACAAGGATTCACGCATTATTGACTTGAGATCTCTTTTCTCCCTGTAGCAATTCCTCTGAAGTCAGAATTAGCTTATGAGATTTTTGATAAGGGCCAGGTCCGCTTCTGGCTGCAGGCTGAGCACTTATCACCAGACGCCAGCTACCGCTTTATCATTAATGACAGAGAAGTCAGCGACAGCGAGGTGAGTTCATGTGTGCGTGGCCTCTGGCTTTGGAGATGGCCAGGTATTACTTGGGAAGGTCAGTTCCTGAAAGTCAGTATTCTGGGTCTGTCTTCATCCCTTTTCGAGCTGTAGAAGTTGGGGCCTAGAAGGCTGACAACATGAATGAGAGGTGGTTGATTCTTGCAATGTACAGAGATTTGGTCTCGGTTAGGTGAGAGATCAGGAGGCCTTTAAATCCAAGCCTGTTGGAATTAAAAAATGAGCAACTACGTTTAGAGACCTGGTCTTATGAAAAGGTTCAGGTTACGTGGGGCGGCGGTTATCCTCAGTGGATCAGTTTATTCCCTCTTGATGACAGTTTTGAAGGGGTATATTTTTGCCCTGATGTGAGCAATGCCTCCCTAGGTCCCCCTCCCACTGAGAGCTGCCCATGGAAGGCGTCGGCTGGGAAATTAGTTTCTGCACCTTCCCTGAGCTTTTAGGCTGCCCCCTTGGCCTGAGCAGAGAAGAATGTGTAGGATGCTGTGATACAGACACTTTGCCCTTCTTCTACTTTTAATTGTGTAGAATGAAGCTGACAGATATTACAAGATATATTACATTACATTTTTACATTATTACATTATATTACATTATATATTATATTACATTATATTATATATATTATGTATATAATATATTACTATATAATATATAGTAATATATTATATTACAAGTTATATTACAGATATTTTGCCTGTGGCACATTGTGTCTCCATATATGTCCTCTTGTCTAATTATTACAGCACAACTGGGAACCCAGTTAAAAGACGACCTGTTTGATGGAGCCTTTCTTTGTTGTTCAGCGGTGCCCTTGGGGTCTCTCACATCCCACCATCTTTACCCCCTCCGCTCTCTTTTCCCTTGATACCCAATGCATCGTGTCTATTTAGCTATCCCACTGAGTCCTCAGTGCCTCAGCGGTGTGTCTGCTGCACGGGTATTAACGGGATGGTTGAGATGTAGGGATTGCTCATGCCAGGTGCGCGGCCCACTCACTCTCCCTCTGAGCTGGGCACCTCATCCCTAGTCTGGCCTCCGTGTCTGATGGGTTTTTAGTAAAGCTTGGTTAGACGAACGTCCCTCGGGCAGAAATCGTGTATGGAGAAAGGTTACGCGAGTTTTCTTATCCAGTCCATCTTCCCCATGAGAATGATGGCATCCTTGGAGAACTGTACAAATTGGGGAGTTGGCTAGTAAGTAGAAAGCATGCGGTTTCCTCCTGGCTGCAAAAAAAGCCCACAGTATGGATACTGTGTATGGAAGAGCATCGCATGATCAAGGTAATTGGAGACATTTTCTTTGAGCAGAGATCATGCTACGGAATGCAATGGAATTTAGTGTAATTGCACTTTATTTGTAGAACATCTTTTGATTAACATCCCTACCTGCTGTGGAGAGCTTGCCTTAAATACGGATGTCTTTGCTACCCGGCTCATCGTTTGGAATACGGCTGTACTATTTCCTTCCTTAATTAGCAATCCACAGGTGACTTTTCCATGTGGAGACTGATGCTGTTTTGTGAAAGTCACATAATAGCCTGTATTTATGGCCCCCATAAAATCATTGAACATCATCTCGCCGCATAACGGCAATCGCTAGAAGCCTGATTCTTTTCTCAAACCTGCCCAGAGCCTGCGGTGCAGAAGCTGAGAAAATGGAGAAGGCTCTGGATTGAGTGTGGTTCCTTCTCACTTCTCAGACCTAATCAGAGCAGGTTCCTAGAGGCCTCTACTCACAGATGTTTGATGGGGGCGAGCGTCTTACAGACCCAGAGCAGCACCGTTGTCTGATCAACTTGAAATTCACTCCCCGTATTCAAAAGCAAATACTCAAAACTGCAAAGAAACTCAAGGACCCCGGCGAGGTACACCTGTTGCAGCCCTCAGACTGCTGTTCCTTGCCCAGCCCCCAAGAACTACCGGAGTCTCCGGGGAGGGAGCAGTGTCCTGCTGCCGTAATCCGGAGGCTTCCTGTAATCGGTACCGCCTCCTGAAATGGCCTCTCTCTCAAAATGTAATCTGAGCTCATGTCTTCTCGTTCATTGCTCTCTCTCACTTTATATACCCCAAGTTCCCATCGAGAAAAAAAATCTAAGCGATGTTGTACAAGTACACAGTGTATGCTTTACTTACTTGAAACAATATTGGAGTTTCCGATTTCCAGGTGATTTTTTTGTTTCCTGGAAGTCAGGGCCTGTGGGCAGGGGTGAGCTTTATTCACTTAAAACCTGAAAGTCATATTTGATCAAACAGAACCTCAGGCATCACGTTAACCCTTGGGACCTCAGACACTCATCTTCCTTTCCCCGTGGACGGCAGCTTATAGTCTGCAGATAGTTTTTGATTGTCCGCTGTAGCCTAGAAAAATGAGCTGTAAACTTGCCCTCCTGGAGCTTATCCCAGAGTTGAAGAAATACAGAGAATGATATAGAAAAAATACAGAATGAAGAGCATGTTAAAACAGTACAGCGAGGACCGATTCAGAGAAGGCGGGGGTGTGGAGAGGCTGGAGTAGTTAGGGGAGATTTCAAGAGCAGTGGATTCCTGGGTTCTCCTTCGGAGGAGGAACGCAGAAAATGGGCCCCGGAACAGGTGGGCCCTGCAGCTTGCACACGCGAGAGCTAGCAAGGTGGGGGACCGGGGGGCGAGGAGGGTGGGCTGACCAGGGGAGTGGCCACAGGGCATCTTGGAAATACACTTGGATTAAACGGAAGGGGTCAGACAGCAGAGGTGCCGCTTCCAACGTCAGGCAGGAGGGTTTAGAAACGATGCCCGACGCTGAGGGAAACGGGCTTAGGGATGTCGAACAAAGGTGCTATTTTGCTAATATCCATCTTCTCAGCTCTCTTGTGACACTGGCATTTGGAATCCAAAATATAAATGTCACCTGAAAGAGAAAGAAGAGCATTGTGAAAATAAATACACACGATGTGTCAGAAAAAGGCCGATCTCACACATTTTCTGTTAGTTACCCGCAGATAGGAGTTCTTTGTGATAGTCTCATCAAGGTAAGGGCTGTAGGAGGAGTGCAGGCTCTCGGGGCAAGGAGTGGCCTTTCCTTCCTCTCGTCCTGTTTGTTGGCTGCTGACCACAGGTTACTGGCAATGACTCGCTCATCTCACCCCACAGCCCCACCTTCCTGGGACGGCTCATTACTCAGGCTGGGAAGCCTTTGCGTAAATCCCAGCTGGGCTCCTCTGGAAGGAAGCAGGAATGCCTGCAGGAAAGGTCACCAGCAAAGGTTGTCATGCTTTTGTTCATTCTGGGCGTAGCGTTGGGGGGGGTCAAGGCCAGAGGAAGCAGCCCTTCTGTGGTGTTGTGAGTCGTGTTCCTGAGGGGAGCCCTGGTCCCTGTGCTGTCCTTGCCCTGAATGATGGCTGCATCGAAGACAAGTCATTCTTGGGATGTGCTCCTTCTGCCTCCCTGACCCCTGCTTGATTGCGTTTATCGTATCCAAGGGTGGAATAACAAGACATGGTCCATTCGCAACCACACGTCAGTCTCTGTAGCTCATCAGAAGCGATGAGAGCAGAGTCTGAGGCAGACGTGAGCTTTGGACGGGCGGCACCGGGAAAGGGTCCCCATTGGAGGCTGCCCGGATGGGGGATGCAGAGGCTGGGCACCTTCAACACTGGTGCTGGTGGCGGTATTGAGTGGGGGCGACCAGTCGTGATGCCCGTGTCCCCAGAGTCCCCAAGACTGAAGCCCTCGTGGCTGTGGAGATGGTTGGTTGTTGCCTGTGGTTTTGTGATCGGACATGGCCAAGGGCACCCGTTCTCTTTCCCCCGTGTGCTGAGTTATCTCACATCAGGTGCACATTACCGAGGAGTGTGCAGAGTTTCTGCTGGGTTCTTCATGTGTAGGTCACTCCCCACGCAGACCTAGGGCTTCATCGCCGAATGTCCCTCGTTTGATCTTTGGTTCACCAAGAGGTCCCTCGTTTGCTCTTTGGTTCACCGAGAGGTTCAGTGGCTGAAATTTCTTTTTGTGTGTTTTTTGGGCACCATGATCCCTTAAGATACAATAGTTGATGCAACCGTTAGGTGCTAGCGAGAAAACTGGAGGGAGGAATTTCACGGTGGAATTCTCCCCTTCCTTCTGTGCTCCCAGACACACAGAATCAAGTGTGACAAGTCAACTGGCCTTATCGAGATGGTGATGGATCAGTTTACCATCAAAAACGAAGGCACCTACACTGTGCAGATTCACGACGGAAAAGCCAAAAGTCAGTCTTCTCTGGTTCTCATCGGAGACGGTATGCTGCATGGAAGGTCTTCATGTGTCTGTAAAGGAAAATTCAAAGCGAATTCTTTCAACCAGAGAGAAGCAAATGTATTTCATTTCTATTTGTTTCCCTTCAAATATTGGATTTAGCATTCAAGGCTGTCCTAGAAGAGGCTGAATTTCAAAGAAAGGAATTTCTCAGGAAACAAGGTAGGTGGTTGGCTGGCTTCCCCACCACTAGCACAAGACAAAGGTTTAGGATTTGAGCATTTGCTTGGAGCAGATCCTACTTAATGCCAAACGACTCTAACTTCGATTTTAAATGATCGAGAAGTCAGACCACTTCTTAGCTGTAGAAGTTTGGATTCTCTTCTGTTCTTTGACCTTTCCCTTTATTTCATCGGTATTTTCTCTTGCCTCTACCTTGAAAAGCCCTGGAATCTATTGTTGAGTGTTGGTATTTTCCTGCAGTCATAAGGAACGGGTGTCTCCATTACACGTCCAGATGGAGTCCAGTGATTGTGACAAAAAGGAATAAAGAATGGGGGTGGGTGAGTTCGGGGGATTATTAGGAGAAACGGAGAGAGGGCAGGAGACCCAGTTCCAATAGCCAGGAGCTTGTTATTTTACTTAAAAGTGTGTGAACTTTTCAACTTTTAGATGTTTTCACTTTAATTACAAACAATACTTTTTAAATATATCGTTTTAAAAATGCATATTAAAAATAAATAAATAAGTAAAAAATTAAAATGCATATTAACTAGAGACAAAGGAAAATGGATAAATTTGAGAAACTGAACTACAACCCAAGGGTTTATTTGAAAAATATTTTTTATATGGGATTTCTATAGTTTTTGAAAAGAAGTTAGAATACAGCTTTTAAAATATAAAATGAGGACATTATTTTTATTGTTTTAAGTTATTTTTAGTAGTCAAAAATATTTATTTTACTCATTTCTACAATATGATTTTTTTCCTACAATATGATTCCTACAACTTTGTAGGATGTATTTATATGGAAGAAATCAATAAATACTTTCTAAAACTGCTTTGTATTTTTGTGTTGAATGTATTATTAGCATATGACTTCTGCATTTATATTAAGTAAAAATGATATTTTTGAAAGATATATAAATTAATCTTTGATTTCAAATGCTATATAGATACCATGTGTTGACATACTTGCTAGATCAAATGGCTTTTTCTTCATCTTACCTCAATTAGTTCTCCTATTTTAACGTTTTTTTATACCATGCTGTTGGATGTTGTTAGACACACGTCTTGAGAAAAAAATATAATATTTCATTATTCTTCCTGCTAAAGAGCAATAGCTATTAGACATCACCGAGAAGGAGAGATCAGACAGCATCACCCAGCTAGAAATAGAGATTTCAGTATCAGTATTGCACACACTGACTGTGGAGCCCTGAAAATTAGTTTTATTAAATTATCTTGGTTTCAGACTGAACAGCTACTTTCTTCTGCCCAAAATGCATTTGTATGTGTGTGTGTAAATGTATATATGTATACCTTTTTTTCCTTTATTTAAACTTCTTTCCCTTTTCCCCACCAGGCCCTCATTTCGCTGAGTTTCTGCACTGGGATGTTACAGAAGATTGTGAAGTCCGGCTGGTCTGTAAGGTGAGGAATCGGTTCTAGCCAGAAGAGAGTGAGACTCGCATTCTCGTGACAGTGGAGACAGTCAGGGAGCAGCTACGTTCAGGTCACACTGGTGGTGAAGCGCAGGGGGTTGGATTAGGGGCGGGTGGTACTCAGACTTTCAGTCTCGTCTGTGGTCTCTGTCGACAGATTACAGGGGCAACGGAATGAAGATTCAAGTAGGTAGTTTATAAAATATTTATTTAAGATTTCAGTAAGTGAACATATGGGAAAGAATGCTATGGTGAAATGTATCTGGTAATTTCTATGCTGCTCATATGATTTCTTTAGGAAATAAAAGGTATGTTTGGGGAATAAGATGCTCTTAAGTTTTTGTTTGAGCAATTCAGTCATAAAGTAAGCCTGAATCACTACTAACTATAAAAACCTGTATTTTGGGGAACAGACTTTAAGTTAACGAGCCCCTGCTGTATGGCTGTCTCTGTAGAAGAAGAGGCTGTGGGGAAAGCGCGATCGTGCCTCATTTCTGTTCCCAAGCTACTCACAGACAAGAGAGGAAAACAAGCAGACAAGTCAGCAAAGCGGTGAATCCTGAGCTGAGTGCGGGGGGATGACCGAGAAGGATACAGGTCGGCGAGGGTGGTCCTGAGCTGAGTGCGGGGGGATGACCGAGAAGGATACAGGTCGGCGAGGGTGGTCCTGAGCTGAGTGCGGGGGGATGACCGAGAAGGATACAGGTCGGCGAGGGTGGTCCTGAGCTGAGTGCGGGGGGATGACCGAGAAGGATACAGGTCGGCGAGGGTGGTCCTGAGCTGAGTGCGGGGGGATGACCGAGAAGGATACAGGTCGACGAGGGTGGAAACTGCTCCCACAGGCTGAACTGTGAAACAGCCGCATGGGAAACTAGGAGCCGCAGCATTAGAGGGTGAATTATGAGTCGGCCGCTGTGGAGAGCAGTATGGCAGCTCCTCAGAAGTAATGGGTGGAATTACGGTACGACCCAGCCTCAGATAGATACGTGTGCACCATGATGGTGGCCGCGCGATTCACAATAACCCAGTGTGGAGGTGGCCCAAGTGCCCATCGATGGATGGATAAACAAATGTGGTAAATTTGCGGACTGTCATTCAACCATTTAAAAAGGAAGGAAATCCTGTTACCTACTGCAACACGGATGACCCTTGGGTGAAATAAGGCAGACCCGAAAGGACAGACCCTGTATGATTCCACATACGTGAGGTCCCTAGAGCAGTCAAACTCATAGACAGAGAGTAGGATGGAGGGGGCCAGGGGCTGAAGGATGGGGGTAGGGAGTCAGTGTTTAATGGGGACAGAGTATCAGGTTGGGAAGACGAGAAAGTTCTGGAGGTGGTCGGTGGTGATGGTTACATAGCAACGTGAATGTGCGTAGTGCCACAGAACTGTACACTTAAAAATGGTGAAGATGGTAAATTTTATGTCATCTGTATTTTACCACAATAAGAAATACATAAGGTTGGTAAGACAGTTGGGGGCTGGACCAGAGGGCATCCAGCAGGGCAGAGGTGGACTCTGGTCTGCAGACGGCGGGGAGCCTGCCTTTGGGGTTTTCAGGAGCGTGATGACTCTGGCTGTTTCTTAAGGCCGGAGGGGAGGCTGCCCAAGAGGCTCAATGAGAGATGGGAACTCAGACGAGCATAGTGGCCACGGGCACAGAGTAGGAGATACACTGGAAGACTGTTGGGGAGCTATGGTTCCAGCAGGAGTCGGTGAGTAATTGGATGTGAGGGAGGACAGTGTCTTGGACGATCTTAGGTCTCTGTCTTGGAGACCAGGTGGTGCTGTGATACTAACCGGCACTGCAGGGGCAGGACCAAGTCTGAGGATTTTGAGGATAAATTCAGCTTTGCAGGTACTTCGTTGGTTACGCCTGTAGCACAGGCGATATGGTATAACCAGTGCACCGTGAGCCCGGCCCTCACAGCAAGGTGAAGCTCTGCTGTGGAGGCTTATGAGGTAGCAGGACACGCGTGGCGGTGAGCACGACGCCCGTGGGGCAGGTTTGCTGAAGGGCAGCCTTTGGAGACAGAAAGATAACGGAAACTTGGAGAACTTTGGAAAATATCATATTGTCAGAGTAGAACAGGAGAGAAGGATTTTTAAGGGAATTACCGAGGGGAAGTTCTCAGAGAAGTGAGAGGAGAAACAAGAAGCGGCTTCATGGAATAAGGAAGGTGAGGAATTCAAGGAGTGAAGACCGCACAGCGGCGTCCTGAGTGAGGCGAGGGCTGACGCGGGGCCTGCCGCCTGTCCGGGTGGGCTGGTGGCCGGGGGCTGGGAGTCCGAACGGCGCTGGCTGATGGGATGGAAGATGGGTGGAGACTGAGCTGAGCCCATCACAGCCTGGGAGTCCCAGCGGGTCGTGGACGTGGGGGTCAAGTCCTTCTCTCCCCGCTGGCTGGATGGGGACATTCAATCATGTTTAGACGCTGAGTGGGAAAGCAGAAGACAAATCAAGGGTGAAGAATGGCCATCATCAAACAGACAAGAAATGACAAATGTTGGCAAAACTGTGGAGGAAAGGGAGCCCTCGTGCACTGTTGGTGGGAATGTAAATCGGTGCAGCCACTGTGGGAAAACAGTACAGAGGTTCTCAAAAGATTAAACATAGAGCTACCAGGGCTTCCCTGGTGGCGCAGTGGTTGAGAGTCCGCCTGCCGATGCAGGGGACGCGGGTTCGTGCCCCGGTCCGGGAAGATCCCACATGCCGCGGAGCGGCTGGGCCCGTGAGCTGTGGCCGCTGAGCCTGCGCGTCCGGAGCCTGTGCTCCGCAATGGGAGAGGCCACAACAGTGAGAGCCCTGCGTACCGCAAAAAAAAAAAAAAAAAAAATAGAGCTACCCTACGATCCAGCGATCCCACCTCTGGGAGTCCATCTCAAGGAAGTGATGTCACTGTTGTGGAGAGACACCTGCACCATGTGTTCGTAGCAGCGTTGCTCACAATGGCCAAGACGTAGACACAACCAAGGGTCTGCTGACGAATGAATGGCTAAAGAAGATGTCACACGCACACACACGCGCGCGCACACACACACACACACACACACACACAGGAATATTATTCAGTCATAAAAAAGATGGACATTCTGCCATTTGTAACAATATGGATGGGTCTTGAGGGAAATAAGCTCAGTGAAGTAAGTCAGACAGAGAAAGACAGACACGACATGATTTCACTTCTATGTGGAATCTAAAAAAAGCCAAACTCATAGAAGCAAAGAGACAAGTGGTGGTTGCTAAGGGGTGGGGGGGATGTTGGTCAAAGGGTACAAACTACCAGTTATGAAATGAGTAAGTTCTAGGGTCTCATGCCCAGCGTGGTGACTGTAGCTAATAACACTGTATTATATACTTGAAAGTTGCTGAGAGAGTGACCTTGCGTGTTCTCACCACTCACACATACACAGTGGTAACCATGTGAGGTGAAGGATGTGTTAACTAACCTCATTGTGGGAACCATTTTTGCAATATATACGTGTATCAAGTTGTGTACATCGTACACCTTAAACATACATGGTGGTAAATATCAATTAAGGCAGCGGCTATGTTGTAGTCAGTTGGCCTTTTTTCTGACGAGGGTGTCCTGAGTACATGCTCACAATGGCGGTGGGACAGATAGGCTCCCCATGTGCTCTGACATGGTGTAGGCCCTCCTGTGAATATTTGATAATATTTTAAGTTCCCTGATCAAAGTGAGTCATAAGTCTTTGAACACAGCTATTGGAGAAACTGAATAACTATTGCTTGAGAGGTGAGTCTTTTGCAGTTTAACCCACCTAGCCTGCGTACTCATGTCCCATCACTCCTGGGGTTCCGTGAACCCTTCTTCCACATAGGTTTTTGCCTAATAATACTTTGGCAGGTGGTTATGGTTCTATTTACTTACATAACAAAACACATGGAGAAAAATCAATGTGTGGACGTATTCATATTATAACTTTACAGAAAACCATCTTTTAAAAGAAAAGTTTAAGACAAGAGAAACCTCAGTCATGAACGGAAGGAGATCTGGGAGAGAGATTTCTCACACACCTCCAGTAAAGCTTTGGGGAGAGCGCCCTCAGACACTGTGAGAGTCGGGCAGGGCCCCGTGTCTCAGGAGTGATCGTGTTGTGACCTTTTCCTAGATACTTACGTGCATGTGAGGTGCGCGTATTGAAAAAGTGGTAGAGGACTTCCCTGGTGGCGCAGCGATTAGGAATCTGCCTGCCAACGCAGGGGACACAGGTTTGAGCCCTGGTCCGAGAAGATCCTACATGCCGCGGAGCAACTAAGCCTGTGCACCACAACTACTGAAGCCCGCGCGCCACAACTACTGAGCCCGTGAACCACAACTACTGAGCCTGCGTGCCTAGAGCCCGTGCTCCGCAACAAGAGAAGCCACCACAATGAGAAGCCCACGCACCGCAACAAAGAGTAGCCCCCGCTCGCTGCAACTAGAGAAAGCCCTCGCACAGCAACGAAGACCCAACGCAGCCAAAAAGAAAGAGAGGGAGGGAGGGAGGGAGGGAGGAAGGAAGGAAGGAGGGAGGAAAATAGAAAAAGTGGTAGAGACATTGAAGAGAGTTCAGAGAAGCGACAAATGAGTTATTTGGGGACAGAAGACACCCCCCCTCACCCCCACCCGCACCCCGAGCTACAGGACAAATAAAGTAACTGAGGATATAGGTTTTAGAGAACAGAGGCTGAAGGTCATTGGAAAGGTTTTTATTTAGCACCCAAGGACCGACAGTGTAAATACCTTGGAAAATGAGAGTAAGAGGCAGCAGTGCTGAATTAAGGTGGGAGAGAGTCGGGGATTGGCTTGGCGTGGAAACGGACACAAGGGAGATTTTGAGGTGTTAGGACAAAGGACATCGTCTGCTGGAATTGCTTAGCTTCGCTTCATCCTGACTGTCACCACGTGGTCCTGGCTTCAGAAGGAAGAGCCTAGCTCCCAGACCAGCGGGAGACAGCCCTGCACTTACTCTGAAACATTTATGGAATTATTCTCCGTATCGGGCACGCTGCTGTGCCCCGTGTGCGAGTGCGAGTAGAACATTCCGGAGCCCTGCCGTCTGGGGATTGTCCCCCAGGGCTGACACCAATGACAGCAACTGACGTAGCTGCTACGGGAAGTCTAAAATACATTGCACTGCTACACTCTCGGAACTAATCACGTGCTCTCAATGTTGGTAATTTGTTTCGCTGACATCTCTGTTGTTGAGTCTGTATGGGATGTGAATGCAGAATGGTCCGTGTCACACAATTCAATGTGATCAGTACATTCCGCTCCAACAGAGCCAGAATTCTTCTTCTTTGTGGGACGTGTAGGTCAGAGCATGTGACTTTAGATGCTTACTCATCTTTGGAATTCTGCAAAGCTGAGTTTCGAGTTCAGGCTTATGGCAGAGATTGAATTTCGAGGAATTTTAGTAGCAGGAAAGTCCTCGTGCCCAGTGGGCTCATTTTGCGTTAAAGTTTCTTTCCCCTGCGTCTGTGTGTCCGCAATGTCATGTTGCCAAAAAAGCAGTCACTCAACAGTTTTATAGGCCAATAATGATATTTTATATTATTTATAAATTTAAAATACACTGCTTACATCTTGTCTTTATTTTTGACATCTCACATGAACCAAAAAACCTCGCACCGTCTAATTTCATGGGTTAGCACGAAGAAGAATCATTTGTTCTTCCGAATGGAACTGTCAGGGCTTAATTATTTTAGAAGCTGAAATTTAGAAATGTATTTGCTATTATTAGAACCGACAGCTTTCCCATGTGCATTTGTCTGAGACTGTCTATAATAAAAATTGATTTTTTTTTAGGTCTGTGATTTCAAATCAGAGTAGACTTTTTTCTCATGAGCCACAGCGATTCACATACTCAACGTAAGATTCCTGTCTTGTAGGTTGCAAACACCAAGAAGGAAACCGTTTTCAAATGGCTAAAGGATGATGCTCTGTATGAACCGGAAAAGTTGCCTGATCTGGAGAAGGGGGTCTGTGAGCTGTTCCTACCAAAGGTACATTGTGTTAAAGAAAAGAGATAGAAACAAGATAAGAAAGTTCTCTCAAACAACCTGTGAATTCTGCATTATCTCCCAGTTTGCCTCCTAAATTTCCATGGTTTGCAAAGAGAACGTATCAGCCTGTATTACCTTTTGTATCATGGCGTCAGTTTTATGTACATATGGGATGTGTTTTATTTGCAGTTGTCAAAGAAGGACCATGGTGAATATAAGGCAACCTTGAAAGACGAGAGAGGTCAAGATGTGTCTGTCCTTGAGATAGCTGGCAAAGGTAGAATAAAACCTTCTTCCTTCTACTAAAAGGAAATCCACTTCGCCAGCAGGATGAACTGTGTGATAAAGGCACAGCGTCTGTATCCTTAGTACATATTGTTTCTTTAGCGGGGACACAGGAAGAGAAAACAGATTTGTACTTGAGTTGCATTCAAAGCTGTTTGAGTGTTTTAGAACAAGGTATGATATTACTCTGGGCTTCAATGAAATGCTGTCTTAGTTCACCTTCAGGAGCCAAGTTCTATCTTGTGACAAATGTATTAAAGTGATTGAAACAGTGATGAAGAGGTTCAGTTAAATGTATGGTCGGATTTATGTCGAGCAAAATGTTCCTTGTTTAAAAAGTGAATAGATTAGAAGGATTTATCGCCACACGTGAGCCCTTTATGGATAACTATTGCCATTTTAATGTTTCATTTTTCAAATGAACATCCTGATTCCCTGTATCAATTTAATTAAACATGAAAATGCTGCTGATAAAATTAGACACCGTAATGGTACGTTTCCTTCTTCCTTTCAGTGTACGAGGATATGATTTTGGCCATGAGTAGAGTCTGTGGTAAGTAAATGCCTTCTAACTTTCAAGTCATTTTGGTGCTAAAATTGCTATTTCCCGAGAAGGGCATTTTCCACAGCTAATGGAACCACAGTGCATCTCCTGTGGACAGGCCCCAGATTCAACGGCGGAACAGTTACCTGACGGCCTCGGTGATGCTTTTTAAGGGGGTTTTCGGCATTATATGCAGAATATGTTTTTCTTAAAAAAAGAAAAAAGAGAGACAAAACAAACTCAGTTTGGACTCCCTAATTAGCCACTTCTTATAATTTGCCTTAGGTCAACTCCGATGATGCTTTGTCCATAATTGCTCTCAGCGTCTGCGTTACAAATGCTGAATAGCGATAATGAATTTTGAAGCCTCTGGTTTTGTGTCTGGTTTCATACATACTAAACCACTTTTTAGCTTTGCAGATAAATTCTTCCTCTCTATTTACCCTTCCATGGAAACTGTGAGAACAAAGATGTTGGTTATTAATTTGATAATAATAGCTTAAGGGCTTTCTGCTGATAATAAAATTTTACGGCTGTGGGCTTTCTAGAGGTGACCTAATTGATGTCATCAGATCAGGCAGCTAAGGCCCGGAGCAGTTAGGTGGCTTAACCACGGGGCTCTGGAAGCCGGTCAGGACCAGAAGCTCACATCTCTCCCAGGTCTGAGCTCAGCTGCTGCCCCGTAAGGTTTTTCGGTCATTCTTCTGGAAAACTTCTGACGTTTATTTTTTCATCACTCTCTCAAAACGTCCCCGTAAGATAGACTGTTCCTCTTTGCTTTTGCTTGTCACGTAGGTGACCACATTTTGAATGAGTTTTACTGCTGATGATTATTAATGGGCCGAATGCCACTCCATGGTGTACACGCCACTTTGCGCAGGTACATGAAGCCACTTGAAAGGCGGCTTCACGCTTATGCTCCATGGGATGACCTTGCATTAAAGCATCATGTGACCTGTAACATTGGTGATGCGAGTGGTCGTGGTGTCTTGAAAAGTGAAGGTACCAGTGAAGGGGACAGAGGTAGTTTCCTATTGTATTCTCGTGATCTTGGGTCCCAGATGCCCGAGCCTGGAAGGACCACGTGTGTCTTACTGAGAGTGTGGTGGGCAGAGAGAAGGCACGGGACACACGGCATCACGTTTCAGCCTCTGTCCTCCCGAGGAGCCAGGCCCTGGGTCTACTGGACGCTGCGTGTTCAGTGCTGTTGCAGCCGGAAAGGAGCAGAGCAAGCGTTACCCGATCTACGAGGTGGCTGTGTTAGTAGCAAGCGGGGGCTTCTCCGCAGCCCACGTGCGCGCCCCGTTATCCCAGAGCTTACCCGTCTTCCCGGCCGTCCCGCTCAGGCTGCAGTGGGCTCTCCTCGCAGCCTTGAGGTGTCGTGGCCGTCTGGGGTGTCGGTCCGGGTGTGACATCTGTGCTTCCCACGTCCCCTTGCTGCATCCATCAGGGACCTCGGTCACCTCCATCCTCTGTCCTCTGACCTCAGGGAAGCTGTGCCTCTGCCTCTTCTGTGTCTTCTGAGAGCCCTTGGGGGTGCTGACGCCCAAGCACATACTCAGACACGCTCACACGTACACACACCCTCACTTCTCCTCCACCTGCCCCCCCGCCCCCCAGGAATATTCTTAATCCTTGAAAACGCCATGATTCCTGCTCGGGTTCCAAGTGGGCTCTTGTCACCTGCAATCAGTGGCTTTTTAGACCTAATGCAGCCCCGAGTTGGTCTAACCAATAGCAGACAGCGCTGAGCGCGCCACTCCTGAAACAGCCGGAGTGAAGATGGGTACGCGTCCTCCGTGCTCTGCTGACAGTCACGTGGACGCTGTGACGCGAGTCACGGTCTCGCCACGCGTGTTGGGTGCCTCTGCCTGTTGAACGAGGGTCCAGCTCCAACCGGGAGAGGCGTTTTGGGTCAAACTCTATAGTTCCACGGAGCAGCGTCAGACGTAATACTGGGTTGTTGTAAGGAGTACTTCTGAATTTTCAAGTAGAGAGCTGTCAGAACAGTGATTTCCTGTTTCCTGGAGCACAGAAACGTTTCCCTATTCGTTTTCTTGGCTTTTAAACCAAATTTCCCTTCAGAGCTTGGGGGGGGGGGCGCGGTGTGGGGAGATAGTGTTCCTGGAGCTTCTAAGTCCAAACAGCCTCTGGGGTTTGCATGTTGGGAAGCAATCAGTGGCTCTTCTTGGGGACCCCCCCCAAATTTTGTTCGAATTTCAGGGCCAACTAGAGGCTTTGGATAAATATGGGATCCTCACGTCAGCCTCCCGGGCTTCCTCCTTCCCGACCCTGATCCCACAGAGAGGATCCTGCAGCGGCTTGTGGGTGGCAGAGTGTAGGAGGCTTTCCTGCCGGGTCAGCTAGCAGCCCACAGAACAGAACTGTTTGTTCTTCGTGTCCCGAAGGTTAAAGGCTGTGCTTGGCTGTGAAGCAAACCTGCTGTCATAGAGAGAGTTAGGGTTCCTCAACCTCTTCATCCTTATAATAAGGAATTTGGACAAGGCGACATCCAAGTTCTCATCCAGATGTAAAGTTCTGTAATTCTCTGGCTGCAAACAAACGCGTTATAAAAATCGATGCCAAAGTTACAGTTCTCTGCGTGGATGATGCTCTGTGTGTATGTGTGAACGTGCACGTGCTTCTGTGTATGTGTGTGCATGCCTTTGACATTCCTCTTCATTTCCATGCTGACTTTTGAGATGGAGAAAGCACAATTGGAGACTCCAAGTCCTTGGTTAGGTTTTCGGCATCTCCATGAACTGTATCTGACAAGACGTGCTGAGGGACTCTGTATTTTTGCAGAACCTTGGAAGAGACCCACATTATCTAGATGAGGACTCTGGTCACCGAGAAGTTGTGTGACTTGTCCTGGGTCACTCAGTTAACCACTAGCAGAGTATTCTCATGTCCCTAGATTAGGAGTCCAGCCTTCCTTCTACAGCACTTCGGAACTCCCCCCTCATCACGAGATGTGTATTCTAAGACGTTACCCACCCAGCTCTTTAACGTTGGCAGTCCTTCAATTTTACAAAAATGTCTAAGGTGTATTTTGCCTAAAGGGGGCCAAGCTTAAACTGTATACCTTGATTTTTAATAGTTATAGAACTCTGAAATGTCTAATCAAATAACTTTAAGAATCAGTTGTGAAACAGAAATACCAATGGCAGAACTTACTTTCGGTGTGGCGACTGTGTAGATTAAATACCTATCTGGTTAAATTTTGTCTAATAAGATATAAATGCCCCTTAAGCCTTCAGAATCAAGGCTCAGTAAGGATGCAGCGGATATAAAATCAGAAAATAGGGCTACAGCTTCCTAGGTCATGTTGCCCTGGTCAGCGTCATTCTTGGAAGTCAGGCTCTTGTGATCTGATTACTTGGAACATGCATCCTGCCACCCTTTCCTCCCTGTGGTGGGCGAAGTTAATCATCTGTTGATTTTCTAGCTGAAATGAAACCCATCTGGTTCTGTGGGGTAGCATTTAATTCTGTGTGCAGGGCTTGATTCTCAGTATTTAGGGAAAATGCCAGGCACCATCCTTGCATTTGAGCTGAGAACTGCTCTCCTGTCTGTCCGTTTCATGGATGGTACCTTTCCCTCCTCCCCGCTTGATTGGAAAACCTTGTGGGCTCGTGATCATTTACCGACTGCCAGTGTAGTCTGAAAAATGACCCTCGGCTTGAAGCTATTTGGCCTCTTTAAGACTGCAACATTTCCGTATTTTTGTGCTCAGGGATGGGCAGCTTGTTACCCTCTGCATCTGGTCAGCCCACTGCCCTCCCCCATGTAGGGAGAAGCAAAGCGGAGGAAGGGGTTTGAATAAAAATCATTTTCTGCCTTTCTCTCTGGGCAGGAGTAGAGAGAAAGAGGACGCCAGAGGCCATGGAGGTGGGGCATTCAGCTAGACGGGCTCCAGCCACGGAGCTCCATGAGGGGATTCCCATCCCTACATCATTTACATGGATTTTCCAGAAAGTTCTATAGGGGATTGAGTGCCTAGGGGCTCCATTCCCTTCAGGGGAAAGGTTATTTTAGCAAATGCCAGGAAGAAGGAGTGGGGAGATGCAAGAAGTTGGATGCAATCTTGCAGACAGGGCAGACCCCGTCAGTTTGGAATCTCATCTATATGGGAAGCTTGTGTGTGGTCTAATTTATAAGTTGATTCCTGTGGTAATGACGGGATGGAAGTGGTCAGGGATGTGAGAAGTGCCCTTAGGGAATATTTTCTTGGGGCCATTTGAGTTCCTTGATGCTATTGTCAAAGAGATTTTCAGATAATTTTGGTGTGGCAAAAGCTTACTTAATGAATGAACATGGCCTGGGCAAATGGTAAGGATTTGTGGCTGACGGATGTTAGAATATATGCGTGAGGATGCATTTACAGCAGGATGTAACCTGGCCACAGGGCTTGTCCATCCTCACACAGCACAGACGGCTTTCCTCAGATCTGAGTATGTTTTATTTTCTGCAGGAGCCTCTGCTTCTCCACTGAAGATACTTTGCACCGCGGAAGAAATAAGACTTCAGTGTTTCATGAAATATTTCACCGAAGAAATGAAAGTGAACTGGTACCACAAGTAAGTGTCCATGTGCCGTGGACTGTGGCCATGCCATCCATGGGGCGGTGCCCAGGGCTCACGGCTGGGACACGCGTTCATAGCCAAGTCTGCTCAAGACTTTGTAGTTTTGAGAAATGATGACAGCCTTGGGCTCGGGGAGGGACCATCACAGAAACTGGGGGGGCAGGGAGTGGGGGGTGGAGAAGGAGAAAGATAAAGATGTGCCTGAAGGTACTGGAGACAAAGTTCTTCAGGGTTTTGGTTTGGACAAAGGTGGTTTTACTGGTGACACACATTTTGTCTGGAATCCAGCAGAGCTAATGGAAAAATAATATTTGGAAAAGGTGCTCCAGATTTCCAGTCTGTTGGTTTCTCACTAGATTGATTAAAGAGAAAAGGACCAAAACAAACTTAATTGTACGTAAAAGAAGAAAGCGAGAGGGATGAAACCCTGTACAAACAGCAGGTTTTCTCTGTATTTCATGTCTGCTGCTGGTTGCCTGTCCAGGTGGGCATGTTCGCTACTAAAACACTGGAGAATCTCATTATGGTCACAGCATGTGGACGAGTGCCTGCCCCCAGCCCCCTGGAGTTTGCCCTTCCGACCATCCCCCCAGGGTTATCTCTAATGCACTCCGTCAAAGGGGGCGGATGGAGCGGGGACCATGGTGTCTGTCTCTAACCTGAGGACATGGGCAACACTTGCAGGCCAAGTTTTCAGTGATGTCCATATACCAAAGTCATCTGCTCCTCCATGGACTGGGACCTCAGAGTGTCCACGTCGTGCCTTTAGATGTTATTTTCCCTAATTAACATTTCAAAAGGCAAACTTCATGCTTATGACTACTTTACTTGTAAAAGCATTATTGAGGTGAATCTATTCGTGAGTAAACCGAAGTGCTGAATGGATAAATGTCTTGGGATGTCTTTTTCCTATTTACATTTTGACGTGCTGTGCTTTTGTCTTAGATGTTAGTTATGATCAGAAGCATAAACTAAGAAGATGTACTGACGTCTTAGTGCATCTGTGTTTGGAATCCTGCATCTCTGTTTTTGGTAGTTAGTATGGAAATCTGTATCGGGTGCAGTCACTGCAGGTCCCATACTAAGGGGTTTGTGGGGAAGTGGCTTTTTCTGGAGGATTCCAACAACAGGAGCTTTGAAGATTGAAACTCTGGTGTAGTTTTGTGATGTAATTGTTGATAAGGATATATTTTTTAAAACCAATGAGTAAATGTCTATTTCTAGCTGAATCAGACCTTCTTCTCCTGGAAAAGGAGAATGAATCACTTCCTTCTCTCGGCTTCTTTGTTATTCACAGCCTATCATCTTTCAGTAAGTTGTGTGCAGCTGTGATAAGGGTCTTATCTTCCCTGGGAAACGCGTCTGTCCCCTGCAGGAGGCTGCTGCTTCTCCAGCTTTGCCTCCCAGGGCACGGTTAGCTCTGTGCTGGGTGCCGGGCGTGCAGAGTTTAAATACATGCCACATCCCACGGGAACACGTGCCTGGGCACGCGGGTACCTGTATGTTGTGTTACCGTGTGTTATACACTTCACGCACATGATTTCATTTAACCCTCACAAAAGCCCCATGAGCTTGGTATTAATACTCACGTTTTATAGATGTGGAAACTGAGGTTTTGCAAGCGGAAGATAAATCATTCGTTCAAAGTCATGCAACTAGTAAGTGAAAGAGCAGGGATCGAACACTAGTTGGTCTGATTCTGGCCACTACGGTGCTGAGGGCCATCCAGCCGAAAGGAGGGGACTGATTGCAGGCGGACAGACAGACTGAGAGATAAGGGCTCGAATCACACGTCTGCCTCATCAAAAAAGTTGTGTCAGAAGAAACCATCCCTAGAGACCAACAGAGCTCGTGGTCGTGTTGCAGATTTCCACGGACTCCTGAGTGTGGTTGTTGCCATGCCTTCTCTTCTCCAAGCAGAATCAACACAAGTATTTCTTCAGTTCTTTAATAACTAAAATATAACCTTTAGTTATTTTTTACTACTTGACTATTACATAGTATTCAATGCTATGTTAACCTTTATTTTATAGTTATATTCTATCACCGAAATATAACCTTGGTTATTTTTCACTATTTGACTATTAAGTAAGTTCTTGTGAGGCAATACTTGGAAAAATAGAGAATAATATAACACATTTGTTGAAATAACAATCTGCGGGAACTCCCTGGTGGCACAGCGGTTAAGAATCTGTCTGCCAATGCAGGGGACACGGGTTCGAGCCCTGGTCCGGGAAGATCCCACATGCCGTGGAGCAGCTGAGCCCGTGCGCCACAGGTACTGAGCCTGCGCTCTAGAGCCCGGGAGCCACAACTCCTGAGCCCGTGTGCCACAACTCCTGAAGCCCGCGTGCCACAACTACTGAAGCCCACGTGCCTAGAACCTGTGCTCCACAACAAGAGAAGCCACCGCAAGGAGAAGCCTGTGCACCGCAATGAAGAGTAGCCCCCGCTCGCCGCAACTAGAGAAAGCCCGCGTGCAGCAACGAGGACCCAACACAGCCAAAAATAAATAAATAAATAAATTTATTTTTTAAAAAAGAAAGAAATACAATGTGCTGCTGGATGCTAAATGGCCCACCTAACAGAGTCAGGGACGCCCAAGGGAGACTCGAGCTGTGGTCCTGAACATTCTGTGCCAGTGGGTGGCGAGAAATCAATAGAGAATGGTGAGGATTTGGGGAAATGGGGGCGTCAGCAAGGCCGATTGTTCTTTGACGAAATGCTGAGTAAGACATCGAGGGCCACTTAGAAGAAATGCTGAAACCTATCTCAAACAAGTTAGAAGCATACGAAGGGGAACTCAGCAGACATGTCCCTTTGCAAAAGGATTTTGTTCTCTTGCTCGAAGGTGAAATTATTCTGTCATCGAGAAAGGGCTAGACCTCCAATTGCTAAGTATGGACCACTGAAGACTTAGAAGCATCACAGCCACTGAAGATGCCACATGGCCTCTTTATAGAAGAAAACGCTTTGGATTTTAATTCAAACGGGAAATTTCACATGGAGAGGCCCCTGAAATCTCAGTGAAGCCTGGAGCTCCCTGGGGGAGGGGAGATGTGGAGCAGCCACGCAGGTGCGCCCACCACCCCTTCCCACCCTCTCCTCCAGCCCCTCCCCACACCCTGCAGGGACCCATC
Organism: Pseudorca crassidens; assembly: GCF_039906515.1. NCBI lineage: Eukaryota > Metazoa > Chordata > Mammalia > Artiodactyla > Delphinidae > Pseudorca > Pseudorca crassidens. Next base: position 27,691,430 of record NC_090316.1, read on the forward strand.
TCCTGGGTTTCTTTCGCACAAACGAGCAGGCACACCTAGGCTTTCTTCCATCCTCCTCTTTCTTACCTTAACATAAGATGTTTTAAATTTAGCTGGGAGTGAAGGGATTTGGGCATGTTTTGTGATCCAATAATAAAACCAAGGAAGAGGTTTTATCCGACTTGGCCCATTTAAGTCCCAAAACAATAACAAATAGTCCTTCGAGGCAAAGTCACTGTCTGGGGGTAACAGTGATAACAGATTCAGTGCAGCCAGCAGCTGTGCTTTGCTACCAGGACTTGTTTGCCTTGTTATAAGTTGGCTAATTCAGCAGAAGCCAGCCTTAGCGGGTGTAGGGTGAGGGTGGGACTGCTGATCAGGGAGGGTTCTGGAATTCACCCCAGGGGTGGAGCCAGGCTGGGGGCTCTGAGCTGGGAGGGGGAGCCAGGTGTGGGGGGGGTGTCTGCTGCTGGCCCTCTGCTGGCGGGTAGCTTCACATGGTGTCTGGGAACAGCATTTGTGCCCAGTCCAGCAAGGCGTCGGGGCTGTGACAGAGGCGGGGTCAGAACTCAGGTCAGGGCTTAGGATGGAAGGCGGGTGGCTCCTTTCTGGAGCTGAGCTCAGGGTCACGCGCCAGGCGGTGCACATGCTGGCTCAGGGGGCCGTGGGCTCCTGCGCTAGAGCCCAGGTGGGGTTAGGGCTCTGAGAAGGGCACCCAGCGGGTTGCGTGTGGTTTGGCGTTTGGTGGACTCCCCCTCTAGCGCAGCGTTCACTCCTCGTCCTGGCTGAGCCGATGCCGCGGTCATTCTCCTTTTGCGACTGGATTCTTTCACTCAGCATAATGTCCTCCAGGCCCATCTATGTTGTAGCAGGGGTCAGAATTTCCTCCCTTTTTAAGGCTGAATAATATTCTATTATAGGGATGGGCCACAGTTGGTTTATCCATCATCTGTCGATGGCCACTTGGGTTGGTTCCACCTTTTGGCTACTGTGAGTCGCGCTATTATGAACACGAGTGTACGAATATTTGTTCGAGCCCCTGCCGTCAATTCTTCTGGGTGTGCCTCCACTGGATCACGTGGTGACTCTATTTTTAACTTTTTGAGCAGAAAAATGCCATACAGTCAAGAGTATTTGAGTCTATTGCCTATTACCAATAAGCATATGTTAAACCACAAGGTATCTTTAAAAACTAAGTATCAGGTTTAATTTCAGAAGGTTTTCAGAGCTGAGCTGCTGATGTAGTTAGTAAATGTATAATATCTAGAAAAATCTATGATGACACCAGCTCCAGCCGGTTAGAGGAGGCTCTCCCTGAAAGATGTGTAATATTGCCCCACAGGTATCGTGCATATAATATGCGATTCTAAATTGAGTATGTCCCTGTGACTTTTTCAAAGGGATGCTAAGATTGCATCGGGTGAGCACATGAGAGTTGGTGGGAGTGAGGAGATGGCCTGGCTGAAGATCTGCGAGCCCACTGAGAAGGATAAAGGGAAATACACCTTCGAGATTTTTGACGGCCAAGATACCCATCAACGGTCACTTGACCTGTCCGGTCAAGGTAAGATCATTATTCTTTAGCACCTAGTAATTTTGTACTTAGGGATGACCTTAGTGATCAAGGATGCTGAGAGGGAAGCTATCTGATTTTACCACTTTCATTCAGAGAACATGACTTCATTCATTTGGCTGTTTCATTAAGCAAACCAATCAGTTTTCATGAAGCAAAGTCACGAGCAGGGCAGCTAAGGGAATGAGTAAAAGCCGAGCACGTTCAAACGGTTACTAATGTACAAAATATTTCCTTGCAGCTTTTGATGAAGCGTTTGCCGAATTCCAGCAGCTCAAGTAAGATTTGCATGCTTGGCTATTCTGTTTCCGTCTGGGGTCCAGATGACGTGGTGTCGTTCTGGCTGGGTGTGGGAACATCTGTGGACGCCTAGCTGACCCAAGGAATGTGATCTTCCTAGGAACTGGGATTAAAAATAACAATTTAAGCCATTCCGTGTTTAGAAGAAGGCATTCTTCTAAACTGTAAATGCATCTATCAATTAATTTTAGAGTTATAATAACCCTGGGTTATTTTTTTTTTTTTTTTTTTTTTTTTTTTGCGGTACACGAGTCTCTCACTGTTGTGGCCTCTCCCGTTGCGGAGCACAGGCTCCGGACGCGCAGGCTCAGCGGCCATGGCTCACGGGCCCAGCCGCTCTGCGGCATGTGGGATCTTCCCGGACCGGGGCACGAACCTGTGTCCCCTGCATCGGCAGGCGGACTCTCAACCACTGCGCCACCAGGGAAGCCCAACCCTGGGTTAATTTAAATGAATTTAAATGCTGAATTTCTGAAATAGGTATAATTGTAGCAACACATCACACAGAGCAATTTTTTAATGTTATATATTTAGGTTCTTTTTTAAAACTTTATATTTCTAGGGCAGTTTTAGGTTCACAGCAAAATTGAGAGGAAGGTACAGAAAATTCTCATTTCTTTTTAGCTGAACAATATCCCAGTGTTTAGAGCAACTTTAAAGAATAAGTGGGGATTTCTAAACATGTGTGTAATGTTTAGAGCATCCGACATGGAGAACAGTCTTTGTCTCGTACTAGATTTTTCAGTAAATATTTGTTGAATGGATGAATGGACGATTTAGGTAAATCAAATACCAACATTTTCAAAAATATCTAAAAATCTCCAACGTAATCTGGCGAAAAAGAAACTTTTCTGTGAGTTTTATCAGCTGGAAGACAGGGCAGTGGGAAACGGCAGGAAAAGTACATACATACGGGTCCTCAGACCCTGTGACCCGAATGTGTTCTTCTAGGAGAAGCAAACACGTTTCCTCGTTCATTTTGCTTTCATCTCTAAGAAACCTCTGAAATGTGTGATGCTTTTGGTTGATAGCATTTGCTCATGACTCTTTTATTCTGTTCTCTGCCCCCCTTTAATTTTCAGGGCAGCTGCTTTTGCAGAGAAAAGTAAGTACATGTTAGATTATAGCAAGCACAAAATATTATTTTGGGTGGGGCAGAGGGTCTGTACTTAAGGGTGTTCATTTTGTGCATTGAATAATAGACAGCAAACCCTGTCGCCCGCTTGGAAACCCTCAGGACTGTCCACAGCCCCTGCTGCTCTCACCTGCTCATCCCCAGCTTCCCCACAGCCCGCCTTCCAGCTCCGCCACCCCCTCCCCCCCCGGCCTCCTTTCTGCCTTCACCTTCCACCACCTGTTCTGTGTCCTTTCACGAGCTGGTCAGTCAGGAGCGGCCACCGGAGGAGGCTCAGGACAGGGCCAGGAAGGACAGTTTGTTGGGCTCTCGGGTCCTAGAGGCAGGTCCCCGCCGGGCATGTGGGGGGATGGCCAGGGGGTCAGGGGGCGGAGGACAGGACGGAGGGAAGATTGAGGGCACGGCCTTTACTGGGGTTTCCAGAGGAAAGGCAGGCGGGGCGGGGGGAACACGTACGATTGGCTGCTTTTAGTGATTTTGCCGGGCTTTGGGTGACAGGGCTGCCCCGAGCCGCCAGGCACCCGGCCCGGGTGTTTCGGGCAGAGGAGGGTCACCTCCCCGGGGGCGGGGCAGGCGGAGGAGGCCGGGCCTGGCCGGGCTGTCGGCAAAGGTCACAGGCGGGCTCCTGGCTGGGCCCTTGGCTGGTGGGGGGTCGTCTCTGCCCAGCCAGGCGGGACTTAAGATGTCAGAGCATCACAGTAGACAGAAAATGAAAATATACCTGCAATACATCCCCCTGCAAAATCCCCTCTCCAGAGGCCAGGCCCCCAGTTCCCAAACTAAATTACAGAAGGACGGGGTCTGCCCTGTGTTGAGCCCCTGCTGAGACTTTCCTCCTCACGCCCGGCTCACGGCCGCGTTTCCTCTCGACCGTTTCACGACCCCCGTGCTCGGAGTCACTTACCCCCTGCTCCCACCCTGCACCTTAGCACGGGTCCCCCCCTACGGTGTGCCTTGCCCTGTGTCCTCTCCCGGGCCAGCGCTCCCCTCCCAGCTCCTGCTGCGCGCCTCGGTGCTCAGCCCAGGGCCCGACCCCCAGCATCATCCCCGTGGACGGTTTTCTCAGCAGAGGCGCTTTGCTCTTGCAGATCGCGGCAAGGTGCTCGGCGGCTTACCCGACGTGGTGACCATAATGGAGGGAAAGGTGAGGGCAGGCAACGAAGCGGGGGGTCCCCACGGCAGGCCCAGTGCCAGCAGCCGGTGTGGAAGGGGGCGTCCTGGGTCCTGCTGGGCCCGGGCTGCCTCTGGGAAACTTGTGTCCTCAAAGGAGGGACTAGTCTAACCCTCCGAATGCACACAGGGCCCCTTTCCCATCACGGGGAGACACGTTACGTGGTGTGTTTGTGACACCCGGTGTTTCCAGGCCCGGTGTCCACCTGGCTCTGATGCCACAGGTCCTGGGGGCCGGTCGAGGGCGTGAATGAAGGGGCAGGCGGGCCCCACCCACACCCTCGCCCACGCGACCCACCCGCCTCGTGTGAAATAAAAAGAGCAACCTCTGCTCCAGCTGTCAAGGTCATTTTGGGGTGCATAAGGGAAACCATTTATTGGAGTTATCATCAGTCACCTGTCGCTGGAATTACTGATATCTATTGGTACTTCTCTGGGCGCTTGAGTGATTCCATCTCAGTGTCACGGGGACATAGCTACTTGAGAGAATTTTTATTAGGCCAAAACACGAAAACGTAGAGCCCTTTTCTTTCGCAGCTGAGGGAAACCTGGCGAGCTGTACCTGCAGGTCATGGATTGAGGATTAGCAGTAGTTTTACTTTATCCTGGACCGAAAGCATGCTTTGCTAAGTGTCCACAATGCAGTTTATCATAAGACAACGCAGTCTCTGGATTTGCCAGAAGAACTGGTAAAGGGAACCCATGAGTCTGAATATAAAGGAAATTTAGAACCAGGCTAAAAATATCTACTGAAAAACCCAGAGCTTGATTGCCTTGAAATTCTTTAATCAACTTATGCATGGATTAGATCTGGGAACAAATAGAAAAGATTACCTTTGAGTTTTCTCTCCAGCTGCCCCAGGAAGCTGTGAACTTCCTGCTCTTTTTGGATCCCTGGTGTCTAGTGTGGTGCCTACATATGTAAAGAGCATGTTGACTAAATAAATGTCCTGAAGGGCAGATCAATAGCCGAGTGGGTGGAGGGCCTAGGCTGCTCGGAGGCCGCCAGGCTTTTCTTTCTCTAACTCTCCCCTCTCTGCCCACCCTCCCCCCAAGACCTTGAACCTGACCTGCACGGTGTTCGGGAACCCGGACCCGGAAGTGATGTGGTTCAAGAACGACAGGGACATCGAGCTGAGCGACCACTTCTTGGTCAAGGTGGAGCAGGCCAAGTATGTCAGCATGACCATCAAGGGCGTGACCTCCGAGGACTCGGGCAAGTACAGCATCCATGTCAAGAACAAGTACGGGGGCGAGAAGATCGACGTGACGGTCAGCGTATACAAGCACGGGGAGAAGATCCCCGACGTGGTGCTGCCCCAGCAAGCCAAGCCCAAGCTCCTCCCCGCGTCCGCGTCCTCGCCCACCCAGTGAGGGGCGGCCCAGGAGCCAGACGGCGCGGGTGCTTGTTCCCAGCTGGTGACAAGGACCCGCGGCGCCCAGCGTGGCTTGATAGTCAATCGTGCGTTACAGTTTTAGTCTTCAGGTTTGGTGATTAGGGGTTTCTGTCCTTCTAAGCTGAAAGGCGGATATTTTCCGGGAGGCTGCACCGCTGTGTCTGCAGGCGCTGGACGGGGTGGGTTGGAGGTGAGCTGACGTTGCGCTGGGGTCGTGCCCTCTAGTGCCCTCAGGCCTAGGGGCTCTGAAATGCTGGTGGGATAGCGTGTGTGCCTCCGTACTCTCAGCTCTCTCTTGCTTCAGGTGAATAAAACTTTAAAAGGCAACTTGTGGTGTCTCTCCTGTACCATCGCGTCCCCAGCACATCTGCCTGCTCCCCTCTGGCTTGTTTAATTAGGGGTCACAGTGCAGCTTCACAGCTGGAACAAGCAGGTGATGCACCCCGAGCGGGGAGCCTGGGGCGGGGGCCAGACTCCCAGCACAGCCCGCTGCCCCCAGCAACTTCCCCGTCAGGACTTGGGCCCGAGGCTACTGGACTGGGAAGGTGACGTCTCATACGGGCTTAGAAATGTCCACGGGATGTAAAATCATTGTCAGGAAAACAAAATACATAGACGGCTGCATGCTTTTTGAGTGTGCTAATTAAGGCATTTCGAAGGGAAGAAAACTCATTGGAAACAATCACAGTAGTGGTCATGGGGGGAAAAGCGAAACTTGGGTGTTTGCAGAAGATCTCTTGGTGAAGATTTAAAAATGTGTGGGGTGAACATATCCTTTCTTTGAACTTTTTCCCTTTTTTGGAAAGAGGCTGAAATTCCTCTGGCATAAAAATCCTATGTCCGTATTTTAGTTTTGTATTAAACATATTGTTCCGTAACAGAGAAAGCTTTGAGAGTCCAGAATGTTCTCTCTCTGTGTCATGAAGGCCAATCCAAACTCTATGACATTGGATTATATTTTCCTAAGGTAATCAAAGAAATCCTGAATTGTAAGTACATCCCTCATGACGCCAGCCAGCTGAGCAGGCTTCTGTGAGTCTCGATACGAATTTTTAGAATCATTTTGACCTCTTCTGTCGTACAGGTGATCTTTAGCCGAGTTTCTTATTACTGCAAAGTCCACCAGTGTTTCCGAGAACATCGTTGGCAAGGGTAGACCCAGGCAGATTTCTCTATATTTGGCCTTTATTTAGTTAGAAAGAACTTGCTTAATTTTTAGTTTAGTCATTTTTGTTTAGCCGTGGTAAAATTCCCTCTGGGTCCCAAGCCCTGAGAATCTGGGGCAGATGGGGTTCCTGGTCTGAGTCCAAAACCTGAGAAAAAGGCGCTCCGAAGTCGAGGGCGGACGCAGACCGTCGAATTCCCTTTCCCGGCTTCTTTGTTCTGTCCGGGCTCTCAGTGGATTGGATGAGGCCGCCCACACTGGGAGGATGGCCTTCACTCAGTCTGCAGGTTCAGATGCTGATCTCGTCCAGACACACGACCTCACAGAAACGCCCAGAAACACTGTTTTCCCAGCTCTCTGGGTATCCCTCAGCCCTGCCCAGGTGACACACACAATCAGTCTGCCCACTACCACAGGGTGCGGTGGCCTCCCCGGGGGGCACGTCCAGAAGCACAATATCCCACCGTCTTTCACTGGAAGTTGAATTCCATCGTGCGACCCGGGGCAGCCGCTCTGTGTCCCTGTGCGGCTCACAGGCCACCATCTGCGGGGGCACTTTAGGGCCATGTAAACACCCTGCTCCTCGGCGCTTTCGCACCCGGATTTTAGCGCCCACTGATAAGTCTCGTCTGAATCCATCTTCGTTCCGATGGTTGAGGAGGGTGATGCTTCCGACAGCTGCACCCTCCAGGCTTCTTACTCAGCATCCGGCTCTGAGCAAGGGTCCCCTCCCCGTCAGGCGTGGGTTCATGTCTATGCGAATGTCTGTATTTATCTATCATCCTCAGCTTGGACCTACGGGTTCCTGTTTTTCTCAGTGGATTGTAATATTTTACTGTCCTTATTTTCTCTTATTCCCAAATTGTCCAGCTTCAGCTTGAACACCCATGTTCTGTGTTTGGCACCTGGTGTGGGGAGTCCCCTTTCTGGGGGTTTTGTCTGGGTGTCACCCGTACCTCCGACCTCTCAGCATCCGCAGGCTGGAATCTTATGAGGACTTGCCTCCTGGTCATTGGAAGTTTGCGGTGACCTTTGTCCCCTAATACCGCAGACGTCAAGTTCACATGCGGCTTCATGTTCACTCCTGCCTCAGTATGAAAGCTCGTGATGAGACACATCTGCCTCTGTTTCACGACCTCAGGCCTTGGTAAGGACGACCCCTTGCAGAAACGCAGTGCTTGGAGCCCAGGTCCAGCACCGAGTTCCAGCTCAGCGAACGGCCAGCTTTTTATTATGGGCAAGTCATTTGGATTCTTTTTTTTTTGGAAAACATAATATTTAATTATCATAGCATAAGGTACTCTTTTTTTTTAAGGTAGAATAAAGGTTTAATAGAAATATAATCAGACACAAAGACAGATGAAAATACCCTCCCATGTACCTTTTCTTTTTTGAATGTATACATTTTTTTATACAGCAGGTTCTTATTAGTTACCTATTTTATACATATTGGTGTATACATGTCAATCCCAATCTCCCAGTTCATCCCACCCACCACCACCACCCCCACACACACTTGGATTATTTTAAGTCTTGTTTTCTTGTATCTACAAAAATGGAGGGAAATGATGCCTTTTACGAGTGAGTGGGATATGCATTCTGATAGCTCAGTTATAGAAAGAGTGAATTTCAAATTCATATGATTATGAAATGTGGTGGGTGAGGGTGGAATGGGGGCTTCTAAAGGAATCAACCATCAGTTAAAAATGTCTAGTCCTCTGGCCATCTCGTGAGAATTGTTAGGTATAAATGCATATGAATCAATCATGGAAGAAGCCTTCATCTGGGAGGAGAACAGGCTGAGCAGGTGGGAACGTAAAGGACTGAAGTGTGACTCGGCATTTGTAAAAACGACGCTTCACCAAACTGATGATGTCACCAGACGTCAGCTTCCAGAGCTGAGACAGGACCTACTAAGGGGACCACAGACCGAAACATTGTTCTGTAGCTTAAACATTCCTACTAGCTGCTTATCACCCAAAGAATATGTCACTGCTTCTGGGTGTATGTTCAAAGGGAGTGAGATCACTGTCTTGAAGAGATACCTGCACCTCCATGCTCCCTGCAGCGTTATTCACAACAGACAAGACATGGCAACAACCTGGGTGCCCATCAAGGGTGAGTGGAGAAGGAAGATGTGATGCGTATTTGTGAACACACACACACACACACACACACACACACACACACACAGTGGAATACTGCTCAGCCATAAAAGAGAATGAAATGTTGCCACTTGCAACGACATGGATGGGTGTCCAGGGCGTTGTGCTCAATGAAAGAGCCAGGCAGATAAAGACACACACTGAATGATCTCCCACGTGAAATTTAAAGAAGCTGAACTCAGCAACAGAGAGTAGGATGGTGGTTACCAGGGGCTGGGGGGTGAATGGGGAGATGTTGGTCAAAGGGCACAAGCCTGCAGTTACAAGATGAGGGAGTTCTGGGGGTCTAACGCACGGCACGGCGACTACAGTTAATCATACTCCATTGCATACTGGAAAGTCGCTAAGAGATCAAATCTCAAATGTCCTCACCACGAAAAAGAAATAGTAACTATGTGATTTGAGGCCATGGCGGGGTCACCGTTTTACAGCAGACACACGTGTCAAATCATCCTACATCTGAAACTCATGCAATGTTATACGTCAGTCATATTTCAATACACCCAGGGGAAACGTCTGTGTTATCTTGTTCAACTCACGTGGGAAATACAGAGATTTTTGCGTCTTCTCAAACTGGGCATCGAGATTGCCCATATCCTATTTTTAAGCAATAATTTTGAAGTTACCTCATTCACGTGCACCTCTCTGCCCTCAGGCCTGGCCAGAATGAAGCCGCGTGGCTCGCTTTTCAAGCTTCAGAAGGGCTTTTGGGCCAAAGCAGAGCTTCCTGCAGTCAGAGCGCCCAGGACCAGGGTGGGTCCTGATTGTGTAGGATTCAGTCCCCCTCACCTTCTGTCAGGTGAATCCTGGACACCAGCGCCCTTCCTAAAAGAATCTGCCACTTTCTTTAGTCAATAAACATGAAAAGGAAGCCCATTCCTGATGCTGATCCCACCTGCATTTCCGTTTTCAGAAAAGGAGGCCCGTGCTGGATAGTTACCTCTATGGTGGAAAGTGAATGATGCCATTACTAGGGCTTGTATTTCATACGTCTGCCTCATTCAGCCCGTGTCAAGTGTGCTGCTTTCAGTAAAACGTGTGGGGGTTTTTTTCCATGAAACGTTTTTACCCAGAAGTGCAGTGAGAATCCACATGTGAACGTTAATGACTTAGAAAATTAAAAACCATAAATAGAGAAATTTCATAAAAAGTACACTCGCATTAACGATGGCATGAAACACATGAACAGACGCATTATTTGTGACATATCTGAGAGTATCTCATTAGTGGTTGGATATTTATGAAAGTGTTTTTAAAAAATGGATTCAAACAATTTTTTAACTAAATGAAGGTCCGTTTGTGTGTCTATCGACGGGGGGGGCGGGGAAGTCGGTAACTGGAGAGCGAAGGCTTTGTTTCTACTTCACAGAAAGTTGTTTCTCACGTTTGGGGTTCTGGGCTAATGCTTGAGAGAAGTTGGGGTTCTGTTAAGGTGGGCTTCCAGCAAGGGTGAGAGCTGCATTAGGAATGTGATCAAGGACACTGGGAAGTTGGGGTGCCTTCGCATTCTCAGGGGGGAGCGGTAGGGGGGACTGTCTATGGAGGTCAGACCGGCGCGGTTCTCCTTATTTTCTCCAGGAATGGGGGAGTCTAGGCCTGGCGGGGCCTGACCTCAGCTCACCTTTCCAAGCTGGATGTTGGGAAAGGAGGTCCTCAGCAGATGGTCAGGCAGCGTCAAGAGAGGAAGGTCCCACTTTGTGTTCTGTGTTTTGGTTATTTTTTAATTGACTTACTGGTTATTATGTGATTGTTAGACAGTTATGAGAAACCAGTAGGAAGATGGCAGAAGTCACATAATTTCATGAAACCACTTTGTGGTCTCACCGCTGGACTGATCCCGTCCACCGTGGCCAGCCGACGGCCCACCAGTTCCAAAGCGTCTTCTCTTTAAACCGTCTGGAAATTTCCAGACTCTGACCCAGACGGCCCTATGGCTGCCCTCCGTTTGGTGACCTTAGGCAGGCTTCCCCCCCGACTCGACTCGAACCTGTGACTCCCTCAGAGATGCAGGGAAGCCTTCCCCTCTGCCGGTTTCACAGCCCGGGCCCTGGAGCCCCTCTGCGATGCGACCATCAGGAGGACAGGGCCCCGTCTCCCAGTCTCTGTGGGTGCCAGAGCGTCACTCCAGGCGGCTCCCAGTGGCAACCACAGCCCGGGGAGTTCAGGTCAGATTTGCCGCCGGTTAGTTTATTCTTTAGAGATAAGGATCCCTCTTCCCCACCCCCCCCACCCCCCGCCACAACTCTTGGACCCTCCCTTCCCCATCCCCCCACCATGTCCCTGTTTAAGCTCCCAGCGCCTCTGCACCGAGGGGCCAGAGGGCCCAGACGCCTGAGCTCTGAGGACACTGCCTCTGCCAGCCTCGCTCTGGGCGCCGGGCACAGTCACCGACTCAGGTCCTCCTCCGTCCGCTGTAAAGCGGGGACAGTGGTGGACCTGACCCCCAGGCTCTGGATGAAGCTTGCTGGTCACGTGACGAGCACAGAGAAGGCGCTGGGGCCGGTGCCCGGTGCACAGCAAGTGCTGCGAACGTGCTTGCTCTCATTACGACCATCACTGTATGACTATTTAATAGTAACATTTAGTATTTAACCCAGATTACTTTCCTCTTGGCTTTTTTTCCTCTTTTTCCTCATCCACACTTTGTTGCTTTTTCTCAACCATCTTTTCTGTGATTTTATGTCAAATTTGAGGCCGCTCTTCACCATTTCTCTTCAGGGAAGTTTCCCACGAGTCGGGGCCCGTCCCCGCCCTCACGGCTGCTTGCGTGGAGCTGCGGAGCCGCAGGAGGGTGTTTGCCTCTCTGTCCCCACGCTCTCTAAGCATTCATTTCAAACTGAGGCCTTGGGGATGGTTGGGGATGCTGGACTTGTCCTCCTTTCCTTCAAAATTGTCGTTTTGCTGCCTCAGCAGTAGAAGAGGGGATTGTGGGTAATTAGTGGCAATAGTTCCATAGCGACATAGGGTCACGCTTACCTCTCCATCACGGACGTTCGCAGGCCACACCGTGGCTCTGGTGTGAAGCAGTGCGCCACGCCTGGCCTCACACTTCTCTCCACATGGTGCCACGTCACACGCAAGCACACGGCAGGATCAGCCTCACACACCAGCCTGGCGACCGTGGTCCCTCCGGGCAGTGGCAGCCGATGGCACGGGAGCTCCCGTGACCTGTGACCCCTCGGGCCGCAGCTCAGAGATGCAGCACGGCCGCCCGCGGGCAGGGGGACAGGATGGTGGCCGGTCACTCAGAAGGCAGGTGGGCTGAAAGGATGCACTACCGGCAGGGTTTTCATAAAAGCCTTTGCTTTCCTCGCATCACCTTTGATGTGCATCTTGTTTGCTGGAAAAAGAACTCAATATAACAGCCTTTCCAAGGCCCGCTTCTCCGCGGTGCTGGGTTTTAAGCTCAGATGAGTACTGGCGGCTTCAAAAGGTTTCTTGGTCCTCAGTGCGAATCTGCCCCAGACCCAGGTTCAGCCCCTTTCTGCCAGCACTCTGTCGGCTGCGTTCCCACAGTTCCCGCTTGGAGTGAAGTGATGAGACAACCCAGCCCTTAGAGATACTAGTTCTCAGCCTCGGGAACAAGCTCTCAGTGCTAAATTAATGAACGTGGAGAAAGCTCTCCCAGCCCGTTCCTGTGCTCGGGGCCCTGAAACCTCTAGATGGCACTCGGAGAACAGGTACTGAACGCCTGCCTGCACGGGCAAACCAGATCCATCTTTTTGATGCAAACACATCGCTTAGTGAATGGAAAATTATTAAAGGCATTATGCGTATCCCAGTGACAAGGAGAGGTCCGGCCAATTACTGTGTCCAGGAAATAGCAGGTCATTGTGAAGGCAGTAATACAGCCTCTTAATCTTCACGTGATACACATTAGAAGGAATAAAACATACCTTGCGAGATATTACAAGGCTCTCATTACATCAGTGAAGTCATAAAAAGATGTGATCTATCTATACATTAAGTTTGGGGTATGAATTTTACATATTCCGTGTTTCAAAGAGGCACGTCAAACGCAGCAGGCGCCCTCATTTTTCAAAGCAGTAAATTACAGTATTGGAATTTTTCCCAAGATGATGGGAAGCAAATGATGCCGCGGAGCTATCAGGTGAGGGGGTGGGATCTGAACCAGAGGAGTTTCTGGATCTTCAGGGAGCTGTGATCTCCCAGGTGCCCTTGTTTGTCCTTGAGTACTTTCTCAGTGGTTGCCCTGCTTCTCGATTTTTCAAAGGACTTTTTCACAGTGCATGTTTGGGAGAGGAAGCTGCCAGGGGGCATTAGCAATCCCTATCACCTTTTGTCTCATAGTGAACAAACATGGTTAGTTTGGGGGATCCCTTTTAATTTTTATTGCCCCTTGGATGTATAGTTAAATAAGAAGTGGAACAAAAGATTACACATAACAATCTCTCTCTTTTTTTTTTTCTGGCTTAAGATAGTTGAAAATCCATTTAAACCTCATTTTCGCATAGAATTATGATGGTATTTTTTAAACAAAGGGGGCATATAAAAGAGGTACATTAAAGGGGTATTAAAAACGAAAATGAAGATAAACAATCCCCACTCCATGCAGCTTTACGACGCCAAGGCCACACCACGTCTGCTCCTCTGCTTCCTGTTCATCACTCCGCTCCCTACTCCAGCTCTCACTCCCCAGCCACACTACTGTATCTGCTTTTATTTTACTAAAGATGTTCCTCCGCTTCTCCGGTAATGCAAACGTCGTTTCTTTCGTTGCTCTTAATACATTGCTGTAGAAAAGCGGTGAACACAGCGTCGCAGGGAGAGCTCAGGATTTAGTCCTGGCTCTGTCGGAACCCAGCTGCACAGCAACCTTGGGCAAATCTTCTTTATCTTTCTGTGCCTCAGTTTCCTAATCTGTAAACGTGGGACCAGCAGTTCTCCAGCTGAGCTCCATCCACGTACCACAGGGGTGTCACTGCATCACCAGCTCCCCAGCACACTTCGGGCCCCGCCATCATGACGCTCAGCTTTCGTCTCGTATGCGGGACTTTCCAGAAGACTCCTTTTCAACAGTTTCTTGGGATTTTTCAGGCAGTTCAAAAGTTGCCTAAAGTACTTCTCAGATCTGAATTTTAGGACGGCAGCTTCTCTGTCTGTCGTTTTGACGAGGAGTCAGTTCAAGACCTCAGCTGCCAGCCAGTGGGCGCGCAGAGGGCGGATGCAGTGCAGGCGCAGGTGGGCTGGGCAAACACACGTGCTCCAGCAGGGAGCTGGGCTCCAGCAGGTTCTCTGGTTTCAGGGACGGCTCCTTCGCCCAGGATGTCCATGCTTTTGGCTTTGTTCCCATGTCCTAGTTGAACCACGGAGAGCGTTTAAAGAACCAGATCACAACGTGGTAAAGGATGGCTGACCCCCGGAGACCACCAGGTGAGAAACAGAGAAGCAGGTCGCCTTTGAGACTACCTGCCACCTGCAGGAAGCCGGCTCTGAAGGGATGGAGGACGCCTTAAGTTCAGCAGGGCGTTCATTAACCAGGCAGGGAGTCAGGACCCTGGGGACAGCAAAGGGGCTAGAAGGGACCTGGAATCCAGGGACAAACCTTCTGAGCATTCAGGCCCCAGACAGCTCAGCGCTCTGGGTGAACGGAGGCGGGAGGCCCAGGGCGGCCCATGCTGGGAAAGGAAGGGGCACAGTGAGCTGCAGTGGGGGAGCCTGCTCCAGCCGGTGGGTGGGGCCTCTCCAGAAGGTGGGCGGGGCCTTTCCTACAAGTGGGCGGCGCGTTCTCCAGCTGGTGGGTGGGCGTGGTGCTTGCTATACCCGGTGGCCGGGGCCTTGGGGCCCCCACCCCTTCAAGACCCCGCTCAAGGCTGTCATCTGGTGGCTAGAGTGACTTTTTTAGATGCCCCAGTTCTTTTGACCAATGGAAGAAAATGCCTGGGCAATATGTCTCCTTGTTTTCCCTTCTAAAGATTAAAAGAAGAAAAAGAAAAAGCCAGTGCTCCTGTTTATCAACTAGGCTACCTAAGTAAAGGGATGCTTAAGTATTTCCCACCCCTACGCCACTGCTACCTGCCTTACGGTCTTTTGAGAAAATGATCTGTCGGGCTCCAGCCATGTGCTCGCTCGTCACCCGCTCATTCGCCCCCTCACCCCGGGAGCGCTGGGACCACCCAGCCCCGCGCCCCCCACCGCGCAGCGGTCAGTTCATGTGATCGCTGCTCATTACAGCTTTGCATGAAGCAATGGAGGCGGCGAACGTTGCATTTTTCCAGCAAGAATTCACTTCTTAGGCCTGAAGTTCCCGTGTTCAGCTGGCAGTGCGTCTTAGCCGCCGTCCGAGGCTTGGGGACCCCGGCCTAGGCCACGTTTCCAGGCCCTCTGCTCCTGCCACCAGGGGCTTCACAATCCTTTACATATTAAAAAAAATTGTAGTAACAGCACTTCTGGGTATTTGTAGGAGGAGTTTTTCTGCATTACCCTTGTCTGCCATGTTTCTCGGAAGGGCACTCTTAGGGAGTGTGAGTATAAAGATGGCAGGTGAAGATGTGTTTTAATTAAGTCCCAGCCTTAAAGGGTAACGCAGGGGACATGGGCTCTCACACATGCAGATTCCTTCATGTGGGTCGCAGCGTTTGTGGCCGTCCAGTCCATCTTAGACTTGATTAAACTCTCCCTGGCTTCCTCCCTGGGCCCTCATCCTCCTGACTCCTCCCAAAACCGCCTGTTGCACAATGAATCACTGGAAGCAAAGCATCGATAAAGAAAGTTTCTGTTCTACTCGGCCATAAACAAGAAGGAAATGTTGCCATTTGCAGCAAGGTTGATGGGCCTGGAGGGCATTATGCCACGTTAAATAAGCCAGACAGAGAAAGACAAATACTGTCTGATCTCACTTATATGTGGAATCTAAAAAAAATGCAACAAACTAGTGACTATAACAAAAAGGAAACAGATTCACAGATGTAGAGAACAAACTAGTGGTTACCAGTGGAGGCGGGGGGGGGGGGGGGGGGGAAGGGGGAGGGGCACGACAGCGGAAGGGAAGTAAGAGGTCCAAACTACTATGTATAAAATAAGCTACACAGTTATACTGTACAGCACAGGGAGTGTAGCAAATATTTTATAACTATACGTGGAGTATAATCTTTAAAAATTGTGAATCACTATGCTCTACACCTGTAATTTATATACTGGTGTACGTGAACTAGACTTCAATTTAAAAAAATGGAATCATACCAAACAAAAAAAAGAAAGCATCTGTTCAAACCTCTTTGCATGACTCCCTGTTGCCTGCAGATCCTCAGCCTGCCTTTCATTTGATATAACACACTGTGTCGCTCTGCACACACGTGGTCTAGAGGAGCCCTGCCCGTCTGTCAGGGCTGCCCTGACACTCCACCTCTGTTCTGGAGAAGAGCGTCTGCCCTTCGTCGGTCCTAACCCTCTTCTCTGCTGGAGCTCCCTCCAGCCGCTCTGTCTCCCAAATGCCCCTCTCCTCTATTTCTCCCTTCTCCCATTTATCAGAGGAGCCCTCACATCATGCCTTGTCCATGGAGCCGTTTCTCGATTCTTCTAAGAGGTGGAAGCCACTTTATACCATCACCTCTTCCTGGAACCAGTGTTTGCTCATATTTTCTATGAGGTGTGTTGAATCTGATGGTACAGCGCTGGTCGTGTACCTTATTTCCCATGTTAATGGATTCTTGATCTCATCCCTCTAATACTGTTTGTGTTCCCTTTCCTGAACATTCTGTTTCATCCCACGTTCTTATTCTTATTCAATTCTGTCTGGGCCCATAGCTGCTGGGAACCTGTCGGAGCCTCCGCGCTTTTCTCAGTCTGGAAGATGTAAGCCCCACAGGGACCCCTCCCGCAAGCCCACTCTTTTGGCCCCTCATCTGAACGGCTTTGGCTGGGTCATACTTCCTCGCAGGGGCATCTACATAATGTTGCTGGAATTCCCACCTGAAAAAGATCCCCAGTTAGAGGGCCACCCCAGCCCTTCCAGAATCTTAGAATTCATGTCGATTCTATCTGTGCCCATTACCTCACTCCGGGTCACAGAAGCCTCCCTATTGGCTCCCAGCTGGTGGTGTGGCGGACACCGTTCTTTCCGGATCTGTGGTTTATTACGTTTTCTGATCTATTTTCCTGAGGTTTCACTCCCACTTCCTTCTATACACTGTTACAAATAATTTTTTGAGAATTGACTTCTATTTCTGTATTCAACCAATCAGCATCATTTTAACAATGATGTGGTCTCAATTGAATCTAGTCAAGAAAATGGTTTTTTTTTTCCAAAATTGCAGCTAAGGCCTATCAGTGTGGTAACACAGACATTGATTTCTTTATACATAAACAACCATTTAAACCTCAAGAATTACAAAGAAAGAAAGGAAAAAAGAGGTAACTGCATGGGGGATGGATGTGTTAATTAGCTTGACTGTGGTGATTATTTCACTCTGCGTATGTAGTATCAAATCATCACGTGGTACATCTTTCACATGTATACTTTCCGTCAGTTGTACCTGGAAAAAGAAGAAGAATTAGGTGCTAGAACCTCAGTGTTGACCTTTCCACCCAGATCAAGTTCACATGATCGTTAAGACAGACACGCTGAATAGGAACTCTTCTCTTGATAGCATTTATTTTTCCTCTGCCCTCTTTTCCATTTACCTCAATTTTGTTGTTTATTTTTTTACACAATTTTTTGGTAATAATGGTTAAATTGGGACTCTTCTTTGAAGGAATAAATATATTTTAAGTTTGATGAAGTCGTTATAGTTTGTGAGGACAAGAAATAAAAATCAAACGATAAACAGTCTGACAGATCAGCCAGGTCTGCTGGTCCAAAGCTTCTACGAGATCAGTGTGGTTACATGAACAAGACTCAATCTTAACACGTATCGCAACATTGAGAAAATGGCTTGTATAACGTCTGGTGTAACAAATAGAAAATGTACCTTAATGTTTCTCAGTGTTACTGCGGAGTAATGGAAAACGGCAGCTTGGAGCTAAATTGTACTCCCTGGGGGAGCTGGAGAGCATCGTCCTCCGGGATTAATTAGTTGTTCTGCTATCAGCATTGAGCATCGTTGTGTCTCTGCTGCTCAATCGATGTACCATCTGCCCTCAACTCAGACTCACAAGGCGTCTTTTGTGAGTTTACCACTTACTCTGGAGCCTCAGGAGACAGACCTCTTTGCTGTTCTTTGCTATTCTGCCTCATGTTTCAGCTACAGACACACGACACTCATTCTCTGGACAGGTTTCCAGAAACGCAAGCAGCCGCTGGCTGGTCCTTGCTGGGCTGGGAGGGGCGGGCGGGGTCCCTGGTCCCCTTAGCCCGATTCTCCATCACCCTCAATTCAGCTTGTGTTTATTTGCAGCGGAAATTCCCTCTTAACTTGGCTTAAAAGATATGAATCGTGTACAGACCACAAAACAATAAAATAAATCAAGGAGGTGGAACCTACAGAAAACAGCCGTTCTCAGGGAATGAGGGCAGGTATCCGCTTTAGTCTGGACCCCACTTCTTAGCTAGATGAGGGTCAGTGACCCCTTCTCTGGCCTTGGGCTCTTGATTATAAACAGGCACTCACGGGTGGCAGGTGTATGAGGGCTGTGAAGTCAGACCCCTGCCCTTGGAGTAAAACTGCCTGCCGCTGCCTCATGGAAATGGATCGTTGCAGGCATTTGAGCTGATCTGGGACAGAGTTCTTAAACTAATGTAAATAAAATATGTTCCCTGGTATGTTATTCTTAACATCGATTTGTCGCATAAGAGAAATAGTGAATCACGTTTCCCTTTTCGAATGTAGGAAGGGGATCTCCCCCAGACAGCTATTACTAACCTGGACACAGATTTGCCCCAAGGGTTAAAGAAAAAAAAGATTTGTTTTCTTGTAGTTTTTACCAGGGGAAAAGAAACAGGTGAGGTAATGCTGTTCCCTGCTGTAACTAAGTTGAAGATAAAACCTTACCTTTTTTTTTTTGTCCATCAAGGGAAAAAAGAGCAGATGAATCTCGCCTTTTCTTATAGTAAAATCATGTGAAGGTGATGAGCAGGGTCTTGGGCCCAAGGCGGCTGCTGCAGGTGCCTTTGCCGGGGTTGAATCGCCTGGGTTCACAGAAAGAAAGCAAAATACAACCACCACCAGCAACAAAACACCATATCTACAGGCACAAGAAAGCCGCTTAGAATCTCCCCATTCCATGGACGGAAAAATACAGCCTTTGCGGTATTTTCTCTGATTACTTCAACCAAATACCATAACCTACGTATTGCCCCTTGTTTAGATATGGTTTTTTGACTAAATGAGAAAACTTGATCACTTAATGATTTTATCATCGTCAGCGGAGGTGCCACTCACTGAGAAACAAAGGATAAAATAAGTTTTATCTTCTTTTTCTTCTTTCGAAAGACGATGTTCTTCACATCGAAACAGGAAAGCGGCCCCGAAGTGTTTGAGTGAGATGGTATAAGTGAGCATTTCCCACGTTCGTGCTTTCGTTGTTGAGGTTCCGTCCTCCGTGAAGGCAGGGACGCAGTGCAGAGGCCTTGGGGCCTGAGGTCTTGAGTCCAATGTGGGCAGCACGTGAGCTATGTGCTGGGGACCTTGGAGACCTCACCTGTGGGACGGAGAGATGGGTGCTCCCAAGTGGTGGTCCAGTGCCGTGTGGGAACCAGGAACCTGATGGTAACTTGAATAATCATGTGAAATGGAGGCTGCCCAGGGAAGGGGATGGACTCACACTCAATTTCTCTGATTTACGAACCAGCAGGTCCACAAGCAGGACTGTGGAAGCACGATGAAGACGTAGCTGCCACCTCACGTCCTCTCAGAGGCAGAAGGATGAAGGAGGACATGAAATACACCACATCTATTCAGAGACAGGAAACCCTCACTAGCCCAGCACAGAGCTTTGAGTCTCAGCTAGCTCGTCATCTCCCCTTGACACGCTCCGTATCTCCAATGAGAAGAATACTCAGGCAGGAGCTTCGTTACCTGTCAATTTCAACAATTTAATTTCCAGTTCCATGGAACCGCTCACCTGTTCAAGTTTGTGAGATTTCAATTTAATAAACACTTGCAAACTCTTTGAGAACAGTGAGTAAATAAAAAAAGGTTTTGTTTGCTGAATCTACAACTCACTGAAAAACTGTGAGACTATGTGGTACCTTGGCCCCTGGGAATGTGCCTTCAAGCTGGAAGATGCAGGATGATACACCTTGGGAGTGTCCTGAGGGATTTCCGAGTCTGTCTCCCCAGGATCCAGCCCTGTCCTGCAGCCACAGGCCTCCAGGTGGCCCCAGGCAGGCTCCCTCTTCCTGGGCCCACCACCTCTCCTTTCAAACACCTGATGCGTGGCTTTGCCATGTAAATTTGGCTTCTTGAAGTTTTCTGGTCCTGATTTTAAGGGGCTTGCAGAATCTTTCCCTGTGGTTACTTCACCCACCACCAGGCAGACCACCTTCAGATTGTGTGTAATTAAAACTCGATGAAAAACCATTAGGAACAATTAACCTTGTCAGCTAACAATGGATACCTTATAATTATCTCTCTCCTGTTTATAATCTTCTTTCTAACAAGCCGATTTATCCTATTTCTTTAACATTAAATGGTGGAGACCCAATTAGCAAAGGCTAACTTGGGCAAGCAGGTACCAACAGGGGAGACACTTTTCTAAAGAGAAACATAAGCTCAAACCATAAAATACAGGCTGAACACAGAGGTCAGCATGTCCACCACGCATGGCCACTGACGACGCTGGTCGCAAGCCGAGGAATGTCCAGTGTGTATGTCCACAAACACAGCGGCTTCAAGGTCTTGTGGGTACTTGTGCCCAAACCGGCCGACACCCCTGGAAGTCCTACTTCCTCAGAGTGCACGGGTTTCCCCAGGGGTGTGTACAGAATGTTGTAGAACAAGTCCAGTGCAGTGCCCACTGCCAGCCCCCCCAGTCCAGGGAAAGGGGACCTCTTGAGCTCACGGGCTGCTGGCCACCTCGCAAGTTGCAGGAACGAGACACTTGCCAAGCTCCCTGGACCCTGGGTCTCCCATCCCTTCCTGCTGCCTCTCCTCCCAGTGGTACTCAGGGAGCAGGGAGAATGGAGGCCACTTCACCTTCACCTCCTGGGCTCACAGCCTCTAGCCTTCCTCCAGCCCAGGCTAACCTGTGTCCTACGGTGGGCTGCAGCTTTTAGATCATCAGTGCTATGGTGCATTCTACCTTATCCGTGGCCCTTTGTTGTGGTTTGAAGTTCTTTGTCATTTATTCAGGACAGCAGAGCCTTTCTATCCAGCGGGCGAGGCAGGTAAGGTGTGCAAAGCCGGCTGCAAAATCAGTGCCCTAGGAGCGTAGGTGCAGGTGGCAGGGAGCCTCCTCGGGCGTCTACGAGGGACGCAGCCCCTGAGCGACGAGAGGTTTGTCAGGTAGGGGGTGGATGGAACACCGGAGAGGTGGCAAGTGTAGCTGAAAAAGGAGAAATTTTGGCACAGGTTGAAAATTCAGGAAATGCTCTTCTTTTATTTATTTCCTTTTTAACGTAAAGCAATGTGCTGACGCCCTTTGGAAGGGGTCCCTGACCATCGAACTCTCCTGTATCTCATCTTTGGGGGATGGTAGGAAAGGTTATGTAGTGATGCTGTAAGGAGGTGGCTCTCCTCAATTGTTCTACTCGGTGTGCAGGAGCTATTTGTCTCCAGTTGGGGTGGACTGTTTCTAGAACCTTCTAAAACACTGTGGTCTGTCTTCACCTTGTCAACATCTTGCTGGCTGGTGGAGGGAACGTGATCCCAGTTGACTAATTGCTGCTCTCATCTGCTGTTTACTGTTTCAAGTGCCAGATGTTGAGAGTTCAGTGGGAATCACTAATCCCTTGTTTGTTTTCATCACAATACGTGTTGATAATAAAAATGACCATCGTTGCCTCATCGAGGTGCCAGGGTCTTGAAGAAAATCACCTCTGTTCTCTCTGGAGTCCTCTCTCCATTTGTAAAATCGAGACAGTGACTCTTTGCAGGGTTATTATGAGATTGAAAAACAACTTGCCCTGTGAACAGAGCAGATAGGAGGCCTCGTGATCTTGAAACTGATGGCTTCTCCCCTCAGTCTTTGGTTCACAGAGACGTCACCACGTGCGAATATTCAAACTTTGTCAACTTCAGATTTAACAGTGATTTAACTTCCTCTCCCTGCGCTCTGCTACCTGCATTTCTAAGAAATTGAGACTTAGCAGTGAGCTGACATCTTCTTAATCCAATTTTCCAAGTCAGACATGGAAAAAGGATGGAGCAGACATCCATCCTTTTGAAAGGGAGCGTGATTTCTGTCTTTTTGAAAACGTTAGCCATTTTTATCCAGTGTTGTCGTTGCATATTTCAGAACGAGGAGGGGGAAAGCTTTATTTTTAGAGCAGCCACCGTCCTGGGCTGCTCTAAAGGATAATGAAGAGACTGCTGTCTATGGAACAATTTGTGCCAACTTTCTGCCGGCGGCGGGGGAGAGGGTGAGGGTGTGGCTGACAGTTTTAGCAGGAACTTAAGCAACAGACGATCCACACACACCAGCTGTCCTGCTTGTTCTCCTGAAGGAATGTGCCCGTCAGCGCTCTTGCCTGATGAAGTGTACGCTTGTGTGGCTTATGTAACTCAACAGGCTATAAATACTCCCAAGTTCAAGGTCATCTCAGCCAGCATGTCTGGACGTGGCCTCTGGCCTCAGAACTTCAGGAAAATCATCCTTTAAAAGTCAAATGCCTCTTGCTCCTGTGTTGCCCTTTGCAACCCAGTATAATTCCTGTTCCTTAAAGTATGGTGTTGACAGGTTGTTTAGCTGCTGTAAAAAAAAAAAAACAAACTTTAAAATAGCATTTAGTATCATTAATATTATTAAAATAATATTGAAAAATAAATTTTATCCACGAAATTTGTGTCAAAGTAGGGGAAAGTGGAGAAATTAGGAAAAAATAAGAAGCAAATGAGAAGTGTGTGTTTGTGTGTGTATATGTATATGTGTGTGTATATGTATGTGTGTGTATATGTGTGTGTATGTGTGTGTATATATGTGCGTGTGTACCATTTTTAGGTTCAATGTTTTGTTTTGTGTGGATCAAAATTTTCCTCTGGATTTCATTATTTTTCATTATTTAAAAAGAAAAATTCCCACCAAATACATAAACATGTCTATTTCTAAATGATTAATATATTTAATTTAAAAAGTCTCATAGATCTTATTTAATTTACCATAAATCTTATCTACTAAGCAAACACAAATAAAATCATTTAATAAAAACAGTTCCTGATTACACTGTTAATATTCTGCTATAAATTCGCTGGAAAATACATGTCTCTCAACTCTTTTGTGGAGAGTGAATTAAACATCAGTGTAGGTCTCTCTTTGCTCTGTCTCCAATCTTAGATAATCCATTTGTGCTTCTATCTTCCAAATATAAAGTGAGTAGCGACTTCCCAGGTGGTCCAGTGGTTAGGACTCCACGCTTCCACTGCAAGGGGCACAGGTTTGAACCCTGGTCAGGGAACTAAGATCCCACATACCTGGTGGCATGGCCAAAGTGGGGGGGGGGGCAGGAAATATATATATATACATAAAATGAGTGAGTATATAGTGAAGGTGTCTTCTGAGGTAATTTAGAATAGATCAGAAATTAGATTATCAACAAGTGTTGGTGAGGGTGTGGAGAAAAGGAAACACTTGTGCACTGTTGGTGGGGATGTAAATTGGTGCAGCCTTTGTGGCATTTTACATGTAGAATTTAAAGATATATTACATTTCAACCCTATATTTGTTTTATATTTCTAATATTTTATCTATGTAGCATTTATTTTTATAGAGTATGTATATGTCTAATGTTCTGCATTTTTAAACTTTTGAAAGTAATAAGTGCTCATTGTAAAAAAAATACTGGAAAGTGGTAAAAGGAAAATAAATCCTTGCTCATTTTTATTCCAGTTTCCTCTCTTGTGCTCCTTTCCTTACCTCTCAAACCACGTCATCAGTGCTAAGAATTTTATTTCTGTTCTTCCACATGGGTGTAGAGGATTAATAACATCTTAAATTATCCTATCTATCTATCATCTATGTATGTATGTATTATCTATCATCTATCTAGGTATCTATCACCTCTGTATCGATCTACCCTATTTATCTACCTTCTATCTATTCATCCATTCATCTGGTCAGTCAACCTATCCTGCCCCTCATTTCAAAAGTGTTTACAAATTATTCTCAATATGTACAGTACAGTGACACAAAGTGAGGGGAGGTTAGGTCAAAGAGAAAATTAAAAGGGAGTATTAAGATTAAAAAATTAACACACAGAAATTCATGCGGAGGTGAGAACTTACCCGATGATTGAATATGGAAATAATTTACCTCTGAGCTCAGTCGTGTCCAAAGACAATGAGGAAACCTGAGTAAGACTAAAGAAAACACTGAAGTGATTCTCTGGGTGCCGAGTTCTTTGATGTACTGGGAAAGGTAACAAAAGGGAAAATAGCTTCGATCTTAAAAGTTTTAATATATGTTTAATTAAATTAAAAAATAATAAAACCATCAGGCTGTGATTCCCCTGAAACACGTTCTAAGTGCCCAAAAGTATGTCCTGAGTGAAATGGCAACAGAAACATAAAACAACAGTGACAGCTCCGGTTTTCCCAGCTCCCTTGGTGCGCCAAGCAGTTCTTTTTATCTGTTTATAAACATGCGTTCATTTCTTCTTGGTTCTTGAAAAGCATCTTTTCAGGTGGCATCAGGAGGCCTGGCACTCAGCCTGAGTAAGTCGTCCACCAGGGGCTTCCGTGCAAAATCGCAGGTGGCAGGCAGGTGGCTGGGCAGTGGTCCTGGAGGGTTCTCCCCCGGGCTTCACAGCTGGTGATGCTACCGGGCACTGAGTGAGAGGATGCCTGCCCTCTGTGTGAGAGGTCAAGTATCAGAAAAGAAAAGAAAAGGAAAAACCCCCAAGCTTCCAAAAAGTGTGCAGCTCAGCGAGACCCACACGCAGGGCATACATTCCCAAGGTCAGGTGTAATTTATCTGACTTTGAGGGCTTTGATGAAACACACCCAGAGAATGAAAAGTGTGTATCTGTGCAGGAACGGCTGCTTCCCCAAGGGTTTACAAGCCGGTGCTGTATGAATATGTGAGTATATCATCCCGTGTGCACCCAAGCACAGCCCACTCAGGACTTCTCCCAGCCCCGAATTGTTCCGATACCTGCCAGCTCATACCGTCCAGGGTCTAGGAAGCCGTTCTGACCTCCGCCCTAGTGGGGAGGGGACCCTGAGATCAGGCCAGTCCGCAGTCCCTATTTCCTAGGTGCGCTCGGTGGTGGAGTTTACAGTCCAAGGACCAGTGCTGCCGACCTGGAAAAGCCGGTGTCCCTGAGCCGAGCCCCCCTGAGCTACCTGCAGGGGGGGTGCCCCCTCCCTGCCAGCCTCCCCAGGGTGTTCCCCCACTCCAGGTTCCCGTGGTTGCAGTGTTTCGGGGGGTCCTTCTGTTCTTTCCAGCTCAGATGTTCCCCCAGGAGCCCTTGGGACCAAGGACAGGACGAACACTGAGCACACGGTCATCCTGCCCCGCCTTGCGCCCTCTGAACACAGCAGCTTCCCTCCTCTGGCCCGATGGTTACATGGACCGTCCTTCAGATGGAAGTTACCGCTGGGTGACGCAGAGGCGGTAGGTGGTCCAGGGTGCCCCTCTCTGTAGGAGGATGAAGGCAAGAGACACTGGCAGTGGTCCTAGCACCTCTCTTGATGGTGAACTCTGGGTCTCTGAGAGCAGTTCTGTCCTTGGTCCAGACAGGAGCCACCCTGACCCCTGATGTGACCCTCTCAGGCTGTGTTCTGACTGGTGGGGTCCAGGGGATGTGCCCATGGGGCCTTAGATGCCCTGGAGATTGGCCTTGATTCTAGGGGTTCTTGGGCTCCTTCCCCAGGTCCCTTGACTGAGGGACACATCTCTTCATCAGTTTGCAGCCAAGAGGCACCCATTTGCAGGTGGACAGAGCCTGGGCATTGACGCTCCTCTGTGTGTGTGTGTGTGTGTGTGTGTGTGTGTGTGTGTGTGTGTGTCCTCTGTGTGTGTGTGTGTGTGTGTGTGTGTGTGATGCCACTTGCATCGTGGGAGTACCCTGGGGTGAGAAGCCCAGGGTGTGGGGTAGGGCCGGGGCCCAGCCCTCCTTGCAGCTCACCCCGACTCCATCTTGGATCTGTTTCTTTGACTTTAATCTTTGCTTTTGTGATTATAATCATATATAATGGCCTGCCTCAGGGAACCCTGCCCCTCTGCCAGAATGTTAAACTAAAGTGCCTTTGTTCAGCTCACCAGGAGACAATCTGACCCTGCCCACCTATGAATGGCTGCAGAGAGGAAGAAATGAACACATCCCCTCCCTGATGCTGGCCACAGGAGATTTTGCAAGATAAGTGGCCTTTTTACTTTACTTCCTCACCTCCTCCCCTTCTCTGTTCTGTAAAAGAAACTGGCATCCAGGGCCCGATAAGATGGTTTTTCAGAGACACTAGTCTGCTGGCTTTCCAAATAAAGCTGTATTCCTTGCCTCAACGCCCCGTCTCCCGATTTATGGGCTTGTCGTGCAGCGAGCAGAGTGAGCTTGGACTCGGTAACAGGTTGTCAGGTAGAACCAGCCCTTCCTGGATTTCATGAAAGTGTATCTGTAGAGGGGAGTGGCCCCAAAGCTTTCTACTTCACTGCTAGGTAGCTTGACTTTCACTTTACTATATTTAGTGATGTGATACCTGGATCTCCTTTTCTACTCCCCTGCCAACCTTGCAAATTTTATGAGAGGATATGTCAAAACATGCAAAAAATGGACTTCCTGAAATACGTCTGTAGTATAGTTTGTGATCTTGCCAGGCGTGAAGGAATGAATTACCTGCGAGTACTGGGCCAAGTGAGAAGAGCTGGGAGGGCTTCCCTGGTGGCGCAGTGGTTGAGAGTCCGCCTGCCGATGCAGGGGACACGGGTTCGTGCCCCGGTCCGGGAAGATCCCACATGCCGCGGAGCGGCTGGGCCCGTGAGCCATGGCCGCTGAGCCTGCGCGTCCGGAGCCTGTGCTCCGCAACGAGAGAGACCACAACAGTGAGAAGCCCGCGTACCGCAAAAAAAAAAAAAAAGGAAAGAAAAGAAAAGAGCTGGGATTCAGTGTTCATCCTCCTATTGCAGGAATAGAGCTGAGTGCTGAGGAAGGGACCCTGTCAAATCAGGATACCTTCTATAACCAGAACAGGTGGCCATGTGGGCAGGTGAGGCCTGGGAAGCCTTCAGCATCAGAAATGTCCACCAGGGCTTCTGCAGGGGCCCCCCGGGAGCGGGGCTGTTGAGAGATACAGGCGGGCAGGTGGATCATAGCGAACAGATGGGCCAGGAGATGTCAGGGTTCCTGGGTGGGAGATGAGGAAATCACAGGAGTGCCCCTGGGAGGAGCTGAAACATGGAATGATGGTGTGTTCAGGACACAAGGACAAAGCTATGACCCATTTAATATGCCTGGGGCACAACGGCAAGGACCGTGACCAAGCAGGGAGATCCCTGAGTAAGGACCCCTGGCTTTTCCATCCCACTCCCCCCCTCCCCGGGGACAGGAACGGTCCCAGACCCTGGGTGGATACCTGGATGAGAAGGAGCCTTACTAAGGAGAGGGGCGCACTTTCAGGGCTGGGTGGTGTCTGCCTCTGGGGAGGGAGTGGCTGTGTGGAGTGTGCTGGGCAACGATGCTCATGTAGGACCTTCTGTGGCAGCTGATTTCCTGTTACTTTTCTTGTCGAAGAATCAACGTTTTATTTTTAAAAACAGGCAATGGCTATGCATTTTGACGCATCAACAGATAAAAAGAATTGTTGTCATTAATTAGCTTATTGCAGCGTGTGCTGTGTGGTGAACACTTCTCGGGAGGGACTGAACATATGTGATCACATTATTGTTAACCTCTGATTTCATTTATCAAGCCGACCTGTAAAACAGCTGGGCTTGTCTGGATGTAACCTTGCTCCGTCTTACAGCCTCAAGGAGAATTTTTGTTTATTTATTTTCCTAGTAAGGGATTTCCCCCCAATAGTGTTTATTTACTCACTCTCATCTTGAATTTAAATTACTTCCCATCAGCCAAAGGGGCATTTTCATTAAAAAAATTGAACACTGTTAGCACAAGGTGGCTACACTAATCCTGCCAGAGGTGTGAGTAGTAAGTGTGGTTCCTCAAATTTAAGACACAGGGAAAGGGCTGGGTTACTTTTGGTTCCATGTGGCTGAAGGATGCTGTTTGCTGAAGTGCACATGGGAACTGGCCCAGAGCTGCTAGGTGACATGGCACAAGGCGCTGCTTCAGGCGAGGTGATGTCAGAGCTGCATCCTCCACTGGTCAGTCTGTAGCAGATGCGAACAGCACCTTCCTGAGGGGAGGGGCCATGTCAGCCTCCCCCCGAGCCGGGCTCACAGCCCCCTGGTCCCCTCCGTCCCTCAGAAGCCTCTCCTGCAGAGGGAGGGGAGGAAGGAAGGGAAGTGGGGAGTCCCCTCCATCCCCTCTTCCCACATCACTTTGTAGTTAGACGGGGGACCGTCCACAAATAATCATTTCTTTACACCCAAAAAACCCAGGGAGGAAGAACGGTCACTTTACAGATAAAGACTCACACTTTGCGAAGGGCTGAGGGCACAGGAGAGGCATTTCAACCCCTTGCTCTACAGCGTGGAGCCCTTCTTTTCACTCCCGGTCCTTCCTGGGAAGTTCACCCGGGCAGAGCATCTCCCACCAGAACGGTTCAAGGTCACTGCAGAGTCTCCAAAGATTGATTTCATCTCCTCCTCCTAAGCCATTTAAGTTTTCTTTTTCTTTGTGCATTTCTCAGCGCTCAATGTATCATTTCTGCAAAATCGAAACAAACAGCAAACACACGTGCAGCTCTGTCATGGAATGCTGGAGAGCCCACGTGAAATGAATTTGGTGAAATCCTCACCGGACCCCCTCCTTTCTTTTAATAGATAAGAATTAGTCTCACTGTCAAGCTGCTTGTTTGGTGACCCCTGATATAATTAAGGGCATTTCCATGTTATAGGCACATACATCCCGTTCTGTCACCCCAGCTACCTCGTTCAGCCTAATGAATTATCGAAGTGCCTGTTTTGTGTTTCCCTCTAAGTTCGTGGAGACTTTAAATGCTGTCAGTATGTCCGCGCAAATTAATATGCTGAATTAAAAAAAGAAGAATGATTAAAATGCCTTTAAAATGATCTATAAATCTTTCATTTTAAGGAAGGGCAGCACACATTATCCTTACAATCTAAGTGGGAGTAATTAGTCTCCCTCCGATTAAAGCTTGAATTACGTATATTTTGGTAGATGCAGTCTGATATCTTGATATTTTTTAAAAAGACCATAAAAGGCACTTAGAGTCACGGAAAAGCTTCACTGCAGAACTCTGCTCTGTTTAGAGGTCATCGCGTTCAGAAACATACACCTAGTGGTGAACCCCCGAAGGGCTACCAAACAACAGGACACAAACAGCTAAGCATGAGATCTTAGCCATCCCTTGCGGGTCAAGATTCATGCAGTGAAGGTGGGATCCCTGAATCCTCTGGAGTAAAGAGATATCCCTGGTTATTATTCTCTGTGATTTCCCACATGCTTTCATGTTGGGCGGGGTGACCTCTGAGCGGTATCTCGTGGGACTCAGAATGTCCCTGAGATCACTTAACCCAACCAGCCTGCACTGGTGATAGCGCAGGGGATGCAGAGCAGGTGTTGTGTCCGTGGCAGGTGAGCAGGAGGGAGGAGCCCGCATGGGCCGGAATGTATTTCCTGCAGCTCACAGTATGGGTCAAGCACACAGTACGGACTCAATCCATTTCTATTTAATTAAATTCAGGAAAAAAATTATTTTCTCCATCAACCTAGCTGCCCAGCGCATACCCCAATATCTCATGGCAAAAATATCTATAAATAGGAAGAGAAGTGGTACCTTTGAGAATGTGAAAAATTGTCTTGAGAGGTAATTCATGGTTATTTCTGTAGATAACAGATGTGATGCTGTTCAAATTTGGCTGAAATTATGGCATATAAATCAGCGATGTGATTTTTACGGCTATAATCTGAATTCTATGATATGATATGAATCATGCAGCGTGATTTTTCCTGCAGGTTCTCCTCGCTCGGTGCTCGGAAAATGAGCATAAATCTCAAAGGAGTAGCTACACTTAAGCAAGCTGAGTGTGATTGAGGAGAAACCGATGCATATTCATGACAGAAAAGAATAAATAAAAGGGGGTGGATAAACATATGGATGAAAGTTGCAGAATACAACAACTGTGCAATCTGGAGTCCCGGTACCAGCAGCTAACTTTGCACAGAGGTGCTCCTTAAATAGCGCTTTTTTTTTTTAAGATTTATTTATTTTATTTATTTTTGGCTGTGTCGGGTCTTAGTTGCGTTACACGGGCTCTTTGTTGTGGGGCACGGGCTTCTCTAGCTGTGACGTGTGGGTTTTCCCTCTCTAGCTGTGGCGCACAGGCTCCAGGGCGCGTGGGCTCTGTAGTTTGCAGTACACGGGCTCTAGTTGAGGCGCGTGAGCTCAGTAGTTGTGGCGCGTGAGCTCAGTAGTTGTGGCGCGTGAGCTCAGTAGTTGTGGCACGTGGGCTCAGTTGCTCCGCTGCATGTGGAATCTTAGTTCCCCTGACCAGGGATCGAACCCGTGTCCCCTGCATTGTAAAGTGGATTCTTTACCACTGGACCACCAGGGAAATCCCAGCGCTTTGTTTATAACTTAGTAATTATCTGTGTTTTCTCTCCTTTGTTTGCTTATTTGTACTCTGAAAACTCGTTATGCTAATAATTCCTGAAGGATGCATTCGGTGATGAATCATAACTAAACCTCATCACATCAAACTGGAGATACACAGCGTTTTTCCAGATATAGGCATGTAGATGGGTTTTATCCATTTTTAAATTTTTAACAAAATCTTGAATGTGTAACAAAATACTATATACATTGTAGAGCAAGTTTATCTTCCTTTTAGCGTTATATCGTTAGAGAGCCCTATCGATTTATCCCCAAATTTCTGTGCACCCACATGGGCACAAATGCAATTTTATATGGATAGATTCATGTTACACATGCTGTATTTTTTCATGCATTTTTTGCTTGCCTTTTCTCTCTCCCTCTAAACCCTAAATCCACTGGCATTCATGGGGAATGGATGGGGTATGTGTATTGATATCAAAATTTCTAATTACCTACCTTAGCAGGCAGGCAGTGGTTTACTCTGCAGGCCAGGCTTCACAGAGGGAACCACAGTCACCGCATCTGGAAACCTGAGGGTGACGGCAAGCATTGGGTCCCGGGGTGCAGGGCTGAGGGCAGCACAGAGACGGGGTGCCGTGATGGACAACAGGGTCCAACAGCTCAGTGTCGTCTGATTCCCGTAGACCCGTGGCCTTGGCTGCTGGACCACGGTGCTCCCAGACGCGAAGTAGGTGGGATGCTTACTAAGTTCTCATGTGGTTAACTAATATGAAATCAGCAAAAGTGGGGAGAGGTGCTCCGTTTTCTTTACATAGAAACTTTCTGGGGCTTTAGACTGTGTCAGTGGAAGTTTCCAGAAGGCTCGGCACGGAGTGGGAGTGATGTGTGAAGGCGGAGACGCACGATGAGATTTCAATCAGTTCCCCATTCACCCTCTTTGGAAAACTCAAGGCAAAGCCCGGTCCACAGAGCCCCATCCACGCGCCCTGGGCCGCAGCATCCCGGCTCTGCAGCCCCTCGGTGCCTGCCAGCGGCTGGCTCCTCTGAGCACTAAATGCAAGCTCCTTTTCACTTGACTCCAGCTCTCAGATCTGTGCCGAGAACTCGGAAGGCTGCTACAGCCCATTATACGGCTCGTGTTGGTTTATTATCCCCGGTCAGGCTGAGCTCCTTTCTATTTCAGATCCGGAATATGTTAAGCCTGGTCTTTACTTAGGCAGTTCATCAAAGGCACTGCTGAATTGCTGCCCTGTATAAACACCAGAGCGGGTCCCCTCTCCCTCTCCCTCGCTGTAATTGATTCCAGGCCTTTCCCAGGTTCCGGGGGGCCTCTGGGATCTTCTATTTCCAGGTAACGCTTGTTTGGAGACTCACAGGCCCACTTGGGCCACTTCCCCTAAGATGGTTTGTGGGGCTGGGAAGGTGGTTTTGTGGGGATACTGGGATTACTGACTGGTGTGAAATGTATTTCCACGTCGGTGGGAACAGCTCAGCCCAGGCATCATAAACTAGTAAGTGCAGCTGTGTAAATGTTGCTGAGTTTGAAAATACCCACAAAACTCACCTCTTCATTCTCTGGTGTTGAGGGCAACAGACAGACTCGGGTTACATGAAAGTGCTTGAGTCCCACTTTTTTTTCCCTTTAAAATTGTTTATTAGTATATTTCTTCTTTCATCAACCTGTCGTTTTACATAGTTAATGATGGAAAGAACTTGCGAACGTTAGAATGTGCCGGGCGCTGTTCTCAGCACTTGATACACATGAAGTCATTTACTCTCCATGATGACCCACGGCGAGGTGTCACAATTATTGTCAGAGGAAACTGAGGCCCAGAGGTCAGTCCCTCCCCCAGAGTGTGTGCATCCTGTCCCCTCTGATCAGCACGATGCCATCGGTGCTGCGGGTCGCGGGTTCTCCGGGCTGCCCCGCTGGTCCAGACCCCCTTAGACCACAGCGTCAGTGTCCAAGTGGCGGCCACTAGCCTCCCGGGTCCATCCTGCACTTGACACGAGGCTGGTCTAAACTGAGGGGTGCTCTGAGGACAAAGGACACCCTGGTTTTTCAAGATTTACTATGAAAACAAAGTTGTAAAATACCATGTTCATAATTTTTATACTGATTGCATGTTAAATAATATCTTAAATGTATTGGGCTAAGTAACAGACATTATGAAAATTAATTTAACACTTTGCTTTTTAAAATGTGGCTGCTGGAAGATTTAGAGTCACCTGTGTGGCTGCTGTCGGGTTTCCCAGGGACAGGGCTGGTCTGTGATGTGGGAGAGGACGGGGCGAGGAAGCCTAGCCCTGAGGCGGGACTCTAAATGGAGATTACTGTGTGTCCCCTGTGAATTCAGCTGTTATTCGAAGCCTAGCCCTGAGGCAGGACTCTGATTATTGTGTGTCCCATGTGAATCCAGCTGTTTTTCGTCCTCTTTTCTAATTGGAAGGAGGAAGAACGCCTTCAGCAAATCGATGGCCACACACCTTCTGGCCAGGACCTCAGGAATCTGCTGTGGAAACAGCACTCGGGCTGGGTGCTACCTGGTGACACCGGACTGGTCCACAGACGTTGGCCTGCATACAGCCGTCCCCAGCAAGCTAAGGGGGGTGGGGCGGGGACCACCACCCTGCACCCGCCGGGCGCACCTGACAGCCCACTGGACCCCACCGAGCCCACATCCGTTCTATCAGTGCTCTGTGTGAGCCCAGCCCTCATGGGGTTTATGCATCTCTGGGGTGCAGAGCTGAGCAGTGGCCACAGAGATGTGGTGTCTGCAAAACCTGACATACGTGCGGTCTGACTGTCCACAGGAGAGGTGCGCCTGCCCCCACTTTACGTCTTTAATTAGGGCCCTAAGCTCCACTCCCCTCCCCGTTCCCCGGTGTGACAATGGTTTTGATTTGACATCTTGGCCAGGGCTTGTGGGTAGTTTCAAAGTTTCCCATTTGGCCTCTTCACTGCGGTCACCTTTACACCAAGGGCCAGCATCTTGGGTTCTCCAAAAAAACAGAAGTAATAAGATGGATGGATGGATAGATGGATGGATAGTTAGATAGGTGGTAGAGACAGATAGATATAGACGGATAGATGACCGAGATACAAGAGGAGATTTGTTAGGAGAATATCGGCTCCAGTGATTATGGATGCTGAGATACGCTGTCTGCAAACCAGAAACCAGCAAAGGCGGTGATGCAATTCAGCCTAAATCCTAAGGCCCCAGGACGTAGTCAGAAGATGGACATCCCAGCTCAAGAAAAGACAGGGAGAGAGTTCTACCTTCCTCCCGCCGCCCACACTGGGGAGGCTGATCCTATGTACTGTCCGCAGATTCGAATGCTGATCTCTTCCAGACACACCCTCACAGACCTGGCCCAGACATGCCGTTTCCCCAGCCCTCTGGGCGTCCCTCAGCCCCGTCCAGGTGACACAGAGAATTACCGTCATAGCCGGGGACCTAGCGAGGCGGCTCCTGCAACTGCAAATGCTTCAACCACGTGTATCTCAGCCCCGCACTCAGGACTGGGGGAGGGATGGGGCCACCGTGCGCTGGGGAGCGGGTCGCCCCTCAACTCCAGGCCGTGCAGACCCTCACCCTCCACTTGGATGGGCGGTCGCGGTCACGCTCCGGTGTCCCCACCCGGGGTCAGCTCAGATGGGCGCAAGCAGCCCTTTGCCCGTTGAGTGTCCTCTGTCGTCCAGGGGACAGTCACCCAGCAAGTGGTCCCTCTGGCGGAGCACGAGGGGACTCTCCACAGATGCTGCCTTCGTGTGGCCGGGTCCCTCCTGGGGTCCTGCTCACCACAGTGGAGTTGTGCCGGGCACTTAGCATGTCTGAGACCCAGATTCGTTAATTGTGTGATGGGAGCGAAGATACTTTTCTTTCCTGCTTCGCAAGGTTCTCGGGGAATCGAAAGGCATGACGCATGTGATATAAATAAGTGAAATAGCAACATCAACACCATTCAGCACTTGTTTTCAAAAACAAAATTTACAAACGAAACACGCCTTTTATCTGGCAATTAGGATCACGTTTTCTCCCTGGAGGAAGGGAAATGTAGAGGGTCAGAGACAGCGAGCTCTTGCTCTGTCAGGTCCTGCATCCCGCCTGAGTGTCAACCCCGTTCCAGCCTTCCTGCCTCCTAACTGCTTTAATGACACTTCTCACAGGATGAACATCCACTGGCAATTTCAGGGGGTGTGACCTCAATTTCCGAGCAATCATGTCTGTTTCAGAGGTGAGCACCGTTGCAAACGCTTCTGCACGACAGTTCTGAGGGATGGAGGCTACGGTCCAGCACTGGGATTTCCTTGCTTCTTGGAAACGTGGAAATCGCTTTGTCAATCAGGCTGCCTTTATCCTTTACAAAATGGGGACCATGACACCATCACATTTCCCCAGAGCGGCAAAGTGATCACCCTATACCTTGAGACGTACGCCTGAACGCGCAGGAGCCCTTCAGCAGCTTATTACTTCGCCCTCGTAAATGCACGGCAAGGGGAGGAATGCCGGTGAGACTCTGCACTAAGTCATTCAATACTCATTTTAAGCCTTTCCCCTCAGCATCTTCTGGAATCTCTCTTCTCATATATTAGATCTGTAACATTACTGGGAACAAATTAATCTCCTCCTAGATTTAACCTGAAACCATTTTGAGTGATAAAAATGAGCTTATCGAGCTAATTTTATACGAATCCCACCCAGAGAGCAACACTCTGATACATTTCAGAGGAACGTGAAGAATTTCTGATGGTGAGGACGCCCACGGGTGTAGCTGGTCCTGTCAAATTGCCCCTTGAAGTCATTAAAGGAAATACAAGCTAACAGCTAATTTGTTTAGTGATATGGAGTGATTCTGTCCAAGTCTGTGTCTGAGACATAAGAAAACCCTGGGAAATTGTCTAAATTTCCACTTGAAGCTTGCACAGTCCGGGCAAATAAAATAGCCACGGGGGGCTGAGATCAGTTACATCTGTGGAGGTGTCTTGCTGCCCGGCTGACCTGCACGGGGACTGGCCCTGTGTGTTTGTCACCAGGGAACCCCAGCCTCTACTTGCTCGGTTTCACAAGCGCGGAGAGTGTCAGGCTCAGGCTCACGCTCCACTCTTGTTTAAAGTCCCCAAAGCAGGTGACAGGTGTGGTGATGCCTAGTGGGGTTCAGGCTTTTAGAGCAAGAGACTCTGCCGATGTCTTGTTCAGGGCGGGAAGGAGGGGGCTGGCATGGGGGGAAGATATAGGATGGTCCTTGATAAGCACTTTTTGTTCTTGGAATGATTTTGCATCCCTGCCCATGGCCCACGATGCACATTAGCTGAGGATCTCGCTCTGATGCTGCCGGCTCCCCTGCCCCATGGAGTGGATCTGAACTCAGGTTCTGGATCTGCCGCCAGCTTTGTACAGCATCACGGCCTGAGAACTGGAAAGACCCTGGATTTGAACTCTTCTGGTTTCTACAGGGAGTGAGAAGGATGCCGCTGAGAGAGGAGAAGGGTGAGAGCATTGGACCTCACCAGGGGAGGCATCTCAGTAATGCATCTGCTGATTTAAACCCATGGTGTCTTTCAGACTCAAGCCTGGGTTCCCTCAGCTTGGTCTTAGATTTCCCTTTTTCCAAATGGTAACGGCAAGCCCAGCACAGACGGACTTTGCCAACACACCGGCCCCAGGGACCAGTGCCGAGTATAAAATCCAGCTAAAAACAATGACTACATGTAGTCTGGGTGTGAAGGGTGACCAAAGGCTGCTTCACGCTGATGAACAAACACGTGCTCCGTACAAGAGTCTCAGTAAGAGTGGCTGGGCTTTGCTGTGCGCGTTTTTAAAAACTTCATTGACACCTGGGTGCTCATTTGATAACGTTGCAGTGAAGGTCTGCACGCCTCCCGCATTTGGGCAGATTAATGGAGACACCTGGTTGGGGTCTCTTTGGAGCCACAGATACGGTGTAGGTTTTCTACTAGACGTGTTTACCACACACTCTAATTAAGAAACACCAGCTTGAACATCGAGGCCGACTTCAGGTCAGGCAGTTCCCCTGTTCTTTAGAAAACTGTCCTGTTTTGTTCCCTGGGGTAACTGGGACTGCCCCTGTGGGATGGTGTGTGGAGACTAGAGTTGCCCTCTCCCCACCTTATGAATATCTTTCCTGCCTGCCAACCAAAGAGTCAGTTTAGATTTTAGGGTGACATCTTCTCCATGTACCTCAAAACTCAGTTATACCTGGAGTCAGAATCCACAGGGACCAAAATAGCCTCCCTCTTGGGATGCGGTGGCGCTTTCCCTGAGAGAATTTGGGGGAGAGTCACGTCTTCCTTGCTTGCGATAGTAGCTAGTATGCAATTACACTGACACCTTTCCCCGGATGTGCCTGACAGCTGTTTGCACTTGAGTCCTAGACCGGTGTGTGTTTATTATCTAAGCTCGTCACTGTTTCAGGTTTGTTACTGTACAGGGACAATGAGATGAACAGGAAGCAACTGCTGTGCATCGTGGGCGGTGCCCTGGAGAGAATGCTTTCCAGCTCTGTGACCAGTAGGATTGATGGAGATGAAGGAATCTTCAGTCAGGTGTCTTAGACCATCGAGATAAAGGATAAGGACCTTCCAGGTGGGGATGGAGTCAGAGGACGCACAGGCTGAATAGCGCTGACGTGCACCTGAGTCACCAACTATTGACACTCCAGGACACAGCCACTGTGTCAACCCAGCCACCGGGGCCACCGCAACGGGGATTTTGGAGGCTTTCAAGACCCCCACAAAGCCTGCTCTTGCCCTTCCTGCCGTCCTCAAACCAAATAATGGGGACCCCATCCGCAGGTGGTCAGGGTACCCCTGAGAAGAACCAGATGTCATCATCTGGTGTCCTTATCTGAAGGAGACACGATGGCAGGAATTAGGTCTTTGAGGAGAACCTGCTGTACGGGAGACCAAGGCTGGAGGACACCAGCGGAAGCAGATCGAGCCTGAGGTGCTGCCTCTGCTCCTGCAGATAAACAGGAGGCTGTGGAACATGCCTGGAAGTCAGGATGACTTCCTGGGCCTCAGGGGAGGTGGGGGAGGGAGGGGCATCAGACTGGGTGCTCAGATGAAGGCAAGGGCATTACTCAGAGAGCAGAGGTCTCTCCCGAGCACTTTGGAAGCATCTGAGGTCATCTGAGCCCTTTTAGAAAATCAGATTTTTCCACCTGCTGGTCTCTCTGTTGGCCACATGTGCGTTAATGTGTGCTAGAGGGGAATTCCATCCAACTTTCCAGTAGAAAGATGATCACTAACGTGCCCAGTGGATGACAGTTTAGCCCACATCTTAACCGCTACCTTAGGAGGCCAACTTTTTGATGCTGTAAATAACATCACCGTTTAATTCCATTTTGAAACACTCACTAAGCGCTCACATGAGTCAGCTATTGTTTTGTGCGTGGGTAAACCACTAATATGCCAGCCCTGCCTTTAAGGAGCAAATAAATCAACAAATAAGTACCATGATGCCTCTGCATTGTTCTTAGTGCATCTGCACAACTAACCCCACGGAGTGTCGCCCAGGCATTGAGAAGGGAGGAGTCCTGCCTGCCTGAGGGTTTGCGGGGGGGGGGGGCGCGTTTCCACAGGAAGTGATGCAGAAACTCAGCCTTGGAACAGCTGGGAGGATGGATTGGAGAAAGAGGCTTGCTGGCTGAGAGGAGGATGGAAGCAAAGTCAGAGTGATGGAAATTTCCACTTACATCGTGGGAAATTCAAGACTGGATCTTGTTCCATCACCTGGTTGATATCAGTTGCTGATCTACTAACTCTTCTTGGCAGAAAACTAAATTCCTAGATAATATAATCTGTATTTCTCATAAAAGTATTGAGTCATGAGTGAATATTATTAAATCACACTTTAAAGACAATTGATAGAAAACGATTCCAAAACCCTATTTGAAGTTATTTTATACTAAGTCCCAGGAGATTGAAAGATCTGCAGTGTAGTGAAGAGTAAGTTTGGTTTCACTTCTCTGTTGAGAGCTAGTCCAGTCCCTGGAACATAAAAAGTGCTCAAAATGAAGGAATGGAAGTAGCTTCTATAATGTTTAGTGATTGTGATTCAACTTTTGGGGGCATATTTCCTCTAAATGTATAGTGAAAGGTTGGATTAGATCAGCATTTTCTGAAAGTACACAAGGAGTATTGTAACTGGAAAGTAGCTGCTTTTTGCTGGATACCGTGAAATAACGATGTATTTAATTGCATTTTCAAGTAAGGGAAAACTTTTCCACTCGGTGAGATACACACACACACACGTACACACACACGCACATATATATACAAAATAAACTTAGTATGAGCACACAGTCCCAACAAACAAAGACATACAATGAAAACAAGCTACAGAATCACGAATGATGGTAGATCTTCACATTTTGGGGGTGATATTTCTTTGTGACTTATTTTGATATTAATCTTTAATACTAGATAAAAAGGAACAGATGTCAAAGATTGGAGGGAAAATAACAAGAGAATTCTTTCTATAGCTTTCCCTTTCCACCTCTGTGAAAGGTGGGAAAGAATCCCTATTTTGGGTTTCAGAGACTGGAGCCCTTGGTTTGTCTCTAGGGTACGTGTATCACAGTGTTGTGGAGAGACACTGTGGGAATGACAGGATTAGGGCTTTCCTTCCAGCTTTGTTGAGGTGTAATTTGGCATATAAAGACCTGCACATAATGAACATGAACAGCTTGGTATGAACCCATGCACACATCTATGCCACCATCACCACGTTCCAAGGTCCACGTTGCCTATTCCTCAACAAACTCACTTGGGCTCCCCCTAACAGCCATGTCTTCTGCTTCTCTCTGATGTTCCCTGTCCTGTTTTAGATCTAAATTGTTATTTTGAGTTCTTCCTTTCTTTTGTAAAGGCCTCAGATCCACTTAGGAGGCCCAATGCATATGACTAATTAAAGAAAATGGGGCATTTTGCTTTCGCTAATGAAACAACCCAAGTCTTGGTTTACGCATCATATGTAGATTTGATCCAGAAGGATTATCGCAAAGCATCATTAATACTTTTTACACCTGTAGTTTATCTTCACATTTGCAGGCGTCTTCATGAGAGTGTCTTGACTTCCTTGTTACCTACAGTTGACCCCCATTATTCAGATTCCGCTTTTCCACACCAGCCTAATTGCCGACATTTATTTGCGACGCCAAACTCAGTACTCGCGGTGCTCATCCCGTAAACCGTTCTTTTCGTGGTCTATTTAGTGCCAAGTTTCCGTGCATTTTTGTGCTTTTTGGGGAGATGTCACTGGTTACAGTGGCCCCCGAGGCCCGTGCTGCAGGGTTGGCCAGCGCCCCTTAGGACAAGAAGGCTGCGACGGGCCTCACAGGGAAACACGCATCAGAGAAGCTTCCTCTGGTCGTGGCTTATGGTGCTGTTAGTGGAGATTTCACGTGAATGAATCAACGCTATGTATTAAGTAGGATGTCTTTGAACAGAGGCCCACATAAAACCAGGTTCTGTATGGACTGACTGATGAAAATGTTGTGCCCCGTGTTTCCCCTACGAGCAATGATTAGGTATTTGCTAGTTCAGTGTTCGTGGGGCCTTCGTAGCACAGAACTACCATGAATAACCGTCCTTTTGAGATTTCCTGTCACTGAGACAGCGTCACTGGGATTTACTCGGGCTGCCCCTCTGACTCTCCAGACAGGAAGCATATTTATTCCGTGTTGACTGAGGAGAGATCACAAAAGACTGTGACGCAGGAACAGAGAGACTGCTGTAGCCCAGCAACAAGCCCGTGATTTCTAACCTGTATTGATCTGTAATTAACCAGTAAGATAAATCTCTGTTTTCAAGGATGCATGGAAACATCACATTGACTTAATGCAAAACTTACTATAGAAAATAGAAATGTGGCAATGACAACGCAGAGACAAGGACTCGTTTGCCAAGGCGAAAGTCTACTGAGCGTCTTCCCCTCCCACTGGCCAGGGACTGTATAATCATTCGCGCTTTTGAATTATTTGCGTCGTGTTTCATCAATACGCCCTCTTCTATCCTCCTTTTTTTTTATTTTTATTTTTTTTATTTTTTTAAATTTTTTTTTATCCTCCTTTTTACTTTCAGTACGGCAGTTTGGAAGCTAAGTGTCTCAGAAGAAACTGAAATGAAAATAGATTTATATCAGGAGGAGCTGACAGTTCAGAGTTTGATAGTCTCTAAAAACTTGAAAATTTCACTCTTTTTATTTGGCCCTGGGGCGTCAACTATCGACTGAGCTGACAAATGCAAGCTGATGGGCGGCAAGAGCATTTCATCAATAGTATCACTTTTGCTTATCCAGTAGGTAAGCTCAGTAGTAAGGGGAAAAAGATTGCTTGGTGAAAATACCTACTCCTAAACCACGGTAGATTGAAAAGGCTGTAAATCCAGTTATGATTCAACTAAAGGGTATTTGGAGTAGCTTCCCTAAGAGAAATTCCACAGGGTCATTCCGTCAGAGATGGCTGAGGAAGGACAGCTAAGAGGACCCACCACCAAAAGGGCCCCTCTGAAGCTGGGCGTTTCCAGATGAGGCCACGTCACAACTTTTCCGGATTACTAGTCACTGGTAAGGGCTATTGCTTAATTTTCTTTTTTATACTTTTTTATACTATTGCTTAATTTTTTAAGAGATGCAGATTGTATCCTGCCTTATGTCCTGAATCTGTGAGGATCTCCGATTCCTAGTTCATTAGGATTTAGGCTCCAGATTCTAGAGAAGAAGAAAAGCATTGAAACATTTTAAACAAAAGTATCGGATAAGAGCATTGGAATCTCTTTAAAATTCAGCTGGAAATGAGCACCGCTGAAAAGGACTCTCCAAGGTGAAAGAGATCTCCTAGTGAGAGTGTTTAAAATAATTATAATATGGCAATTGGGGTCACTTTTTCCAATTTTAGTAGTTTTGTGTTACTAGCACTGTATAAAGTAGGGGTAGTTGACCTTTTTACCTAGTATTATGTCATTTGGAGAATGAGATAAGATGGCGTTGACAAAAGTCTCCAATCTTGAAGTTCTATTTGACATGCTGTGCATGTGAAATCTAGCCCCTTCTCCCAACCATGTTGAGGATTTCAGGTAAAACCTCTGTGCGTTTGGAATTTCTTTAAACTGTAATATAAGAATGGGCCCAATTCTGCCGACCACGCCCTTTGGATGGCTGCCAGCCCTGCAGCCTCTGGGCTGTTGTTTGTCCAGACGCATCTCACTTGGCATGTGGCAGACACACCAAACTTCCTGGTCTGTCTTCTCCTCCACCCACAGGTACGTTGCAGAGCAAATTTACACTTTATTAATACCCAGAGAAAGAAAAACCTCAAATGTTTTTAATGATAAACAAAACAGAATTTTGACTGAAGTTAGGATTTGTAATATGGCATTCCCTTTGTCCCGTGTTAGACCAATATTATCGTATTTTGATGAACATAAAAGCAATTTCCTAGATTTCTACATCTTCACTGTTATCCTTGTTCCTACTAAATCATCTTTTAAAAATATATGTATATAGGTGTTTAGTTTATTCCATTCTATAAATGGACATGAAAAGCTGAAATAACTAGTCGTTTCTATGTGTCGTGTGTAGACCAGAATCATAGAGATGGTTTCCCTAGTTTTATATTCTCTTTCCATTTCATTTTATGAGAATTTTTTTATGTTATTAGTAATCCTCAGCAGTGCCGCACTGAGTGGCATAATAATATTTCTTCTATGGATCAACTATGCCTGCTTCTTAACCACTTCTCTGCTCTTGGGCATTTGGATTGTTCGTGGTGTTTTATCATCAAAAATATTTGACAGGGCTTCCCTGGTGGCGCAGTGGTTGAGAGTCAGCCTGCCGATGCAGGGGACACGGGTTCGTGCCCCGGTCCGGGAGGATCCCACATGCCGCGGAGCGGCTGGGCCCGTGAGCCATGGCCGCTGAG
Organism: Pseudorca crassidens; assembly: GCF_039906515.1. Classification (NCBI taxonomy): domain Eukaryota; kingdom Metazoa; phylum Chordata; class Mammalia; order Artiodactyla; family Delphinidae; genus Pseudorca; species Pseudorca crassidens. Next base: position 27,734,009 of record NC_090316.1, read on the forward strand.
CCTGCGCGTCCGGAGCCTGTGGTCTGCAACGGGAGAGGCCACAGCAGTGAGAGGCCTGCGTACCGCAAAAAAACAAAAAACAAAAACAACAACAACAACAACAACAAAAAATATTTGATTGTCCTTGGCCATACATTTCGCTGACTACTTTATAATAATATTTTCTTACAGATCTGTACTCACTATTTGCATATTCATGGTATGACCCGTGTAATATTTTCATACGTGTTAATCACACATATGCATGTATATACTCTATACATACACAGGCATTTGTGCAACTTATTGGTTTTCTTCTCATTTTGTTTGTGCTGTTTCCAAGGGTTTCAGCTCTTGTACAGGAGGCTTCCGCATGCTTGGTTTCCTGTGATCCTTCCTTCCCACAGTCTCGTGAGATGGGTTTTATTCTCACCGCTGTGCTGGAGTGCCTCCAGCCAAGGGTTGGTGCACTCTCCTTCTGCTCACTGCATCTCTCCAGCGTTATTACCAGCACGGGATGAGCTAATTCAAGGGGACAGGATCCACTCTGGAGCGGGTTCTTACTAAATTCTCCTGGGTTAAGTGCAGTAAAGAAGAAGGCTCTGAAAATCCCCTTTCCTTCTACTCTTAGTGATTCTGTGACTCCAGGTAATATTTCTACGCATATCAAGCACTTTGTTGATTTTGAAATCACTCTTGCAGCTCAGGTTTTCTAAAGATTTTACAAATCAATTCGAAGGCATTTATATAATTTGAGATTAATCAGTCAGCTGATCCATTATGGAAATGAAACATTCCCAGTGTGGCCAGTTTATGACTCTGAAGCACCGTTTTGGTCCTTTGCTGGTTTGGACATCACTCAGCCAGCTCTGGCTGCCTTTCAAAAGTTTTCTAAGCAAATCGATGAGAATGCCTTTATTTCATGTGAGATTAATGAGTACATTGATCAGTTATGGAAATAAAACATTCTCAATGAGTTTCGTAGATAAAAAATTTAAGCAACGGAAAGAATTAAGCTGCATTTTTTTTTTTAGTTCTGACACCCTTGCATGTTGTAATTAAGACGGAGCAAAATCATACAGACACAGACGTGTCACTTAAAAGGACTTGATCTTTTTCAGTTAGTCTTTTCAAACGAAGCTTAAAGAAGTCGGAAATTAAAAACTACGCGTTTCTCGTTAGAGCCTATGCAAAGGATTAAAAAAAAATCTTACAGAGAGAATAAACATCAGAAGAATGACGACGTTTCCTAGGCAGTGCTGCTTCTGGCGGCTTTCCTGTCCTCATATCAGATACCAGGCAGCACCCTTGATCTCCACTTTTATGTGCTCTGCTTTGAAAACAAAATGGGTTATAAATTGACTCACAAACTCCTGGAAAATCCACTTGCTTTTAGGGAGGGAGCTCAGGATGGGGAATTGGGGTGATGGGGGGTCTCCCATCTCACCTCTAGGGGGTGTGTGGCAGAGTGGACTTCTGTGCATCCCAAAGCTGTTTTGTTTGTTTGTTTGTTTTTAAATAAAAACGGAGGTTGGATTCAGTGAGGTTTGATGGTGTTATCTATTTTGTGGTTCCTTACCTCTCTGGACCTTCCAAAGGAACCAACTATGTAAATTCTCTCCTCTCTGGCCGTTTTTGTTGCTGTGAAACAGCAGGATTTCGGTTAATCTTTTCCAGTCCTCCGTGATTCCCAGAAGCCAGGATACCTAACGGTATACCTAACGGCCACAGCCTGCCCCACCATCAACATCCCCACTGATGTGCAGGTGACAGTGGGTGGAGCCTCACCCGAGTCCACAGCGCACACAAGAGCCCCTCCGGGTGTGGTCCGCCCGGTGAGTCTGCACAAATGTATCTGGGCTTCTCTTCCTTGAGCTTCTCTCAGGCAGGTACTCTGTCCACCTGGTGTCCTCACCTCTGTCCGGGGTGGGGGGGCTCTGAGCCCTGCAGATGGAGGGTCCTGCATGGAGCTCCTGAGGGGGGAGCAGGGGCAGGGGTCCCGGGACATCTAGTGGGTCCCATCCTGTCCTTGCAGCCGAGTGACTGACCAGTTCCCTGGGCGTGTGGGCAGCTGACCCCATCACAGGAAGGGGTGTCCATGGGCTTGGATGAGGGCTGACATCCTTTTGTCCTGCCCCGTGTTGTGGTGAGGGAGCCAAGGTGTGGAGGGCTGAGCCGTGTCACCCACAGAGACCCAGGAAGTCCTTCCCTGACACCGTCGTGGAGAGAAGACGGTGAAGGAAACACCAAGCAGTTCTCTGGTTCTCAGTGGACACCAACTGCGTGTCCCACAATTTAACTCAATTCTGACACTGATCCCCTGGGGTTAGTGTGGACCCACCGGTGAAGGGTCACACCCATCACACCCATCACAAGTCCAGGGCTCCGGTACCTCTGACTGGTGGGCTATAAATAGGGGTTCACACAGCCCCATCCTGGGATTTGGTCATTTGCTAGAATGGTTCACAGAACTCAGCAAAACACTTACGTTTACCAGTTTATTAGACAGGACACAACCCAGGAACAGAGATGCACAGAGCAAGGGAGCGGGAGGGCCGGGAGCTTCCCTGCCCCCTGGGTGCACTGCCCCCCTGCACTTCCAGTGACCACCAACCAGGAGACCCTCCAGCACCTTTGTGACTGTCGGGGATGAACCCAGTCCCCAGACCCCTCTTTTCCCCAGGGTCGGGGGTGGGGCTGAAAGCTCCGACCCTCTAATCGCACGCATCCCTCTGGCCCCCGCCCGTCTTGAGCTCCTCTCCTGGGCCCCTTGGGACTCCCCTCATCGGCACAGACTCAGGGTGGTGAGACGGGCTTGTTATGAACACCAGACGCCCCACCCCCCATCACTCAGGCAGTTCCAAGGGTCTTGGGGTCCCAGGCCAGGAAGTGGAGAGGAGGGCCAAACGCCATGCCTTACCGTGTCCCACGGGGGTAGAGGCAGACTGCTCGAAGTGTAAACACGTCCCTGAGATTAAAACCATCAGCACCACCGCTTAACCACACGAGTCTGCCGCCTCACACTGGTAAGTTTCCAGAGCTTCCCTTCATCCCGTGGGCATGGCCCCCGGGGAAAACGAGCTGTGAGCTTCTCCACAGTGGTGTAGGCGCACTGGGGCCCTCGTGGCTGTGATGGCTGGTGTCATCACCCAGGGAGCGGGGGGGAACAGGAGCTCCGGGACTCCTGGGGTTCGGCTGCGTGTCCCCCTCGCCGGCTGAGTCACGGCTCCAGGAGCCTACTTGAAAACTCTGGGAAGTCAAGGCTGATGCATGAGACTGTCTCGTTGAAGAAGGGCACACACGTCAGCAAGTCCCCTGGGCTCATTTACACAATAGGCTCTGATCCCCTTCATTGGGCCACGCGGAGCTCTGGGGAAACACAAGCAAACACGGGGTGGTCCCGACCCCCAGGTCTTCACAGCCTGACAGTGAGAACCATGTCATGATGTAGTCATTACAACGAAGTCCTGTGGGGACGCATTCTGGATGAGTCAGTGCAATTACACAAGTGCTATATGTGCGATTTGTATATATATTTCCAGCTCGTAAAGTCCTGCTTTAGAATCTCAGACGGCCCCGCGTGACACGGACTTATCACCACCGGTCGTGGATGACAAGCAGGGCTGAGACCTGAGTCTCCAGCTCCAGGCTTTACCCTCCACTTTCTCCCCAGCCCGTGACCGTCCCTTCTCTTGTGGCTAGTGGATGGGGGGAGAGGGGGAGAATCCAGTGGCTTCTGCGGGATCTGTAGGCAGACCTGTGTGATGCTGGGCACGATCGCCAGAGCTGCCCTACGGAAGATGAGGGTGAGAAGGGCCTTGACTAATTGCAGCTTCTGGGTCAGCTTAGGACAGAGAGGTTGGCTCAGGCAGGGTGTATCGGGGGCTGTGAGGGGATGGCCCTCTGTGTGGCAGCCGGTGATTGAAAGAAGCCATCATGTTAGCCTAACCAGCTGTGCTATGTTGCCCCCTAAATAATAATGTCACTGCTCTTGTTTTTTCTCACTCTCTTTCTCTCTTTCTTTTTTGGCCGCAAGGCACGTGGGATCTTAGCTCTCCAACCAGGGATGGAACCCGCACCCCCAGCAGTGCAAGCGCGGGGTCTTAACCACTGGACCGCCAGGGAACTCCCTCTCACTATCTTTGAAAGAGTTGACTTATGCATATATATATAAGTATATGTGTATTCTTTTTTTTTTTTTTTCCTTGCGGTACGCGGGCCTCTCACTGCCGTGGCCTCTCCCGTTGCGGAGCACAGGCTCCGGACGTGCAGGCTCAGCAGCCATGGCTCACGGGCCCAGCCGCTCCGTGGCACGTGGGATCCTCCCGGACCGGGGCGCGAACCCGTGTGCCCTGCATCGGCAGGCGGACTCTCAACCACTGCGCCACCAGGGAAGCCCATATGTGTATTCTTATTTCTTCTTCTTATCCATAAATTCACAGACTGTTTAGGTTGCTGGAGGTCTTAGAGACTGTAACCATGATTTGGTTGACGCCTGCCATTTCGTCTGTTCCTCTTTTCTTCCTTTATCTACTGGGAGGAAGCACCGCTTTCTGATCCCCCCTATTCTGGATTGGCTGGCGATGACCTGGTCTGTGTTCCAGGTGGCCTGGCTGGCCTGCCACATCCGTGGGACGCTGGGATGGACTTGGAGACATTTCCCGCAGGCAGGACCATCGTAGTCACTTTATTCTGAGCTGTGTGGCTGTCGAGAAGGAGAGGGATGGCCTCCTTCTGGGTGGAGAGTGTTAGAAGTACATCCAGGGGACGTTGAGAATCTCACGGACACCTTTGCGGGGGTCTGACCCCTGGGAAATAACACAGCGTGTTCAAGGCCACTGAGCTGCTTGCCCTTGGTACAGAGAATACAGCGCAGGTCCCCACGCCCCTGATACATGATGGTGGTCACGCATCACAGTCATTCAGGGTAATTTCTCAGGCACAAGCAGAGTGTGAATTCACAAATACAGGCCATCTTCATTCACCGAGTTCTTGGGCTTATGGTACCATACGTCTTCCTATGGTTCCTGGGAAGTGAGGAGAATAAGACCCTAAGTTATTAAACATTATTGAATAGGTTGTAAAGGAATCTCATGCTTGATTTATACTTTCAATGTTTCTTACGTTAGCATGCAAACGCATCCTGCTTTCTCCTGGCGTCTTCCCTGAGACCAGGAAAGTTGCCTGCTTTCAATTCTCTGTTAACTGAGATTTCCTCCATAATGAACTAACGAATATCTTCATTAGCGCCTCTCATTTCCACTTCCAGTTTGCTCGGAATTAAGCAACACGAAGCTTCCAAGGAGGCTGTTTCTTAGCGTCTAAATAGAGACATGCGGGAATCAAATTCTCATCTCCCTACAGATGATCCGATTACACGGAAACCCATGCAGCCAACTCTGAATTATCCGTGCTAATGGAAGCAGAGCTGACTTGAGAAAATGAAATCCATAGCGCTCAGAAGCCCTCCCCCCGCCCGCACATTTATTTCCACCTTTCCACCCCGCAAGCATTTGACTAGCACCACTAACAAGCAGCAAAATGGACTGGCTCAGATTCCATCTTCCCTCCGTCCTTTCAGCCTGGGTGAATGAGCGACCAGATCACACACAGGAGGCAGAGGGAAGAAGCAAGATGCCCGGATGATCCCAAACCGGAGCTCCGTCCTGGAGGAACTGCTGTCTTACCGCACGCACACAAGCTGCATTTAAAATCTCTTAGAAAGATTTGCACCAAAAGGGCTGGCATTGAGAGTGGTGTTGGGATAGAGAGAAATCTGCTTCTTATTATTCTTCCTGCCAGAAAATCTCCCTCCTACTTGGCAAATACATCGTCCAAAACTGGCCCCATCGCGGCTCCACTGTGTCAGATAACTTAACTCCCTGTTTTGTCTGGCGGTGGGGTTTTTACTCTCTCCCTTCTAAGTAGTGCTTCCTATGCTTGTGATTTCATCATATTTTAACGTATACTTTTTTCCTTTTGAAATTTGAACCTGAAATGTACTTTGTTTTCAAAATTTTATATTTTCACACTTGGCTTTTTGTTGTGAGTCTGTACGAACACTATGTTAATGCTTCCCTTTATCTTGTTTCAAGTTGAAGTGGGATTTATATCTGCCCTGAAACCTCACACTCAGAAGGAGTAACTTAGTCATCATGTTGAACTTAAGATTTCCTTATCCTATGATTGGTATGGTAAGTTCTGAGAGAGGGAGAGAGAGAGAGAGAGAGAGAGAGAGAGAGAGAGAGAGAAGGGTAGCCAAGATCATCACGAGCTACAAAGAGGATAAATTCCAAGGAAGAAATTAGACTATTGTTGAATTTCTGAATGCAGAAACCAAAGGTCCTTTGTACTATGACTGTAAACACTTACTGAGCACTTACTATACCTGCTAGGAAGTCTACTAAGCTAATTGCATGTATTATCTCATTTAATTTTCACAGAAATCTGATAGGGACATTCTATTGTAATCCTCATTTTATTGTAAAGGAAGCTGAAGCTTTGAGAAGTTAAACTACTTGCCCAAGACCTCACAGGCAGTAAATTCAGTAATATGACCCCCAGATAAGGGCTCTTATCCACTAGTATTTTTTTCTTCAAACGTCATGAGAAAAATAGGGAGTTTGAAGTTTTAAAACCACATTAAAAAAAAATAACTTAACATGCATTTTCCACATAGAGGAGACCTAGGCATGTGTATAGACCTCTGAGTGAGTCAATCAAATGGATGAAAATGAAGGGACAGTGAAAGAAGAGAACTTTCTTTAAAAATTCCTTAAAAAGAAATGCAGATACCACTACACACCTATGAGAAGGACCAAAATCCGGAGCACTGACAACAGCAAATGCTGGTGAGGATGTGGAGCAACGGGAACTCTCATCACTGCTGGTGAGGATGTAGAACGACAGGGGCTCTCATCGTTGCTGGTGGGGATGCTAGATGGTGCGGCTACCTTGGAAGACAGTTTGCCGTTTCTTATCAGACTAAACACATACTTTCACTGTGTGCTCCAGTCATCTCTCTCTTTGGTATTTATCCAAAGAAGTTTTGTCCAAGGCTTATGTCCACACAAAAACCTGCACACAGATTTTTACAGCTGCTTTATTCATAATTGCCCAAACTTGGAAACAACCAAGATGTGCTTCAGAGGGTGAATGGACAAATAAACTGTAGTCTGTTGAAACAATGGGATATTACTCACCTAAAAAGAAATGGGCCATCAAGTCATGAAGGAAACTTCAGTGCATATGACTGAGTGAAAGAAGCCAGTGTGAAAATGCTACAGACTGTATGGTTCCAACTCCACGACATTCTGGAAAAGGCAAAACTATGGAGACAGTAAAAAGAGCAATGGTTGCCAGGGGTTGGTGGTGGGAAGAAATAACGAGGTGCAGCACAGGGGATTTTTAGGACAGTGAAACGACTCTGTGTGACACTATAATGATGGATGCATGTCATTACACATTTGTCCAAACCCACAGAACGTCCAACACCAAGAGTGACCCCTGACGTGAACCATGGATTCGGGGTGATGGTGACGTGTCAGTGTAGGTTCATCAGTCGTAAAGCATGGACCACCTGGTGGGGATGCTGATAATGGGGGAAGCAGTGGGGGAGGGAGGGGGTATACGGAAGCTCTGTACCTTCTTCTCAATTTTATTGTAAACCTAAAACCAGTCTAAAAATAGAAATTATTTTTTAAAAGTGAAATATAGAAGGCAGAGAAGAACCAGCAGTCCAGGTGGTGGCCAATTCAGCCCCAAGCGTAAAAAGATATGGAGACATTTTGAGGCAGAGGAGAAAGAAGTTGAGGACACACAATGGGGTGTTTTTACATCAGTAACAGATTAGAGGTGAGAATATTTGCTTCTGAGGATCTTTTTAAGTGGGTAAGGGCTTTTTTGGTGATTGTGATCATTATGAGACAGTTATATTTGGCTTTAAAATATTTATTTTTAAACATTTACTTATTTTTAAGTTTACTTCTTTATTTTTAAATATTTATTTTCACATATTTATACCTTGATAAAATTAAAATTTAACTCCAAAGGGGAGAGATACAGTAACTAACTTTTGGCTCAAGTGGTGATCACGGAAGCCTGTCTTGGAGACAATGATTTATATTAGGGTGTTTGTCCCAGAAATTCAAACCTTGCCATCAGGTCAGTTTTCTGATTCTTGAGGATACCACGCTGAGCGCTATGGAGAAACAGACACAAGAGAGGAAATAGAGAAGCACAAAAGTGAAAGAGTGAAGAGGCAAGGGGATCAGCAAGTGTCCGGATCTCTGGACTTGAGCTGCAGTGGAGAGATCACAGTCAGACAGAGCCAGGCGCGGCACCTGGCTGAGCTGCCTGGAGGAGAGGAAGCCCGATGGACGGTCCGCTTCACCCCCGAGGGTCGGCCGTGGTGCTTAGGCCTGGCGTTTCTGTGGCAGCTCTGTAGGTGGACCTCAGTCCCCCGCACCGACCTTTGCTCTCACACTGGGAGGAAAGCAGCTGTTCCTTCTGCAGCTCCCTCCAACCTGGAAATTTCTGGAAGGGGCCTGGTCCCCTGTGCATCTGACGCGATAAAGGGACGTCTAGATATCTGGGCAGGGAAACCAGCGCGTTCAGCGTGATAATTTGCACGAAGGGTTTGCCTCGGCTGCTTTCCAGAGGGAAGCATCGCTCTTCCATAGGTTCCACCTGTCATCGTGTGTAGAGCTTGCAGGTGGGAGTTTCAAGTCAGTGTGGTGAAGCCCCTGGATTTCCTTAGGTTCCACCTGTCATCGTGTGTAGAGCTTGCAGGTGGGAGTTTCAAGCTGTCAGTGTGGTGAAGCCCCTGGATCTCCCTGGAAGGAGCAGGCTTGTTGAGCAGGTGAAGTTTCCCCAGGTCAGGTCAGGGAGCGAGCAGAGGGGGAGATCTGGGCTGCTGCGCGGCGAATGCTCAGCTGAAGCCCGGTTTTCTGCCCTGATCAGGGGGCAACGCGGTCACGCGGAGGGTCTGGCTTTGCTCTTCGTGAAAACGCGCTTATGACCTGCTGGCGTCTCGGCGCCCGTTTGTCCTGAGCGTGAGGCACTGGTGAGCCCTGAAACCCTCGTTTCAGCTCCCCGGGGACACCCCCGCACTCACTCTAATCCTGGGCTTTGCTCTGATTCTTCCGGAGTCCTCCCTGCATCAGAGGCCTCCGGGGAGACCGTCAAGGTCAGTCCCACATGGTTCGTCCCCAGATGCCTCTGGCCTGAACATCTAGGGATGGGCATCTGCTTTGCCCCCACAAGACTCATCTCCATCCCTTCCCTACGAGACTCATCTCATCTCCTTCCCTTCCATCCTCTATGCCGTCCTCCTGTTGTTATCCCCCAAAAAGGTTCAATAGGCCATAACACCTGCTTGAATATTTATGCCTAGACCTTCCCATCTTCCAGTTTGTTTTCTAAGATTCCTGCGTCCGCACGAGGTCGTTTGAGGGACTCTGTTCCTCGGCGGGCGTCGCTCGTTACTGGGGTCTGGGGTCCGTGGGCCCCACTTTCATCAGCGACTCAGCTCTTCCCTCTGCAGACGCTCCCCCATCTTTCTCTTCCCCTTCGGCTTTCCGACACCATCCCTTATCCTCACGGATTCTGATTTACACACTTTTCAAGGTTGAACGAAAGGTATGAATGTTTGGAGTGAAGCGCACTGGATGTGGGTGAAGGCACCCAGGCACCTGGGAGGCAACCAGCTCTGGGTCCCTGGAAACCCCCCACCCTGGCTGGGACCACCACCAGCACCGCCATCTGCTTTGGCTTCGAGTCAGGACCGAGGTTGCGTTGAGTGGTGAGAGGGGCCTCTCAGCAGGCCTGTGTCCACCTGTCCACGAGGTGGGAGGTATAGGACCTCCCCGAAGGTGCCCCTGCTGTAGAGCTCGCCACGCCTGCATGCCTGCTGTGAGGCACTTGCCTTCCACACTGGGGGAAGTTGCTTTTCTTCCACATGGGAGGAGCTTGCAGCTCCTCTGTAGATGGATTAATTACATCCTCCTTTTGGAGTGTTTGTGCGGATTCAAGCAATCACATCTAAGGGGCAGCTGGGGGACTTCCCTGGTGGCGCCTGCCAATGCAGGGGACACGGGTTCGAGCCCTGGTCCAGGAAGATCCCACAGGCTCCAGAGCAACTTCCCCGTGTGCCACAACTACTGAGTCTGCGCTCTAGAGCTCACGAGCCACAACTACTGAGCCCACGTGCCCCAACTACTGAAGCCCGCGTGCCTAGAGCCCATGCTCCACAACAAGAGAAGCCACCGCAATGAGAAGCCCACACGCAGCAACGAAGAGTAGCCCCCGCTCACCGCAACTAGAGAAAGGCTGCGCGCAGCAACGAGAACCCAATGCATCCAAAAAAAAGTAAATAAAAATTAAAATAAAAAAAATTAAGGAGCAGCTGGCAGGGTTGACGGGAACTGAATTATAAAGTCTCAACAGATGGAGCCTCCCAGGGGCCGGGGGCAGGCGGGGGAGGCTGCAGGCAAGGGGAGGGGAGGTGGGATGAGCAGGGAGCGGGCAGCGGTAGGGCCTGGGCTGCCCAAGTTCACGGGTAACTTCCCCGCAGAAGGGCTGGGCCTGCGGTCAGATTCAGGTGTCGCCTCTGGGCCACAAAGCTTGTGTCGGCCGTTCTGAAGACAAGAGGGAAGGTGCCGCCTAACTCAAGATTTAGGGGCATTTGGGGGAGAAGGGCAGAAGTCATTTTCATAGTCAAATGTCGTCCACAGCCGGGTGATGGAAACTTAGGAAAGAATCCTCCTGGATTCCGCTAACAGCCGACGATGGGGCCGTCCAGGCCCCCGGTCAGGGTGGGTTGGTGATTCTGCTTCCAGAGCATGGTGCCCTCTGCCCTGGCAGCCGTGGCCACAGCCCCCGTGTGGTCCTGGGCCCTGCCCGGGCCACTCCAGCTCATGCCTCTGCTCGTTCACCCCTCGTGCGTGCCAGGCACGGGCTGCATCTTAAATGCCATTATTAGAAATCTAGACACCCAGTTCATTTCCTTTATGTTCTGTGCTCCCGCGCGTTCAGGAAGGAGACGTGTCCTAAGCCGGCAGCCTCTGCACCTGTACATCAGGGGGTGTCTTCGGGGATTATTAGTTCTGTTCTGCTGCTTTGTAGGCGGGAAGTAATTTGCTTCCTTTGTTGTTTTTGATCCATGTTTATCATCCTCTCCAAGCTGCGGTTATTTATCCAAACAGTGCAAGTAAGGAACTGGGAGAAGAGAGATTAAAATAAGAAGAATGTTCCCGCCCTAAGAATGTGCAGCTGAGCAGGCATATCTCACGAGATGAGTGGCAGAGGCCTGGGAGGAGGCATTAATTAAAACTCGCGGCTGGGATGGGGAATTGCAAGTGCGTTTGTAAACGATTATGTTTTCTTTTCTTTTTTGAAAAAATAATTATTAGTAGGCAATGAGGCTGAAAGGACAAATGAGACATTTACTCACTTTTTTTTTTTTTTCTTTTGCGGTACGCGGGCCTCTCACTGCTGTGGCCTCTCCCGTTGCGGAGCACAGGCTCCGGACGCGCAGGCTCAGCGGCCATGGCTCACGGGTCCAGCCACTCTGCGGCATGTGGGATCTTCCCGGACCGGGGCACGAACCCGTGTCCCCTGCGTCGGCAGGCGGACTCTCAACCACTGCGCCACCAGGGAAGCCCTCTATCCATTTCTGGATTTCCAATGTCTGACCCATGGTAGGTGCTCAATATAGGTTTTGAATGAGTTGATTAGTCATTTATCCCAGTCAACAGAAAGCAAGCCCAATGTAGGCACATTTACCCTGCACAAGTCACGGTAAATAATATAAAATGCAGTGATGAAGAGTTTGGGCTGTAGAGTTTGACAAACTGCATATTTAGTGAATTCAGTTCTGGGTCTGTGGCCATGAACTCTGTGTCCTGGAACAAGTTACTCTGATCCCAGATCCCGCCTTTATAAAATGGACACGCTAACTGCCCCTCGCTTATAAAGGCATATCCACCCCCCGACACTTATCGCTCTATGCATTTTATGTCTTGGTGCACTTATCTTCCTTCTGGTTGACTAGTGTTTAAGTCCCAGATCAGGGCAGGACCACATCCGTTCGGGTCACTATTTTATCACTAGCGCTTAGAGCAGAGTCGGGCTCTCAGTGTCTGTGTGTTGATGAAGGACCCCATAAAGCTGCAGTGAGATGTTGAACAGAGTGCCAGCTGCATCCCAAGCCCTGATTTAGTGTTGGTGCCACTCTCTCTGTCAGCATCACGAATAGGTACTAGTCAGCATAGAGAGGAGGACAAAGGGGAGGCTTTGTACATTTTTCTACACAGAGAAAGTTGAAGTAGGTTAAAAGTGTATAAGGTTTGAATTAACACATGGATGGGATTTGTTTATAATTAACATATTAATTACTTTAATGCAAATCAGAACTTTAAAATAAGAGTGTTTGAAAATAGTTTGCGCTCTTAAATGGCTGTTTAATCATTGTTCCTGCCATCTTATATTTATTGCTAAACAATCTCCTTTTATGTATTAAAAATCTTCAGCTATTGAAAGGAAGCATCTACTCATACTCTTAATTCCTCCTTTTTACCACCTCTGATTCCAGTTTGAGCAGAATTCTAAGTTAGAAAAAGAATTCAATTTTTTTCTTCTTTTTTTTTGGCCGCACTGCACGGCTTTACAGCTTCTTAGTTCCTCAAGCAGGGATTGAACCTGGGGCCATGGCAGTGAAAGCACCAAGTCCTAACCGCTGGACCAGGGAACTCCCCAAGAATTCAAGTTTTTATTTCAGGCTATTTCCAAACAGACACTTGCCTCTTAGATGATGGTACCATTTCTACTGTAATTCTTAGTAGGGAAACCCCACGTGCCATTTGGGCTGCTTAGACTGTATTGTGAATGTATAGTTTTTAGAATTCAAGAACTAATTTCTGATAGGAGAAGACGATGACCACGATAGCCTCCAGAGGGGACGGATTGTAACATTAAATTTTAGTGGGACGTTTACGTTCCCTCAGATGGTTGAGCATCGCCTGTCAAAAGCTTTGTGTCTTATAGGGCATTTAATTCCTTGAGTTTTAAGGGCAAGTTATTACTTTTACACTGTGGACTCTGAAAAAAACTCTTCCATACAGGGAACAATAGAAGGAGAGGCTCTGTATTAATTATTTGGCTACTTAAGAAGGACTCAATTGTAATAACAATTTGCTGCATGAGCTATAAGGCATATTTCCTGTGTTTATTAAAAAAGGAGTTACTCCAGCAATTATGTAATGAAACGAACCTGTTTATATTTGAGCTGAACATATTCGAGTGTTTTGTTATTTTTATGTGTTTCCTTAATTTTCTTTAATTCTTCTTCCTTTCTTAATTGGTCTTCTATGACGTGTTTTCTAGCTTTCACATTAACTGGTGACGACTCTCAATCATTTGGCTGATAAAGTAAACAAGTTTATATACTGAGGGTGTAAAAGAGACAACAGAGGTTTTATCTATTTTGAATTAAAAATTATTCTGCATTACGAAGTCGCTTCCTGGCGTGAATCCCTTCTTTTGGAATATTCAAGGCTGATGGCTGATGAAAGGCCCGAGAGAACATTCCGATGAGGCCAAAGTTTTGATCTGGTGGTTTCCTAAGACAGTCAGGAAGTGGACGTAATTCCTACCGCCAACTTGATTATGACCAAACACTTAGGTTTCTGTTATTGAAAAGAGCCTGGAAGCTCCCTCAGGAGACCCTAGCCATGGGGAGGGGTCTTACACGGATGACTTTCCCTTTGGGGGGTGGCCACTCTCACCTCTGAGCGGCCAGGGCCTCTGGGTCGGGTCCAGGTGAGGGAAATGCCCTTCTCCTGGCTTTCCTTGAGGGGGCTGGGAGGATGCCCCAGGCAGAGGTAGCCCGTGTCCCGCTAGGAGCTTGTGCTGGGCGGGGGGGGGGGGGGGGGGGGGGGTCCTGCATCCCTGCCCACCCTCCGCCAGCCATCACAGCATGGGTCTGCACCAGTGATGATGCATCTGCAGGACCGCGGTCCTGTCTGCTGAACAGGAAGGCCCCGGTCACAGGGCGTTTGGGGACCACAAAGAGCAGTGTGGTTCTCTCCTTGGCTGGGAACCAGCTCCCGGGGATGTGCCAGGTGAATTAGCTGGGCTTCCTGAGCCTGCCTTTCCTCCTCTGTAAAGTTCAGATTTGTTATTTAATCAGTAAGTTCAACATCCTCTGCAGGGGATCCTAGGGTTTTGAAGAGACCGCTTTGGCTCAGCCCTGGGTGGGGTGGCGGTAGGAAGCGTGGTCTGACGTCCAAGTCTCCGCACGGTGAACCAGGACGACCCTGGGTTCATCTCTGTAATGTTCCAGGTAGAAGTCGATCTGAACAAAGAGATCTTCTGCTTAGAAGAAAGAAGAGATCTGAGGATACCCTGCAGCCTTAGCCTACGACTTAGACTTCCCAGGGAGGTGATTCTCAGGCTTCTGCTCCTCTGCTCCCTGCACGACAAGACCAGGCGTGGCAGACGCGGTACCTCCCGCTGCACCCTCGAAGGCTCCAGGGAATAACAACACAGGTCGTGATTGTTGCACTGCAAATTCTGTAGGACTTCTAGAAATAAAGTTGGAAAATGATTTTAGATGTCGTTTCAGATTCTGTAGCTTGAAATATCTTATGCATATGCGATGCAGTGACACTTCCCGATTTGTGAAATATGGGAAGATACTGCCTTTTCGTAGAACAGACGTTAGAATAACCCCCGAGATGATGATGACGCAGGAGAAAATTTTTCGAGTCAGATTGGTTCTGTTTCTGCTCCCTTTCAGCCTTCCTTGAAGGCATTAAGAAGTACACATTTTAATAAAGAAAACAAGATTAACTTCCAGCAGGACAAGACCATCACTTCTGATGAGATTCTTTGACATGAAGAACTGTAGCTTAATTGATTAAAGAAGAACATTAATAGGTAATTAGTTACTTAGGGACAAAAGTAATCAAAATAGAAACACCTGTAGTTGCTATAACAGCAGGAATCCAAAGAGAGATGATTTTTGTATTAGATCTTGTCTTAAAAAGACGCTCATCTCATCACTGGACTGAACAACAGGGCCCTGGGTTTGAGTCTGGGCTTTGTAACTGTTTAGCTTGTGACTCAGGGGAGGTGACTTCAACTTTCTGGTCCTGGGTTACCCCATCCCCAAAGCGATGTGGTGGTATCAGATACCCCACTACATGGGGTGTTTCATGAATCTGTGTTTCAGCAGTTTTCGTTACATGGTTTCCATACTTTTTTTGAGATTTTAGTCAGAAACGAGTGTGTATCAAAGAGACCTCAGTGCCTGATACTCACATATTTATATCATACGAGGGGATAGAAATATGTTTGTTTTTTTCAAGTTGCCTTTTCAATGGTTATCACTGTAGGAAAACACATAACCCTGCTTTTATTCCTAATTTATCAAACACAAGAAAATCATACTGAATATAGTTTAGTAATAATTTTCATCACTTGCCATTATATTTTGACTTTTGTTCTTTTAATTTTCTTAACTTAGAACTTACAGCATGTAGTTAACTCCGGCCCCAGCTAGGGTGGAGGATTATAAACAGCCCTGGTTTAGTCGCAAGGCCAGAAACGGCCCGAGGGGCAGCCCTGTCCCCTCACTGTCATAATTCTCCTTCTGTCTCTGCATCTCTCACTCGGCCCTGCATCGCGCCTTCTTCGCCTACCGCCCTAAGTGGGAGAGAAGCGGTGCCTTCCTGGAGGCCGAGCTGGGCGCCCCCGGCACCCAGCCTCCCGGTCAGCTGCCTCTGGAGGGTGCTATCTGGGTGGGGAGCTCCTAACGCGTGGGTCAGAGGCTCCTCAGGCGCGGTGCTGGCTGGCAGGCAGCACCGGGCCAGTGCTTTCCTAGATCCACCAACTCAGATGTGAAACTCGTCCAAATCCATCCTCACAGACACACCGAGAATGTTTCACCAAACATCTGGGTCCCCCTGTGGTCTAGGCACCATCACGCGAGTCAAGGCTCGGACCCTAGGCTGACGCCAGCACTGAGATTCTACCGAGTTCTGCTGTGAGCATCGTTGGTTACCCTCAAAACTAAAGGTAGGGCTTCCCTGGTGGCGCGGTGGTTGAGAGTCCGCCTGCCGATGCAGGGGACGCGGGTTCGTGCCCCGGTCCGGGAAGATCCCACGTGCCGCGGAGCGGCTGGGCCCGTGGGCCATGGCCGCTGAGCCTGCGCGTCCGGAGCCTGTGCTCCGCAACGGGAGAGGCCACAACAGTGAGAGGCCCGCGTACCGCAAAAAAAACCCCCAAAACTAAAGGTAAAGTGGTATTTTGAGTCTTGTGGTTGTTCATCTGTACGAGTCTGTTGCAGAAGCCCTCTGGGTAGGGGTACAGTTTTCAGAGCAGCTGTGATGTGAACCCCTCCGGAGAATCCTCCGCTTGGGACCTGAGCTGTCCTGTCCCTGCCACGGAGCAGTTTCTCCTGCCAGGGGAGGTGCATGGAACGAACACACCGAGATGGTCCTCTGTGTGTCCAGTGAGCCAGAGAGCAGGGCAGAGCTTGTAACCCAACTGCCCAACGTTCCCCAAAGCCCTCTTCTGAAGTTATCCTTGTAGAATCTCACAGAAAACAAAGAGCAGCTACACCCCAGGTCCCAGACAAAGAAAGGGAGCCGTCATTGTATGTCACCTACCTCAGACTCTCAGCATTCGTCCTGAAGAAACTCATATATATTTATAATATAGCTCACCGTCTTCTCCCTCGTAACAGCTGTCTACCTGTAGAACTTCTAGAATTTGCAAACCCCAGATGACCCCTGGCTCTTCACCCCAATTCCTATCAAGTTAGCAATGAATTGGAAGTGAAGTGAAATGAAAACTTCCACCTTCAGGGAAAGGGCAGCAGCAGTGCAGATACTACACGGGTGCCTTTTGGACCTGACTTAGTTGACAATAAAGCGAAAATGAAACCATTTTCAAGTTAACAACATAAAAACCAGACAAAGAATGATCTTAGTCAGACAAGGCAAGTGTCCTGTGCGTGGAGGGTCCGCGATTCCTGTGTCCAGGGCTCTAGTCCCATCAAAAAATCACTGCACCCTGCTTTTATTCCTAATTTAGCAAACACAAGAAAATCATACTGAGTATAGTTTAGTAATAATTTTCATCACTTGCCATTATATATATATATATATATATATATATATTTTTTTTTTTTTTTTGCGGTACACGGGCCTGTCACTGCTGTAGCCTCTCCCGTTGTGGAGGACAGGCTCCGGACGCACAGGCTCAGCGGCCATGGCTCACGGGCCCAGCCTCTCCGCGGCATGTGGGATCTTCCCGGACCGGGGCACAAACCCGTGTCCCCTGCATCGGCAGGCGGACTCTCAACCACTGCGCCACCAGGGAAGCCCTGCTCTTGTATATTAATAGAGCGTTGATGATTTTGATGATATGGGTCACAGAACTGGCGTTAAAACTTGGTAAAATCCCAAAGCATGCTCACACAGTGAAGTTCAATGAACTCAATGGCATGTTTAGGAGGAAGGGGACTTAATGGCACTTGTGACAACAGAAACAAGCATTTCATCTAGAGTAGAGTCTGATTTGAGTCTGCTTTTTTTTTCAATCCAGGCATAAGGACATCTGAGTATAACCCTTGATTGTAATTTCCAGCTAGCTGCGTGGTTTCTAATCCAATGATATCTGAGTTTCTTACGATACGTGTCCTCTGTTCTCTGAGAATCACGAAGCAGCTGAACTGCCGTCCTCTTCCCCCTCGAGGTCATGGGTGTCACGGTCACTCACACGGTCACCTCAGCAGCAGCCAGTGTGCTCCAGACCATGCTCCACGCTGCTGGCTCTGCAGACGGCTTCCACGTTCCGAGGGCCCTGATGCAGCGGGCGCCAAGCAGACCCCCCACTGCTCACGTCCCTCCGTCTTCCTTCACTCGGCAATTTCTCCTGCATTCCTTTAAAACTCAACTCAAACGCCATATCGCCTGTGGAAGCTCTCCTAATTCCTCACGGTCAATAGCGCATCAGTAACAACGTTCACACCTTAAATTCAGTAGTTCCAATCGCCTCTTCCTTTCTTTCCCTACCAGAGTTTGAGCTTTGGCGTCACAACTATATCTCATTTGTTTTTGCATTTTGGTGCTGGGTCTTTTCTGTCCACTCTGTTGAAAACTCTGACCCTCTGCATCCCGAGAGACCCCGGTCTCCCCCTCCTTGCCCAGCTCCGCATGTTCCGTATTCGCGGGCTCACATCTATTCCCTCTGACCATGATGTCCCTTCAGGAGGTGGGACCCTGTGTCTGTTCTTCACTGCCGTATCCTGAGAGCTGGGACTGTGCCAAAGAGATGGTGAGCTTCACAAAATCGTTCCAGAAGAAAGGAATAAATGACAAAGTAGAAACCAAGTATGTTCCAGGAGGAAAAACCACGCAAAACTCAAGTTACCTTTCCTGGGCACCTGGGTTTGGCCCAGAGCTAACTGTTTGCGCATCTGTTTTTGTTGTTTTGAACAACTTACTCAGCCTCTCTGGGCTCCGGGATCTGATCCATGAGATCGGAACCCTCTCTAGTTCTTGGAGGCTTTGAAAATTCATTTTTTTCCTCCTGGTTCGTTATCAAGAGTGTGTCTAGTGGGACCTGAAAGACACACGGGATCTTGTCTTAAGAGTGAGAAGCCACTTACACGGGTTGTCTAAAGGAGGCAAGATGCTCCTTGTCTGAGACTGAGTTCTCTTTACCCTGAAACCCCCAACAAGAGGGTCACTCTGCAGCCCTGCTGCCAGGAAGCCCTTGCTCAGGTGTGTTTGCTCCAGACTGAGGGATTGTCCCCCAGCTGGTAAGGTTCCCTAGTTCTCCCTGATCAGGAGGCTGAGGTCCTTGGGAGACCTAATAGGACAGATCACTAAGGGGGCGAGAGCAGCGGGGGACGAGAAACTGATGAGGTTCTGCGGCCTCTGTCCCTGACAGGCCCTTCTGTGTGAGCCTTGGTCCCGCACCTGCCGCCCCTCTGACTGTGCCCCTCCTGGGGCGCTTCCTGATGTGTCTGTCTCCCCTCAGCCCCGACGGGCCCTTCACTGCCGGGATCGCCCCAGCCTCCTTGGCCTGCCCTCCCCAGAGAGCACTTTCGAGGTGTTGCTTGGGGTTCTGGTTAAATGATCCAGGGGATTCGGTCCCCAGCTTTCCTCCGCTGCTCCCACTGGCCTGGGGCAGCGGTGCCCTAGCTCTGGGAGGACGAACCATGAGGCTGGTACTTTTGGGGGCAGTGGGGATCTGGAGAGGTCTTGGGGGCAGCCGTCAAGGACTACAGGTGAGCACCTCAGCCGTCCAGAGGCTGAACCGGGACAAGGCATCACGGCCCACGTGGGAGCCGTGCAGAAGCCCACGGCCTCCTCCTGACCACTGGCCTGGGAGCAGAGGTCTCTGCAGAGCCAGCAGCATGGGTCCTGGCGTCAGAGGGACACGTCCTCGGAGGAGCTGGGCAAGGGCTGCAGGGGCGGATGCACCTGTGCAGGGACAGCCTGACTGCTGGCCGTTCGTGGTCCTCTGCGCAGCCGCTGTGGAGGCTGCAGGAATACACTGCCGGCGTCAAATCCCGGCTCCGACAGACACTGCTTCCGAGAGTTTTGGAGCATTGCTTCACCTTGCTGACCGGACACACACACTATTCTCATTGGTGGAAAAGAGAAAACAAGTTTGCTTTGCAAGGTTTAAATGAGATGCATTACAGAAGCGTAGGCGTTGAGTGCATTTAAGACCTCAGAGCTTCTCCACCTCAAGCCCTTCTCACTTTTCTCTTTAAGTTTTCACGACCACCCAGTTATAGCACACGTCTCTGTCCTTATTGTCCTTCTGTTTTTCTCCTTCCTTGATTATGCCCCAGGCCTGCCACCAGCTCTCAGAGGCTACACCACTGAAAAGCTGTGGACTTCAGAAGACCAGAGAAGCATCCCCAGGGAACATCCACGTCATGTTCCCACCCACCACCAAGTCCACGGAGGCAGGGCCGCGTCGCCCCAAGAACTCGGGGCGTTATCCTCTACCCCGTTACTTCCAGAGCCTGCAGAGTTAATGCCTGCGTATGGGGTTCTCACGTCCCTTTACTTGAGTGTGTATTTTTATTTTAAAGCATTTAAAAAAGCTAGATAAAAGTCAAGATTTACTGAGATTCTCTTTCAAGTAGTTCACCACAAGATTGGCAAAAAATTCAGCGGAATGTGACCATAATTTCGAGTTACTGGCCCCTAAGTATGAGCCTGTGCGTTGCTTTGTTTGAAGCCCGAAGCAGGTGATCGCTGACAGGAAGAAGTTGTTGTTGTTATCCTCATCTCAGAGACAAGGATGTGCTGTTCCAGGTGATGCACTCAAGGCGCCTGGCGGGGAACCCGGCCTCAGCCTCGCAGCCTCATGACGCCGCAATCAGGGCTGCTGTTCCCCTGCAAACCAGCAGTTCCCCGGTGGCCTGGCTGGTCCCGGGCCGTGGTCACTAGGGAGGAACCACATCCCTAGTGATGCCCCCTCAGGCACACAGACGGCTGGACGGACGTGACTCCAAAGAGCCCCTAGAACCAGACGAGTGGCAGCGTGGGCGTGTCGGGCTTTGCCTGTCATAAACTATCAGGGATCTGACAGACTGAAAATGTCAATGCTTTATTTTTCTTGCTGAAAAGGAGACTCAAGTGATCACGTGTGGAGAGGGGGCCACGCCATCTAGGGAACCATCTCCCAGGGGAAAACCTGCAGCACAGGAAAAAAGCTTTTGACTGTCACGTGCCATTTACCGCCTGACCTGTGTGAGCAGCAGTGACTGGGAATTTTCAACAGATGTTGAAGGCAGACAGGAGCCCCGGGACCAACTGCGCTTCAGACATGCCTGCAACACAGAGAGAGACAATTCCCATGGAAACACACGTCCCCCAAGGAAACATCTCCCCAGACTTCAGCTGTGGAGAAACGGTGTCAGATGGTATCTAGATGGGCATCAAGTTCTGTTGCTCCTTTTTCTTTTTTTCAAAAAAGAATCTTCCAGATTACAATCCAATTCATGATAGTACGAAGTATCCTCCCTGTACAATCAAGGCCTTGAATTTTATTCTAGAAAAACAATACTTCGGGAGATTTAAAAACTATATACTAAGTAAACATAACCTGAAAGAAAGAATCATTGTAGTGATTACTCTTAGGTTACATTATTATTAATCTTACTTTTGTCTAGTAAGACGTCTCCTAATTTAAATTTAAAACAATTTGAACATATAGAATCCAGTGGAGTCCAAGAAGGAATCTCCTGTGGTTTTGACCTCCAAGCCTGGTGATCCCACTAGAGCAAAGGAACCACAGACGAGGCATGGCCACAGGGCACAGCCCCACAGGCTACACACATGTTCCATAGCTCAGCGCCCCCTGACTCTTGCAGGCAAGTGCTGGTGAGCTAGTCTTCTTATGATCTTGTTGAGGACACGTATTTTGGTTTGGAATCGAAGATGCTAAAATTATTTATAACTAGGCCCTATATGGAACACTTGAAAGTGAGGTTTTATGAGTTTTTCTTATGAAATACAAATAAATGTCATCACCCTAGAGTCTTTTGGGAGAGTTTGAAATCAAAATAAAATCACTGCAAATAAATGAGGACATGTTTTAACCAATTTATTGCAGGGTCATGAGTCGGGTCTATGGGGACTGAGGGGGATGCGTATTTGTAACGTGGCAGCTCAAGAAGGAAACCTGCTCGGAAAAGTTTCATTAATCACCCAGAGACCGCGCATAAAGCAAAGAAAATACACCTCAGAGGAAAACTGACTTTCACGCTCCCAGTTTGGTTGTAAAAACATACTCTAGACGTAATCGATGAATGGTCCCAGCTTCCGTACTTAGTCCTTGAAAATGGGACACTTGCTCGTGAAACTGACCTGGACGGGCTGGAAACGTGTTCTGGTTCATTCTAAACAGAACGTGGGAGTCATTTTAAGGCTGTTCAAAGACCATTTGAAGTAGTATTTCTGGAGTCACGGTGTATTCCCAGCAAGAAAGGGCACTAGGATCCTTTCAGTTCAAGGTGGTCATTCTACAGGGGAGACCGGGGTGACCGTCACAGGACTCCTGGGAAGATGTCCGAGCTAAGCTGAGGGTTGGCCGACCCCTTGCACCGCAGGGAGCCCGGCTCTGGGCAATGGCCCTGGGTGACGATCAGGGCCTTGTTTCCCAGAAGAGGGAGGCAAGGCTGAGGACGTTAACAGTGGCTACACCCCATGCCGAGGAGCTGGGCTGGGGCTGGACACAGGCTTCCAAGTCAGAGCGGTGCCCACGGCCCTGTGCACACGTCTGCACCACGGAGATGGCCCCCTGTCCCTCCCCCTTCCGCCGGGGGTCGGCTGAGGACCGCCATGGGCTTCATGACATGGTCTTGTGGTGGAATCCAGTGCCATTCGTCAGGGTTCTGCCCAGACCTCAATCCCTGCCTGGGCCTCAAGCTTCCCAACAGTCCTGACTGTCAATTCTCTCTTCAAGTCGGGCCCTCTGGTAATCCTCTTCCTGTTTTTGAGTTCAGATCAGTAATTTTAAAAGTTCATTTTGCATCTGGGACCCATGTGTCTGAGCAGGAAGCGGCCATCTTGCACAAACCTGTGTCTAGATCATTTCATGTCTGTGTGGATAACTTTTCTCCTGGATAAATTCACTTGAAGGACAGGAAGTTTGGATGCTTTACGGTCTCACAATATTTCATATATAAATGTCATGAATAAGAGGAAGAATAGTTTTGGAGATAGTTATGTTTTTTGTAAATCTCTGGGTGGTGAGGTGTATATTCAGTAATGGACAAGTTTCTACCTTCTCAAGCTTGGTTTCACCACTTGTAGCAATGGGAGAATGAACGCGGCTCTATTTCTAGTACCAGCTTTGTATTGTAGCTGCGCTAGCCGTCCTGTGTCTGGTACCCGACAAAACCCAGAATTTTCTGACCTGTTTTCATCAGCCTGCGCTGCCCTCTGACCTGCAGCCTGAGTCAGCTTCCTTGACCCGTCCTCCTGGATGACAGTGTATGCCCAGCCTGGCCCGTGCTCCGTCATGGGGATGGATAGCTTTACAGCCCCCAGCCTGGTTTCTATTCCTGCTAGGGATTTGCGTTCCTGTAATTGCATTTTCACTTGTTCTGCATAAACACTTTTCTTCTTTTTTATCCGTCCCAGACCTGGCAAATCCCTACGCATCATCTTTCGCAGCGCCCTGGTAATTGTGTCTTTGTATCCACAGTGCCTGGGAAACTGCCCGCGTAACCTTGAGGCGGACAATGTGAGAGGGGAATGGGGGTTATTCTCTGATCAGCCCACAGCCCCACGCAGAACGGGATGGACAAGAACAGACTGCAGACTGCAGGCTCACACGCTGGGATCAGCTTAAAAACCGCACTGTGGGGCCAGACCTGATCACAGCCCTTTATCACCCACAGGGAACATCACATTTGGTAAGATGTTAAAATTGAAGAGAGGTTAGAATATGATTTATCAAAAATACAAGAAATAGGCTTTGAAATACCCCTTTGTACGATTAGCTCATTGCACTAATGCACTGAGTTAATGTCTATATGACCATATTCTAAATTAGAAAATTATTTTTTCCTGTATCTGTCTACAAACATATAGGAAAAGGTAATCAGTCATCGTAGTTACCTCTGTGCTATGTTCCAGAAAGCTTGTTTTACTGCAACTTTGTAAAAGAACTGTGCTATCAGAAAATAAATCTCCTTGTGACTCAATGAGGCTCAGCCCTTGCTTATTACAGAATTTCGGTTTCATCCCTTACACTGTGCTGGATTCAGTACGCTTACCTCTAAAACATTAATATATCCAGGGCTGCAATCATGAATACACAAAATAAGGTATGTTCCTGTACAATATATCCTATACATTTATACAGAAATGTGAGCTACTATGACCGCTGCCTGTATGTGACTTAAGGCTCTTGAACATATTTCAAAATTCTCATAATGGACAATCTCAGCTTTGGTGTGAGTCTGAGGTTAGAGGAGCTGACAGAAGCTTCCAGGTGGCTGTGCTGAAGGTCATTACACCTGCTGCTAAAACAAATGTGGGGGAAGAGGGCTGGGACACACTCCACGGTCTGGGTGATGGGAGTCAGGACTTGCGTGCGCGTGTGCGTGTGTGTGTATGAGCATGTGTGATCTATGGAGTTGTTATCTGGGACTTGTATTTTAATTATTGTTGCATCTAAGGTCACATGGGCAGGTATTTAAAATGTTAGCTTTGGACTTCCCTGGTGGCACAGTGGTTGAGAATCCACGGGCCAATGCAGGGGACACGGGTTCGAGTCCTGGTCTGGGAAGCAACTAAGCCCGTGGGCCACAACTACTGAGCCCATGTGACACAACTACTGAGCCCACGGGCCTAGAACCCGTGATCCGCAACAAGTGAAGCCACCGCAATGAGAAGCCCGCGTGCAGCAATGAAGACCCAATGCAGCCAAAAAATGTTAGCTTTTTAATAAATAGGAGTGTATGTGTGTGTGTGTGTGTGTGTGTGTGTGTGTGTGTGTGTGTGTGTGTAACCATCTGTCATCTTTCTAACAGCAAGTGTTACAATCTCTTATTCGACACCGTTTGCCTGGACGAGAATTCACTCCTTGTTTTGGGAGTTATTTTTCATGTTTCTATAGATTTTTAAATAAAAAGCAATTTTACCTGGTTTTATAACATATGTGTAGTAGACTTTATCACAAGCCCATTTGTTTTTATCACATTCTCCAAACCTATTTGGAACTTTGAGAGGTACGTGCACAGCCGACCTGGAATTCGCACAATCGTGGCCAAGAGAAAAGCTTTCTTCGAGTTTTGCTTTGCCGTGAAGATTTCACCCTCTTGCTCTTTTCCCAAATCATCCTGAACATTCACTTAGTCACTTGTGTGTCAGATACCGACCCGTATGTCTGTCCAACCCTGTGACAGGTGGGCCTCCCCTTACCGCCCTTGTCCCACCAGATACAGTAGCCTCTTTCTGTAGCCGCGGAAGTGCGGATCCCACGAGGTTAAAAGGAGGTGCGAGGCGGGAGGTTCCTTTGGTGCTTCGGTGACCAGCCCCAGGCTCACTGCAGACCTCAGACTGATAGTGATTCACCGGCAGGGAAATAGGAAAATCAGGACCAAGAGTGATTTACGGAAATGAACTTCACTGCGGGCTAACGCCCCCTCCGGACCCAGCAGGGAGGAGTGTTATTACTCCTTATTTCTGTGTCTTAGGTGAGTCTGAAACAACTTTGGGGACAGTCTCTCCTCCATTTACTTCTTCCAAGGGTGTGGAGATGCTTCTCAGAAGTAGCAGCTGCTTTTAAGAATTCAGGTCCTTGATGATCACGTTGAATGTTCGTCACTCCAAGATTTGTTAAACCCCTATGTGACTTCCCGGAGCCATCGACTTTCTTAAAAATAAATTTATTTGGATTTCTAAGCAGAACTCCTTATACTGATTGCTGTGGAAGCATAGAAACCTCTAGGCACAGTGACTGAATGCAGATAATCTGTTTCAAAAGAACTAGTTTTATAGTCACAACACGGCACCTTCTTGCCATCACAGATTTTAAAAGAACAGTAGCGTGTCGGGGTGCAGAAGAAGTTAAGCGCTCAGAGTCATCCACCAGGATAAGTTACACAGCTTCGCGCATCGTCTCCATCACGGCATGGCCTCAATGTTCTTCACATCTGCCGTGACATTGACCTTGCTTATTTGTTGCCTACTCGCCCACATTTCACACTTTAACCATTTGCCTCCTGCTTACTGCTCTGTGTGGGGTCAGTGGGACTGAGCGTCCACTTCCAAGGAGCTGCCATGTTGGTGTAGCTGTGGGTTGGGAGCTCAGCTGGGCTAGTGGTGGGGCCCCTGTTCTTCTCCATGACGCAGTCCCAGGGTCGCTGGACTCTTACACGGTGGATGGCTTCCCCCAGAGTGCAAAGGTGGAAGCTGCCTGGCCCTCCTATGGCTTAGGTCCAGAACTGCACAGCACTGCTTCAGCTGTGTTCTCTCTTCTCAGAAGGCTGCGGGGCCACTTCGGGGTCAAAGACAGGCATGAGGCATGGCATGAGGAGTCATGGCTCACTGGGGACCACCAGACTGTGTACCTCATTTGCCCTAACAGCTCTTCTGCTTTCAACTGGCATTCATAAAAACACAGCTTGAGTACCAGGTTCTTTATGAAGATTTTCCAGACTCTCTTAGAAGAAGAGAAAGAGGTACTAGGGGTGCACACACAGAGGGATGACCATGTGAGGACACAGGGAGAAGACGGCCATCTACCAGCCAAGGAGAGAGACCCCAGCAGAGACCACCCCTGCTGACACCTTCTTCTTGAACTTCCAGCCTCCAGAACTGTGAGAAATACATTTCTGTTGTTTCAACCACCCTGGTTATTAGTACTTTGTGATGGCAGCCTGAGCAGACCAGTACTGTGATTCGTATGAAAGAGAGGCTCGATGACCGTGGAATGAATGATATCAGTCCTCATTTTAATTAATTAACTAATTAGTTAATTAATTAATTGACGTATAGTTGATGTACAACATTATATAAGTTACAGGCATACAGTACAGTGATTCACAATTTTCAAAGGTTATACTCCATTCATAGTCATTATAAGACATTAGCTACATTCCCCATGTTGTACAGTATATCCCTGTAACTTACTTTATACCTAATAGTTTGTACCTCGTAATCCCCGCCCCCTATATTGCCCCCCCTCCATATCAGTCCTCATTTTTAAGTCACAGAGACCAAGTCTGGGGTTCCAGGTATCTCTGTAATATAATAAGATGAATACTTCTCTTATTTCTCCCATTTGATTAGCTTGCAATATCACCATCTAGACTGAGGGGCAGATCCAGAAATATCAGTATTCATTCTTAAAAAATATTTTTGTACCATTTTCCCAAGTTTAATTTTAATTGTCAGCGTAGAGTGTGTAGTTGATTTGTGACTATAAATTAAAAACTTTCTATGTATTACTGGCTAGGGTGAAAGGGAATATGAAAGGCAGAGAAGAAATGATAAAATACCATGTTTCAACTTGTAATCTTGTGAGAACGTAGGAACAGGTGGCCTATTTGAATAGAAATGTTATATTTCTTATGAAAATAAACCTTATTGCAGGCAAACGGGGTAGCACTTGACAGTCACCGCTCTGATGAACACTGCAGCCGTGGTCTGGGCATGAGAAAATGTGGAGTTTAAATATGATAAGCTACTTTAACAGATTTTTAAATGCATATTTATTCATTAAAAGGGGATAAAAGCATTTGCGCCAATATAGCTGTTATAGCAGGAAAAGCGTACTTGTGAGAGAGAGCATTTCTCAAAAGCTGTTTTATCTTTTCCTGGATGGGGGAGCCGCACCGCAAGGCCTGCAGGATCTTAGTTCCCCAGCCAGGGATTGAACCCAGGCCCCCTGCAATGGAAGTGTGGCGTCTTAACCACTGGACCCCAGGGAAGTCTCTCAAAAGCTGTTTTAAATGGAAACAAATTGTTTTTTCAAGCATTCTGACTTTGACGAGTGTTGACATAAGTTACTAATAAAAACATATACTTTCAGCTGTTTTTCATTCTATTCCTAATAGACATTTTGAAAATTGCAAATTTGAAGTAGAGATTTAATCGCCAGGATTGGGCGACCATGTCTATATTTATATTGACAGCTCTTCCGATATTCTGGGTTCCTTTATTTTTTTTTAGTTTATTTTATTTATTTATTTTTGGCTGCGTTAAGTCTTCTTTGCTGCGAGTAGTCTTTCTCTAGTTGTGGCGAGCAGGGGCTTCTCTTGTTGCAGAGCATGGGCTCTAGGCACATGGGCTTCAGTAGTTGTGGCACACGGGCTCAGTAGTTGTGGCCTGCTGGTTCTAGAGCGCAGGCTCAGTAGTTGTGGTGCACGGGCTTAGTTGCTCCGCGGCACGTGGGATCTTCCTGGACCAGAGCTCGAACCCGTGTCCCCTGCAATGGCAGGCGGATTCTTAACCACTGTGCCACCAGGGAAGCCCGATATTCTGGGTTCTTGAACGGGGCAGACTGCTTAAGAAATTGACTAGCTGGAACTTGTCTATAATTGTACTGTCAGTGCTGTATTTTTAAACAAAAGTTTCCCTTTATGGTTGCTTTTTAATGTCAATGGCAGAGAGTTAGAAATTCTTATACTTCTGTATAAAGAGTCTTGGTAATAGTTTTACAATTTTCTAGATTAAGTAAAAGCTTCTAGCTTAAGCAATGCCATGATTATAGCTATTAAATAATTATTCTTCAAAATCCAGTTATAAAGGCAGACTCATGAGTTTGGAAATAGTTTTTTATCTGTGATTGTATCATCCCAGCCACGCCGCCCATAGTCCCTCAGAGTGCCCATCCTGCTTCCTGTTTCTCCAACATACTGGCTGGTTTAGATCACTTGTTAGCCTGGCTAAATATAGGATGTGGTCTTTTTAAAAAGATACATATTCAGAGATTTTAGTGCCTCCTGAAAGTCGGAGTTTGCTAAACACTTGCTGAGATAAACTTACGTAAAATAGGATCTACTGTCTTGACTGAAGCATTGATTAGTGTTTCCTATTATAGACGATATATTTCTAAATCACATCCCCCCTACAGCTCCCCTACACACAAACACACACACATAATTCTATGACTACTTGCCTGAAAAACTGTGTCTTTTCAGAGATTTAATTTTTCCTTTCCCAATAATTTATTTGAAGCTTTATTTTTTAAAAGAGAGTTGACAGAGATAACATGTTCATGATGTCTTTCTTTTATTAAGTTAGAAAAATTATTGGGACACACTTGATCACAAGTCCCTCTGCTTTCTTGCCAATACACAGGAGTAGCGAAGCATATTAGAAGAAAAATTGATTTTTCAGAGCAGATCTCTCTGTGTTTAGACTTTGTTTCACAGGACACTTGCCGATCTGAATTATGGTCTAGAACCTGCTGATTTTGATAGGATTGTGCAGATTCCAAACATCACTCGAGGCTTATTTCGATGATTGTAACCATGAACGATTCCCTCATACCATATCCACGGAGTGTTGACTGGTGTTGCCCTGTGTGTGTCAGGCACGCTGGCAGGTACGGGAGACGCACAGGGTGGGCGGCAGGCAGATCCCTGGTCTTGGGTGGCTCGCAGGCCACACAGGGCGAGTGTTCTCGGGTGTTCTGAATGCCAACGGTACACACTGACCTGGAGGTTGGACAGTCACAACAGGACAGCCACGTATGTGGCTTTGCTTGGCTTTGGGACAGGACATCAGAAACACCATTATGGGAACCGGGAGAATGTGGCCCAGGGCTGCGCGGTCCCAACCAGCGCATCTGCAGAGATGAGGAAGAGTGAGCCCGTGAACTTCATCTGGCACCGCGAGCTCCGGACGATGTCAGCTGAGCACGCCAGTGGCCTGTGGCCAGATATGACAGGCAGAGCTTGGAGGGAATACAGAGAGGCCGGGACCTGCTGGGCTGCAAGAGGAAACTGGCTTTCAGTCTCCCAATCCAGTAAAATATATAAAACAAAACAGAACAAAATAGAAAACAGGTGGGGACCTCAGATCCAGGGCGTGGCTGCAAGACCCATGTTAAGGAAGTCTAAGGCAATAAAACCAGCTAGACAAGAGCTTCTAGGATTCTTGGTGGTGTTATCCCAGAGCACCCCAAATGCCTAAATTAATGGAAAATCTAGAATTAAAGGCATTTCTCCCCAAAATGTCTGTAGGTGTGGTCTTTGTCTGATGGAGTCGATTCCAATACGTATATAGCTGCTGACCCACTTACTTTTCCATTAAACGTTTTTGAAAAAAATTAAAGTATAATTTTTATAATAAAACATGGAGATTAGAAATATACCCTTCATACATTTTGACAGATAATCTTTAATCACCACCCTCCTCCAGGCACATAACATTTCTATCCCTCCAGAATTTTCTCTAATTTCCTTCCATCATTACTCCCTGCCTTTGAGGCAACCCCTCTTCTGATTCTCCCATCACACATCAGTTTTTCCTGCCCTAAAACTCCGTCTCGATGGAGTTGTACAGAGAGTCCTCCTAACGGCTGGCTTCCTGCACTTAGCGGAACGCTTATGAGATGCATTCTGTCCTTGCAGGAGTCGGATGAGCCTAGGTCACTGCACTTTGTTTTCCACTCTGTTAATGGACATCTAAGTTGTTTCCCCTGTTCAGCTATTCTGCATAAAGTTCTTAGGAATTTTCTTGAACAGATCATTTTATCAATATTTATTTCCATTTCTCTTGAGTAAATATCTAGAAGTAGAATTGCTCGGTCAGGGGCCTGGGCATAGGTTTAATCTTATAGGAAACTTCGAGGCTGTTTTCCAAAATAGTTGTATGATTTTAGATTCCCATCAGCCAGCGCGGAGTTCCCGACGCTCCACGTCTCTGACGATGCTGGTGTCACTGACCTTTTCATTTGGGCCATTTTAGCATGTTCCCAGGATAGTCACTGTGGTTTCAACCTGCATTTCCTGGTGATGGGGGGCTGCCCACCTTTCTCAGCTACTTACCTGCCATCTGTACGTCTTCTGTGAACTGTCAGTTTAGGTCTTTTGCCAATTTTTATCAGATTGATTTGTATTTTTTTTAATCTATTGAGGACAAATGCCTTTTGTTAGATATTATGTATTGTAAATATTTTCTCCGTTCTTTGGCTTGCTTTTTTATTTTCTGAAGTGTTTTTTGATAAGCAGAAATGTTTAATTTTGATGAAATCCAATCCATCCTCTGTCTTTTTTTCCTTCTAAATGCTTTTATTATTATTATTTTCCTGTCTTAGACATCTCTGTCTATGCCAAAAGCATGAGGATACTCTCCTTGGTTTTCTCTCGAAGGATCATGTACTTTTAGGACTGTGATGCATTTCAAATTGCCCTTTCTACCTTTAACAAACATCAATTAACTATGTATGTATGGGCTCATGATCTATAGTATTTGCCTATCCTTTTATGAATAACATACTGTTTTGATTTCTATAGCTTTATAGTAGGCCTTGATCTTAGTGTAATTTCTCCAATTTTGTCCTTTTCAACATTATTTTAGTTATTCTAGGTCCATCTCATTTCCAAACAAATTATGTGATCAGCTTCTTGATTTCTACAATAAAACCTGCTGGGACTTTTAGTTTTAACTGGGGTAAACTTTACACAGAGTGAAATGCAGAGAAGTTGTGTCAATGTGATGAGTTTTGGCAAATGTCCATACTTGAGTAACCATCACCTTGGTAAAAATATAGACAATGTTCCTCGCTGGAATGTTTCCCGTCACCATCTACTCACTCCCCTTCACCCATAACTAACTGTTTTAAAATTTATGTTATGAAAGATGAGATTTTCCTGTTCTTAAACTTTGTATAAGCAGATGCAGACAGTATTTATTGTGTCTTATTATTTCTCTGAGTATCATGCTTTGAGATTTATAGATCGATATAAACATAGATTTATAAAAGAACTATATTAACAGGTTTTTCCTTCTTTATTGGCAAGTGGTATTCTATTGGGTGTGTATATATGCTCGATTTAACTGTCCACCTGCTAATGACCATCATTCCCCCCCAGTCTTGTCTCTTATAAACACTCTTTTAGGTGTCTTTGTGTGGACACACGTTTCCTTTCTCTTGTGTAAATATGTAGAGTGTATCTGCTGACTCACAGGGAAGGTGTGTTTTTAAGTTTATAAGAAGCTGTCAAACACTTTCTGACCTGGCTGTACCATTTTGCCCTTCCACCAGCCATGTGGGAAAGTTCTAGTTGACGCCTATTCTCAAGAACATGTGGTGTGGTCTGTCTTCCTGATTTTAGCTGTTAGGACACGATGTCCACTGTGGCTGTATTTTGTGTTTCCCTGATGAGAATGAGGCCGGTTATCTTTCATGTGCTCATTTTCCGTTCATATCTTTTTTGAAACTTTTATTAAAATATTTTGTCCATCAAAAAAATCTGAGCTTTCATGTTTATAACTGATTTCCAGTACTTTGGACATTCTGCAGGTATGTCGATTTTCAGTGATGTGTGTTGGGATTCTTTTTTCTAGGCTTGACTTCTCATTTGTTTTCTAAATTGATCGTTTGATGAACAGAAGTTCTTACCTTCAGTCAAGTCCATTTTATGATTTTTAATGATTAGCACTTACCAAAACATTCTGTCTCAGAAGTATTTGCCCACCTGGAGGTCGAGATCATGCTCT
Source organism: Pseudorca crassidens (assembly GCF_039906515.1). Classification (NCBI taxonomy): domain Eukaryota; kingdom Metazoa; phylum Chordata; class Mammalia; order Artiodactyla; family Delphinidae; genus Pseudorca; species Pseudorca crassidens. The sequence goes on from NC_090316.1 coordinate 27,766,210, forward strand.
CATACGGTTTCTTCTGGAAGCACAGACGCCTCCTCTTTGTAATTCTTCTGTCCCCAGGACAAGGGGCCCCATCTGCGCCGATGCACATCACGGGTTCCTGGACGTGGGTCAGATGGTGGGGCTGGACCGGAGTTTCGTGGGCGAGGGCAGGAGTTGAGGGTCCTTTGCACGCGGCGGGATGTGGCTGGGGTTGACCGGCGGGAGTGCAGAGATGAATTGCTCCTTCCCTCCCCGTTCAGTCTTAGTGTCAGAAGTTGGAGTCTACGTCTGCAGCCCTTGAGTCCAGGCTGGCCAGGAGAAGGAGGTGGAGGTGATCGCATGCTCTTTCTAAGCCTGGGCCTTAGGGCGTCTACAGGATTCTCTTTCACAGGCTGCTACCTAAGAATGTGTGCCGCGGCCAGACCAGCTTGTTGGGGGTAAGTCATGCAGCCGGTCGCCCTACTGTCCAGCTGACTGCAAGCCCCCTGCTGACATTGATGAGTCCGTCCTAGACCACCCGTCCCAGGGTGACCTGCCAGCTGACTCCAGATGCGTGTACAAGCCCTTTGTGTGGGGTGGCTTGTTACACAGCACATGCAGCATGTGAAAAGGAGCCCGGCGTTCTCTCTAGCTGGGGGACACTTTGATGAACTGGGGTGTAGGTACCAATTCCTCAAGCAAATGTTGACATGTAAAGAAGTTCTCACCCTATCTGTGGGGCTCACTGGGAGTGACCGAGGAGCTGGGACTTGACCACAGGGGGAGCCAGGTCTCAGCCAGGCAGAGTGGACCCCGGGGGAGGCCTGAATATGTCCTGCTGCTTTTCCTCAAGGTCACAGGTTGCAGCTGAGCCCGCTGGGCTCCTGACCACAGCAGGGACAGGTCATAGAGGGGCAGCTGTTTTGTGTCACCAGGACGCAGAGCAGGCAGCAGGTGACCGAGGCCCCTCACACCTCCCGCCCACGCGCTTCACCCCAACAAACGCACAGGCACCATCTGTCACCCCTCAGGTCCTGGAAGGTCCGGTGTGACTCCTCTCGTGAGAAAGCCATCCCGCTGGGACCCTTTCCCCGAGACAGGCCCATCTCCACCTCCCCTGCCGTAGCTGGGCCTTCCAGAGGGGACTTCACTTGTGTCCAGGACCCCTGAGGAAATCAGGACAGTCCGGCCGGGTCAGTGTGCGTGAAAGTGTTTTTCCTAAGAAGCAGAGGTCAGTGTGCAGAGTCTACAAACCTTCCTTAGATGAAATGACAGAAAACTCGGGTGACTGAGTGAGGAGATGGAAATACCTGCCCCCCCACCGCCCCGCCAACCCCACCATCCCGCCAGCTTCCAGAGCCACCCAGGCTCTTAGCTTTTCTAGAATGTTCATTTCCAGGGGCAGTTGCAATCAATCTTGATAGAATTAAACTTCATAAGACAAAGTAAAAGTGATCAAAGTCAAGCTGGAAACATGAAGGACAGCCAACCTCCAGGAATTTGATGCCTGGAAATCAGGGTAAGTAAAACGGAGAATCCAATTAAGGGGGATTCGCAGCCCCCCTGCAGCCCTCCTGGCCAGCAGCACAGAGCAGGTGCCTGCCAGGAGCCGGGCCCCCAGCCCGAGGGAGCGGTAGGACTGCGGCCCATTTATTTTTCTGAGTCGATTCAATCATTCAGGTAACTTCACAAGCTCCCTACTGAGCAGGGTGATAGAGGACAAAGTGATTCATCTTTGCATTGTAAAGCCAGATGCCTGGGAAAATGCAATGCACCGCGACGCTGAAGACCAGCCCGGCGCAGGGAGAGACGCCTGTGGGCCGGGGGTTCCCCTGTGAACTCCTCTGGAGGCTTCCACAAAATCGAGCCCAGTGGAGCCTTACAGCCCTGGGACATTTTCATTAATATGAGTCCTGGCATTGCCATCTTTGACCAAACTGTATGGGTGATCTGGTAATGAGTGCCTTTTTCTTCCCTAATAAGCGTGGCTGCTTTAATTTAACAGGATGGGGGAAAATATAAAATAAGTGATGAAACACAGCTTGCAGTTATGACTGTGAACATTTAACTCACCTCTATGGCTTTTGTTTTTATTGTGCTAATTAGCAACTCCTATTATAAGTTAAATGGGAAAGTTCTCAAGATACCTACACGTTTAGGCCCTACTCCCCTTATGTATTTAAAAGTCAGATATTCATGAAATAGTTTAATAATTTTAACCAAAAAATAGTAACATGTCAGAGTTCTGAAGCAGGCGTTCACCGTATTTCTTTACTAGAAAAGCAACAGTGTGTGTGTGGCGTTCTTCACGTGGCAGGACAGTGTCTCTTCTTCCAAGACTGGTAACAAAAAGTTGAAAAAGTGTATGATGATATATACATTTGACAGATGCACTGAACACAGGTGCAAGACAATTTCCCCCTATATTGCCATCATGCTGGGATCACGATGTTTCTTGTAGTCAATGGGCACCTTACCCCCATTGTTACCTATGGGGGCCCCCTCACCCCATTTTCTCTGGCGCCTTGTAAACCTGCTCTGTCACGGGACTACGTGAGCCCCTGGCCTCTGGGCTGCTTAGTCTGTATCTAGAACACAGATGCCACCAGTGTGCCTTCAGGTCTGGCCACAGCAAGGAGGATGAGTTTGTGACATGGAGACTTTGAGGACCTTGAAAGTATCTGACGATTAAAAAGAAGTGTGGGCTTCCCTGGTGGCGCAGTGGTTGAGGGTCTGCCTGCCGATGCAGGGGACACGGGTTCGTGCCCCGGTCCGGGAAGATCCCACATGCCGCGGAGCGGCTGGGCCCGTGAGCCATGGCCGCTGAGCCTGCGCGTCCGGAGCCTGTGCTCTGCAACGGGAGAGGCCACAATAGTGAGAGGCCCGCGTACTGCAAAAAAAAAAAAAAAAAGAAGTGTGGCTGCCTTGGGTTGGTTCCTCCCAGCGAGTTGAAAGCTGCCTTTCTATCATTTCACCCCTCGGTCTGTTCTGTCTTCTAGGATAACAAACAATGTCATAACTGCTCTTCTGTGTAAGAACCTGAATTATTCAAGTTCAACCCGTTGGGCAGATAGCACAGCCGCTAGAGCCGATTGCACGGCCGGCGGGCGGGATGGACATCCAGCCTTGGCTCAGCTGGGCCTGGGTCTTGGGCAGCGGTTCAGGTCCTGTGCTTCTGAGCCAAACCTGCAAAATGAGGCCCACAGTTGTGCTGCATCTCAGGGCCCAGAAAACTGTCGTAAAATCGCACCGTTCCTGGCACAGAGTAAGCAGGTAATGAACGATGACTACTTTTTACTCTTTGACATTTTATTAGGTTAAAAAGATAATAGAGTCTTCATACATGGCTGGAAGAAGGTCATGGTCCACTGGGAGAAATGGGCCTATACATATTCATGAAACAAACACATAGATGCCTGGAATATAATAGGATCAGTGCTATGAGAGACGTGTGGATAAAACAGGACGGAAGCGTATCCATCAGTGATCCAGAAGGGTGGGGTGACCTTCTTGCGCCCGAGATTCGGAATGGGAATATCAGAGCCTGCCTAGTCACTACCTCATCTCGCAAGGTGTTTCAAGACAAAACAGAAAAAACATATCAGGGACACTTTGTTTTAGAGGGGGCGTTGCTCTAGAGAATGTCCTCCTGCTGATTTAAAAGGCGTAAATGCAAATAAGGATGAGAAGTGAAACTTGGTTTGATTCAGGACCCTCCCCCGCCCCCATCGGGCACATGGCGTGGTTGTTGCAAACAGGCCCTAAGGCCTGGAGCAGGTGCGGCCACCAGCAGCCCCAGTGCCACGTGGGTGGCCCTGTCACTGCGGTGCTGTCCCCTGCCTTGCCCGGTCCCCGGGGAATATGCCTGATGGCAGGGTGGCCCTTGTGAGGTCACTCACCAGGTGTAAGTCCTTCAAAAGAGGGTGCCCAGCTACGGAGGCGGAGACACAGCACAGCAAAGCATCAGAATGGGACGTGAGAGAGCTTTCTGTTGCAAGGCTCAGCTTGTCTAAATTACTCTGTATCAGTGGGTGGCCCCTCATGAAGGCTTCACATTGAAGAAAAGGGCTGAATTAGTTTTAAAAGCTGCTAAAAGTGCAATGGGAAGAGAGAGAACACAAGAAGGAAATAGCTTCTCCGTCTGACTCCCTTCACTCAGTATGATCATCTCTAGGTCCATCCATGTTGCTGCAAATGGCATTACTTCATTCTTTTTTATGGCTGAGTAATATTCCACTGTACATGTGTGCCACATCTTCTTTGTCCATTCCTCTGTCGATGGACACTTAGGTTGCTTCCATGTCTTGGCTATTGTAAATAGTGTTGCAATGAACATTGGTGTGCATGTATTTTTTCGAATTATGGTTTTCTCTGGATATAGGCCCCAGGTGTTTGTTATTTTTGAGAAGACTTTCAGGAAGCCAGAAAAAATGACAGCTGCCTAGATAGGCACCTCCCAATATTTCTGGTAAAAGCAATACAGAAGAATAAATAAAAATCCATGAAAACGATATTCACAGCGTAATCCAAAGGCCAAAAAATGTCCGGACTTCAAAATAACTGTAAATTAAGAAAGAAAAACTCCAAGGCCCAGGAAGCAATCTCTCTCACTCCTTCTCTAGAGGCTTCAAGCTTTTGCAATGAGCAAAAGAGCAGGTGGAAAAAGTTGTAGGTAAGAGAGAAGAGTTGTGATTGTGATGGATCTAATTTGATCCAAAACCACAGTGAGAAAGAGTAAGTTCACACTAAATGTGGAAAAGAAGAATCTGTCTCGAGAGACGAGAATAAGATATACAGGAAGGGAATGGAAACGATATGCAATTTGAAGTGTCACCTCTTGGTACCTTGAGAGAAGAAAACCATTAAAATTATAAAAGTACTATGTGTGGAGTAAAGAAATAATAGACACTGATAACAGAGAGGTCAAATACAGAATAACATTTGTGTTGTAACGGTTTTAAAAATAAAATCTTAAAGACTAGAACATGGAAAAGAAGAAAAGTAGGCAAAACCAAGCAAGGAGTGAGATTGTTTCCTGGGTTGGTCTCTCCAGTCCCTTCCTGAGAATGATATTCCCTTGAAATCTCACCCAGGGTTAAGCAGTTGAGGGTGAGATCATTTTCTTGGCATCAGTCTTGTTTGAAAGATGCATCTCTTTGAACAGAATACTGAAATTAAAAGCACAGGCATTGAGAAGCAGGAAAAAAAAGAAAGGAAATAGCGACCAGAGTCCGTGCTGATCTGAGGAGGGAAACTGCCGGCAGGATTTCTTTTATTCCTCAGGTTGGGAGCTGGGCCCCTGGGTCCCAGGACTCACCTCGGTCTCCTTACCGATAGCTTAGTCACTGAATTTCCCACCACACGGTTAGTTCCCACAGAGAGAAGCATCATCCCGTCGTGTTCTCTGTTGTATCCCTAAGGTATAACACGTTATTAGATTTTCAACTCTTATTGAAGGAGTGAGCTAGCACTGAAGCTTGTGAACGATACAAAAATGCAAAATGTGAGATTTTCCTTGAAGAGCTTCAAGTGTGTGTGAAAAACACCAACAGGAAGCGATGAAAAGACGAAGGGAGACAACGTACCACCGAATATCTGGGTGAGCTTAGTTGTATGCCAGCTGTCACGTCCACTCCCAGAGTGCAGACACCACGCGCGTTTGTTCCTCACAGTGTGCCTTGGTCCCACGGCGGCAGGCACGCAGCAGCTATCGGTGGAGAAAAGGAGAAAGGAGCACGGGCTGAGGGTGACGTGAGGCGCGGGGTGTGCAGGTTGGTCAGAGACGGGGAAGAGGCAGTTTGGGGGCAAGTGCATCCGCTGAGTGCCCAGTGGGGAACCTGCACGGAAGCCTGGGGCAGGCAGGGTCTGGGCGGGCTCTCTGTTAGGGGGCGAGGTGCAAGAGGGGCAGCGGCATCTGGGATTATGATGATGGTTGGCGTGGATGGACTATTCCACAGTCGGGTAGTTTTCTAACGTAATCCTCTCAACACATGGGAGTTCAATAGAATAAGCATAATTATTTCCATCCTATGGAAGAGCAAACGGTGATTTAGGAAGGAGAACAGATGCCTCTAAGTAGGGAAAACACTGTGCTCTATAGGCTTGGCTTCTGTGTTCCATGTTTGTGGCATCCTCTGATCTTGTTTTTTTAAATACATATTTTAATGGGGAAAATAATTAGATAAAATTATGTATACAATGCCCAGAGCGCTATTGGGATAGATCTGATACAGTCATGAGAAGAGTCTTGTTATACAGACCACACACAAGCTCATTAGCAGATATGCATGTGCGTGCAGGAACACAACTCGCGTGCATGCACACATACTACATGCTCACACACATACACACATGCATAGCCACACGCACAAATGTGTACACACACATGCACACACACATCCGCTTGCTGAAACACAGAAAGGACGCAACTGAAAGGACAATTCGGTCCTAAATTACATAAAAAATGTCTGGGTGGGAAGACTAGACCTGTTGTGGAAGTGAAACCACTGAAACAAGTGCATGAATTCTTGGTAGAAATTTTCCACGTTTTTATGTAGAAACCTGAGTGGTGAAGCAAAGGCAACACGCGGCATCGCACTGCCTCTTCCCTGAAAATCATCTGAGAGAAGGTGGCGTTTCGACCAGCCCTGCGTCCCTGGAAGCCTCCGGGGCATCGCCATCAGCTTGAGGAGGGGTCCTTATCTCTGGGAGGTCCCTACCCAGGTTGAAGCTCGCACTGCAGCGTGGACTCTGCTTACAGGTGTGTGTCACCCTTGACGGGAGGTTCCACAGCTCTGCCCTCAGAGTAGTAATTCTGGGAAACAAGATATTTTCATCTGCAGCAAACATGACAGAGTGGGAGAGTGCATTTTTTTTCTGCCGGCTATGCCACTATAGCATAGACGAAACGGAAAAGTAATTATCAGATAAACTTTCTAACCCCCAGTTTACAAAACGACCTTAGATATGTTTCCACTTTGTTTTTAAGATAAGACAAAACACCTTTCTTCGCATGCTCAGACAGTGTATTTAGATATTTCTGTGGAATCTTATAATTAGACCTGCTGGCTGTAGGATTTGCGTTACCTGTGACTTCCCCTGAGGACTAAAAAAATAACAGTGTGGTAGAAACCAGGGCAGGAGGACACGTTGATAGGGGTTTTCTTTGAGCAAACACCAGGCTCTTCAACAAGGTACTCAATTTTATATAAATGAAAGGAAGTTACCACCAGGCAAATAGTTTCTTACCATCTTATGTAAGGGCGTTAAAATAATATGTTGTAGTATCAGAATCAGGAACGTAATTTAAAAGGCGGTGATTAAGTAGGGTTGGGTAAGGCCGGAGCCACAGTGTCATCCTGGGGCTCCACGTGCCGGGTGGTGTAGGGGCCGTGTCCCCTGCGATGACTTGGGCACCGCAGCCCCTAGAAGGGAAAGGATGGGAACCTTGACAAGAACCCCGGCAACAACTGATCCAGCCACCAGGTGGCACTCTTGCTCTGCGTTTCGAGGCTGTGCTGGTCCCGGCTCCTGGCAGGGACTTTCTCTGCAGGATTGAAAGACTCTGTCCAGGAGCATTCTGCTTGAATTAGTCAGCTTATTTTTAACCCCGGCAACTCTGGCCAGGGAGGCTCAGAGAGAGAAACTTATTTTGTCGGGTTAGCAGCACCCAGGCATTCAGACGTGTCTCTACTTGGGTGTTTAGGAAGGGGACGTGTGTGATAAGTTTTTGCTTTCTGAATATTAAGGAATAAAGTGTTTCTCCCCTTTATTAATTTAAATGGGTCTTTGAGAAACAGCTCTTTCTTTTTTTTTTGGCTGCGCTGGGTCTTCGTTGCTCTGCGCAGGCTTTCTCTAGTTGCGGCGAGTGGGGGCCCAGACCCACGGGAACACAGCCCGCCCCCAGCCCGGGGCTCCTCTCACTTGGTGACGATTTCTGACAAAGGGTGACAAAGTAGGGCCCTTTGCTGTGCTCAAGTGTCCCGAACCGGGGGTGAGATCACAGCTCCTTCCAACTAAAAACAACAGCGCTGAGTGGGCTCCGGGGCCGAAGGGCAGCTCGAAAGTGCTGAGTGATAATTAATACCAATTAGGGGAAGACGCTTTGCCAGCTTCTAAGTGGAGCTGTGTGTCTCCTGACACACTGATGGATCCTGGTCGCGAGGAAGGCCTCTGCACCTTTGTCGTTTAGAAGATGGGTCCCTGTAACAAAGTAATCCTGCTGGCAGGGCAGGGGTTTCATCTGCTCATGCAAAAAAGAGATCAGTGACGCGATCTGTCTGAAAACCGAGCCTGCGTAGCTTCCTTGGAACAGAACCAGAATTGTAACAATGGCTTGAATGCTCATGAGAAATGAGCTCCGGGTTGCCAGCCGTGCGCCTCTCTTTCATGCAACCATCCAGGACGCAGGGCAGGTGGTGCCCTAGCTGACTGAGCTCCTAGGACGCGTCACTTTCTGTGGGGACGAAGTGGCGGCCTAGGAAGAACCTGGTGCTGGGCTTGGGGCTGAGGTGGAGGCAGAACAGACACAAAGCCCCCTGGATGGGGGGACACCCAGGAGTCTTGTCTTTGGAAGGGCATGTGCACGCGGGTCCACTGGAAGCAGCCCGGGCAGTACGTGACCCGTGAAGGATGCACGGTATAAGGTGGGTGCAGCAGGCCGGGGTGGTGTTGGCGAGACCCTCACAGTGGGGTGCTCACTAAGGGCTAAAGTTTGGGTCGATCTGGGAGGGAGAAGAGGAGAGACCAAGGCGGCTGTTCTGAGATCAGCGTAACCGCGGAGGAGAGCCCGAGGCAGAGGGGACCCCGCCCGGACCCTGAGGGTGGGTCCCCACGTTCTCTCTAGGCCTGCATTTGTTCACGTCCTATTTGTAATTTTCAAAAGTTATCCAGGTCCGTACTTCACTTAGCACCGAAAGGTCCTCACGTTGGATGCAACAGGAAGCATCAATGTCTTCTGGACTGTCTTCCCCTTTATTTCAGGTACATGAACTTTTGGAAAGATAGATGTTGAATCCACTAAGCATCTACTTTTCCGTAGTTGCCACCCAGGCCCTAATTCTGCCTTCTCACTGAGCTGAATATTTCACTTTTAAGCTCAAAGGTCACGGCTGTGTGAGCCTTCCCAACTCCTGTGGTTTTTCACTCTCTACCTGGACACCTACCTTTAGTCCCCAAACTCACATCTCTTGAGGAAGCCGTCACTCAGCCTCAGCGGTTAGAAAACTCTCAGGTCGATTCAGAATGTCCTTCCCTGCGTCTTCTCCCATGTACTGTCTGTTCTGCGTCTGAAGCCGTCCCAAAGGAGATTATTCTTCACAGGACGACTTTTCCAAGTTCTGTAGGTGGCGTTTGGGCATCTTTACCCCCAAATCAACGTGATCTTCTCCAAATCCCTTGACCAGACCTCGCTTGCCATTTCCCAGATGACACAGTGTCGGACCCTTTGCCCTTCATACCCTCCTTGAAGAGGGTCCCTGACTGGTCATCAAGGGCATGTGTCAGCGGGGGTCCTCGTCACCCACGTGTTTCCCAGGCTCTCCCACTTCTCCCGCCTCTGCTGTAACATCCCCACCCGAGTGACTCACCCCTGGATGACGGCGACAGTCCCCGTCACTGCATCTCATCTCGACCACCTGTCACTGAGTCGTCACACTGCCAGCGGAAGGCCTTGTGAGAACGGTCCTTTAATCATGGCTTTACGTGAAGATTGGTTCTTGTCTTTCCCCTGCCCTTGGGCAAACGTCCAAGTCCCTTAATCTGCCTACAAAACCCGCTGCAGAGCCCTGGCCGCTCACCTCGCCAACTGTGCTTCCCCCCGTGTCCCCGTCAACGTCTCTCAGTGACCGGAGCACGTGCCGCCCAGACCCAGGTTCCCGCACACGCGGTCCCCTCTTCCCTCCCCGCCCGCATCTCAGTGGGACTTACTTCTGCTCATCTTGGCTTGAACAACCCCTAGGGTCTTTGCCTGACCTCCAGGCTGAGGCGGGCTCCCACTCTATGCTCTTTTTACCAGATGCCCCCGTTTCAGCTGAACTACCAGCTGAGTGTTCCCTCTACGGCCTGTGAGTGAGCGGGGCGATGCAGGGGCCACAGCTGCTCCTGCCTGGTGCCCGGCCCTGGTCCACAGAGCTCCCCGCGCGCGGGTCCGGTGAACGGTCGAGCGGTATCGCGAGGTGGTTCTCCTGAGCTCTTCTCCGTCCAGCACTTCGGAGGCTACGGGGACCCGGAAGGCACCTCTGCTCGCCTGCGTGTGTATAACTACTCCGTGCTCCCGAGCGTTCGTAGACTATGACATCATCTATTCCACCCAGCCTCGTGGCCGGCGTGTCTCCATGTGATTTCCTCCTCTGTCACTGTACCTTGCGGATGGCTCAGCTGATCAGTCTGGAAAGCGCACCAGTATCTCACCTTCTAAAGCAACATCTTTGTCAAAATTCTGACAGCAGGAGGGAATGTTGGACTGAAATGATCACTTTTTCTAACAATGTCTGTTTTGATTGGAAGCCTTGCTACAGCATTTTGTGTCAAGCAGAATAAATGTTATATATATATTTTTCTTCCTGGGGTGCTTTATAGTTAGGTTGTAGGGAATCTTCATAAAATATGCCAGCAATGCATCTTTGATTCAATATTCGTGTATCCTCCCACACACCAGATTTCAAGGTCACACTTAAGGGGAATGAAAAAAAGGTCCCATAGAGAATGACGGCTTATGTGGCTTATTTAAAAACGAGGCTCTGATAAACTGCTAGCTCTTCCAAACTTCCAACTTTTAAACCTGAAATCCACCAGACCCCAAATACCTACATTAATCTCTAAATTTTAATTGCTCACTCTCGTGGATAAGATTACAAGAGCACATTTTTTTAAACTGGTGAAAAACACATAACGTTGAACTTACCAATGTAACCACCTTTAGTGGACAATTTAGTAGGGTTAATTAAGTACATTCCCATTGTTGTGAAACAGACATCTAAAACTTCTCCGTCTTGCAAGACTGACACTCTATCCCCACTAAATGCCAATTATCTTTAATCCCCTCCACCAGCCCCTGGAACCCACCGTTCTACTTTTCTGTCTCTATGACTTTATCTACCCCAGGGACCTCACAAAAGTGGAATCCTCCAGGATTTGCCCTTTAGTGACAAATTTCACTTAGCGCTGTCCCCGAGGTTCATCCATGTTGTACCAGGTGACGAGATTTCCCTCTTTTTTAAGGCTTCATGATATTCCACTGTGTGGACAGACACACTTTCTGGATCCGTGGGTCTGTCAGTGGGCATTTGTGTTGCTTGCTCCTCTTGGCTTTGTAGGCAGAGCTACTGTGAACACGGGGGTACAAATATCTCCTGTAGATCCTGCTTTTCAGATAAATACCTAGAAATGAAATTGCTGGGTCATATGGTAATTCTATTTGGAACTTTCTGAGGACGCTCCATACTCTTTTACACAACAGCTATACAATTTTACATTCGAGCCTGATTATGCCGGCCCGTGTTTGACAAGTGCTATAAATTGCTGTTCTTTGTTCCACTGCATAAGCTTGTTATTGATTGAAATGCTAACTATTTCTGATGGATCAATTTGCAAGGGCAAAAGAAGGTTGTCATTCACATGCATGGGCTTGCTGCTCCAGGAGGAGGTTGTTTGATCTTAGAAATGTGGTTGTTTTCTGTTTGTTTGTTTGTCTGTTTTTTGAGAGTAAATGAAATTCCAGAGGCCTGACACCAGAGCAAATTAGAATTGACTAGAGTTCTCAATCGTTTTTAATAAGTTTAGGGTAGGCAGAGCCTTATGTAGTTTGACTTGAAGATTTGTGCAGAATCTGGAGTCCCTATGACAGATGGTTCAGGAGGCCCGTGAGAAGACATACATGCACGTCTTGGGAGGAGAAACACGTGTGTGCGTTAGTTAGAAATCCAGTCACAATCGTGGGCTAACCTGGCAGGGTGCAAAGTCAGGCCAGGTAAGATCCTGGTGTGCAGGAGGGGACAAGGGGTCTTGGTGTGAGCTGTTTAGGACGGGAAACTCTGTCAAAGAAAGGATAGAGTCCTGATTGCCAGGGAGAAATTGTCCCCATTCACAGTTTTGTTTAGAGCCGGACACAAGCATTGAAATTTTATGTGAAGCATTACTAAATAGTAGTTCTCAAGAATTATGCCACATGCAGAACAACCTGAAGAAGGAGCTAAAATACTTATAACCTTAAAGCATAACTCAGGTGCTTTAAGAAATAGGGCAGAGAACTTTAGCAACCTTCTTAACTGTATATCATGACATACAAGGTCTAAAAGAGGTTTCCCTTTTCCCCAAAGCCTAGTATTTTGGCTAAAAAAAATGTTTTTATTGGTGCCTGTCTGTTATCTGTGTTGATAAGAAAGGGTCTGAGTGACTCCTTTCTAGCAGGTGGATGTCAATAACTTTTTATTTATCAGTGGATTCATTTAATTCCTGGATTTGACAGTTCTCATATATTTTTTATAAGCTGATTTCTGTCTTATCATAAATTCCAAGTCAACACTTCTAATACCTAAAAGAGCATTTAAAACTTATCTCCACAAATCACCCTGATATGACGAGGACTTTATCAGAGTTAAGTAGGAGACACACGCTCCATATTCATCCAGCAGAAAGGCTGACTTCTACGCTGTTTGAATAAGCACCGATCTAAAGCACTGACTTTAAAAGTGGGGGGGGGTCAATCCATTTAAGGGTTTTGTATACTGTGCCTGAAGTGGGATTTGTTTAGGCTTTATTTTTTCAGAGACTAAAATAAACCCACCCAGCAAGCATTCATTTATTTTTGAAAATGTCACCATTTCCATCCCCAATTAGTGCTTCACTTACCCCAAATGGCACGTTGAGGAGATCTCATCAGATACAGTGCGGTTCAGGCCTTGTGGCCCAATCACGGAAGGTCAGGGCTTTTGCATTCAGCTTAAAATGAATTAAGACTTCAAGTTCTTTTTCCTGCCACGAAACACCCTCCAAGGGACCGTCTGATGAGGGTGGGGAGAGCAGGGGTGGGAGGAGGTGGGCAGCTGGCCCTCGGGTTCGTCCTGATGCCTGGGGAAAGGGTGGTGCCCAGGTCACAAGCGTCTGTCCCTCTAGAGACTGGCCGTGTAGTCATCACTGTCTCATGTTTTATTGTTGTGGCTGTTTGTTTCATCTCTTGGATTTGGCCCTGAGGATGTTTCGACTTGGGTAAAACTTTGGATTCACCAAAATGTCTGACGAAGCACCCGCCCCCCCCCGCCCCCCCCCCCACCATGGCCACACGATGCTCTGTGACGCCCCCTTCTGATGGGCGCGTTGAATGACCTGCCTCACAGACCACCTAAGGTTATGTGGGAAGAAAAAAACCCCTTCCACTTAGAGAAATGTAACATTACATATGCAAATGCACTTTTAAAAAACAGACAAAAGAAAGTTTTGGTTTTGTTACCTATACCGAATTTGCCAGATTTATTATTTAGTATCTAAATATTTAATTCAAAACCTGTAATGAATTCCTGACTCAGTCATTCACCAAACACTAATTGAGCATAAACTGTCTTCTTAGCTTTATGGTATACATTTGTGGGATACATTGAAAAAGTACATTTAAAGATGTACCGTCTTTAAGACATTTAAAATATGCATTCCCTGAATCTGTCCACACGCAAATTTAATTTTGACCAGCAAGTCTTTGAAAATGAAAGATAGACACAATTTTTTTAATTGAAATGAAAAAACAGTCTGAAACCTCCTTAAAATTCTACAGAGGTAATTTAGGCTATGATTAATAAGATTATAACACTTTCTCAATGTGGGAATGATTCTACCCCAGAAGCCACCCTTCTTTTCATTAAATCTAAATGCTATTAACTGGGAGACGCACCACTGCTTCATGGACCACCAAGAAAAAATGCTGCTAATGAAATTATGACCTGACACTTCCTTATCACTCAAAATTTTAATCTGTACGTTCTGAAGAGCTATTTAAAAAGGCATAATTGGATACAGGTTTGTAACCCATTAGCTCTTGCACATATATGTGTGTGTGTGTATAATGATACATTGATATAGGCGCTCCTAAAACTTCACAGAATCTGCCTTTTCTGAATCTTAACGCAGACTCATGAATGCCCCTAATTTTCCACAAACTATTGTTTTCTGCCATCAGGAAAAGTCTTCACTAGCGTCTCAACGTTCAGTTCCAAGCCCCTCGCTCAGGCTCTGAACATTTTTTTTTTTTTTTTTTTGCGGTACGCGGGCCTCTCTCTGTTGTGGCCTCTCCCGCTGCGGAGCACAGGCTCCGGACGCGCAGGCTCAGCGGCCATGGCTCACGGGCCCAGCCGCTCCGCAGCACGTGGGATCTTCCCGGACCGGGGCACGAACCCGTGTCCCCTGCATCGGCAGGCGGACTCTCAACCACTGCGCCACCAGGGAAGCCCGGCTTTGAACATTTTGACGCGGGCACTGCCTTGAATTCTAATTCTATAGAAGGTGTCAACAAAGTGTTTTCAGAAAACAGGCTTTCTCCAAAAGTCCTTGCGTGAGTCCTGCATCACTGCGTGTGTGAGTGAGAAACGCCAACACTCTTCTGTTTCCCTGTGGAGTAATCTCCCTGGGAAGAAACCTTACCAGGTACTGATGCAAGCTGGTCTCTTCCAAAGACTCCCTCACAGACTCCCTGGGAAACGCTGCTTTCCCAGCCGTCTGGGCGTCCCCCAGCCTGTCCAGTGGACACAGGCAGGCACCCATCCCCGTCCTGCCCTGGTGTGTGGCCTGAAGCATCAGGGGTTGTGGTCGCCCTGTCCTGTCCTACCCCTTGGGTGATGATTCCATCCTGGGTTCACCCCATGGGCTTGCTCCTGACTTTCCAGATTAACACCTCAGAACACACTAGAAGTTTATTTCAGATGACAATATCCCAGTCCTACATCTTGCCCATGGAGACAAAGCTTGGAGCTGTCAGTTTCATCTTTCTTTTTCACAAGCATTAAATATTCTAGTTCTTTCTTTTAGTAAAACAACAACAACAAAAACCAATCTTTTGATAAGAGTTCTGAAGGATTCTCACTTTAGTCCAGATTGCCAGCCCAGAAGCCCCTGCAGACACGACCTGAATATCACGCCTCGTATCACGCTCTGAAAGAGCTCCAGATAGAAGGAAAATGTAGTGGCTGCATCATCTTCTGTCTCATCTTTTGCAGCTGGGATACAAGAACACAATCAGGGATTTCTTACTTGATTCATATCTTGGATTGGCTTAAATTTGTAGAGATTTGAAAGCCCTTTTTCCTACTTTGCCTCAATTGATTTAAAAAAATAAAACCTGTAGGTGAGCAGCGAAGCCTTGTTATACCCGTTTCGCAGATGGGGAGACCGAGGAACAGAGGGCAGAAGAAGGGACCTACTGGAGTCCCTGCCAGAAAGCACCAGCTCTTCCAGGAATAAGGGCCTGGCTTCAGCCTGGCACCCTGCCCATGACCACCAACCCCTTTCAGTGTGGGACACGGAGCAGGGCCAGAAAGCGGGGCCCAGGAGGGGGCGAGGAGGGGATGCCTGTGGGATTGCTCCCCTCCCAGCCACTGTGGCCTCCGACCCACCACTGACCTCGGAGTCGGCCAAGTCAACTGCCCTTGCATATTATGAAGACTTAATTGGAAATTTCCTATCAAGCTACGGAGAGTTTAATTAAACATGAGGAAGAAATCTCCAAAAATCAAGCCCTTGATTATGCGTGTTTTTGCTCTGGACCTAGAAAATTCTAATTTTCACCCCGGTTGCCCTTTCTCAGAATGAAAAGTCAGACGTTGTTTTTTCCCAAAGGTGAGACCTTGGACTCTGCTACCAGAGACACTCACATCCTCTTAGTCTCTCTGTGGTTTTCCTTCTCAGCTGGTCTCCTAAGGCATGGAGACTCAGTTCTGGCACTTTCCATCTCCAGCAGGAATCTGCAAGGTCAAGTATATTTTAAGAACTATCTCTGGGCTGCTCAGAGAAGTGGGCCATTTTGTCGTCAGGGCGCGAATAGGAGTGTGTGATATGCCGGGGGTTTTGCTGCCCCGTGGGTGCAGCCCTGCATCTGGGCTCACGGGAGGGGGAGGAAAGAAAATGCAGGGCAGCTGTGATCTGTTCCAGAACGGTAAGCTGTGCTGTGTGAGGGCCTCATGGCCGACTGTGGAGCCCTGGTGCCAGGAAGCCAGAGGCATTGAATTGGAGCTGTAGGCGGCGGGGGCTCCTGAAGGAACCCAGGCAAATGGGTCCCTTGGGTGCTGGCGCTGGGCAGGGATAGTTCCCTCTGCCCACAGGCTGCCTGAGCCTCTCCTTCTGCAGAAGAGGACAGGGGACAAAGCAGCTGACCTCCGGCACCCAGGGCAACGGCTGGCCTCTGCCCAGGTCCAGACCGTCTGAGAGACTCCTTCAGAAACGGGGTGGACGCCACAGGACGGCAGCGCAACTGGGCTCACTTTCTCCGCAGGTGCCCAGAGACTCAGGGCCGCTGGCTGCTGGGCTGTGACGGAGAGGAAGGTGGGCCGGGGGCCACCAGCTCACATGTGGCAGTGCCATCCCATGCGTTTAGATGGGACCATACACACAACCCTGGTGTCCTAGGGCTAATTCCACACCCTGTCATTTCTTAGTGGAATTTCCACTCTGCTTCAACTTTTTAAAATAATTTATTTACTTTTGGCTGTGTTGGGTCTTTGTTGCTGCGTGCGGGCTTTCTCTAGTTGTGGTGAGCAGGGGCTACTCATCGTTGCGGTGCACGGGCTTCTTATTGTGGTGGCTTCTCTTGTTGCGGAGCACAGGCTCTAGGTGCGCGGGCTTCAGTAGTTGTGGCCCACGGGCTCAGTAGTTGTGGCTTACGGGCTCTAGAGCACAGGCTCAGTAGTTGTGGCTCACGGGCCCAGCCGCTCCACGGCATGTGGGATCTTCCTGGACCAGGGCACGAACCCATGTCCCCTGCATTGGCAGGCGGACTCTCAGCCACTGCGCCACCAGGAAAGCCCTCTGCTTCAGCTTTTAACCCTTATTATCGATATTACTTATATCTCTATGAAAATATTTTCTTTCTGTTGACAGTGTTTTTGAGTGTTAAAATGCTTTCACATTTTAAATATTATATTTGTGAGGCATTTTTCTTCTTTTTATAAGCCAGTATCTTACTTACAACCATTACAATTCTTTTTTTTAATTGTATTTTTTTATTGGAGTATAATTGGTTTACAATGTTGTCCTTTAACTATTACAGTTCTTAAACAATTACTCCTAGTATCTTGTTAATTCTCATGTTTTTAATTTCTTTTATATTAAGAACAAAGTTACTCTTATATATTAATAACAAAGTGTAACATTTTTTTTGTTTTCTCATGAGACTTCCTCATAATTTTATTTCTGTGCAATTCAACGGAAACATCTTTTATGATTTTTCTTCTTTTACTTGGGATTAATATTGTTTAGTGAAGACTGGAGGGTTTCAGTATCGATTAACTCACGCCTTAACATCTTCCTGTGTCTCTAAGGAGCTCTAAGTGATTTCTCAGATACATCTGTCCTACAGTTGGCATCCTGTGAGGTGCACAATATTTGCTGGAATTCACTAGAGGTACCTGCTGAGATGATGAAGATGATGTCCTCTGCTGAGGACAGAGGATTCTGAAAAGAGAGCTGAGGGTTGAAACATATTGTCAAGACTCATTTCTTAGCATCAGGGATGCCATTTCTTCCCTCTCAAATTTAAATCCTGACTGATTTTCTTCATAACTGGTTTTCAATATGCAAGAAGGGCTACAGGATCGACCAGGAGACAGCGCAGTGAAGCTCTGGGCAGAACGAGGAGCTGACTGTACTGAGTTGATCTTGGGCTGACGCCACAGACCTGCACGCAGCACACGAGGCCTCTGTCACCAGCCTGTTCCCGTGACCCTGGAAAACTGGACCACCTACACGGGAAGATAGCACAAGTGATGAGAAAACTTGGAATTCTCTCAAATAGGGCTTCTGGGAGGACTTTGATATTTTTAGCGTAGGACCGGGGCCACAGTAGCCTTGTTCACCCCCAGAGATCTGTACTGGGCAAGCAGAGCGAGATCTGAATTGTGCTGTCAGGGAGGGAGCACGGGGGCCCCGGGGGGACTGTGCACGGGATTAACCTCTACGAGCCAACTCGTGAGCTTCACGTGTGACAGACCCATGGTCATGACACGCTGAGATGCCTGTAAAGGACGGGCATGCCCGAGGGGCTAGGAAGCAGGGAGACTGAGGGCCCCCGAGAGATGTAGGGAAGGCGGGCTCAGCAGGGAGAGGGGCCGGGTGGCCAGCAAGGTCTGTGTGCTCAGCTGGGTCATGAAAGGTGAGTGAGAAGCAGCAGGGACAGAGGCCCAGAGATGGAAGGTGTGTTTGCGGCCACAGCCAACCTCGCAGAACTCAGACCAGGGTGGACGGAGCGATCGGTCTCCGGACGGCTCGGCGGGGCTGCCGTGGGGAGAAGGTGAGGGTGAGACTCAAAGTGTCTTCTGCAGACCGTGTGATGGGAGAGTCCGTGGCTTCGGCGGTGCCACCGGCTCCCTGTCCTGCTACCCCTCTTCCTTCCTCTCTGCCCTGATTTTCCAAATCCCGCTGTTTATTTCTGAGCTCTAACAGGGTAGCGTGGCTTCTCTGCTGGCTCCCTCCTGGACACCCCCCCGAGTCCCTCCCTCCCCAGGAAAGAACCTCACTCTTGTCAATTGAGTTAAAATGAGATTCCGAGGAGGTACAGGCAGACGTTCCACCCGTGAGCCTGCACTGTCCCCTGGGGGCCTGGTCTCCTGAGGAACGGGTGTGGCAGGGCGCGGTCCACACCTGCCCAGGGCTCGCCACGGACCATCCTCTGAGCATCCTCTCAGCTTGACGGGGCAGCCCCTCAGACCCCACGCTCATTCCCACCCCTCTGTCCTTGCCCCCTGGCACCTCTCGCCCCTTCCCAATCCAGCTGCATCTTGGTTCATCTTGAAGACCCGAATCATATCCCAAGCTTCCCATGAGGTTTCCTTGGGCTGTCGCGCGTGTCTTTAGACCCACGTTTACTTGGTATGTCTTAGGCAGTGCAGCCGTATCCTCTCTGGTGTCTGTTCCTTTGGTTCCGGGAGCCTGTCTCTCCTCCCACCTTTTCTGTCCTCCGTCAGGGCCAAGGCTGCGATATTCCGGGGGCACAGCCTGCCTTGAACAGCCTCAAACTATTCTGTGGGGGATGCCTGAGCACGAGGAGAGAGAAAGGGGGACCGGGGGCCGGGAGTGGCCTGAGGAAGGAAGGGGGTGAGGGATGACGGGCCCTGGACAGGCCCAGCGTCTGGGAGGAGCCGCCCCGCGCAGCTGTCCAGGTGTGCGGTGCAGGCCCTCCTGGGGTTGGCTTCTCCCCTGCAGTGTAGGTTCCCAGGGGATGTTGCGGGCCTCACAGACAAGCCCACCTCTGTGGTTAGGGGACCTGGCGCAGGGAGGAGACGCTGCTCGAGGAAGCACTCAGCCTGTCTCTGGGTCCCCTCTCATGTGGACATCACCCACAAGGCACATGCTGAGTCCACAGGTGCTGCCGTGACCACGCTGGCAGGGCGTCTGGAGGAGACTGCGGCTTCGAGGATGGTGCAGAAGGGAATCCCTTTGGGACAAGCAGGGTTTTTTGGCAAGAGGGGCAGCTCTGAGTCGGAGGTGCAGGCTGAGCTCTCATGTCCCCATCTGGAAGTCTGAGAGCCTCTGCCCCGGGACTCTGTGCTGGTGGATGAGGGACCATTTGTTACCAGGTGTGTCCCCAGTGCTCGTGTGATGCCCATCGCCATGCCCGCGGGGTTTACTGCTCTACGCCACCCTTAGAGCCTGTGCGTTTTTTCTCATATCGGCCAGGATTTTTGTGCCATCCTAAAATAAATCTCGTCTGTCGAGTGCAAATAATCAGAAGAATAAAAGTCTGCTTTCCGAGTCTAGTCATCCTGAACATTCGATGTCCACATTCTGTAAGCACATGTGAATGCCAGTTTATCCACTGAAGGAAAGGACGTGATTAAACACTCGCTTTTTTTGATTATAAAGAAAACTATAGATAAGCAATCGTTTTTTAAAAGTTGCTTTGGGTAAAACCTCCTCTACTGTATTTTCCTTGTGAAATAATGTAGCTCCTCTGGTTTTCATCAGTCATGACACTTCTGTCCCTTTTGAAACTCAACAGACTGGATAAAAATGTTACAATCAAACTAGGGATACAAAACAAAATACTGTGATTCATTTTTCTAAAAGCACCCTTCACTTACGCACCAAAAGAAGAGAGATACTATTTCTAGGACTTATAATCTGCCTATTGGGCTTCCCTTGTGGTGCAGTGGTTGAGAGTCCGCCTGCCGATGCAGGGGACACGGGTTCGTGCCCCCGTCCGGGAAGATCCCACGTGCCGCGGAGCGGCTGGGCCCGTGAGCCATGGCCGCTGAGCCTGCGCGTCCGGAGCCTGTGCTCCGCAACGGGAGAGGCCACGACAGTGAGAGGCCCGCGTACCGCAAAAAAAAAAAAAAAAAAAATCTGCCTATTCTTCTATGTGTCGATCTAGATGTGGAGAGAGATGATAGACAGACAGACAGACAGATGGGTGGGACCCAGATCCTCTTTGCCTAGCAGAACGCTTCTGCACATTTCTCACACCGAGCTAGCTGGCCTGCTGCAGCCGGACTGGCCCGTCCGTGACTCCCGCGTTGAACACTGGCGGCCGGAGACCTGCTCTTGCCGCTTTGCAGTTGTAACACCTGCTCCTGGCTGGCTTCACCGAAGGAACGCTCTGTCAGGGAGAACAGAGGAGATGGGTTTTGTGTCGTTGCAGTAATCCAGGCGGCCTGGACGCGACCTGAGAAATGAGTCCGAATTCTCTGTGATGTGCATGCACGGCCTTCACCGGAGGCCAAACTCCAGGCCGAAGCCCAGGGGCTGAGCTTCCTGGGTTCCCTGAAGGATCCCAGGTCACAGCTGCACGCGACGAGGGGCCTGCTTCACCCACAGCTTTACGACCACGTGATCCTTCTTTTATCTGCCAAACAGCGTTTTGTCTCGTTTGAGAATCTTCATGGTGCTCCAGGCGAGTTTTGTTTATTTTTAAAACAACCTAGTACTTGCTTTTCTGCTGTTAGAAACAATGCAGTGACGTGGACACCCCCTCTTGGAATTGGCCGCGAGGCTCTTTCGGGATGGCTCCTAGAACTGGAAACCTTGCATGAAGGGCAGGCCGGATTTTTTGGTGAGTACTTCTGCAGGCATTGCCTCAGGCCTCGCCGCCCCTGTTCTGGGCTTGTAACGATACCAGCACCACCACGATCCACGGCCACGGATCAGCCTCTCCTAATACTCAAACCAGGCCTGTCTGACCCCCGGACTCCACGATAAAATATTTACCTGTTGCCTTAAAATATTTCTCTGCTTTCAGTATTACTGTTGGCAAATAATTGGTGTTTCTAAACGTTCCAGGTGAAGCAGCAGGAAGAAACCGCACGCCTGTCTGGAACTGGCTGTGTGACCCTGGACCCGACCTTTCTGGGCCTGCAGCCCCTCCTGTTGGCGAGTCCCCTCCTGCCTCCCTGATGGTCTGCGTGTGTCGCCCTGTGGTGGCCGCTGTTTCTACAGGGACAGAGCAGGGTGGCCGTGCGTGGTTATCAGTGACCATGGGATACAAAGGGGGGGTTTCAATGGATTCACACACCACACACACACACACACACACACACACACACACTCTCTCTCTCTCTCTCTCTCAGACAGACCTTCACAGGAAAAGCGCTTCATAATTCAACAAGTGACTTGAATTTGTACTCTATTGCTGCAACGTTTTCAAGGGGCGTGATCGTACCTCAGGCCTTTGTATTGGAGAATGTCCATCAGGAAGCCAGGCTTCCTGCACAGAACTCGCCTGGATCAACGGGCTGTGCCTCGTCCAGCTGCGTTGCTTGCAGTGTGGACGGTCTGGGCTCCACGTGGCCGGGAGCTGTCCTCAGGGACTGTCTGTGGCACAGCATCGTCTGTCGGGGCTCCCAGGGTTGCAGGGGATTCCAAACACAAGCTCAGTAATAAAACACACGTTTATGACCTTTTTTTTGCCAAATTCTGCAGCATACCACGTGACAGCCTCCGTCTCCGGATCTGTTACTACTGTTCCTGTCCCAAACCCCTCAGCTCAGTTCAAAGTTTCCAGGAAAACAAAAGATAATAGAGATACGTCAGGAAGTCCGACCATGGCGCTGGCTTGATATCGTATTCTATGCCTTATGAAGTTTTCTCTTATCAGCACCCGCATCAAATAATGTTTATTAAGCCCGTCCTGGGCCCAGTGCCAGCAGGGTAACTTTTCCCTACAGTTCCCTCCCTATGCTGGGTTTTCAAATGGTCCTGACCAATTCTGTTGTGAAATCAATTTCTCCCTTGTTAACCAAATAGGTTATTTTTGATGAAAATCACAAGATAATTGAGTTTGTAATCTCAGTGAAAGTGGTTCAAGAACTCCAAGGCCCCGGTGTGAGTGTCAGCGCGGTGAAAACAGATATGCCCGGGGTTCCGGGGTCAGCAGCCTGGGATTACGGCTGCACGTGGGCCTTCACAGCCGAGGACACGTTCTGTGCAGTTTTCAGGACATAAATAAGCACTACGGGTGTGCGTGGCACTTAATTTCCACAGAGATAGCCATTATCCTTGGTATTAGTTAGCTGCCCTTCGTAATTCATTCCCCTTAATTTTTTCCTAAAGTTTCCCCAAACTGTGGGTAAAAACTTCTAATACAGATAAAATGTCAGTTGTAAATTATGACAATAGCTGTTTGCGTTTAGGATCTTAGCATCCCCCTGCCCCCAACTCCCACTCCAGGAGGAAAATCGTCGAATGTGAAAATGTATTAACCCGTTAGGTTTATCCGGGTGATCCTACATATTAACGTGGACCTCTAGGTATTTGCCATTAGCCAGAGAGTGGACAACAAAGTAAAAATAAACAGGTGCAATCTCTTTTTAGTAATTATGAGCTGCCTGATACTCAGTTTCATGTACATGACCTGAGCTATCCTTTCTGGAGGCCTAGGGAAGCTGGAAAATTCACCAGAGGTCACGCTGCCCTTGGGCCCCAATAAGGTTCACTAAAACCTCCCACACCTGGCCCCTCCATCGGCTCTCTGAGGCAGTGAGTTCTCAGCTGGCTTTTCACAAACCCTAGGCATTTCTTTCCAGCATGGCTGGAAAATTTCCTCTACAGGCAATGAATTTTTGAAAGAACTGAGGTCCACGGTGGCATCAGCCTGGCTGAATGGTGAGGTGCTCGGGCCTCCGTCCCGGGGCAGAGCGGGCGGAACTTGCTTCGCGGAAAGAGAAGGGGTGTAAGATGCCATCAGACCAACGCCGAGAAGACTGCTCATTCACGGAGCACGAAGAATCTGGACTCCAGGGTGAGTGGAAGAGAGCAGCCGAGGGGGAAACAGCTTCTTTAAACAGCATCATGGTCAGAAAGACAAGGAAAGCCAGGTGGGGTGACCACGCGTGAGCTGGGCCCGTCAAGAGATCTGCCGAATCTCACGGCACGCGGAAGCCTGACTTGGTT
Source organism: Pseudorca crassidens (assembly GCF_039906515.1). NCBI lineage: Eukaryota > Metazoa > Chordata > Mammalia > Artiodactyla > Delphinidae > Pseudorca > Pseudorca crassidens. The sequence goes on from NC_090316.1 coordinate 27,789,745, forward strand.
CCGCAGGAGAAGCTGACAGCTGCAGCCCTAATTGCCAGCAGTTCGGGGGTTTACGTCGCGGTGACGAGGAGAGGCATCAGGGAGGCTGCGGCGCTGGGGGCAGAGGAAGGTGGGCTCTTTCAACAGGGTCAGTGCCCTGGGTCCTCGCCGTCTCAACTCCTGTCCTGGACGCCGGGAACGTGCCCTTCCTTCTGGAGGAGGGCAGACAGCCTGCCTATGGGCTTATCTCTGCTTCCAGAAGAAAAAGGGAGGGCTGAGCATTTTTCTTGCATCTGCTGTTTAAGTGCCTTTAGCTCAAAATACATTTATGTCAAAGAAGCATATTTCGGGGTGATCTCGTCTAGTTTCCTTCCTGGCGGAATTGCTCCTGTGCTCACGTGCAACGTTTAGCAAGGTTTCCACGGCCCAGAGGTTTCACAGCTACAGGCTCCCTCCTTCCTGCCCCTCCTGCTGCCTCCCCCCCACTCACTGTCTCTCTGTCTCTCTCTGTCTCTGTCTATTCCCTCTCTGTCTCTCTCTCCCTCCTTCTCTCTGTCCTTCTTTGTCTCTCTGCCTCTGCCTGTCCGTCTCTCCCTCTCCCCCAGGAAAGGGACGTCTCATGGGACCAGCACCCGCCTCGGCCCACCTGTGGAAACATCAGAACAGGAGACTGAGTCCGACCTGCGCATCCACTATGTATTTCTCACGCGATGGAGACCGGGCGTGAACGGGAATCACCTTGAAAAGCGAAGTGCACATTCTCACCCACGGTGCCACAGGGCAGACCAGGCACTCCAACCTACGCAGCCTTGTGCGCCTCTCAGCCACTGGGTGGAGTGGGAAGGCTCCGTGGAGTGTGGACCCCTGGCTTGAAGCTGGGCCGAGACCCAGAACTCGAGGACGCACAGCGGCCTTCCCAGCAGCAGATACAGCAGAGCGGCCAATCAGTCTCCGGAGCCTCGGCTTCAACGCGGATCCAGGACCGCGGGCAGCTCCCTGGCGACTCCTCCAAGTGTCCTCGTTCCTTCGTTCACCTGCTGTCACCAGCTCTGCGTCTCCTTTGTCCGATGAGAGTCACCAGGGGCTGCGGGGAGACGCTGAAGATCACTAGCGCCGACTCGAAGCTTCCTTCCTGACGTCGTTCCAGGATGGGGAGACATGAGCCAGGGCGCTTCGGAGTAGATGAGACGGGTTCTTTTCTCCAGCAAATACGTGTTGGCAAACACTTCATCATTTCATACTGTGCAAAAGTTTATCACAGCGAAGGAGGAGGCCAATTCTGCCTTTATTTATCACACCCGCTGGACGTATCTTCCACTCCTGAACTTTAAAATCTGAAAAGGCAGTTGCCTGGTAGTCAGACAGGCGCCCCTCACGGGAGTAAGGACCGTGGGGGAGGGACAGCAAGGTGACGCCAGCATGCCCTCTGCCCCGTGCGGTCCCCTCACCATCTGTGCATCTCGCTCTCTTTAAGCAGCAGCAGAGACTGCATGTTGCCTTCAAGCGCTCTTGAAAGACCACCCAGTGAAAGGGAACAATCCCGGTGACGTAATCAGGAGAGTCAGCGTTTGGGCGCCTCCCGTCCTGGGCGGCCGCTGCTTCAGGCAGAAGCGATGCCTGTTTCTTCCTGCCCTTTGGAGGTGGCCTCTCGTTTCCTCCGGTTTGTTGCTGGTACTACGTTAATGAGAGCTCCTGTAACTGCGTTCAAATCACCGATGGATGAATGGGCTCAGGCAGTGTTTGCGTTTCCAGGTCGGCCTGTTCATCCTGGGCCACTGGCTCTCGTGCTGACTTGCCGGGGCTTGCGGTCTGATCCCCAGACCCATGCCGCCTGGTCCAGCGCGGCCTAACCTCAGGCTCTGTGGCCGTGATCAATTCTCACCTCCCTGTCCCTGCTTCCCAGATCACCTCATCTGTAACGATGCTGAAAACAACCCGGCGTCTCTTACAAACCCTTGATCCGTGTGTTGGGGGATGCCAGATTTCCCCCCTCCTTTTGTTCCCGTGTGTGTTGGGAGCATCGCTGTTATTTTTCACTGACTTTCCAGCTGGAATCTTATTGCTGTGACTTGGAGGACCCACATCTCTCCCCAGGCTGCCAGAGTCCGGGCTTCTTGGCCTCACTAACGCGTGGTGTCTTTCGGACGTGACCTGTCACTTAATAAACCACCTGCTGAATGGCCCTCGGGCTCTTTCCTGGGTTCACCAGGCAGAGAAGCCGGCTGGACTTTCCCAGAGAAGCACCGGCTTAGTCTAGAGCCAATGGGAAACTTCCACAATTCCCTTGCTTTGCTTCTGTGTTTTCGTTCCACAAACTTCTGCCCAGCCGTCCCTGCACCACCAGCACCCCGTCCGCGCTCGTTTCGGTGAAACCTTGTCTGCTCAGACTTTTCAAAGTTCACCGTGCCTCAGTTTACCTTTGTACAAAGTTAATAACAAGCGTCAAGAAAGAACCTATGCCCACGTTTTCTCACGGGAGAGGGTTATGGTTCTGGTCCATTCTGGCGCCCACCTGTAATTTAGAGGGTCGGCGTCCCTGCGCCGCTTCCTCCATGCAGCCGTCAGGCACGGGCACGAGCCCTCGCTCCACGTGGTGCCGGCTGCTCACCACGGATGGACGCAGTCTCAGCTTCTCCCCTCGGCCTCCCCCCGGGCACGTCCCAGCTGTGCGACTCCACCTCATTTAAGCTACACAGTCGCGGAGCTGACTTTTGAGAATACGTCACCTCCTCTTTGTCGAACGTGTTCTTTTGAGTCTGGGGACTCTGCAAGCTCCCAGCCACACAATGAAGTTTCCCTGAAGGCAGGGAACAGACCCTCAGCATCTGCAAACACCAGCACTACCTACACAAGGATGAAGGGGGCGCTCAGTCCACGACCGCTCATGGAGATTAACTTCCCTCTTTGAAAACTGAAAATCACATTTTCAAAACTCTATTTATGATGGTAAACACGTGTGACTGAAAGAAAATGAAGCTATGTGCCCGGATTTGTTGATTATTTACATCCACGTTAATGGCATAGTTCAAATGCCCATTTGTGGTCCTGGGACACTGATTTCAGCTCATTTCCCATCTGCCTTTTTGGGGTCACCTTCTCAGGTCCCCTCGCGGGGTTTTTCCCCTCTACCCGTTCCGAAAGCAGCTGTGCCCCTGCCAGCCCTTCCCGAGGTCCTCATCCCTCCATCACGACGTTCACCGTCACAGGGCAACTCCATCCCCTCTTGGTGCTTGACCGGACCTCTGTGCCGAAAAGCCCTTCTAAGACACCATCAGCTCTTGCATTAAGCACCTGGAATTTTTCCTAAGCGATTTCTCTGCCTATACATAGGCACATAGATTTTAACCTTCTCTCCCTTAGGTAGCCAGAGCGATATTCCTAAAATTTGAATCCCAGCACATCCCTTCTGGGCTTGGAAGCCTGGTATAGGTTCATACCGTTATCAGCGTAAAACCCAAATCACAGGGCACGGTACACCTGGCCCCTTGGACCCACATCTACTTCCCTGTTCAGCTTCCACTCTCCCAGTTACTCCTGGGAATCTGTGCTCTGTTCATCCTAAATTATTTTTATTTTTCTTTTCTCAGGATCTTCCACGCTCTCCTTTACCGCTGCACCTGCGAATATTTCACCCTTTCTTCCCCAGTCTTTCCTCTTTGATGTTCCCTGGCTAGGCTGGATTCAACTTAGACCTCACCTCCTCCAGGGAGCCTTCCAAGACCATCAGCTTCCCCATCTCCCCAAGCTGGGTTGGGTGCCCCTCACGAAACACAGGGAATTGTACTGACCTGTTTATTTGTGTGAAAACACCTCGTTCCCCATTTACCTCTAAGCTCTTCGGAGGAAGGACCATCCATAATTGCCCAATTTTCTATCTTCAGGGATGACCCCAAAGCCTGGATCTTAATAAATGCTCATTTAGGGTGGCAACACGGAGACTGTGATTCAGGCTGCCATGGGGCCTAGGATCTGTGCCTTTATTTTAACACTCTCTAAAGAGAAATGATTCCCGGTGGGATTTGGGAGGCGCTAACCCCTGATAAAGGAGGGTCACTTAACACAATTCCCAGGACCTGAGGGCACAGAAAGGGGAAGCGTGCTCTCTGTGGGTCTGTGCAACCTGCCTTTACTCACAGAGGAATGAAAGCATTTGCTCCGTTAGAAGATAAATTAAAGAACTCAGACGTGGGGAAGAGGATTTGTTTCTGTTAAGTCCAAATGTATTTATTAAGCACTTAGTGTAAAGGACTGCGCCAGAGAGCAAACTGTATTCCGTGCTTTCAGGGAGCTTAGAAATTAGTCGGGAAGCAAGTCAGCACTTGCAGTGATGTGGGACTTAATCAGGGTCTGCTGTGAATAATCTTCTCATCGTCTCTCTATTGATCAGATGCCTCTTGACCAGTTAAATGAGTAGAAAGGACACAGTCTTGCTAGGACTTCAGAGGAGATGGTTATTCCTGCAGAGTTTACAATTCACTTGCAAGATGAGCCATGGATTCGGCCAACGTAAGGCGAGCACACACTGCCCGAGAGTCAGCGCAGGGAGGACGCGGCCCTCAGGGAGGGGCAGAGGGCCTGGAGCGGATGGCAGGGCTGGATCTGACCTGAGAGTGAGGTGGGAACAGCCGCGTCTGGGAAGGGGCGAGGGTGCAGGCAGACGAGCAGACTGATGGGCTGGAGGTGGTCGGCAGAAGATGCGCGGGTAAGGGGAGCCCTCGGCGTGCGCGGGTACGTCGTGGTTCCAGGAGCCGAAGGCCCAGGGGGCCGTCAAGTCCCCAGCAGGCCTTTCAAAAGGAAGAGAAAAGAGAACGTCTGAAGGCTTTAAACAAGCGATAAACGTAAAGTTTGCCTATGTTCTCGCAATTTTATTCATTTAACTTTCTCAGCAAAATGTGGTCTGTCTTCAACCTTAATTTAACAAATCACTCGCCAGAGTAGCCATTTTCCAGCCTCACAGCAGCACAGAAACGGGCGTGTTTGAAACACGACTTGGCCAATCACATAGAAGTTCGGATTCCATCGGTTGGATGTGGAACCCACCCGCCAGATGTAGTTGTTGTTTCTTGAGGTTAAGAACGCCCGCCCCAGAGGGTTCCCAAGGAACTTCTGTGACTGATGCCGCCAAAATGTAGTGCAAGCTTTACTGACATCAAGAAGACATTTCTATTTTCAAGCTAAGAAACTTAGCAATCATTAAACTTAAAGGAAGGTAATTTGCTGCAGAGTTTGAAGCTAGGCAGACACCCTCCACAGGGACATGAGTTGCTGTTAAGTGTCTGCGGTAAGTGATGGCCATTTTTGTGACTTTTGTCCAAAAAAATGAGGATCTGAGGATTGAGCTACAAGCTATGCTAACAAAAGAGTAACTGTTGAGGCTGGTTTTGAATTATAACTGAACCAAAACGCATTTCAAAGCAATACATTCTTTTTCTTCCCTTTTCTCCCTTAAAAAACTGGGCTGTATTTGTTCACATTTGGTAAAAGGAATGTTCAGACTCTTTGACCCAGTGTGCCAAGCTGTAGCCAACAGCACATATTCAGAGCTAATTTATGGGCCCCAGAAGGCTACCTGGAAGAGATCTCTGCGGTTGCAATGTCCTATTTTTTTTTTTCTGAATTACTTTGTATCTGATTTAGACGGTTATGATTTTCAGCCTGGGATTTTGCATACAGATCGGGCACTGCTTTGAAACCTCGGCTACCATGCATATTTCATGATTAGCCTCCTCAAAACCCACAACCTCTCTGGAGAAAAAAAAACCCTGTACCTTTGTGGTTTGCTTATGAAAATGGACATAACCCTAACTTAATGAGAAAAATTTTTTAAAACAAAACTTTGAATAATTGAAAATGGCATTGAAAAACAACAACAACAAACTACTACAGGGAAAAATATTTAAGTATGGACTTTTTAATGACAGCATTTTAGAAATAATAACTTAAAACTGTAATTTAAAATATCACCTCTTTTTGGAAGACATGTGACCCACACATTTTTTTTTTCCCCTGGGTGATGTACTTGGAGAAAACACAGATTAAATGAGTTTAGATGCTATTAGAATGGTGCCTTTGCTCTATCTCCTGATGGCAGAACCGAACTCTGATGGTGGAACGGGGCTGAAGTACCAAGCTACAAGGTCAGGGATGGAAGAAACTATAGTTTGAGACATGAGAGCTCTCCTCTTAAGCACGGATTCCCTATTTTCTTGGTGGATGACTGATCATTGCCAGTACCTTTGAGGATATTTCATCCTAGTAAACCCACCCCCAGCACTACCTTTTGCCCATCTAAGAGCACTGAGGACATGAGGATGGGAAAGCCCTCAAGTGCAAATTTAATAACCTCTGTCCTTCTGGTTGACCCCTCTTGGTATTCCTTGCTGAAGGCATGGCATCATCAGTGGTCTAGTTTCTCTATCCAGAAATCAAAGAAGCCTCGAAGCCCCTCCTCTTTACCCCTCTACATTAACTGGACCACCAGTGCCTGGATCCCCGTGAATGCTCCCAGATGCCCATTTTTCCCTCCATGGGCAGTCTGGCCTCGATTATCACTGACCTCTACTCCGTCCCCAGTGTCATAAGCCCTGTCCTGCTCACAATTCTGCGAGCCTTAAGCAATTTTCTTTACTGTAGACAGAATGGTATTTTCTAAATTTTAAATCTCATTATAACCTTTCTGTGCTTAAAACCCTCCTGCGACCCCACAGCCACCAGGACAGAGGCCGATCTCGTCCGCATGCGTACAATGCCCTGCAGGAGCATTTTCCCTGCTTTCTCTGTCAACGCCATCCTTCCCCACCCCATGCTTTCTGCCTTAGCCATGTTTAACTTGTGGTCTCTTAAATTTACTTTGCCCTACTTTATGGTAAAGGCTCGGAACATCCCATTTCTGTGTGAAATAAGGTTTGCCTTTCTTGACCTCCGGGCAACGCCTACTCATCCTTCAGAGCTCAGCTTAAAAACGGCACTTCCACCAGGAAGCCCTTCTTATCTGGGAATGTGTCCTCGCCATAGCACACGTCCCACCGTCACGACTGGCTTGATCCACACACGTACTTTTGTCTCATCCAGATCGTTCATTCTTGACGTGTGCTCACCCTGCACCCTCAGGGCGCTGGGGGCTCATCCTGCAAGGTTACGGAAAGTCGTGTCTGCACCTTGGCACAGCTGCTAGCGTGAGGCTAGGCACTTCTGCTGTAGGATCCTGAGTGAGGTCAACCGCCCCTGAAGCTGCTGTCACTGTCTCTTCAGCCTCGCCAGCCTCTGGCTCACGCAGTGTATCTTCTCCTCTTACTGTTTCCCTCTGGGGATCCCAAGGACGTGGTGGGCTCGAATAGAAACGTTCCTGGGATGTATGTGCATGATTTCATGTTTCCGGTTTCCTCCGTACGGTGGTTGCTTGGTATGCAGACATGGACCAAACATCAGCTCTTTTAAGACCCCCGGCTTATTCTAGCTGTGTTATTCACAACAGCTAGACCAGCGAAGCAACCCGAGTGCCCATCAACAGATGGTGAATGGATAAGTAAACGTAGCAGGGGCGTATAGTGGAATATCATTCAGCCCCGAAAAGAAGAAATTCTGATACTCGCTGCAACAAGGATGAATCTTGGCGACATTATGTTGAGTAAAACAAGCCAGTCGTCAAAGGGTAAATACTCATGTGAGATCCCTAGGGTTGTCAGATTCATAAAAACAGAAAGTAGAAGGGTGTGTTGCCAGGGGCTGGGGGAGGGTGAAGGGGGGTCAGTGTTTAGTGGGTGCAGAGTGTCAGGTTGGGAAGATGAAACGTTCTGGAGAAGATGGTGGAGACTGTCGCACAGTGATGTGCTTAATGCCACCGAATGTCCACTTAACGTGGTTAAGATGTTGTGTCCCCCTAGAGGGTGGGATGGGGAGGGTGGCAGGGAGACGCCAGAGGGAGGGGACATGGAGACATATGTACACGTGTAGCTGACTCACTTTGTTATACAGCAGCCACTAGCACACCACTGTAAAGCAATTATACTCCAATAAAGATGTTAAAAAAATGGTTAAGATGGTAAATTTTATGTTACGGGTATTTACCGCAGGAAAAAACAACAAACAAGTCCTGATTGGGCTCCCCCAGGTCAGCCTGGCATATTTGTCTGTGGTCACGTCTGTCACAAGGAGCGCTTGCACTGGAATGGCAAGGACCAGTTTTGTTCAGAAAAGTGCAAATGCCCTGGTTCCCACAGGCCTTTGACGACACACCCAGTTCTTTATTTGAGGGTGAACCATTCCAAATAAAGCCTTTGAAGGCTTTTTCTGCTTTAATTTACCTCCCTTGGATAATTCTGAAAAAGGCTCCTACAGGGCTAGCGTTCCCTTTTCTCGATTATTTACAACAGTAGATGGAGGAGGAACTTGACGTTTCTTTGAACCCATTTGCCTCTAGGGCTTCGACCACGTGAACAGTGGATGTACCGCCCTCCCTCAGCTGACTCAGAATTTAGATGTTGTCAGATTTCCTGAGCCTGTAGTATTCTTGCATGAGTTTCTCTCTTTGCTGACCTATCTCTAGACTTTGAAACCAAACAGTAATTCTGGGAAGTCTGAAAAGTCTGACCATATAAAACTAAATAACCACTAGAATTGAATTTGAAGTATACATTCTGCTGATAGTTTTCAAAACCAGTTGTTAGCAATTATTTTTCAAAACACAAGTAAATAGCTAATGAAAATGTAACTGTGTATGTTGAAAGACACACCTTTTATTCTGAGAGTAATGGGACCAGACGTCGGTTTCAAGAGGTTATAGTGGAATTGAGCTATATTTTGTGAGGACTCTGACAAAAGAGCTAAATGAGAGCCGAGAAGAAAGATTAAAAATCGATAGAGAGACATTCCTTGTGCAGGTTAACAACTAGAAAAGCCAGTCTGCAGGTATCGAGCAGATACAGTGCAGATTTCATTCTAAACGCTGCCTGCATTTTATTAATATTTTAAAGGAAACACAGAATTGAACTATGTGATGTTGAAAGCATTGATTATGTGAAATTACTGCAAAATAAGAATATTTATGACATTAAGTTATAGAATTGGGATATTATTATCAAAAATATTTCTAAAAAACATCAAAACATCTACTGCTAGATTTTCCATAAACCTGCTGCATGTATAACTTTAGTAGTTAGTGCCACGGTCATTGCTGTGTGGTTCTACTGTCCTCATAGCCCATCTTTTACAGGTGTTTCCTACACGACCTTAGAGGTGCCTGTTACTACCTATTCTTCCAAAGCGTCACCTGGAAAATCAGGCCCATTTTAGGAAAATTTCAAGGGGCTCCTTCAAGCAGGTTTGTCCACAGTAGATACTCAGCTCATCAAGTTCACTAGAGCTGGCCCCTCCCGCTCTTTGAAGAATGTTTCATGAATGGTACAGGGTTTAACCTGACCAAGCACCCTTACAAGGTTCTGAAGCCCAGCGTCCTGGAGGCTTAGAAGGTTAGTGGTAAGTGTCCTTTCCTCACCCACCCCCAAAGGTTAACCACTTTTTTGAGGCTTTTATTTTGAATTTCGTGATTTAACATTTTATTTCTATGAAATAAACCCTAGAATCTCTTGGTTGTCAGTTTATTCAATATGATGTTCATTATGAATTTGAGACATTGAACTCAAGGCGTATTTTAAAACTTTGTTGTATTAATGAAAACCATCTAGAACTATCTTTTGCATTTTTCCTAGACATGAAACTCTTCCCAGGCTTAATGTTTATGTTTTTATCTGGTTTGTCAAATTCCTCAGTTTTTTCAAGATTATTTTGCTGATCTTTATTCCCTAGAAGAGCATACTTAACTGAGCTTCACGGACAAATTTTCAGAACACGAACAGTGTATTTTAGAGAAACGTTCTACCAGTGACTCTACTTATTTGTGATCTTACTATGCATGTACATTTTACCTACTGTCCTCACAGTTTTCCTCAACATTTTGTCTACAACACTTTTAGTCAAGGAATGTCATTTTTCATGAAATGGGAAGAAGTTAACATCCAAAGGGGATTCAAGATAAACAATCTTCTTGAAAATTGGTAAAAGCAGCAAGGCTGCTAAAACCCATTGATTCTGAGTATCTTAATTTTATGTTTTGACATGACTTGGGGACCTTAGCTACCATGATGAGTTCCAGCCTGTGTCAGTAGTGATGACAAAGTGCTTCAGTTCCCCACCATCTTCCTAGGAGCTGGGCAGATTATCTTGGTTTCAGAAACCTTTCCATTTGTTGTCACACTGGGTTTTTCAAACTTATATAATTGAAATAATCAGCCTTTTTTTCTTTCGCCATTTCAGTGTTTCTAGCCTTCCATTTTGAACTCCTTGAAGGCACATTATCTTATCGGTCTCATCTCTACATAGTGATGATAAATGGATGTGTTGGGTGAGTTAATGAACATGAGTTTAGACACCAAAGTAGGATTTGGGATTTTCATGGTTTTAAAAAAATTAACTAATTAATTAATTTAGGCTGTTCCGGGTCTTCGTTGCGGCATGGGGACTTCCTGGTTGAGGCATGCACACAGGATTTAGTTCCCCGACCAGGGATTGAACCCAGGCCCCCTGCGTTGGGAGCACAGACCACTGGACCACCAGGGAAGTCCCCCATGTTTTTTTTTTTTTCCCTCAAAACAGCAATAGAAAGAGTAAATATAAAGTCCCTTAAAAAATTAGAATACAGCAACAGCCTAAGAGTAATTTCATCTTCAGCGGTATCCAGAGTTTGTGTCCAACATGCATTATAAATGTACATTGTTTATGTACCTGAAATGGCTGAGTGACAGCTCTCCTGGCCACAACATTACCCACGATGATTTATACACTGTTTTATACCCCCAAGAAATCTAGGCATATAGAGAGATGACATAGAGTTCTTGTCTGGAAAGAGAGACAGAAGCATAGGAGAGACATGTGAACAAATAATTACATTAACAGTTACTTGGGTGTCAAAAGCAATCAGGAAATGTCCATTGAGATGAAAAGGAAATGGCATAAAATTACAAAGAACACAACTGAAAGTTATATATTTTATTCAAAGTCACACAGGCCACCTGGAGGTTTACAAGGCATGAATCACACAGAGGTATTGTGTGGGGCTTGTGAAAATCTGTGGACAATGACCATCACGACATTCAACTGGAAACAGTCACCCACGTAACAACTGACATAGAAAGACCCTCTTAAATGCATTCCTTATCTGTCGCAATGTCTTTTTTTATGCTGGGGGTAGGAGTTTATTAATTAATTAATTAATTTTTGCTGTGTTGGGTCTTCGTTTCGGTGCGAGGGCTTTCTCTAGTTGTGGCAAGCAGGGGCCACTCTTCATCGCGGCGCGCAGGCCTCTCACTGTCGCGGCCTCTCTTGTTGCGGAGCACAGGCTCCAGACGCGCAGGCTCAGTAGTTGTGGCTCACAGGCCTAGTTGCTCCGCGGCATCTGGGATCCTCCCAGACCAGGGCTCAAACCCGTGGCCCCTGCATTAGCAGGCAGATTCTCAACCACTGCACCACCAGGGAAGCCCTGTCGCAATGTCTTTGAAGATCTACTTCTTAAAAAAATTCAGTTTAAAACTGCATGTGACTATGTTATTTTAAATTATACTTTATATTACATATTTTATACTAAATTAAATTGTGATAACCCCCAAAGAAAAGTTTTCAAAATACGACATTGTCTCACTTCCAGTCTTTCTAAAAATAAGAAGAAAAAAATTAAATTCTCTGCTTACATGTTTTACAAAACAGCAAAAAAGTAAAAATTCTGAGTATCTTTATTTACACGCTGATGCAAAAGAATGATTCTGTGAATGACTTGTGTGTATTATTTTTATCCAATTGAAATTATAATTATTTGAAAAACATGCATGATCAATTGCTTGAAAAACAGCACAAACGTGGCGAAAAAGTGCCTTTGGAATGCGGTAGACTGTTTCATAATCTTCTTAATCTCCATCTTCTTAATTTTCCATTTATTTCACGGTTCCATTAGGTGGCACTGTGAGAATATTGACAGGCAGAGCAAATCCATCCCTTTGTAACAAACGCAAATTTTTTTTTTTGGTAATTCTGATTTTATTTTATTAACTTTTAAAACCTTGTTACTTAAGGTAGTTCGGTCATTATGCAGCTCAACGTGTTTTAACTCCTAGAATCCTGGTCCAAAGCCCAAGAGTCCTGGAAACACTGTGGGGCGGGCCCTGAAAGTCTCAGACGATGAGGCTCTGATCTGGAGAAGCTGGTCCAGGAGGGGCCCAGGAAGAAGGGGGCCCACTGTCCTGCGGTGGAAACAGCTTCGGTGAGTCCTGGGGGCAGCCAAGTGCTCTGGGACTACTCGCAGGGAGCTGGGCAGCAGCTGTCGCCAGTTGAGATGGGACAACTCAGGGCAGCGTGGACAGTGTCTCTGCAGAAGGACCAGCTACAGACAAGCCCTGAGCCTGGGTGTTGTGTAAGAGCATCATGCAGGCTGGGAGACCCCCGTCCCTCCCCACTGTCCAGAGGGAATGAGGGTAACAGCAGCAGGTGGAAGGCGCTGAGGACACTGGGATCACACACATACAAAGAGTAACCATGAGTAATTAATTTGATTGTGGTCGTCATGTCATATGAACACGTGCGCTAAATCTCACCTGTTGGACCCGTTACAAACAAACCAACATCGTGATGTGCAACGTAAGTATACGCAATTCCTGCCAACCTTTCCTCAACAAAGCCGGAAAAAATTTAAAGATAATGGAGTATCTGCTTGGGTTTGTTATCCTTTGGAATATTGGTAAGACATGGTTAATATAGTCTATTACATGTGATTTCAGGTGCAGAAAAATATGTTATTGTGCTTAAAGGTGTAAATTTATAAAAATAGCCAAACTGGAGATAGGAACTTGGCTTTCAGATCATTATAAATATTGCCTACAAAAACTTCACATGGCTGAAATGTCTCTTTAATATTGGTTCCCATTTTTTGCATGTAATGATTTGATTAGATGTCTCTTTGGCACTTATTTAAATAACCTGTCCTTTGGTTAAACATATGTTTTATAATGAGGAACATTAAAATAGTATATTATAGTGTTTTGGTCTGGAAAAAAATCATAAAAGGAATACAGCTGAAGTTTGTAGTGCCTAGAAGTACTGAGCAAAATCTCACATTCCTCCTAAAAAATAGTCCCTCGAAAGCCCAGGGACTGTACACACCGCATCTGGGTGCGCTTGGGAGAGCCTCTGGTCTCCTGGGACCACGGAACCACAAGGATGTTTGGAAAGGCCACCCAGGTCGCCTCGTATGTTCGCTCCTTTCAGGGCCTCTCTGACGTGGGGTAGGGTTCCCAAAATCTCTATGAACACACAATGAGGCCATAGGAACAAGTCAGAAGGGGTTAAATCAATGATCCCCACTTGGATCCAGAGTCATGCTGGGGACTGTGGTGACTTTCTCCACCGGTGTAGAATGAGCGAATCCGGGGGTCTCTCTGGGGGACAGGTTTCATCACACACCTGTAATACATGGTGGGCGCTGCACTGTAACCTCTGCAGCCACCAGGCAGAGAGGGTCCCTCATTTTCCTCATGGTCTTGGAGTTGGGCCACAGGGTCCTGCACACACAGTGAAAATGATGTGCAGCTCTACCAGCTGTTCACTTTCCTACAGACCTGTTCACTCTCCCACAGATCTGTTCACTCATTAATCTACTACATATATATTTTTGGCATATGGAGTGCATATGGACGTCCTGGAAGCTCATGGAATTTTTATTCTGGTTCATGTAGCAGCTAAAAGAGCACAAAAATGCAGAACCTGGCAGCCAGCCGCAGACACATTTACTCAGAACCTGCATTTTTGTAAGATTTCCTGGCCATCCTCACACACATCACAGTTTGAGAAGGGCCTAGTACACTGCAGCCTGCAGACGGTTAGTGCAAAAGAAAGGGTAGCATGTCACTTTCAAAGTTGCAGTTTACTATGTTCATCTCTTATTGAGGATAAAAAACCAAGGGACCAGTGAAGGCAGTTGTTGCAGGGAGAAGTCGTATCGTTTATAACTGATCAGAAATAATAAGACCGTCGTTACCAACCACGTGGAACCTGACTCGCGTTTGCCCGCGACCCACCAGCCTCCTTTGATTGCTGCTGGCCGCTGGCCTTTATCCACTTGCTGCCCCTTAACTATCTGATCAGAAGGTGGATAAGATGGAGGAAGGAGATGAGAAGCATTGGATTGATCCATCTTGTGATTTCCTTGGAAGCTTGGAAACTGCTCGACGGGGAGAATGCAGGCATTAGTGGGTAGAGCGTGCGGGGATTAATCTGAGTCTTGTCCCTTTAGTGTTGCTCCTTGGCTCCACAGCGAGAGAGAAGCCGGGCAGTTTCCAGTTGTGAGGAAAGTACCCTCACCTCATCCTTAATAGCTGGAATCGTTAACTGTCTTGTTCTTTATTTGTCTCTTCTCCAATGAATCAGACAAACACATTTGCGGCGAATGCTACTATAGAATTAGCTTTCGACTGAGCTCTCAGAATCAGCCATTGCCCCCCCAACAGTAATATTTCTGAAAGTCTCGAAAACCTCTTTATTCAGAGTTTAAGTGGGGGCTTTGTCACGGATTCTTTGGTTCCTCTACCCACTCCCATTACTATTAGAGTGCTTAAAAGATAGAAAGGACGCTCAAAACTGATGCAGGAGAAGACCTTACAGGTTACATGTTCGAGTTGGGAGGGTAAAGGCGAGTAGGGTTGCGATGTTGGCTGTCTAAGTCACCATGGCCCAGGGGCAGGTAGGCTTCTCATTCTGTTGACACAAGGTCAACGGAAATCAGCTTCACTGCCCACCAAGTCCACACCTCGGGGTTGGGTGGCCTCTTGGTCGCTGTTTTTTAATTGCACTTTCTTGGATTCCCCATTTTGCTCTCCATCCGCATCCCCTTCAGCAGCCTTCCCTGTGGCGTCAGACAAAGGAGCATGCTTTGATTTTACTGGAAACTCATCCAGGAGATGGTCAAGCTGCCTTTTCCCAGCAGGTTCATGAAAGGATCATGAAAGACAAGTGATGACGGCGATCGCTAAGATGAATTCAAATAAGTCAAATTGGGAAGGAGAATCCCATAGCAGGGATTGGAGTTCACTCATTCAAACTTAAGTCTCATATGTGCTTTCCCTCTGATCCTACAACCTAGAATCAAACAAACAACCCCCCCCCCAAAAAAAAAACCAAAACCTATCTCTATGGCAGAATAACAGAAAGGATGACCCAAATTTAAGGTATACTCTGTTTGCCTCTTTCTGTAAAAATTGGGTCCAGGAAAAACACATACATTGGACATGGTACTTCTGAGAGCAGGATATTTCTCTCTGTCATCTTGTCACCCATGTCTTTTCCTATCCTACATCATCTAAATTTCTAGCAACTTGCTCTCAGTCTCCGACAATATTGAGAACACTGCTCTGTGTGCAAAGTCATACATCTTTAACACAAAGAAAATGAACAGTCTTTTGTCATGCCTTCCAGGATCCCAAAAGGGCCCATTATCTTGCCTGGTTTGATGCCATTATCAGCAGCACAAAGTAGAAGCAAACTTCTAATAAAATTCAGCTATTTTAGAGGCTGTATGATTCCACATTTTCACACCTCTTCTGGTTAGCTACCTCTTACAGCAAGTTCATCTACTGGCCCTTTGTTCACCCAGCGATGAAGAATGTCTTGGTCCCTGCGATCAGAACAGGAATTATCAGGTACACAGATCTTTCCATCACCAAGGCCCTTTACAGTCACCACTGAGCTAATTCACACAACACCCCTGGGAGAGGCCCACCTGGGTCTTCTTGATGATATTATGGGGGCTTGACCACTACGTGCTGAACTCTGACTCTGCAGTGAGGACTGCTCTGATGCTTCAGTTTAAATCTGGTATAATTTTCATTCATCCTAGTGGATGCTACAATGAGTATATCTTTCTAAATTAAACAAAATGAAGAAATCCAAATTTCTAAATATTTAAGTGTATCTCTGTGCCACCATAACCACATGAATTCATCTTTTTCTTCTTCATGAGAAATAAGTTTACCCAACATATCTCCTGTTACAGATTCCACCAACATTTCTTGAGGGCCTGGTAGGAACCAAATCTGTGAGAATCGGTGAATGCAAATCTCTGAGAAACACAATCCTGTCCTCAAGAAATTCAGACCCCAGTTGTGAGAGACAGAGCTGTAGGCCAATGGTTATACAACAAAATTTCCATACAACAGTTAAGTAAAAAGCGCAGTGGGAATTTCGAGGTATACTTAGTGGTTCATCACATTTTCATTACCTCATTATTCTGAAAACATTTTTTATAGAGCATCACAGGACACTGAGAACACTATGCTTTGAAGAAGAAATAAGAGCTGTGTTGTGAGCCTGAGATACGCAATAGGGTATAGGGAGTGAACTCATGAAACTAGATGGATTTTAATTTTCTTTCCAACCCTAACAGTTGTTCTCTGGTACAATGACCAGCTCAGTGAGTTGGACCACTAGATAGTTTTCACTCTCCTAAAAATAACTCTGTGTGTATATGAGTGTAAGTGAATCAATAACAATTCTTTTTGTGTATAGTGCCTATAACGGGGGAGCACAGGCACAGTCTTAAAGGTACCCAGGATCTTTTGATCTTTATAAGCAACCGTGTCCATCAGCTGGCAATTCTGGGAATTGAATCGGGAAGGTATTTCATGGACACGTAGATTGTTGGACCTAAAAATGGTCTGTTCTTGGATCCATTGTGTTGGTTTATTCCAGCTTGCTTACTGAGCAAGGGGATGACTCCAGTGCAAAAGGGATTGATAACATATTTAAAATCAGTGGTAGAAACAGAAGCAAAACCCACATCTCTGGGGTGTTTTTCCTCTTTACCTGGATCTTAACCCACATGTATTGCGTGCACAGCTTCTTAAAGGAAGAAGCCCGGAATTAAGAATTAGGCAAACTTGGTTTGAACTCTGGTTTCTCTAACTGTAAGATGAAGTTGAAAACAGACTCTAGTGACTGTGTTTTGGCTGATTTTTCAAAAGCTAGGTTTAATGCATTAATTCTGAGACAGTCTAAGCAGGATTTGCTAAGATATCTTGAAATTGCTTTTGTGTTCCTGTCACAGACATTGAGGGGAAGGGAGACACTGGGGATTGAAGGGCTAAAAGTAGCACTGGCTGTCATTCTTCAGTGAGGAAGCTCTGTCACCTTTATCAGATGGAGGGGACTGAGGAGAACGTCTCAGGACCATACCCTTCTGACATCTGGGGACAGCTTCAGATTCATGGCTTGAGATGTTTTGGCCCTAGCTGACTAGGTCCTGAGGCAGAGCGAAGAGAGACAGCCGGAAAGGGAGGGAGCTGCACTCCACTCACCTTTAACAGAGGGACGGGGTGCCCACCAACCTCCCAACGGTCGGGTGCACCATCTTGAAATATCCTCCCCCAGAGCTTCCTACGGGGGGAAGGGGGTGTCAGAGAACAAGACTGCAGGCATATCATTGTGTACAGCAGGTGAGGATGCCAAACTGACCAGGCGATGCACAAAACTGTGACCACAGGCACTCCTTTTGATGGTCCTTCTCGGGGGGCTTTGCAAAGAATCCATCAAGCACCCCACAGGAGGCGACCCCAAAGCCACCCTGCAAACGTGCAGCGTGAACAGGACTTTTCTTCCCGCCTGATGCCCTTTTTTCCCTGACGTGCCTTTCTCTCTGAGTAAGTTGGGGACATAGAACTAGAACATGTTGGAAAGATCTAAAGTTGGGCTGATTCAAGTGATGTCAGAAGTTTCCAATTGGATGCAAGATTGGAATTTTTATATTAATTTGAACTGGACATTTTACTACTTGAGGGTAAAATGAAAAAGTATGGATTCTCCTCAAGATTCCCTCCAAAGGTTGGGGGAAGAAGAAATCTATACAGTAAACCTATAGGTGAAAGTACAGAGGAAGAATAAAGTTAAGTTCTCTTTTCACCTTCCTGAGTTCAGCTGATTTAACAGACTAGCTGATTATTAATTATGCGAACGTTAGCAAGTTATTAAAGATTTACCACAATTTCTCCATTTTATCTTCTTTCATGTTTGTGTGAGGATACACTGAATGCTTGCTACACAGTAAGCAATAAAATACAAAAGAATAAAATGAAGGCCTCCAATTCTTCTGAACCACTTTACCTTCTATATAAATGTGGGACCAGGAGAAATAGAGGATTAAAAAATTAAAATTAAGGGGCTTCCCTGGTGGCGCGGTGGTTGAGAGTCTGCCTGCCGATGCAGGGGACACGGGTTCATGCCCTGGTCCGGGAGGATCCCACATGCCGCGGAGCGGCTGGGCCCGTGAGCCATGGCCGCTGAGTCTGCGCGTCCGGAGGCTGTTCTCCGCAACGCGAGAGGCCACAACAGTGAGGGGCCCGCGTACCGCAAAAAACAAAAACAAAAACAAACAAAAATTAAAATTAAAAAAAATTTTTTTGGCTGTGCTGCTTGGTATGTGGGATCTTAGTTCCCCAACCAGGGATGGAACCCGTGCCCCCTGCAGTGGAAGTGTGGAGTCTTAATCACTGGACCGCCAGGGAAGTCCCAAGGACAATTTTAAAAATAAATTTGTTGGTAAATGGTTTCAATGAGTATCAACTGTAAAAACAGTAATAATAATTTCCTATGCTATTTAAAATATATGTATAATAGAAATGCATGACTACAGAAATGCAGAGAGGAAGGTAAAGGGAGTGAAGGTGCTCGAAGTTTCCAGGTTTTTGTGCAACAGTGAGTGCACTTTGTGTTAGGCTGTAATGAGTGAGGGGTGCATATTGCAGTCTCTAGGGAAACAACGAAAGAGTAGTGAAAGGACTCATTACTATCAAGTTAGTCAAGAAGAAACCAATTAAAGTTTATTATATTATTAAAGGTAGATTAAGACTTTTTTTCCAGAAAAAATATCGGTACTAATAAGCTCTTCTGGCAGACCTTCTTTTATTTATTTTATTTTATTTGCGGTACGTGGGCCTCTCACTGCTGTGGCCCCTCCTGCTGCGGAGCACAGGTTCCGGACGCGCAGGCTCAGCGTCCATGGCCCACGGACCCAGCCACTCTGCGGCACGTGGGATCCTCCCGGACCGGGGCACGAACCCGCGTCCCCTGCATCGGCAGGCAGACTCTCAACCACTGCACCACCAGGGAAGCCCCAGCCCTTTTTTTAAAAATCACTTTCTATAGAAGCGCTACTGTTCATTTATGAAACTATGGCTACTGACTTTAAATAGGATTCAGTTTATGTTCAGATATTTCTTAATGTGTCTTTATGTATTATTAAAATAACTTAAAGCAGAATATCAATTATTTATTGATGCTATTATTTAAATAATAATCAATATAATACTTTTAGAAAGCATTCATTCTTTTTTTGACAAAAGTTGATGATTTTTCCATGATTATATCCCTTTGCATTTAAATTACCTACTAATACATTTTCCCAGATGATTTCTGCTACCAAAGTGTAGAGGGGTTGAGAAAAATGTTCCCTTTTGCAGTACTGAGGAAAAACACTGTCATTTTAAAAACTAGTTGCATGGAAATAAATATAATATTTGAATGCTTGTATCCATGAACACAGATTATTGAACAACGTATGTATTTGCTAATTGCACCATATAATTGCATCACAGTCATAGAATTGTAGCAAAATAATTTTCCTTTACTGAACCAGGGGTAGAATCCCAAGGAAAAAAAGCTCTTTTATTTGGTATTTGGTACCACAATTGTATAATGTTCTGTTTCTTCCTGAATTTCTCCAATGCAAAATCTGAATTATTTGCAGCAAAGTTTTATCTCTTCTATGAATACACTTGCTCCTGCAAAGCCAGCTGCCTCTGCATCTCCAACTCAGGCAGATGTCTGGAGCCTTCTGTGAGCGTCATGCCAGAGTGTTCCATTACGTATTCCTTGGGAGAGGAGGCCAAGGGGAGTGCAACCAGTCTGCCCTTTATCATCCTGTGCTTGATGCCAAAGCCCAACGAAGCTTGGCCTGAGCTCTGTAGTAGAGCTACAGTGTGGTGAAGGAAATTCTAAACTTCGTGGGGACTTTCCTATTTATTGCACTTAAAATTAAGCAATAAGGTCTTTTTTTTTTTTTTTTTTTTTTTTTTTTTTGCTGTACGCGGGCCTCTCACTGCTGTGGCCTCTTCCGTCGCGGAGCACAGGCTCCGGATGCGCAGGCTCAGTGGCCACGGCTCACGGGCCCAACCTCTCCGCGGCATGTGGGATCTTCCCAGACCAGGGCACGAACCCGTGTCCCCTGCATCGGCAGGCAGACTCTCAACCACTGCGCCACCAGGGAAGCCCAGCAATAAGGTGTTGCTAGGGTGTAACCGGGCCTTTGCTTGACTTCCGTCACAATATCAGCTGATGCTTACGGGGCTTTCAGTGGGTCCCAGGCACTGTTCAAAGTGCTTAACACCCGTTAACTCAATTCTCGCTAGCACCCCAGGAGTAGTTATAGTATCTTACTGAGGTGTGGAGAGCCTGAGGAACTTGCCCCAGGATCACACAGCCAGCAAAAGACGGTGTCAGGATTCCAGCCCTCACCGTCTGCCCCAGAGTATCTGCCCTTAACCCTGTCTACACTGTGTGGCCGGGACAGTTGCAGTGAGATTCACAATATCTGGTCCTCCTCTGTCTCAGGAAGTCCTACTTCCCGGACTGCAGGCATGGTCAGTGAAATGTGGGCGGGAACGAAGCACCTCACATCACAGCTCGCGTGGCTAAAGCATCTGGCGGCGTTTCCTCACTCTCTGTCCCTCCCTGCCCTTTTCCCAGGAGTTGTCACCAGATGTGGAGCTGTGTTGGTGTCCTGAGACGGTGGCGCTTCCGTTAGTCTGAGTGACAGTGGTGGTGGAGGGGCTCATAGGAGCTCAGCAACAGGACTTTCAACCGAATTATAAGAGGCCTGAAGCAGCTCTGGTTTCAAGTAATTAAAGAACCCATCACACAGTGAGGAACATTTTTGGGTTCTTTTACGCATGAGAAAAATGTAGACTTTCCTTGCAAGTAAAGACTGCATGCTTA
Source organism: Pseudorca crassidens (assembly GCF_039906515.1). NCBI lineage: Eukaryota > Metazoa > Chordata > Mammalia > Artiodactyla > Delphinidae > Pseudorca > Pseudorca crassidens. The sequence goes on from NC_090316.1 coordinate 27,810,802, forward strand.
GAATAACTCATATTTTTTACATTTAAATGTTCAATATGAAATTTTATGCTCATGAAATTGAAAAGAAAGCAACTTTTTAATTGTAAGATTATATACACATATGTTGCAAATTGGCTGTCTTTTTGCTGAAATATCGCGTTTGAGGTATTTTTTGTACCTTTGGTTAAATGATTTATCTTTTCAGAACAGAATACTGGTGAGATACATTGAAGGCAAAAACCTTTGCAACTGCAAATGTTCTTCCCTTATTTTTTCTTTCTTCTTAAAGTCTTTACTTATTTTCTAAATGAAAAATTATACATCAATTTTTTAAAATGTGTTTTTGAGGGAGTAGCAATTACTAGTAAATTAGTGAAAAGCATGACTTTATATGGCACTGAATCACACTCCAGACAGATCTCCCAAAAGATCATAAATAATATGAACTGTTGAAGTAAAATTGAAACCTCAGATGATAAATAACAATTTATTTTAATAGAATGAACTAGAAATATCAAGTCTATAGCATTCCCTTCAAATGTAAGGCAAATGGATACTTTCCTTTTAGGGCTAATAGCAATAATCCTTTTCTCACCATGAAACAACAAACCTATAAAATATAACTGAAAAAGCAATCTACTAAAATGTGCAAATGAAGATACATAAATTTAAAAAAATCAAATATATAATTTCAAAGGCGCTAAATCCTATTCATTCCTCAATATGGTTAAGTAAGGAGTTTCTTATGTATTTCACTGATAGGCAATATAAAAGCAAGTCAGAATCTAATTCCCTCACACTGGACAAGGAACCATAAAATAAGCTGCTTTGTAATAAGGGCATAATTCTTTCCTCTGTGCATACGATGTCAATCAACATTTTGGATGTGAATTTCCAAAGGGGCTTACCATCTCATTGTTTATCCTTCCCATCTTGCTCCAGGATCTTTGAAGTTGTTGGAGGATTTCTCTATGTATTTTTTGGAGTTTGGCAAGAAAAGAAAGCAAGCTATTTTCTACGCTTAGGGATCTGAGGTACAAACCAATTATGTGATTTGACTGTGCAGAAAGTGAGCTTCAAAATCTCTGCTAGAAGCTGGGTTGTTTGCAGGGATTCAAAGCCAGAAATGCCTCCTTGAAAGCAGATCCCGTCCCATTCTTTTCTTACCTAGGTATGTGTCTATCCTTCTATTCTCCTTTCTTTTTATCTCTGAGGGAGAGGACAATTTAATAGTAAGTTTATCTACTTTAATGTAGACACATGAATCCAATTAAAATAAGAACTCTACCTTGCTACAAAATGATTTAGAGCACGTTTCACTTAACAAGTGCTGGATTTGAAGACACTGAAGACTTCATTTGACTTAAAGGTCCATGTGGTCATGACAAATCAATTCTGCATCTTCCAAAGGAGGGGACAACCCAACAAAAAAATCGCCTCATGTGAGAGCAGACACAGAACTCCTTTTAGAGGTGTGATGGCTAATTTTCTGTGTCAGTTTGGCTGGGCCATGGGGTCCAGTGGTTTGTTCAAACACTAGTCCAGATATCATTGTGAAGGTATTTTTAAAAATAAGGTAACATTTACATCAGTCGACTTTGAGTAGAGCAGCTTAGCCTCCATGATATGGGTGGGCCTTGTCTAATCAGATTAGCCTCCATGATATGGGTAGCCCTCATCTACTGGGCCTTAAGAGCAAGGACTGAGATTTCCCGAGGAAGGGATTCTGCCTCCAGACCATGAAATAGAAACCTTGCCTGAGTTTCCAGTCTGCAACCCTGCAAAGTTCAGACCCAAGAGGACAACATCAATTCTTGCCTAGGTTTCCAGACCCCCACAGGCCTCACAGACACGCCAGGCCTCACAGTCACATGAGCCAATTTCTTAAACCCTATCCCTTAGATGCCCTCTCTCTGAAATATCCATAATGTTTTCTCCAACCAGCTTTTGCTTGGTACAATTACATTGAACACGGAAGGTAAGATACGCACAGTTATGCAAATTGTATTCATAATACTGATTTGTTGGATTTAAAATTTAAGTGTGTAAACTTTTATGGAAATGTAATTACTTACAAAGCTATAAAGAGCATAGATAAATGGAGTTATAATCTAAAAACAATGAAAATATATATTATGTCAATTTTTTACCAATTCCCTAAAATTGTGATAGTACTCTATACGTTCTACCAAAGGATAAAATTCAACATTTCTTGGTTTTGTTTTATTGTCTGAGATAATCTCCAGCAAAGTAGTAATTTTTTAACATGAAGGGGAAAGACTACAATCACAAGGAAAAAAATGGTAGGAAACAGAAAAAAATGCAAGAAACAAAATTAAAAATAATCATCACATTCTCAATACATAAGGGGCGTGTGTGTGTGTGTGTGTGTGTGTGTGTGTGTGTGTGTTCTGTTTCTCTCAGGGGAATCCTAACTAAGAACTAAGACTGCATATCAGGCAACCCTTCTGTTCCCTCTTTCTCTCTGTCTTGGTGAATGCTGAGCGCTGACTTGATCGTGCATACCTGGTGGCAGCGTCTATTCTTTTGCTCCTCCAAGGCCTTCCAGGTCGGTGTTGGCTCAGCAGCACCACCCTCTCTGGCTCCCGGGCTCTGTCTCCAGTGTCCTCTGGGCAGCGGAATTCCATACAATGGACTAAGCACGTGATGTGACCTCACGACCTAAGGGAGCAGGCGGCTGCCCTCGCGTGCTGTTGGGGGAATGAGGCCATGTGTGTTGAACATCGCTAATTAAGCCAAACAGCCTAGTTTTCGTACCTCAGTATTGTTCTCGTAAAGCAAGGTGGCAACGACATGTATTTTGCCATCAGATCATTGCTTCATGAGGACACCCTCATAAACTGCAGAACTGTAAAATTATTGCTCTTCTGATGGTAAAGATGCGTCTCTCAGCTGCTCATGTCATTTCCTCTTGAGCTCCGTTAAGCCTTAAGTGTTTAAGAATTTTGATACATCTTCTCCAGAATGCTGTCCTGATGACTTTGGGAGTCTGTCTATTGGCTTAGCCTAGAAACGCAATCCGAAAATCAATCTAACTTCTGACTTTGGTAACTATCTATATAATTGCATAAGACTTTTGTTTTACCCTGTGTTACCTACAACATGTCACTTTTCACACGAGTTACTAAAAAAAAAGATATAGTAGAAAAAATTGACATATTGACATTAATAATTGAACATCTAAGAACAGAAAAAGTAGAAAATAAAGGACGGCATTGTGTGCGTATGTGGGGGGGTGCGTGTGTGTGTGTCTTGGTGTGTGTGGTGTGCTTACCACCCAAATGTGGTATCATGCCATTTCTTAATCTAAATTTGACATTTCAGGATATTCCAATTAAATTACACATTTAATCATTTGTCTTCCCAAAATGCCAAAAAATAAAATAATAGTATTAAGGATGACAACAGCAACTAGGTAGGGAGAACAGTGGACCAAAGAAGCGTCTATGTTCCCAAAAGACTGGAAATGGATGGAGGAGTGTTAGCTGACCTAGCTGAACCTGGACCCCTCATCATGCTGTCAGAAGGGTCCCTGGGGACTGTCCACCCTGCAGAAGCGGTTGAAAGTGACTGAAAGGGAGTGAGGACCCAATCCCTCCCCCACCTCTTGCTGCCAGGTGGCTCCGTCCCTGATGTCCCATTTCATGTGCAGCACACGCAAGAGATGGTGGGTTCCTCTTCTTAAGAAATGAAAACAGACAGGCTCTCCAGGCCAGGCCAGTGGAGGGAGGAGGGGGGTCAAGAGATGGAGACCAGGGGGACTGGTTCAACATCTGTAAACTTGCAATGGGAATCACCCTCGTGCAGCCCTTCCACCAGAAAATCTCCAGTGAGATACAGTCACCCAGGAAAAGTACTGAAAGATTCTTCTGTGGAGAAAGTGGATGCAGATAGAGAAAAAAATCCTATAATACTGATACAGAGATTCCCTAACAAAAATCCAGTTTACCTGAAAAGTGAGGTTCCCCCAGTCAAAAGACTTATCGGCACCCACAAAGCTTTTAATGACATGGTTAATGAAAGTCTCATTCTTAAGTATAAACCGAGCACTAAGGGTTACCAGACACTTACGACACAAAAGAGTACACTAAGTAAAAGAAACACAAAACAACTAAAACTGGAACTCCAAGGAAACAGGACGACACCAAGAACTAGAATTAACATTGTCAGAGAAATAAGGGAAAGTATTGCACCCATGAGACAAGAATCAACGGCATAAAGTGAACAGTTGGGGAACCCATGGGAACTCTTGGGAATGAATCATACGGCAGCTATAATAGAAACGTCATCAGAGGCCCTGGAAGGCGATGCTGAGGACAACCTCCATGAGTTGAATGGAAGAGTAAAGAAAAGATACAGGGTATTTTTGAAATCCTACTGGAATTGCAAACAAAATAGGGTAGAGGTAAAAATAAGATTTTAAATTTATTTATTTAATTATTTTATATTTTGGCTGCGTTGGGTCTTTGTTGCTGCGCGCGGGCTTTCTCTAGTTGTGGAGAGCGGGGGCTGCTCTTCGTTGCAGTGCGCGGGCTTCTCATTGCGGTGGCTTCTCTTATTGCGGAGCATGGGCTCTAGGTACGCGGGCTTCAGTAGTTGTGGCTTGCGGTCTCAGTAGTTGTGGCTCGTGGGTTCTAGAGTGCAGGCTCAGTAGCTGTGGCGCACGGGCTTAGTTGCTCTGCAGCACGTGGGATCTTCCTGGACCAGGAATCAAACCCATGTCTCCTGCATTGGCAGGCGGATTCTTAACCACTGTGCCACCACGGAAGTCCCTGTAGTGCCCTCTTACTGCTACTGTAAAAATACACTTATAAGATGCTTTAAAGCAACTGTTTCCCCAAGCTTTATTAGTGAGCTAATAAAATGAGAACAATGGGTCTAGATATTCCTAACATTTCTATGGAAAAAGTTACACCATTCTCATTCAAGGTTAATGATGAGGCTCTGGGTCATTTATAAGTGCTAAATTGGCCTGTGATGTTCTGATTTGTCAATAAATAATGACTAGACAGATGGACTGTAAGCCAGAAATTATGTATGAGCCACCTCGGTGATCAATCTCACAAACGTTTGTATAAATGACTCACCATATTATTCAAAGTCAAGGAGAGATTTGATCACTTATGCAATGGCAGCATAAAAGGACTAAAATAAGGTAGAATTAAGTATGAGGGAGAGAGAAATTGAATAAAGTTTGAAAAGGTGCTTCGTTCACCAATAACTACAGTGACAGTATGATATGGTTCCCGTGGAATAATTTGCAAAAAACATTTACATACATTATCTTTTCAAAAAGTTTTGCAATACTGTAAGATAGGCAGTAAAGATTGTGCCCATTTTTTTCAGGGGGTAACTCAGAAAGGTTATATCACTGATAAATGAAACTGCAATTCAACTCCAGACCTTATGCCTCCAGAACCAGTTGGTCCACTGTTACGTTCTGTGGTCTCTCTGTGAGCCTGTGAGATACACATACTCATGACGCTCATCTAGACACATGGCTTGGATAGTCACACATACTTATTAGAAATAGTTTAGGGTTCAGTGTGTGTGGATGTATAGGAAATATGTGATATTTTCTTTGGGGAAGTTATATTATTAATAATACACAACATGCCTATATTTCGATTTTAAATTCAAATTTAATTAAAAATATTTCGTTATCAATTTGACAAGAAAATGAAAGTTGAAGGCAATTTTGTATGAAAAAAACTGCACTCCGGATTATGAGGAAAGTTTGGACAGAAATAGAATTCTCTGTTTACATATGCTCTTCTTTATTATCTTTATATCAGTCTTCGGTGCAATTATTTCAACAATTATTTGTTAATATATCTAATGCTTTCGGCAGTTTCTGCTCAGAAAGCACTAGTCACACTACATCATAGTTGAATGCTTCAATGTTTATCTTTTGTTTAATGAATTTGACATTAATATCTGTCCTCAGAAGGCTTTCATTTAAGGAGGAGGAAAGAGGCAGGGAATCAATTCCTCTGCGGTGAGAGGTGGTCGGTGATGCAGGACATGCCTGGGGGCTCCATCATCTTGCTGGTCAGTGAATAATGAAGCAGATGTATGATGTTTGTGGGGGGTGCCTTCCAAGCTGAGGGGGCGCCACGTTCATGGGCTCATTGGCACACGAGGGATGCCGCATTTGGGTTCAGCGGGGCTGGAATGTGCCTAACGTGGTCGGATTGGATGAGCCTGCCCTGGTCCACTCTGCTGACGGCAGGGGGCAGGGGGTGAGTAGCACCGTACTGTACAAGAACCGGGGCTGGGGCTGCCATGATTTCTTTCTCTAGTTACAGACGTGCAGATGGCTTGGAGCCCAGCTGTCAGGAGAGCTCATGCATTTTCTGAAAATGAATGAAGAGCAGAAATGATGTAATTGCAACCCTGTTGACTGTGGACAAGTCATACCTCCCAGGCAAATAGTCACACTGTGCGATTTTCCTCTCAGAGTGATGAACGTGGGGTTTTGAACCTGGGGGACACAGGTTCACACTGTGGCTGTTTCCACCTGTGCTGGAGCAAAAGTCTTCACAGAGGGCGGGTGAACAGCCCCCTTTGCACCCTGCACAGACGTGCGTTTCTCCTTAGTTTATTTCCTCTGTTTTAGCATGAAGGATGATACGCTTGGAGTATTATGTTCTGAATTAAACGTTCCCCTCAAGACATTTATTTTCACAGGTCCTTTGGGCTAAAATCTTGTGCAAGAATATTGTGTGTTGATAAGACATGCTCTTTCATGCGCCTTCCACAGAATAAATATAACCTTAGATCGAATCAGAAGAATTTTTTGTTATTTTCCCTGTGCACTGAATCAACTACTCACAGAGCTGCCATCGCCTTGGGAATTCAACCACTTGTAGGCAGAGCCCACAGAGAGAGCCCACTGGGTTGTTGATACCCGGAACAGTGCAGGGGATCAGGTAAGGTAGGTTTTGACAGGTTTTCCAGACTAAAAACGATGTCGATTTTTGTTCAATGCTTCATCGGAGTGTAATGTATATAGAATAAAAAGCATAAAGCTAAGGGAGATTTTTAAAAATATAATCTTCTTACAAGGTTGATTATATCTCTAGGAGTCATGGCTTTCTTTCCCTAATAAAAATGCTTTTTTCTTTTAACATGTATGGTTTGAAATCAACGACTGTATCCTAAAATATGCGTGTATCAACAGTAGTTGTTTTTCTTACTGCTGAAGTTTGAGAGTTCTTTCTGTATTCTGTATACTAGTTTTGGGCCAGATACATGGTTTACAAATACATCCTCCCACTTTGTAACTTGTCTTTTCATTCTCTTAACAGGGTCTTTCCCAGAGAAAAACATTTTTAATTTTAATGAAGTTCAGGTTACCACATTTTCCTTTTATGCATTGGGCTTTTGGTGTCAAGTCTAAAGACTTTTTTACCTAATCCTAGATCCTGAAGGTGCTTTTCCCTAAAAGTTTTATAGTGTGGCATTTTACATTTATATCCATTTTGAGTTAATTATTGAATAAGGTGTGAGACTTAGGTCAATATATACATACATATTTTATAGACGTCCAATTACTCCAGCATCATTTACTGAAAATGTTGTCTTGCCTCCATTAAACTGCTTTTGTGTGTCAGTGGAAAATCAGTTTGGCATATTTGCGTGGATATATTTCTGAACTCTCTATTCCGATCTGTTGATCTGTGTGTCTGTTCCTTCACAGATACCACTGTCGTGATCATTGTAGCTGTATAATAAGGCATGGAATCGGATAGGTAGATTCCTCTCCAATTTTATTCTCCTTTTTCAAAATTGTTTTAGTCACTACAGTTCCTTTGTCTTTCCATACACATTATTGGAAAAGCTAAATAAAATTCTTGTCTGATTCACCAACCTTAAAAAAATCTGAATGAAAATATTAGCAAAACAAATGAAACAACACATGGAAAGAGATCAAGAATTGGGAAGAGAGGCTTTTTTTGAGCCTTGCTGCACTTTCTGGAGTAAAGGTAAACCCCATTATTATGCTATTAGGAACCACATGTTGAAAATGACAAAGTCACATGATGGAGAAAGTCCGGGTCCCTGAACCATGATTTGGAGAACTTCTAGAAACTGGAATACTTGCATTAGGAGAAAATAATATGGTGTGAAATTACTGAGGATCCCAGAGTTAATAAATGATGGAGCTTAATTCAGGAGCTTACTGTTAATTATGGAGGAAAAACAAACATGACCAACAATTGGAGCTAACAGTTTTCAGTGGGAGGTATGCAAGAGGTGAGATGTGGAAAGAGGTAGAAGATTGCACAGCAAAGGACACCGTAAACAAAACGAAAAGACAACCCACAGAATGGGAGGAAATATTTGCAAAAGAAGCGTCCGACAAGGGATTAATCTCCAAAATATACAAACAGCTCATGTAGATCAATATCAAAAACACAAACAACCCAATCAAAAAAATGGGTGGAAGATCTAAACAGACATTTCTCCACAGATTGCCAACGAACACATGAAAGGATGCTGAGCATCAGTAATTCTTAGAGAAATGCAAATCAAAACTACAAAGAGGTACCACCTCACACTGGTCAGAATAGCCATCATCAAAAAATCTACAAACAATAAATGCTGGAGAGGCTGTGGAGAAAAGGGAACCCTCTTGCACTGTTGGTGGGAATGTAAATTGGTGCAGCCACTAGGGAGAACAGTATGGAGGTTCCTTAGAAAACTAAAAATAGAGCTACCATATGATCCAGCAATCCCACTCCTGGGCATATATCCAGAGAAAACCATAATTTGAAAAGATACATGCACCCCATTGTTCATTGCAACACTATTTACACAGCCAGGACATGGAAGCAACCTAAATGTCCATTGACACAGAAATAGATAAAGGAGATGTGGTACATATATAGTGTACAATGGAATATTACTCAGCCATAAAAAAGGATGAAATGCCATTTGCAGTAACACAGATGGATCTAGAGATTGTCATACTAAGTAAGTCAGACAGAGGACAAATATCACATGATATTGTTTATATGTGGAATATAAAAAAATGGTATTGATACCAATGAACTTATTTATGAAACAGAAGTAAGATGTAGAAAACAACGATTAGCGGGGGGGAGAGGGGATGGATAAAGGGGAGATTGGGATTGATATATACACACTACTATATATAAAATAGATATCTGATAAGTACGTGCTGTGTAGCACAGGGAACTCTACTCAATACTCTGTGATGAGCTATATGGAAAAAGAATCTAAAAAAGAGTGGCTATATGTATATGTATAACTGAATCACTTTGCTGTACAGCAGAAAGTTACATAACATTGTAACTCAACTATATGCCAACAAAAATTAAAAAAAAATTGTGCTGGTGGCTTCTGGTTCTTGCGTTGGGTGGTGGGTTCACAGATGTCTGTTTTCCTTGTGCTTTAAAACCGCAGACACACGCACGCGTGCTACACCCCTTCTTCCTAGCCCTCCTTCACCACCCCTAAGTCTGGTGATTGTTCCCACAACCTCTTTTTTTTTTGCGGTACGCAGGCCTCTCACTGTTGTGGCCTCTCCCGTTGCGGAGCACAGGCTCTGGACGCGCAGGCTCAGTGGCCATGGCTCACGGGCCCAGCTGCTCCGTGGCATGTGGGATCTTCCCGGACCGGGGCACGAACCCGTGTCCCCTGCATCGGCAGGCGGACTCTCAACCACTGTACCACCAGGGAAGCCCCCCACAACCTTTTTTACGTAGATTTTTCCAAAAACTTTATGATACAGTCATCATTGCTTACTTTTTCCTTCTCTAATTAGTCTATAATTAAGAAACCACAGCTTATTAATTTTTTGGATACCCAATGATACACTGCCTGGCAAATCGTAGGTATTCAGTACCTGCTACCTGAATGAATCAACAGTGTTATCCTCAAAACAGATTCAGCTACATTAAGATACTGTCGCTATTCAGAATTCTTTTAAAAATCCTTCAGTTTAGCAAACAAGTATTCCATATTCACACTTAAGTGTAGACATTAAGGTAATCTTTTCATAATCTACAAATAAATAGGCCACTTCTAAAGTGCGTCCATAAAACACATATGAAGGTTGAAATCTCACACTGTGAGTTTATAAATAAGTAATAGGGTTTATTATTGATTATGGACCATGAGTGGAAAGGCCATTCAGTGTCACAAAGAAATACTGGACAAACCCAATCCCTGAGTCACCAGCATTTAGAGAGCTTTCATTGATTTTCATTATAGTACTTGCAGGTTTGCTGGATTAATTAGTACTTCTCTTAGAAAAAACAGATCTTATGTCCAAAATCATCTATTTCCTTTTCCTTTGGGAAACTGATATTTAACAAGAAAATGACTGAAACGTGCTGAGATTATTACTTGATGTGAACTCAACACTTCTGTGAACCACTGATCTCTTTTTCCATGTTTAGTGGAGGAAAATGGTGCTTAGATTTTTTTCAATATGGAACATGGAATTTGTAGGTATTTTGTTTGCAATTTCTACAGTATTGGTGCATTGGGACTTGAACGGCACAAAAGTTTTTAGCGTCAAACATTGATTAGTTTGAGAAAAAATATTAAGCCTGTGACAATAATGCTTTGTTTTAGAGAGCAAAACATACTTCTACATGCCTGGGTCCAAAAAAGTTGTCAATCTAGGATTTTCAGAGACCCTTAGGTAAATTACAAACAGTTGGGTTGTAAGTTTTCCATCTCAGGGATGATGGAGTTATTGATCAAAAACATAGTTAGAAACTTACCCAGAAAATCAAATGATGTTTTCCTCTTTTTTGAAAGGAATGGAAGCCACTCCTCACCCAATTTATATATTAGATAGAACCTAGTGAAAAGGAGTCAGTATGTGTGTCTCTCTGAGCAGAAACTTAAAGATAATTAGGCCACAGCCTTACGGAAACTCTTCACACTGCAGCTTTGAATTCTAGGCACTTTGTATGCGTTGAACTTTATTTAAACATCACTGTCAATTGCGATGAGATGTATTACAACCAGCATTTAGCGACCATGATATAAGTGGGTTATATTCAATCTAGAATCACAGTAGCTCAGACTTAAAAGACGCTGAAATTCATATTGAAAAATCACCCGTGCCCTGGAGGTAACAGCTAAGCCACTGCTGTCCCCACTAAGTGAGAGGAAACTGTGTGTGTGTGTGTTTGTGTGTGTGTGTGTTTAATTCTCTCTCTGGCTCAGTGGAGTAGAGAAATGTACTTGCTAAGCCAGGAGCTTTGTAAAATGTGCACGTGATGTGCTGAATTGCTTTGGTAAAGAGGAAGGTACCTGCAGATGCAGCAGCCACACGGTCAGTGAGCACAGAACACACTGGAATCGCCAACGTGCTCTCTTCGCAGACCCATCAGACGTGCTCTAAGGCAGCAGGAGGTATGGTCTCCGCGTGGAGGAGACCTTCGATGGGGGCATGGGCTCTGCGGCCCCCCAGCTGCCATGTGGCTTCTGGGTTTCAATTTTGAGGGAGGGGGGCTCTCGGGGTCTCCCTGTGGGCACTCTGCCACGTGTGCTCAGGGCCTGACAACACTGCAGGAGGCGGCCCTGGGGCTCAGCTCCCAGTGAGGTGGACTCAAGCCCCAACCCCTTCCATCCCCTGCTCAGGGAAGACCCCGCTCTGCCCGGTGGGCACGGGGCAGCAACAGGGCCCAGAGCATGTGGGTACCTGCCTTCCATAGAGCACGCTCACCCTGATGGACATGGGAGGCCTTCAGGGATGGCCAGGAGCACGGACTTGAGTGGATATCCCTGCACTTAATTCCCACAAAATTCCCATGGCCCAGGGGCTGTGGGTTTGACTCATGGGGTCCTGATTCTGTCCTGTGATGACTCAGGTAGAGCTGCTCCCAGACCTAGAACTGACCTAAGAGCCTATACCTGGCTGTACTCAGTTCCTGAAAGGGTGGTTGTGAGACACATTCTATATCCTCACAGATTTATATTTTTGATCCTAGAGAGTTGTTATTTCCATGAACGTGGGGTGTGACTCTCTCAACTTTATGTTTTTTAATTCTTCATCCTTTTTTCATGAAAATAGCTATCAAAAAGTTCTTAAGTCCTCTAGAGAAGGAATCTTCAAACTGGTTCCATGGACACTGTCCCAGAGGTCTCCAGTGGAGAGTTAGAATTCTTCTCTTTTGTTTTGTTGTTGTTGTTATACTGATTAAACTGTTTTTTTCCCAACGATTTTTCCCCAGTGATTATTTGCCTGTGAAAGATGTTTTACTAGAATCAATATTTTTAAAATTAGAGATTATGAACGTGGTTGAAGATGAGGAAAAATAAATGGAAAAAGTTTAAAAATTACTGCTTAACATAAGCCAGTCTATTTATATAGCATACTCTAATGAATATTTTTGAACTATTTTATAGAAATATAAAATCCAAAATATATATTCTGTTTTTAAAAATTATACCTGCAGTTCAAATATTTTGACAAATGAATTCTTAGTATATGATTTGTTTAAAAATGTTTATTCACGTAAGATTCCATTGGTAGAAGCACAATTATAATGCATTTATCTGGAATAATTTATAGAGAAATAAATACTTAGAAATCAGTGTACTAACATTGTGCTCTTATCTTTCTGCAAAAAAAGTAGAACAAGATGAAGTAGAAATTTTTATCAGAGTTTACAATTAAGATTTTTTTGAGAACTTCTGCTGCCAGTGTCCTTGTCCCCACGGTGAGCCACAGCCACTGCCCGCTTCTGCAGGAGACCCTCCAACACTAGCAGCCTCTTAGATAGCCTCATCCACCAGAGGGCAGACAGCAGAAGCAAGAAGAACTACAATCCTGCAGCCTGTGGAACAAAAACCACATTCACAGAAAGACAGACAAGATGAAAAGGCAGAGGACTATGTACCAGATGAAGGAACAAGATAAAACCCCAGAAAAACAACTAAATGAAGTGGAGAGAGGCAACTGTCCAGAAAAAGAATTCAGAATAATGATAGTGAAGATGATCCAGGACCTCGGAAAAAGAACGGAGGCAAAGATCGAGAAGATGCAAGAAATGTTTAACAAAGATCTAGAAGAATTAAAGAACAAACAAACAGAGATGAACAATACAATAACTGAAATGAAAAATACACTAGAAGGAATCAATAGCAGAATAACTGAGGCAGAAGAATGGATAAGTGACCTGGAACACAGAATGGTGGAATTCACTGCTGTGGAACAGAATAAAGAAAAAAGAATGAAAAGAAATGAAAACAGCCTAAGAGACCTCTGGGACAATATTAAACACAACAACATTTGCATTATAGGGGTCCCAGTAGGAGAAGAGAGAGAGAAAGGACCAGAGAAAATATTTTAAGAGATTATAGTCAAAAATTTCCCTAACATGGGAAAGGAAATAGCCACCCAAGTCCAGGAAGCGCAGCGAGTCCCATACAGGATAAACCCAAGAACACGCCGAGACACATAGTAATCAATTGGTAAAAATTAAAGACAAAGAAAAATTATTGAAAGCAGCAAGGGAAAAACAACAAATAACATACAAGGGAACTCCCATACGGTTAACAGCTGATTTCTCAGCAGAAACTCTACAAGCCAGAAGGGAGTGGCATGATATACTTAAAGTGATGAAAGGGAAGAACCTACAACCAAGAAAGTTATAAACAAGAACAGTCACAAATAACACTATTTATTGACAGTATGTATGGCCAAATCCCTTTCACTTTATCACTAATCTTAACTTCAAACTTTCAAAATAGGTACATAGTTTTACCCCAGAATAGCCCAAAGTTTTGGGCTGCCAGTCATACATCTGTTTTGAGATTCAGAGATGTTTAGTTACTTGCCCAAGGTCACACAGCCAGTAACTCTTCACAGAAGAACTTAAACATAAATGACGGAAGCTAAAAAATCATGCACTGCCCACACTGAGGCTGCTTCTCATGGTTAAAGCTGATTCACACATCAAAGCTTCTCTTGTTAAGGGTTCACACATTCATTGATTTATGTTTTAATTTAATAAAATCTATTTAGTTGTTTGCTGTTCCAGGCATCTGCTCTAATACACTGAAGGGAATTATGCTGTAAGGGAAGGAGATTTTATAAATTCATGCACACACACATACACACACAGGTACACATGTACATACATATACACACACGTACACACACACACATGTACACACACATATACACGGTCTTCCACGGTCATTGTTGATGTTTTAAAAAAGACATAGAAATCCTCTTAAATAACTTTTAGAAAGCTCGTGGAATTTCATGCAGATGTTGGGACTCAGATCATAAGAATTGAGATAACTACATTTTGGGCAAGTGATCGCTGAGTGATTTTCTAAAAGAACTTGTCAACTCAGTTAAAAATGAGGTTGGGCTTCCCTGGTGGCGCAGTGGTTGAGAGTCCGCCTGCCGATGCAGGGGACGCGGGTTCGTGCCCCGGTCCGGGAGGATCCCGCGTGCCGCGGAGCGGCTGCGCCCGTGAGCCATGGCCGCTGAGCCTGCGCGTCCGGAGCCTGTTGCTCCGCGGCGGGAGAGGCCACAACAGTGAGAGGCCCGCGTACCGAAAAAAAAAAAAAAAAAAAAATCAAAGGGATCAGTAGAGAAAGTTTGGGGCTGCCAGTCACACATCTGTTCTCCTATCTTCAACAAGGAGTAACATCTGTGGGCCTCCGTTTTGTCATACGTCAACCTAATGATCACTGTGATTCCATCTAGCTCCAAAGCTCTACTGTTCTGAAAATGAAAAACGATGAAAAAACTAATGTGAGACCACAGAACGTTGCCATACACGATATTTGTCATTTCTTCTTTCAACAGGAAAATGAGAACCTACATGTTACCAGTCACAGTGATGAAAAAAAAAGAATAAGCAGTCACAAGGGAGATGACCCACAAACAAGCCACGGAGCAGTCTTCAGAGAGTAGTGGTTATTACGGAGAAAGGATGAAGCACTGCAGCAGGAAAGAGCTGCGCGTTAGACCTCCGGAACCCACTCCCTCCCATCTCGAGTAACTGAGGGTTCGTGCCCTTTGACCAGCATCTCTGGATTCCCGCTCCCCCGCCCCACTCCCCCAGGGACGCCGTTCTGCTCTCCATGAGTTTGACTATTTTAAATTGACTGTGGTGATTATTTCATAATATATCCATATATCAAAACATCAGGTTGTACAATTTAAATATATACAATTGTTATTTGCCAATTATACCTCATTAAGTCTAGGGGAAAAAACCCAACTGCTCTTTAAGATTTCCTGATTCCCTGTTCCCACCAGCTTCCCTGCTCCTTTGTACTGGTACTGTTTATCTGTTCCCCCCCACCCCTTGCTCAGGACAGGAGCCCCTGAGTACCTCGTAAAGGGACAGAACATAACTTCTTTCCCAAACAGAACTGATGATTTGATCCACACTGAGCATAACTATGTGAAGTATCGGGACATCAGACGCTCCATATTTCAGTGTAGAGACGGTTTAAAAGCCGGCCTGAGGTCATTTAGAAGACTGTAATTTATGATTCTGGATTCTAGATTCTAGAATACTGTCAATTAAGATTTGGGCTGCTGTAAACATTAAACAGAAAAGGGGCTGAGGAATAACAGGGAACTTGGGACACGGGAACGTGTGTCCTAGTTGTTTATGTCAATCTTCAATTTTCATGTTTCTCTGTTTTCTATATATCATCTATAGAAACCATCTCAGCTGGTTTCCAGTTATTCTGACAAATTTAGAATCTTCAGCTGAAGTCCACTTGATCTGAAGAGCCAGCATGTACAACCTTTCCCTTTGCTCATTCCTCCTGGAGCTGTCTGGGGAGACCAGGGCCCCCTCTCTCCTGGGGCTGCCCCGAGTCCCCTGGGCTGCCTCCCCTCCCTCCCAAGGATGCTTTGCTTACTAGTTACTCATGACCCCAAATCCTGACCACAGAGGGTAAAAGTGGATCTTTAGAAATATTTTTGTAGTTGGCTGATGTAGTTCTCTTACAGCCTGATTCGAATACATTGGGTTTATTTTTTTCTAAAAAACGTGTTTTATGTGGTTCATTTCTAAACTAGAGGAGAGGACTAAATGAAATGCCTTTGTGGTCCTTTCCTATTTTCTTCTTAGTTTATGCAGTAAAATTTAATATTTTAAGAAGCTGCCTTGAAATATTCACATAAAGTAATGCAAATTTCCATATAAAGCAAGAAATCCAATCCAAGTGGTTTTTTATAATACTGAATTTTCTAAGTCATTGTTTGCCAAGAAACCTATTCAATTTTCTTTTTTTTTTTTTTACTAAAGATCATTTATTTCAAGAGCAGATTCTATTTGAATCGGCCATCATTCTTCTTTTTCCACAAGCACTGAATTTTGTTAGATGTTAGGGTGGTGACCTGGTTACTGATACTGCATTTATTGTCAAGTTTAGCTCTGGCTCTGACACTTAATAAATAACAGTACAATGTTATGAAAGAAGCCTAGGATACAAACACTGCTTATGGACCATTGGAGTCACAGTTTATTATTAATTTCCTGTTTACAGCTGAGAGACCGCCAATGCATGGTTTCCCTGGGAAACCGAAATCTTAGCGACACCGGGCAAGCAAAGTAGGAACGAGCCGTCATAAATCTCACTTCCTTGTCCAGCTGTGACACTCTGCCTGATCCTCCCTGTGACCCTGTCACAGAATGTCACACTGCAGGGGTTGGGACACACAACATGCCTCACCCTCCACAGCCCCAGTGCCAGGTGGACTGACATTATTTCCGGTGAAACTGATAGGATAAACATTCTGAGGGAGGGTTTGGCAATAACTCACGATTACTTACTTAGAGGAAGACACTGACATGTCATCTCATTAAATGCATTATATTAAATGTTTCTTTGGGAATCTACATTCAAAAAGATTTTTAAAGCAAACTGTAGTCTGAATGCACAATGAAATGGAGTCTTTGAGGGTGTAATTTAGCGCAGGGCACCTGTGACTGCCCATGGGTCTGAGATACACCGAGACTTCAGCCCTTAAACGCAGCAAGGGCGTCTCCCAGGTCTCCGTTAATCCCACATCTAGTGCACGTCTAACCGTGTGGGCCTCGGTGTCTGTTTTCCAGACTCAGTGCCCAGCGCCTCCTTAAATAGTCGGGTTCTCCAAAGTCCAATATGGTTCTCTTCCCCTCAGTCCGTACTAGTTTGCACCTTCCTTTTCCTAAGCCCTTGGTTTATTATTAAATCTCTCAACGTGACATTCACGCCACGAACTCTGATACTCCCTGATAACTCACTTTGACATCACAGATGCCTGCGCTAAGCCTCTGGCTGTGTTGGTGAAGGCATATTGCTCTTGCATTATGTAGTGTTTAATCTTGGTAGTAACATGACGGGTCCCGGTAAATAAATTACTTCATGCTCTGATTTAATTTCAAATGCTGTGTCGGTTGGAGTGACAAAAACTTCACTTTTGATTTATAGGTCTAGTTTCTACCTCAGGAATATCCCTCAATTGATTGGCTACCAGTGACCAATGACCTCGACTCAGTCTCAGACTGGATATGGTAGGACAGCACAGTCAGATTTTCTTTAAAAAATCTAGCCCATGTATCATATATAAATTCAGATATGCTTCCAAAATACTTATAAACACTCCGTGCCATTTATAGAAAGAAAAACGAGAATGTACTTTTCTAAAATACCGTTATATTGTCAGTCGCTTCTCCCAAGCTGCAGATATTTAAAAGACCTCATTTAATATGTAATTATTGTGCTTTTCTCACATGAGAGGAAATACGTTTTAATGGCAAACAACTTTCATTGAGCAATAACTAGAACAAAAGCAGATGATGATGAGACCAATGCTATTACGCAAGTTGTTCCAGACATCTAGTTTCGGAAAAGACATTTATGGTGAGCAAGGACTCAAACAATGGTGAGTGGGAATATTAGAAAACCTGTAACTTGCCAATACCTACCCCACGCAGGTCACTGGTGGGAGGGGCATCTAGTACTATCACCCTGGGGTTAGGGCTTCAATCTGTGGGTTTTGAGGGACACACACTGATAGCACATGGTGCTCCTCTCCGTGTGTCAAGGTTCCCACCTCCTTCCCTTGTAGTCGGCCTTACTACTCACTGTTCATCTCCCAAGCGCTTCGTCCATAGCTTCTGTTTCTTGCCATTGCTGTATTGGTGTGACACTTCAATAGAGCATGTTTCTTTCTGAAATATAAAATAAGTACAATTTTTGCTAAAGAAATATTAACTCATATTTGCACTAAAAGTAGTTTTGATCACACCATTAAATAAATTTCTGAATACATATTCTTGGCTACAATTTTCCTAGATAGCTTGACTTTCTAAGGACAGTTCATAATATTCCTTTCAATCACTGAGTTAAGTATTCTATCAAAATTTGTAATTCTGAAGCCTGTGTCTGACACAGAAAGTTAAAAAAAAATCCAAATGGATGATGATTTGAGAAATTAATATTATATGGTTTATCAGGGCAGAATTTTTTCTCTTCATTGCAGTTAACCATAAAATTAATGAAGTTATTCTTAATCATGTCTCATAATTTCTTTGTACATACCTTTTTTTGAACTTTATTGAGATATAATTGACCAATCAAAGGTGTACAGCATGACGATTGGATATACATAATGTGAGATTATTGCTACAGTGAAGCCAATAAACACACTCATCACTTCACATTGTTACGATTTTTTTTGGTAATGAGAACACAAGATCTACTCTTAGCAAATTTCAAGTACACAATCAGTATTGTTAAGATAGTCATATGCTGTAATTACATCCCCAGAAGTTATTCACCTTATAACTGAAATTTTGCACCCTTTGGTCTACCATATGTATGTAACTTTTACAGTGACTTCATAGCCCATTTTTTACACACACTAGTCATTTCCGTGTGTATGATCTTGGGTTTTTTTCTCTGTTGTTAAGGACTTGCAGACGAAGAGGCAAACTCGATCTGGAAGCCTGGAAGTTTGGATAAATGTGTGTCTCTCCCTTCTGTATCCCAAGCGTGCCGAGTTATTCTTTTTTCCCTTATTAGGTAATCCTCTTTCTGCCCCCACCCCTACTTGTAATGTCTGCCCTGCTCTCCCACCATCCTGGTCCTGTTATTGGCAGTGATCATGCATTTGAGAAAACATGTGTTGGATCTCCTCTAAGGTCTGCAGCCGACTGCATCAGGAGGGGTGGTCCAGGGATCAAGCTTGCCATGGTACCAAAAATAGCAGTCTTGATCATTTTCAAAGCAAAAGGAGACTTTTTTCCCCATAGTGAGTGCATGGTATGTTTCTAAGGAGCTAGTGAGCAAAACCGAGGTCTGGTCCTCAAATCAAGAATTCCTTCATAAGCAGAATTTAAATCTGCCTTCCACCCTGCACTTACATTCTGTGAATCCTGTAAGATTTAGACATGAATACACACACACAAACACACACACACACGAAAACTCTAATATCCCCTCTGAGGTTCAGTGTCTCAAACTATCACCCTCCTGGTACACATGTGGATATTAGGATGATGTGTGTGATGTAGACGGGAAACAGCGAATGTTACATGTGAAAGTGCTCTCCTTTGTGGATTTTTTACCAATACAGATTTTTTGTCATTTAAAATATGATATTGGATTTATAAGTTGAGTGATAATGCCATGATTTTAAAATTTTCAACTATAATTCGATCTTCTGTAACATTTAAGATGCATAATGTGATACAAGAGAATAACCTTTTTCATCTGTTTTATTATAGGTGAATCTATTGTATGATACGTCACGCAGATGAGTAATAACTTGCAGGATTTGACATTAACCCTTAAATTCCACTTATTCTTTCTAGGGGTGATTCTCTACCCAGTTTCATAAATTTAAACTTATGGATGAGATGAACTTTAGATATTTAAGATCCATGATGGTTTCCACAAAATAAATATCAGAAAATAGATCTTTATTTCTACTTAAAAAATTCAGTCATTCATTTATGTAACAGCCTTCAAGTTTATAAAATATTACCAAGAATACGTAATTTGAGAAAAAATCTTTTGAAGAGATAAAAGAGAGTTATATATATATATATTTAAACTAATAGACTTTATCGTTTGAATAGTTTTAGGTTTACAGAAAAATCAAGCAGAAAGTACAGAGAATTCCCATACACCCCTTGACTGCCCTCCTGTTTCCCTTATCATTAACACCTAACCTTGTCTTTTCTTTATATCCATCTGAGTTTCTAACCAATTGTATTTCCCTTCTTTCTAGAGAATTCCTTTTAACATTTCTTGCAAGGTAGGTCCACTGGTGACAAATTCCCTCAATTTTTCTTTGAGAAAGCTTTTATTTCTCTTTCATGCTTGAGGGGTAATTTTGCAGGATATAGGTTTCTTGGTTGGCAATCTCTTTGTTTCATCACTGTAACTATTTTGCTGTAATCTCTGTTGCTTGTATGGTTCATAAAGAAAAGTCCAATTTAATTTTTATCCTGGTTTCTCGATAGATATTTTTTCTTCTGACTCCTTTCAAGCTCTTGTCTTTGTCCTTGAGTTTCTGCAGCTTGAATATGAGAAGGCTATGTGTAGATTTTTGGGTGTTTATCCTGTTGGTGTCGTCTGAGGTTCCTGGGTCTGTGGTCAGAGTGTGACATTAATCTTGGGAAATCTCAGTCACTACTGCTTCAAATGTTTCTACTGCTACTTCCTATCTTCCTTCTCCTGCTTATATTCCCACTACACCCATGTTATACGTTTTCTACTTGTGCTCACATTCCTGGATATTCTACTCTGTCTTTTTCATTCTCTTTTCTCTTTACATTAGTTTTGGAAGTTTCTGTTGACACTTCTTCAAGCTCACTGACTCTTTCCTTGATTGTGTCCACTCCGTTCTTGATGACCCCCAAAAAGGCATTATTATTTGTTACAGTGATTTTTATTTCTGGCCTTCCTTCTGAGTCTTTCTTGGGTTTCCCAGATCTCTGCTTACCATGCCCTTCTGTTCTTGCACCTTTTTGTTAGCAACTTTAGTGTATTAACCACAGCTGTTTCAAATGCCCAGTCTGACAGTTCCAATATCACTACAATATCTGAGTCAGCTTCTCAGGCTTCAAACTGTGTTTTTTCTTCTAATATGCCTTGTAATTTTTTGTATCTTTAAGCTGGAGATGATATGTGGGGTAAAAAGAACTGAGGTAAACAGACCTCCCGTATGAGTTTTAGGTTCTCTGGCTAAGAGTTGGCTGGGTTCACTGTCTACGTAGTTGCAGTTGTCAGAGGCCAGCGTTTCTTCGTGTTCCTGTTTTTGCCTCCCCTGATTTGTTTGGGCAAGTAAGAAGTCTATAGACTTCTTACATACTAAGGTTGAGACGTGTAGCCCTTTCTGGTGCATCTGCTCTTACTACACAGGAGCCCTGAGATGTGCTGGGAGGGCTGGGAGGAGGGGCACAGCCACAGTCTTGTGACTAGGTCTCAGTCCTCAGCCCGCAGGTGGGCCAGGATGGCTGGAGGGGCTGCAGGTGGGCCTTTCCCTTCCTTGGGTCAGCTAGGTGCTGAGAAACCCCCAGCAGGTCAGGCTCTGGTTAACCAGGTTCCCTGAGGGCAGCCTTGTTGAGGGGGCAGAGTGCCTGGGGTGTTTCACAATGGTTCCTTTTCCTCCCCCTGCCAGGGGCACACGGGGATTTTCCCTGTGAGAACCAGGTCACCCTCCTAGAGTAAATCTCAGAAAAGGGAGCCTGATGACCGGTCCCCCCCGAGGCTCTAGCCCTTCATCAATGACTGTGTGCCCCGGCCCTGGTTCCCATGGGGGTTTCTGCTCTGCTAAGTTGTGGTTCCCTGTAGCCACCTGCCCTGCTGTCCGATGTGAGGGCAGTAGTTTGCCCTGTGAGCTCACTTCTCTGACGGATCTAAGAAGACTTGCTGATTTCCGTCTGTCCAGCATTTGCCTGTTGTTGGAATGGAGTGGCGGCTGTTGGCTCCACAGAGGCATGTGTGAGGGGTTTTATCTCCTCTTAGTTTGGAGACAACAAGAGGGTTTGTGGATGTAGTGTAACTTCAGACAACATACAACCAGAGATGTGGCACTTACGCCGGAAGCACCTGCTGTGAAGGTGGGCTGGGGTTCTCCCAGCTGGACCCGCCACCCTCCTAAGTAACTGGGAGAACACTCTTGGCCTTGGGTAGAGCTGCACAGTCTGGGCTCAGCCCAGAGTGTATTCTATTTGTTTGACTTAAACCTTGTCCTGAAAGACAAAGATCAAGACACTGACGTAAAATCTTTTTGCCATAAGTTTCCTTTCTAACTTGATCTTGGACGTCCCTTGAGTTCAGGACTGAAGCGTCTTCTGCGTGCACAGCTGCTTCTCCTCCCGCAGCGTCACAGGGGAGCTGGGGTAGATACACGTCACCTCTCTCTCCCCGGCTTCGGGACCAAGTGCAGATACACAGTGTCGTTGGCCGGAAAGAGATCAAGGGACCCGGCTGGGACCCGGCCCTGCTGCTGGCAGTCCTGTAGCAGTCAGTTACTTCCACCTAAACCTCAGTTTACCCTCTGTGATGCGGAGAACAAGAGCATCTGTATGACGGTTGTGAGAACCCAGTGAAAATAATAAACCAGGAAACACAGAGCACGATGCACTGGAAGCTCGTACAAACGTGAAGGGCGACTGTTGCACGTGCTTGTTTTGGAGATGCTTCCATAGGAAGGTTTGCAACAACTGGGTTTTGGCAGTAAAATTACTTTGGAAAGCAGGTCAGCTTGCATCTCTTTTTTGGACACTCACAGCATATGTGAGTATACTGCAGATTCTGAATAATAAAAGAAAACCCAAAATGTCTAATTTTGCTAATGAGATCTGGTGCTGTTTTGGCCTTGAAAAGATTTTTGTAGTTTTTCTTGAATACGTCTATAGTACCTCAGAAGCCCTGTGACAGCAGGCCCATCTCCCCACTCCCGATGTCCCGTTGTTCCTTGCTGCGTGTCATGAAGCCCACACCACCCCGAGGAACCCCAGGCAGCCCTAAATAAGATGACCTTGATAAACTCAGGAGTGACACAAGTGGGGCCTCTGCAGCTGTGTGTGTGCAGGTCTGTGCTGGGGCCCCGGCTGCCAGCTGGTAGACGCTCTTCCCTTCTTCCCATGCAGCTGTCCTTCTCATTGACAATAATCTCGTTTTAAACATCCAATCTGTAGACTTTTACCCACAAAGTGATGAAGTGGTGTTTTGTGGAATAACACATATGCAGCGTCATAACTGTAAGCAGTTGGGAGAAGTATGAGGATGATGCATTGAAATGATGAACTGCATGTTCTCTCAAATGGCAAATCCGTAAGGAAGAATAAATATAGCTTATCTATTGAGAAAATAGAGTGTTTTTGAAAGATCTGTTTTATAATGCATTCTTGCTTTGGGCCATTTCGTTTGCAAATCCTTAAAAGGTCAGTAGTGTTTTACTCAGAGCTTTTCTGGGACTGCTACACCCCAGACAAGCTGAGCTCATATCCCATGGTAAGAAGCATCATGCTCCCCTCGGGAAGGGGGATTCATGTCCCTCCTGTGGTCTCGTCTCCCCCTGGGGAGCAGGGAGCTGACAGAGCAATCATGGAGGACCAGTGAAATCATCATCATAAAACTGGGACACAGCTTTGGCTGTTGACGTCTGATATACCAGGCATGTGTTCCATTGTTAAAATAAAAAAGAATAAACATCCTAGCACGTGAGTTAAGAGCCATCTTTGTGAGACAGGAGCAATTTCTAAGTAAACGCCCGTGGTTAAAAATGTTCACACTTGAACTCATTAGCATATATATGGAATCTTGCATTCCTCACGTATTTGAGGTCAGTATTAAGGAACTAGGCACAACCTGCTCTTCCTGCAGGGGCGCGTGATCACACTGCTCTATGGGCGCGGGCAGCTTCCCAGCGTGTCTGAAGGTGTGATTATTCACTGCCCCAGCCCTGCGCTCTCCTTGTCAGCTCCGAGTCTTCAGCGCATGACTGCAGGCTCAGCCTCTGTGTGAGCCAGGTGCATGGGCTTTGTCCTCGGCAAAGCCCTTGTGATGGAGGGACGGAGGGGTGAGTCAGAACCAGCTCTAGAGGCAGGTCTTCTGGGAGGGGCCTTGAGGACCAAAGCAGGTGTTTGGGGTCCTGGTGCTGGGGAAGTCCGCTTTGAGTGGTGGCTCTCCGATTCAGGGTGCATGACGTCACCTGGATGCTTGTACACAGAATTCCTGGCCCCAGCCCGGCTGCTGAGCCTGCAGGTCTGGAACGGGGTTGCCCTTGAGGGCCCTCTTCAAGGGCCACTGCCCCTTCCTGTCAAGGCCACATGCCTCTTCTGGAAATAGAATCTGAAGCCACGGCTACATTGCTTCCCACTTGACCGGAAACGCCCTAGTCTAGATATCAACACACCCTCATGAAATCATGTTTAAAATGAAACCAGTAACTAACAACTGAGCCGGGACCACGGCCCAGTCCAGGAACATTTGAACATGGCTTCGCAGGTGGGTGGGGTCAACCCTGACCTGCTTTCACAGTGTGAACAGAAGGCCCACGTGGAAACCTACTGGCCTATTGTCCACACACGCCTAAAACCCTAGTAATTGCGTAAGATCCACAGAACCGAAAAGGAGATTAATTCTTTTAATCTCAGCCTGGTTTTACTATGAGGCTTGAATAATTCAATTATTTCAGTGACCAGATATCTTCCACCTATATTTCCAAGGTCAGAGCTTCAGTCCAGGAGGACTAAGCTGGTGCCCGTTGTCTCCCCTGTTCACATGTCTCAGCTTCTAAAAGAAGACAGAATTCTTGATTTGTAAAAGGTAGACTGATTTTCCATTTCTTTGCTGTATTATGCATTGTTTCACATTTTGTTTTATTTTTCAGTGGAAATTAAAATTACCTGGAGGTGTATTCGTGTTTACTAATAGGAAAATGCAAACGTTGCTTCTGTGGTTTTGGAGACACACACACACACACACACACACAATGTGTATATTATCTTTTGGATTCATTTTTTTCTTAATCTTCTTCCTTTTCCTTCCACGTCTGCATTTTTCAAAACCTGCTTCTATGCTCTCTTCTTCTCTGCTTCAAGCTAGCCATACATTTCTTTCAGTCTTTAGATCCTTACATCTGATGCTGGTACCCTTGCCTGTATTAAATAGAAAATGCATTTGGATAGGGAGTTTAGAATTACAGAACATTCCGTGCAGGTCAGGAGCATTCAAAATCCATTTGTGCAAAACCCCGAGTGGAGTAATCTCACACTAGCTTTCCGTACAGAACTCTCGTGCTGGGCTCAGGATGACACAGGTGGGACTGCAGAACATGTGCAAAATTAAGCTGGTGTTAATGTGATTTCCCATCAACACAAGGACATTAATTGGTTTCTGGAGGAAAAATAAATTTAATAAATCTAATAATTAACGGTGATTATGTGGGTGATTATGTGTGTGTACCTGTGAGAGGCATAGAGAACAACTAGCAAAAAAGTACAGAGATACAGTGTGAAATACACAAATGCCATTTAAATGGATGCCCTTCTTTGTTAATTTCAAAATGAAAAGGAGATCCATAATTTTTAAAGAGTCAAAGGAAGAAGAAATCCAATTGTAAATTTCATTTGCTTTTTATTTTTTTCTCTCAGTTTTATTGAGATATACAAAAAATTGCACATATGCAATGTATACATTTTGATGAGTCTGGAAACATGCCAACACCTGTGATACCACCCATCACCACAGTCAAGATGGTACACATACCCAGCCCCTCCAAAAGATCTCTTGTGTCCCCTTTGGTTGCTTTGTTTGTTTGGGGGTTTTATTTTTTTTAACCTTGAGATCTACCTTCTTGGTTTCAAGTACAGGACACCGTACTGTTCCCCACCAGTGCTGTAGGGTCTGCGGAGACCCAGACTTCATTCCTCGAGTGTTTCAGTAACGTCATATCCGTGGGACAACAGTTTGTTTACTGAGAAAGAAACAGTGACTTTTTGAGGCAGTTGAGAGCCTTTTATGTCATTAAGTGTCAGAGAAGACTGTCCTTTTATTTGAAAGACAAATATTTTATGTTATCACTTATATGTGGAATCTAAAAAATAAAACAAATGAATGTACATAATAAAACAGAAGCAGACTCATCGATGCAGAAAACAAACTAGGGGTTACCAGTGGGGAGACGGAAGGGGGGAAGGGAAAGAGAGGGGAAGGGGATTAGGAGACACAAACTGCTATGTATAAAATAAACAAGCTGTAAGGATATATATGTACAGCACAGAGAATATAACCAATATTTGATGATTACTTTAAATGGAGTATAACCTGTAAAAACTCTGAATCACTATGTTGTACACCTGAAACAAATATAGTATTGTAAAGCAACTATACTTCAATCCAAAAATGTCAAATTTATTTTTTCACAAAATAAACTAAATGTGATACTTGACCACTGTTTTACTTTGGGCCGCTCTAACAGAATACTAGAGACTGAGTGGTTTATGAACAACAGCATTTAGTTCTCCCAGTTTTGGCATCTGGAAGTCAAGACCAAGGCCCAGAAGATGCAGTGCCTGGTGAGGTCCCCTTCCTGGTTCATAAATAGCATCTTCTTGCTGTGCCCTCACGTGGAGAAAGGGGCAAGGGAGCTCTCTGGGGTCTCTTTTATAAGGGCACGAATCCCATTTATGGGGGTCTCCAACCTCATGACCTCGTCACCTCCCAAAGGCCCCACCTGCTGACGCCATCACCTTGGGGGTTAGGATTCAAAGGATGAATTTTGGAGGGACACAAACATTTAGTCTATAGCAACCACCTTTGGTGAGCAAACGTTCCATCCTTTGAGAACCAAACTATGACATCATAATAAATTTCTGGTAAAAATGTAATGCATAAATGGAAAACAAGTGGCCGATTTCCTAAAGATAACTTAGAAATAAAGTATAATTTTCACATCAGCAGGCTTCCAAGAATCTATTTTGACTGTAGTTAAAAATGTGATAGAGTGCCTTCATTTTCTTCCATAAATATGAGTTTGTAGGTGTAAATAATCCAGATGTAAGGAACAAAGACAATTTATACAACTTCTTAATGAATTCTTATAAGCCTTTAATTAAGCACATAAATCATCCTGCAGCATTTGAGTCTAATTGCTTCTTAAATCTGTTGCTATGTCTGAGCTGCATTATTATTGATTTGAAAATTAAAGGGCGTTTTCCATGACTTTCTTACCTCTTAACTGATGCCATTTATTTCCTTTTCTCAAATCTGCTGGACGTGGACATTGACAAGGCGTGTGTTCTATCGGATGATAACCAGAAATACAGATCTCACACGACCTGTGCGGGAGAGAAAAGCATTCAATGGTCACAAATATCAAAACCCCCTTCATGTCATCATACTTCAGGGCTTTGTGGGTGACAGAAAAAAGTCAGTCGTCGTCCTCAAGAAGCTCACACTTTATCTGAAGAGCCAAGACTAATACGATTGGGGAAAGAAGACATGGATGTTGCAGGTTAAACAGTGGATGTAAAGCGTGAACTCCCAGAGTGCAGAGAGGGAGAAGGACCTTTTGGACCAAAGAAAGCCAGAACTGACTTCTAGGAATGCATGTGACTTGAACAGCGCCACCCCCGCCCCCAGACAGACTGGATTTGAGTGGGAATAAGGAAGGAACGGGCTTTCTGTGAGGCTTCCCAGGTTGCGCAGAGAACAACGTGATCATGAGAAAGATGGTCCCTTCAACACCACTGACCCTAGTGAGGTGTCTTATCTACACATGCACCCACAGGGACATCAACTCAAAGGAATATATGATTTTACCTAAATTAGTGCTTCTTAGCAGAGGTTATACTGTCCCCTTCAGGGCGTTTTGGTACTTGACGGCAAGTTGTGTTTTTTACAAGATTGAAAGGGGAAGTAAGCTGGACAACCAATAGGATGCAGTAGTCTCCAGTACGTGAACACCTGGCCTGAACGCCTGAGTCCTTTGTACATGGGAAGGCTTCTTACAACCACCTGAGCCCAGAGCTTAGCTCCATTTTTTTTTTTTTTTTTTGCGGTACGCGGGCCTCTCGCTGCTGTGGCCTCTCCCGTTGCGGAGCACAGGCTCTGGACGCGCAGGCCCAGCGGCCATGGCTCACGGGCCCAGCCGCTCCGCGGCATGTGGGATCTTCCCGGACCGGGGCACGAACCCGCGTCCCCTGCATCGGCAGGCGGACTCTCAACCATTGCGCCACCAGGGAAGCCCTCTTTTCTGTTCTTTAAACTTTATTTTTGGCTGCGTTGGGTTTTCGTTGCTGCACGCGGGCTTTCTCTAGTTGCAGCGAGCGGGGGCTACTCTTATTTGCAGTGAGCAGCTTCTCACTGCGGTGGCTTCCCCTGTTGCGGAGCACGGGCTCTAGGCACACGGGCTTCAGTAGTTGCAGCACGCAGGCTCAGTAGTTGTGGCTCAAGGGCTCTAGAGCGCAGGCTCAGTAGTTGTGGCACATGGGCTTAGCCGCTCCGCGGCACGTGGGATCTTCCCGGACCGGGGCTCGAACCCGGGTCCCGTGCATCGGCAGGCGGACTCTCAACCACTGCGCCACCAGGGAAGCCCAGCATTTTAATCGTATCGGATGGCGGAGAGTTTTGTTTCTAGACATGACCCCCTGGCCCCCTTCCACACTGCTGATGCATAACTGAGCAGCAGTCCGCCCGCTGCGGTGAAGACGGTGCTCTTTATGTCTTATGCAGGTGTAGAATGCGCCCTGGATTTAGAAGAGTGAAAATGAAGCGCAGTGTGAAACATCTAATTAGCGTTCTTAGATTGAATGCACAATGAAATAGTTATACTTTGGACATACTAAATAAAATAGATTATTAAAATTCTTTCCACCTGCTTCTGTTTCTGCTGTTAACGCGTCTTGTAGGGGACATTAAGGTGCTCCTTAATGGGCGACTCATTCTATGCCATTGGGTGGCATTCGTCTCGGGCTTTGCGTGGCAGCTTAAAAGCTGTTTCATTCTCTGTAACTCTGCTCATGATGGGAGGCCACTGAAGGACTCTGAGCGGAAGAGTGAGGTGGGGGATTTTCCTTTTGGGAACGCTCGCTCTGGGAGTGTGGGGAGGAATTCGGTCCCAGTCTTCGCAGAGCTGTGGGCAGGGGGCCATTGCAGCAGATAAGCTGGGGGCATTGGCAGGCGTGGCTGTTAATGTCCTGAGAATCCATCAGATTGGGAGGCATATGGAAGGTATTTGTTGAAGGATTTAGCGTTTCTAGGAAGCTTTACATTTTACAAAATATTTCCCATACTTTTTATAGTTTAATCTGGAGGGCAGCCACTGTACCACTTCTAACACTTTCTCACAAATTCCCCAAGCTGTCAGGACCCCTGCCCTTGAACATCATCAAAAAAATTCTGCTTAAACCAATGACCTCCTACTGCCACTGGCACCCAGGCTCTCCTCCTGCCCCAGGGCTTTTGCACCTGTGGTTATCTGGTATTTTCCTGGCGTATTCTCTCTCCACACACCCCTTTCCCACCAGCTAATTTCTATGCATAACTGATAGATGTACTCAAGCATGATTTCCTCCCTAGGGACTTCAGGATACTCCTTTCCGTACCGTGTAGAAAGCTTCTGAAACACACTCTTCTCTAACCTTTTCTTTCGAGACCTCTCTTTGTACTTACGGGGATTTGAACACTACCTGTTTCCTGTTCCAGTACCAAGCCCCATGAAGACACGGGTCATCAGCTTGTCCACCCGTGTCCCCGTTCCCTCTGTTACAGAGGGAATTCTGTTACAGAATTGGAGGTCAGTAACTAATCATTGATTGGGCAAATAAATTAATGACTGAGGCAGTCACTTCTACTCTGGACACTCCATTTCAATACTGAGTATATGTGACTGCACGCAAAGCCAAGGACATAGGACAATCTCCTGATCTGAGTGCAGCAAATTTCAAACTAGTCTCAGTCCCACCATTAAAGTTATGCGTTTAGTCATCATCTTCCCTAGTTCAAGCACACTTACTTGAACTCTTTTTCTTTGCAGATTTTAAGCGTCTATCCTCTACATGTTTTAGACAGAAATGAGGGTGGTTTTTCATATTCTGACAATTCTCTCTTTGTGCTGTGCATCTTGTATTATGCCAGAGCAGGGAATACATAATTTTGCAAAAGAGCAGAAAAATATATTCTGAACATCTTTAGGTTGATGGGCGGTACGCTGGGGAAATCTTTACCTTGAATCACTAGGGCACGTCATTTGGGATTAGAGATTCCTGCCTTGGGAGGCGTATGAGCAGGTAGGTCACTGGTGCAATGCAGAGAAGGAATAATTACCTACTTATTTTTCTGAGGCATGTTTTATCTTTACATGTAACGTTTACCTCTTTGCAAACCATAGGTCCTTGTACTGTGTACCTGTAATGTTACCAGCACGCTGATATATAGAACAAGGTCTCTACTGCAATGCCTTTCTTTATGATTTTGTTTTGGATCCTCTTCTATTTATGGATGCCAAAGAACCACCGAATGTATTTATTCGCTCTAATTATCAGTACTTTGGTGTTTGGTGATGAAGTGGATTATCTCTACAAAGCTCTGGGGAGGCACTGTTCATCCTGCTCCCTTACAGCTTGAACAGGCGGAGACAGCAGAGGGCACACACAGGCGCTGGCAGCAAACAAAGATCCTATTGCAATTATGAGCTCCAAGTAAATGTCAAAGCTTGCAATTGAAAAGATGTGGAAATCCTATTCATGGTATTTAATTACCTCTTTAATAATCTAATATCTCTTTCTTATGTCATGAATTAATTTAATAAATGCTGATACAATAAATAGTACAATTGGGATTGATAGCAGTCTGAGACATCTTAGGCTGGAAATGACCAAACCTGAAAGAACTCTTTAATCGGAAGCTGGGGATGCCTTTGGGCTGCATGCAGTTGGCTCGGGCAGCAGCGAAGGGAGGGCGCGGGCTCCCCTCACGCCGCCCTTGCTCTCCCGGCAGGTGTGTCTGCCCCGTTCTGGCCTTGGCTGGCAGATGGGGCCTCTGAGTTTTCAGGCCACATTGTGGGGAAGGATGACCACCTCCCGGCACCCAAGCCTACCCTGAGTGCCGCCTTTGAGGGTGAGGACGGGGTCTGCCTCTGGTTCCCTCTGTCTCTCCTTCTCTCTCCCTCTCCCTGGGTTTACAGGAGGCAGATGCCAAGTGGCCCAGCTTAGTCAAGACGAGCACCCTGGTCTGATCACTCAGGACACTGCACACGAAGTGGCTACAAGAGCATCCCTGCTTGGTGCGCGAGGGCAGAAAAGGGGTCTTTCTGGCTTGGGATATACTCCAGAAAGAATAGTTTACAGTTCCCTAATTTGTTTCGGACTTGAAAGGGATCTTAGAATGCAGAGAGCTCAGAACGTTTAACATCCTCATTAGACAGCTAAGGAAATTGGGTGGTTAAAGACTAAATGATTTTCCTAAGACGACCAAGATTACTGATTTTGCCTCTGCTCAAGGAATACTAAGTAACTGGGCATGTTAGGCATCGTGCAGCGTGTTGGGGCCACAAAGATAAATCTGACATTACCCCTGACTTCAAGGGTCTCTTGAGATAGTAGAGGGTCTATGTATCTATCTCTCTCTCCTTCTTTCTTTTTATGTACTTTTCTATCTATATCATCTATCATCTACTTATCTCTACTATCTATCTACCTATCACCTCTGTTCATCATCTATCATCTCTCTATCATCTCTCTATCATCTGTCATCTACCATCTCTCTATCATCTGTCATCTATCATCTCTCTATCATCTATCATCTCTCTATCATCTGTCATCTCTCTATCATCTATCATCTGTCATATATCATCTATTATCTGTCATCTCTCTATCATCTGTCATCTCTATCATCTATCATCTCTCTATCATCTGTCATCTCTCTATCATCTATCATCTGTCATATATCATCTATTATCTGTCATCTCTCTATCATCTGTCATCTCTATCATCTATCATCTCTCTATCATCTGTCATCTCTCTATCATCTATCATCTCTCTATCATCTATCATCTGTCATCTATCATCTCTCTATCATCTGTCATCTATCATCTATCATCTCTCTATCATCTGTCATCTCTCTATCATCTATCATCTCTCTATCATCTATCATCTATCATCTGTCATCTATCATCTCTCTATCATCTGTCATCTATCATCTGTCATCTATCATCTATCATCTGTCATCTCTCTATCATCTATCATCTCTCTATCATCTATCATCTGTCATCTCTGTCATGTATCATCTGTCATCTCTCTATCATCTATCATCTCTCTATCATCTATCATCTGTCATCTCTCTATCATCTGTCATCTCTCTATCATCTATCATCTCTCTATCATCTATCATCTCTCTATCATCTGTCATCTCTCTATCATCTATCATCTGTCATCTATCATCTCTCTATCATCTGTCATCTCTCTATCATCTATCATCTGTCATCTCTCTATCATCTGTCATCTCTCTATCATCTATCATCTCTCTATCATCTATCATCTCTCTATCATCTGTCATCTCTCTATCATCTATCATCTCTATCCCTATCACCTCTCTACTCTCTGTTCAGTCAAATAATACACGGCTGTGGAGTGAAAGTGGGGATGGGGAAGAAGAGCTGAGGGTCTCGAATCAGCAACAAAATATCAAACTATACCTTTCTGTGTAATTAAAAAAAATATTCTGTCCTCAAGCAAGATAATGTCAGAGAATTTGTCCTGATGGACATGAGACCTCTTTAATTCAGCCTATTTTCTTCCTGCCACTTTAAATCACGCCTTAGTGCCTTGGTCACATTATACATTTCCACTTGAAAAGCCTTCTGTTGATCCTGGATTGTTTATATTTGAAGGAGGTAAAGACGGAACTTGAGTTGCAGATGAAACTTTTTCGGTCATTGTTAATCTGGACAGACATTGTCTGCGTCATTGAAAATAAGTAGGGAGATGCAATTCTAGTCTGCAAATTCAAGGTTGCAAGACATACTGCATTTAATTATTTATTATCCCAAATCCACTTACATCACCTCAGTGATTAGGGGACTTTGCTCTGACGAAATCCCAGAGCAAGGAACAGGGCAGAGACTGAGGGCCCCTCTGCTCTTTGATCACCATGATTTCTGGCTTCTGCTGCTGCCTCTGCAGGGGGTCAGCTCAGGGTCCGCTGTTCTCAAGGGCAACAAGCCACGTGCCCTGAAGGTGACAATGTTCCAGAAGATAGAGGATCTTGCCTCTTTCCTCCCGCTGCTCTCAAAGGCTCTGCTCTGAAAACCCTCAACAGAGTGGTGAGCTTATGTCTGGCTTTCATACAAGATGGGGAGAATCTCCAGAAACACTGTAGAAATCTCAGAGGCAAAGAACTAAGATGTTCTGATTAAAGTCAGGAAATAAAGGCAATAAAAAATATAAATTGTCTCAAAAATCTTCGACCATAAGTGTAAAATCCAAAGTCCTAATGCATAAACTCATAGTTCCTGATGGAAATTGCATTAGACATCTTTGGTCCATGTCAACAGATATGGCCAGTAATCACATCTGAAAGTATGCAGTGAGTTTCCCAATCATTTCTCCCGTAATCCACAGTGAGATTCCCTCCTTTCCTCCCGCCCTGCCACCCTTCCTTCTTTCTTCCTGCCTTTGTCTTTCTATCTCTCTTTTTTGTAAGCCAATATGTATAATTTTGGCTTCAGCCTTCTGTCTTTAAACTGTACCTGACCCAACTCATTTAGCATGTGACCTCTGGCCAATTAAAAATCAATCTTTAAAAAGCCGTGGTCACTCCTGCCTGGTTCGTAGCAATTATCTCTCAGCTTCCTCCTTGTAGCTCTCTCCCGAGTTTCCTTCTTATTTAGTTGACAAACATCACTGCTCAAGCCTAAGTCGGACAGCATGCTAATCTGACTCCCTTCTGTTGTGAAAACGATGACCAAAGCCCTGATAACACCCACCGTGTTTCATCCATCATGGTTTCTGGCCTTATACTCACTCTCAGATTCATGGGCTTTCAGTTTTTCTGGATCAGCCCTGACACTGGGGTGTGAGCTGTGCCGGTGTGTCTGCCTGGTGGTGCAGTGCTTTGGTTGAAGGGTTTATTTTCCTCTAAGTAGCCATCCAGAGGGCATTGACTGTGCTTTGCGTTTCTTTGTTATTCCCACCATGAACTATCACTCATGGCTCATAATGGTGGCTTAGTTAATAAATACGAGACTGACTGATTTGTTGAATAAGCAGAGGAAATCTATATTTTTATATCCATTCTTGTGGCCACTGCAACTGAAATCAGCAAAGTCCTGACTCAAGAATGCAAAACAATTTGATTTCTTTTTTGGGGGGAAGGTGTAAATTTCCAAAGCACGCTAGAATGTGCAAAAGATAATGGAAAATATGTGCTGATTTTATATTATAGGGTTTTATGTTCTTTAATAAATAAATTTTCTTTTTTCCAAACTTTACATCTGTAGAAGGATAGTCCTTAATATTATATGTGTAATTATATATATACTATATATATACACTACATGATTATATATAATATATAGTATGTATGTTATATATATACACACACACTTATATATATATATATATTTTTTTTTTTTTTGCGGTACGCGGGCCTCTCACTGTTGTGACCTCTCCCGTTGCGGAGCACAGGCTCCGGACGCGCAGGCTCAGCGACCATGGCTCACGGACCCAGCTGCTCCACGGCATGTGGGATCTTCCCAGACCGGGGCACGAACCCGCGTCCCCTGCATCGGCAGGCGGACTCTCAACCACTGCGCCACCAGGGAAGCCCTATATATGTATTTTTTATAAGCGAATTCTAGTTCTCATTTTTACTGCTCCATTTACCAGCTCAGGACCTGACTCCGGCATTCCACACCTGTAGGCTTCCCCTCCTCTCTGTCCACTGTCTGGAAGTCAAGGCTCTTAATAAAGGCTCCTCTTAGAGAGTCTTTGTCTACATCCCACTCTAATAAGTCCAAGTGGCCTTTCTTAGGAAGCAGTCTCTGTTGCTTCAAGAGGAGGTAAGAATGAGGCAGCTGACCCTCTGGACTTTGGGTCACCCTGAAGGGCAGCCTTAGTGGGACCCAGCCCTGCCTTCTGCCCCATCAGAGAATCTTATCCGGGCCCCATCTGAAAGCCAAAAATTACAAACAACAAAAAAAAGCAATTTTAACATGGGCATTTTTTTCCTCTTATTATTCTGGGATAAAATTAAGGTTTGCTTATCA
Source organism: Pseudorca crassidens (assembly GCF_039906515.1). Lineage (NCBI taxonomy): Eukaryota > Metazoa > Chordata > Mammalia > Artiodactyla > Delphinidae > Pseudorca > Pseudorca crassidens. Next base: position 27,846,047 of record NC_090316.1, read on the forward strand.
GAGAAGCAAGGTAATCAATACAAATTCTTTAAAAATATTCCTGCCAGACAAAGCAATGTTTGATATTAAATTATATGGAAAATAAATTGTAAATTAAAAAACACAAGCAGCCTCTGACAGACAGGCACAAAAGGACCCTGCAATTACATTTATCTAGGAAGACAGACCCATGAACAGAGTGAATTTTTAAATTAGTTTTCTCGTTAAGAATGTCCCTGTATGAAAGCTGGCATTATCTCTTTAGAAAGTTAGAAAGAACCTGAGTTTTGAAGATATCTAAGCTAAATCATTATGAAACATTGGATGAAACTGCTGATTTCTGTACCAAAAAAAAAAAAAAAAAATTGGATATTTGATATCCTGTTGGTTGAGCCCAATCTGTTTAAGAAACGTTTCTCTTAATAAACACTTTTCTGGATAATTTGAAAAGTGTATCTGTATACACTTGATTGACAGCTGGAGCAGATTTTCTATGTGGGCTCCAACTTCACAGTGTTTCTTGACAAGAAGGCATAACAAACCGAGAAGGCATAAGTGTGCTACCTCTAGGAACACAAAGTCTTAGATGGTTTTGAAATTCCTACTCACACCAGTGGTGTCAGGCTGTGTGAGAATGTGCATGCAATTCGATTATAAAAGTGGGGAATCTGGAGCATGGAAAGGTCAATCCATTTGCCCAGTGTCCCAGCCTGTGTCAAGGCTGAGCCCAGAAAAGCAGGCAGGTGTTCCCAGGTCCCAGTGGCTCAGGAGCCAGACTCTGGTCCCCATTCATCCATCCCAAAACCCTCAAAACATTAAAAAATACTTGGTCAATATTCCAGATTGATTTCTACTATAATGTGGTTATTATTCCTTGAATTCCACAAAATGACACTTGTGCTGAATAGCATTTATTTACTTCTGTTCTTCTGAGGACATTTCTAAAATTTCCATAATTTGGGGGGAATCGTGAATAAATCACTATATCATGTCACCTACTGACATCAACACATAAAAAGTAATTTGCTTAATTTTCTATCAACTTCATTTTTTGTAAATGCAAATATTAACTAGGAAAAATATATTTCCCTTTGCCAATAACGTTGGTGGGGATTTCAGAGTAAAGGTGGAGTGTATTATACACAAACGTCTTCATTTTCAGAGAGATTATATTTCATTATTATAAATAAAATTTATTAATTTAAGTGTTAAAGCTACCATATCCCAAAGATGTGGGAAACAAAAAACCCAGAGGTGTTAATTCTGGGCCTTCTACATTCTAGTCAATGTACTCCCCACACAAAGAAGTACAAGGCTTATCAGGAGTTACCACTTTTTAATCAAAAGAACTGCCTAGATTGGTAATAAGTGAAAACAAAATAAAACAAAACGAGTAAGTCTCCTACCAGACTACATCTGTGAAATGTAAAGATTGCTCTCAGCTAGTCAGAATTGAAACAAACTCTCTCCATTCGTAATATTTTAACACAAAATAAAGAAAGTCAGGAGCTGCCGGATCCTGTAAAAATGGCAAACTAGCTCAAGGTGCTGGCTCCTTCCCCCCTCAAAATCAAGTTCAAAGCAGTAACAGATGAGAAAGGAAAGCTTGGGGATACCAGGAAATTACCAAAAACTTAAAGTGAGAAGCCTCTGGATATATACTGGAGCCTGTTTAGCTCTCGTTGAACTGTGGGAGAGTATGGAGGAGGAATTTTTTGTTTATGCTCTGCTTTTTTCCCTCTTCTGAGCTGCTCTGAGACAAGCTACTGTCTGCTCCTTTGTGGAAGGAAAGAGCAGCCCCAGAGCTGGTCACAGAGTCTGTGGAGCCGGGCTTGATGGCTTTGAAGAGCCAAAGCCCTCTTCGGGTGGAGGCTTTGTGAAAACAGGTGTGGGCAGACATAAAGGAACAGTAAACAGATTGACAACAGTGTTCTTGACAGAAACATTGGGCGGAAGATGTCATTAGAGAATATTTCTAACTATTAAGAAGAACTCCTTGGAGTTTAAATTTCATCCAACAGATGGTTACAAAAGTGTGGGAATGCAATAAATATTTTTGCACTGATGGTCTCAGATATTTTACTACATAAAGACACATATTGAAAATGCATTTACGAGAAATACATTGATGAGATCTGCCTATGAATAAAGAGAATTAAATCCATGTGAGTTGATGCTGAACATCTTTTCATGTGTTTGTTTGCCATGTGTAGTCAAGCTCTTTGTTGGAGATGTGGTTTGCAAATATTTTCTGTAGTTTGTCATTTCGTTACTTTCCTATGGTCTTTTGTGAGCAAAAGCTTTTAATTTTGATGGGGTCCAATTTATTAATTTTTCCAGTACAGATTTTGCTTTTGGTTTCAAGTGTAAGATGCTCTAAGTTTTTACCTAATAATTTATTTACTTTGGAGTAATTATAAATTGTATTTTTAAAAAAATTTTGGCTTCTACATATTTCTTGTTAGTATGTAAAAATGCAATTTACTTTTGAGTGTTTATCTTGTATCCTGCAACCTTACTGACTTCACTTATTAGTTCTATGATTTTTTTCTTTTCTTTTTAGATTCCATGGAATTTTCTATGTAGATAATCATGGCATCTACAAACAGAGATAGCTTTATTTATTTCTTTTTAGTCTAAGGACTTTCATTTTCTTTTCTTGCCTTACTGCAATGACTAGTCTTCTAGTATTATGTTGAATATGAATAGTAAGAGCAGACATCCTTGCCTTGTTCCCAATATAAGAGAGAAAATATTCAGTCTTTCATCATGATGTATGATGATAACCGCAGTTGGGTTTTTGTTTCTTTTTCTCATAGATGCACTGTATCAAGTTGAAGTATTTTCCCTCTTTTCTTAACTTGCTGAGTTTTTAATCATCAACAGTGTTGGAATTTGTCCAAGAGTTTTTCCCCCTGTCAGAACATCCAGTCCTGAATGGAGACGCTGGACACTCACTGGTCCTTGCTGCCAGACACCTGGTGAGGCTGGCACCTTGAGCAGGGTCATCTTCAAAGGCAGAGCCAGGTGACAGTCACCCTGTGTAGCAACAAGCACAGGTGGCCAGGGAAGAGGGGAGTCATTGTCCACAAATGCCTCTACAGCCACAGAACTGTGGTTGGGTTGAGAATGCGATGCACTGCCTGCTTCTCCCCAAAATGACCAGTGTGTGGTCATCACTGGGGTCACGCACTGGAAAGTCATGCAGCCACAGTGTGTCATTCCTGACCTCTTTGTCCTAGGCAATGCTCACCTGGGCTTGCAGGCCTCTGTGGCCCAATCCCACTATCCTGTACTTCTTATACATTCAAGCGGGGGTCAGCGCAGCCAACATCCCCAGGTAAGTTCTGCTGGGTGTTTGTAACCAGCTCAAGCAGGACCCCTCCCCAAGCTTACAGGAGACCTTTCTGCTACGAAATAGCTCCTTGGTAGGAAGGGCCGGCACCATATGGAGACACTTAGAGGGGAAGGCTCTGGGTTTCCCAGGAATTATACTGCCACTGACCTACCACTGCCCTGTGGCCTCTTCTGCTATTCAGAACGATGACTCCGGGCCTAACCTTTCAACAGAGGAAGACCTGGGTGTAAAGAAAGATCACACATCTGGAAGAAAAAGTCCTAGCACCTTCCTAGATTTGTAGGGAGAATTGGACCTCATGTCTTATATGTTTTGTTCAAAATATTAACACTCTTTCAGGTGATTCTACTTCCTTTGGGACAGTAAATGACTATTAAATTAAGTTTTAAAATACAGATATACCAATTTGCATTTGAAAGCTGTTTTCCCAAAGATAATAAATATTGTTACCAAGACAGACATGATTGTCTTGGATGTCCTGGTAGGCGAAATCTAGACCAACTGGCAGGCATATGTTTTTCTGAGAAAACCTTGAAAGAGTCTGAACTACCCCAAGAAGTGATGCGTCTCCTACCCAGGAATGTTCCAGCACAGGCTGGATTAACACCTGGTTGGATTGTTGTAAAATGGATTAAAGTATCAGATAGACAGCTGTTTGATTCCGTTTCTTAGAGTTCAACAACTGGCAAAACTAATATATGGAGACAGAGGTGAGAATGGCAGTACCTTTGATGCCGACAGAAGATTTTATTGGTGTGGCACAAAGGGAGTCTTCTGGGGGTGGGGGCAGTGCAAACATTCTTGATCTTGATCTTGGTGGTGGTTCCGTAGGCATAAATAAATGTAAAAATTTATCAAGCTGTACACTCAAGATTTGTGAACTTGAACAATGTCAGTCATACTGAAATTAGAACCAAGGAAAAAAGTCTTGACATGCACACTCTCTTTCTAGGGAGGCGGGGGGAGGGGAGGGATAAATTGGGAGATTGGGATTGACATAGACACACTACTATATATAAAAGAGATAACTAATAAGGACCTACTGTAGAGCACAGGGACCTCTACTCACAGGGACCAATACTCTAATGGTCTATAGGGGAAAAGAACCTAAAAAAAAAAAGGAGTGGATTTATGTATATGTATAACTGATTCACTTTGTTGTACAGCTGAAACTAACACAACACTGTAAATCAACTAAAAATTAAAACAAAACAAAAAAACAAACAACCCTCCTTCCCCCCCGCAAAAAACCCAATAACAGCCTCAAGAAACGCGCAAGTTGACACCAGAGTTCATTCCGAGGAAGTTGATCAAATGCTTAAAACATACACCAAAGTTGTCAAGTACGTTTTGGTCACATTGGTTTATTCTCGAATATCTTAATTCCGTACAAGTAAATGGACAGGTTGCTGCTCAGACATTAAATCAACAGTAATGTCGCTCTCATGATTTTTATAATACCCCTTACTGTGAGAAAATAAATTCCCCGAAGTGATTCTTTATCTGCACTGGCTTTGGCTTAAAATGATGGCTTTAAAGGAAACCACGTAGATAAAATGAGTAAACATGAGATCTGTCCACTAAAAAGGAATTATGACTTAATTACAAGTTTTAATTGCTATGGTTATCATTTGATTGTTGAAAAAGGCCAGGATCTCAGGAAGGTCAGAGAAACGTGATAAAGGTACTTGTATTTTGACCTCTCTGAGAAAGCTAATTAGCTTAGCTTTATCAAATACCATCACAACCCCATTCCCTTAACGTATGAATAAATTATTACACTCCTACTTTGAATGCAATTTGGGAACGTATCTTACCCATTGAAAAATTTCTAATATTGTATAATGGAGAACTTTAACATTTCTTCCATCTCAAGACTCTTTTTAAAAGAGGAAGCCCAGCATCTGAATTTTAAGTCGGCATTATTTACAAAATAAATGGAGCAATAGCCATGAGATTCCAATAATCTTTAATCTTAAGTGAGATTTCTAACTTTTCAAAGCAACTTTGTTAGAAATATCTATAGATCCTTTGAAATGAACAAAAATGTCACTTTTGCAGGGCAGAAAGATTCCTGTTGCACGCTGTACTGGGAATGAACTGTAGGAGAACAGGATTGGGAGGAAATGATCAGCTTGCCAGGTATTAAGTTTGGGTCCTTATCAGATACCCAAACAAAGTATCAAGGAAGCAGTTGCACATAGGATTCTGGAGTAAAAATATGAGGGACAAGAAGCTGAATGTGAGTTTGAAAGCCTAGGAAAGTTATAGGCAGTTGGGGCTTAGAGACGTAACCTCGAGGGGGATCACTGGTTTCCAGGTTGTATTAAAACCATAGTCCCAGGGGCTTCCCTGGTGGCGCAGTGGTTGAGAGTCTGCCTGCCGATGCAGGGGACGCGGGTTCGTGCCCCGGTCCGCGAAGATCCCACATGCCGCGGAGCGGCTGGGCCCGTGAGCCATGGCCGCTGAGCCTGCGCGTCCGGAGCCTGTGCTCCGCAACGGGAGAGGCCACAACAGTGAGGGGCCCGCGTGCCGCAAAAAAAAACCCAAAAAAACAGTGTAGATGCAAAAGAGAAGAATGATAAAAGATAAAGTGATGCATTTTCTATGTTCAAACTTAATGCTTTTTGTGACAAAAGAAAATCAGAATGCAAATAAAAGCCCCAGACTGGATAAAATATGTGCAAAGTTTGTAGCTACTACGTACATAGATTTTCCCTTGTAAATGGTAGAGCATTCCACTTATAATGATAACAAAGAGTTCGTATTTCATGCTTTGCGTTTCTCAGGGAGATCTACAGCAGCTCCTTAGTCTCTTAAATGAACACCATCCCTCCACCCAGGTGTTCAAATCCACTGCCTGCAATTCCAGGCGTCCGTGTCCTCAGGCCACGCCAGGCACTGTGGCCGCTAACTCTTTTTGAGGCAGAAACCTGCAAGGTTCGGCATCCTCAGACACAAACCACTGCAGAATAATCAGCTGCAAGGATGAAGGGGCCCTAAATCGTCAGCAGCTCCCGAAGAGCACTGTCCAGCACGGAGTTATATTCTGGTTTCCACGGGGTCGTACTTGTAGATTCAGGTGGGTTGTTTAGAATCAAAACAGAATCTATTACTCGGCTAATCACCTAGCTTCGTTTGGCAAGAGTTTTCTGAGGAATGCAAACAATGACAAATGAGAAGCTTTCGTATTTGATTTACTTTTGCCAAAAGGAAGGAAAATTGGTAAATAAATGGTCTTATCTGTTTCCCTGTTTGAATTTACTTTTCAGATTTGTTGTGCTCCCTTTTGATCATTACAACTGCTCTGTCTGCGTGAGCTTTGTTCCTCTGAGAAACTTTACATGAGAAGTAGGGTGAGAAGCCTTTTTTATTGTTTAACATGTTTTTTGTTTTGTTTTTTTTTGAGTAAAGAAAGATTTTCAAACTAACTTTTCAAACCCCTTGTCTTCCCTTACGTGTTAAAGGATTACCTGAGATGTCCACAAGCAGGAAAAAGAAGTTTTCTCTACTGTACAACCTGCTTATAGAAGTAGCCGAGCCCCTGATAATGTGACTATGATTGTAAGTCAAATTTTCACACCTACAATTTCAGAGTCCTAGAAAAGAAAAGGTGTGCCAACACAAATTATGGAGCAATTTAAAGGTGCTATGATGTTAAAGTTACAAGAACGGGTTACCCTATTATTTAGAATAACCACCAGTCAAAATGCGGCAAGTTGTCAATATAGTTTTATAACAACATTTCCTATTCCTATTAACCCCAATGGGAATTTAGTTACTATTAATATGACGAAGGGTGAATGGGAAAATTTTTGTAACAGTTTGTATAATCAAGTCTATTTATTGCTGTGCACCATGGGTTCTGCTCACTTTTCACAAGCTTCTCTTACGATTTTATATCAGATGAGCAGAGGAATGCTCATTAACAGCTGCTTTTTCACCGATAAACCTCCACCCTCCGAGCAAGTCAGTATTCCTAGCCGGGTCCCTCCCTGTGTGGCTCCTAGGATGAGACAACTCCAGATGCCTCCCTTAGGGAGTATTTGATAGTGGGAGACAGGTAACAGCTACAAAGAAAAGCCCTTCTATTTATTTTGGAAAGAACTGGCAGCAATGTCCAGACCAGAAGACATCTTGTTTGCTCCACAGAACTCATGGCTACTGAGTCCTCCCACTGCAGGGCAGGCAATACTTCTTGGTCCCATGTGGATTTAGCCCTGGGCATTTTCAGAACTTGTATCCTTTTGGGAAGAAATTTGTCCACCTGACAATCATTCTCCCTTTATACCTTAACTACAGAAACTCAATTTTTGTTGAAGTTTACAATGTTCCCAGTTTAAAACATCGTAGTTCCTAGCTTCTTTCTCATTAAGAGGTAAACATTTGACAAATTCCTGACCAATAAGATGTGAGTATAAACCACTGTGTGAGTTTTCTGGGAAAAAACTTAAAACTATCAAATGTAGATGACCTGCTTATCCTTGCCCTTAGTCCCAACTCTTTCTTCTGCCTGGAACACAGGCTTGATGCCTGGAAGTGCAGCAGCCATCTTGGGATCATGAGAATGAAATCTTTACGTTAAAGAAGGCACTGCAGACAGGACAGAGGGAAGTCTGAGAGACAGATGACTTTACACAACAGCCGCTGCAGCCCTAACCACCCTCCCACTCGACTTCATCACCTGTGAGAAAAATAAACCGTTCCGTGCACATTTAAGCCACTGCTATTCAGGTTTTCCCTCATAAGTAGCCACATGCAGTATCAACTGATTCAAACCTCTATTAATGTTAGTATTTTCATGAGCACGTGAAGTGACAAATATTAACAAATATGTGACTATTGCTTAGAGACTCAAGCTGGTTATGGAGATGGCTCCACCCCAGACCATGAGTCAGAGTTTTGATAGTGGGTCCAAGAATTTCTACTTTTCCAAATGTCCTCAGGTAATTGTAATCGACTTGGAGTGGAGCTTTGAGAAACCACCACAAGTAGAATTTTCAGTTGAACAATATCTTAAAGACTGGACTTAAAATGCACAAATAATAGTGCATGAAAAGTTCAGGCTCACGTACCATCACAGATAAAAGAAATGGCCAGCCCAGCCGTACTGACGAGCATGGACTGAAGACTGTGCAGGATGCAGAAGGGGACAAAGGACACCTTTCTCGCCTCTTTCATCCTCAGACAGTATTTGAGCACCCAGTGTAGGCTTCACGAAATCATGATAAAAGCAGCTTAGCATCCACGAAAGATAAATTTTGCTTTTAGTTACTTGAGAAATAATCTGTGAACTACTCTTTCACTCTTGGTTCCTAGCTTTCATCAGCAATGATGTGATGTTTATTCTCACGATTAACCAAAAATAATACAATATTCTTCTGTGGCAACAACTCCAATTTGGAGAACAAAATCTTAGTTTCTGAAGTCAATATTTCTCTAGCCAGGGCTTCCAGAAAGATTCTCAGTGGTTTGGATTTTTTCCTTCAGTAGGGATTTTACTTTACTCAAGATTGAGAAACATTTGTACACTGCAATTGCAATAGGATTTATGAGGGCTTAATTTCATTGAGGGGTCAAACTGAGTGGCCAGTGGAAGGTACATAAGTTTCTTCTGAACTGCAGGAAAAATGTAAAAAACAAATCAATCTCTCCAGAACACTCCTATGTGATTTGCTTTCTGGTTCCAGGCCACACTCAGAACTAATGAAGACGCTGCGTAAATGAAAAAAATTGAAGTGATGTTCTCTCTCCCTTTTTCCCCACGTGGGAGACCAGAGCCTCAGCCAACAGGCAAGGGCGGGGGCCGAAACAGGTTGTGCTGGTATCACCTGGAAAAGAACTTCTTCTGTTCCTACAAAATCACTATTGCAAAACACAATGTGTTAACCTTTATATCTTTGTTTTTCGAATATCAAAATTTAATGGTTGTGATACATTTTATTTGTTAAAATCAAGCAATTTTATTTTGCATCTTAAAACTTGATGGAATGGTAATTTTCCTGACTTTTAGTAGCTCTAAATCAAATTGGTAAAGTCAATTTAATGATAATTTAGTGAAAGAAAACATTTCTTTGTGGTCTGACAACTTCCATGAATAATGTGTCTTTAATAGCTGTCAATTAAGGTAGTTTTTAGAGATTTATGATGGGGGTATAAATATCTCCAAAAGGTGATTTATGGCACAGACTCAGATAATTCTTCCAATAAAGCTACTCTGACAGCATATAAATTTCTATATGGTATGGAAAACAATGGAAAACATTGTGAATGTCTCTATTTGCTATGTCCAGTTCCTTTTTATTCCATTCTTTCACCCCATAATTTCAATATTAGAATCAGAATTTTAGAGGTGAGAGGATCTAAGAGATCAGCAGATCTACCCTCCTCAAGGTACAAATTATATATTATAATGTATATTTTGTATATCTTATGCAAAAGGCCAGAACCTAAGAGTACTCTGACTTCTTCAAATAAATCCATAGACATAGGTACTGGAATCGAATAAAGAATTTCTACAGAAAATATTGAAAATAATTTTAATGTTCCATGGCAGAAATTGAAAAACTCAAAAGAGATGAGAGTACGACTGGCAACAGAGACTTTCTGTGTGCTGAGACACCTGATACAAACTTAAAGGACAGCCAGCTGGTAGAAAGTCTTTGCTACGTGCTTGGATTAATCCACATCTTTCTGACACACGTGTGCATCTTCCTTGCTCTGAACCCGAGGGCTTGGAGCTCCAGGAGCAGAGAGAAGTCTTTAACCCTTAGAACACTTGTCCCGTTTCTCCTCCAGTTCATTCACTTTTACATACATGTTCCGAGTTTTGTGCACTCCTCTGAGGTCTGGCCTTGTCCTGAGAGCTACCACAAGGGCCATTAGAGTTGCTGTTTCCTGGAGTTTAACAGGGGCTCCCACTCCTGGTCCATGAGCAGAGCTGGAGGCTGGAGGACCGTTCACGGGATCAACACACCCAGACCAAGTGTTCACATCCTATACTTGGTTTGTTTATTTATTTATTTATATTTTTGGCTGCGTTGAGTGCATGGGCCTCTCACTGCGGTAGCTTCTCTTGTTGCAGAGCACGGGCTCTAGGCGAGTGGGCTTCAGTAGTTGTGGTGTGTGGGTTCAGTAGTTGTGGCTCACGGGCTCTAGAGCGCAGGCTCAGTAGTTGTGGCGCACGGGCTTAGTTGCTCCGTGGCATGTGGGATCTTCCCGAACCAGGGCTCGAAACCGTGTCCTCTGCATTGGCAGGCAGATCCGTAACCACTGCGCCACCAGGGAAGCCCCTATACTTTGTTAAATGGAACTTTTGCCCACTGACTCTTCTAGAAACCAATCTTTACACGAGACCGGCGTGGATTCTTGCCTTGAAATTAAATATAAACGAATATTGGAGGCAACAGGCAGTAAGGCCCCTCCCCCATGAGACGGAGCAGCTTTGCAATGTTGCATCTAGGACCCTGGAGCCCAGGGTAAGTTCAAGTCGGCCTCAACCACCCCAGGTGCCTGTGAGGCCTGGGAGCTGCAGCTTCCTCCTCCGAACTAGGAAGAAGGGTAGATAGTTTTAGAGTTTCAACCCATGTCTAAAACTCTTGGCTACTAACAGATGCTTCTCAACTAGAAAACAGATCATATGCAAGGAAAACTGAAACAGTATGTCTCTGATGGCCCTGATAGTCTCTCCATGCCTTTCACCTGTGTTATAAGGTCGATACGGTTAAGGCGGTTTAAGTTCTACTAACTCCGTACTTCTCCCCGCCAGAGGCCCCCAGGGCTGTACTTAATTGTGGGGACTCACCCGAGGCAGGACTGGCCCCCTCTTAATCTCACGTTCCCTTTGTGCTGTGACGCTCCTGGCAGGAGCTTCCTGAATCATCAAGTTTATGTGTTTTGATGGCGTGGTGGTTAATTTTATGCGTCAGACTGGGATGCCCAGATAGTTGGGAAAATATTATTTTGGGGGTGTGTCTGTGAGGATGTTTCCAGACTAGATTCACATTTAAATCTGCAGACTGAGTGAAGATCACCCTCCCGGATGTGGTGGGTGTCATCCAGTCCACTGAGGGCCCGCACAGAACCAGAAGGTGGGGGAAGAGTGAATTTGCTTCCTCTGCTTGGGCTGGGCCATCCATCTCCTGGCCTCAGACACCCGAGCTCCTGGTTCTTGGGTTTTGGACTCGGACCATGACTGACATCATTGGCCCTTGATTCTTAGGCCCTTGGACTTGGACTGAATGGCATCCCTGGCTCTCCTGGGTCTCCAGCTTGTAGATGGCAGGTCCTGGGACTTCTTGGCCTCCACACCATGGTAAATCTATGATGATTTATCATGATTTCTCCCCCTACATACACCTCTGTGTGCGTGTGCGTATATATCCTATCGGGTCTGTTCCTCTGCAGAACCCCAATGATGCAGACGCACGCTCACCAGATGAGAAGTACTCAGGCGGGACTCGAGCTGTGTTTCCTGCTGCGGGACTTGCTGTGGGTCACAGACCTCTCAGGGTCAGCTTCCTAATGATAAAAATGAACTCCGTGCTTGACTAACAGTTTGAGTTATTCTAAATAGCAAGTGAGAAGTTTCAGTCTGACTGTATGATCAGGGTTTTCCAGTCATCTGGAGGAGAAGGAACAGTCCCTTCCATCTGACACCGAGCACAGAGTACTGAACCTGAGGAGGCTCCTGGGAGCCCCTGACTTCCAGCCGGTTGGTCAGCAGGGCGGGGCCTGGACCTGTGGTTGGCATGTGCAGTGGGCAGTCTTGTGGGACTGAGCCTTCATCTGGGGGTCTGCGCTAACTCTGGGAGTTACTGTCAGAACTGAACTGAACTGCAGGACGCCCAGTTGGTGTCCGGAACTGGAGAACTGGTTGGCGTGGGATAACCCCCCTCCCCCCCACGTATGTGGCGTCATAAATGCTGTGAGTAAAAACTTCAGCTCCGGACACCTGTGTTACCCTACAGCGACCAGTGAAACATAGGCCTTCGATGTAATCCTTCTGGGTCTCAGGCTCCTGACTTGTAAAGAGGGTTAGTTAAGCGAAGGTCAGTGACTGAGGAAGTGTCCTCCAGCTCTTAGTACCAGGAGCTCTAAATTACGCATAATCATATACAATGGTAGATTTTGTTTTTAAAATACTTTTCCTTTTGCAAAGGGATATATTGACACAGATGCTTAATGAGCCACTAAGCTTGTGCGTTTAGGGACACGACAGACTGGAATTACAAAATTTGTTTTGTGCTAGAAGTAAATATAACGATGAGGCAAAAAAATAAACAATCACAGGGTAAAGTTTAGAAGTAAAGCTCTAACGCACCAGATGAAGAGTGGTTTCTTCTCCGACTGTAAGGAAGAACAAAAATTCAATTCCTATGTTATACCTTTCTTTACTTGTGCTTTTTTCTACCATCATGTTTTAAATATTTCAGTCTAAAATTGGGAGGAGAGTCTTATTAAATTATCTGGAGAAAGGACAACAGTGGCTAAGCAATCAAGACAGACTAGAGCTCTGACTGAGCCCTGTGCTCAGGGCCCACGCTAGGAGAGCGCTCTAATGAGGTCCTCCTGGTATCAGGCGAACTGTGCTGAACGTGACCCCAGAGCAACTCTCACTGTGCCTAGAATTCCACGTCAGGCGGAAATCCGGCTCCAAAACACCACCTCTATCCATTATCTGCCCAGATGCCAGCCTGACGTTGTACAGACCCAGAGGTGACAGTCTGCTTTCCTGAGTACAAGCTAGCTCTGATGTTAGAATTTCTGTTTAGTAATTGTATATTTAAATTGATCATTTGTGTATATATATTCATATACTTCTATGTATCCACTACTTAATATTTAATACTATTTAACCTTCAATGCTCACATCCAACTGTCAGTTTATCTGTTTCTGTTGTTTTATTTGCTTGTTAGATTTCTAGTGCAAGTATAATACATAATACAGTATGAAATATACTTCTCTTTCTTCAGGGGAGTATCCCCAGTGAATACACGTATACAGGAAAGGACTCACGCGAAAGCTAGAGCTAATCTATTTTTCTAGGGGTGCAGAGTCTGAGCTCGGTCAGGAACACGGCGAGGAGAGGGCGCTGTGCGCTCAAAAGGCAAAGTTTCAGCGGTGCCTCCGGCCTCCTTGACGGCTCGAGCTGCCGGCGGGGCTGTGACTTCGCTCCAGGGGTCTCTGGGCTCTGCTGACAGCCAGACGGAGACGGGGGTCTTAGGACAGACTCTAAGGCCGGAGGGGCAGTGTTGTCCTGCGGCCGGGGCTGCCTCGTGGCGCCCCAGGCAGACGCTCCTCTCTCCCTCGCTGGACTCGAGCGCAACCTGGTGCCCACGCAGAGGTGGCCTTTCGGGGACGTGCCGCCCGTGCGCTCCCGCGGGCGGAGGGAGCGGACAGAGGGAGCGGACGGAAGGGGCCCCCGGAGCCGGCACATCGACTGTGGCCACGAGCCAGGGCGCCGCTGTTCTCTGGGGAGAGCCTAGACACTCGGCTTTGCGTTTTCCCGTGGGTGGGAGGGACGGACGGACGGAAGACACGGGGCCTACTTAGCAAAATGGCAGGCGGTACAGTGACAGCTCAGACGGTGTGAGCGCAACTGACGACAGAGCCGCAGGGCCAGAGAGGGGCTGTTTGGGCGGCGCCGGTGAGGGGCAGCTCCTCGTGCATCCAGCCCGCCGCGGACATAGCCGGCCTTTCTCGGGCGCTGCCTCTGAGCCCACAGAGCCCGGGGGCTCTCTCCTCGTGGAATTATGCTCCAGGAAGGCACACAGGAGAGGGACACAAATAAAATACTATATCTTAACGAAAACCGTACACCTTTAGTATGCCTTCTGTCCAGCATCATATAATAACGACGTAGACTTTCTAAAAATAGTTGAGCTGCTTTATGGAAAAGGCTCGGCAGCCACGGGGGAAGGAAGACGGGTGCCCTCGGTCAGGAAGCGGGTGCAGGTCCCGGCGGGTTCCTGCGGGACTGGACTAGGATTGGAGGGGTGCAGGTGCTGATGATTGCTGGACTGGGGATACACCGTTGGGCTGTGCCTCCAAGGCTTATTTTGGGGGTTGGATACGGAATCTATGGGAAGGAGAGAAATCAAGGTTCCTTAGAGTATTGGTTCCAGCAGACTGGTACAGTGTGCCACTGACTTAGATGAAGAAGAAAGAGGTAAGAATAGGGTCTTTTCCTTTCCTTCCTCCCTCCCTCCCTTTCTTCCTTCTTAACCTTCCTTCCTTTTTTTTTCCTTCTTTGCCTCCTTCTTTCTTTTCTTTCAAGCAGGGGCAGGGAATCCAGACACATTGATTTTGAGGCACCTGTTAGACCCACTGTGTCTGCAAAGCCTGTACTGTCTCATGTCCACAGGGTGGTCTTCTAACAGAGAAGGCAAACAGGAAACACGTGCAGTGAAGAGATGCATGCCAAGTGCAATGGTGAGTGAATTTGGCCATCGGCTTGGTGTCCAGGTAAGGGAACACCAGGGTGATGGGTTCATCTCCACCTTCAGCCACTGGACAGAGAGGGGGGTCCATTCCTGCTGCATCCCCCATAAGTATATCTTTTCATCTGAATTTTCAACTCAGTTTTCAGTTTTTTATGTATTTCTGCACAGAATTACCCTTTCTGTCTTTGTTTTTCTTGAATGAAGGAAACCAAAAGATCTCTAGATTGGTCCACTTTAAGAGATAATATATATAATATATATATATTTTAAAATTAATTAATTAATTTTGGCTGTGTTGGGTCTTTGTTGCTGTGTGCGGGCTTTCTCTAGTTGTGGCAAGCGGGGGCAACTCTTGGTTGCAGTGCACAGGCTTCTCATTGCAGTGGCTTCTCTTGTTGCAGAGCTCAGGCTCTAGGTGTCCGGGCTTCAGTAGTTGTGGCACGCGGGTTTCAGTGTAGAGCGCAGGCTCAGTAGTTGTGGCTTGCTGGCTCTAGATCGCAGGCTCAGTAGTTGTGGCGCACAGGCTTAGTTGCTCCGCGGCATGTGGGATCTTCCTGGACCAGGGCTCGAACCCGTGTCCCCTGCATTGGCAGGCGGACTCTTAACCACTGTGCCTCCAGGGAAGCCCAAGATAATGCATTAAATTCACAAGGCATGAAATCTACTTATATCTTATATTTTGTACTACTTATATGTGAGTACAAAAAAGCCATGAGGGTGAACATTTTTCATATCATATTTAAAAGTCAAAATATGCCTTCCATATCACTAAAGCATACAGGAGTCCATTAGCTATGGTCCACGTGAAGGACATACTTCAAAACTGATCCAACGGGAAGTGGAAAATCTGGGATGAAGAATAAATCTGTCATGACACCTGTGTGCTGGTCCTGAGAACTCTAAAACTGAGGTGGAGATGCTTATCTGCTTTCAGACCAACACAGGATCTGATCTGGCTAATACATGCCTGATTCATCTAATTACTTCTTTAAAAATTAAAGTCAGTACCTCAAAACTATTCATAACAAGAATCAGGACAATGGGAAATGTGAAGTATTCTAAGATACAGGTTGTATGTCAACATCCTTCAGAAAAACTAGGACTTAGAAAGAAGACTGCTTTTATTCAAAAGCAGGCCCCTAAATCAAACCATAATGGCAAATCAAGGAGCAGCAAATCAGTCGTTTATTTAATAATGGAAAGGATACAGAGATGTAGTTAAATCCCAAGGAAAGATCATTGTTTATCATTTTAAGAGTTTAATGAGTTATTGTCATTTAGAGTTGCTTTTTCTTTCCTTTATCACTCCTTTCTCTCTAGTACCTCTATATTATCTCTCTCTCTAAGCCAGAGGACATAACTTTAAAAAGGCAGGGAGGAAGTTCACACATGACAAAAAATTGGCTGCGCTGAGCCATTCCGCAGAGCAAAGAGGTAAGTATTAGGGAAACAAAGGTCGTATTTAAAGAGAAATATCTGAGTTGCGCACGTGGCCCTGGGTGCTACAGGAAGGAGGGGAAAATTGCGGGGTAGCTCGGAGCTCGAGGGGGAAGATGAGAGGCTGTGAATGTTAGGGGGCTCTGCGGGCACTAACAAAGGGATTAGAAGGTCGGAGGGGCAGGAAAAAAGGTTAATTTTGTAGGGACATTCTGAGCAGGTTGAGATGAAGGGAAAATTGAGAAGGAGGCCAAATGAGGGTCCAGAGAAGAGTGAAGTGAGATAAAACCCTGATATGGGAGGAGCGACAAGGAGGATTCTACCTGTAGGAATAGTGCTGAGCAGCGAGCGCTGGGGAAAGATGAGGCGCAAAAAAATGTGACGTTGAAATTTACGTTAGATAAATTATCCAACCCTTTGTAATCGTTATCCCACAAAGCTGAGATCTGAGTCCACCTCCGTGTGGTTTCAATCTCATGTTCTTAGCAACATATGCCCCCTCCAATATCATTATTATTATAATATATTATTATAAAATAAGCATTTTCTGAAGCCAGTACTTAAAGAAATGCTAAAAATAAAAAAGAAACGTATGTTCCTTCTGAGTCTCAGGTGGCTGGCCAAATGTAAGACAATCGAGGTGATGGCCATGAACTCACTGATTGATAGTATCATTTGGATCATTGTTAGGTTAAAGCCTTTTGTATTCTCAGAGTGGCTTTGATTAATAAAGGCTAAAGGAAGGCTTTGTAAATGAGGCTTTTAGGTAGGAAAAAACATCTTTTGTTACTTGTAGTCTAACTCTCTAATTTGGCCTCCTTTTAGGGCATTTTGTTTGTACATAAATTGACTTGAACTCAATGTAGTTTTCAATTATGTCAAAGAATTACACTTGTTCCTCTAATGATACATTTTGCCTTGTTATCACAATTAATTGTCCTTGCAAATTGTCCACAGTCTGCTGTTCCAGGGTCTTTACTCTTCAACTTGTCCAAAGCAGGACCGTGGTTAGTTTGGTGTCCCTTCCAGGTTTGCAGGGAGACAAATGGTCCTGCCTGATACTTGCTGCCCTTCTCTTCCTGAGGCATCACACGTGGTAACCTCTGGGAATTCTGCCTTGAGAGGTGACCCAGCTCTGTGTCTGCAGAGACCTGGTATTTTCAAACAGCTTTTGTCCCCTGTTTCTTAATAAAAGGACATTTATTTGTGACAGTTATTTTTGGTCTTATCTGGATTCTTTATCTGAAAAACATTTTTCTCATATTTAGGTTTGTTTCAACTATTTGATGCCTATTGGACTCTTCATATTTGAGAAGCTATGTCCCAAGACCTTAGAGAAGACACACATTAGGGTCACACTCTCGCAGAGCCACCTCTACGTGGACATCCTCCAGAAACGTGCGGTCGGTGATGGGTGCCTGGGTCTGTCCTCAAAGCGTGGGCCGTTCACATCCTTGTTTGAGTCAAAAGGACAACAGGGAGTGGAGAATCAGGGCGCTGGAAGGGATGGAAACAGATGGACACGTGCATTTTACCCCCGAGTTTTACCCCATATAACAAACGTTACGTTACTTGTGTTCCTCGAGAATTTTGGTTCTTTTATGACTCTGGCCCCAGGTAGACAAAATGGTGGGGGATGAAATATCAGCCATCCAAAAGCAGCCCCGTTCCTGTTGAGGGTCCAGAGGTCTATCAGAAAAGGAGGTTTCTGGTGTTTGGGTCACTGTTTACACCTTCCTTGGTGGGGTTCCTTCAGTTCCAGGACACGATGACCGTTTGCACCTGACAACTGTGTCTGGGCCGCCGGCGTTGGAGACAGCTGCCCTGCCAGACGTTCGTCCCCCATTTTCTCCCTCCAGCTCTGCTCTTCCCCAACTCCTGCCCTTTCCTTCGTACTGAAAGTATATTGAAATATTTGCAATTCTTTATCACTTGAGCCTCTATTTATTCTTTTTTAACTCTGAACATGGATCCAGTACAAGTTGTTATTTTAGCAGAGAAAGAGGAACCCTCTAAGGATTTTTATCAAGGAATCAAATCTCAGCCAGGGTAACTGACAAGGTGCCGAGGGTTAGCTGAACAATAAAGCCGTCTTCCTGCAGTGATTAACTAGGACAAAAATTCTTTGCATCATTCCCATTAAAATGTATGATTTCCAATCCTGGATGCTAATTCACCTCTTTCAGATTGTATTCTAATAGGAATAAACGGTTTGCTTTGGAATCAAAAAGTAGAAAAGATATTGGAGACTAAGAATGAACAGATTCTCCTAATTGTTTATAGGCACTTAATAGGAACGGATAGAATTGACATTTACTGTAATCTTTAGCTTCAAAAAGGCACCATTTAATCGTGTGTGTTGTGCTGTGAGCTACAATAAAGTTACCTTTTAAAACTTCTGTTAAGAATTCTGATTTTCAGTGCACCCCAACTATGTTACTTTCCATCCTTTCCGTTGCATCAGACAGACATCTATCCTCTGCACACAGCAAGGAAAGATGAGCTGTATCTGCCTAGCTGACTCACAACTGCCGCAGTCTTCACATACAAATGTATTTTTTATATACATACATATTGCAGTACAGTTGATGTACAATGTTGTGTTAGTTTCAGGTGTACAGCAAAGTGATTCAGTTGTACATATAAACACACACACACACACACACACACACACATACTTTTTCAGATTCTTTTCCCTTATAGGTTATTACAAAATACTGAGTGTAGTTCCCTGTGCTATGCAGTAGGTCCTTGTTGGTTACCTGTTTTATGCACAGTAGTGTGTCTATGTTAATCAGCTGCAGTCTTAGTATGTTCAAAACTAGGTTCGTCTTCCTTGTCCCCAGATTACTCGCCCAGATTTTCTACCCAATCTGTGTATCAGCACCCCCCAGGTATATGAGCGAGCGCGGTAAGGTCACCTACTTTCCCACCTGCAGGTGGGCACCACCCACACCCCGGCACACACCTTCTCCTCCCCAGTTAGGCTTGATCCCCTCTCACCAGGGCAGCACCCACAGCCTCCGACCGGCCTCCAGCTTTGTATGCAAGCAGACCAAATCCCCACAGTCATGCTAGGAACGGGCTCTTCCTAGCTTCTGTGCTTCTGCAGAACCGTGCATAGCCAAACACCGTTTATAGGTCTTTACCTAAACGTCTTCTTTCTACGCTAGTCAGTGAATGCCTTTAGAACAGAGAAAGTGTTTGATTTAACTTTGCTTTTGTATCCCATAACACAATATATCACGGGGTATGCACTCAAAAAACATGTGCTGAATGAATACACTGGAAATGAGAAAATACAAGAATGTATGACCAACTTGTTTAGCTGCCTGCAACAAGTAAATATTTTCATAAATATCTGCTGGCTGAATAAATAAGTAAGTGTTTTCTGACAGTTTGAAATAAGAATGAAAAGCAAGTAAAAGCACTAAAGCCTAGGGAATTGTGTTAAACAGAGCTTCTCAACAAATACTTGTTGGTTGACTGAATGAAGGAACTTCCACGAGCAACACCGAAACCAGCTGAGTTAGTGGGTTTTTGTGCTTTTGGTTTTGCTTTGTTTTTTGTAGTAAGAACATTTAACAGGAGATCTGCCTTTTAACAAAGGTGTGAATGTACAGTAAAGTACTGTTAACTATAGGTGCTCTATTCTATAGCAGATTTTCAGAATTTACTTATCTTGCATAATTGAATGGCTCACTGTGCTTAAACAAATGTACCTGGCTGTTTCAATTTTAATGATGACACGATGTGAAGGTGACCTGTGCTGAATTTTTAAATCCATATTCTAATTTTTTTGTGCTTGTAGAGTTATGGTTACAACTTCTTGTAATTAGTCCTCTTGGGGAAATACTTTTCTGTGGTGTAGCAAGGGGACAGTTAGCTGCTAATATAGTAAATAGTCATGAGTTCCAGAACGTCACAGTTGGTCCCATGAATCTAATTTGTATGGCGTCCCTAAGACCCAACCCTACGTCCCACGCCCGGTAGTCGGCACACCCCTCAGGGCTCTAGGCTTTGGGTTTAACGTAGTTTAGATGAGTTGATTCTCATCCCTTTCTGTCCCCTAAACAAGGCAGCAGTATTGCTGCAGCATAAGTGGGCCAAGTCTTCGGGAGCTGAGGGACTAGCAAACAATGACACGCATCCATTTGATGGATGGAAGAAAGAGAACAGGGGACCACAAAATAATATGTGCAGTTGTCCTGTCTTCCCCCGTGGTAGTGAGAGGAAGGAAGGAAGGAAGAAAGGAAACAAGGAAGGAAAAAAGGAAGGAGGGAAGGGCGGGGTACTTCCCTGGTGGCGCAGTGATAAAGAATCTGCCTGCCAATGCAGGGGACACGGGCTCCATCCGTGGTCTGGGAAGATCCCACATGCTGTGGAACAGCTAAGCCCGTGCGCCACAACTACTGAGCCTGCGCTCTAGAGCCCGCGAGCCACAACTACTGAGCCCACTCGCCACAACTGCTGAAGCCAGTGTGCCTAGAGCCCGTGCTCCACAACGAGAAGCCACTGCAATGAGAAGCCTGCGCAACGCAACGAAGAGTAGCCCCTGCTCACCTCAACTAGAGAAAGCCCGTGCGCAGCAACGAAGACCCAATGCAGCCAAAAAAAAAAAAAGGGAGGGAGGGAGGGATACTTTGGTCCCAGCCAGTGGGGTCTGCATGGCCTGGCCTTCTAGGCTGGGGTGACTTTTCTTGCTTATTTTCAGGGTCAAAGAGCTGAGGGGCAATTCCTGGAAACAGTGATTCCAGTGTGGTTTTGAAATCTACAAATGTCAGTCTCAGAGTTTGTGCTTTAAAATCCAAAGAGATCAACACTGGCTGGGAAGGCAAGTGAGTTGCGACTTTGAAATGCTGATGAATAATCAAGGAGATTTTTACTCAGGGAAGAGAATCACCAATGGAAAGATCGAAGGGACCCTCCCAGGATGCGCGGCCCAGGAAGGTAGCACAGGACGGATATGCAGTATGTGGTGAACAGTTATACAAAGATTAACACAATCCCAAGAAAGACAAAACGTATCTTCTAGTGCTTGCAGCCAGGCCAGTCAACTGGTCAACCAAGGATCTGTGTGTCCCTGAAATACACCAAGAAGAGACTGACGGGGAAGGAGGTGGTGCTGAAGGTAGCAGGACCACGCCTCTGCGGATGAGAAGCAGCGTCGGGCTGCCCGGGCGAGAAGCACGGGCGGACGTGATTTAGCTCATTTGCACGTGTGCACGATTACACACAAGGTAAACTCAACCCAGGCGTGATGTACGTGCGTGACAATTTACGTTACCGTAGCTCAGGATTACGCACATCTCCGTAATGGGACAGGCAGGTCTCCTGTGCCCCGATATCCTCATCAGCAAAAGGGAGATAGTGGCACAGCCCCCTCACAGGGGAGGTGACGATTGAGTGAAGTAGCATATTTAGGGTAGTGCCAGGACGAAAAAGTGCTATGACACTTGTGAAAATCATTCTAATTCTCCCGGTTAAATGCCAAGATCGGATATGTGGATATAGCGAAAAGCGGTGGACGCTGGAAGAACTTAGTGACTTTGTGTAACTGTTGCTCAGCAGGACCAGGGCCAGCTGACTAGTCCAAACCACACCTGCTGCTCCAGGTGGGAAGAGGAAGTGAGGTTGCTGAGCTCTGTGGGGCAGTGTGAGCTCTGAGGGCTGAGGACCCCACTGCAGGCATCCAGTTGCCTCTTGTGGGCCTCGGGTCCGGTCCATATGAGGCACTGTCTGTATGAGTTGCTATAATGGTCTGTGGCCGATGGAATTAGTGACCCCAGTTCTGCAGGGCTCCTGTGCTGTGCCCGTGTCCATTGCCTGAGAGTGTGCAGGTCCCATAACGGGAGGCAGGTTCCTCCTGCACTCCTTCACTTGAGCCTTGGCCATCCGACTTGATTCAGTCAATACGTGGTGGACTCAGGTGACAGTGTGCAGGCCAGACCTTGGGTTTTAAAGGGGTCACCTGTGTCTGCTTGCTGACATGCCCCCTTGTCACTTCCTGCTGGCCTGGGAGGATGAATGACATGTGGACCTGGTCACAGGCAGCCTGTCACTTAGGCCCCCGTCTGAGCCCTGCTGAGGTCAGCTGACCCCTACGTCGCACAAAGCAAATGCTCCTTTGGACAAGCCCATGACGGGCCCCTCTCAGTGCTTCTGACGGGGCTGAGCAGCTGACGAGTGGTGCTTGCACTCAGGAGCCATGTCCTCAAGTTTTAGTAACAGACCTTCTTGTAACTTTAGAATTGGTTGTAACTCAGAAACGGTGACGCCCACACTAAGTGCGGCTCGGGAATAAGGAGCCTGGGATCAGGCTGTTAGGACAGAAGACCCCTTGTCCTTCATCGGGGGCAGGTGTACGGTCCACCTCATGTAAGCAAATGTGCTTTCCAGGGAGTTACAATTTTTAGATGTTAAACAATCTAACGTAGTAAAGCAGAAGTAGCAAATTAAGATATGGCTGCTAGGGACAGAACCCTGGGGAGGAGAAGGGTAAAGAGAAAAACCATCAAAACAGAACAAAACAAAAATAAGAACTTATAAAGCAGCACAGCCGTTTTGAGCAGGGTCCTCTACATTCTAACTACGGATGTCAGAGTTGTTTAATGTACATTATACATTTTTATACTGATATTGATGGTTCTTGGTCATCCTGAAACATTGAAATTACCTTTACACTTATTGATTTGAACGATACAGCAGGGAAGCTTGTAACATATCAGGAAGCAGTTTCAAAATGGTTAAAGTAATAAGGATTTTGCTGTTAAAAAAGTATACATTTCAGTTGTCTAGAGATTTCACTTTTGTGGAACTCTCTGTTACCAAAATCAGTTAAATGAAGTATTGTTATGTGTGGGAATTACATTATTTTCATTTAAAAAAAAAAACCAATGATCTAAATTATGTGAATGGGACTTCCCTGGCAGTCCAGTGGTTAAGACTTCACCTTCCAAGGCAGGGGGTGCCAGTTTGATCCCTGGTTGGGGAGCTAAGATCCCACGTGCCTCATGGCCAAAAAACCAAAACAAAACAGAAGCAATATTGTAACAAATTCAATCAAGACTTTAAAAAAAATGGTCCACATCAAAAAAAAAAAATCTAAAAATAAATAAATAAATAAGTAATGTGACTAATTTAAGTCCTTGTTGATTATCCTATGAGCCTGGTATTCAATTTGACTAACACACTTCTCAGAGATAATGACTGAAGCTTTTTTTTTTTAATAAATATAGATTCAACACAAAGAAATTGTTTTCTTCCTCTTGATTCTTCTAAAAACAATGAACAAGTACAAAAAAGGCACATTTCTGGGGGCATGGCTCAGCTGGTGGTCCCCAGTGTCCATAGACTTATGCTGATGTAGCTGAGATGGATTTAGACCCCCTGAGAGATAAGCTTGAAAACAGCTTTGCTTTGCCTCTCACACGCTCCAAAATACTCAAACTTGTTTGTACACTTTCTTATTCTTTTTTCACATGTTACATTTCTGATTTGAAAACTCAATTAACAGTATAGAAAATATAGGAATAAGGAAAATAGACAAGGAGAAGTTTGAATAAAATGGCTACATATATTCATATATTT
The DNA here is from genome assembly GCF_039906515.1 of Pseudorca crassidens. NCBI lineage: Eukaryota > Metazoa > Chordata > Mammalia > Artiodactyla > Delphinidae > Pseudorca > Pseudorca crassidens. The sequence goes on from NC_090316.1 coordinate 27,869,856, forward strand.
ATTTTTTCATTGTTTAACTGTAAAAGGGTGAGGAGATAGAGATAAGCAATAAGAATAAAAATAATCATTTTCCATTGAATACTGATTCAGAACTGAGCACAGATCACCTTTGGTTATAAATCCTTCCAGATCCTCAACTCATGCCCACAAACACGACTTCTGGAAAGTTATAGACAAGCCATGAATTCCTCCTCCTCTTCCCCTTCCTTCTTTTCTTCCATTCTCCCCATAAAGAGAACACTCTTGTTTTGACTACATAAAATTTTGAAACTTTCAAGCAGCAGAGTCTATCCAAAACGAAATAACAAAAATTAAAACAAAATTACCAAACAGGAAACAAATGTTTGCAAACTGTAATGCCACCAAATTAATCTCTGAATTCAGTATGAGACTAATAAAATACCACTAAGCTTAGCTGGGAGTGCCGTTGCTCAGATGTGTTTTTAATCCATCAACATTTAGTGAGGTAAATATCAAGTTACAGATTTCTAAAATGGCCTGTAGCACATAGAAGTGTTCTTCGTTGTTTCAAATGTGTCCACCTGGCCAGGTTCAACCTCAGTCATGGTTCACTAAGAGTGGACCTGTTATCTGCTACCTACAGTGGTCTAATTCCAGAGAGTCCAAGAAAGTGGAAATGATGTATTTGTGAGAATTTTATAAATATCATCTGTATTCAAAAATCACTCTTAGGAATTATGATGTGTTAACTTCCTAAGAGTCAATGTAGCATCCACGAAATAGCAGCAGTTAAACTAAAAAGAGCTCAATCAAGATGACTTTGAGGGAGAGAAAGCCCAGGCAGGCCCCCTGTCCCACCCTGGGCAGCGGTGGGTGAGCCTCCTGGCCAGGACCTGAGGCTCCGGCTGACCCGCACCCTCAGGGCTCTGCTCCTTCAGTAGCTAGACCAGAGGGGGCCTTGGAGGGGCTGAAGTGTCACTGCAGCTAGAGCCCGAGTTCCCCGCGTCGTGACTGTTTTCTCAGCTCGCTAGGGCTCCTCCCAGTCCCCACGGCTGCCAAGCAACCTGCTGGAGCCTTTTTCTCCTGGAAGACGACAGCTCTGATGGAAGGCAGCGGTCCCCCTGCTTGTTCCCCAGGTCTTGAACAGACGCGCGTGGCTGACGTTCCCACACGCTTCGGGAAGTCTCTCCTCTGTTCCCGAGTGGAAAATTCCCTTCCCGGTGGATGTCCTGCAGTGTTGCGATATGCATTCCTCATGGAGTTCAGGCCGTGTCTGAAGTTTCAGCTGAAGCTTTTGAACCTGACTTTCAAGCTGTGAATCTGCAGCGATGCCTGCTCAGTTTGGAGATGTTTCATTGGACCTGCGAGCTCTTTGTTCATTTGGTTTTCTTTACACGTGTAGAATATTTTAAAAAATATGCCTTGTTTTTCTCCTTAAAGCCTTTTTATTTTTAATTAATAAACTTTACTTCTTAGAGCAGTTTTAGGTTTACAGAAAAACTGAGCTGAAAGCATAGCAAGTTCCCATATACTAACCCCTCACCCCACCCCAACCCGTTACCCCTCTTATTAGCATCTCGCATTGATGAGGTGCATTTGTTATGACTGATGAATCAATACTGATACAGCATTATCACACGCATTATTGTTAACTAAAGTGCAGAGTTCACATCATTTACATTTATGTTGTATGTTCTGTGGGTTTTGTCAAATGCACAATGTCACGTGTCCACCATACCAGCATAGACTCACTGCCCTACAACTCCTCGGTCCGCCACTTACTCATCCCTCCTCCCTTTATCCAAACTCTGGGCACCTGTTGATCTTTTTACTGTCTCTACAGTTTTGCCTTTTCCAGAATGTCATGCAATTGGAATTGTACAGTGTGTAGCCTTTTCAAATTGGCTTCTTTCACTTTGTAATATGCATCCAGGACTCCTCTGTCTTGAGAGCTCATTTCCTTTCACTGGAATATGACTAATATTCCAGTGTCTGGATGGACCACAGTTTGCTTACCCTTTCACCTACTGAAGGGCATCTTGGCTGTTGCTTGGCCATCAAGAATAAAACTGGTATAAACATCCTTGTGCAGGTTTTTGTGTGGACATAGTTTTCAACTCATTTGGGTAAATACCAAAGAGCACAGTTGCTGGCTGGTATGGTAAGTCTGTGCTCAGCTATGTAAGGAAGTGCAAAATGTCTTCCATTGTGGCCGTACCATTTTGAATTTCCAATGAATAGGAAGTCCACATCTTTGTTAGTATTTTGGATTTTAGCCAAATCTAGTAGGTGTGTAGTGGCGTCTCATCCTTTAAATTTGCAGTCCCCTAATAATGCGTCCTGTGGAACGTGTTTTTATGTGCTTATATGTCGTCTGCATATCTTCTTTGGGGAGGTGCTTGTTCAGGTCTTTTGTTTACATTCTCATTGAGCGGTTTGTCTTCTTAGCGGTCAGTTTTAAGCGTTCTTTGTACATTTTGGATAACCGTCCTTTATCAGATACGTTTTGCAAATCTTTTCTCCCAATCTGCTCGCATCTTTACATTCCCTTTGCAGTGTCTTTCACAGAGCAGAAGTTTTTAATTTTAATGAAGTCTGACATCACATGTTTTTTGATGGCTTGTGCTTTTTTGGTGCTGTAGTTAAAAACTCACTGCCAAACCCTAGGTCACCTAGATTTTCTCTTATGTTATCTTCTTCTTATTTTGCATTTTAGGTCTATAATCCATTTTGTGCCATTTTTCTTGTGAGAGGTGTAGGATCTTCATGTAGGTTCACTTGTTCTTTTTGCATGGGGATATTCAGCCATTCCAGCATCATTTATTGAAAACATCATCTTTTCTCCACTGTATTGCCTCTGTTCCTTTGTCAGCTATCAGTTGACTACGTTTGTGTGTGTCCTCTTCTGGGCTCGATTCTGTTACCTTGATCTGTGTGTCTGTTCCTTTGTCTGTGCCACAGCATCAATGAGTTTCTCTAATTACTGACTTGGACTCCTACCAGTCCAGGTAGTCTCCATTTTCTGATTCACTCATTTTGTCTAATTTCAAGCTGTCATCGTCCGTGTTATCTCTAAAGGAGAGCTGACAGACTTCGCATCTTCAACATGGTGTCATTCAGAAGTTTCATTTGTGAGTTCAGTTTCCCAAGACTTTTTTCTCTTCCATTAGTTCCTTCATCTTTCTTTCTATTCCACAATCTCTTGGGGAGGAGTTTTAGGCTTTCCGGAGGATAAATGCTTTCATGAAAACTACCTGTTATTTCCCGCTGAGGCTGTGCATATTTCTGAGCTGCTTTCGATACATTTTCAGCGTTAGTCACTTGGGACTGGAGGGGTATTGTTGCATCTTTGAGTGGCCGAGTCCATCCTTCAAAGGTGGGCCATCATCGCTCCTAGAAACAATAGTCTGGGGACTTGCTTTCCTGTTCTTTGTTGAGGAGGTCAACTGTATCCTCAGATGAAGAGGTGGACCTGTTCAGATTTTTACTTAGTGCTGCTAACGCTGTGTCTGTAACTTGAGAGAACTGGTCTCCATGGGGGGTTGTGAATCAGGGGTTTCATAGGCTGTGATAACTGTGTTCTTCCCTCTGATTCGGGATATCGCTGATTTTTACCACATCACAAGGTCTTCCTCCCCTGAGGTTTTCTCCCCTGCTTGTGTTTGGTCATTCTGGGTGGGACAGGGCAGAGGACAAAGGATCTCACCATTAAAGAGTTACACTTGGTGCCCTGACTTTCAGCTGCAGGAGATCAGCAGAAATCAATCTGAATGGGCAACAGCCTACCACTCCATGAAGTTCAGTGGAGCCAGTCTGTCCCTGTTTAACCCAAGTCCTCCTGGGTGGGCGGCTCCCCCGGGTCCCCGCTCCACCACACGGCTCCTACCGACGCGCGGCCCGCTCCTCAGTCCACCGAGGGTCCTCAGGAGTGTGCCTCTGCAGGGTTCTTTCAGCTGCGTTTGTCGCCCTCTCGTTTCCTGAACAAGATCGCATTCTTCTGATGGCTCTAGAACAGACTCAGGCCTGGAGGTCCCTATCCTTTAACCGGGCGTCTGCTGTGAGCGACTCGGTCCAGTGCGTTTAGGAAACAGTCAGCAGGGGCTGAACCGGGGATCCTGTTTAATGCCTGAGCTGGGGCCACGGGGCCACCAGGAGGTGAGGCTCTGGCTGGACTTGGTGGTGAGGAGACAGGAGGCCAAACGCCTGATGAAGTGTGATGTTCTGTTTATCTTTGTTTTATTTATTTAACAAAGAAATTGCAATTGGAAAGTTTGTAAACAGTTTCCAAAAGTAAAGAACCGAGCCGTGTTGGGCTGGGGGTAACAGGACAGGGGGAGAGGGATTCCGGCAGGGACTGCAGTCAGCCTGGGATGCGGTCAGGACGGTGGGCAGACGGTTCCCAAACAGAAACCGCCCTGGGACGGGAAGTTCAGTCCATGCGGCTCAATGACTGTATCTGAGCCACTTATTAACCAACTGCCCTAATGCTGCTCCGCGGCAACACTGAGCGGGACACAGAGAAAGAGACGTGAAAGACGTATGTCCTGCGTCAAGAATCCCTGGCCTAGAGAAGGGGGTGGGATCCAGTGGTGAGACTGAAGTAAAGGGAGGATCAAAGCAGGCCTCACATCGTTCCTGATACTAAAGCAAATCTGAAGGACGCTTTACCCTCTTATTCTCTTTTTCTTTTCAGTGTCTTTGTAAATTAGATTCCCCTTTCCTTATATTACTTCCCCTCGTCAATGTTATTCGATTTGTATGACTAGTCTTATTGAATGTCGTTCTTCTCACTATTATTTTTTTCTGAAATGCTTTCCTTCACAGCCCTCACAAGAGAGGTCAGGCGTGGGGCCCTTGCGCACTGCGGGTGGACAGTCAAAGTGTGCACCTCTCTGGGAACAGTGCGACGGCTCCTCCAAAAATTAAAGATGGAATTTGCATATGGTCCGGCAATCCCACTCACAAGCACATCTCCAAGAGAATTTAAATCAGCGTCTCTAAGAGCCATCTGCACCCCTGTGTTCACTGCAGCATTCCTCAGAACAGCCAAGGGGCAGAAGCAATCCAAGAGTCCACTGGCAGATGAATGGATAATGAGGATGCGATGTAGTCACACAGTGGAATGATATGCAGCCTTAGCGAGGATGGAAATCCTGCCACGTGCCCTAACACGGCTGGGTGCCGAGGGCAGTGAACATGCTCAGTGAAACAAGTCAGGCACCAAGGCACAGGCGCGTGATTCCACGTAACTGAGGCCCCTAGAGCAGTCAAATTCACAGAGACAAAGAGTAGATGGTGGGTGCGCAGGGCCGAGGGAGGGACGGAGGGGCAGTTAGTATTTAATGGGGACACTGCTTCAGTTTTGCAAGATGACAAAGCTCTGGAGATCTGCTTCACAACAATGTGAATATACTTAACACGACTGAACTGTATACTTAAGATGGTAAATTTTATTTTTATTTTTTTTTAACCACAGTATTTAAAAAACTCAAAAAGTACATGGGAGGCAGCTAGAGCAAAAGGCTTTGGGAGTTACTGGTGCCCACGGAACTGGTATAATCTCTTGTGGTGAGAAGAGCGCTGGATTTAAGAAAGAAAACACGCGCTTCCAGCCGTGATGCCCACTGTGTAGCGTTCGCCTCTCCATCCTTGATTTCTTCATCTGTCAAACTAGGACAATAATTCCTGCCTACCAGTCCCCAAACACCGCATAAAGATCCAATGGGACTGTAAATGCAGAGATAAAAGTACTAAGTCCTCCACACATATAGGCTGGATTCACTCTAATTCCTTTTGAGAATCATGACATAGTTCCTTTCTCTGGAAATAGTTTCCATCCAGAGCTGTAGACTTTGTAAGAGACCGGATTTAGTTCATGCGTTTTGAGACAACTATCTCAGAGAATTGGTTGTAACATCTCACAGTTTCTCTTTGCAGTCAAAATAGTGAACTCCTGATTCGTGTCCCCTGCTTTCCCCGTGCCGTGCCTTCCACGTGAGACACTGCACTGCACCCAGTCAGAATTTTAATTACTGAGGCGCCAACCGCCTCGCATGGGTGTCGTGAAGACCAATGTCTATCTGATAATTTAAACTCGTAATATGATTGAGTTACTTTGAAGACAATTTCATGTAAATGTCTTATAATGACTGTAACAATATGAAAGAAACCAAATAGTAATGAAAAAATTAAAATGAGATGAAGAAAGCCATTTCTCTGTAAAACGTTTAAGTAAAACAAACAAATAAGAATCCCTAGATCAGATGAACTACTGCATTTGAATCTTTAAAATGCTAAAAGTATCTCAATTATTCTTTCAAACACAAGGATTGAAAGGACAACACCTGAAGAGTGTATTATAATATCTGCTTTCTTTTGAGTATGTTTCATGGGAGAAAACCTATTCTAAAATGACTGACAACTGTATATACAAAACAGAAACAGACTCACGGATACAGAAAACACACTTGTGGTTACCGAAGGGGAGAAGGAAAGAAGGAGGGACAAATTAGGGGTATGGGATTAAAAGATACAAACTACTATGTATAAAATAGACAAGCAACAAGGGAATACTGTATAGCACAGGGAATTATAACCAACATCTTGTAACAACCTATAATGGAGTATAATCTGCAAAAACACTGAGTCATTATGTTGTGTATCTGAAACTAACAATATTATAAATCAACTATACTTCAATAATAAAATAAAATAAAATGATGGACCACTTTGGGGAAAATCAGAAAGTCTTTAAGTATCATGTTCAGAGTGTAAAGTATGAATTTATATAAATAAAATAAAAGCCTTTCTGTGGTTATGTGGTACCCCCAATCGTGTCTGGAATCATCTCATGTCATAATCCATCACCTGACACACTCTGTTTGCTGGAATAAGGTTCCCTGCTGCCAGACTTCCTGAGCCCGACTCTGATTTGGCACTCAGAGCTCCCTGCATGCATCACGTCATTCATTCTCTCCTGGTTGGTTTCCATAAAGATTTGGCTTGCTCAGCCGTTACAAACAAAGGACAAACAGGGAAGAGATCTGGGGACAGAAATGACACCTTGAGAAATGCAAACCAGTGAGAAAGAGGGGGAAAAAAAACTAGTAACACAAAAACCTGACAGTAAAGATAATGGACACAGTGAATAAAAGACATGAAAAGATACATTTTAATCACAAAAATAGTAAGAGAGATGCTAGCGTTGAGCACAAGGGAACAAAGGGAGGACACAAGGAGACAGAAAGGACCGCCGTGTGAGGAGGTCTGCACGCAGAGCATCAAAGGCAGGGCTGGGCGCAGCTGATCCCAGAGCCCAAAGCAGGGTCTCCGGAAGTGAGTGATCGGTGGGGCAGGCGTGCAACCTGGGGACCACAGCGCTTCTGGAGGCAACTCAAGAGCCTTGTCTTGTGAGCACCGTTCTGCTCAGGCACCTGGAAACACCTGCCGCCTCTGTGCCACTGCAGGTGGGGAGAGCTGTGCTTCTGGATCCTCCCTGACAATGGGGTGCGTGAGCTTTGCAGCAAATGCTCTGCTTTTCATCCCCGTACCCCAACCCTCCATTTATCTGCAACATCTTTACAAGTGGCAGAAGCAGGTGCCAGGTTACTATCAATTACTGATTCCAGATATAACTCTGATTCTCACCCCCCTTGTCATTGCTATATTCATAAGGACATAAATGCTTATATTTGGAAATCCTGAATTTTATCAGTTATTTATTTAATATAATTATGTCAAGACTCTGAAGTCTTAAAATTGCATTTTTTCCTGCATTTCTTCACAATTCCTTTCAAAAGAGGTATTCACCCATAAATGTGCTCAAATTGCTTTCCTCCCCTGATATGCTAATTAAATCAAAACGTTGATGAATTCTTGAGATAACTCGACAAGGATTTTTTAAAAGATAATCAACCCTTCTGATAGATAGTCATCAAAGAATTTCCAAAAAGCCTGGAACGCATTTCTTTAATGTCACATAATTAATCTATGAAGCAAGTTGCTGTGTGTGTTTCCACCTCCCTGCCCCTTCATACTGCTTGGAGGGTAGACTGAATACACAAGATAGCCTTGACACTGATATTCCAGCAAGAAACTTAGACTGGGGACCAAACCTAAGGGCACAGGGAAACCACATTTGTCTTGGGATGTAGGGATTCTGTTGTGCAGTTTCACCTGTTATACCTGATTCCTTCCTAGTTTACATCTATTTAATTTATTCAGAGTAAGAATTCCGAGTCATTGTTTTTCTAGTGTTTCCGAAGAAATAAAAAAGAATACCAAGAAGCCAACATACCTGCCAACAGAGGAGTTCTGGAGAGAAGCTGGCATTCAGAACCAGTGAGTAGTTCTAAGGCAGAACAGTGATTATCAATTTAATATTGAAATTACCCATGACATTGCTATAGTCTATTTGTGCCACAATGGATTCTGAGGGAGAGATGGCATGAAAGGAATCCTTTGCCTTCTCCATTACTGGAAGGACAAAAGACTTAGGCTGGGTTGACTAATAAGAACCTGCTGTATAAAAAGTAAATAAAATAAAATTAAAAAAAAAAAAAGACTTAGGCTGGGTTTTCCTTGCTAAGACCACTGGGTTGGTGCTATGGTCTGAAAGGTTGTTTCCACACCTCCCACCCACCCCCAAAAATCCATATGTTGTATTCCTAACCCCCAAGGTGATGGTGTCAGGAGGTGGGAAGTTTGGGAGCTGATGATGTCATGAGGGTGGAGCCCCCATGATGGGATTAGTGTCCTTATAGCAGAGACTCCACAGGGCCGCCAGCCCTTCTTCCAAGTGAGGACACAGAGAGAAGACACCATCTATGAACCAGGAAGGGGGGCCTCACCAAACGCCACATCTGCTGGTGCCTTGACCTTGGACTTCCAGCCTTCAGAACAGTGAGAAATAAATGGTTGTTGTTTATAAGCTCCCCAATCAATGGTAGTTTGTTATAACATCCCCAATGGACTAAGTTGGTATAATTGCCCTTTTCAAGTCAGGGCAGTCCTAGGGCTGATTCTCCTCAGGCCTTTCTTTGGAGAGTGTAGGCGCATCAGAAGGGGTGTTTTGTGTTCTAGGAGACGCTCTAAACAGCAGGTGACCATTGAAGTGAGCAGGGGCTGGGTCTGGGCATCACTGAATCCCCAGATGCGGTGAGGGGTCCATGGGGATCCCAAGATGGTTAGAGGTGCGCCCCACTTAACACACAGGGTTGAGGAGCTAGAAACCTAGGCTGGAAGCCCAGCCTTGTAACTTACTAGGATCAGCTGGTCAATTGGCTTGACCTCCCTGTACTTCCGTCTTCTTGTATCATGGGATTACTTTTGCGAGAATGGAATCGGGGGTGGGTAGAGTACTTAGCACATGACCTGGGGTTAAGGCCTCGTTAGGACCCATGGAGGCATGGCCACTCCTGCCTGGAGCACGCATCCTACAGATACTTCCCAGGGACACGCCCCAGCAGCACAGGGCAGCAGAGGGAAGATCTGGGATGCAGGGCCTATCGCCCCATCTCCATTTCTGCTGGATGGCAGAGTGGCAGGACCAGAGGAATTAATGGATAAAAGTAGAGAATAATGAAGTTTGACTGATAACGATTTATTGCTGCCCTTGGTATGCTGGCCTTGAAGCTATCTGAGATGATTTACAAAAACTAAAGGTAACATTTCTTACTCATCCAATGATGGAAAACTTCATTTCTTTACCCTAAATTATCTACTTTTACTTTCATGTTCATCATTTCTATTCCTGTGTTTATGACATTTTATGCTTCATCCTTCCGGCAGGTGGTCAGGAAGGCACGTAGGCGTCTCATACATTGCATGGCTCCTCAGTGGAGGCCTTACAAGGATTATTTTGATGACTACTATCCAGGTCACTGGGGACTAAGAGTCAAGATTTAAACCCAGAAATGTGACATAACATGAATCATTATGAGCACTGATTGACTTTAAATTTTTGTGGAAAAAAATGACTGATTTCCAGAGATGTACCAGCTACAAAATACATTAGATTTTTTAAATCCTCTAAACAACCTAAGGAAGTAAATATTGGTAGCTCAACCTTTATAAGTTAGAAGACGGAAGTTTTGAAACTTAAGTGAGTTTTGCAACATAGTAACAATAACGGAACCATTTCTGTGCAGATTCTGAGACCCCAGAATATCGGATGTTCATAAGCCAACGTCAGATTTTCTTACATCTTTAGCAGCAGAAATGAAGCACAGAATCTTAGAGCTGAGACACTTCATCAATCATTACACGTGGCAGGAGACTGAGTCTAGGTTCCATAAAATCTCCGGGGATAACTGATGACAGAAAGAATTAATGCAGGGCTCGCTCTACCTCATACAATATTCAGACACAACCAAAGCCACCTCAGAAGTTTCCACTTTCCACTCAAGTTGGCGACCAGATATTCTGGGAAGAGGTACAGGCTCAGATGTTAGTATCCCTCCCTGCTCTCTCAATGGCTCCGTTAGTGGGTTGATATCTTCTGCAGCTACCCTATTAAAACAAAGCCCTGCCTGTTTCTAAAGAGGAAGAAGATGGACCCAAGAAGCCAACTTACTTCTAGATGAAACAGCAACCGGATGACATCATTTCACTGAATGAAATACCACGTGCTCTGCATTAGACAAATGCGATCAAGTTCATGACAAGGCAGTGGTGGTCGTACAGAGGATTTGGGGTCGAGAATAAATGGTGGAGAGGAGGGAGGTTTCCAAGAGTATGCGTGGCTGAGGCTGGATGATTTGTGGACTCAGCATCGGTGCCAGGAGTGTGGCTTGGGAGGAGCATCTTACGTGCACTTGTTGAGTCGTCAGTCCAAGCCACACCTGTTGTTCATCACCGGCAGCGGGTGGGGCTCGGCACCAGGCAGGGGCTGTGGACTGCGTGGACTCAGGGAGTTGGGGGCAGGTGTGACGGTGACTGCGGCCGGCTGTGATGCAGACGGCGTACCAGCAGGATTTCACTGGGGAAGAGGGAAACCTGCTGCCTCAGAAAAGGCAGAGATGAAGAGCTGAGGGACGAGGTAAAATGATGGATGAAAACGCCCCTGCCCTTCGGATGCAGGTGGGCCAGCTGCTCCCTGAGCCTCCGGCCTCCCCTTCCCCTCGGAGGGGGCAGCCACGGTGTCACAGTGAAACCGCCCCGTCTCCACCATCGCTGACGAGGAGAGATGGGGACACTTTCCAGAAATGAGGTGTGCACCAAAGGGACCAAGGTCTGCGTTTCCACGAGGCCACCTCATGGCGGTGACCTCGGCAGTGAAGACAGTATCACCAGTGGATGGGGGACGGGGTTCGAGTTTTCATCTCCATGAAGTGATTCGTGGCAGCACGGAAGCTGTGAATTGAACAAGCCCCAGAGGTTCTCTGGTTTATCCCAAGTAGGAAACACTTTGTGGGAGGAATGGAGTTAGTCTCATGGTGAGGCAAGACTGCGGCCATCAGCTTAGGGAGAGATGTGGTCTTACCTCTACTCCAGGCTAGTGATTGCTAAAGAATGAGATCCTGTACCACTGCAAACACGCAGGACCCTCAGTGGGGGAAAAATCAGTGGCCACAGACCAAGAGCACGACTCTGCAAGGCGGTTAGAGATGCTTGTTCCCTTCCTCGACCCCAGGTGACTCCTTTTGATTGACCACCGGCCCCGTCCTCCGCATCTGCCCCCCACCTCACTTCAGGGCTTCATGTCCAGAGGCTCTGGTTCACAGCAATGTCTGAACCTTGCACATCTACCAGAATCATCTTCAGCCGTTGTGAAAGCATGTTTTAAAATCCCACACTCTGGACCCACTGTGTTGGCTCCTTTGGGGGTGAGTGCTGAGAACATGTGCTTTGAAAACGTGCCCAAGTGACTGGTGTGTGGTCAGGGTGAAGCAAGGGGCCTGAGGCAGGGCCCGAGCGTGGAGACAGCAAGAGGGAAGACAGTGAACCCAGAGGTCGTCAGGCAGCACGGGGTGGAAATGAGGAAGGGGCCTCACATCTACATTTCGAATCACTGTCACCAGTTATGACAGGAGTCTGCGTGTAGTTTTCAGAAACACGTTGGCACCTGCCCAGGGGATATGAGGACAGACCAGGTGGACACAGCTGACATGAGGGGGGACACGCCTGGCGGGGTGCTCGGGACAGCGTCTGGCTCCACAGACAGGCTGCTCTGAGTAAATCGTGGCTCCTTTGAAACGGCGCAGTAGCAGCAATACAGGGGCCATGGAAATCCACGTGATTATTGCATTCTTGGCCCTTGGTCCAGCCCTTAGCAAGCATCATCCCATGAGCTGGTGGTCTCTGCCTGGTTATAGGGCTGAGGGCTCAGGAAACAGGCTCTTAGGAATCTCTCATTTTTCTACCTCATTTTTATGTTTTCCCACCCCTTCTTCTGCTTCCATCCATAACTATGTGTCAGCCTATCTCAACAGGAACTACTTTGCACCAGGAAGAGAATTACAAGGGTATACCATAACCCACGTCTCCAGTCGCCGTAGTCAAGGGTCCCTCCTGTGCAACCCCTCCCCTGGGAACAATGTGCTCACATGAAGTGAGGTCTCATCTCTGAAGGTGAGTCCAGGAGACAGAATTAACTCTCAGCCTGTTCATCTCCCCCTTCTTTCTGAAACCTACGTTTCTCTGTTTCACCATCAATGACTACACAGTTGAAAACCTCAAACCCACCTTGTGCCCTGGATTATTTGATGGTGTTGTCAACAGTGCCAGGGGATGTCAGATAATTGCTTAGGACCCACTTAGTCCAAACCTTCACAGTCCTGCACCTTATTTATCTCAGAATTCTTCCAACTGGATTCCCAAAGCCAAATCCCCTTTCCCAAAGTCAGCCTGGCCCAGACAGCATTTGCATGACACTTCTGTCAGGATAAAGTCCGAATACCTGAGAATGACTTTCCACTCCCTCCCTCATCTGACCCTGCCCTCTCCCTGTAAGCTCACCTCCACTAGTCAGAAAGCAAAGTCTCTGTCCAGCCTGGCCCATCCTCTCCTGAGCTGGGAGCCCCTTCCTGTTTCTCTTGGCTGGAGCACCCTCTCCCCGTCTCTGTCTCTGTCTTGCTGATCCTATTAATTCCTCTGGTACCTCCTTTTCCACTTGCTTTCAGGGGCAGACTCTTGCAGTGCCCAAGAACACGGGTTCTGAGATCAAACCACCTGGACTTGACTGTAATTTCCATGGCTTAATAGCTGTGTGAACCTGGGAACTTAAACTCAGCCTCTCTGATCCCCAGTTTCCATCTCTCCAACTGGGCCCCCTCTTTACGGCCCTGTGACAAAGGGGCTGATGGCTGAGAAGAGCTTGTTGTGCAGTGTGGTGCATCACAGACACGTACCGTGTTGTCGGTCTGCCTGATCTTCTGCCCTCCTCCCTGTCACTGGCTCCTGGTCCCCAGAAGCCTGGACCACCTCAAGGGCTGCAGAGCAGTCCGCTCAGGAAACTGCACTTCCTCCAACCCCAGATCAGCGCGCACTGGCTGCTGGGGAAACGCAGCCTTTCTTCCAGCCCAAGTGCCTTCCAGCCGTGAAGCTGGTGAGTGAGGTTGTGGATTTATTTTATTTTCGGTGGTTAGGGCCGCAGTCAGCAGGCTCACACAGCTCCGCGGTGCCCAAGAGCATCCTGACAAGCTCTGTGCCCTTTCCATGTTCTCCCACTCACGTAGTCAGGTTTAGCTGGCCCTCAGACTCAGTGTGAAATTTCCCCCAAGGTGAGTTTTTCTGCCTCCGATGATCATCGCCTTCATTTGCATGTAATTTCCTCGTTATGGCGTAATTGACACAACAGACGTCCCTTACCAAAGATGCAGACCTCAGCGTCACCAAGAGCCCAGCTCTGCAGCAGAGCTCCAGTGCCTCCCAGCTGACCCCATGCCACGGACACAAGATGCACATGATCTGCAACAGCTGGCTGCTGCCTTCGTACTCTGTCGGCACGTCTGCGAGGTCCTGCCGCCCTGTACGTTGCCTTAGAGGTTCATTAACGTGATCATTTCCTGTATAAATACACCTGTTACCTCCTGTTCTGCAGTGAGAGAGCTTCTCCCCTGATCTTCTACATATGTTTTTCTAAAATAAGTGTCTCCCTCTAGAAAGGACACCTCTGCATTTTCTCACGCTGATTTCTTCCTGATTTCCTCCATTAAAACTAAAAAGCTACAGCATATAATTCACTCTAAGCATGTGCTTTATAGTGTTGTAGACAATTTATGAGTGAAAACTCAGTGGTTGCACAAAACTTCAATACAGGGCTTCCATAACGTCAGTTGATCAGCATGTGTCATTTTGGTGGATACTACTGGAAATTCATGTGTGAATTGTACCTACTTGTGGCCACACCGTTTTACCTTACCCACACCAACATCCTCAAGAGCTCGTGATTCTCCCACCAGACTTCATTTCTTCTGAGGTAGACAGGATCGCAGAGCAGAGGTCAGGACCAATGGCTGTCAGAATGGCCTCTGGGGACCAAGGCCACATGGATGGACCACGAGGACAGAGCTTATGCCTGAGATAAAGGGCGTAGTGAGTTGGTGTGACACCCTGTCCCCTCCCCAGTTCTCCAGTGGGTGGGTCAGGGGTCTGCAGGCCAGCAGGTGCAACTGTAGACTCCTTGGCTTTAAACCAAGGGGGGGACCCAGGTGTCCTTGGTGTCACCAGGTGAGGGAATTTTTGCGGAACCACGTTTGCAGACCCCTGCTGCCTCTGCTGTCTTCAGCCACCCACCACCCACTGCAGCCCCTTGAGGCCCCGCCCGACGGCCACATGCTGCATTCCAGAGGCAACACTTCTTCCTCCGTTGCTTCAGTGGTCTGTGTGCTGCCTGGCAGTCTGTCCTTCAGACTGGGCTCTGCCCATGTTTAGCATGCGCCTAGGTATCGTTAGCATTGTCTTCATTTCTTCCTAACAGCAACAGAATATTCCTGACCATCCTTACTTTCCGCCTGAAAATACAGAAGCAGGCACTCATTGGTCTCTCTCGTAGAGAAACGGATTAGAGGGTAGAATCTGGGGGACAGAGGCTCAGATTCTGACCATCTCGGGATGCAGCCTCTTATCTGAGATGGTTCCAGGCATTGTTCTCTTTTTGTTTTGCTTGGTTTTGCTTTATGTTTTTTAAATGTCTTGAGATCATATGTGTTTGATGTTTCTAATTTAATATTCCTTTTACACACCTGCCTTAATATAGGAGATTATTAATTAATTCCTTCACTTCTGAGCTTCTTTCCAAGAACTCTGATGTACTTTTTTTTTTAAACATCTTTACTGGAGTATCATTGCTTTACAATGGTGTGTTAGTTTCTGCTGTATAACAAAGTGAATCAGCTATACGTATACATATATCCCCATATCCCCTCCCTCTTGCGTCTCCCTCCCACCCTCCCTATCCCACCCATCTAGGTGGTCACAAAGCACCGAGCTGATCTCCCTGTGCTATGCGGTTGCTTCCCACTAGCTATCTATTTTACATTTGGTAGTGTATATATGTCCATGCCACTCTCTCACTTCATCCCAGCTTACCCTACCCCCTCCCCATATCCTCAAGTCCATTCTCTATGTCTGAGTCTTTATTCCTGTCCTGCCCCTAGGTTCTTTATGACCATTTTTTAATTTTTTAGATTCCATACATATGTGTTGGCATATGGTATTTGTTTTTCTCTTTCTAACTTACTTCACTCTGTATGACAGACTCTAGGTCCATCCACCTCATTACAAATAACTCAATTTCATTTCTTTTATGGCTGAGTAATATTCCATTGTATATATGTGCCACATCTTCTTTATCCGTTCATCTGTCGATGGGCATTTAGGTTGCTTCCGTGTCCTGGCTATTGTAGATACAGCTGCAATGAACACTGCGGTACATGACTCTTTTTGAATTATGGTTTTCTCAGGGTATATGCCCAGTAGTGGGATTGCTGGGTCATATGGTAGTTCTATTTTTAGTTTTTTAAGGAACCTGCATACTGTTCTCCATAGTGACTGTATCAACTTACATTCCCATCAACAGTGCAAGAGGGTTCCCTTTTCTCCACACTCTCTCCAGCATTTACTGTTTGTAGATTTTTTGATGATGGCCATTCTAACTGGTGTGAAGTGATACCTCATTGTAGTTTTGATTTGCATTTCTCTAATGATTAGTGATGTTGAGCATTCTTTCATGTGTTTATTGGCAATCTGTATATCTTCTTTGGAGAAATGTCTATTTAGGTCTTCTGCCCGTTTGGGTTGTTTGTTTTTTTGATATTGTGCTGCATGAGTTGCTTGTAAATTTTGGAGATGAATCCTTTGTCAGTTGCTTCACTTGCAAGTATTTTCTCCCATTCCGAGGGGTGTCTTTTTGTCTTGTTTATGGTTTCCCTTGCTGTGCAAAAGCTTTTAAGTTTCATTAGGTCCCATATGTTTATTTTTATTTCCATTTCTCTAGGAGGTGGGTCAAAATGGATCTTGCTGTGATTTATCTTAGAGAGTGTTCTGCCTATGTTTTCCTCTAAGAGTTTTATAGTGTCTGGCCTTACATTTAGGTCTTTAATCCATTCTGAGTTTATTTTTGTGTATGGTGTTAGGGAGTGTTCTAATTTCATTCTTTTACATGTAGCTGTCCAGTTTTCCCAGCACCACTTATTGAAGAGGCTGTCTTCTCTCCATTGTATATTCTTGCCTCCTTTGTCAAAAATAAGGTGACCATATGTGCGTGGGTTTAAGAACTCTGATGTACTTTTATACACGTTGTTATAGCAAATTTTACATTAAGTTATGATGCAGCCTCTGATTTTAGAAACAGATTATTTTCTTTTTCCTTCATTTTGATGCTTGGGTAAGCATCCTGGATGGATATCAGTGTTCAGGGTACAGGACACCCTTTTTGTGACTACCAACTGCGACAGCACCAACTCCATGAAAGTAACACAAAACCAGCTGACAGAAACCTCGATCTTCTCGCAAGGCGATGCCATGGGGTTTAAAAGCTCAACATACAAGATATAGCAGATGGTGTTGCCACACATTTACTAAAAGAAAAGAAAAAGAAAGGCAGTGTAGAAATATTTTGGCTCTCAAATATTTTATTGAAAATCCTCCTTTAAATGTGAGTAGATGTTTCTCCAAAGAAGACATACGAATGGCCAACAGATAGATTAAAAAAAAAATGCTTACCATCACTAATCATAAGGGAAATGTAAATCAAAACCACACTGTGGGACTTCCCTCGTGGCTCAGTGGTTAAGAATCCGCCTGCCAATGCAGGGGACACAGGTTTGAGCCCTGGTCCGGGAAGATCCCACATGCCACGGAGCAACTAAGCCTGTGTGCCACAACTACTCAGCCTGAGCTCTAGAGCCCACGAGCCACAACTACTGAGCCCGTGTGCCACAACTACTGTAGCCCTTGTGCCTAGAGCCTGTGCTCCACAACAAGAGAAGCCACCACAATGAGAAGCCCGCGCACCACAAGGAAGAGTAGCCCCTGCTCGCCACAACTAGAGATAGCTCGTACGCAGCAACAAAGACCCAATGCAGCCAAAAATAAAATATAAATAAATACATAAATTTAAAAAGAAAGAAATTCAAATTAAACACACACACACACACACACACACATACACCTGTGAGAATGACTATTATCAGGAAAAAATAAAAGACAGCAAGTGGTGGGGAGGACGTGGAGAAACTGGGACCCTTGAACGTTACTGGTAGGAATATAAATTGGTGCAGCGGCTGTGGGAAACAGTATGGAGATTTTTCAAAATATTAACAGTGGAACTACCAGATGGTACAGCAATTCCATTTCTGGGTATTTATGCAAAAGAACTGAAATCAGGATCTTGAGGCGATATTAGCCCCTATGTTCATTGCAACACTATTCACATTTTACAGACAGAATTGTTTGAATAAACAAATGAACGACTACGCTGCTTTTTCCCATCAAAGGGTCTTTACGATTGATCCTGCCAGGCTCAGCGGCACTAGTTACCTGGGATCTAACCAATCTAATTTCAAAATCTGAGATATTATAATGCTGAGCTTTAAGCCCTGCAAGTACATGTCTTTTTCAGTTCATTTTTGTTTTCAGAGTGCAACACTACTGGTGCCTAATCTGAATAGGGTGGAATTCACCTCTGACCCCAGTCCTGGAGGCCTGTATCCCCCTGTCCCTGACCTTCAGAAGTGGAGCTCAGCCTTTGTGTTTTCCTGTCCGGAACTGGCATGTGAGCTCAGTGTGAAGTGGCCCTAAACGCTGGGCCGCAGCCTCCACTGGGCTCTGGAGTTGTGATTCCTCCCTGTGCTGTTAGCTCTGAGGCCTTCAAGCGGAGTCTAAAAAAAGTTTTTTCTGCTCACTCAGCACCTCAGCAGGGAGACGAGCTTGAATTAACTGGCTTCCAATTATGAGAACTGGGAGTCCTGAGTCATACTGACTTTTCCTCTGGAGGCAAGAATCCATCGTATCCATCTTTGCATCCACAGCCCAGAGTAGGACTTTACAAAAGAGAACTTCATTACGTATTTATCGAACTGAATAAAACCTTGCACCATTTAAAAGAATGCAAGAGAAACGTGTAATTCAAGGAGTTACAGCGTTCACCTTAGTTTCACTCCATGGTTTTTAAATTATCTCACATTAAATTCAGATAGTGATAAAGCAGACAAAAGACAAGAATTGATTTTTGAAAAATTCTCATAAAATATTCTGTAGTAAATCGTGCATCAATAACAAGGTAAAACCATTTATTAGGCTTTGGGAAGTGCTTAATGTCCAATCATAAAGGAGAAAATAAAATTTTAATGTGGTGAAATTAAAAAAAAAAACTAGAAGCAAACAGAACATTTTGTTATTCAGCGGAAGAGCCTTGTTTAATGGTTCCATGGGCTATATCTTTGGGGGTTGGGGACTGGGTCCACCACAGTCAGATAAAATGAATGTCTATTTATGACCACCCAGAGCGAGTTTCCGCATAACCTCAGTGAGGGTGATAGGAGATACTGGGGCATGACAAGCACAATCTAACAGAATGAACGTTTGGAAAGCCAAATTTAAACTGCAGATGTGAGTATTAGTATTCATGTAACTCTGGCATCAAGTAGCAATGAAGCATTTCTGAGAGGACATTTGTTGTCTGCAATGAGCTCATGGCCAAATTTCCCAGGTGTTGGCTTCATTTGACAAGCGATGACCAGGGTCCTCGGGGCTCACAGCAGCCACCTTCATTTTGGGGACTCAAGGGCATCTCTGCATCATCGGACCTAGAAGCCATGTCATGACCCTGGAATTAGCCTCCGATGGTACTTTGTGAATTGGCCATTGCACAGAAAGGTGCTCAAAGATGATCCAAGCGTGATTGGCAGCAGGTAACTCTCAAAGGACTATCAGCTGAATGGAAAGGAAATTAGAAAATGTGCACTGATTTTCCTGTCCGTTTCCCCTAACACTCATGTTCTTCACATCACAAAGTTGACAGGAGTCTGGCAGACGCTCCTGTCAAATTTATTTATGGAACAATGTGTGCTAATGGTTCGCATTAGCAGGGGAGCCTGTATAAAACTACGTGAAGGTGAAGGTTTTCAATCACTTCCCAGTGGACAAAATGTAAGTAATGTTCTCTCATTCTTGTAGTTTCAAATAATTCATGGGCAATGAATTACATGATGATACGAGGGAATATGTTCAAAGACAGGGCTGTAATTTACATTCCAGAGTCTCAGAATAAGTGATTCAGAATGCAGTGATGTTATTACACAGGGATATGCATGAACTTTTTACTTCTACAAAAACAGAATAAAATACGTTTATCAGTGAAAGGAAGGAAGGCAAAGGGAAAAATCACACAGGGGTTTTGTGCCACCCCAAGATCAAAAGGAGCCATATTTGTGACCTGGCTCCAGAAAAAGCTGAAATGAACCCAAATTAATTGTCAGAGAGACCTACCATTCCCAAGATGTACCGCGCACCAGAATGTATGTGTTATAGTGCGATTTTGGTGTGTGACATAGAGGGATGCATTCTTAATGGTCAATAGGTTTTTACGAGTTTATTTAATCACTGGGAGATTTGGGTTAGCCACATTTGAAGGACTTTGTTGTAAACTCTGCGTGCAAAGCAGTCCTGAAACATGGCATTTAAGAAATTTCTCACATCACTGTTTTTGGACAGATGGCCCAGTTATGCAATATAAGCAGCTATGCCCTCTGCAAACTACTGATTGATTTCAGGAAGACAAATCTTTGAATAGTGACTAATGGTGCTGGTGAAAAGGGCTCCTTTAAAAATTTCACAAGGTCATTTTGGGCTTGGATTAGAGAGTCATCATTTTGTAGGTAAAAAAGTGGTTACCTAATAAATTTATGGAGAATTGTGGCAGCAGTGGGTCTGGGATGAGTTTAGAAACCTTACTTCAGAGCTTGTGGGGCAGGAGGAGGCTGGGCTGGACAAGGCAGCCCAGAAATTCTAAGGGGAAAAGGCCAGAAGTGAGCACAACTGCAGACAAATGGAGAATTTCTGGTAATGGAAGTGAGGGGTTAATGTGATCTATTTGGGCCGCGGGATTAACATAAAACTTACTTTTCTGCCTGTTCTGTTTTGTTTTCTCTAAGGGAGAACTAAAAGAGTTTGAAATATGAATTCTAAGATCCAGGGAAGCTAACATAAACCTTTAAATGCATAAATTATTCAGATCAGGGGGTGAAGACCATATTTAAAATTATCTGTTGATTTTATATATGGTCGTAAATATGATATATATGTGGAATATATCGAATCTCACCCTTAGATTTCTCTCTTTTGTTTTTGATTTCCAAGTAAGCTGATGGATGATCTTACATTATCATTCACCTGATGGCAGATTTTATTATTATTGAAATGCTGCCTAAGGATTATTGAAATTGTGCCTAACTCATTATCTGTGCTGTTGCAGTAACAACCTTCCTTAACTGAACTCAGTAACAGAAAAAGCACAACCGTCATGGAGTTCAAAAGTAAAGATACAAAATTTACCTTACAGCTCTTATTTAGCAAAATCATGGTACACACTACCTTGGGGATCTGGTTAATAACTATTCAAACAGAGATCTCTTTTTTTTTTTTTTTTGCGTTACACGGGCCTCTCACTGTTGTGGCCTCTCTCCTTGCGGAGCACAGGCTCCGGACGCGCAGGCTCAGCGGTCACGGCTCATGGGCCCAGCCGGTCCGCGGCATGTGGGATCTTCCCGGACCGGGGCACGAACCCGTGTCCCCTGCATCGGCAGGCGGACTCTCAACCACTGCGCCACCAGGGAAGCCCCAAACAGAGATCTCTTCTCCTCCCTATTATGTAATGACGGAGATAATCAACAAATTCAGTGGCAAATAATTACATGCACACCTTGAATGGAAGTGACGTTTTGTTTCTGTTGGGTTGGGGTTCACGAGGTGTTGACAATGAGCCAGACCTCAAGGTTTCTCTTAACGATGAATGTGTGGCTAATCAAATGCAGTCAGAGTCCAACAAGAAAATTAAACACATTACCAAAATAGCAATGTTTGGTTTTAAAATTCAGAATAAATGGCAGTGTTTTATGATGGGCCCATTTTGGTCCAGGAATTAAATGAGTATTAGTTCACTTGATGTGGATGTGTAATTGGCCATCACTTGGTACATACCAGCTCTCTCGACAAGAATATAAAACAACATAGAATAAACATAGAAGATAGAATCAGATTGCAAAAGACTTTTCCAAAGATTTGAGTATTTTGCAGTAAATTACAGTAATGATTCAACAGATATGCTTGCACTCCTTATGGGAGCGTTTTCATAATCCCATTACCTTTATAATAAATTTTGGTGGTGATATTTAGACAATAGCATATTTTAGAGGTTCTAAAGAATGGCCCATAGATCCCTGTTTGTATCCAAGACGCTTACGTGGTGAAAATTATTTTAAAAGCCGTATTAATGTGTCATTTGTATTTTTCACTGTGCTGGCAGCTGTTCCAATGATGCCAAGTAGAGCTGGGGCCTCAGGACAAATGAAGACAGCCATGCCACATGAAAGGATGCTCAACATCGCTAATTATCAGAGACACGCAAATCAAAAAACCACAACGAGGTGTCACCTCACACTGGTCAGAATGGCCATCATCAAAAAGTCTACAAAGAACAAATGCTGCAGAGTGTGTGGAGAAAAGGGAACTCTCCTACACTGTTGGTGGGAATGTAAATTGGTACAGCCACTATAAAGAACAGTACGGAGGTCTCTCAGAAATCTAAAATTAGAACTAGCACACCATCCAGTAATTCCACTCCTGGGTATATATCTGAAAAAAATTAAAATACTAATTCAAAAAGATACAAGCACCCCAATGTTCATATATTCACAGCAGCATTATTTACAATAGCCAAAGTATGAAAGCAACCTAAATGTCCATCAATAGATGAATGGATAAAGAAGATGTGGTATATATGTAAACACACACACACACACACACACACACAATGAAATATTACTCAGCCATTAAAAAGAATAAAATTTTGCTGTCTGCAACAACATGGGAGACCTGGGGGCTATTATGCTTAAATAAGTCAGACAGAGAAAGACAAATACCGTATGATAACACTTATATGTGGAATCTAAAAAATAAAACAAACTAGGGACTGTAACAAAAAAGAAACAGACTCACATATATAGAAAACAAACTAGTGGCTACCAGTGGGAGAGGGAAGGGGGAAGAGGCAAGATAGGTGTAGGGGATTAAGAGGTACTAACTATTATGTATAAAATAAGCTACAAGGATATATTGTACAGCACAGGGAATATAGCTGATTTTATAATAACTATAAATGGAGTATAACCTTTAAAAATGTGAATCCCTCTGTTGTACACCTAAAACTAATGTAACACTTTATTTAAATCAACTATATCTCAATAAAAAGAAAAAGAAAAAAAAGGTGTCTATAAGTAAGGTATCATGGTTAAGACCTGTTAAAATAAATCTCATCATTGTTTACTGTGATGCATCATTAGACGAGCAAAATATCTTTCCAGAAGTATTCATGTGAGAAAGTAATCGTATTATTGTTTTGTAATTTTTTTTTGCCTAATGATTGACCTATGGGAAACAATCTTAAATTTCTGTTTAAACTCTTAGTATTTTTTAGATTGAGTTCCTTGAGGACTTTTGGAGTTTTGAATCCAAATGAAGTTTAGTTCTTATGTAACTGGTCATCTTTGACAAGCTTTAATTCACGGGTCATTATTCATTCAACTCTGAAAAGACAGATGGTTGAAAGAAAACGGGAGGGAGCCCTGCTGATGCAATCTCAGAACCACACAGCATCTGGCATCGTCGTTTCCCGGAGCCTAAGTAAATCAAGACTGGTGTTATCAGGTCAAGCTGCGGTTAGACTACAGCTTACTAATGTTCTCTTCAGCTGCGTCTAAACTGTGGTTGATCCTGTGTCTTGAACTTCTTCTAGTGAGCAAGCTTTTCATTTCTAGAAGCTCTATTTTATTTTTTCTCAAAACTGCTGGGTCAATTTTGATACTTTCCTTCATCATACTTTAAATTCCCTCTTCCAGTTATTTAAGTACCATACACATGCTCTTTTGATATTCTATAACTCAGGAATCTATCAATTCCAGCAGGCAGATTCTGCAGTTCATTGCTGCGCTGACTTTGGTACATGATGGCTTTTCTCCTCGTTTTAGTAATGCTGTGCATTTGTATAGTTGTGCCTGTCTTTGTGAATTTATGCATCCGTGTACACGTGCATGCTTGGATTTCTTGAAAAGTCTACGTGACAATTCCTCTGGAGATAATTTACATTTAATTCTGTTAGGTGTCAATGGCCACCACCAGTCTAAGAACTCTTAAAACTCAACAATAAGAAAATGAATAACCTGATTAAAAAATGGGACAAAGACCTTCGCAGACAACTCATCAAAGAGTTATACAGATGGCAAATAAGCATAGAGGAGACGTGCCACATCATATGTCACCAGGGAAATGCAAATCCCACTCAAAATTGCTGTGAACTTAAAACTGCACTAAAAAAATGGTAAAGTCTAAAATTAAAAAATAGTGGGTAGCCTTGGGGCTATAATTTTGGTACTGTCAATTTATTACTAAACTCCTAAGAGTACAGGATTACGATCAGGATAATATACAGCAGTGTCTTCTTTTATTCTGCTGCTTCAACCCGAGGCAAGCCTTCCTTGTAAAGCATTCCTTGCCTCCACCTGTGGCAGAGTTTATTTAATTCTTTTAATTTATCCACCTATGTTGTCTCTGTTCTGGAAAGCTGGCTTTACGTGGGGGGCTCTAATCTAATCTACCAACCTTCCCCAGAGTTCTGAGTGAGCTGAGTCTCCTGTCTCCAGTGCAGGATAACTTCATCAGAACACAAGTCCTAACCCTCAGCTGCTCAGGATGATGCCCTCCAGGTAAACATGGCCTCCAGGGTTGCTTAGGCCCAGAATTCAAGTTTTCTCTTTGTTCTTGGCCTCCAGTTGTTTCTGATCCTTTTACTGCCACCTGACATGCTTTTGAAAGACTGGATGTTTTTTTTTTTCTTTTGTTTTAAATCCAGTATTTCCAAGTTTTGTGTACTAGAATGAATTCTCTTGATCACGTCTTCAAACATGATGATAGAAACACATTAAGTTGTATATTAACTCAGCGTGGAGCCCTTAGGTAATTTCAAACACAGTGAATGACATACTTATTGCAAATACCTGACCTAATCTTTATAGCATTTTGACTAAGCTCACAACTGTTTGTGGGCAAAGTCTTCTAAGGGGCTATTAGTGGCACAGATTAATAATGAGGAGCCTATGATACAAACAGAATGATTACCATAATTAAAAAAAATCTCACAGCACAAGTTTTATCTTAGATTTCTTTTATAATTAAAAGTAAAAAAAGAGGGAGAAATAAAAAAAGATTTTTGATGGTGAAATTTCCTTGTCATATATCCATCAAAATATCTAACACATTTTTAAACCCCTTACATTAATTTAAAAAGAGGTTATTACTGCCTCATTGTTCCATTTTCTTCTTTCCTGTGCTTATCTTTTTAACCTAATTGTTGCTTGCAGGAAGGTGTTTTTGTAGATTTGCGGCGGGTCAAGTCCAATCTTTACACGAAGTCCCTCAGGGTGTAAACAGAAGCGGGGTCTGGGTGCTCGCTGCTCAAAAGCCAATAAAGAGGCCAGATTGGTGGAAAGGAAAGTTGGCTTTATTTTGGAGGCCAGCAACCAACGCGGGAGGAGGGCGGGCTCCTGTCCAAAGGCTGAGTGCCCCCCACTGGCAATCAGTGGGCAAGAGCTTTTCTAGGCGGAGGGAAGGAGCTATGTGCAGAAACAGCACAGTCAGCTCCGACGGCCATCTTGAAATTGGTCATGAACAGCGTCATCTTGACTGTTTTAGGTACAGTTAGTCTTCAGTTCCAGGGTCGGTTTGGTCCCATTTCTTTGAGGCCAGTTCTCGGAATTGTGGCAGCTTATGTCATGGCTACAGCCTGGTCATCATGTAGTTAACCTCTTCCACCTGGTGTGGGTTTCTGTAGCTACAAGACAGCTCACGGGATATGGCTCGGAATATTATCTATAGCCCTTGAGGAGGAACTAAAGGTCCTTGACTTTGCTTAATGACTAAACTATTATTATTTGGTCTCCTTTGACGGTTTTCCTTTGTTTCTGCATTTTCTCACTTCTCTGACTAAACTTATTCTTTGGCTAAAGTTTTTCTACAGACAAAAGGCAGACTGAGGACATGGGGGAGGGCCCATAGGGTCCTGCTCCGTTTCAAGGGGAGGGGATGACCCCACTTCAGCCCAGCTAGGAGTGTCTGCGCTGGATTCCGTGGGGCAGAGAGGAAAGAGGCGTCCCTGCCTGCGGCCCCAGGCTGGCATCTAAAGGCGAAGAGGAAGTGAATTTCTTGTAAAATGCAGCCTGACAGGGGATGGAAATGCCTGTCCGTGGAGCCTTGTTAGAATTCTACTCTAAGATCCGTCCACTGGATCCAGGTCAGGGCAATGCAAACAAACAAAAAAGTCATTGTGTCTGTGAGCTGCTTTTGCAAGTGGTTTAACAATAAGAAAACACTTGAAGAATACCAAAAAGAAATGACCTGCATAGAACATAATTTGCATTCCTAGCCTGAATGAATTCATTCCTTTGTTTATTTAACTAGTTTTGATGGGTGGTTTAAAGGAAAGATTCATGGTTTCTAAATCACAAGATCTCGGTTCCAGCTCCCACACTGCTCTTAATAAGCCAGGCGATCTCGGCAAATTAGTTCAAACATATGGTCTCAATATCCTCACTTGTAAACTCAGAGGATGGACTGTATTATCCTTAAGTCTGTTTCAGATGTGACCTTGGGCATCAGCAGTCCATCCCTATCCCCTCTGCTTCCATTCTGTCTAGTGTGCTCACTGGCCAGCCGCCTTATCTCTGTAATTATATTTTCAAATGATCTAGTGAAAGCAATTAGCCAATTTTAAAAACGTGCATTCCTAGATAGAAGGGCATGTTTTTGTTGTTGTTAATGGAACACTTTAATCCAGTGCCACACGTCACAGGCTCCTCCTGGGAATATACTGCAAATTTCCTTCCAAAGACTGGCTGTTCTGAGGACTCTGAGCTCCAGGAAGCCCGACACCTTTTCACATTTTAAGGATCTTTCCAGCAAAGCTTGGGCTGCACCTTGAGTGTGGGATTTAGCGTTGCAGGGGTGTTGCTCATCCTCAAGGTCAGGTCTGAGAGTGCCTGTGGCCGGGACCTCGGGCTCTTTGGTGAGCTTCTCAGCCAACTGGTTAACTTTCAAGATGAACACAACCTTACAGGAATTTTGTAAATACCGAACATTTTTGCCTATTTCTCTTTAGGCACTTTGTGATCACTGCAATTACCGTTCATACACCACCTAGCTTCCTGCTTTTTTAAGTTCATGCTTCTATCATAGCATGTCATGTCGCTGCACAGTCTTGGGACGGCGTGTTTAAACAGGAGTTTTAAAACCATCTAAATGAACAGATGCCACAAGAGTGTCTGGGATGGAGGAAGACGTGATAAAATGTGAGGGATAGTGAAGGTCCCTGTGACCCTGTAAAAGCCCCTACCCCACCTGAATATAGAGACTTCCAGATGAAATGCTCAGTTGTGTTGCTGCACACACACATTCTTGTAAAACCAATCTGAAGGAAGCTGATCAAAGAGCACCTTATTTTCCTTACGGCATTTTATGAAATCACTGCAATCAAGGAAAACACTTTCGGTACAGAAATCATAACATTTAAGACTTCAAATTTCTAACTTTTCATTTCAAATAATACTATTTCATTATATTTCAGAAACAGGTTTATTGTTATGCTGCATAAACGTGCTGCTCACGCAGAAAGAGACTTATGGTTACCAAAGGGGAAGGGGGAAGGCATACATTGGGACTATGGGATGAGAAGATGCACCTTGATTTTCTCACTCAAGATCGAACTATCAGACTTAATTTTAAAAGAGAAAAGCAATCCAGCTGCAACAGAATTTCCGTTTTCTACATATCCACCTGATAATTGCAGCAATCCCAGAAATAGCTCTGCCGTGTGAGATGGGAGACAAATAGATTGATTCCAGTCGTCGGGTAATAAACAGCAAAGGAGTTTCACGGTGCCATCTGAAGTAATTTTTTAAAATGTCACTTGGTGAGAGTTTGAAAATAGGCTGTAATTACTACGACAATGTCAGGAAAAGGAGCCTTAAACTGTCCAGACAATGCAGCAGGCTCCACGTCGTAAGGGATGCAACCACCATGTGTGTCCTGGTCACGGTTACCAGCTCTCGCCCTGGCTCAGGGTGAGGCTTGTTGTGCGGGACCAGCCTTGATGGGAGTCCTCTCCCCCAGAATTCCACTGACCTCAGGGCTTCTAAAATTGTGTTTGCATTCATAGTGGATGACACTTTCTATTTACCATGTTGGTGCCACTAGGAGGTGATTTTCATACCAAGGCACCAGTAAATCAGGAGAGAAACCATCACTGCGTACCTGGGAGCGCTAAAACGAGCCCAGTTAAGGTAAAATACAAGTGATATTATTACTGATACACACATACTTCAGGGCCAGCGTTCATCCCCAAACATAGAAGACTTGTGTTTTATGATTTTGCACTTGAAACTGTGCTGCCTTATGCTGACGTGCCCTTAAGTATATTTACAGGCATGTTAGCACCTGCACGGAAATCGCAACATCACAGAAATGCAGAATTCATGGCCAATGTCACTGTTAATAAGGAAAAGCCTTCTAACCAGAACACTGAAAATATTCACAATGGAAAAACAGATTAATATTTTAGTGAAACCAGAGAATGGTGATATATTTGACAGGTGGTTATCATCTATGACCAAGTTTTATGATTGGGTTGCAAGATCTGCAATTGTCAAAACTTGATCAGATAGTAAAGGACTGTCTCTAATATCTGAACATGACAACTTAGACTCAACTGTAATTTACTGAGATTATTATTTTCTTGAAACAGATTTTGAAATATAGTTTGTGCCTAATAAGAAGGACAGGGTAATTTGAAAATTGTTATGGGTAGGCCAATATTGAAATTACGATGGTTAAGAAATAGGCATGGACAATTAGATTATGGGCACAGAAAATTGGGAAAGTGGGAAGAAAGCTAATTTTTTAATAGCCTGGTTTCCTAGGAATGGTTTAATTAGGTTTATTGTCAGCATTTTCACTGTAAACTGTTAATCAAGTATCAGATATTTGAAAGATTTTAATATGACACATCAAATAATTTGTTTTTTGAGCCCATGACTTAAATTTTTAGTTTACCTCTGTTCAATAAACATTGATGGAGTTTCTACTGTTTTCAACCTGTGTTGGTGGGAAAGTTCAAAGATGAATAAGTTGTTCTTGACCTTACCTTGTCATCTAGAGTGTGGGGCAGGCCCAGGGCAGTGGGGTGAGTGGAACGATGGGGGCTGCAGAAGGGTGCCCGGGCTGCGGGTGGGTGCAGAGGTGCAAGGAAGGGTGTCTGGGCTGGACAAACCCACAGCCACTGAAGGGAAGTAGCATCTCTGGGTATATGTGACAGAATCCTGGAAAAACCAGGATGATCATCCTGATGGTTTCATTCACTCATTGACATTTATTGATATTTAGTCAAACATTTAAAAATATATGCTTGATGTGCTTCCTGGTGAGTCAGCTCGCTAAGAACAAGCTTGTTCAGCCACGGAGAGGCGCTACCTCAGCCCCGTGAGCGGATGATGGAACAGTCTCTCAGTTTAGGGCACCAGACGCACCAGCTAATCTGATCATCCCACCAGCCTTTCAGGATATTTAGGACGGAGATGACCATCTCTGTTTCACAGACGGGGAAACTGGGATTTGAGGAGATTTCGTGCTGACCAGAAAGAGTCAGCATTTCAATCAACGGCTCTGACTCCCTTTCATTGGCTTTTCTATTTTCATCATGTAAGTCTATTATGGAAACGTAACTAAGGGATCATAGTGGAGTTACTGATCTGAGCTCTGCATTTGTCGGGGGGTGAGAGTGATTCATATTTGGAGATGGCTGAAATGATGACATCTCACTGTATTTTTACCCTCTTCCTCCTGTTACTACTGCTTTGATCATTAGCATTAGCTAATTGTTGTTCATGGCAATTTCCTATCAGCAAACATTTAGTTATGCCTGAACCTGATGAATCATTTGGGAGCAAACCTCAAATAACAGGAAGTCTTCTGAGAAAAGGTTGTTCTCCAGGAGTCTAGAGGGGCATCCCTGCTGTTTGTCGACCCGTGTGCCTGTCCCTTAGGGCAGGGGTCCCCAACCCGTGGACCACGGACCGGTATCTGCTAGGAACTGGGCTGCACAGCGGGAGGGGAGCCAGAAGAGGGCGAGCAAGCAAAGCTTCATCTGTATTTACAGCTGCTCCCCATCGCTCACGTTACCGCCTGAACTCCTCCTCCTGTCAGATCAGCCGCGGCACTGGATTATCATAGGACCGTGAACCCTACTGTGAACTGTGCATGCGAGGGGCCTAGGTTGTGTGCTCCTTATAAGAATCTAGTGCCTGATGATCTGAAATGGAACTGAGGCAGTGATGCTAGTGCTGGGGAGTGCCTACAAATACAGATTATCATTAGCAGAGAGGTTTGACTGCACAAAGACCATAATAAATCAATTGCTTGCAGACTCATATCAAAACCCCATCAGTGACCTAATGAAACTTGAAAGCTTTTGCACAGCAAAGGAAACCATAAACAAGACAAAAAGACAACCCTCAGAATGGGAGAAAATATTTGCAAATGAATCAACGGACAAAGGATTAATCTCCAAAATATACAAACAGCTCATGCAGCTCAATATCAAAAAAACAAACAACTCAATCAAAAAATGGGTGGAAGACCTAAATAGACATTTCTCCAAAGAAGACATACAGATGGCCAAGAAGCACATGAAAAGCTGCTCAACATCACTAATTATTAGAGAAATGCAAATCAAAACTAAAATGAGGTATCACCTCACACCAGTCAGAATGGGCATCATCAGAAAATCTACAAACAACAAATGCTGGAGAGGGTGTGGAGAAAAGGGAACCCTCTTGCACTGTCAGTGGGAATGTAAATTGATACAGCCACTATGGAGAACAGTATGCAGGTTCCTTAACAAACTAAAAGTAGAATTACCATATGACCCAGCAATCCCACTCCTGGGCATATACCCAGAGAAAACCATAATTCAAAAAGACACATGCACCCCAATGTTCATTGCAGCTCTATTTACAATAGTCAGGTCATGGAAGCAACCTAAATGCCCACTGACAAATGGATAAAGAAGATGTGGTACATATATAGAATGGAATATTACTCAGCCATAAAAAGGAACGAAATTGGGTCATTTGTTGAGACGTGGATGGATCTAGAGACTGTCATACAGAGTGAAGTAAGTCAGAAAGAGAAAAACAAATATTGTATATTAAGGCATATATGTGGAACGTAGGAAAATGGTACAGATGAACCAGTCTGCAGGGCAGAAATTGAGACACAGATGTAGAGAACAAACGTATGGACACCAAGGTGGGGAAAGGGGCATGGGGGTGGGGTGGTGGTGGTGTGATGAACTGGGCGATTGGGATTGACATGTATACACTGATGTGTATAAAACTGATGACTAATAAGGACCTGCTGTATAAAAAAAATAAATGAAATAAAATTCAAAAATTAAAAACAACACCACCAACAAAAAAACCCCATCAGTGAGTGGCAAGTGACAATTAATTAAGCTGCATCTTACGGAATAAACTGGATATAAGCAACATACTTCAGGTGTCCCTGTCTCCCATCACCCCCAGATGGGACCATCTAGTTGCAGGACAACAAGCTCAGGGCTCCCACTGATTCTGCATTATGGGGAGTTGTATAATGATTTCATTATCTATTACAATGTAATAATAATAAAAATAAAGTGCACAATAAATGTAATGTGCTTGAATCATCCCAAAACCATCACCCCCGCCCCCTGTCTGTGGAAAAACTGTCTTCCTCGAAACCAGTCCCTGGGCCATAAAGGTTGGGGGCCGCTGCCTTAGGGGGAACGGTGACAAGCTGGGAGTCAGCATGCGTGGTGCCTGGACGCAGCCCCACTCCCCTGGCCCCGTCACAGCCCTCAGCCCTCTGCCTTTCCCACTGCCTCTGCAAAGCACAGCCTGCCCTTCAGATCCCCACAGGTGCACACCAAGCTCCTTTGCCTTTGCCCCGAGGGCCTCCTCCATAGCCAGTGGCCAGCTCAGCCGTGCACAGACTCTGCTGGAAGTTCAGGCTGTGTGGCTGGCAGCCCTCAAGCAAAGGGGCAGGGATGCAGGGGATGGAGAGGCTGGCCTCCGGTCCTGCTGGGGAATTCTAGGGCTTTCTGCGCCCTCAGAGGTTGGGTAGAGGCTTTAGTCCCTCCCTGCCTACCCGCTGTCCCCAGTCCCTTGCTTTTGCTCCCAAGACTCAGAACCCCAATAGACTCACAACCCAAACAGACTCACAACCCCAAGAGATCACCCGCCACCCAGACCTCGTCTCAGACTCTGCTTTCAAGGGAAGTTAAGCAAAGACACGTGATAAGCATGCAGAAGTTTTTCCTAACAGCCACGGGACCGCATGGTTCACACAAGCGACAGCAGTGTCTTTTTAGAAACTCTGATGTGCACACCTGCATTGTTACAAAAATTAGAAATTGATGTTGATACACGGATTCTTTCCCTCAGTTTCAACTGCATTTGCTCCTGGGGATCTTAATAGTTTTCTCATCAGAGTCAGAAACACAGAGACACAGAGACAGACAAACATTGAGCACCTACTCTGCTAAAAAAAGCAAAGTAGACCACAGCAACAAAACACAAGAAAGAATAAAACAAAGGAGGAGGAAGGGGGGGAGGGAAGGAAGAACAAAGAAAGGAGAGAGGAAAAGAAAGGAAGGACGGGAGGCAGGATGGGTAAAAAGTCAGTTGAACGTTTTGGCCTATTCAAGATCTGAAGTTTCATATACCATTTTGGTTAAAATACAAACTACTTATAAGTGAATTCAAGAGTTTCTAAAAGGCACTGTGACTAGGCTATTTACACTAAAATTCTACAGAAGGACAATCATTTTTGATATGTCAGAGATGTGTGTCATGATACTGAGAAAATTAAAAAGCAAAATTAAATGATATATTTTAATACATATGCATGTGTGTGCTCATCAGGAACCCATACTTAAATGTAGAGACTTAAAATATAAGCAACGTTGTGCTCTACAATAAGTAGTAAACCTATCCTAGGACTATGATTTGGTGTCGTAAGAATGTTAAGGTTTCTTTAAATGCAGAAAGTGACTTGTTCATTCCCAGTTACGTTTCACAGGTTACGGAAGCGTAACTGTTCATGTTGAGATGCATGTTGAAGGTTTCTTTCAGATGGTACAAAGCTTATCTCATTTTATGTTCTGACT
This sequence comes from Pseudorca crassidens, assembly GCF_039906515.1. NCBI lineage: Eukaryota > Metazoa > Chordata > Mammalia > Artiodactyla > Delphinidae > Pseudorca > Pseudorca crassidens. The sequence goes on from NC_090316.1 coordinate 27,902,788, forward strand.
AGACTTGTGGGTCAAGAGATAAGACTCTTCTCTCTATAAAAGGTAATCAGCTCAGGCCCATAGCACAAGTTACGTATTGAAATGTCCCTAGTGTTTTATATTAGTAGAGCTTGGAAGTGATTGCAAGTGAATTAAAAAAATTTATATCAATAAACTCTTTTTTACCTTAAAAAGAGGCAGTGAGGCATGGTATTTAACTTGGAACCAAATGTTCTGTCCAGTTGCTCAGCAGGCAGCGGCCCAACACCCTCCCAGCTCAGAAAAGATTCCGTAGGTATTAAAAGATTTGTCAGCGCTGTTAAAAGGTCTGTTTCTCTTCCTCACAGCCCCCATCAGGCCTTTCAATAGGGATTTACAGCACCAGGAGCTCCCTGACCTACGGCGCTCCCTCCCTGTCCCCCACCCCCTGCCACCCCACCACCACCCATGGAAAAACTATCCCAGGGACCTGAGCAGGAAGGTCACCCAGCGTCCCTCCCGTGCGAAACCTATTTGGCTACCTCGGTTCTAGCTAAATCCTCTTGCAGTAATCTTTGATTAAACCACTCTGAGAATTAGCAGGTCGCCCTTTACAAGAAGAGACAGGGTCCAGCGTTCTATGTTTAGTGCGTTTGTGTGCAACTGCTTCTTGGAAGATTCTGCTGAACGAGGGCTGCCGAGGCTCCTGTTGTAATGATTTTCTTGGAAATCATTAGAACTTAGTACAATGGGCATTAATTTTTTCCCCTGTGCTTTGTTGAAGGTAGAAAATTTCATGATGGCCACTTTTTTTTCTTTAGAAAGAATGTTAAATGTGTATTTAAATGTAATTAAAATGAGAGAATCTAACTAATGTTGCTTTTTCTGATCCAAATAAGAAGCTGTGTGTGTGTACATATAGATTAGGCTCCCCTTATTCTAGGGGAGGGCACGGAGCTAGCCCGGCCATTTAGTGGAGCGGAGCGTGTGACGGGGCAATTTTATGTGTCAAGCTGATCTGTTTAAAGGTTGTGTCAGAGTGTGTCTGAGGGTGTGTCTGGAGATCAGCACCTGACTCTGGACCCAGTAGAGGAGGTCACCCTCCCCGATGTGGAGGCTTCAACCAAGCCACTGAAGACCTGAATAAGAGAAAAGGTGCAGGCAGGAGGAACGTTCCTTCTTCCTGTCTACTGCGGAGCTGGGCCGTCACACCTCATCTTCTCCTGCCCTTGGACTGGGGTTCACACTGTCAGCCCCCTGGTTCTGAGGCCTTTGGACTTGAACTGAAATACACCCAAGCGGCTGGCAGCTGGCAGGTCGTGCGGCCTCTCAGCCTCCAGGATCCTGTGCGCTGATTCCTCACAATCCATCTCCCAGCACGGAGCTCTGCTTCGTTCCCTGGAGACCTGAGCACCCACAGAGCAGGAGGGAGGCCGGCGCAGGTGAGGAGACCACACGAGTCGTCACGGAGGACGAAGCCAGGGCTGAGGTCCCACCTCTGCTCCTTCTTCCCGCGCTTCATGGTCCCAGGCCATGTCCTGCCGTCGTTCCTTCCTTACGTGCATCCAGCTCACTTCGGGCCCTGCACATATTGGTCCCTTTTCCTGGAATCCATGCCCCAAATATCTACAAATCTAAGTCTTTCCCATAATTTAGGTCTTTGCTCCAAGATTCTCTCCTCCAAGAGCTCATTCCTGACCTGGGGGAAGTGTCTCCTTAGCACCGTCACCAGCCCGGCCGCTCCGATCTTGTCACTTCACTCCAGCGTCAGACAACAAATGTCTAACGCAGAGCAGCGCGCGTGTGTGCACGCACACACACAGACACACACACACACACCACCGCTGAGTGGCGGGTGCAGATGAAATGTGTACATGCGTGTGTACGGGAAAGAAGAGTTTATGTACACAATGATATTTCTGTACACAATGTATTTATCCTATCACGTTCTAACCCACTGTAGAATTGTATCTAAAAAACTGTTGGTTGCAACCCAATAAGTCAACTTCATGAAACAAAATAGGTCACTATTAGTAGCCTGAAAAACACTACACTATCACTGCTTTATTTTATGATACTTTTCCAATATATGAAAATACATACTTACGTATTTATTTACGGCTTGTTTGTGTTTTCACAGGAGAATATATGGGTTCGTGGAGGCACCAGCTTTGTCTGTCTTTTCTCCCTTGTGTCCCCAGCACATGAAATGGCATGTGACACAGAGCAGGTTCTCAGTAAGGGTCAGAAAATAAATGAATTAATGAATCCATAGAAGAAATGTTAGGTGGAAAGTGCATATATAAGCCCCTCATAATAGCGAATAGGTTATGATGCAGGTTGTCGTTATGACATAATTAGTGGAAAGTGATGAATAATCGTAGGGATTTTTCTCCACACCAGCTTTCTCCATAATTCTAGAGAACCGAGAACAACTGCACAAGAGTGGGCATGACAGTAAAAGAGTTTCCAGGCTCTTGCATTTCCAGTCCACCGTCATTCAACTAGGAGGGCTCATCCACAAAGCCACTCCCTGGAACCACCACCCCTGAACCCCCCGAGCCTAGGCCCCGCTCCTTGTTCACAGCGTCTGTATTTCCATCTCTACTTTCACGTCACGCACGTGGAATCTGCTCTTTCCTTTCATAAAGGCTTCAAGCTTCTGGATTTTTTCCATTTCTCTTGTTCCCCCACCTTTCCCTAGTTTCTTCTCCTCCTCCATGTCTGGTTTCTATGGGTGGATCATCGACACGTGTCCTAGTTGTAGATTCCTTGTAGCTATCGCCTTCTGCCAAATACTCTTTGCTTCCGATTATTTTTCTCTAAACAGTTCGCAGTTTCTTCCTATCTCATTTTGTTCAGATGAAAATTAACATTGTTACTTTTATGAATGCTGTGTAAGCTACATTAGGCCACTATTAACCCACTCTTGATCATTGCAAGTCCTTATTTGTCAATTAGGTATTCTGCCTACATTCTGCATCTAATTTGGTCTCCCTGATCTTGGGCTGTTATTATTAGTATTTTGAAATCATATATAAGCTATTTGTATTAAGTATATGTATAGATCATAGTTCAAATATATAACCCATATTTCTAGTCTGTCAATTAGATCATTTCTTTGCCTCCTGGCTTCATACTTTCTATGATATTCATAAATTTCTCTTACAAATGCCCATCAGTGTCTATGACTAAACTGTTGAATTCAAGTATATAATGAAATATCCTTAATACGCTGCTGAATGGAAACAGGGCTGAAACCCAACTTCCGACCATTTCTTTCCTGAGTGAATTTTTATGTTTCATAAATAGGATGGGATGCAGGATACAGTGAAGTGAAATATACCACTGGGTTGTAATCAGCACCTGTTATTTACTTATATCCCCTGAAACCCAGCCCAGCTGGGTCCCATTTCAGAACCTGTTTCTTCATCTGTAAAAACTGTAAAGTGAGGTTAATGGTTCTTAAGGGACCCAGAGAACCATGGGAAGGATTAAATTGTATCATGCATGGATTTAGTAGGCAGTCAAAACACATTAGCTTCCCTTTTTACTTTCTTGACCTAAATTATGTTCAAAGTCACGTAATAAGATACTTTTTTGATAAAGTCATTCATAATTCAAAGGAAAATACCAGCGTGCCTTTCAAATCACTGAACTTCTCTTGTTAATGTAGACTAGATCTAATGAATATCTTATATGTGTTCTAATATGGGAATATTGCAAAAACTCTTTTGAGACACATGACTGTAACGCATATTTTAAGTGAAAATGGGTTAAGTCTGTTGTGGGACTATAAATTTGAGGAGTTCATTTCAGAAAAAAAAAGGATACCAAGAAATGTTAAAAAATGAGTTATAGAAATAAAAGAAATATGTAGTGATTTTCAGAGGAAGCCAGACTGAATTGCAGTGAAGTTATAAAAATATACACATAGCTATAGGCAAAGGAATTAGTTCCCTAAATAATAGCAACACTGATCACCACGCACTGAGCGAGACTTTACATCTCATCAAAGTCAGTCCAAGGAGGCCTGTGCCCTGCGTGCCTGGGATAAACGCCCAGTGACAGGTGAGCCGTGGGGCGTTGATCAGCTGCGCTGGTCGAGGTGCATGAAGTGCAACGTGGGTTTATGTCAGGAGTTCTCTGAGTACTAGCTGGGTCTGTGGATCAGTGGGCATTTGAGTGGCCACCCAGGCTATGCCTGGCCACTGGGTTAAGTGACAGGGAGGCTTCACCTGAGAATATCAGCAGGAAGACAATCGGAAAAGGAGAAAACAGAGACCTCATGAGATTTGAACTTTCTCCCACGGCACAATCTGTGAAACCCAAGAACGAGAGCTCCTTCCAGGATAATCTGCCATAATTCCTGCATGAATTTGCCTCAGGTAAGATGAGACCCAACAGGTCTTAACAACTCAAACAAGATACCTCCCTTCGAGGGAGTGTTCAATGGAGGGATTCATAGAGGCTGGGCTGGGCTGGTGGCCGGTCAGGTGCTCGTGAGGTCACCCAGATCTCCATCTCCATCTCTGTCCTCATCAATATCGCCTACATCATTTATATCTATTCTATCTTTATCTATATCCTTGTCCATACCTACACCTACACCTGTACCTACCTACATCTACATCTATCTCTCCCATCTCTGTCTCTATCAGTATCATCTCTATCATTCATATCTATGTCTACATTCATTCTATATCTAATTTATATCCGTATCTATCTATAACATCTATTCTCCATACACACATAATTTCAGCCATATCTTTTCAGATTTTATCCAGCTAGCTTTCCCTGCTCATACTGGCTTCAGAAGAATGGAAACAACCTCTGAATCATTTTCTTCAGCTTCTCGAGGGGCCAACGAACATGCAAGAAAGGCATGTGGTGTTTACTGTAACAACGCCCTGAAGTCTGTTTGGCTCTCCCAGAGAAGCAAAAGGCTGTTCCAGACTGTTTCATGCTGTTCCAGGCTGATCACCTGGACTGATCCCGCACGTGAAGGACCCCACCCTCTGGGACAATCTCAAAATCAACTTGTCACAGTGCTGGGAATTCACAGCATTAGGTCATTAATTTGTAGCCAGAGAGAGTGAGGGCCCTGGGTTCTCGGTGGAGGAAGCATGAATGCACACGGAGCATGAGGGGCATGGGGCAGAGAGGCCTGGGCTGAGACCCTGGTGAGCTACCAGCTGTGTGGCATTGGCGCCGGTGCGGTGGCTTCCTTACCTGCACAGCAGGGACAAGGATTCTGCTCTTGGAATCTTTGTGAAGCTTCCACACTGTTGCTGGGCGTCTACTCTGGAATTGCTGTGTTATTTCCTGCTCCAGTACAGACATGAGAGATTTTGCTATAAAAGCAAGTCCTGCGGGGATGGGGGTTGGGCGCTGACCTAGTCTGAACGATCACAGCATCCCCTCTGGAAATGACGTGACCTTACCCGTGATCTCTGAGGGACCAGACGGAATCAATTTGGCGTGGAGAGGCGGAGGGCAGCTTTCTCGTCAGAGGAAATAGCATCTTCAAGGGCCTCACGGGGAACAGGGCAGTGTGTTAAGGCGTCTAGCGTGGGTGAGGCCTGGACGCAAAGGGCCAGACGCTGTGAGCTCAGGAAGCACAGGGGGCCTGGCCCTGGGGATGCTTGCCTAGCCCGCCCGGCAGCTGTGGGCAGCGCTGAGCACAGAGGCTGGGGCTTAACAAGCGCTCGGGAAATTAGGAAGCTTTCTAAGACGAAGTGAGCCATGGGGAAAGGACTGGGGAAAAATCACATCTCTAGTCACACAGCGAGAGCTTGGCAAGTGTCCCTAAAATATCAAATTATCTACCTTGTTTCTTTTGCAAATTTAAATCATGACAGTCTCATAGTTGGAACACATTTTTAGTTGCATACAAAATATTTGAGTATATCTCTGCATTCAGCGAACAAATTGGATGATATTCGGACTTTGCAAGGTGATCGATCCTTTAGCAGAAAATTAGCCAGTTTCAAGTTTTTTCCCCCACGCTGCTCAAGCTTTAGCTCATCTCATGTCACTTAGCTGATGAGGTCCATATTTATAGATGTGACCTCAGAATGACACTCAGACTTCCGATGTTTTAAAACTAACATTTTTATTTGCTCTTTGCTCACGTTTTCAAGACAAATATACTCTGATATTATTTATTTTGGTCAGGTGTTTGATCTGGAAAGACTTCCTTCAACGTTTTAAACTGGAATTTCTTTGGAACTGCCTAAGACGGGCCTACCCAGTTAGAAATCACTTCCCAAAAGAATAAAGACTTCAAAAGCACACATTTTCTTAGAACCTTACTGAGGAACTCACAATGCCTGTAGCTTTGATAAAATAATTGAATAAATTGGCTTTTCTGGGATTTCACCCTTTTTTATTTTCACCACAAATTTATGTGAAATAAGTTGGCATTTCTACCCTACCATCGTAAGAGTATAATGAAAATACAAATTCTATAAAGGCATATCAATAAATATGTATGCATACAATATTTCAAGTTTAATAGAGGCAGCAATTATGTTATAAAATGTAAATTATCGCTAAAGAATGTTTTGTCTTTGGCTGCTAAGTCCTACTATAGGTTTTAAAATATCAATCAGGTCTACTTAAGAAGGGCTCATTATCTGCCTGCTAATGCAGGGGACACGGGTTCGAGCCCTGGTCTGGGAGGATCCCACATGCTGCGGAGCAACTAGGCCCGGGAGCCACAACTGCTGAGCCTGTGCGTCTGGAGCCCGTGCTCCGCAACAAGAGAGACCGCGATAGTGAGAGGCCTGCGCACCGCGATGAAGAGTGGCCCCTGCTTGTCACAACTAGAGAAAGCCCTCGCACAGAAACGAAGACCCAACACAGCAAAAATAAATTAATTAATTAATAAACTCCTACCCCCAACATCTTAAAAAAGAGGCAGAAACCAAGAGCTGATAGAAGCTATACAGTGGCAGCTGTGAGGTCAGGTGGGGCAAGGATAAAATATATAAAAGTTGAAATCAGAAGGAAACAGAAACCATCAATTAGCAAAAGCTTCAGAGAGGCAGCGGAAGTCAGTCAACTGCAAGAGGAGAACAAAGGCAGACGGTAGTGGAGCCACACGAACAGGGGTCAAAAAAAAAAAGAAGGGCTCATTAATGGATGTGTTTTTGAAAGAAATCTTCTAGCTTTGAAAAAATGTCGACCTGGCCTGGGCCAGTCAGCTTGTCATCTTGAGGTGGTGGGCTGTGTGTCGATGGGCGATGTGGTGGGGTGTGATGGTACCTGCCCCGGGAGCCGGGACCCCACCTGCCCATCACAAGCCTGTCCTTACCGCCTGACCTAGGAGGCCTGCCCTCTGTGGGCCTCAGCTATGCCCCATTGGGTACCAGGATGTTGTACACACTCCGTATTCCCATCCTGATGGGAGGGGCATTCAAGAGCAGATACAGAGCTGAAGCTTTCAGGCTTCTCCCTGTACCAGGGCCCTCTAGCCCGGGAGGCTGTTTGTCTGCAGAGGACACAACATCTGGAGAAAACTCCTGGGCTGGAAGGAGGAACCCACCCACTACCATGCACTTAGGGGATCTTTTAAGCTGTAGGCAGGACTTTTGAAATCACAAAAGCTTTCTCAGGCCTCTCACAACACTATGGCTATTAGCTTTTCCCAATTTTTGCCTCTTTGAGAGTGAGTTCTCTTTTTGCCTTGTAAATTAGTACTGCGCTGCAATTTTGTTAACAGTCAGACATTCAGAGTTGATGGGTGAGCTAAGCATTCGTGCATTGCTTATTATATTTTCAAAAATTGATTTTCTTCTTCATGGGAAGTTTTGCTTCCCAAGAGGAAAATAATTTTCTCTGGAAAGCACAGACAATACGGAAGAATCCCCCAGACATGGTGCTTGGAAAATAAGATTTACACATGAGGAGTTTTGGGGCTGATTTCTAGCTACAGGGAGGTGCCCCCCATGGACGAGGGGGCAACATAGGATCTGCTGTCACTTGTGAAAGTTTTTTGTGAAAAACTCCCTCTAAACCTCGTGTTTAGCTGCTTAAGGGATAAAAATGTTGAGTCTTTTTATAACGGATATTTAAGTTGTGGCAGAATAGCGACGTTTATTCACAACAGTAATTTCTTAAATAATATAAATAAGCAACACCAGCATACCTTATTATATACTTTTGTAAAATATTTAAATAATGCTTCATTGACAAATCACTTAGATCAAAATTTTAAGTGTATTGATCTGATTTAATTGCTATATTACATATGATTTATATATGTCTGAAAAATAATTCCTTTGGTTATCTTTTAGAAATATGTTCTAATCAACTGTGGGACTTTAGTACCAGGAGAACCCAGAAAATCATGTAGTCCAACGTTTTCATGGTACAGAGCATGACATTGAGACCTGGGTCACATGGCTAGAAAATTTCAGGTTTAGTAAGTAAGTCAAAATTACTTTTCTCTAATCACATTGTCTCTTTCCATCAATAATTACGGCACTCTTGAAACTCCTAAATATCCGTGAAGAACTTATACACTTGGGTCATATTGATTGAGAATATTTAACAAATTTAGTCTACTCTGAATGGAATTATGAAGGGATGATCTAGGAGATGAATTTTCATTATATGTGGAAAGTTATGCTGACAAGAGACCCATCCTTGAATTCTGGACAGGCATTTTTGGAAGCAGGTTCTCTGCAGCTTTTCACTTGCTTGAGGTCCTAAGATGAGAGGAAGGAAAACACTGCAGAGGGACTTGCAGGGAAGCACCAAAGAGAAGATAAGTCAGGACAGGGTATGGACATCTTGGGAGAGAAGAGACATTCAAGGAAAGAAGACGCTGTGACGCCCACGTTGACCCCCATGTGGTCACTTAAGAACTAACTGATGAGCAAACAAAGAAAGTCATTAATTCAATGGATGCTTACTGGATGGTTAGAACGTGCCCAGCGGTGGGATGCAGAGGAAGAAAAGCTTCCTGTCCACAGGGGCTCAGAGCTCTGTGGGCCTCACAGACACCGCACGCCTGCAGGTGGTCCAGGAGCAGGTCACAGTGACAGGGTGGGGAGAGAGCCAGAAAAGTGAGCAGATGACTCTTTGTTGGGGGAAGGGAATGCTCAAGAGAGTTTTGAGACATCCTCCTTATTAATACACAGCCTGAATATTTCAAACGGAGACACAGAGATGAAGGCAAAAATAAGAAGCCCCTGAAGATTCCATAAACGCTGTGACATGGTCCCTTCCTTGATTCCAGACTCTAATATGGGTTTGCACGTATCACGTACAACAGCCCGTGTGGTACGAAGAATAGGGGACTGTTTCTAAGGTTTGATTCTGCCTCGACCGGGAAGGACAATGTGAAGATGATCACTGTACATGTAGCAAATGAATCACTTTATCTGTTGTTCACCACTTTGCCTTATACCTTTCCCTGCTTAATACACAGGACTGCAGTGACATGTTCATTTCAGTTTAAGGTTTTTGTGGTCCTTTGGAAACACATCTCAGATAGTTCTATGCTGAAATTTATGAGCAAATTTTTAGTTACTGAGTTTTACTGTAAGATTCTTTTCTACGTAGGATTTGCTGGTGTGAAATGAACAGAGAGAAGATATCACAGAGCCCGTAGATGCCTGTGGGGCTGCTGTGAGGCAGGAAGGACGGCGGGAAAGTGTACCCCAGCCTCTCTGAATGAAGTCAGTGAATTAAAAGAGGAGAAATAATGGAAACTTTCCCAGTGCTGCTTCCCCATCACCAAGAGCTCCAAGGCCAGCCTCTTCCGTCTCCGTCTCGTGACTCCCTCTAAACTGACAGCGTGTACCCATCAGTCTCCAAGAGTTCTGTTAATGGCTTTAGCAACAAACAGAGCACACGAAACTAAACAAAAAGAAACCTGAAGTTTGTATTTTCTTTATATTTTCATTAGATGTTATGAGAAGGACTGCAGAAAATTAAATGCCACACTCTGGTGCACTGTGGTGCCCACGAGGAGGTGCACGGGGTGTGCAGGAAGGTGGATGAACAGGGTGTGTGGGACTGGAGGCTCCCGATGCCCACTGCCACCTCCTCTCCCAAGAGGTCGTGGGCTCTGGGCACCTGGCTCGCCACTCTCTGCCAGGTGATGACATTGTGAAGAGCACGTCCCTTCTGACCACTCGGGGTGCAGGGGGAGGTGTTGGTGGCAATCTGGGGAGACGGGCGGGCTACGTGGAAAGGGTAGCCTGAGTCTCCAGGTAAAGGGGAGAGAGAAATACGGCAACTTTTCTGCCTAATGGGGGGTGCGGTTTACCATGAAAAACACCTGAGAAGTAATCAGCCCGTCCTGTCTTTCTACTGTCTTCACTCACTTTGAAACGCTGTACCTTGGGATTATTTCAGCTGTCTGTCCATCTGGCAATTCAAGAAGTAGACGGCTGGCATCACCCCTTGACAGATCTCCATTAAGTGTCCAAAGTCTGGAGCCGCTCTGTCTAAAATCTTGGCTTCGTATCTTCAGCTGCATGATTTGGGCAATTAACAGGTCCTGTCTAAGGCTCTGTGCCGAAAACAGAAATTATCTAAAATAGGAATAGGGATGGTCCTTATGTCCTGGAGTTGCTGTGAGATTACGTCAGTCAACACACGCTATTTGCACACGCAGTGGCCCATCGTCGGGTAACTGGTACACAGTCCGTGCTAATTAACGCTCACCTATAGATTTATACTCTGCTATATTTGCATCAAATGGAGATATAACCCAGGCAGAAATCGTGTGACGGAAAAGCAGCTGAGTTGGTCTCCTTTTGGTTCAACTGGAATGGTAACCATCAGTCCTAACTAAAAATCATGTTATGATTTTGATTCCGAAGTTGAAAGGCACATTAACGGTACAAAAAATGTTTATAACCCTGGGGTTAGATTCTGTACTTCTCAGTTGTTTAATTGTGCTTTGGGGTAAATTCGTGTTTATGGGGTCATTGTCCACACGCCAAACTGCAATAAGAGAGCCGGGAAGCAAAGATGGGAGGTCTCGATGGGGCACTAGCAACGCGGCGCTCAGTGGCTGTGAAATGTCAGCAGGGCTCCCAGTGCCCTGGTCGTATTTTCCTCAACTGTGAACCGACCCTGACCCTTCACCTGCCTCTCCCACAGACACGAATGAGGCGAAGTGTGTACACGGCCTAACACGTTGTGAAGCTTAATATGAGTAAATGAATATCATTCTTTGATATTTTCAGATAATTTATTTTATTCACCAGTCTTTTCTAAAATTGGGAATTTACATTCTTGGCGGTGGGGTAGGATTTTGGGGTGAAAATGGATAATACATAGCTTGTGCGTATATCGAATACTACTTGAAGTAAAGGAAGTAATCCCTAAAATGCCAGTTCCTTTTAGGGTGTTCCTGAGTGCGTGCACTGTGGTTTGAGTCCTTATCCTGTGTTTACTCTGCACCCTTCCCCCGCCGCCCCCCATGTTCCCGCAGGAGGAGAAGGAGCTCTACCAGCCTCATGGGATCTCCCTTCTCTCCCCTCAAAAGGCAGCGCACTCCCCTCCCAGCTTTCAGGTGGGGGCACTGCAAACTGTCTCCCTCTGCCGGTAACTAGGTGCTCGGTCACTTAATCCAGGGGCGAGAAGGGGGGCTTGGAGGGGCTTTAGCCATGCTAGTGATTTCCACGGCCGTCCTCAGTGCTGATTCTCAACTGTTTAAGGGAGACTGGGAAGTAAGGGCACCACTCACAGCTTCAGAGAGCCCTCGACATCTTGATTTCGTATATAAGAATGAGGAAGCCACTTGTCTGCACTGTATTTGTATGCAACAAGCAGGTTTTTTAAAATTAATTAACTTTTGGCTGCGTTGGGTCTTCGTTGCTGCGCGCGGGCTTTCTCTAGTTGCGGCGAGCGGGGGCTACTTTTTGTTGCGGTGCGCGGGCTTCTCAATGCAGTGGCTTCTCTTATTGCGGAGCACAGGCTCTAGGCACGTGGGCTTCAGTAGTTGCGGCACACAGGCTCAGCAGTTGTGGCTCGTGGGCTCTAGAGTGCAGGCTCAGTAGTTGTGGCGCATGGGCTTAGCTGCTCCGCGGCATGTGGGATCTTCCCGGACCAGGGCTCGAACCCGTGTCCCCTGCATTGGCAGGTGGATTCTTAACCACTGGGCCACCAAGGAAGATCAAGCAGACTTCTTTTAAACTAGCCTTGCTGACTCTGGAGAAAAACCCCAGCCTGCAGTATATCTGGGACATTGCTTAGGTATTGGGGGCACAAGAGAAGGGCTTGACTCTTACCAGTGTCAGGGGAAAGGACTTTGGGTTTAATAAAAAATGATCTGAGAATGTGAATAAAGATTACCGTGACAGATCTGACAGTGGGGGAGAAGATAACAAGACAATTGACCCAAAATGTCCCCAAGAGACAGAGGAAATCCTGCTTGACAAATTAAAAATAAATCTTTGTTGCCTTTTAAAAAAACCTGATACTCCCCATTTTAATTTTTTATATCTAAGACATAATATGTATTTTAACTAATCTTTCCAATAAAATTTAATCATTACAATTATTTTGACTGAAGATCCTTGAATGTCACTTACTTGGATAAGTGTAGGATGTATATGTAAAAATACATGCATTCATATTTATAGAATAATATATATAATATTAGAATATATATGTATTAATTTTCAATGTTTTAGGAGCTTCCTTTTAAAAGATTATAGTCATTTCTTCTCAATGTATAAATGAAAAAATAAACTTACAGTTCCTCTGTCAAAATTACTATTTACTTTTAAAATTAATCCTTTGATGATACATAAGAAATGAGTAACAATATTTAACTTCGTAGAGGTGAGCTGGGCGACCAGATGAAAGGAAAGATAATGGTACTTCTTCTGTTACTTTTGAATTTTATAGTATGTGCATTTATTACCAATTTTAATGAAATAAACTTTAAAATTTAAGTGAAATACTTCTTAAATGATAATTTTATTACTACCAAGCTCTTTAATTCCACCCCCTTGTTCATAGCTTCAGATGGAAAGAATAATGACTAAGAGTAACTAGGTGAAGACATTGGAGAAATGGGGCGGGGGGGTCCAGGTGACAAGACGAAGGGAACATGGGGCCAGTCTTTCTGGGGAGAGGAGGTGCCTTCTGAGGGTTCCTGGGGTCCCTGGCACCAGGATCAATGCATAGAGGCCTCTGTTTTCCTTTCTCCTCACTCTCAACTGTTGAGAACTGACAGGCTCTGAGTTTGGTGATGGGGAGAGTGGTGGATCTACTAGCTGGACAATCATATCAGGGAGAATCTGAACCCTTTGCACAAGAAAAGCTGCAGCTCGTCTGCTGTGGTCTCAAAGTTTGTGTCCCCCAAAGTCATACATTAGAATCCTAACCCCCGATGTGATGGTGTGTGGAGATGGGGCCTTTGGGAGGTGATGAGGACATGAGGGTGGACCTCCCATGATGGGACCAGTGCCCTTATAACAGAGACCCCAGAGAGCTCCTTCACCCCTTCCTCCACGTGAGGACACACAGAGAAGACGTCATCTGCGAACCAGGAAGAGAGACCTCACCAGACACCAAATCTGCAAGCATCTTGACCGTGAATTCCCAGCCTCCAGAACTGGGAGAAATACATTTCTGTTGTTCGTAAGCCTCCCGGGCTGTGGTATTTTGTTACAGCAGCCTGAGCTGACTAAGACACCATCATTTCCCTTGTCATCTGGAGGGTACAGTGGCTGGGAATTATTCTCTGTTATGAAACGGCTTGTGGGCTGGGCTGGGTATACCTTCACCATCAACGAAGAAAACGCCTGCTCTGGGGCTCAGCACGAGCTGGTTGTACCATAGCCACCTTCCCGTTAAAGACCTCCTGTCCTACAGGAGCTGTCACATGTTCCCTGGCCAGGGCTCTTGGTGTCATTTTTACAGTTTTCTGAGGCGCTTAGATGGTATCCTGATAGAGGGACAGCAGGAGAATGCTCGTTGTCATGAATGTCCCAGGACATTTTTGAGTGTACAATGAAGTGGAAAAGAAAGCACTGAATTCTCATTATCCAAGATTCCGAATCTTTTTGTTAACTATATTCCCTTACCAGAAATCTCCATATTGACAGATATGTTTGAAATACTGAAGTGACTTTCTTTGTGTACATACACGTCTACGTTTTACATTTCCTACTTATTCCTATTTCGTATGAACTCATTTTCCAACTTATAACAGACTGGCTCTCATCCTTGTAGAAAAAACATGCTGCTCTTGTGCTCTTTTGCCATCTTCTGTAACTACTGACATCAAACTGAATTTTTAAACTCCTGGAGGGTAAAGAAAAAATAATGTCCCTATTGAATCTTTCATTGTCATATACAGCCTGGGGGCTCTTCACAGTCAACTTAATGACTTTAAGGAACTATGGTGATTTAACCCTGCTGAGTATCAATAGCTTCAAGGCACAAAATAATTAAGGAATTCTGAATAGTCTAACTGTTCAGCCCAGTAAAGCAGTTAAACGTGAACCATTCTGAAGTTGTCTGAGGTTTCGATGGAAGCGTTCAGGTTTTGAGAGTGACTTTACAAATTGAAAAAAAAGTTTATTATCCAATGTTTAGATCTCTTCTAAGGCATCAAAAATATCTGAATAAAATTTCTGTAATTCCAACACCAAGATCCTTTTCAATATTTATAACTTTTAAATACCTTACAAAATTATAAAATAAGAATGGGATCAGGAGAAGAGTTAAAGCATTTTCTAACTTTAAATCAATTTTAAATATGTCTCCTTGGAGATCGATGAGCTCCACAGAAGCTCTCTCTCAAGCTACCCAAGGCTCTGAAGATATCACAGGCTACGAAGTACGGTGAAGGTGTTCAGTACTCATTCAAATATAGATCTTTTCCCGAATGGTCCCTTACGAAAAATGCTCATTTCATTTTCTAAACCTCACATTCATCTCCTGCCATCAAAAGGTGGCACCATCTGCAGTCGCTTTCAGCAAAATGCCAACAAATGCAAAGCAAATCACTGTTTTTGACGAGATTTTTATGGAGAAATTCTCAGGGCCTGAATAAGACCTAGAATAACTGTGGGTGGTAGTTATCTTTAAATGCACTTCTTCAAGAGTATGATAATTTTTGCAAAGTAAGTGAAACATTTAGTATTCAGTCATTATGATAAAATATAAAATATGTGCATAAAAATGGAAACACATTTGATCCCACAAACACTGAACAGAATTGGAAATGGAAACAGAGCTATTAACATTGAGGACTAGTGACTGCAAACAGTGGTGTATTTTGACAGGAAGTTTTGTTTACCTTTCTTTTTTCAAGGATGTTACTTGTTCCTTTCTTTTTTTCCCTCTCTTAGCTCTTCAAAATATTCATTCATTTTTTGCTCAGCATGTGATATGAACATAGCAACTATTTACTGAATTTACAAATGAGTGTTTTGGGATTACTGAAGTTTTTCAGAAATTATTCGACACCTGTAAACGTGCTAAATTCTGAAAAATTTGAAGTTAGAATTGACAATCCTCTATCTACTAGAGTTTCGCCGCGGTGTTCATTGCTCTTTTCCCATCACGCTATGCTGGGGCATATTCCCAGATAGATGTCCACATCTCTATGTCAGTTAGTCTAGATCAGGACCACAGGAGACGGGAAGAGAGGAGTTTCATCAGAAAAATCCAAGGAAATCTTCGATTAAACCATAGGTATATTACATTTATTTTTTTTACAGCCCTAAGATTGAATCCAATGTCTAAAATTCTTGAATGTTTCTCCCTAGTAGTGAAATTGTTCTTAATGTCTGTGGTGGAATTAACAACCGAGAACTTATAACACTGTCTGAAAAGTGGCGTGCAGAATCAGTATTTCTTAACTGAATTCCTTAGCAGAGAACAAAGGGGAAGGATTTCCATTTCTTCCCCGTCCTGCTTCTATCCCTCACACAAAGAACCTATGAGAAAGGTGAAAGAATCCACACCAGTTTCTTTGCTCAAGGCCAGGAAAGACAGAATTCTATGAGTGATGGCAGAAAATGTAGAAAAACCTGGGCTTTGTGGATGAAGGAAGAACAGAAACACTACAGGAGAAATGTAAGGGCTGACGTGACCTGTGAGACCGCCCCAAGTTTGGCAGTTTGCTCTAAGTCCTTTTCCGTTCAATTGGGGAGAGCCAAGAAATGGCACAATCGTGCCCAGAGCCTTGAACTCTTAATCCAAACTTAAGTTTTCATTTAGAACGTTGGTTCCATTTATTCCTTTAGTCAATAGATGTCTAGTGAGTTTTCAGGGTACAGGCATTGACCTAGATACTGGGGGATGCCATGTGATCAGAATGATGTCCCTGTCCTCGTGGAGCCCACGTGGAGGGGCAGGATGAGTGCCAGGCCAGAGTAAGCATGGAATATGCTCTCAGTGAAGCAGGCAGTCCTATGGAAGAAGGAAGCTGGGTAATGGAACAGAGAGCAATACGCTTTGGGTGCTTAAGCAACGTAGGTGTCTTCTTCCATCTCTAAACCTCCTTGATTTGAGTACTGACCCCAGTGTTTCAGGTATCAGGAAGCCTCGTGGAAAAGGTACTTTCTCACACTAAGTCATGAGGACCTTTGAAAGTTCCTGACTGGTTAAAATTGCTTTCATTTAGGAGAGTTCCTAAACCAAGACAGGCCAGAAGCAACTGAAGCCATGGCTTCCTATAAACATTCCCTCAGAAAGATGCTTGGGTTACTTCACGTTTGCAGGCAAATTACCTAATATTTCAATCATAAATTTCAACTGCCTAAGTTACGAAGCAATCACAGAAAGTAATACTATCTAAGGGACACTTGGAGTTTAAACCAAAAATTGTGCCGCTAGGAGATGATACTCATTACGTTGATGCCAATGGCAGATGCTGTAGGAAAGTCAGACCAGCGCTGCTGGGTAAGAAATGGCCCCAGGAACGGGCACCTCAGGAGTGCTTCCCTCCATGAGGACTCTTTTTATTTATTTATTTATTTTTTGCAGTCGTGAATAAAATACACATCTTTCATGTCTAAATACACACACTTTAGTAGTCAGTAAGATCACGAAGATGATGTCAACACCTAACGGCTCTCTTTGTTTCATAAAGTGATAATATTAAGAGCACATGGTAAGTTCTCATTCTCCACAGCCGTCCTTGGTCCTCACACAAGCAAAACTTGGGGCACGAAAGAGCCTCGTGTGGATGTACTAAAGAGGGGAGTGATGCTCCAGGGGATGCAGACCTTGCCCAAGTTTACTTGGCTGTTAACTGCTAGAGACTGACTTGCCCAAAGTAAACATAGGGGATGATTACCAAATTGTGATGAATTGATGCCGTTACAGTCAGAACCTATTTTCCATGCTTAATCCCCATCGCCTTGGAGGTGTCATGACATTCACTGCCTTGCATTATAATTGCACATTCACTCCTGAATTCTTTAATTCATCTGTGTATGGCTAGCGCCTGACCGAATATTTAGCACATATAAACTGTTCAGCGCGTGGCTGGGTGACTGAGGGGGCTTAAAGTTCTCACGGGAAAGTGAATCAGCCACAGGGGAGTGTGGGGCTGGGTAACACGTGGCACTTCACAGTGGGATTTGTAGGAATCATCCACCCTGCTTACGAGGACCTTTGTCCTTCCTGTAAAACGAGATGATTCAGGGCCTTTAATTCCAGTTTGTCCAATCCAATCCAATCCAATCCAATCCAATCCCTCTGCTTCTCTTGCCATAGTTACTTGTCACTGAACTACCCTCCGTGACGATTCCAACTTGGGAGCATGGGGCCATGTGCTGTTCCCTCTCTCATTCTGCAGAGGTGGTTCTCAACCCCGAATGCTCACTGGAATAATCGAGAAAGCTTGGGAAGGATACTGATGCCTGAGGCCCAAGTCAGATCAATTAAATGAGCATGTTGAGGCCCAGGAACAGGCTTTCCACATGACTGTCATGCACTGTGAGGGCTGCACGCAGGAGAGCTTGAACGATAAATTATCCTCTTCAGATTTCTTTTTTATGCCTTGCACGTTTAACAAGATGGCTTTGGTGAGCAGCTTTCTGAAAGGCAACGCCCTGCACTCACGCACTCAGTCAACGCTGTGTGCTCTCCAAAGGTGGACTCGTACTCAAACTGCTTTGGGCCAGACTCCTAACCCCTCCCACTTGATGCCAACACACCTTCTCCAGGGGTACAGTGCGGGGCACAGGGTGTGACGCTCCCAGAGAGATGGGGCAGTGGGTTATCATGGAACAGTCCAAAAGGTGACGGCCGAGGTTAAGACTGTGAAAGATTAATTATTTAAACCAGTCCTCTCAGAAGGACTTTTGAATTGAAAGGAAAATTTGCAAGATATTTCAATCATTTTAATATCAGACCCTGGGTGCAATTATCCTGTTTCCTTACGAATTCCCAAACTATCATTTCTACTCATATATTCATTCCCACATATTCATGTACATAAATACAAGCAATGATAAGTTCTTCCAATGGTTGACGAGTGACTACATGCAACACTTATATTTGATAATGGAGTTCAGCAAATTTAATATCTATGCCTGCTTTAAGAATGTCTGAAAAATGGATGTATTAAAATAAGTTAAATTTACCTGTAACTAAAATTTAAGAGTAATCTCTGGGGTCAACGAAGTTCGACATTCGGCTCGAAAACTAAAGGCACATCACTGTTTAACACAGACATTAACACTGATTCTGAAAAGCATGTGTCATCACGTCTTGTAAAATATGTTCCTGTATAGTTATACAGAAGCACCTTTCAGGGCTCTTACACCAGCCCACAGTCAGTCTTTGAAATCCTGTGAATACTTCCCTTTCCCTTTACTACCGTATTAGAGGTATTTATGGAGGTACTTCTTTGTTCATACTTCACTCTAAACTCCTTTCATGTGTCTCTCTTTCCACCCACGGAATGTGCAGAATGAGGCTCAAAACTCATGCATGAAATGCCTTCCATGGCTCCTTGTCATTTGACGTTCCCGAAGCCCTCTCTGCAGGCGAGTTTAGTGACAGGACTTCCATGATGTGCCATCAGTTCTCTGTGTGCCTCACCCCTGCTCTTTCTGCCCACCTTCTAGTGTGTTGACAATCTTCATATTTTTGTCATTTCTTTATCTCCGTGTTTAACATAATGCTGGGCACAAAAGAGATGCTCAAACCTACCTGACCTGCTTAGAGAAATAATGAATACCTAGATGGACATCATTTCCTGCTGACTAAAGAAGCCCTGGCACTAACCTGCCACGCTCTTACTGTCTTTCAGCTCTGATTAGGCCTTCTTTGTATTTTAAATTCATCAGCCCCTGCTCTCGGGAGGAAGCAGCTATGTCAGGGTGGGTGGAGTGGCTAGAGGCAAGGAGAAGGTGCAGCTGTGTAAGGGGCAGGGCTGCTGCATTCCTGCTGCCCAGGGAGGCACTTAGCACGAGGATGCTCAAAGCATAAGCTGCATCTCTTACAAGCTGTCCCTTTGCTGGTACAGGCTTCACAGAGATGTACTGGTCATTTAACAGAATCACCTGCTGGCAGCTACTTTATGTTGTTGGCAGAAAAATGCCTTGTAAGGAGGGGCCGTTTTTATAGCATCCGCTGGGTCCCTGGGGTCGGCTGTCTGGAAATGAGGGTTTCCTCTGCTGGACATGCAGCTTCGGAGCGTGTCAGCTGAGGGGGGCCTGGGAAGTGCTAACTGACGATTTCTAAGACTCGGTCACCCTTTCCCTCATGAAATGAACCCAGAACCGCACCTCCTTTGCCCTGGCTGCTGATGGCGTCCACGGTCCCTCGCTACAAAGATGGAGCTCATTGCTAAGGCTGACTTCGATGTGAAAATTCTCCCGCTAATTCTCAAGTTCTCCTGCGAAGTCAGTTTAAGCCGCCTCCTTCCTCACCTCGTTACAGTATTTGAACGGTGCCCTTGGCACAGATTCAGGGTAGCATGGAAAGTAACGAAATCATCCTATTTTGTAGCTGTCAGGGTAAATATAAAAATAAGATATTAAATTTTAAAAGTATGGATAATGGGCTTAAAATACTCTCCCTGAATATGGTGCAATGAATGGGGATTTCTCCCTTTTCTGTCATATTTGACTTTATATTGCTGTTTCCCGGTCCTGGGGTCTGTGTAGCTCAGGTGAAGAGAGCAAACTGCGCCCCTTCTGCCTTTTTGTTCTCTTCAGGCCTCAGGATTGGATGATGCTGCCCTCATGGTGAGGATCTGCTTTACTCGGTCTACAGATTGAAATACTGATCTTGTCCAAAGACTCCCTCACAGATACGTCCAGAAACAGGATTTTCCCAGCTCTCTGGGCATCTCTCAGCACAGCCCAGTTGACATAAAACTAGCCCTCACAGTCCTCCTTGAAGGGGTGGGTCTGGAGAGAGGGAGCCCCACTCCAGGGCAGGGAAAGCAAACATTTCCCTTCTTTCTCCTGTTCCCTCTCCTGCCAACTCTGTCTCTGCTGCCAGGCATCAGGGGTTCTCTGTCGGGGACAAAATTCTTAAGGCCATGCCTGCACTTTCCGAACGCTTCTTAAGCATCTTAGACATGTTAGGAACAACCCCCCTGCCGTTTGCAGAAGAGACGCCTGCTAAGTTATACATGAGCTTCTGTAGCCGGGTAGCGCCTGTCTGCCAGGGAGCTTGGGCAGACAAGACACAGTCCCAGCAATTGATCGGTTCACCTGAGGGCATCCTTTTATTGTGAAAGCCAAGGAGCTGCCTGCAGAAACCCTCCCAGCCCCAGATGCATAGTTGCTACTCAGGAGGTATTGAGGCACGTGAGCCGGCGGAGGGAGCAGTTCAGGGAATGCGTGCAGACAGGGAGGTTGGTGGTCTGGGTCCTGGGTGCTCTCTGCTCCCGACCTGCCCTGTGTCTTCTAGGAACGCCCCTCTGATGATCGGCATCACGGTTTTCATGTAGGTTATTGAGAGCATATCACCTGTAACTACACCTCACACTTGGCAATAACACTGAATGTGAGTTAGGCTGACGCCATGCCAGATCTTCTATCTGCACTGGCTCAGTCATTCAACCAGCCCAATGAGGGTGTCACCTCAGTGTGCCCATTTCGCATAGGAAATGGAGGCCCCGGGGTTTCTTCATCCCCCCACCCCCTTTGCTGTGCTATAATTGACATAGAATGTTTTGTTAAAGTGTACAAAGTAACATTTTGATACACTTGTATACTATGAAATGATTAGCATAACGAAGTTAATTAACACCTCCCCCATCACCTCCCCAAATTACCAGTTTTTATTGGAAAAATCTGACACGCAACATTGTGTAAATTTAAGGTGTACAGCACGTTACTTTGATATCTTTGAATACATTAATACAAGTCAATGTAATGATATTTATCACATTACATGCTTATAGGACAGTGTTACTGTCCATGTTCAATATACTGAACATTAAATCCCTTGCTACAAGTTTGTACCCTTAAACACCATCAATCCTATCCCCCCACCGCCATCCCCTGGCGACCACCATTTCATTCTCTGCTTTGTTTGTTTGTTTGTTTTTACTGGTTTGACTGTTTTAGATTCCACAGATAAGTGGCATCAAGCAGCACGTGTCCTCTTTGTCTGACTTCTCTCACTCGGCCTGATGCGCCAAGGTCCATCCATGTTGTCCCAAGTGGCAGGATTTCCTTCTTCCTCACGGCTCAGCCTAGGGCCATAAGGGTTTACGTTTCCATTTTCAGAACCCTTTACCAGGGACTCTGCCCCTGCCCTGGCACAGCTGTGTGGGCCACGACGTGGGGACAGGGCCGCATCTCCCGTCCACGCTGAGGAAGCCAGTACCATCCTTGGAGAGGACCTGGGAGAACCCCTAAGAACCTGGTGGCCACCCAGGCTGTCTTGGAGGAGCATTGACCCAATTGCCCCTTCCCATAGCTTCCTTCTTCCCCAGGATGTAGAGTCTCAGAAATATGTCTGGGATTCAGCTCACTTAGAGCCGCTGGAGAAGGGGCAGGTACAGTGTGGCTCAGTTCCTAGTCTTTTCAGAGAGGCGGGGCTTGTCCTGGTCCTGGGAGTGACAGAATTCACAGCCAATAGGAACACGGTGTTGAGGCTGCCAGATTGATTTCATCTTGAAAAATACTAGGGAAATTCTATAATTACCAGTCCTATCAAAAGGAAGTTAAAAATTCATAAATTATATGTTGCTACTCTAATCCTTTTTACTTTATATTTCTTGAATATATAGATATTCAAGAGAGATAGTGTACATATGTGCATGTTTGTGTATCCTTGTTTTAATTTTATTCTAACAGCATGCATTCCATATATACATTTAATAAAGTACATTTTGCCATTTTGTTTAATATTTTAGTGCTCTAATTTACATGCAACTCCTAACATTTGAATAATTCAACTGCTATTTATTTTGAAGAATTTTAAAAATCAAAAATGTAATCAATCAACTAGATCTACTGTTATTTTATTTCCAGGGTAATATTTTTCTAAGAACCAATTTAGCTACGCAAATATACGTACACTTTATGTCCAGAAATTCCATTTAAATTTAATAAGTTAGTAGACAAAAATCATATATTGTTGAATTAAAAGGATTATGAATAAAAAATGAAATAGTGATCATCTCACTAGAGCAATTTTTATTATTCACTTACTTTGTTATGAATTAAAATGAGAAAGGGAGTGAAAAAATTGCGTTGATCCAGTCAAATTACATACTCTAGGAGTAAAATCCTTATTATTAATTTGCTACAGAGACCAAACCACACTCTAAACAGAAAATGGCCCAAACAATTACACAACTGTTAATTCTAGTTAAATTTCATTCTAATTCTATAATACGGTTTTGGAACTTTGAGCTGCTCAAAAAAACAAAACAAAACAAAACAAAACACCATCATTTGGTATTTTTAAAAAATAGTATTTCCTGAGTACTCATAAAACAATCATTTACTTTAAAACCTCCAGGATATAATTCTCCTAACATTTGCAAAAGTTTAAGTGAAAATGTTTGCAAAATCCATGCCAGACTACGGAAAGCCTAGTGCAACTATGAATTTCAAAAAGGAAAAGCTGCTGGAAACAACAATTAGTGATCAGCAGACTGCAGGCCTGGGCTATGCAGACAATTCCCACTGTGGCGTCTATAAGGCCCACTCTTCCAAGGCTGGCAGACTACAGTTTTTCTTATGCGGCACCTCAATGAACTCACAATCCTGGGCCAGCACCAGAGATGCTAACTGCAAACAAAGCTCAGGCTCATTTTCCTACATAACAATAGTGGGTAAGTCATAAGAGAGAAACTTAGGGACTCCAGTATGTGCCAGAGTTGTATGGGCTTTAAAGATCTAACCAAATCTGAGCAAGCTTGGGTTACATAAATGCAAATCTGGTGTTTTCTTTCTTCTTTTCTTTTTTTTCTTTAATATAGTTTGTGTTGCAGGTTGGAAGTAGCTTTCTTTTCATATTATGTTTTCCAGTCTGAGCTTTGCTATATGGTTTATTTTGTGTTGTGGTTAAAATATTCTGTATTTAATAGTGTGATGATGCTGTTTTTTTTTTTACTTGTGGCTCTTTTAACAAGATTCTCCACGGTCAACATTAAGGTACAATATTACCATAATACTAAAATAGAATCTGTTATAAGGCACATAATTACACATAATGTGTAATGTGTATTGAGGGGATGTTTAGCGGGAAAGTGGGAGGAGGGTTATGTATGGATATTTTTAGCTGAAAGCTGTACAGCCAAACCAAGTTATTTTAAAATTACTTTAAAAACATTTTTTGGTAGCTATAGTAAAAGTGAAATGGAAAAATTCATGCAATGATCCTTTATCAGAGAGAAAAACCCTCTTGAATAACCAAAAAAGTCACCATTCAATTATTTAACAAATATTTATTGAGTCTTCTCCCAGGGTCAGGAATTGTTTTAGGGACAAGAGTTTCAAAGAAAAAAGAGAAAACTGTAATAAGAAAGATTAACTACATAGAATTACATATGGAAACTACTAAGAGGCATGCTTGGGGAACATTTAATTTCCTAGTAAATAGTTACCTGTTCAAAAAAAAAAAACCTTCAAATATTTTATCAATATGTTAACTATTATACCTCAATAAAGTTTATCATGTTATATAAAATATTTCATATTTTAATTGCATAGGCTTTTAAAAACATAATTTAATCTCCCGTAATTCATGAGTATCTTCACCTACTCATAAAGTATGTACATTTCAAGACTGTTTCTTGCAAGATGTATTTTTGTTTTCAATGTTGTTTTGAATCTGTACCAGGCTGAACGTGAACATTTCTAACAAGTTTAGAAGCACATCGTATCAACCTCACTTTCCAAATTAAGGTTTTCCATCACACAGAGGTTGGAGGGCATCCCCAAGGCTACATGACTGGTTTGTGTAATAAAACCCAATTCTCCTTTTCATCACATTATATCAGAACAGACTTGAAGCCATGGGTGTTGTTGGGAGATACAATAAAAAACAAAATCTCCTTCTCACCCAGAAAGACACTCCACAAAGGAAGAAGAGAAAGAAAACAGTTTTACTATCAAATAAGCATTAAACCAGAATTGCGCTGCGTATCACAGACAATCCACTAAGAGGTGCAGAGACAGAGGGAAATCTCACCCTTTTATGTAACCAGGCAGGTAGGACCCACTACGTGCATGTTCTCAAGGTGACACTAACCGGTCCTCAGGTGAGAGGACATGGCAGCACTGTCTGTCCCATGTGGTTCATCCTAAATTCACCTGGTAGTTGGGTGACCACCTGCGTTAGCTCATGGGCTTCATCCAAAGGAAAAATCAACTTCCTTAGGTCTTTACCGCAGGTGGTCATTTTGCAACTTGGAGCAGGTGCCCCTGAAGGAGGCCTCTCGTCTCCCACAGAGCCTGGGAGACAGGGTACCATGTCCCTGATGGTGGCATTTCAACCTGGTGGCTCCCTTGTCCTGGAGAAGCCTATTCCTGGGTCTGAGGCTGGCAGACTTATTTAGACTTTAAAAAGATTTACACACCCTTCAAGAGACAGAGAAAGTAATTACAAGCTTTCTAAAGTAAATGCTCTAAGGAAAGGGAGGGGGTGAGTTAAGCTCATTTACTTTGTATTTCCCCTTAGGCATCCACTGTGTGTTATCCCTGCTCCATCCCTCCTGTCCCTGAGCGGCTGTGACGGCCTGAGGCCGGGGAAGAGACCTAGGGGCAAGTGTACGTGTGGACATGCTGTGGACATGCGTCCAGAGCCACCGTGGGTGATCACATGTTTCCTAAAATGGTTTACTTCCCCATCTCAGCTCCGAGGACTTTTGCCTTCATCTCACATTTTGGAAAGACTGTTTCACCTTAGAAGGCGTCCCCGTCCTCATAAAACTGTTTTATCTGGGAGACAGTGCCTTTGCCTCCTGTATCACCCCTATATTCCACTACCCAGCAGCGCTCCTGGGAAGCGGTAGCCACTTAAGGTACGAATTTAAGGGATACATAAAATAATAGTGTTATAAAACTAAGAGAGTGTGTGCGTGCTGTGCACTCTGACCTTTGACGGAATGAATGCTTTCACAGTCCCTGAGAATTGGTTTATATATTGATATGCCTGCCTCATAATTGCCTATTTTATAATGAATATACACGTTACAACAGATGCTTATTTGTGTATTTGTAATGCATGCGTGGGTGACTCTTTTTCTGAGAAAACTGACTGCTTGTATCACAGAGCAGAGTCCACGTCTGCATGAGTCAGCATGGCAAGAGGGGAAAGGTGCATGAACAAGTGCTGGTGGGAGTGGGTGCTCTGCAGGGGGACCTGGCATCCTGGTTCTGACCCGTATCGGGGAGGAGAGGAAAGGACACACACTTCTCAGAAATGATCCCACTTTGGAAATGACTCTGACCCCAAACCCTACAAACACATAGATTTTCATATTCGGGGTTCTGTCATGTTTGGTTTCTTTCTTTCTTTTTTTTTATTCTTTTGGGTGTTGCCATAAAGGATTTATCTCTCCTGAGGAATATCAGGATGCTTTTACTGAAGGATAAGAAACCAGGTTGTTGAGACAATGTGCACAGTTAGACTTAATGCTGCCTCTTTGTTCTGCAAAAAATACAAATGTAATGAAAATCTGTTGTCCTTTGTTTTTCTAGAATAAACAATTTTAAACCCATACTTAACTGCACTGTAGAAATCTTTCATTGTATGATCTTATAAGGTGAAGGTCATCTGATACCAAAATTGGGACAGAATTTAGGAATATAATGTAGCCTCCCTCCCCTTCCCTCCCCTCCCCTCCTTCCTTCCCGTGGGAAGAACAGAGGGTGAGAATGCACTATGTGGTTACACTTACTTTAACCCCTTAATTTCAACTGCAGTAACACATTGAGGAGAAAGCGCGTTTTAACAGCCCCTGTGACTTTGTTGAATGGAGATGGGAATAGATTCTTAGGAACCACTAGGATACGACCCACATCTTTGCTATAACCCCAAGTTTAGGTCAAAATTTTCTATAATATAAAAATAACCAATATCTTAAAATTTTCCGGAAAATAAATTCGGCTCAGGTGCTTGGTAGTGAACACACTCAAGCATCACTTGAAGAGCAGTAATAGGAAACTTTCACTTCTAAACCTTCTTAGATGTGCATGTGTTATCCTCTTTTTCTTGGAAAGCTGTGTGTGATTACCTTTCATCATTAATTAATTTTCCTACAAACTATCTCATTTTCATGTCAGAGAAAGAAATGGGAAATATGTGAAGTAGAATATATAAAATACCTCAGAATACCTAATTAAAGTCATTTATTTCATTCATTTATATAATCTTTGGGTAAATGAAGGTCTGAGATCATTTCACTACTGAAGACAGAATGCACTGTTGTGCAGCGATCATCCAACTGTTTCATCATTTAGTGGGGCCTTTAATGCTGTCCCTCCCTTTTTCTGTTAAAAAATACACGAATAATCCCAGAACCAGAAAACACTCTCTATATTTCCATGATGATTGTGGATAAATAGCACATCACTCCTAGCAGGTGACTAGGGCAAGATATTTAAGCTTCATCAAGTTACAGCTGCCTGATATATAAACTGAGAAAACAGTGTATAAATCATAGATTTGTAGCACTGGTTAAAATGATATATACTATCAAGACAAGAGCTCAAAAAGTGATTGTATTTATATAAAATCTAAATACGTATACAGTACACATGTATATCTGCATGTGTATATGTGTATGTTCATATGTATATATACTCCTAAGATAATGCATAAAGAATCAATAACATATTATTGTAATTAATTCAAGAGCTAAATTTTTCACTTTATTAGAGACCTGAAAATACATTGTCCTTCAGCTGTATCACCTTTTAGGTAGTCTCAGTGACCTAAATCCTCATGCAATATTTCTGACAAATCTTCAGTGAAGGTAAGTGTGTGGTTGGCAGCCAGCTTTTTCTGGTAGTCTTTTCAGCTCTGCACGTGGGCTGCCAGTACCTTCCCAAGGACCCCAGCTAGGAGGAGAATAAACCAGCATCACATTTTATAGTCGTGTGAGGCTGCCATGGCAAAAGTGGAGAGCTGAGAAGCTCCTTTGTGGTCCTGAGGGGCCAGAAGGACGTAGTATGAGATGTGAAGGGTCTCTAAGGCACTGGCTCATTTTCCCCACAAGATATTTGAATTCTGACATTTGTGCAGGAGGCTAACGAGCTAGGCAAAACCTGTGCTCGGTGCCAAAGCACAAATGCTCAAAGGGTAAAGACCTACTGTGAGAGGCACCTGGACTCCAGCCAGCCAGAGATCCGAGCCCGAGACACAGAGGACTTAACGTCCCTTCACTCGGCAAACATCCGGTAACTGAGAAGTTGACCTCAGGCAAGAAAAATAAAATAAAATAAACACCTAAACCAACCAACCAACAGCTGTTGGCTGAGAAAATAAAAAGCAAAACCCTCAAACCACAAAAAAAAACCAACAGCAGTGATGTGACGCTCACGTGGGGCTGCTTACAGGTGGGAGACTTGAGTGGCATCAAGCACACGACTCTTCTCCCTCTCAAGACATTTACCAAATTCTGAAAACATGGGAAGTGAAAAAACTGAAGAGCGACACTTACAACTGGTAAGAGAAGGAATTACACCCACCTCAGTTTTGAGGTTACCAAGCTCTCACCTGGAAATTCTGGAGAGCTATGCCCTAGTATAAAGGGTGCACCAAAAGTAGACTGGATATTACCCAAACGGGAACATGCTACTAAGTTCAAATCACAAATGCATTGTGGTGATCAGTCCCATCCCATTTTTGATCCTTACAAAGGAATGGGGTAATCCTCTATAGTGGAAGCTAACATCATTTATAACCTCCGTTACCCTTAAACCAACGTCCAGCATATACTAAGAATTAATAGACATGCTGATTGTCAGGACAATATGACAGATGATAAGAAGAAATGCAAGTGACAAACCCACAGATAGCAGTACTCTAAAATTAATGTGATTAATTTTTTTAGAAAATAAAAGAGGGACACATATGAAATTAAAGGGTATTTTATCAGCTAATATCTCAGCAGACATAATGGAGGCCAGACAATTTAGAAGTATATGTTTATTTGAAGAATGAATGTAAATATCTACCAATTCAGAATTCTTCTCCAAATAAAAATATTCTTCCAAAAGGAAGGGAGGATTTAGTTTAAAAAACAGGATTTTTTTTTTTGCCAACAGACCTGCACTAGTAAAAGTATTAAAGCAAGTTCTTACAGAAAAGAGAGATTTACAAAATGCAAGAGAACTTAAATACACAAAAGGGTCATATATGTGGGACAAATATGAATTATTGACTGTGTAAAATAATAATTCCAATTTCTTGTGGAAATTGACATATGTATGAAACGAATATGCATAACAAAGACTATGTAAAAGTCAGAGAAGGAAATACAACATTGATTTAAGGTTCTAAGGTATTGGCAAAGTGATAAAGTATGGATCAGACTGTAATATGCAAGTTTGAATGTTGTAATCATTGAAGGAATATTAGAGGACTGTGTAATTAATGAATACAGGAAAAATAGAAAAATAAAAAATGTAGTACATCTAAAATATAAAGAAAATGAATAAAGCATAAAGTGGGTAGGAAAAACAGAAAATGCATACAAAGATACCAGATTTAAATCAATTTTGTCAGTAATTACATTAAATATAAGCTGTCTGAACAGCTTGAATAAAAGGCAAAGGTTGTCAGACTTTATAAGAAACATATCTCAATTACATGCTCATCAGAATTGGCATCTTAAGTATAATCACACAGGTTGAAAGTAATAGCATGAAAAAATACAAACCATACAAACATTAAACAAAAATGATACAGTATCTATGACAATATCAGGCAAATTAGACTTTAAGACTTACTAGAAATAAAGAAGGCTATTTGCTAATTAAAATGGGGTCAGTCCAACAGAAAGATAGAATCCTAAAGCCATGTACTTCCAATAATCCAGTTTCTAAATATCTGAAGCAAAAAATGAAAGAACTAAAACTAAGAAGAACTAAAAACTGAAAGAACTAACAAGATTTACAATAAATCTGCAATCATGGTGGGACACTTCAACAAAGGTCTCTCCATTGCTGATAGAGAAAAACAAAAATTGGGAGAATACAAATCTGAAAAACATGATTGTAATGTATGCAACACGGAATTCAACAAAACCAAACTCACATTCCTTTTTCATGTGCACATGGAACATGTACCAAAATTGACAATAGGCTTGTTCATAAAGTGAGGCTCAACATATTTCAAAAAATGGAAATCATTCAGAATATGTATTCTTTCCACAACTGGGTTAAGCTAGAATTCAATTACTAAAGAAATGACTAGAAAATCTCCAGTTACATGTAAATTAATTCAGACTCAAATAATGTGTTAAAGAAGATATCACAGTGTTTTTTAAATCGCAAATATTTTGAACTAAATGACAATAAAAAGACAGCATATAAAGATCGTGAAATGCAGCTGAAGGCTATTGTTTGAGAGAATGTGTAGCCAGAAATGCAAATTTAGAAAAGAAGAATGGCTGAAATAGCAATAATTTAAATTGCTGTCTCCAGCAGCTAGAAGACGGCCAGCAAATTAAATCTAAGGAAATTGGTAAGATGGAAATTATCAAGATAAAAGCAGAAATCAAAGAAATAGAAGGAAATATATACTAAATAACATCTACAAAGCCACCAACTGGTACCTTGACAAGATTAATAGAATTGTGAGTAACTAACAAGAATGATCAAGTGCAGAAGAGAGAGAAGACAAATTCCAAGTATGAGGAGTGATGGAAAGCAGAACTGATCATGTCCTCCTCAGAAAGGTAATGAAAGGAGATTAGGCACAATTTTACACCAACAGAGTTGGCACCTTGGTATAATAAATACATTCTCAACAATGCGACCTGTCAAATCTGACAGAAGTAAACAAAAATCTAAATAATCCAATACATATTTTAAAAATTGAGTCCATAATTAAACCTTTTCAAAGTAAATTCCAGACATAGATTTCTTCACTGGTGAATTCTTTCATCTTTTAGGAAACAGAATACAGCAATCCTATACAAAGTCTTCCAAAGCACATAGAAAGAGAGAGGAGGCTATACAACTCTTCATAAAATCAGAATATTCTATACTGAAAACAGCAAAACCCTACTGAGAAAAATTAAAGATGACGTAAGTATATGGAGTAATACACAGTACTGTGGCTGGTAGGCTCAGTATTATAAAGATTTCCATTCCCCAAATTAACATATATATATGAAATCCCCATCAAAGTCCACCAAATAATATGCATATACATTGCTGTTTCTCTTTATGGTGTGTTTTAAAATATCTATCAGTAATTTCCTTAATATTCAATGCTTTTTGTGGTGTATTTTTATTTTTATTTATTTTTCCTTTCACTTTTAGATATATATTATATTTGGAACTTTGGAATCAATCTCTCTCTATTTATATATGTGTGTATATATATAATATATATAAGTTAATAAAAAATAAAAATTAACTTAATAGAAAAATGAACACTCAAACAGACCCCTTACAACAAATGGAAAAGTGATATTAAAATGACTAAAGATGAAAATACACTGAAATTCATTTATCACCAGGAACATGAAAATTAAAGCCATAAATTTTTAGACACCCAATAGAACAACTAAATTTTTAAAAGATGCCAACTTCCAAGAGTTAGCAAGGATTTGAGCCACTAGAGAAGTCTCACAGACTGCTCGTGGAGTGTACATCTATGTATCCGCTTTGGGTGACTGTCTGGCAAAACCCTATGGCACAGGGGTTCCACTCCTGGAACACAATTCTAAGAGGTGTTTACCAAATGACAGGTGCTGGGATGTCCAGCACTTCACTGTTTATAACATCCCCACATCCTGTAACAAGGGAATGTGTGTATAAATCCACATATGAATCATGGAAGCAATTCACCAACATAGTGCTCTGGGGAAATGAGGTGAGGTGCGCGCACATTATGTAATTACAATCACATAATGTGTCAGAAGAGGCAGCACGGATTTATGGGGTCAAGGTCAGGCCAGTGTTGTGGAGGAAGCGGACGGAGCCAGGTCAGGATCAGGACAGAAGCGCCATTCCTGGTGGAAGCCGAGGTTTTTATCTGATGGCATCCTAAGAACCCGCGCTGACTCACCACTCACCTTGTCTCAGGAAGAAGGCACTGCAGTGGTGCTTTGTCCATAACTCTAGATTGCTCCGTTATTTGATTTCGCCAGCAATGTGAGAATCATTTAGCATGCAACTCTACTTACCGTTAGCGTCATTTTGCCATTTTGTGTGAACTAATTTTATATATCTTTTTTCCCCAGGTTATCAACCAAAAATTTCACATGTGACTTTGAGTGGTTAAGCTTTAAGTAAATTCATGCAAGATAGAGTGTAGACAATGGAATATATCACTTGTTTCTTTTGTAGACTATATTCATAGATGTGCAAAATAATGATATATAATGATTCTCCCCAATTTTTGACCATTTTAATGAGTGGCAGCGCAATTTCTTCAGAAATCATTTGCATATCAACTTAAACCCTGAGTTCATTTTTTAAAAAGTTTTTAAAATAAGCTTTTACCTGGTATATGGTAAGTAAAAAATACACGTGAGTTAAATTAGTGCATACATAAACAAACATATATTTGTTGAGTACTAACTAAATTATATCATTTCTCAACTATTGAATCAATTATTAAATTAATTACATCTAATTTCATTCCAAAAACGTGCAGCACAAATAAAACTAAGGAGAGGTAATCTGAGCAAAGCAGAAAATAAATGAAGAAAACATCAGAAAAGCCAAAGCAAGTCAGCATTACAATTCATTCTATCAGCTTTCACATTTACTAATAATGGTCTGTGGATCTGGCTTAGCACTTCCTAAGCTTCCTAATTACGGGGGGTGGGAGGTGGGGGGGAACACAGAAAGCATGCCTACCTAAGTAATTCACGGTGTCTTTACAACAAATCACATTTGTGACTGTGTAAGATTCAATTTATCTCTTTAACTGAAACTAAAAGCCAACAAACCAATCATTTACATTTCGCTATCTCATTTAAAAAAATGGCTTTTTAAGTATCTCTATATGATCCTCAATCACACCCCCATATGAGGTACAATAAAATGTTCCACTGTATTTTTTTTCACATTTTTTTTTGATGTGGATCGTTTTTAAAGTATTTATTGAATTTGTTACAATATTGCTTATGTTTTGTTTTTTTTGGCCATGAGGCATGTGAGATCTTAGCTCCCTGACCTGGGATCGAACCAGCACCCCAGCATTGGAAGGCAAAGTCTTAACCACTGGACCACCAAGGAAGTCCCTCATTGTGATATTTTTAACTGCTCATCACTTTAAATTTTTGAAATGTCAAAGCACAGCTAATTTTAGATGAGACTCAACTATCATGGTCCAAATAGGCAGCTTTGGGGTTACCTGGCATAATTAAAGATAAAGTCTAGAAGATACAAGGGAAGTAAGTGGGGGAGGTCAAGAGCAGTTAAGATTTGGAATCAGAAAGTCTGTATCCACGCACTAGTGCCAGGCAAAGTTTGTTTATCTAACAACCAGTTTACTCCTCTGTAAAATGGGAATAAAAATAATACTTTCCTCATGGTTTTGGTACTAGTTTTGAATCAGATAACAAAATATAAAGGACTTAGCTCAGCAAACTTCAAGTGTTAACTTTTACTATTATGTGGCACATGGAGAGAACTCACTAAATGGAAGCTATGTTTTTATGTGCTCTGCTTCCCAAAGGATGTTTTAAACCCATTCACGAATAAAGGCAGAAGATTTTGTAGCAAATAGCGTTTTTCATTTTTATAATCTATAGACTGACATGGAATTTGATATTCTGTTACTCTGTGAAACATTGCATAGGCAAATGATATTAATTTGTAAATTATTCACTTAAAATTTTCAGTAAAGCAAATAAAAACAGTTGAGGTTTAGATTGAGGAGTTCTGCTGGGGCAAACGAGTTTTGGGAATTTGCACTGTGACATCCAAGTCTCATTAAATTACTTCCTAATAAACACCCAATACATTTGATTGTATGAGCGCCTTCTGGAGGAAAGCATCCCTTATTCTCCCCACATTTGGGATTCACAGATAAACAATAAAGGCTTGAAAAGGATGGATTCTAAGCACTCACTGAAGGGGATGGTACCCGAGGACCGATCTTCAGAGGGGAGTGTGCACAGCAGCGAGACTCCGTACCATCATCACTAATGCTTTACAGTTGTCATTGATTTTTTTTTCAGCTAATGAGTACAAATCAAGTACCAGACAGGTATTGAAGATACTTCTATAAGGATGGTTGTAAGGGAGAAGTAAAACGATAATTGAGCCATAGGCTGGGAATAATCACTTGTTGAGATATTCTGGGGGGAATGGAGTCAACCCCTCACTACAGTTTGGCCCCGTTTGTCCACCCCTGGCCCTGCAGAGCCTGCAGGAAGAAGACCAAACTCCTTTCCCTCACACATGGAGCCCTCAGACACATGCCGGACCGTGACTTGCATTTACAAATTCGCACCTTCAAACTCAATTGGCAACAGTCACATTTTATCAAATTCACTGTCATACTTCAAACACACTGCGCTTTTTACTCATTGACAATTAGGTGCAGTATGCTCACCCTTCTCCTGAAAATAAACTTTTTTCCCTGTGTAGCTAACGGAATTCAACATTTACGAAGTCTTAGTTTGACTGTCACATCTCCCTGATTAAGGCAACATTAGCATTTTTCTTTGCCTGTTTCCATGACACCTTACGATGATTCTCTTAGAACACTCATCTTGTGCGCAATAAATACATGAAGTGATTTAGTGTTTTTCTAAAACAAATAGATAAGTGGATTAAATATTTGATCTCAAAAGCAAAGGTTGAGTTCCATGATTAATAAGGCAAAACAGCTGAGGAAAAATGCATTCTTGATACATTTTCTCTATGTATAATCCTGTGACAAAAGTTACTTTCTTCATCTATTTTAGAATTTCCTGTTTTTGTAAATCTCTTTTCTGTGTTTCTTAGGTTCTGGAACACTATAGAAACACATTTCTCCCACAACTCAGAAAGTTATTAGACTGAGGAGAGAGACTGTAAATCATTTCATAATTGCTGTCAGTGTTGACTGTGATATCACTGATTGAAAAACTTTAAAACTCGTTCGTGTTTCAAGCTTGCTAGAAATAAATACCCGGCTATGTGTGACAAGGTTAAGTAACTATTTCACAAAATGTTTTTCTCTAAAAGACTAGGCTAAGAAAAACAGCTCCAAAAAGTAGAGGAAACTGATTACAACTTCAGATACAACAAAGCACCTTCCTGACTTCTCCTTGAATTTTAGGTATTGGAGTGAGACTTAGCATTCTGAGTCCTAAGTGCAAAGCGCAATCCACTCACCGGCTTGACAAAATGAAACAGGGGAATTCTTGTCACAGTCGGGTGCCTGCCGTTCTCTCAGTATCATTTCTATTCACAAATCGATGTGTTTGGGGCTTAAGTCTCCCATTCAGTTACATGCCCGGCATGGATTTGGGAGTTCGCTTCACCTCTGGGGCTCAGTTCACCATCTGAAGAAGACAAAGGAAGACACAATAAGAGAGTGTGATGGTGATTCTATTTCTTCAGATGGTCTTTTCATCCTTAAAAGCTGGACAAACTAATGATAGAAGCAATTGATTAAGTAAGCAAAAATAAGTTTTAAAATTGAGTTTCAAAATAGCGCACAGGGGCTCCCCTAGTGGCACAGTGGTTGAGAGTCCGCCTGCCGATGCAGGGGACACGGGTTCGTACCCCGGTCCGGGAAGATCCCACATGCCACGGAGCGGCTGGGCCCATGAGCCATGGCTGCTGAGCCTGCGCATCCGAAGCCTGTGCTCCGCAACGGGAGAGATCACAACGGTGAGAGGCCCACGTACCGCAAAAAAAAAAAAAAAAAAAAAAAAAAATAGCGCACAACTGAGAACAGGGGAGTGTTAAACTCATCTAGTAAACTAAATAGATGAATTCATAGAAGGTATGATTAGTGTAAAGAAATTTGAATTTTCTTTAAGTAATAATTATAACATGCACAGGGAATGGTTGTATCTCTTACCAAAGGTGAGATTCATAGAAACCAAGAACTTAGTGAGAAATCAACAACAGAGAACCAGGTGCTCCAGGGTGATGTGCTGGATTTATGTACAGGTGACAATGAGAGTACTTCTGATTATATGATCCTGACTGGATTCAGGTGTATGAAATACATTCATTGGTTTAGGACCTATTGTCCACGTGTACAGATAGTGCTTAAAACACAGACGCCTGGAGACATTTATATTGACTGTCAGTTAATCTGTAAAGCAGTGATTTTATTTCACCTTTATTGAGGTGTAATAATATAAAATTGTGAGATACTTAGAGTGTGCATCGTGGTGATCTGACATCTATATACATTGTGGACGGAATCCCCCATCTAGTTGATTAACACATCCATCACCTCACATACTTATCTTTTGTTTTTCTTTTTGGTGAGACCATTTAAGCTGTACTCTCTTAGCAAATTTCAATTATACAGCATAGTGTTAACAACTAGTCACCGTGGTACACGTTAGATCCTCAGACCTTATTCATCTTACAGCTAAAAGTCTGTTCCCTTGGACCAAGGTCTCCAACCACGCCCGCCTTCCTCCCACCCCGCCCCCACTGCAACCCCAGGCAATCACTTTTGTACTCTGTTTCTATGAGTTTCAGATTTTTAAAAAAATTCTGTATGTAAGTGATGCCTGTAAAGTGGAGATTTCGAATGGAGTTGAAGCACTCTCCTCCAGGTGCCTTGGAATCACCCGTGTGACTTTTACAAGGACACCTGGGCCCTCGGTGGGTGGGCTCCTGCCACCTCCCACCTCCTTCCCGCTTCAGTGGACACAGTTTCCTACGCAGAGTCATGGACCAAGTGAGCCAAGGTCAGTTAGAGAAGCGTTAACAGAGAGACTCTGTTGTATTAGCAAAGAAAGCAATGCTGAGAATCACACGTATGTGGTCCAATTCTTTCCTCACAGTTACTAGAAATATAGGAAAGACTTATATTATTTCTACCCAAATTATTATAGGAGCATCTTCCAAAAGCCTAATTACTGGAAATCAGACCGACACATAGATTCCCTCCATTTTCCTATGAAAGCCTGTTTCACATTAACCCCCAAACCAGCAGGTCAAGGCCTCAGAGAGCCATGGAGGCATAAAATGGGGTCTCCAGTTCCTGGTACCCCAGATTTTCCCTCCCTAGGGATGCTGGAGCATGAAAGGAGGGGAGCCCCCCCGTTTATGCTGGGGTCCACAGCAAATCTCCCAGGATCAACAGCAAAGATCCCAGAGCCGCAGACCCTGGGTTTGCTGTGATGCCTGGTCCTCTGCCCCCCTCCCCACCTCCCGGCTAAGGGGCGAAATCCCACTCCCGGAGCCACACACCCTAACCCACTCCCCTCTCTGTTAGGCTCTCCTCCTCAACAGGAACTGCTCTCTCCTCTTACTTTTACACAAAAGCACCAGAGGTACCAGAGGTACCAGTGGACATAAATATTCTTCAGGAGAGAGAATGGGAGTAATTGTAGGAAAGGAGTGCTTAGTCACTGCCCAGAGCTCCAGCTCAGCCAGCCAAATGCATCCTGAGCAGAGATGTCCTTTCTACCCAGCTGATGTCCACTCACCCGCAGTTGCCAAACCTGTCCCCATGTTTATCTTGGATGTCTCACTAGATTTCTCAGAAAACAGATTTATGAGGCAAACATCGGAATCTATAGTCTCTGATTTCAACGTCAGGAAATGTGAATTTCGTGACGTATGTGCACTTTTCTTCAATTCATTGTTTTATTTTCCTAAGAAATTTCTGAGGAAATACTCAAAAATCAGAATTTCTGAGTGGAATTTTGAAAGAAGTGATCAGAGGATGTATTATAAAATAAATATAAAATAATTTTAATTATTTTATGTAAATATAATTTTTTAAAGTCTCTGTTCTTCATGGCAGAAGAATACTTGATTGTAAAGAAAACAATGGATTAAGCAAATGCAAATGATTTACATTCTTCAAAAATCAATCATTGTTCATTTATAATGAGGATGTTTATAGATTATCTCTTTATATCATATTTCTGATCGATTTCATGAATGTGTCATGACATATTTTCTGGCACAATATTCCCCAAATTCTTATTAGTTTTAGTATTGCTTTCTTTCACTGCTATAAGTACAGATTTGATTTGCAGATTCAACCTTAAAGGTGACAGAATTTGCAAAACAGAAAATGAAAACACTTCTCTGACCCACACACTAAGTCTGCAATTATAGCAGACTCTGGATAGGCCGCAGTATTTGCAGTAATATATAAAGTTTTGGTTAAAGCCTTATGTTTAGTCTGCATGAGAGAAAAGCAATACCGCTGTTTCTGTAATGGTGTTAAAGTCAAATTTCAAAAATTATATTAATAAACAACTCACTTGGCAAATACAGTAAGATACTATTTATTAAACTTTAATTTCATATTATTCTCATGCTTCATGTTATTAGTAGATATTAATATTTCTGGCTTTTTTAGTGTAAAAATCCCCTGCAGATGGGTTTCTTCATGGGCTGGATTTAGGGTTCATCTGATGTACTTTGTTGATTGTAACCAGATAAGAGAACCGATCTTTGTTTTTACCTTTTTACCTCTCCATTCTTAATTTTCCAGAGTACAAGTGAAACTGAAAGTTGACTGTGCAGTATATCTATGTCAATTCTAATGTGACTCCACTCTTTAAACATTCCCCAATTTTCTCATAGTGTCCCAGTGTGTCACCACTTTCCCTTTCTTCAATCTGTGTCTAGTACTTTAAGAATAAATTTTAACTATGAAATACTTTAAAACCAAACAAAAGGAAAGAGGATGATATGATGGATATCCAACTAAGCATCCCCCAACTTGAAAATTATCAATCTTGCTTCTTTTACACCCTCCATCTCTACCCATGTCCTGGCTCCACATTGGATTATATATATTTTTTCAGTCGAGATATAATTAAAATACAATAAAAGGATTTTAAGTGTTCATATTGATATGTTTTTTGACAATGGCATTGCCTATGAAAAAGCCCCCCCACCCCCCGCCAAACAGGACTATGGCGTATTTACATCCCTCTGGAAAGTCCCCTTGTGCCCCTTCAAGATCAAACCCCTCCTCACATCGGGCCACCAAGTCTCCACGTCTCTCACCGTAAATAAGCTTCGGCTGTGCTGGACTTCGTGTCAGTGGGACTCACAGTATTAGTTCTGACTCATGTGGATGGGTGTGTCATGAGATTGCTCATTTCTACCACAAAGTAACATTCTGTTAAATGAATGTGTCACACTGTGCTTATCAATGAATCTGCTGTTAATGGAGCTTGGGTCATTTCACCTTTGGGGTTTTTATCAACAAGGTTGCTGCAAAGATTCTTGTGTAAGTACTTTGTGGACATATTTTTTTGCCCCGTTTCTCTTGGTTAAACACCTGGGAGTGATGATGCTCTGTCCAAAGGCATGGGTGTGTTTAAGTCAATGAGAAACCACCACGTGCTCTGCACTTTGCTTCTCAAACTCGATGCTGAGGCTGCCACGTGGGTCCATGTGGGTGGTGTCTGTTGTTGCTTTGTTTTACTATATTGGTGAGTGAACAGCAGTTTTAGTTTACATTTCCCCAATATCTGCCTACCCCACGGTCCCACAGATACTCTCTTATGTTTCCTTCTAGATGCACTATGGTACATGTTAGTTGGATGACAGACCTAAGTGTAAGAGCTACAACTGCAAAATTCATAGATGAAGACATAGCAGTAAATCTTTGTGACCACTTTACATGCACAAGGATGACTAAAATATAAAAGACAGACAATAATAAATGTTGCAGAGAACGTGGAGAATGTATAAATACATATATTGCATCTGATTGGGAACCAGTACGATATTTTCTCCAGATGATAAACATGGAGCCGCCAAAGGCCCAGCAATCCCACTCCTAGGTACACCCCCAAGGGAATGAAAAGATGCATCCACACCAAAACTTGGAAACAGATATTCCCAGCACCCTTATTCCTAACAGCCAAAAGGTGAAAGCAACGTAAATGCTCATCCACCATCAGGTGATGAATAAACAGAATGTGCCCATCCATACAGTGAAATATGACTCAGCAGTAAAAACGAATGAAGCAGGGCTCCATGCTACAACATGGATAAACTTTGCAGACATCATGCCACGCGAAAGAAGCTGGTCCCCAAATACCAGGTGTTCTATTACCGTGCTTATGTGCAATAGCCAGCATAGACATATCCACATGGACACCCTGCGTCTTAGTGTTTGCCTGGGGTTGGGAGAAGGGGGGCAGAGGAAAGGAAATGGGAATTACTGCTAATGGGTATTATGTTTGCTCCTGAGGATATGAAAATATTCTAAAATTAGCTTCTTTTGAGGGTACCACTGACCTGTACTCTTTTAATGGGCAAATGTTTTGTGTACATGAAATCTGTCTCAATAAGGCTGTAAAAAACCAAACCAAAACAAACTTTGGATGAGATTACTGCCGTATTAGGCACTGTGAAAAAGTCAAGACACAGCAATAAAATTATCTGAAAAAATATACAGAAAGAGAATAAAACAAAATAATTAGCTCATCAGAGAGCTGTGGAATAAATACCAATGACTGAACGGATATGTTACTGGTGTCCCTGAAGGAGGAGAGGAAAGAATGGGAAAGTACCTGAAGAAATAATGGCCATTTTTTTTCAGATTTGATAAATTCTGTAAAATATACAAACTCAAGAAGATCAACAACCTCCAAGCACAAGCATATAAAATAAATCACATACCTAAGGCCTATCATAAGCAAACTGGTTAAAGCCAGTAATTTAGAGAAAATTTTAATTGTGGTGAGAAAAAATGACCAGAGGAGCGGAGATAAAGATGCAGCATGTTTCCTATCCGCTCTGATGTAGGTGAGGACAGAGGAGGGGTCTAGCCGTGCGGCCACCGCGTGGAGGAGACCACCTGTTACACGGACGGTCAGGCCGGTGGCTGCGAGGGTTACTGGCCA
This sequence comes from Pseudorca crassidens, assembly GCF_039906515.1. Lineage (NCBI taxonomy): Eukaryota > Metazoa > Chordata > Mammalia > Artiodactyla > Delphinidae > Pseudorca > Pseudorca crassidens. Next base: position 27,943,367 of record NC_090316.1, read on the forward strand.
TTGTAGGGCCGTCACGTCCATTCCAAAGAACTGAGGGATCCTGAGCTGAACACTGGTCAGCCTTCAAGAAATTATTGTTTGGGAGCAGAGGATTATAGGCTGTGTCTATACACATTACACACATATGGAAAAATAATTCAGAGTATAAACACTCTTATTTGCATTGAACTTTTTAGGAAAATTGGGTAATATAAAAAATAAAGAGATACATTTATGTCACTCACAGCCCCATTTTATAGGATAGTCTACATTTATATTTTCATACTTTTTTTTACTTTTAATATGTGCATATTGATGTAGAGACACCTGTTTAAAACAATCCCAATTAAATAGCATTTCATGCATATTATATAATACAATTTAGATTAGCTTGAAGATCTGCTGTCAAATAGTATATTCTGTAAAATTGATCACTGAAAGTATGAAATAAATGGAGCAGAATACAAACAGGAAACAAAAGATGCAAACCAATATGAACAGGATAATAAATCATGAACAACAGTTATGATAAGGGAGACATTGACATGCATTCTAATTTAATTCGCACAACCTAGAACTTCCAAAATACAGTCTGTGAAATAAACCTCAGTCCATAACATTCCAGCATTTACAGCTCAAACAAAGAGTTCTCACTACCGATCCTAAGTTTTCACTACATAGCATATGTAAAAGAGGAACCCCAATGTGAACGAATGATGGTGGAAAGGCAAAAGAAACATGAAAGAAATCAAAGGAAAACTTCTTCGCCTTTCACATCTGCCTCTCTCAGCTGGAACAACTTCCACGTTGCCCAAAAGGTCTCTTCTTGCTAATTCACGCTTAACTTGAGGGAAAGTTTTGTGTTGATTCTGATGTACAGGAAAGTTTAAAGCAAAGATTCTCAAACTTGGAATTAAAAAAAATCTCAGGCCTATGCCCAGCATGCCTGAAGAAATCCTTTAGTAAAACGTGCATTTCCAAATCAGTTTGAACATTACCATTTTGTATTTGAGATTTTTATACTTTAAGTGCACTTCACATACCAGCAGTTTTTCTTTTGTTTATTTTCAGCTGATATCCCCTAGCAAAACTTCTATGCAATTCTATAAATGGCATTCTAAATTATCCAGAGCGGCCCTGAAACGTGGAAGCCAGAGAAGCGTCTGGCACGATGATAAAAGGCTCCTCGGTATTCAGAAAGCTTCTGCCTGTCAGGGAATTCTGCTGATGTGTCTCGAGACTGAAGTACGAAACCTTGTCTTGCTTGCCTCTTTGATTCCACGGTCACATATCCCTTAGACGAAGGTATGAAGGCATTGGTCCTGCACAGTCTGGGTCTGTAAATGCAAACCTGAGTTTCAAACACCCTGCAGTTAGCTTCATATTCATTTGATTTTGTATTCTAACTGGTTGATGTTGATTTTCCCTCTTCAGGATCAGGTGATCGAGTTGAAGTTGGAGGAAATGTCTGAAGTGTTTTTACAGAGTTCACACAGACTTGGAAAGCAGTGCCCCAAACTAAAGAAAGAGGAACTTCTCCCAGAGTCAGGATGGCGGCTTGGTGGGAACTGCTCTGTGGTGCAGAGCACGGAGCTGTACATGGAGCTCGGATCCTCGGCACATTCAGGACTTTCTGGGCACGTTTTCGGGAATCCAGAGAGAGGAGGCTTTTGAGTGGCTGTCTCAGGACTGGAACAGGAGACAAGTGTGGGTGATGAGTGAAGCGGTGAGGACAGCAAGGGTACCTTGGAGAAGAAGTGGGCCCCGAACCTCACCGACGTCACACCCCCACGGTTTGGTCCTCAGATGTCTGAACTCAACGCGGTGCCAGGTGGTCTACCGAGACCTGACTTTCACGACGTGGCCAGCAGCCCCTCCGATTTGGGCTCCGGCAGTTTTTACCTGCACCATCAGACACACATTGTCATTTGGGTTCCCCCAAAAGGGCGAGAGGATCCAACAGCAGCAATTATAGCTTGGTAGTGACTTCTGTGCACACACGATCAGTCCAGACTCGCCATGTGGTCACGCCCAACTCTAGGTCCTGCAGGGAGAGTCGTCCTCTCTGTACCCAGAACCAGAGGAGAAACGATGGAGGTGGACACAGCAACCCGTCCCTCAGCACCCACTCCTACCCCTACTCTGTTGGGATAGTACACCCCGCCATTCAGAGCTTTAATTCCCTAAATTCCAAGGCCCAGTGGGGTACAACCTCACAGCTCAGTAAGATGGAGAAGACAAGGTAGATTGTTCTTTTTTTTTTTAATGGCAGTGTTTTATTTTATTTTTGGCCGCATCAGGCAGCATGTGGGATCTTAGTTCCCTGACCAGGGATGGGTAGGCAAACGCTGCTTCCTGTATGGCCACCCTCCACAGTGTAATGCAGATGTTTCCGCTTTTACAATGTGGCTTATAAAGTCTTACCTCTGCAGTGATGGGTAGAAAAGCAAGGGTAGAATCTTCTGAACTTGCTAAAATGGGAATCTTCGATAACCACAATATATACACCAGGAAAGTTACCTTCTTCTGTTTATTTTAACACCAGGCAGGACACACTTGGTGCCCACACTTTCAGCAGGACACAAGCTGAACTATGTAACAGACAAGACTGAGTATTCACCGCACGTGAGGGTTCATTGTATTTATTTGCATTTAGCTATTTAGTTTAGACAGTACAATATTTGAGTGTAGAATTGCTTATCGAGTTATAAAATTTTCACATTGGAGGGAACATTAGAAGTTATGTCATCCATTTCTCTCTTGGAACAGAGAAAGAATGTGAGTCCTCGGAAAGTTACATGACTGGACCAAGGTTCCACGGTCAGCTAGTGAAAAAGGTAGGTTTAAATGCAGGACCTCCCAGTGGCTGTGGCCCTGGCAGGTGGGGATGAGGTCAGGGCTGCATCTTCGTCACAGGTCACAGCTTCTGGGACTCGGAGAGTCCAGGTCACAGTTATGGTTCTTCCACCTGCTGTCCCAGAAAGGGCAAGTTCTTGGGCTCTGTCCTCAGACTTTATCCTCTTTAAAAAACAGGTTTGTACAGAATTATTTAATTCCTTTCTAGTTATAAGATTGAATAGTTCTAAGACACGCTCTAAACTGCTCCACAGAGGCCAAGAATGACCGATGGTCTTGAATGGAAAGAAGCGGCAAGCTTTAGGTACAGACCGGTAGTCTGCCTATATCCACCTGGAAGTGGGCAATGTTTGTCATATTTTGAGAACAAATATGTTTGTCTGGGACATTTCATTGGCAGTCTATGAATTAGTTACAGGATTTTACCAAATGCCTTCTATGTTATCAAAATAAAATTTCACCAATTTTCTTTTTCATCTTCTTGGCAGAATTTGAAAGGTAAACTGCAGTTATTAAAAATGTTAATTTCATTTGCGGTTTTGAGGATGGCCAAGTCACGAGTTTTATTTCATTGGAACACAACTGTTAAGCAAAGGCAACCAAGTGCAGTCCTGGCTTAAGCACTCTGGACTGTCAAAAGGGCATCAGACAGGGCTTCCCTGGTGGCGCAGTGGTTTAGAGTCTGCCTGCCAATGCAGGGGACGCGGGTTCGTGCCCCGGTCCGGGAAGATCCCACGTGCTGCGGAGCAGCTGGGCCCGTGAGCCATGGCTGCTGAGCCTGCGCGTCCGGAGCCTGTGCTCCGCAATTAGAGAGGCCACAACAGTGAGAGGCCCGCGTACCGCAAAAAAAAAAAAAAAGGGCATCAGACAAATCCAGGACCACGAGATTTGGTATCCAGGAGAGTCTTGTGAAAGCACGGGAAGAAACTACAATTACAACGTTTATACATAACCCCAGATTATAAAATATGGCTTCCACACTGGAACTATATAATTTGCCAAAAAAATCCAGATCATAATGAAATAAAGGCAATAAAACTTTACCTCACACTAAAAGGAGTTTTTGAATATGGATGACTCATAATTTGGGCAGATTCTTTACGTTTCCAGTGAATATTGTGTTCATTCCCTTTCCTGTACTTTCTTTTTACTGGAATAGAAAACGGTTGGTTGTGTTTTCCTCCCTTTCCTTCTCACCTCCTTGGAAGGCCAGCTAGCAGGGGAGACTTTGATTTCTTACTGAGTCCCGAAATTCTCCTGGTATAGTCTATCAACACAATACGCTATGCAGGCTTCACCACTTGTTTGCAGAGAAGGACTGGGAGGGAAGCTGTTTCCACCCTGGCCTGAAAACACTTCCCTCCACCAGGTCCTTTCTGCACAGCCCACCATCCCAGGCCCACTCTAGCCTCAGAGTTTGGCTCCCTCTCTAGATCAAATATTTTTATTTGTTTATTAGAATTTGTTACCTTTTTAGGACACTAGCTTTATCTTAATTTCCCCCTTTAACCATATCTAATAGGGTGAGTCTTGAAAAATAACGACTTTTGTGAATGTTAGAGGGAATTTTCAGTTTTTGATTATTCATCTAATCCCAAAGAGTTGATAATCCTTAAAGCATCACTATTTGAATTTGAAATAAATCCATTTTGTTGTGCTGCTAACTCTGCCCTACTAATTACTTTTTATCAAAGCTAAGATTTACATTAGTTTGCATTCCCTAGGCACTTGCTAATTAATTCTGGGTTGAGTTATGTGAATTTGATTAGCAATTTAAAACTGTCGGATGGCGATGCAAACACCAATGCTACTACATTAAGTTGATTTTAATTTTTCATGCTTTAAATGTCTCTCACTTGACTTCTACTTGGAGGAGCGTTTAGTAGAAACACCTTTTCCTATTTCCCCCTCTAAGCACAACCATGGATTTGAAATAAGAAGCAAATATCAGAAGACTCTGCAGGGTAGAAAGAAGAAAAGGCACACTGGTCTGGGGCCTTAGGACCCAAGGAATGACATGGTGGTAAGTTTCCTGGGCCTTCTTTTGCCTTATTTAATCCTGAGCTGGAGGTGGAGAAATACCGATGGGAATGAAGAAAAGAAACCCCAACATAAAGCTGTTCTCTCTGGCCTTAGAAATGCGAAAGCCCAGCTGGACAGAAAGCTTTTAGATCGTAACTTCTATACTCCAGTCAAACACCACAGGAAAAATGGTGCCCTGCTACCACCCAGAGCAGAAAAAGCCAAGCCATCCTCGAATTTCCACTCTCTTGAGGCACCCCAAACCCTTGTGGGTCCCCGTAGGGCACACGGGTGCAGTTCTGAGGCACACCTGCCAGCCAGAGTGCCCCTGCTACCTGCAGGAAGGAGGACCCCACGCACTGGTGTAAAGGCAGGCTGGGGGGGAAGCCAGACTTCTATCCCCACTGGTCAGTCATGAGGCGGCGCCCTCCTAGTCTCCAGCTAGATGGCGTTGGAGAAAGCCAGCTGAAGCAGAAGGTTTCAATAGGATCCCAACTCGCATAAAACAACACAAAAATGTCCAGATTTCAAGTGAAAGTCACATGTCATACAAGAAAGAGAAAGTCTCAAACTGAATGAATAGGACAATCAATCAAGAGTCAGATGTGTCAACAGTGAGGTGACCGGTGTTAGCATCATATGATACTTTAAGGCAGCCGCCCTCAGAATGCTTCAGTGGGTGACACAAACAAACTGGAAACAAATGAAAAAATAAAACATCTCAGATATGAAAAAAGAACCAAAGGAAAAGTTTAGAACTAAAAAAATCAACAACCAAAAAATAAAAAAGTTCAGTGGGTGGGCTCCTTAGAAGGAGCGAGGGACAGAGGAGGCGGCCAGTGAGCTTGGGTCTGGACCAACAGGAAGTCTCCAGCGTGAGTGCCAGAGACCGAACAAAGGACCTGTAGACTGCAACAAAAGGCCTAATGCTCATGTCACCTGGTTATATTTTACTGCAAATATACTGTACATCACTGTGCTGTGCTTTTGTGTCATGCATGAATTTGCTATAAGAATTCTAACTGCGGGCACGATATGATATAATGTGAGCTACCATTAATCGAGCACTTGCTATACGCCAGGCCCCTCAAAAGACATCTGCCATATTTCTTCACGTACTTGAAAAGCATAGCTGGGGCTGAGTTTCAGGTGTCCTGACCCCGGGATCTCTCAAGCTGGTCTTTCTGCTCCATGGTTCCCATCGTGCAGTGATATCACTGCTGCACGTAAACAAATGCAAATGTCCGGAATAGATAGCGTTTTACTATCTTTGGAATCTTCCAGTGGTTGGAATATAATAGGGGCTCACAAGCCTCCTTTGAATGTTGTTGAATTGCATCGAAACATACGGGTTCAGCCGAACACCAGGATGGCTAGTGTAAGACACCCCAATGTTGTCATGAATCCGGGTGTAATTACATCTTGTAAATGAGATATTAAAGGGGCGTGGCTGGGGCACAGGATTCAAAGAGGCACAGTTAATTTGGAGGTTAATATTTAGAAGTGACCCTAGAGATCGCTATCTGTTTTTACTCCAGAGCACAAAAATTCGTGGGCACGAAGGAATAAAATCAGCTGCTGCTTGTGCAGAATCGAGCACCTGTACTTCTACGTACGGGTCAGGAACTCGTATTACTGATGTCGTCAGCATTGTTTTTCCCTCTGGAGTAGATATTCTGGCTGCCTGAGTGCAGTAATTATGTTTTATTTATCTTAGTATCTGCAGGGCATGACATGATAGCTGTTTGTTGAATGGATGGGTGGATAAACGGAATGAAAAATTTGTAAATGCCTAGTTTCTGTTTATTTCTCTGCATTTTCAAAATGGAAGAAAGGAACACTAATGTATGACAATATGTCCCATATTGTTAAAATAATGCCATTAAAAAACTGTGAAATGCTGTGACTAAAACTCACATCAAAAATGAATGAGAGGGCTTCCCTGGTGGTGCAGTGGTTGGGAGTCTGCCTGCCAATGCAGGGGACACGGGTTCGAGCCCTGGTCTGGGAGGATCCCACATGCCGTGGAGCAGCTGGGCCCATGAGCCACAACTACTGAGCCTGCACGTCTGGAGCCTGCGCTCTGCAACAAGGGAGGCCACGACAGTGAGAGGCCCGCACACCGCGATGAAGAGGGGCCCCCGCTCGCCACAACTAGAGAAAGCCCTCGCACAGAAGCGAGGACCCAGCACAAACAAAAATAAATAAATAAATTTTAAAAAAGTGAATGAGAAACAGATGCTAAAAATAAAAAGTAGCATGGGCAATTTCAATGGTGAACACAGGCCCATCTTTCAAGGTTTTAAATGGACTTAAAAAATTATCAAGGATGAGATTAAAGAAACCTCATCAACACGAAATTTAAAAAAAGACACGGAAAATAAAATGCCCAATTCTCAGGCTAACCATCATTAGTCAGGTAGTATTAATCATGGAGCAAGCTGCCCATCCGTGCTCTGGCTCACTGCCCATGTCTCCATTCTGTGTGTGATGGTTACTTGTATGTGTCAACCTGACTGTGCTGAGAGATACCCCGATAGCTGAGATATTATATATATATATATATATATACACACACACACACACACACATATATACACGTTACGCTTGAGCAGTTCTTAAAGTCCTAAATAAGTTGAATTAACAGGTGGCTCAGAGTCTCATGGCATTGATTTCTGTTACATTGCTATTTTTTCTCAATGAGCACCAATGATTTATGAGTACTTCGCTGTGAGCAGTTGATTGTGTGTGGGGGGAAATATTCAGGCTTGTTTTACTGATGATTATTCACACTGTCCTGGTAGCAGCCACCAGCAAGGAACGGAACGCTGTAAGACTAGCATTCCACTAACAAGAAGAAGGGGTGTGGTGAGTAGAAATGTACCTATTACACAAAATTTTGAAAATAAAAACAAAAATAAACAAATGGGACTTAATGAAACCTAAAAGCTTTTGCACAGCAAAGGAAACCATAAACAAGACGAAAAGACAACCCTCAGAATGGGAGAAAATATTTGCAAACGAAGCAACTGACAAAGGACTAATCTCCAAAATATACAAACAGCTCATGCAAATCAATATCAAAAAAACAAACAACCCAATCAAAAAATGGGTCAAAGACCTAAATAGACATTTCTCCAAAGAAGACGTACAGATGGCCAAGAGGCACAAGAAAAGATGCTCAACATCACCAATTCTTAGAGAAATGCAAATCAAAACTACAATGAGGTATCACCTCACACCAGTCAGAGTGGCCATCATCACAAAATCTACAAACAAATGCTGGAGAGGGTGTGGAGAAAAGGGAACCCTCCTTCACTGTCAGTGGGAATGTAAATTGATACAGCCACTATGGAGAACAGTACGGAGGTTCCTTAAAAAACTAAAAATAGAACTACCATACGACCCAGCAATCCCACTACTGGGCAAATACCCAGAGTAAACCATAATTCAAAAAGACACATGCACCCCAATGCTCATTGCAGCACTATGTACAATAGCCAGGTCATGGAAGCAACCTAAATGCCCATCGACAGACGAATGGATAAAGAAGATGTGGTGCATATATAAAATGGAATATTACTCAGCCATCAAAAGGAACAAAATTGGGTCATTTGCAGTGAGGTGGACAGACCTAGAGTCTGTCATACAGAGTGAAATAAGTCAAAAAGAGAAAAACAAATACCATATATTATGCATATGTGTTGAATCTAGAAAAATGGTACAGATGAAACTATTTGCAGGGCAGGAATAGAGACGCAGACATAGAGAACGGATATGTGGACACGGGGGAAGGGAGGGTGGGACGAATTGGGAGATTAGGATTGTCATATATACACTACCATGTGCAAAATAGATAGCTAGTGGGAACCTGCTGTATAGCACAGGGAGCTCAGCTCGGTGCTCTGTGATGACCTAGATGGGTGGGATGGGCGGGGGGAGGGAGGTCCAAGAGGGACGGGATATATGTATACATATAACTGATTCACTTCACTGTACAGCAGAAACTAATACAACTATACTCCAATAAAAACAATAAATAAAAGACATATAAGCAATACATGCTTATCATTAAACACTCAATCAATCAATCAATCTTGTTTTCCCCTTTTTCCAGATACAGAGATGCCCAGAGGTAGGAATCTTGTTTGAATTATGGTTCAGTCAAATAGTCAATGACTTAGGAAGACAAAATTGGAGAACTGGTGGAAAAAAATATGGCCAAGGGGCATATGGGATGTATTATGCCATTTAAATGCTCAAGAAGGACACCAACTTCAATGAGATATTAAGTAATCAGGGGGCTCATCCTGCCCATTCCACTGAGGTCAGTTCTCTGTTTCCCCAGCCACAACAGTGTTTGCTCATGGTGTTCAGATGCAAACTGCTCGTACCTGTGGAGAAGTGGAGTCTACACTGGTTCAACAGCACAGACTCCCCAGCAAGACTGAGCAGGTCAACAGGAACAGAGACGTGGCCAACAGCAGAGGCCAATGCTATGGCATCATGGCTTGGGGAGATCACCTATCCACCTGGTGGCAGGCTGATCCCACTGGATGTATTTCGTGAAGGAGGCATAACACTTTTTCATCACCAGAATAGACAGCTTTTCTAGATATAGCTACGATTTTCTGTTTGCAATGCTGCTCCCTTACAGAATGCCCTTTTCACATCATGGTAATACACACACAATACTCCCTACCCTGGAGCTCATCTTGGAGACAGAGGAGTTGGACAGTGATCTTACACCCATGGAATTTGTTTGTTTTCCAGTGTTTATAACCCAGGAGCGGCTGGCTTTACAGAAAGAGGGTGAGGTTGTGGAGATTCAGTTGTGGGACCAGCTGACTAATAACACATGGGAAAGCTGATATACAGTTCTATGGGCTTTGGCATATACTCTGAACCAGAAACCATCACATTCTCCCTCAGCCAAAATATGAAGGTCATTATCAGGAAGCAAAAATGAGAGTGGCTTCTCCTACTATGAAACCTAAGAATCTATTTTCATATTTTGTCTTTCAGATACCCACAACTTTTGGTTCTGTTTATTTGGAAGTCTTGGTTTTCAAAGGAGAAATACATGCACAAGGAGGCACAATGATGGTTTCCATTGCACTTTATGCTAAGATTACCACCTGCCTCAAGTGCACTAAACCAACAGGCAAAAAAGGTGCTACAGTCGCCTCCCATTATCCACGGGCGATACATTCCAAGACCCCCAGTAGATGCCAGAAACCACAGGTTAGACTGAACTCTAGTATATCCGTGCTGTTTTCTACACACACATATCTATGATAAAGCCTACTGTATAAGCTAGGCACACTAAGAGATTAATAATAATAGTTAAATAGAACAATTATAACAATATATTGTAATGAAAGTTACGTGAATGTTGCCTCTCTCTGAAAATAGCTTATTGTACAAATTTAATGCATTCTCCATCTTAACTAAGCACTTATCACGTACTGTGGCTGTAATTTTTGCAGTTTGAGGTGTGACAGCAAAACTAGCATGAATTTCTTTTTCCTTCTTCATCATTTCACAGATAGACAATTTGTTCTCACTGTAGATCTTAGCAGTTTCAGAATACAATTTTTTTCTTTCCTTATTAAGTCCAGAACTTTCACCTTTCCACTTAAAGGAAGCACTGTAGGGCTTCTCTTTGGCGTACTGGAATTGCCAGCATCACTCTTCTTGTGCTCTGGGGCCATTATTCAGTAAAATTAGGGTCACTTGAGCACAAGCACTGTCCCATGGGCGACAGTCCATCTGGTAACTGAGCAGCTACTAAGTGACAAAGGGGAAGGACATGGATCTAGTAATTGATTGGACATTTCTTCTCTCCCTTTGGAGGACGGGATAAACAAGAGATAATTGTATCCCTCTTCTTCCTCCAGCTATTCAGGGTAGATATCACTCACTATCCCAGTTTTAACTATGAGTTATTTTAAAGTTAGCAAGGCAAAGTGATCTGTCCAAAATCAAAGACAGGATTTTAACCCAGGACTTCACAGCCAACTGTCTTTCCACCAAAAGAAACACTCGATTTGCGGTCTTCCCTCTACACAATCCCAAGGCATCTGAGAAGTTAATACCCCACCAAGAATGTTTCAACGTGCCATCATCAGGAAGAAGGCAATTAGAATAAACAAGTAACTCAGCACAGCACAGGGAAGGGAGGGCAGTGCTGACTGGTGGACCTTCACCTGAGTCACGCCATCTTCACTTAGGGCTGTGCCTTGGACATCACGCTTCTTTATTGCCTTACATCATGGAATTGCTAAAAATTAGCATGACATACAGAGAGCACGTCCATACTTAACGTGATCTCTTTCACAAAATGGAAAATTCGATGCAGAACCAAATAATAAAATGTATGTTTTACTTTAAATATTCATGAAAGATAAAAAATAAATGTCTGCAAAATACTCTATGCTATCACTCAGGTACACAAGCATAGCTAGCGAACTACACACTGGGGGCGGAGTCTTTCCCAACTGTAGCTGCTTTCCTTCTGCCTTCCCCAGAGACCGCCTTACCGCGAATTTTGTGTTAATTGTCCTACCATACCCATTTACAGTTATTTCTCCTTACAATTTATTTTGCTTAGTTTTGTTTCTTTTTGAATGTTATGTAAATGGACTCCACCTGTCTGTTGTTTTTCTGTGGCTCACTTGTCTCAGTGCTGGGAGGCACATCCATGCCGACATCTGGACCCACAGCACATCCATTTTCCCTGTGGGCTTCCATTCTGTGGCTGGACCAGAGCTGACTCTTTGTTGCAAGAGTTACAGTTGTTTCCAATGGGGGGACATTACGAACGAGGATCCTATAAGCATTCTTAGATGTGTCTTCTGGCATGGATTTGAGAGAGTTTCTGCAGGAAAGATACTCTGAAGTAGAATGGCTATGTGGCAGATAACACACATGCTCAAATTGACCAAGAAGTACCAAGTCATTTTCCAAAGCGACCATGCCAATTTCAGCTTCCTAGCAGTGAACAAGAATCGTATTTGTTCTACCTCCTCCTCAGTGTTAGGTATTGGCCAACCTTTAAAGTTGTGCCTGTAGTTTGAAATGGTATCTCACTTTGGCTTCAATCTGCATGTCTCTAATATTATCAGGTTGAGCATTTTTCACAGGTTTATGGATCAAATATAGTTAATCCTCAGTGACACACCTGTTTCTTTTTTTTTTCTCCTTATGGACGGTTTACATGCCTACATGATAACGTGGAGTGTTTCTGTATTGTGGATATTAATCAATGTAGGCTACATCTTTCCCTGTTTGTGGCCTGTCTTTGTCTATTTCATTTACTTTAAAGTTAAGAACTTCATCATACAGATATTCTAAAGGTGATTCTTTCCCACGTTTAAGTATTGAATCCACCTCAAGTTGTGTGTGTGTGTGTGTGTCTGTGCGTGTGTGTGTGTGTGTGAATGGGATGAATCCAGTTTGATATATTTTCCATATGAGTAACCAGTTTGCACCATTTTTGAATAGCCCAGCTTTTCCTACTAAGCTCGAGTACATCTGTCAGTCAGACCTGTACATTTCATTTACACACAGCCTTCATCCTTATTCTCTTCTGCTCATTTACTTTTGGAAACTTAGATCAACTGGATCTTAGTTTAAAAAAGAACTTATTTTTTAGAGCAGTTTTAGGTTCATAACAAAATTGAGAAGAAGGTAAAGAAAGCCCTGCCCCAGCCTCCCACATTATGAACGTGCCCCTCCCCCAGGCTGGATGGGACATTTGTTACAATCGATGGACCTACATGGATGCAGCATTACCACCCAGAATCCACGGTTTACAGCAGGGTGCACTCTTGGCGTTGTACATCCTGTGGATTTGGAAAAATGTATAATGACAGGTATCCATCAATATAGTGTCATGCAGAGTCGTTTCACTGCCCGAAAAATCCTCTGTGCGCCACCTGGTCCTCCCTCCCCCTTTCCAACTCCTGGCAACCACTGATCTTCTTACTGCTCTGTAGTTCTGCCTTTTCCAGAATGTCATATAGTTGGAATCGTACAGTACATAGACTTTTCAGATTGGCTTCTTTAACTTAGTAATATGCATTGAAGGTTCCTCCTTGTCTTTTCATAGTTCAGTAGCTCATTTCTTTTTATTGCTAAATAATATTCCACTCTCTGGATGGACCACAGTTTATTTATCCATTCACCTACTGAAGGATATCTTGGTTGCTTCCAAGTTTTCGGTAATTATGATAAAGCTGCTATACACATGCATGTGCAAGTTTCAGTGTAGACATTAAGTTTTCAACTCCTTTGGGTAAATACCAAGGAGCATGACTGCTGGATCACAGGTTAAGAAGATGTTTAATTTTTTTTTTTTTTTTTGCGGTACGCGGGCCTCTCACTGCTGTGGCCTCTCCCGTTGCGGAGCACAGGCTCCAGACGCGCAGGCTCAGAGGCCATGGCTCACGGGCCCAGCCGCTCCGCGGCATGCGGGATCTTCCCGGACTGGGGCACAAACCCCTGTCCCCTGCATCGGCAGGCGGACTCTCAACCCCTGCGCCACCAGGGAAGCCCAAGAAGATGTTTAATTTTATAAGAAACTGCCCAACCACCTTCCAAAGTGGCTGCACCGCTTTGCATTCCCACCAGCAGTGATGAGAGTGCCTGCTGCCCCACAACCTCAGGATTCCAAGACCCCTCATGTGGAAGCTTACCCGGGCCCTCGTCCCTGTTTTCACTTGATTTGAGGCCCTCTATTTGCCTTAGTGTTATGCTGTTTTAGCAACACTTCTAAAGCAATCATTCCATCAATCAATATTATCCAGTGAGTTCTTTGTTTCAGTTGGGGTAATGCAGAGGATGTAATATGGCCTGTTGCCAAAAACTGAAGTCCTCTCCTTTATTCCATAAATCGTATCTTTTATATATGGGCTACACTGAGATTAATACTTCATTCCAGGATACGATTCAGTCTACATATTGTTAAAGTAAACCTACATCACGGTCTCTTCCCCCTTTTACTTACTCTCCCTCATGGAGAATATGCTCACGGACCACACTTCCACTGCCTGTGGATTGCTAACGATGTCATCAGTAATCTAATCTTCTGTGTGATTGTTATAAAGCCCATTTTCTCCTTCTATGATAAATACAGTCATGGATGTTTTGACAGATTAAGTGTGCATCCGTCAGGCCCTACCCTTTTCCTAATGAGAATGCATTCTTGTTCTTTTTCCTCGACGTTTATTAACTTTCGAGTTTGGACATATAATCACCATTGAGTTTTTCAGAGTATAACATCTCTCTCACTACAGAAAAAAAAATGAAAATGAGAGTAAACACCTCTTTGGAAAGTTTTACTTTTTTAGAGAAAAGGCAATACATACATTCCGTTGTGTTCTTCTCAGAAACTAAATAATGGCATTATTGGAAACTTCTGAAAGATTGGGGGTAAAGACGACTTTTAGATCTGAAGGTACACTGGCTTACTAGCTGATAAAGGGATCTGTGTGGTCACCTTGACAAAGGGAAGAAGGAGAAACAGTTTAATGACTATTTTCGAGTACGTAAAAGGGTTTGCTGTTCAGTGGAGACTCACTCATCACGATTTCTTTTAAAATGGAGCTAAAGAAGTGGTTCTAAGAGGAATTTGTATGAGATGAACAGACTTCAGGGTGGACTCAGCCACACACAACTGACACTCTTCCTTTCCTGGGGTCTGAATATGGACCGATCGCATGGATTTGATGTGCTGATAAAATCCATGGTCTGATTATTTGTATCTTTTCTGCTTCCAGAGTGACAAAGGCACAGATGAAGTCCTGCCAACACCTTATGTTCCCTCTGACCCTTTGTATTAAATCTTCCGGGCCTTGTAGGTGGTGGCAGCCTGAAGTTCAGGCTGTGAAGTGGGTGCGTGGTGGGTGCCTCTGGTGTCCTTCTCTAACTAGTCCTGTGATTGCAGGCAGCAGCACAAGAGTCTCCCCAACTGCAAAGCAACAGGTGCTGAAGGGCTTCCCAATCTAATAGGAGACTTGTGGGCCAAATACTGCCAGCCAGATTCAAGGGGCAGCCTGGACGAGATTCCCTCCCACCCCAAATTGCTTTTTCCTAATTTACTGAAACAAACACATCAGTTTAAACAGGTAGGTCCTAACTACCAACAAGCGACTCCAATGTGAAATTATTGCTATCAGGCGTACTGTCGGTAGGCTAGAGTGAATAAGGATTTTAATTGAACCTTAGTGTAATTAACTATATCATCTGCACTTTGAAGTTTAACCCAATTAGAATTATATCCTGAAACTAGGATATTAGAAAGGATTATCAATTAAAATAAAAACTGCACTATAAAAACATGCATGAATAACTGCATCACGTTTGAATCATATCAAATTCCTGGGATATGGGTACAAACACAATCTATGAGTTTATATGGAACGCATAAGTATGTGACAGACATGTTTTTGTCCATGAGTATAGAATTATATTAAGTATTACACTCACTACAACTACACGTAGTCATTAAAAACCTGTTATATGAGAACACCTCATGGGGGGTTTACTAAGAGTTTGCTGAAAGAGTAACAGGCAGAGAAGGAGACAGTCTGGTTAAACCCAAAGAGATGGGGGGAAACCTGAGATGGGCTTTGCACTGGGACCCCTGTGTCAGAAGTGCCTTCCACCCCGCCGCAGGGCTCAGAGATGGTCGGTCAGCCGTGTGTGTGTCTGTGTGTGTGTGTGTGTGTGTGTGTGTGTGTGTGTGTCTTGGATGGCATGTTGGCTGGAAAGGCCACAGTGTTTCACAGTCTGGTTTTCTGAGAATATAGCAGATAAGATTTCAGCATAAATGTTAAGGAAGGAGGTGTCCGTGGGGTGAAGGAGGGATTAAAGTCTAATTAAAAATAAAATTCCTGTCCGTGTCCGACGTGTTCACGTTCAGTGACTTGCAGTGGAATCTCAAAGTGCTGAACACAGATATTTGTCAGTTGTGTATACAGATGCTTTCTGCATTACTGTAATTACTAACTAAGCCGCACGGATACTCCTTCCTTCTCCATTCATCCTTAACCAACACATATTGAGCACCGCTTGCGCCGCTCACGTACAAGCGCAGTTCTGGCCTGTTTTCCACAGACAGGTGCAGCAATAAAGAGAACAGTGCCCGGTCCTTAGAGAGCAAATATTCCAGTAGCAACATGGATGATAAATAAGCATATGTGCAAGGTGATGTGTAGTTACAGATGACAAGAGCAAATATGAATGTTTCTTAGGTTGGCCATTGACCACATTCCAGATCATGTGACATTTGGGCAGAGACCCCAGGAAGAGAGCACAGCGGGCAGAAGTGGGGGGAGGCGGAAGGCCTGTGGTGGGCCTGGGGGCAGCAGATAAGAGGATGCCCTTGGGGCTTGTGCAGAATCATTTGCAGGCATTAGATGAGGTAAAAATAATAGCTGCTTCATTTAGTTTGATATCTATATGGATGGGATGCATTTTAAAAGATCCTGTCTAATGTTGGTGATGAACTGAATGATGTCTGTGCAAAAAATAATGAAAGCAAGATCAGCTGGGAGGGTTTGGCCGGAATACCTGAATGAGTTGTAGGAATTAAGGGTCTGAACACTTGCCTGCACATGTCTGTTTTGATATTTTTATCAGCAGAAATGCCTGCTGGGAACTGAGCTGAGAAGTTGTCTTCAAAGTCAGGGCACCATCAGCTCATTGCAGCCTCTCTCTGGATGAGTCCAGCTAAAAAGTGGACAAAATACAAAATACCGCTACCTTCAGACTCTGAAAAGTTAAAAACAAAACCAACATGAAAAAATGCAAGTAGAATATGTGGGAATGATTATATAAAAATATACTATGTGCTCTGATTATATAAAAAATCTAGTGTAATATGCTATTAACCAAAAATGCAATGTTAATGATAGACCTCCTATTTAATTAAATCAATGATTATTAAATGGTGCACACTATAAGCAACTCTCCTGGGGCATTTCTGAGGTGACCCACAGGGAGGTAGGTGAGCTATGGTCTGGCTGGTTTTCCTTCTTATTCTTTCTTTTTTCCTGTGCCTGGATGCTAAGGACAGGTCTCCTGACAGACACATCACAAAGGCAAGAAAAACCAGGGGAGCCGAGAGAATGGGCCTCTAAAAAAGAGGGACAGAGTGCAAGCATTAAAGTCGAGGGTGATAGAGCTTTTACGCAGAATCAGAAGCGGTCAAATAAGCACTGTAGATAACTTGTCTCATTTTAAAAAAATCAATATTTGGTTAAAGGAAAACCTAGATATGTAGATATATATGAATATTTTAAAAGATGTGTAATATGAAATTCCTCTGAATATGAGTGCTACAATATTGAATATGGGTAATAAGTTTATTACCTTGGAACTGCCCCAAGAGAGTTGCTTACAGTATACACTATTTAATAATAACTCATTTAATTAAATAAGGATGTCTATCTTTAACACTGCATTTTTTGGTTAATCACATATTACACTAGATTTTGTATATAATCATAGCACAGATCATCGATACTTTTCAAACTGGTTTTACGTTTGTTGTCCCCTAACAAATATCTCATCCCACGAGGTCAACATTTTCTGAAATGGAGCTTGGCATGAAAACATCATGAAAGTCTTGTGAGGGTGTGGGTGGGACACAGAGAAAGGCCAACTGGGCATGAGGACAGGAGCGCCTCTGTTCTTGCAAATACTGTTAATATAAAAATGTAGAGAAAAAAATAAAATTTGAAGTAAGAAAAACAGTGGTCGTGGAATACATATAAATGCAGAAAGGGATGAGAGAAAATGACTCTACAGTTCTAAGTTTTGGTAAATAGAGTTTAAATCTCCCACAGACTTCTTGCACGACGGTCACTATTAATTATAATTAATAGGCATAACTCACATATGTGGGTAAAAATGCCCTCAGCAACCCTTCTGTGCATTTTGCTCAACCCCTTCCAACAACAAATAAGGGAACGTAATATGAAAAGCTGTTCAGAGCTCCAAAATAGTAGCCTCTTGTGAATCCTACTGTCACTGATGCTTTTCTGTGAACTGTCCAGACTCATGCTCAGCTGTATCTCATCAGAATTAGTCGGATGGGAAGAAGGTTTAGAAGACTTTGTGCATTTGCTTATATAGTGAAGATGACATATATTCAATAAAGACAATTTATACATAAATAATTATATTATGTAATATATAGATTATATGCTTTTTACATAACTATATAATAATATATAGAATATATTTAAATTATATATACGTTATATGCAATATATAAATGCCTATTTACATAATATAGAAATATATACTATATAATAATATAAATTATAAAAATAACATATATATTATCTCTATATAATTATATATTTCTAATTAGAATGCACTTCTTAGACTAAATAAATCATTTTCCTGCATTTCAAAAGTTCATAATTTAGGAATCAAGCCCTTATAGATAAAACATAGTTATTATCCATTTAAGTGATATGCTTACTATTAAAATGATAAAATAAAAACATTTCCACAGAAGGAAGAATAGTAAGTAGCTCTTCATTAATCCTTCTTAACGACACTGATTTCTGTCGTTAGTACTACTTTACAGTAGTTCTAATATTATGTTGCATTTTTTACACTATTGCCAAATTCACGATTGTTTGAAAATGTAGGTTTCATGGGTTTTATTTCTCCATTCACATCTGTTGATAGACACCCTTATTGTGCAAACTTTTGTTCACCGGAGTCTAACAATCTAACAGTTTCACTTTCTCTTACCAGAATGTCACACGCTTTCCGTAAATGTTAATTATGTGGGATCAAACCCAAATCCACATGTCAACCTTTTTAAAAAAATATTCGTAAGGATGTTTTTCTGTAAACAAATCCCAGCATTCTACGACACTTGTATTCAAAGCTACACCTGAGTGAGTAGTTATGTGTAGCTGACCAGGAAGGCACAGAGCCTGGTAGAAATGTCCAAACTCAGACGATTTCCCTGGAGAATATTAACACTCAGCCAACAAGAATTAACAGTAATTTTACATAATTTCTTCTAGAATGGTAGAGGGATGGATGGATAACTCTCAACTCATCTTAAGCAGCCATCACGGGGACTTCCTTCCCTGGCGGTCCGGTGGCTAGGACTGCGCGCTCCCAGCGCAGGGGGCCTGGGTTCGATCCCTGGTCAGGGAGATAGAGCCCGGCTGCCGCAACTAACACCCGGCGCAGCCAAATAAATCCACAACAAACAACAACAACAAAAAGAAGCCGGCGTTGCCCTGAAACTAAAACTAAAGACAATTCAAAAAACGAAAGAGAGAAAGAAAAAAAACTGCAGACCAATAGCTCTCATAACATTGGCTGGGATAATCCTCAATAAACTGAACTAAATCTTACCAAATTGAATTGTGTGGGATTTGTTCCAGGTATGCAGGCTGCTTTCATATTTAAAAATCAATCTATGTAATTCACCGTATCAACCATCTTAAAGTCACATGACCACAGCACCTGACGTAGAAAGGTATCTGACAAAGAGCAACACTGATTCATGACAAAAACTCCCTAGATAATTAGAGAGGACTTCTCAACTTGATAAAGCGAAAAACGAAAAACCTACAGCTAACATGGCCTTGAATGTGAAGGCCTGACTACCTTCCCTCTGGAATTCAATGTCCTCTCCCACACTTTTCCCCTGACACACAGACACCGGAGCACGTGCATAACCGGCGGACCCTACGGAAGCTCCTGGGCTCCGTGCGAGGTCCGTTTCCTGCCCTGGATCCCGCTCTACAATCAGGCTAGGTGTTAATACTGAAGGACAGTGGGTGAAGCGCACGCAGCACAGCCCTGTGTATTTCTCTGCAAAGCCCTGTGAATCTACAATTATTTCTAAATTAAAAAAATGTTTTTAAAAAGGTAAAAAAAAAAAAAAGAAAAAAAAAAACCCCAGCCATAAAGGAAGAGAAAAATTGTAAGGTGTCTTGCAGTAGCAGTATAGAAGGGAAACAATAATAAATACTCGCGAAAGGCCCCTTGATCTCTTCACTGACCTCACTGGTGCACATGGTGCTTTTCCACGTGCTGCTGCGAGCCTCCGAGACCCATCGCGCGCTACTCCACACGGCGTCGGGGGCGGGCTCGGAGAACACATGGACGCCAGCTTCCCGCCTCTCCAGGACTGCGCAGCGGCCCCTCAGGAGGCAGGGAGGGCCCAGGAAACGGCTTCCCATCAGCCCCTTCGCTCTCCCGCCGCCGTCCACGGGAAGGCGCGGGTTCTCCTCGGCTGCCCCCTTGTGGCCAGAGGGTGCGCCGGCGCACAAGCTCGGCGGGCTTTGAGCTCCTTGCCCCTGGGGGGCGTCGCGGCGGCGGCACCGCCCACGGAGCAGGGACACACCCGTCACAAGAAACGGCTTGCACATGCAGAGAGATTCAGCAGCCACTGCTTCACATTCTGTGCTGAAAAAGCCGGGTAGTAGCGGTCGGCTAAAAGCCCAAGGCGCAGTCGGCCTCAAAGAGCTTCGCACAAAAAGCCACATTTAGTTATATCAAGGGTGCCGGGTAAAGTCTATCGAGCTGCACATGTCAGCCACGGGGGCAGTACTCGGAAAGTGACCACTGTGCCTAGTTTTCATCGCCTGAGAAACTGTGAAGGGTTAACAGAAATTCCCAGATCGCCTGGGGCATCCGATGGTTGCAAGGGCTTTATTTTGCCCAGCGGTGATTTCCTGCCTCCGCGGCAGGTAGAATTGGGCCGAGCAATGCCACTCTCGTGTTCACCGATTCCAATCACGAGGTTTTCCAGGGCGGCAGCGTGGGAAGCGCACGGAACGGTAATTTAGGAGATGTGAAGAAGCGTTATGCAGTTAATTACGGTATGCTTCAATGGCAGAAAAATGCTGCCAGCTTCACTTGTAGCATACCTAATAATGTTACTGGGAAAAACTGTCTACACCACAGATGTTATAATTCTTACATCTCTATGAGAAAGACCAGCTCGGGTTTTACATATGCAGAAATCGATTTTCCCCAGTTGAATATAGTACTGCAGAAAAAAAAACTTTCCTGAATTGTAATTGAGATATTTTGTGGACCTCAAAATATAAGCAAAGAAACAAATAACACATATAAATAGGCAGATATAAAAGAGATTGCATTTCATTTGTAATCTCAGGATGTGAACTCACTTTACTTAGAAATAAAACTACTTCCTACAGCCAAGTTTTGGAGGTAGTCGGCAGTAAGCCGGCCAAGACTTGGATTATCTTTTGTGATTCTTGGGTCTCATTCGAAAGACTCCACTTTCTATTTGCTTATGTTTAGCCAAAGGCCGGCCAGCAAAGCTAGCAGGATTTTAGGCTCTCAAGTGAAACCGACAGGGTCTGGATCCTCAGCCCCTTGCTATGGGAACTTGGATGCCCGTCTCCTTGGTTCTACTCGGGTGATGAAGGTACCTAGTCTTCACTCGCCATACACGGCACACGTCCACATACCTGGGCATCCTGCCACCACTGTAATACTCGTTCTGTAATTGGGGCCAACAACTGATCTTTACGAGCTACCTTCAGAGCCAGTGGCTATGGCGGCATCTTTCTTCAGGTCTGACATGCAGACAAACACGCCGCCCCCCGCCCCAATCCCTGGGAACCCGGTCCTCCAGCTTGGCAGTAAGGAACTAAACATGTCATGACACCTTCCGTCTCCCCTCCTCCCCGCAACTGTCCATGTTTCTTTTATCTGTTGGGACAATTACGTGTGAGGAGCTGAGACACTTTCACCTCCGATGGCCTGAGCTCCGACAGGGTCACTGATCCTAGCAAATGCTGATTAAAAATGCCCGAAGGAGATAAAACACTCCTCTCTTCCATGCTGCAATTTCCCCACCATGAGAAGCTTCTTTTTGTTACTCTTGATACTACATTAGTATCATAATAGTAGTTTTACAAGTGACCACTAATGAGCGCTTAGAGGTTCGAAGTTTTCACACTTCATGACATCTGAAGTAAAGAAGCACAGAGGAATGAAGTATCACTTGGAGAAACATACATATTTTTTTAAAGAAAACTTTCATATTATCAAGACTATTATTATGTAAATATTGTGTTTTGTGGCATGATTTTGTCATGAAAATATTTTAAAAATGGTAAGCAGTCATTAATAACAAACACTAAACAAAATAGCTAATGAATTAAATGTTGTGTGACTGCAAAAAGCTCCGTCCGCATCCCACAGATAAGGATACCTGGGACGGGAAGAGGTATCTCAGGCTGGCAAATAAATAGCGTGGTTACCTATTCCTTCCGTGGGCCTTTGCATTTTATTTATAACAAAGCACTGATTCCAGGAATTAAGTTGCAGGACATACCTGGATTTCTAACTCTTCCCTCCCGCTGCTAGCACTTTGCCCAGATTCTGGAGTAATGCTATTTACCTGCATTAACACTGATTGCATAGAGTTGTCCCCACTTATCCTCTGGGGATACGTTTGTTCCAAGACCCCCAGTGGATGCCTGAAAGCATGGGTGGTATAGAAGCCTATATACACTATGTCCTGTTCCTGTCCAAACATCCCTGTGATAAAGTTTAATTTATAAATTGCGCACAGCAAGAGAATATCCGAATTCCCAGCATCACTCCTCTTGCACTTTGGGGTTATTATTAGGTAAAAGAAGGGTCACTTGAGCACAAGCTGTGATACCAGGACAGTCTGTCTGATCATTGAGCGGCTACTAAGTGGCCGACAGGGTGGGACACGCTGGACAGAGAATGATCCACGTCCCGGGTGCGATGGAGCAAGATTTCATCACGACGCTCAGATGATGCACAACTAAAAACTTATGAATTGCTTACTTCTGGAATTTTCTATTTACCATTTTCTAACAGTGATTGACCTTGGGTAACTGAAACCACGGATAAGGGGACACTGCGATACTAGAAATATTTATAAATATGGTTGCTTCTCCTGCCTCACGGCATCTTTAATGTCTAGAAACGTATTCAGCATGTACCAGGGGTGCATTTGTTCAACTGAGTTCAACTTACATTTGCAATAGAGGGAGTAATATTTTATCAGGACAGTAAATTACCTCAAAAGTAAATTGTGCTCAAAGAAGCCAGGGATTACAAGATGACTGAAGAAGGAGAGAGAGGAAGAGAGAGACAGATTCTGTTTAAATGCAATGGGCCTCACTGACTCAGAAAGACCCAGTTGCTCAACCCCCTCTTCTGCTCCTGTCAGAAGTTAATGTTATTATAACGTGAGTACATGGAGATTTATGTAGGGAAATGTTTTGATTTGGAAGTAATACAGCTGCCAATAAACTCAAGCATTCCATAAGCATCTTTTTAGACAAAATTGATAAACTAATGCAAATTATCTCATCTATTCATTATAAGAGCTACCAAGTACATTTAGGAATAAAAGAATACAATTAGCTGAGTTAGAAAATTAGCATAACTTTGCAGAAAAATGTTTCTACATTTCATGAGGCATTTTCTTCCATTTGACCAAGGCACCAAATTCAGAAGCACTTTTGCACTAACAGCTTTAGAATGTGCTGTACACAGACCAGGGGCAACCAAATAAAGAGGGAGGATCATTCCTCACTGAAGGCTTCGCCTGCTTAACATCTAGCTGCTTAGCAAATACTCTGCTTGAATTGCTAAATCATTTCTGCCCCATCTGTTTGTGACAAATATAACAAAAAATGGAATTTTCATAAATGCAGTAATCTAAAAATACCAAGCCAAATGTATAAAAGGCTTAGTAAGCCATGGTATAACTTAAAAATAAAACTTCTTGAAAACAGCCACTGGTTAAATTTTATCCTGATAGATAATTTTAAACTATTTTATACTGATAGTTGTCTGAAAGGAATGGTATATGAAAAAGTAAATCAGATGTCTGTTTGTGTGCAAGGAGATTTGAACAATGTATTTCTAGCCAGAGGAAAATTTATTTTTTTAATGCTTCAGTTGCAAAATTTATATTATAGCTGATTTAGGTATTTAAAACTCTGTGGAAATATATATCTTTAGCATTTGGGGAAAATAATGTTCTATGCTGAATCCATTGTAATAAGCAAGAGAAATACTGCACTGCTGGTTCCATGCTCCTTTCAGTTTCTAAATATTCAGGGACCCTTTCCTTCCACTGCCGTTTTTTTTTTTTTCTAAGAAATATTGGTCATCACAGTTTAAAAAAAAATAAAATGCACTTGATTCAGATGACGAGAGCTCACACGTGGATACTCATTTTATGAATGTAGGTCAGAAGCAAAGTGTGGCTCGGATTTTAGCTCTGTTGTGCTTTAAATGGACAAAGGAGTATAAGCAAATAAAGCGTGAGGTTGACAATTTTTCTGACTATTGCCTAAAAGCCAATATCATAAAGACGAAATGACATGAAGAACAAATTTCCAAGCGAAAACTATCATTTGCCTGAAGCTCGATTGATTTGACACCGTAAACTTGTGGGACCGTTAGGATGAGCACAGTTGAGGTACCTGGAAGGAAAGAGATGGGTTTCAGGTCTCTGGACTTCAAATGCCCTCAGAGGTGGTTTGGAGGGTCAGATGCATTACCAGGCGACACTGGCTAGTGGGAGCATCGCTCTTTGGCCACGGCCACCAACTGGTGTCTCCATGCCCTGATGTCTTCTCCTTGGAAACCCAGTCCCCCGGATTTTTGTCTTAGCTTCTTTATTCCCCAAGATGCTTTGTGATCCCAAATTCCTTCATTTCCTTACAACATTATTACATCGTTTTGGTAGGAATCCTTTCTAGTAGGGACTAAAACAAAAGGAACTTGAATAAATGATTTGCAATATTTCAAAAGCATATCACTAAGAAAAGAGGGTGTTTTCTTGTGTTCCTTAAAATCATACCTCTTCTATTTTTTACACTAAAAGCTGAAGTGTAAATGGATTGCAAACTGGGACCTATATCTGTACAGAGATTTAAAAATTAAATGTGGAAATGTTTTAAATTGCTATAAATTGATGTACTTGCTTTTGAAAACAGTTTATCACAGTGTAGACCCCCGGTGTATAGAGGTCTGCTATTTGTTCATTAAGCTACGTAGTACATATTACTGAATGCAGACCATGCACCACATATGTGGGGTATACAAAAGGTGGGTGCTTCAACTCAACGGAGAGCTGACCTCAGTGGGACCATTTTGAGGGCACAGCCAGTTTCCCAGGAGGCCTTTTAGGACACAGCCTGGAACTGGATCCAGATCCAGATCCCGAACAGCTGACAGGCTGGAGGCTGAGGCTGGCTGGCCACTCTGGGGGCAGAAGGAAGACACAGGCTGATCCGGGAAAGGCCGACAGCACTGTGGACCAGGTGGGATCCACTTAGGAGACAGACGTGGTGTAACAGTCAGGTTCTCCAGAGAAATAGAACCAAGTAGATACACAGAAGTATACATATGAGATTCACTGTAGGAAGCGGCTCATGTGATTATGAAGGCCAAGAAGTCCCATGATTTGCCATCTGCAAGTCAGAGACCCAGGAGACCTTGGGGTGTAATTCTGAAGGCCGGAGAACCAAGGCACCCATGTCCAAGCCCAGGGGAAGGCGGGCATCCCAATGGAGAGAGAGCGACTTTGCCTCGCTCTGCCTTCTTGTTCTGTTCAGGCCCCGGCAGAGTGGATGGTACTCTTCCACTTAAGAGGGAGTGAGCCTCTTGACTCATTCTTCTCCTCCAGACACGACCTCACAGATATGCCCAGGAATGCTGTTTCACCACCACTCTGGGCATCCCTCAGCCCCATCAATTTGATACAATTAGCCATCATGGTTACTAAGCATTAACATAAAAAAGTCTCTTTCCTGTGAGCCAGGGATGACAAACTTGAATCCAAATTCCCCAAAGAGAGAGAGACAAGTAAATACTATTCACTCTAAAAAAGTCAGTGAAAGGAAACAGTCAACACATAGAAAACAGGAGAAACAGAATAAAAGAAACAAACTGGAAGATGTGTTAACATGTTGTTATTGCACAGTCAAGACTGGCTACAGCTCACACTGCATCTGGGTCACACACTTAGGAGAGACCACGGGCCAGAGCCACCCACCTCAGGTGAGGCGTTTATGGGTTTCAGACCCACAGAAACTGTGAGATAATAAATGGAAGTAGCTTTAAGCCACTAATTTTTAATGCAAAAAATAGATAGTGATATAAATGGGAAAGGACCAATAAAGTAAGATATGAATGTATACTCAAGATATGAATATACAGATTATGCATATGTAATATAGGAAATATATGCAAGGACTGAAAAAGAAAGAATGAAGTTTCATTTTTTTTCACAAATAAATGATGATTTACATAGAATAATTAATGAAATCTATAGGCCAAAAAAATCAGAAAAAATAAGTTGTGTAGTAAATTTGCTTGATAGGGAATTAATATGAAAAATAAATGGAATTTCAACACCTGTTAGAATTTTTTATTTTAAATGGTAAATAGTAAAAAAGATACCATTTACAACAGAGGGAAAATCTGATAACTATAAATAATATAAAAAAGGAAATGCATAAAGTTTTTATAAAATTATAAAAACATTATTGAAATACATCAATATAGAACTAATAAAGACATATCACACATGCCTAGGAAGACTCAATTTCATAAAGGTGACAGGGCTTCTGAAATTTATTTTTGACTGAATCCAATCGTATCTGGAACCATAGAGAGATTAACTAAATCTGAGTTTATTCCTAAATGTATCAGAGAAGTAAAAGGCCAGTTATACCAACACAGATCTGAAAATAAGATGGTGGGGGTGAACCTCCTGTATGGGAGAGAAGGGTTTTCTCACTACATGGAAAATCTGAACAGAAAAAAACGGATACACTTATTTCCATTAAATTTTTAAACTTCTGATCAATGGAACAAAGTGAAAATACAAGCTACCTTGTAGAAGAAGATAATTTCCACTGACATTACTGACAAAAGCTTAGGATCTAGACTAAACAAGAATTCTTACAAATCTCAAAACAAACAAACAAGGCTAATAATGTGATAGAAGAAGAAAGGCAAAGGAAGTGAAAAGGAAATTCAGAAAGAAGAAATTATGTTCCCAAAACAATAATATCCTTATCCTGATTAGTAAGCAGGGAATAGCAAATTCAAACTGAAGTGAGATACAATGCAACATCCAACAAATTGCAAATAAAAATAAAAGGTTTGCTAAGGCTGAATATTACTTAGCAAGGGAACTCATCCACCCATTTAGATTAAGTCGGATCTTGCTGACAAAAACTTGGAGGGATATCGGTAAATATCAGCTCTACTTGAAGACGTTCTGGGACACATCAGTCCTCTCCTAGTATACATCCTGGAGAAATGTATGCACGCAAGCTGTAAAAGACATTTAGATAAATGTGCTCAGAGTCTGTAGCAGCGAAGAACTGGAAAAATGTTTTTATCAACGGGAGAATGAGTCAATAATGGCACATTGTGTGTGGTGGCTCAAATAAAAGAGCCTAAGATACACTGTGTGTATGACCAAGTGTTAAACGTGTGTTGAGGACAAGCTTCTGCTGAGGCTCGCAGTCTGCTGGGGCTGCTGTCACAGCACCACAGGCTGGGGCTTCTTTCCCCAGTTCTGGAGGCTGGCAAGATGGAGGTGCTGGCGGATTCCGTTTCTGGTGAAGGTCCTGTTCCTGGCCTGTAGGTGGCTGTCTTTTGTACTCCCCAAGTGGAGAGACCTCTGTCTTCCTCTTTTTATAAGGGCACTAATCCCATCATGGGAGCCCCACCCTCATGACCTCATCTCAACCTAATTACTTCCTAAAGGTCCCACCTCATTGGGCTTTTGGGCACCAATATATGAATTTGAGGTGGGGGGAGCATTAACATTTATTTCAGAGCAAGAAGGCTACATGAATATATCATTTATTAGATACTCTAAAATCATTCATACATATCCTATGGCTGTGTGTATAAGTAAATTATTTTAAAATATTCATGGGAATAATAACTAGAGTTCAAGGTAGGTAGAAAACAGAAAAAGAGGATGTGGGAGAAAAGCACAGACATATCTGTTACGTTCATTATTATTTTTAAATCTAAAGCGTATATGGGAAAATAATAACGTTTGCCAATATATTGGGGGAAGTTATATGGGTGTTTATTATAATTTACCTTCTTTGGGTGGCTGAAACATTTCAAAATATAAGAGAAGTTCTGGCAAGGGGGCCTCTTGTGAAACTCCACAGAATCCTGTGAATGTAGCATACAGCCCAGCCCTGCAGGGAATCACCCCTCGAAGAATGCTGAGATTATGAACTGTTACTCCATCAAACTGCAGCCACCAGACTTGAAAAACCTGTGATGGCAGAAGAGGGTCTGGGGATTCTGCTGGCTGTACTTCAAAGCCCACCACCCAGGGTGCGGAAGTCCGCCTGCCAGGGTGCTGTGAGTTCCCAGGGTGACAAGGCACAGGGATCCCCTCCTGCCCTGACAGCCTCCTTCGTGAGCTCTCCTACAAAAGGCACTTCCAGGACACCGGGGTATTTTGCTGTCTGGCCCTGGGGTCCCTGTCTGCATAAAAAGAAGGAATCAATTCGTGAGCTCATTCTCAAATTTTAAGGGAGCACAAGTGTGTTATGTAACCAGTGTTAATAAGAATTGTGTTTCTCTTTATATACTCTGAAAGCTTGAGATCTCCAGTGCTATATGTCTGAATTAATTTGATTAGTCATCGCTTGTAATGCATATTTAAAATCTGATTTCATGGTAACACATAAAATAATCAAACATATTTTTAGTCATATTATACGCATGCTGATCAAGATTGAACTGATTTTTTTTTGAAAGAGAGAGATAAACCTAGGAGTCATCGAATAAAACTAAGCAAAAAGGAGCAGTAAATGCCCTGCTTTCTAATTAAGTGATAATAGAATCTTCACAGTATTTTATGAGGCAATAACCCAGCTGCCGGGTGGATGAACTGTAAGTCTGAGGCCAACTTCTATATCCTAAGAATGAAGTAGATTATTTCCTCATAAAAGAGTTCCTCAGAACCATTACTGCCGTAAAACTGTGTTGGCAAATCCTTTTGTTCTTTTCCAAAAGCCAAATAAGAAGGTGAATATCTAGTCTAAACGATGTGCAGCCCTGGCCCCTCCTGGGTGGTCTGTAACTGTGCTGAGTGAGGACACAGGAAGCCAATGAGGAGAAGAGATAGTGACTGAAAGCAGGTGTAAATCCCTGTGTGACTCTTCTCCTAAAGCCCTATTTTATTTTTAATTAGCATATAGAAGACACATGAACAGACAGATCCAGTTGGTATTAGGAATTGCATTACTAGGGATTAGCAAAATTGAGGGTTTGGTTTTAGGTTAATATACATTTAGTCGCGGCCAAGCCATGTTTGGTATTTCATAGCAAATCTTTATATTATAAAATGATTAAACAGAGAGAAATGATGGCACCTTAATGATGCTATAGAAGACTTGGAAGATTTAACTAATTACGTTAATTTATAAACAACGAAAATATAGATTGTATTTCCTGTTTTCAGAAAAGGGACTAAAAGGAGTAGTGAAAATGTAGTTAAGTCAAAATGTATTTGAAGTATATTAGCTTCTCAACTCAGAGCTGTGTTGAGATAATCTGATTATAAACAAAGATGTCTCAAATTTTCATTACACAGGTTGATGATTAGGGAATACTGTATCTAGCCTTGAAGCAAACCCAAGAACTGATAAAGCTACTCCACTTGGAATATGTTATTTTCATTATATCCTCAATCACAATGTGATTAAAAAACAAAGTTGCATTAAATGGTTATGTTGCTGTTCCTGTTCTTCATTTGGGGGCAGAGTGGAGACGGGCATCCCTACATCTCACAGGGCACTGGAGCTCAACTAAGAAACTGCGTTTGAGCCGGCAACAAATGAAATGATTTTTGACATATTTATCATAAAAAGACATAATGGAACCTTATATGCAAAAGATTGTGCTAAAGTAGCATTTTGTGACTCACTGCAAATCCTGCTGACAAACAGTCACATCCCCCATGGTGGTGACTCAGTTAGCGGGGGTGGTGCCGATGGGAACACTCACAACAGGAAAGGGTGGACTGGGCCTTCAGGTGCATCAGAGGTGAACAGTTTTGAACCTGTCTCTCCCACACTTACGCCTTGAGCATCCCTCTAATTTGGAAATAAATCTCTCACTGCGTTTCTGTGAGAGTGATCCACATCAGCATTATAAAAATACACCAGCAGTGCAGGGAAATACAAAGATAAGAGCAAAATTTTACCATGAATCTCACCACTTAGAAATAAAAGTCTCAATCTCTCTAGGCATGTTGGCAGAAACACAGAGAGCAAAAGAAAGAAAAAGAGAGAGGGAAACAGACAGTGTGATAATATAGGATCATACTCTATACAGTGTGTTTCTAGGATCAAATTTAATCTGAATTTATTACAAGAAAAACTGAAAGAGATCAAGGAAATACTGAAATTGAGATGAGTGTCTTTATTTTAAGATGCATGTTACTACATGGTATTTAAAATAACACCAAGCTTATTGGGACTTTTATGGTGGTGCAGTGATTAAGAACCTGCCTGCCAGTGCAGGGGACACAGGTTTGATCCCTGGCCCGGGAAGATCCCACATGCCATGGAGCAACTAAGCCCGTGCACCACAACTAGTGAGCCTGCGCTCTAGAGCCCATGTGCCACAACTACTGAGCCCGCGTGCCTAGAGCCTGTGCTCTGCAACAAGAGAAGCCACCGCAGTGAGAAGCCCATGCACTGCAAGAAAGAGTAGCCCCCACTCAACGCAGCTAGAGAAAGCCTGCACACAGCAACAAAGACCCAATGCAGGAAAAAAAAAAACACACACACACACCAAGCTTATTATAAAAATATGAAGAGGGTTGCAATCATTATTTTTAACTACAGATTTCCATTTTCAGATTGTGTGTGGATCCCTGCCATAAAGTCAAGGGATTCAATGTTCTTTTCAATTCACTCTTCAGATCAACTTTGTTAGTGTGGCAGCAATGACCTTCGTAACCAGGACCATAAATCTTGCTGTCGTTTTGTCTTAGTTCTATGTTGAGACAGATACAATGCTCTTGCTTTTCCAGTCTTAGTTCCTCATTTTTATTCACTTTAACTTGGTGGTATTTATGCCTGTTTTCCCCATCAAGGCCTACAGCGGGTGACGCCTTTCTTCCTTCCTTTTGTGTCAGACTCTATTGCCTCTCTTGAGTTGCTACAAATGCGTGACAAAGTTTTCTTATTCCCAGATCCCTTCAATCCCCTGCTCCTTGCTGTAGATATGTATTTCCCGACTCCATCATCCTCATTCTACAATTCGCACTCATTGCTCTCTAAGTCTTCTATGACCTTGCTTGGCGTTTGCTGCATTGTTCTCTAGAGTTGGAGCAAATCTTCTCCGGATGCCATCTCCACGTTAACATACCCTGCATGCTGTGTGAGAAAGCGTGAACTTAACAGGCCTGGGCTGGGCCAACCCTGTTTATCCCTAGAGAGGCCAGTTTCAGATCCAGCCCTTGGACAGCTCCTGGGAACAGAACTCCCGGAACTTTCTGTTTCATCGTGTCTGTAAACCTGAGGCCTTGAGCCACACTGAACCAGTTTGTTCAGACAGTTTATGCTGAAGATACGATAGATGGTGAATAGCTGCCATCCTCCTGGGCTCTGGAGCTTCAGCAACTGAGGCCACCACACAGGGGCTGCACGCTACGTGACTGACTCCCAGTAAAAACCCTGGACACCGTGCTCTTGTGAGAGCCCTGGTTGGCAGCACTGCAGAGTGTTGCTTGACATCAGTGGGAAAGTTGTGTGTCCTGTGCGACTCCACTGGGAGGGGAGTACCTGGACGCTTGAGTCAGGTTTGCTACGAGCTTTGTCCAGAGCACTGTCTCTTTGGCTGATTGTATTGTGTCCTTTGCTGTCACGGCCACATAAGACGTTCTAGCAAATCAGGACATCTGAGGGTGCTCTGGCGGGCCCCAGCACGCTAATTAAGTCATTTCACCCAATGGTACAGCAAGTGATGATCGTGATTGAAAATCATTTCTGGGGAAATCTGAGACGGTGCTCCATTCTCTTTTCCTGTCCTAATCTACCATTCAGAAAGCTGTTGATAATCTGGATTGGGTTCTTAAGTACCCGATTATTCTCTCTCTAGAAATGGTTTGAAATGTCTCTTTATCTTTGATTTTCTGGCTCCATTTATTCAGTTTATATTTGGCAAATGCCGTCATGAAGTCGTGAAGTGGTCCTTGCGGCTATGACACAGGCTGTCCTCCAGTTGGTCACCATTCTGCCCTTTGTGCCTCCTGGGTCTTGCTCAGCATCCACCAGCCCCTTTCTGCAGAGGCTGACCCCGCTGCACATCTCCTGTGATTCTTCCGACTTGTGTCTTTGTAGACAGCTACCCACAGAATGTGATCCCCCAAATTCATGTTAAATCCTGAAATTCAATGTGATCATCTTTGGAAGGTGATGAGGTCATGATCGAGGAGCCTTCAAGAATGGGATTAGCTCTTATAAAAGACACCCCCGAGAGCTCCCTCGCCCCATGAGGACACAGTGAGGAGATGCCATCTATGAACCAGGAAGGGGGCTCTCAACAGACACCGAATCTGCTGGCACCTTGACTTTGGACTTCCAGCCTCGAGAAGTGCGAGAAACAAATGTCTGTTGTTTAGAAGGTATGCAGTCTATGGTACTTTGTTGTAGCAGGCTGAGCTGACTACGACATAATTTTTCTTTCTTCCATCACTGGGATGAAATTCACCTTGAATTTCTAGAAATTCATGCATCTCTTTTATTTAATAGAGATACTCCTATCGATCTATCTTAGGACATCCATGACTGTATTTTCTTTTTAAAATTTATTTTACTAAGAGTTATGAGAAAGATACGTTAATGGCTCCATCAACCACCTGGGACAAACTCATTCTAAAGTTTGTAATAAGATTTTTACCTAATGACACTTATACTAAGAGAAGAAATAAAAGGCTGAAATGGAAAATCACTGGCGAGACTGCAAAGGCACCTGGATTATTGCAACAAGCAACGACTGAGTGTCCAACAATCAGGGCTGAGGTCTGTTTCATCATACAGTGGCTGTGGACCATCTCGAGGCCTCAGATAATCTGTCTTTTAGAGGCACTGTTCTCTCACCAATGAAGTAAAGATAAACTGGCTTAATTTGGAAATCTGGTAGAAGTTCTTTGTATTTCTTTAAGCTGATGCATTCAATAGAGCTGTTTAAATTCAAACATTGGACCATTCACGTCAGGTTTTAGCAAATTTCTCTAACACACCTAATTAGAGTTTTATAATTTTTTTTTTTACTTTTTAAGAAATTAATTTAGAATTTTACCATCTTGCCCATTTTTTTAATTGCAGGGAGAGTTTTCTTTATACCACTTCTAAATCAGTGTTTAGTAATGTCATGATTTCTAGGTTTTTCAAAAAATTTCCTTTAAAAAATTTT
Organism: Pseudorca crassidens; assembly: GCF_039906515.1. Lineage (NCBI taxonomy): Eukaryota > Metazoa > Chordata > Mammalia > Artiodactyla > Delphinidae > Pseudorca > Pseudorca crassidens. The sequence goes on from NC_090316.1 coordinate 27,976,724, forward strand.
TATTTATTTTGTTTTATTTTACTTTTAAGTAAACATACTATTGAAGGTGTACAACATGATGATTTGACGCACACATTCACAGTGAAATGATTATTACAGTCGAGCTAACATGTCATATCCTCACAGTTACCATCTCTTTGTGGCGAGAGCCCTGAAATCTGGTGCATTTCCGATGGTCAATACAGTGTTATTAACTGTAGACTTATTCATCCGACATAACTGCAACTGTGTACCTTCAGACCGGCATCTCCCCCTTTCCCCCAGCCCTTGTCTGGTTCCTGGGGGCAGCCTGGTGCTGGGGTGGCCTTGAGCCTGAGTCACTGTGGCCAGCCTAGCACTGGGGGTAGGGGGGACTGGCAATTGGGCCCATGGTGGGGGGCCTGGCCCTCAGTCTGTGGGGCCTCTGGGTGCTGGGATGGGTCCTGGGTACAGACCTGGACCCTGGGTCCACTGGATCCAGGGTCCATGGGGGCCAGCCGGAGTTTGGTGTGCAGGTGCCTGGGGTCACAGGGGCCAGCCCAGCAGCAGAGTTCACGGGGGTGACCTGGGCCGGGGGCTCACTTCACTCTCCCGCCCACAGGGAGGCGTCTCTCTCCAGCTGGGCCGTCTGGGCGATGTAGCTGATGCAGGTGATGAGCCTGCCCTCCCTCCCTCTTCAGGCATCTGCTCTCACGTCTGTGCTCCCCAGGGGCCGTAATCCCTCACCTGGATGGAGTCCTTGGCTCTCGGGAAGGTATTCTCGTGCCTGGATAGATGTTTCTGCAAAGGGACGAGCACTGGAAACGCCCTTTTCCTCCATTTTGCTGACGTCACCCACCCACACCCTCCCCTCCCTTTCATTTAGTGAAATTATTTTTTGTTTTCTTTCTCTGGACATTTCACCTTTTTTCTTTCAGCCTTTTAAAGCATTAAGGCTCTACTCAAAAAGAGTAGGGAGGGCTTCCCTGGTGGCGCAGTGGTTGAGAGTTTGCCTGCCGATGCAGGGGACACGGGTTCGTGTCCCGATCTGGGAGGATCCCGCATGCCGCGGAGCAGCTGGGCCCGTGAGCCACAACTACTGAGCCTGCGCGTCTGGAGCCTGTGCTCCACAACAAGAGAGGCCGCATGACAGTGAGAGGCCCGCACACCGCGATGAAGAGTGGCCCCCGCTCGCCGCAACTGGAGAAAGCCCTCGCACAGAAACGAAGACCCAACACAGCCAAAAATAAACAAATTAATAAACAAATTTAAAAAAAAAAAGGGTAGGGAAATCCCAGGGCACTTGACAGTGTTATCTGGGAGAAGACCTCTCAGACCCTACTTTACTTTCTTTTTATATTATTTACTTTTTCCACTCTTATGTCAGAATGTAAATAATTTTCTCTTTTAGGCGTTTATTGTATTGTTCTATTGTTGTACTGTTCTATCCAAAGCATTTCACTTATTTCTTCCTTGACATTTCAGATCCAAACCCTGTTTCAATCTTGTCTCTTATGCATAGCTGCTGTTTGTCACCATCTTTTTCTGCTTGTTTTAATGTCCATTTTTCATGACAATACAATTCTCATATTTCCCTCTCTTTTTCTTGGTGAGCTTTATTTAATGCCTCCATTCTTCTCTGATATCTTTTTTTTCTTCTCACCTGGTGTCAGTCTATGTAAAATTCTCTTACTTGCCTTTTTCTGTAATTTTTTGACTATAATGCTTTTTCTTTCCTATGAGAGTTCTTTCTATAACAAGCAAATCCGCAAGAGAGAACACATTTGATTTTACCTTTTTCATTGAAAAATCTTCTTTATAACTTATCCAAACATAGCCTACTTTATTGAAATTCTTGTAAGAAGATATAGCTTATTCTTTTTAATAATTCTTGTATGGTACATTAAATTATTTCTGGTTCAGGAACTTATTTTCCTTCCACATACCTCTGTCAAACTTGAAGTTTGTTCATTATAACATAATCAGAAAAATAAACAGTAGTATTATATTACTGTTCACAATCTAGTTTCCTTGCTGATTAATTCTTTCAGTTTTGTTGTTTGTTTTTCTTTGCAGAAGCAAATAATCAACATGAATGTATATATGAGTCGTGTGTGTATTATATATATTTACTCGTGTGTGTGTATCTATCTATCTGTCTATCTATCTGATCAGGTACGCACTTAGGAATTAATAACTTCGGACTTGTCAATTAAAAACAGCGTGGCACAGAATTCATCTTTGGTGCCTTTTCCCCAAGATATACTTGCAATGCTGACTTAATACTAATATCTTCCTGCTCTATCCCATATAGACAGACTCATCCTAAAAGCCACAGTTATGTTTTCCTTTGTAAATCCATGTGGAGAGAGAAGGAGGCAGACACTTTCTGTCCTTGACCAAAGATTTAAGTACACTTGGCAAGAAAACACGAAATGACGTGCTCTTGTGTCAGGACTGACTTTTAGCAACACCTAGGAGCACAACGTACAAAATGTCAGCCTTTCCCAAAGTTTACTGAGCACCAGTATTTTATATTTTATTACATTGCTATATTTTGGCAGTTGCAACTAAACAGATCTAGTCCTTTGAATTCACCAAAATTAAAAATACGTATTTTACAAAGGTCAAGCGGTACCTGGGAGGATGTAGACTAAACGCTGGGTGGTGGATGTGAAATTGGAGTGGCGCTGCTTCCCTGCCGCCCCCTCATGCCGGGTAAGACAGTGAAGCCCTGCTTTCTGTGCATCCTCCCAGTGACCAGTCTGTGCCCTGACGCTGAGGGTCTTCTTATCACCCAGTGGCCCTGCAGCGCCCCCCTCAGACCCTGCGTGGAGGGTCCACCCTTCTGACTTCGGTCCTCAGCCCTCTCCCAAGCTCTCTCCCAGACACTCGTAATTCTGAGCTGCTTTCTGTGGACTCCACAGGCATAGGTGAACTTCAGGGCTTCTTCCCCATGAAACGGTTTTGGGGAATGAGGATGTGGGGACCAGCCCCCCTATGACCCCCAGGGACTCTCCAAGTCCTCCTGGTGGCTAAGCACACTCACTCCCTGTGCTCAGCGTCAGAACTGAAGACCTGTGCTATCCACACCTGATCACTCATCACGGTCTCCCCTCTCTTCCTTCTCCAGAGCTGGAGGCTTTTATCCTCCCCTTTCTCGCCTGGAGGGACATATTCTACCCAGCTCTTTGATCGCAGAACCCCTGGATTGGCCCACACAGATGGGAGGGACTCAGTCCCTGATGCCTTCAGGAATCTCCTTCCACCTCCGGCCATAACTTCCATCTCCATTCTTGCTTTCCTCTCGAGGGTTTGTATTCCGCTGGGATGTCGGTCCAACAATGTAACACAGCACTCTTCTCATTTTCTTTATTTTCTACCTTTACTCTTATTTGCAGGAGCCTCCGCAGAAAGCTTGCTGCATCCTTTCAATGGGAAGAATCAGCTTCTCCGTGCTGAGTCTCCTGCTCTGTCACAGACGTTTATTTTCATGTTTCTGACCTACATGCCCCATTGCTCCTGGAAGCTCACAAATTTTACTGTGTCCTGCCCTGATATCCCCCAAAACCATTCCTGTTCGCATTGAGTCAGAGGCCTCTGGTTCTATTGTTCCTCTTTTCCTTTCTTTCTGGAACCTTCCAGCTAACACTTGCACCTGCTTCCCTTTTATTTTGTTGGTTGTAGGAAGGTTTTCAAGAATATGCTGCCTATCGCCACAAAAGCCCCTATATATAATTTCCAGTTTATAAAATAAAATGTCCTTCTATTTTCCCTGCTTCTAAAATATGTCTCCTTTCTATAAATTAGACTCATTAATGGGGGGGGGGGGCACAGCGTATACAGTATAACTTCAAGGAAAGAGCCAGATGTTATATGTGATTAGTTGATATAAGGGATAGTTGTTTTCACAGTTAATTTCCCCAGATCTACTGCTACTTTTATTAGTTACAGCATCATAATATTTAAAGCACATCATACTTTCTTAAGTCACTAATCTTAACTCCCCAGTTTAAACTCACAAACACTCTTTTGTTTTCCCCCTTGGCCGCACGGCGCAGCACGCAGGACCTTACCGACCAGGGATCGAACCCATGGCCCCTGCAGTAGAAGCACGGAGTCTTAACCACTGGACCACCAGGGAAGTCCCATAAACTCACAAACACTCTTAATTCTCACCTACTTTCTATAAACCCCAATATTTCTATAAAAACCAATATTTTTCTATGAGGTCTGTTTCTTTTTTTAAAATTTCCTTAGAGGTAAATAATTTATTTATGCCTCAAATATTGACAGATGGCTATGTCCTGAGGTTGATACAAAGGAAACAACCCTGCAAGAGGCCCCAAGGAGGAGCTCCATATCCCATCCCGTGGGGACTCATGTCACATGTCACACATGACATTAACGTCCCAATAAGAAGGTAGAAAGGACATGACATGTGTCTTCAACACTTTAAGCACGGAGTCCTAGGCACTGGACTGCCAGGGAATTCCCGTAGACTCACTGTGTTTCTTATTTCACTGTGAAAAGGACATTCACACATTGAGATTGTTTTGGGGTGCCATTCCCAGTACCACAGTCTAAAGCTGCTTTGCCAGGAATTCTAACAATTTCATAAGCACTTAATCCCCTATTTTATTTTTCTGCTTAAAATCACTTTATTTTTCTGCAAATGGACCCCAGCGATCTTACTTTCTTACTAGCAGTTCATCTACACATTTATTCTTTCTCTTCTGCATTTTGCTCCCACTACAATCCTTAAAGAATAACGAAAGAGTTTATATATATAATTTGTCAATTTTTTAATGCATCTATTAAAATGACTTCATGCCTCTTTTTTTTTTTTCGGTACGCGGTTCTCACTGTTGTGGCCTCTCCCGTTGCGGAGCACAGGCTCCGGATGCGCAGGCTCAGCAGCCATGGCTCACGGGCCCAGCCGCTCCGCGGCATGTGGGATCTTCCCAGACTGGGGCACGAACCCGAGTCCCCTGCATCGGCAGGCAGACTCTCAACCACTGTGCCACCAGGGAAGCCCCATGCCTCTTTTTTCTTCAGATAATTAACATGGAGAACTATACGCATTGATTGATTATCAAATGCTAAACTAGTCCTCGTTCCTGGCTTAATCCCACTTGACTCTGATATTTTTTTCTTTTTATTTATTGTTGAGTAATGCTGGCCTCATAAAATGAGTACTCTCCACTTCCATTTTCTGGAAGCAGTTCTATAAAATTGGTATTATTTTTTCCCTAAACACATAACAGAATTTACTAGCAAAATCTGTTACCTGTGGTTTTGTTTGGAAGTTTTTAAGTACAGATCTAATTTCTTTCATGGATATGGGATCATTCGGGTTATCTGTAGTTTTTTCTTGAGTGAGTTTAGTAGTTTGTATTAATATCTTTCACAGAATTGGTCCATTTCATCTGTTTCTACGCTGACTACTGGTGGATACAGAATTATTCACAGTAGTTACTCTTCTTCTCAGTCTTGGGTGCTGTGGTTGAGAAGCACCTCCTCCATGCCCCTGCACTCCTGTATTGCTAATTTGTATCTTCTTTCTTTGTTTTTGGTTAGTAGGCTTAGAAATTTATCATTTTTATTGTTCTTAAAAAAAACAAACTTCTAGGTTTATTTATTTGATTTTCTGTCCTAAAATTCTTTTTCTTCTTCTTTTTTTTTAAGAGCTGCTAACTTTCTTGCTTACTTCCCCCTAACTGCTTTGGATTTAATTTGCTAAGCTTTTTCTGTGTGTGTGTGCGTGTGCGTGTGCGTGTGTGTGTGTGTGTGTGTGTGTTTTAAGTCGAAGTTTATATCGCTCCTTGTTCTTTTCATAAAAGTAAGCATTCTAATGCTATAAATTTTCTGCCATTGATTGCTTTAGCAGAATTCCATCAAATTTGGTATGTTACATTTTCATTTAGTTTAAAATATTTCTTATTCGCCTTGGAAATAAAGCAGGTTGCTTAATTTCCCAATGTTTGGGGAATGTTCCATATTTTTACTGGGGACTTTCCAGATATCTTTCACTTATTAATTCTAGTTTAATTATGTTATTATCTGTGAATATCCTTTGTGATATTTCTATTCTTTGACACTTATTAATCTTTAGTTATTGAGTCAAGTGTTCAATGAATATTAAGTGGGCCATGTTATTTAAGAGTATGTATCAGATCTTCTAAAAAGATATATATATACACACATATATATACTATATACTTTAAATATATATATTTATATATATATATAATTCTGACAGAAGAATGATAAGAATGAAGTTTTCATTAAAACATGAACTTTTAGAATTATAGTAACTGCAGTCAGTTACTATATGAACCCCTTTATGACTATGAACCCCTTTATGACTACGGTTAGACTAAAGTGAATATTTTGGCATCTCTATTCAGGAAGGTAGTTTTTTAGTGTTGGCCAGGGACAAGTCTTAAGTGATTATACTGTCAAACTGGCACTGTCTCCTCCGACTTTCCCCTCTAAAGCCTACTGACAGAGAAGTTTCTTAAATCACTACATTCTACAGGGAAGAAATAATTGAGTTCCATACAACAAATATGTCCCCTAGCAAATGTCTCTCTGCCTGAAATAAGTGTAGGCACCTGCCAGGTTCCATGTTAAACACAAGGGATGCTTTATTTCTGTAGGTGCATGTGTTCGCAGAGCTCTCCCCACAACTATCATGAGACTGAAATTATTGCTCCAACTCCCACTTTCATGACTATGTTACAACAACTTTAGAAGCATAATTTTAAAACTGTAATAGCTGAATAATTAAGCATTGAGTACTTAGCAACACTGTAATTAAAGAGCGATAGCTGCCCTTTCTCCTCTGTAATTATCTGTGTAAGAAGAAGGTTGATACCACTTAAAAGACATGCACGGTCTTCTCAAAGATATTGATGAGAAATTCTTAAACCATGAAAAGAAGTCCCTCTATTGCTTTATATAGTTAATATGCATACCAGAGAAGCAAATGTATGATAGAGGATGACCTGGGGTCTAATTTTAGTTCTGCTGATAAAGAGCTGGGGGCGTGTCTACCTGATCTGACACAGTCTGCAGTGCGGGCTCCCTGAGGACTGAGGCTGACAGGCCACCTGTTGCAGGTAGGCAACATAAAGATTTCTTGGTACCAAAGAGCAACAGCTCTACATGTCCGAGATTAGACGGAGGTCTGTCATCTGTCTCAGGGCCATTCATCCTGACCTGTCTCTCAAAGGTGTTCACGTAGCATAGTAACTTCCAGGGATCACCCTCTTCTGATGCACTGTAATACTTGAGGAATTTACTGACATGTTTATGTTCTTATTTCCACCGTGATGAAAAGCAACATCTTATTAGCACGAGACAGGATTGAATTATACACTAAGTTCACTCAACGGGACACCACGGCACCTATTTCAAAAGAAAGCATCCATCCATCCTCAAAAACAGGCCACGGTCAAACACACAGTGACTACTGCACGATTCCTTGTTTTCCATCTTTCTTTTATGTTCCTTGTGCTTTTTTCTGGCACTCGGAAAACAGAAAAGTAGAAGTAGACCCTGAAGACTGAAACGTGTTCATCTGGAGAAGAAGGTAAAGCAGAGGCGTTCCCTCCGGAGTTACCCGAGGAATTGGAGTCAGGGGAGGAATAAGGCAAGACCAGGAGAGGGACGGGAAGCAGTGGTCTGCTGTTCCCAGGAGAGGTCCACAAAGAGCAGGGTGGCGGCAGGGCGGCGGCTTGGTCTATGCGATGGTTGGTAAAGGTTTGTGGTAGCCTCTGGAGGTGTTGACTGAGGTTTATTTTCATGATTAGCTAGATCAATACATCAGTGCCTTCTTCCAGGGTTACCAGAGAGCAGAGAGAAATCCACACAGTAAATAAGCCAAAACAGTATCACCAAATCCAAACAGAGTACACACAGCCATGGAAATGAGGCAAGAAATAATCTGCAGCTAAGATTCCAAAATCTGCTCTTGGTATTAAGTGCAACTGGGATGCGGGGAGGAGGGCCCTCTGACATGACCCACCCGGGGCTCCGTCTTAATGAGCAGGTAGGCGTGGGAGGGGGCGGAAGGGCTGCCTGGAAAGTTTCTGTAAACAAATCATTCACGGTGAATGACAATCAGAATGAGCCTCATAAGGGCAACTTTTAACCAACAGAGAGAATTGGGTCTGATTAGCTTGTAACTTTCAAAATACCGTTAAAAAAATCATACTCAAAGGGTTTCAGTGTTTTGGCCTGATTACTCAGAGTTGCTTAAAAAATAAAAGAAACTTCCAGTTAGTTACTGGATATGCATTTAATGGCCAAAACTTATGGTGGTAACTATTTTTTTATTAACTATATTGAGTGTATTTTACAATTAAATGCACTCATATTAAATGTAGAATGGGATGAGTTTCTAACAAACATTGGGTTGGCTGAAATGTTTGTTCAGTTTTTTTCCGTAAGGTGGCTCTAGTAGCACTCAGTTGTCTTTAAGTTAATTTGAAACAATTTTGTTAGATTGTATGTGACAGCTGTCATATCAGCATGCATTTAAAAAAAGACATCAAAATTGGTGAATTTTTGTGTAGCCATCTAATATGGAAGATGAAAGAAAAGAGCAACATTTCCAGCATATTATGCTTTATTATCTCAAGAAAGGTAAAAATGGAACCGAAATGCAAAAAAAGATGTGTGCAGTGTATGGAGAAAGTGCCGTGACTGATCGAAGGTGTGAAAAGTGGTTTGTGAAGTTGCGTGCTGGAGCTTTCTCACTGGATGATGCTCCACGGTTGGGTAAACCATTTGAAGTTGATAGCAATCAAATCGGGACATTAATTGAGAACAGTCAACATTATACCATGCGGGAGGTTGCCAACATACTTAAAATATCCAAATCAAGCGTTGAAAGTCATTTGCACCAGCTTGGTTATGTTAATCGCTTTGATGTTTGAGTCCCACATAAGTTAAGCGTATTTCCGCATGCAATTCTCTACTTAAATGTAATAAAAACGTTCCGTTTTTCAAAAAAATTGTGACGGGTGATGAAAAGTGGATATTGTGCGATAATGTAGAACATAAGGGATCGTGGGGCAAGCGAAATGAACCACCACCACCACACCAAAGGCCAGTCTTCATCCAGAGAAGGTGATGTTGTGTATATGGTGGGATTAGAAGGGAGTTCTATTATGAGCTCCTTCTGGTAAACCAAAACGATTAATTCCAACAAGTACTGCTCCCAATTAGACCAACTGAAAGCAGCACTCGACGAAAAGCATCCAGAATCAGTCAGCAGAAAACACATCATCTTCCATCAGGATAACGCAAGACCGCATGTTTCTGTGATGACCAAGCAAATCCTGTTCCAGCTTGGCTGGGAAGCTCTGATTCATCCACCGTATTCACCAGACATTGCACCTTTGGATTTCTATTTATTTAGGTCTTTACAAAATTGTCTTAATGGAAAAAAATGTCAATTCCCTGGAAGACTGTAAAAGGCACCGGAACAGTTCTTTGCTCAAAAAGATAAAAAGTTTTGAAAAGATGGAATTATGAAGTTGCCTGAAAAATGGCAGAAGGTAGTGGAATAAAAGGGTGAATACATTGTTCGATTAAGTTCTTGGTGAAAATGAAAAATGTGTCTTTTATTTTTACTTAAAAACACCGAAGGAACATTTTGGCCAACCCAGTATTACATAACCACAAATGAAAATATAAAACAGAAAGCTTCCATCGTGACCTTCGGGCCCTTTTCTCCTAGCCTTTAGGCAACCACAGATCTGCTTTGTGATACTGTACATTAGCTTTGCTTTTTCTAGAATTTCATATAAATGGAATCATGCAGTATGTTTTCTCTTGTGTCTGGCTTCTTTTACTCAGCATAAAATTTTGAGATCATCTAGGTTGATGTTTATCAGTTGTCTGTTTATTTTATTACAGAGCACTAGTAATTCAGTGTATAGAAAACCACGTACATACAATTCACCCTGCAGTGTTCTGAATTTTACCTATTACTTGTGCTTACCATATTCCGTATCCTTAGCATATGAAAAAAAATTCCAAAGCCGACTCTTTTAACCCTGATCTTTAGTATGAAATATATTCTTAACTGTGATCCCAAATACTTGAATATACATATGTATAGGTGTCTGTGTGTATATAATATAAATTATGAACATAATCATATAAGCATGTACACAACGTATGAGTTTACATAATGGAAAAAATTCCAAAGCAAGAGCAAGCTTCGCTATTTAAAGTCCTCTGCATTCTGATCTATGTCACATATAACAAACGATGATCAGAATACACTATATTGATTTCAAAACCCATTCATGGGTCAAGACGCACAGTTTGTCGAGGAAGAACTCAGAATATCTTTTTTTTTTTTTTTTTTTCTTTGCGGTACGCGAGCCTCTCACTGTTGTGGCCTCTCCCGTTGCGGAGCACAGGCTCCGGACGCGCAGGCTCAGCGGCCATGGCTCACGGGCCCAGCCGCTCCGCGGCATGTGGGATCTTCCCGGACCGGGGCACGAACCCGTGTCCCCTGCATCGGCAGGCAGACTCTCAACCACTGCACCACCAGGGAAGCCCTAGAATATCTTGATTACCAGGTTGCCAACCTGTTACACAGGGTCTTGCTTTCCTGAGCTACTCAGGATTTGCCTCAGTAAAGGTACTAGATTCTTATGCTGTGGGGCTGAATCCTTGTTCTCTTCCTCACTGTCAGCTGACCCATCAGACCCTGGTCAGTAAGACCTTCCTTTCCCGACCCTCTGCCTTGGCTGGAGGGTCAGTTACAATTTTCTATTTAGGAAACTTTTTTGAGTTTATATTCTGATCTGAAACTATGTTCTATGCAGGTGAAGTGTCTGAACCCTAGGTGCATATGATAAATATTCATTTCTCCTTTCTAAGCAAACAGTGGTGGTTGCCAAATTAGATTCTACTTTATGCAATTTTCCAGTCTCTCTTCCTATATATTTGTGCATTTAAGCCTTATGTGATTCTATCAGTTTGCTGGACACGCTGTCTCTGCTTAGACTCCTAAGTCTAGTGAAATAAAAGAATGCATTACATTGTTAAAGATAAATATAAAGATTTATGATAGGTCCTTATTTTATGCATTAATTTTCCCAAGGCAAAGACCATGCAGTATTCACTTGTTCTCTGCTGTGAATCTGGGAGAAAGCATGACACACAAGAGGTACCTAGTTAATGCTGAGTGAATATATTTATCAAAGCTATTACCCTTTTATTTTCTGTCTACTGAAGCTCATTGAGGAAACAATCATGCAGAATGGGCTCTGGTAGAAAGCAGAGTCGCTGTCCTGAGCCAGTTTTGTTATCTTGGGCAAAGTCATTTCTGGGTCTCAGTTTTCTCCTCGATAAAGTGTGGGTAATAGTAGGATTCAGATATTGTGGTGATGATAACTTAATATATGTGAAACACTTAAGAAAATGTTTAGCAAATAACATATAGGTGTTAAGCGTTATTGTTATATGTTGTAGGAGAGCAGAGTATGCCACTCTGAATATGCCTCTTTGGCATAAGGATTATTTTGAGAAACAGCTGACTGGGGTCTGATGGGAGAAGCTCTGAAAACAGTAGAACTTACCTTTTGTAAGGGAAGTTTACATTCATAAAGGAAATCCTCATTTGTAAAGGTGTCTCCCGCTCTGTACCTGGAAGAGATGAGACTCCAATCATGGCTTAAATCTGCATAAAAAGCCTCACCCTTGTTTCCTGTGCTTTTTTCTGATCACCACAGAACCAGGCTCCCCAAGAACCTTCATCTTTTGTTTTAGCTGAAGATGGTATTTAAACCCCAAATTCTAAGCCATCTCTTTGAGTTACTCTTCCCTGAGTTTCCCATGTATGTATGAGATGTACGCGTTAATAAACTTCTGTTTTTCTTTTGTTTATCTGTCCTTTATTATTGGGGCCCCAGCGGAGAACCTGGAAGAAGGGGAGAAGGAAAAGATTGCTTTCCTCCCCTACGAATCTTAACACTTATGCTTGGTGTTCAAGAATGCTACCCCAAAGGACTAAGAGAAAGAGAAAAAAATGTGTATTTTTAGTTCGTAACTTCCATTTCACACTTCTGTGGATTTATTCTTTGGTTCAAATCCTAATTCTTTTTTTTGTCGTTGTTTTTGTTTTGCCCTGCAGAAATAAGAAATTAATCACTAAACTGATTATTCCTTCTTACCTTGTTGTGAATTTTTCCATGTGAAGTATTTGTGTATAAACATTTTTATTATTATGTGTTGACAATAAATTGCTCTCTGGGGGAAAAATTCCCTATCTCAGGAGTGAGGAGAGGTGTACCATTTTTCAGGTTTGGTCTTTTCTTGCATCTACACCCTGAAATGACTGTCACCCTGGCTTCCTGTCCACAGCCTCTTGTCACCTTTCCCTTTGGGGTTAACTGTGACACGGAGAAAAACGGGTCCTTTACGATGGTGAAGTCCTTGAAGTCAGAACAGACTCACTTATTTGTATGTATCTGTATGCAAGTGCCTCCCTACAGAAACAGTTCAACATATTTTTGTTAAAAGAAACATGAATTCACTCTTGGAATGTGTTTTTTTTAAACAGAAACCTTACAGCCACCCTCTCTGCTTTCACACGTTCATCAGAAAAGATGACCTAGTGGCGGTATGCACACACTAAGTGAAACCCCAAAGAAGACACGAGAGCTGAGGGGAACTAGAGCTTTCATGCGCTCATGGGGACGACCCCCGAGTCAGGCAGGGTCGGGTAACAAAAGTCTCAGGTGGATCAAAGTGAATTTCCGAGAGGCTGACAGCAGCAGGCTGCGGAGGAGAGTGATGGAGGCTGGAGGCTGAAGGACGAGGCCCCCTGCCCCTCCTCTGTCTCAGGATCTGGCTTCAGGGCCCGGAGCTCCACGTCCTGCCCTCCTGGGGGCTGGCATCCCTCCCAACCAGCAGCGTGTTCAGCAGAGTTTGCTTTCTGCTTCTTCTTTAGCAACCTTTACAAGGATGTATGTTGTTTGTAAAGCCCTTGAGAGCTCTTTTATTTATTTATTTTTTTGTGGTACGCGGGCCTCTCACTGTTGTGGCCTCTCCCGTTGCGGAGCACAGGCTCCAGACGCGCAGGCTCAGAGGCCATGGCTCACGGGCCCAGCCGCTCCGCGGCATGCGGGATCCTCCCGGACCGGGGCACAAACCCATGTCCCCTGCCTCGGCAGGCGGACTCTCAACCACTGCGTCACCAGGGAAGCCCAGAGAGCTCTTTGAGTCATCTCTTCATCAGGGAAATAAAACATTTATGTTGATTTTTAACATATATATATATATAATACACACACACACACACACACACACACACACACGGAAGCTCAGTTCAACCAAATGATGGGCTATTTATTTCCTAGGGATGCTATAACAAAGTGTCACAAACTGGGTAGCTTGAAAGGATACAAATTTATTCTCTCAGTTCTGGAGTCAGAAGCTCAGAATCAAGGTGTCTGTCGGCAGGGCCACGCTCCTTCTGAATGTTCAGGCAGAAGATCCCTCCTTCTTCTGGGAGCTTCCGCCAGCTCCAGGCTTTCCTCAGCCAATGGCCACACCCCTCCAGACTTTGGTCAGTGTTCACATGACCTTCTCCTCTTTTCCTCTGTATTTCCTGTGTCTCTTACAAGGTTACTTGTCACTGTGTCTAAAGTCCACTCAGATAATCCAAGATGACCATCTCAAGGTCCTTAACTTAATCACACTGCCAAAGACTATTTCCAATATGACCACATTCACAGGTTCCAGGGGTCAAGACATGAACCTGTCTTTAGGGACCATCATTCATTGTGCAAAGGAGTGGAATATAGAAAAGATGCTATTTTTATTTAAAAATGATGGTGATCAGGCTTCCCTGGTGGCGCAGTGGTTAAGAATCTGCCTGCCAATGCAGGGGACATGGGTTCGATCCCTGGCCCGGGAAGATCCCACATGCCGCAGAGCAACTAAGCCCGTGCGCCACAACTACTGAAGGCCGCGCGCCTAGAGCCCATGCTGCAACAAGAGAAGCCATGACAATGAGAAGCCCGTGCACCGCAATGAAGCATGGCCCCCGATCGCTGCAACTAGAGAAAGCCTGCGCATGGCAACGAAGACCCAACACAGCCAAAAATAAATAAAACCAAATAAAATGTGGCGTCAATGGTCCTCCCCTCAACAGAGTTGTGGTGGGGATTATTATTGTGATATGCATTAGCACAGCTTCATACTATGAAGATGTTATTGTTGTAACCTAAGAGCTCAAGGGAATGATTTTTAATCTGAAGAAATACTTCAATAATCTGTCAACTTTATTACAATTTCTCTTATGTTCCTTTATATTCTCCCTTTCGGTTTTTAAATTTTTTCTCATCATCCACGTTGTCTTTGTACATTTCCAACCCATCCACCCTGTGCATGATGTGCTAAGAAATGTGATGACATAAAATGAATGATTTTCTTTATTTTTATCTGTATTTTCTATTCAAGGAAATGGAGGCTCAGGCAAGGTTACAAAATACCCTATTCACAGTAACAGTAAGTTGCAAAGCTGAGATTCAAATTGATTATCTCTGCACATCAGAAGATGCTCTTCTGTCCTATACTCTCAGGCCAGCATGCTCCCTCTCTGGCTTCCCGCCCCTGCTGGCACCATCCTGCCCTCCTTTCTGTGTGAGGACTTTGGAGAAAATCAGACTCTGGCTGACCTCAGGCTCCATGGTCTTATTCTGAAACTCTCAAAATCAGGCAACAAATGTCTCAGGTTTGATTACTAGCCAGTATGCTATACCCGGTCCTAAAGGAAAAGACTGATTGGATAGTATTAAAATTAAAAACTTCTCTTCACCAAAAGACACCATTAAAGAAGTGAAAAAGCAAGAACAGAGCAGAAGATAGTTGCAGCAAATGCAACGCCATTAGGGCATAAGTCCAGAATATAGAAGGACCTACAAATCAACCAGAACTCATCACCATCATCACCACCATCATCATTATCACCATCATCATCACTATCATCAACATCAACATCACCATCATCACCACCATCAATCATCATCATGACCATCATCACCAGCATCATCACTATCATCATCACCACCATCACCATTATCACCATCACCACCATCATCACCATCATCAGCAGCAGCACCAACACCACCACCACCACCATCACCATCACCATGATCACTATCATTGTCACCATGATGATCATCATCGCCATCACCATCATCGTCACCATCATCATCATCACCATAATCATCGTCATAACCATCACCATCATCATCCTCACCTTCATCCTCATCACCATCATCACCATCATCACCAACATCATTATCATCATCAACATCACCATCATCACTATCATCATTGTCATAACCGTCACCATCATCACCATCATCACAATCACCATCATCATCAGCATGGTCATGCCTAGAAACAGGTATCTCACAGAAGGGGGATTCCAAACACACCACGCTGGAGAATCATGGTGCTCCTGAGTACCATCAGGACATTTTCTGGAATATTCCCAAGTAGGAAATGCACAAGTATATTCAGATGTTGAGTTAGTGTGGATGGGGCACAGTTTTCAGGCAACATTAGTATCTATTCTCTAAAAGAGTTTCATTAGAACAGTTCCTTCTGCATCTGACCCGACCAAGACTGACTTGGGGTATTTCTCCATGGGATGCAGTGCTTGTAGGACTTTATGTTAGACTCTAACTTCCCAAATGGAGGCTGCTGGGGAGGAGTGGTGTACAGTGCCTTAGAAGATCTTGTCATTTGTGAACAGAGAAGCATTTATCTGCATGGATTAAAGGGTTTGAGTTACTAAACTGATGAAAGGGAGAGATGGGAGGCAGCAGAAGGGAGAGAGAATGTATTTTTATGATGAACAGGCAACCAGTATATATTATTGCAGTTACTTTTAATGCAGTTGCACAGTGCCATTTTAGCATTAGATAAAAGGAATTATGGGATTACAAGGAAAGAAGATTCTAAGAAGTGGTGATCTTCTGAAG
This sequence comes from Pseudorca crassidens, assembly GCF_039906515.1. NCBI lineage: Eukaryota > Metazoa > Chordata > Mammalia > Artiodactyla > Delphinidae > Pseudorca > Pseudorca crassidens. Next base: position 27,992,710 of record NC_090316.1, read on the forward strand.
AACTACATCTGGAACCCAGACATGCTGCTAGTGGGGCATCTTCCATTTTCCATCCTCAGGTGGTTATGAGTTTACGTAGTAAGAGTTTCACTAAGTCCAATAGCTACCCTGGAAATACATTCACTTTTTTGGTGCTAATGCTTTATTCTCTGGGAACTTTGGAGAACACAGTGTGCTTAAAGGAACAACAAACTGCTGAAGAAAAGAGCAAAAGCAGAGTGTACTTTTTAAAAATAAGTTAAGGGCTCCCAGCGAGGACTAATGGCTTCTAACATTTGTTCATTCAGTGAATTAATTACCATGTGGGCACAGGAGGTCAGCACCGTCAGACTAATAAGGTGTCTCCTACTGGACATGGGCTGGCTGGTGGGTTTGGCTATGTAATTGCTCAGACATTGAGAGAAGGGAAAGAAAATATTCACAGAATCAATGATTTAATATTAGATTTTTCAGGAGATTGGGATTGACATATATACACTAATATGTATAAAATAGATAACTAATAAGAACCTGCTGTATAAAAAATAAATAAATAAAATTAGATTAAAAAATAAAAATTTTAAATAAAAATTACAAGTAAGAATATTAAAATATCTATCAACTAATAAAGAGACAGTATTATGTTATCATAACATTCAGGATATGAATATATAATGATGGAATAATACAGATAAAGATCCTTGGAGCACCTCCCCACTTCCATTCCCATGTCCTCCTCTCCAGTCATTTCCCAACTGAATTTTACAAGTAGGCTTCTAGTTTATAGTTAGTGGACCTTTTTAACATGGTGTTGATCTTTAATTTTTATTTGGATGTAATAAAGATGCATAAAGCTAAAACAATAATTAAAAAATAATAGATTTTTCAATGTTTTCTCTTTACTGTGATAAGAAGATCGGAACATTTTAAATTACAAATTTTACAATGATGAATAACATCTTTAAAATAAAATGTACCTGTGTTGATAGCTTTTATTTGGGAGTAAACCTACACCATCAAATCAATCCTTGTTTTCTGTGTAAAAAAACTGAGCCACAGAGAAGGTAGCTGAGCTATAAGAACTAGGCCAGCTCTTTCCTGACAGAGCTGGGGCCTGGTGTGTGTCTTGTTTCCCAGTCCAATGTTCTGATGCGTTCACACTCATCAGATTCAGTGTCATTACAATTTGTTTTGTATTTAAAACCTGATGGCTTAGAAGTTGAGGTTGGAAAAGTGCTTTCAAGTACCTCAAGGTTGTGCATTTTTTCTAGCAGGCACATCACTAAACAGGCCTGACAGTAAAATGGGGGTAAGCCTTGGCCTGATGGCTTCTGCCCTCTCTTGATTTTCACCCACTGACGTTACTGCGTATCCTGTGTTACGTGAAATACACACCCTTGTGTTCTAGATTTTACTGAGTCAAAAATCCCCTAGTAATCAGGATAATCAAATTCTTGCAAGCTTATGAAATTAAGATTTCAAAAGATGAGAAGGTAATTGAAACGAAGCATCAAAATAATAATAATAATAAAGTTTTAATTTATGAATCAGACACTGTTCTCTGCACTTGCCCAGTCATCATCTAACCATTTCGCCAGCCACACAGGCCCGCACACTTGTTATCTCCACTTTATGGTTGGCGGCATTGAGGCACAGAGATGTAAATGCATCGTTTAAGGTCACACATTCAGCCTTTGGTAGAGTCAGGTTTCTAAACAAGGATTCTGACCCCAGAGTCTGCTACAAGTACCTAAAAGCAACAAACCTGTCGCTCTTTGTTAAAATAAACCTGACTACACACAAAACAGAACTGGCTGAATCTGCAGCCTAAGAATCGATGCTGTGCCCTGCCCCCTCCCACAAACACACATACAGCACGCCCACCAGCGTCTGTTTATTCACCCTCAACTCCTTGTGGGAATGACCGATTGCTTTCCATTGCTGTTCTTTCAGCCCAATGCTCCAGCGTAAAGGTTTAAAAACAGTTTACTGAACAAGAGATGGAAAAATGTGTTGACAAAACTAAGTTATCAGTAAACATTTTGTATGAATAATAACCTCCGAAAAGTCTTCTAAAACTTAGAGCCGTGTATTAAAAACAAAACAAAATAAAACCTGTTCTCTTCTTCGGAACAATTTTCAACAGAAATGAAATGATTTTAGAATAATCATGACTTGCAAATTAAATGTAGTCACTCTCAAAGAAAAATTAACCTTTCTTTTTTCAAACTGACATCTGTTAATTTGGAATTTTATTCTAAAATAAAATGCCTTCTCTTTCCCTAAAGAACTGGGATACCTGAAGGCTCCACACGTGTGAAGCCGCTTTAGTTTTTACTTTTGGAAAACAAGCTCTTCTCTTGAATTAATTCACAAATGATTGCTTATCCTATGATGAATTCCGTGGAGGTAGGTGACTTTGCCTCCACATTTAAAAAGTTGTTAAATAAATCCAACTGCATGCAGCATAAATTAAGTGAGAATTAACACTGTGGTGCACCATTCGGTCTGGTGTAGATGGGATTGTGTGTGATCACCCAGGAATACGTTACACCAAAGCATCAGCCCCATCAGGACATGACCAGTCTTCCCTGACCCGGGCAATCATTTGCATCCTCACAGGCTCAACGTTTGCACACAGGAAATGGGACAATGGTCCCTGCGCTGATGCCTGGACGTCCATATGAGGATCAGGTGTTACCATATCTGGGAAGGGTTACTGGCTGGATTAATGACCAAATATTTATAGTAATTAAGCAATAAGAAATTAAACTTTGATCAGTAGTGGTATTATTTCCCTTTGCCTGAACTACTTCGACTCTATACTCAGAGGCAGGGTGACGTCTAGAGTATTTCCCTTAGCTACTTACGAGTTGTGCAGTCACCCCCATGTGTGCTCAGCCCTGCGGCGGGAGCTCACAGGCCCTGCTCCTCTGCAGCCGAGCGTGGCTGTGATTTAGCACAAAACCCGCTAGCGTTGTTATGTTTCGACTCATCTGAGTATTTTGTTTGTACCTCTTTTTTGTTATGAGACTTACTCAGCTTAGTACCTTGCTTGCCCTTCTTCCGAAACAGTAACACCAGACAGTTATCTGACAAGTCCCCTACAGCTGCCTAGACCACAGCCTCCAGAGTGAGGTCTGAGATGCCTGTAGGCTCAGCAGAGGGAAGTTACACTGCGAATAAGATGTGCTGGGTCACAGGGCGGGGGGCAGCCTGCTTCAGAACGTGCAGAAAACGATGGAGAACAAAACGGCACACCTGTTTGTCCCTCTTTTTGGATCCAAGACACACTCTACCTTATCTTAAGGAGCTCGCATGGTGGGCACCGTGTGCCCTGCCGGGCAGAATGATTCTGGAGCCTGGCCAGCCTCATGCTTGGCTCCCCGCCAGGCTCAGCCTAGGGCTGCATACCTGGAAGCTACGTTTCTTGCCTTAAAATGCTTTTGCCTTAAAATATTGATATTACTATTTCAGATGCAGCAGCCACATCACATTCAAAATTTCCTTTTACCTTAAAAAAAAGATACCGTAGTGATCAGTAGATGGCAAACTTGCTACACCTAAGTGCTGAGGTTTGGTTTTTCTCTTAGAAACTTCATCGACTTTTTATTCTAAATATTACTGAAAGCTTCCTTAAATAACCAGTGTATTTACTTTATGGTAAAGCAGACCCCTCCCTCTGATAGTTGACGGATGCATCAAAGTTCCAGTCTTTTAAGATACTGTGGGCAAGGAAAATCCAATTCCCAGTTCATATAAACAAATGGCACGCTTTTAATTGACAAAGTCACTCCGTGTTTTAATCCTTATTAATTAACCCTTTCTCTCATTTCCTTTCGAAACACTCTCGGTAGTTACACACCATGTGACGCGAACACAAATGGTCACCAGAAACACAGCAAAGAGTAGCCCTATGCTTTCCTACGTGTGGGGCACTGTTTTTGTCACTGCTTTATTATACTGCAACCAAACATGAGGAGGAAATTAATATGTTGAGATCAGCTGAGTGAAAATAGCAAATAGGAATTCAAGAAAGACAAGGGGAATTAAATTCTTCAAAAAAAACAAATTAATCTGATTAAGAAAACTAAGAGGCCACCTGAAGACAAACACAACCTAATTGACTGGGATCAGAATTACCCTCTGGGGTTTGAGTTGTTTTCTACTTTGTAAGGCTTTTGACAACTGACAGTTTGACCTGAAAAGAAATTGTGACTTTAACTGATAGTAAATAGTAGTAATTTCCTGTAAATACTTCAGTGGGTCTTTAACACTAAACTTTATACTGCAAGGTCTAGATCACAGCAGAACAAGGGGGGACTGTAATGTGTATGGAAAACAATAAATGGCAGCTGAGAAATAGATAATTTCACGGACTCATGAGATAAGTAAGTATTCCCTTTTGTGGGATATTAAAGAACTAATCTGGTTGAAGATACGTATCTGGCTTATCTGTTTTAGAACCACCTGAAACACAGTGGCATGAAGCCACAACTCCCTTACTCTAGTCCCAACCCTGTGGGTCAGGAACGCAGGCGGGACTCAAAGGGGGCTGTTCCAGCTCCCATGGACAGAGGTACGTGGAGGACCTGGCAGATCAGTCCTGGTCGCTGCCTGGTTCTTCTGTTTCCCATGTGGCATCTGTTGAGTCTGGAATGCTCAAAACAGCTACTCTGTGGTTTTGACTTGCATTTCCCTGGTGTTTAGTCTGTATACTGTTGGTGGGAAGTTAAAAAATGGTGCAGCTACTGGAAAACAGTATGGAGGTTCCTTTAAAAGTTAAAAATAGAACTAGCATGTTATCCAGCAATTCCACCTCTGGGTGTACATCCAAAGTAAATGAAATCTGGATCTTGAAGATGTATCTGCACCCCTGTGTTCACTGCAGCATTAATCACAGTAGCCAAGACATGGAAATAACACAAATGTCCATGGATAGATGAATGGATAAAGAAAATGTGGTTTATACATACGGTGGAGTACTATTCAGCCTTAAAAGTACAAGGAGATTCTACCACTTGTGACAACATGGATGTACCCGGGGGACATTATGCTAAGTGAGGTAAGCCAGACACAGGACAAATACTGCGTGACCTCAGTCAACCTCGCAGAAGCTGAGAGTATGACAGCAGCTGGGGCCGGGAGGAGGGGAGGCGGGAGCGGTGTTCAGTAAAGGTTCAGGTGTGCAAGATAAGTGAACTGTGGGCTGCTACTCTACGACACAGTGCCTGTAATTCACAACAGGGTCCTGTCCGCTAAAAATCTGGTAGAGGGTAGATCTCACATTTAGTGTTCTTAAAACAACACAACAAAACAAATACAATAAACAAAGAGGCAAAAGGAAACCTCTGGAGGTGATGGATGTGTCTATTACTTTGACGGTGGTGATGGTTTTAAGTCTAAACTCATCAAATAAGATAAATTAAATATATGCAGTTTTGTGTATCAGTTATACCTCATTAAAGCTGCTTAAAAAAATTAGCTTCCTCAGTCACCTATCTGGTGCCTGGGCTCTCCGTGCGAATCCTCTGTGCTTTCTCACAGCCCGATGGTTTCTGGTTCGTGCACCTTCCGTGGAGGCTGCCTCACCCAGAGCCAGTGCTTGCAGATTCTGGGAGGAAAGGTGCAGGGCTTCATATGGCCTAGCCTTGGGAGTCGCAGGATGGCCTGTCTGCCACAGGCAATTGGCAAAGGAAATCCCTAAGGCCAGCCCCAGCTCAAGCGGAGGAAATTTAGACCCCTCTTGTTAGTGGGAGAGGTGGCCAAGGACTTACAGCCATCTCGAATCTTCCAAAATAAGTATGGAAAAAGAAAATTCAATGAGTTCAGAGGGAGATTAGAATTTCAGAGTAGAGTTTCAACTTAAGGATTTCAGCAATGTGCTTTTATACATAAAACGGACAGAGTTTTCTGCCCCGCGGGTATTACAGCTGGTGGGTGGCTTCACCAGGAAGTGTTACTATCTCATTGGTATCAAAGTTTGCACGTTCCAGTCACATGTCTGGCAGAAAGCACTCATCTCTTTCCTATCAGCCTTGTTTAACTTTCTCATTGATGGATAAAGAAAAAAACAATCTAATTCTACTCATTTCCTCTTGGTTACACTGCCTCCCAGGTTGTGAGAATTTCTGTTGTCCTTTTGCAAATTAAAATGAATGGTTAGGAAGTTCATGCATATGATGCTATCACAAATACATGTTTGTTTCTATTCATTTATTTTAATAATAAGGATATTTTTATTACAATATAATTTGACACCATCCTTAATTTATGAAACATCGGTCCTTTTGGGTAAGAACTGTCCATCACTAGTCTCAGCTCAAAGATCAATTAGACAAAAATCCATAGACTAGTCTGGAATGTGCTAGCTGTTTATAATTAATGGCCTTCAGAGTAGAAGTTGTTAAAGCAGAGTCTTACCTGTCTTCCTTTGTCTTAATCTAGAATGTGATCTGTTTTGAAACATCAGGCATATACTTGAGATGACATTTATATTTTATCCACTCTTTTTTTTCCCCATAAGTGAAGACTTAGCAATAACATTTTTCCTATCCAGTAAAATTTACATTCTTGTGATATTGATTTTCAGAGGATATTATTTTAAATGAAGTTGAGAATTTAACAGTTTCTTCTGATTGCAATTGACTGACTGTCCTATATAGTTCCTTAGCATTTGAATATAATGGTCAATTTTGGTAAACTGCAAATAAAGAAAATGTCTTTTAAAATACATCAAAAAACATATATTCCTAAGGTATGGAGAGCTCATTTTAAACTCTGCTTTTGTATATTCCAAGACTGACGCACAGTGTGATTTAGGTGATGTACACGGGTGCGTTCAGCTGCTATAAGAATGCGTGTCCCTAACAGGACCGGCCTCCTGATGCAGGTCCAACGGAGGTTCCAACACACTTGCCGGCCCGTGAGAACAGGAACATTTAATTCTGCTACTTCACCTGCACCAGCGACTTGTCAACTTCTGATCGTGGCCCAAAATACTGCCTCAACTTGTGAAGAAATAAGCCGTGTAAAGATATTTTTGTTGTACTAACTTGGAAATTAATGTTCTGGTATTAAGCTACTGATTTGGCCTGGAGAAGCCTCATGGATTTTTAAAAACTGGAATAATAAGGACTTTAATCAGCATCTATTGAGTGCTTACTGCATTCCATGCCTGGTGCTGAGAGGTTTATGTGTGTTTTCTCATTTCATCTACTTTACAATATTCTGGGTTCAAATTGGTTGTTAATCTAATTTTGCAGTTGAGAAAACATAACCACAGGAACCCGAGCTTGGATTTAAACTGAGCCTTCTCCGCTTCAAGTGTTCTTGCTGCTGGGATTTCCTGAAAAACGTTCGTAAGAGCCCTGCTCACTGCCAAATCCTCAGCTCTGCCAGAGGTACCTGGAACCGAGTGGTTAGAATTGGGCAGGAGAGAGCATGGGCTGGGGAGGTGGGTCTCACCGTCTTCACAGTTCCCCCACTCTGTACGTGCAGGGAGAAAGTGTGCAGCACCTCGGTGCAGAATACCGGCGAAGGTTTCCAATGAAAACCAAGAATCTGAAAGCTCTGTCTCCATTTGCTTTTCTTTTTTTGATAATTTAAAGGCTCATTTAATTCTAATTTTTTAAACTAGTTTCATTTTCTCCTGTGTGATGGAAGCAGGGAAGGAGAAAACTTTTAGCTGGAAAGTGTTATTAATTTGGATATAGAAAAATGGAAACATAATATGTCTCCTCAACTCTAATATGCATGATCTATAAATAGGGAAACATCTATCGATTCTTGTTGCTATAGTAAGTAGGAATTTTCTTCAATATCTCTGGGTTTTTTTTTTACACTGGATTCAGTTGCAATGGAAATTTTTACAGTATGATGAAATTGATCACGTCATTAGAAAAAGAAGTGATGCTCAACCCTCTTGCAATCTAACTCACTCACAGAGTCTGAGACTGCTCTGTGACTTCATTCATCCATTCTAAAATGTTATTGAATAGCTACCATCTGTCACACATATCGGTGAGTCCTGAGGCCACAGAAGTGAGCAAAGCTGACAAAGTAAGCACCTCGGAGAAGCGATTACCCTCTGCCCTCACTGTGTCCTCGGAAGTCCCTCACCCTTCCTTCCCACCAGCTCAGAGCCAGGCAGGTGCAGCCTGGCAGCAGCAACATAACTGATACCCATTCATCTTGAAAGAAAAATAAGTTCTTGCTATATAAGTGTTTTCTTAATAGGAACCGGCTACAGACAACCATTCTGCCCAGGTGTGTCTGCAGTGGCACTGGTTAGATCAGTGCATATTAACAATGGAAAGATCCCTGGGGGTTACTTCAGCCCAGCGTCCTTGATACAAAGTAAAGGAAACCAAACTAAAATTCGCAGAGCTGGCTAGTGGCAGGTGATGGCACCTGGGCTGGTGCTGTTTCTCAGATGCCGGCTGGCTGGCCTCCTTGAAAAACAAGGAGCAGAGGAGAGCAGGGGGCACGGCTGAACATCGGATCCGTGTCTCTGTTACTCTGTCCTAAATTCTTCCACCTCTGCGCCAGGCTTGGGACCGGCGGCACATTTATGTTGCTCACATACTTTGAGCTCTGGATAAATCTGGGCACTGCAGTGAGAGCTGAATTTACCTCCAAGCCTCTTATGAGGCCTACTTGATAAATGAGCAACCGAGGCACTGGGCAAAATTAACCTTCCAAGGCACAGCCTGCGGTGGCCACAATTCCCACTGAGAACTAAGGGGTCTCTGAATTCAGCATCTAAACATTTCAGAACACGATCCTCTGCCTTCTCTTGGGGTCTCTTCCCACTCATGGAGCATTTTCACTGGGCTGGTAACACTCAACAGAAACCACTGCCATGTCGTCACCACCACATACACAAGGAGTGGCATCTTCCCCCCAACTGTTCCAGTGGGTGACTGAGGCTCCTTGGAGTTTATTTCAGGGTGCTATATGTGACCAACTGAAACACTGAAGAGGTGCACTAAATACTCATTTTGTAGAACATAAAGTTTAAAAGTACTTTTTATTTTTCTTATTTAAAGAGAATCTCTTTGTCCTTTTATGTGAGAAGACAATCTACAAAACTTATGTGCTTTTTCTCTAAACCTACAGAATTAAATCCCCAGTTCCTGATAAAAAATCTCTATGCCTAGCAACTTAGGCGAAGAAGCCCATTTGAAACCATTAACTTTGCCTGAAATAGGTGTGTTTAAGGAACAGTAGAATGGGTATCCTGAAGAAAAGCTAATGGTTATAGACTAAGAATTGATTTCAAATTTTTTTCCCTCATTTTGCATATTTTATGTAGGTAATAAAATATATGAGATAGAAAATATGCTTGAGAAATTTAGTTTCCCAAGAATTTATTTTAATTCTTACTACGAATGAGAAAAGAGCAATTGCTTTGATTATTTTCCTTCCGATTTTTGGCTTCTTTTGTAAGATTGTCTTTCCTGAGTACTGATTCTTCCTTTCTGATTAACAAAGTCAAAAAGTTATATTAACACCTGGCTCAACTACAGAATTTTTCATGCAACATTTTAACATATAAAAACTCTCATGTTTTTGCTTTTTTTGTCATGTGAGTGAGATATATATTATACACACATATATATATATATTTTTTTTTTTTTCTTAACACTTCTAAAACTCTTAGGAAGTAGAGAGCAAAATTGACTGAAAATGGAGAAAGAGAGAGAGGGAGAGGAGAAAAATGCTACCAACATTTGCCCTTTGCAGAAACTGAAACTACACTTGGTCCTGGTTAATAGAAATGGTTAGTTGGAACAGGGTGGTGAAAACAGGCCTCTTAGAAGCACACAAGGCAGTTACCTTCATGTGAGGATACCAACATCTCTCAACCATAAACCGAAATCCAACCATTTGTCTGAAAGTTTGCATTTTTGAAGTGAAAACGTTGCTGGGAAATGTAAGCTGATAAGCTAAGAATTTAGTATGGGGTTGGTTTATCAGATTCTCTTTGCTCCAATAGAGAAGTCAGTTAAGTAACAGTGTGCTTTTGTATGTTCATTTAAGCTCCATAAAGGAGGGAAATAGAGGTAATATTAACCTGCTTGTTGCCAAGTGGAGTTACTGTGCAGATAGTTGGATATCTGAGCTCAGAAAAAGAGCCATGGCTGGAGTTATAAGTGCTGGATTCTCAGCATGCGGGCGGCATTTAATGCCATGGAAATGGGTGAGATCACCAAGATGTGGATATCAGTAGAAGAGAGGAGAGTTCTGACAAGGCAACTCTGAGTAATGCAAATATTAGGAGATCAGAAAAGGAAAAATCTACCAATATGGATTCAAACTGGAACCAGCATGCTTCGAGGAAAACGGAAGAATACAGTCTTGAGACAGCCAAGTGAAGAAAGTATTAGAATGAAAAGAGAGAGCAATGGAGACAGTTGATTCATGGTAAAAGGAGGTTACTGCCCTTGACCAACAGAAACATGAGCTTCAGGAATAGATGGAACTTTGTTCACACCCAGGGGAAGTCTAACAGGTCAGTGCTTCCTTCAGTCTACTCTTGATGGAGACTTGGATTGGTGATTTCTGTCTGGGTGCACCAACAGAGACTTTCTATCAACCATATAGTACATGGCTTTCTCACTGAACAAGAGAATGTTAAATGGGATTTCTCCCATTAACCATGTCATATTATATTGTAATTGTTTCTGACTTATTTCCCAGAGCATGGAAGTTCTTGAAGGGCACAGTCTCTGTGTTCCTTTTCTTAGCATTCCTACTGCGCTCCACCTACGATGTCGGACACACAGATGAGTCCACAAATGTGTGTTAAATCAGCTAATCACTCAGTTGATAAACTTAAGCCTAAAACAAGAGATACATCTTAAAACATTATCTCTTTAAGAGAAAAGGGTTGTTTCCAACAAGTACAGATTAATGGCTTAATGAAGAGAACCAACTTTTGTGCTATTTATTTCACTAATTCAAGGTAAAGAGTGTGGAGAAAGTGGACTTCAGCCTTTTTTGGCTTGAATTTGTTATTGCTAATTGCAAATATAGACACTTAGAAAGATTGGCATTTCTCAGAAATTCAGAGAAGGAATGTCTCTCTGAGGTCACCTAGGCCAACTCCCAACTGGATACTCGGACATTTTAATAATTTCTACAAAAGTGAATCAGCCCAGCTGTGGGCCTCTATTCACACCACTTCCTTATGCACCTCATCTGGCTTTTAGGAAATTGTAACTTATTAGAAAGTCCTTAACAGTCTTAAACCAGTTCCTTCAGCCTTTTTTCTTTTTTTTTTTTTTTTGTGGTACGCCGGCTTCTCACTGCTGTGGCCTCTCCCATTGCAGAGCACAGGCTCCGGACGCACAGGCTCAGCGGCCATGGCTCACGGGCCCAGCTGCTCCGCGGCATGTGGGATCCTCCTGGACCAGGGCACGAACCCGCGTCCCCTGCATCGGCAGGCGGACTCTCAACCATTGCGCCACCAGGGAAGCCCCCTTCAGCCTTTTACCTCCCTCAGCCCCTCAGACAGGTACAACCTTCAAGATGTTCACTTGAAGCCTTTAGTTTTTCTTCTGGGGTGATTTTGGCAAGAATCTTTCATTGCCAACTTACATATCACATGCTGGACTCCTCGGTGTTTGTGAAGGTCTCCGACAGTCAGCAGGCATCCCTAATTTACCATCTCTGTCTGCAAGCACAGAAAGGATTCAAGCACATGAAATGTGAGTCATCCCAGCTCCATGGAAGCAGTTTAATAGCAGCTGGAATTCCAGATGGGGAAGAAGCTATGAGCTTCAGAACTTTTACTGAACACGGAGGGCTCAAGGAGAGATCTCACTTTAAAATGCTGGATGTCCTGGCTTCCGACAGCCCTGCTAGTCCTGATAGCAGAGAAACTGCCTGTGCAATCAGAAAACCTGCATGCGGTTTCCATGTTTTTCTCTTCAGACAACATGCTGGGTCTGAACAAATGCCCTGATTTCGTGTAGACGCATGGTTTAATGGGTTTCATTTCATTTTGTATCATAAATAGAAAGAAATTCAGAGATACAAGGTAGCCCATTAAGATACAGTGTAAGTCAGTACTTCTAGGAGACACTGCTCAATGCTTCTGAACAAACAGCTAATGTGGATGGCAGGCCAGGTAGAGAACACGTGGTTGTTTTTTGGGAGAGGAGCCTACAAATATGGCAGCTTACTTTTACAAAAAGGGCATGTTAAATTAATGTATTTGTTTAAATTTATGTCAAAGGAAAGTTAGAAAAAATATTCTAAAAAGAATACCTGATAGATAAACCCAAGCAATATTATATCTCAGGAAGTAGTGACTGTCTATTTAATGCTTCATATAGAATATCTGGCATGCCATGATTTTTATGTCTGCCTTAAGAGCCACACATTAATCCATCAAGATAACCAACCGGCCATCTACTCCTTTCATTTACCTTCACACTCCACAAATCTGAGCTTTTAGATTATTTAAACTAACCTGGGGAAAACTGAGGATGATTAGAAATGGCACGTATGAAGACTTGGACTCACAGATGGGTGGGTTTAGATCTTCCTTCTGCTATTTCACCTTCATTTTAAAAGTGTATTTGTAATTTTTTTTTTTTTTTTTTTTTGTGGTACGTGGGCCTCTCACTGTTGTGGCCCCTCCCGTTGCGGAGCACAGGCTCTGGACACGCAGGCTCAGTGGCCATGGCTCACGGGCCCAGCCACTCCGTGGCATGTGGGATCTTCCCGGACCGGGGCACGAACCTGTGTCCCCTGCATCGGCAGGTGGACTCTCAACCACTGTGCCACAAGGGAAGCCCTATTTGTAATTTTTTATTCTGATATAATTTTAAATTCAGCATTGACATATATACACTAATATGTATAAAATAGATAACTAATAAGAACCTGCTGTATTAAAAAAAATAAAATTAACTTAAAAAAAAAGTTAGAGTAAAAAAAAAAAGTTACAGACTTTTAGGAGTCATGCTGGACTTGTGCTGTGAGCACTAACTGCTTTGGCTTCCCCAGACTTTCAGCTCTGCCTCTCAACCCTGGGGGACCACTGGGTTCCACTGGAGTTACCCTCCCTGCCCAGTGGCCTGGAAGCGGTCTCAGGTGGTCAGCTGTACCAAATAGAACTCTCACCTCACTTTCTTCCTCTTGTTTGTGACCTTGGGTGCCACTGTGTCATATATTTTGTCCAGTTTATTGTTTCTGATGGGAGGGTTAAATTTTTTCTGTATTACTCCATCTTGGCTGGAAGCTGAAGTTGGCTCTTATATTTCAAACTTTAATTTTTCCACTCTGATACGAAAACAGATTACCAACTATTTCTAACATCCAAGGCATTTTATGCTCCTTGTGTTTATGCTATCTCACCCTATAAGTCAGTCCTTTAAAATTATTTTATTACCCCACTCTTCAACCATACCCACATGGCCTTTAGAACTTACACACTTTTTACTTCCCCAATACTCCTCTTCAAAGTCCTGATTTATCTTTTATATAATTTATCTGTTTCATTTGTAGGACAGTATTAGATTTTATTTGGCATGAGTCCACTTCTATTTAAATAATCTACACTTCACATGTATACTTGTCTGCCTCTGTATCATCTGTATCATTGTCTGTATTTATACATCAATCCTACGAATAGGCAAGTTTTTTCTAGATCATCATCCTTTCCCCCTTTCTCCTTTCTCTTCTATTCATGTTCTTTATTGTGCTACCTCCTCAGATTACATAACTCCCCCCACCCCCACCCCACCAAGGACTTTTATTTGTCCTTGAGTATCTTCTTCATCTGGGTTGTGTTAAGGAATGATGTCGATGGTATCTTGGCTGGGAACATAATTCAGGAACTGCGATTATTTTCTCTTGCTACTTTGCAGATTTTATTCCAATTTTTCTAGTTTCCAGTGTTGCAGATCGTAGGATGGATGTTTGATTATTCTATTTGCAAACGTATGTGCTCTCTTCTTTTTCTGTCAAGTTCTTAACTGGGTGTCAGTGAAAGTTTTCAACTGCTATGCCCAAGCCATCTTCATTTCAGAAACTTTTTGTTGTAATATGTATGACTTCTCTTTTATTGTTTATTTAAAAATGTTTTTGGAACTTTTATTATTTTCGCAGTGACCCCGTTGGATCTGTCATGGATATCTATTCTATTTTCCTCATACCGGGTCCCTTTTATTTTCATTCTGTGCTTTTGGTTTTGAGACTTTTCTAAATTTTGGTCAATTAATTATATTTGAGCAACTAATTCTAATCTAAATAGTGGTTTTCTACTCTTAACTTATGGAATATTTGCAAATTACAACCTACAAGGTAATTAGTTTGGAAACTGTGTGATTGCAATTATAAAAAGTATTTTGTGTGCTGTCACTAAGTCTCTGTTTTCTTTTCTTCGTTGAAGATACATTCTCTGTTATCTGCCATGAGTTTTATTTTCTTTGGAATGTCCTAGTCATACTTTTTTTTTTTTCTATTGCTCTTTCAACTGATGGCTTGTGACTGGGTTCCATTAAGGCCCTTTATTTTCCTCTGCCTATGCTTTGGGCTCAGATCTGACCAGTTTGGTGCCCTGGATGTTTGCACTCATGTAGGTGGAAGATGTGCAGCACCAGCTGTCAGAAGTTTCCTAGCACACAATGCAGAAAAGTATTTAGGAGTCTGGAATTAACACAAGGAATTAACACAAGGCTTCCTAAATCTACATTACACATGACCCAGTTTGCTATTTCAAAAATGGTGAGAAGAACCATTTCTTCACTCAAGAAGCATAAAATATAAGGAAGTATTTGAAGGGAGAACAGATGAAATGAAAAACCGATTCGTGTGTGCATGTATAAGTGTACATTTGTACAAATATCTATAGACACATACATGCACACCCACACACACCTACACTCATCCATAATGAGCCGAAAGGAAAAGTCACATCCCTTACGTCGTAAGTCAAAGTACTTACTACTGAACCAAATTTCCTCTATCTCCATTTTATGGAAAAAGTTAAGTAGTATCATCTGAAAAAATGTGTGAAATAAAATATTCTGCACTAGAGGTAGATTCTACTTGAACATGTACATAAAGAGAAACTATATCAGTGTGTTATTGCCTTTATAAACAAGTCGATGATTTACAGGTGCATCATAACATCACATTAGTCAAATAATAATTCCACAGACTTTTTTTTCTTTAAATATAAAGAAAATAAATGAAGAAAAATTAAATTATCATGTAAGTAATGCTGGAGAACACTTTATATACTATATTTAGAATATAATAATAAACTCTGGAATACAAAGAACAATTTAGCAACTGTTGAATAATATATATATGTGTGTATATATATATACACATATATGTATATTTTATATATATATGTGTATATATATATATACACATATATGTATATATATAAATATTTTACTTAAGTAATGTCAGGAAACATATTTTTTAGTTGTTATTTGTGTGATTAAAGAATTAGCAAAAAAGAAATATTTGAGTGTATTTTAAAAATAGATTCATTTTTCTAGAAAGAGTAATATTCTTTTATCAATCATTGGGAAAATCTCGGCAAAGCAGCTGTCATGGGCTGCCTGTGTCCCCCACAAATTCCTATGTCGAAGCCCTAACCCCTCGTGGGTCAGAATATGGTTGGAGTTGGAGATGAGGCCTTCAAAGAGGTGATCCTATGATCCTTCTAAACTCATTTAATAGAGCTAAGAGTATTTCTGTAGACTTTCTGGAAATTTCTATGCAGAAAATTAAGTTAAAAACATTCAGCCTAACACATCCTTAATTATATCTTACCATGCCATTAATTATGACCCATCTAGTTTTTTTTTTGCAGCTGCTGTTATTCGTATTAAGGAAGTTTCCTTCTATTCTTAACCTGCTGAGAGTTTTCTTTTTATTATCATGAATGGATTTTAATCTTGTCAATTACAGTTTGTGTAGCTATTGAAATGGTCATTTGGTTTTGCATCTTTGTTGATATGGTGAATTGCACTGTTTGAAATGTAAATGTTGAAGCAGTGCTGCATTCCTGCTATGAATCTCATGTAGTTATCCTTTTTATACATTGCTGGATTAAATTCTGTTGAGGAATTTTGAGTCAATGGTCATAAGGAATTCTGATCTATAGTCTTCCTATAAATTCTGTGTCTGGTTTTGGTGGTAGGACAGTGCTGGCCTCATAAAAGCACTGATATTTTTGACATTATTTTCTCTTTAAAGGTATCTTAGACTTCATCAATAAAATCTTTGGACCTGGAATTTTATTTTTAATGGATTTTTTTTTTTTTGCTGAAAATTCAATGATTTTAATAGATATAAGGCTATATAGGTTGTCTACTTTTCTTGAGAGAAGTTTGGTTATATGTGTCTATCAAGGAATTGGTCCATTCTATCTAAGTTGTGGAATTTGTAGGCACAGAGTTACTATAGTTTTTACTATTCTTTTAAAGTCTGCAGGACTGGTAGTGATATTCCTATTGTGTCATGATATTGGTAATTTGTTTTTTCTCTCTTTAGTCTTTGTTAATATGGCTAAAGGTTTATCAATTTTATGGCTTTTTTCAAACAACGAGGTTTTTCATTGCTTTTTCTGTGTTTTCATCTTTTCCCAATGTGTTTACATTTTTTCCCAATGTCATTGCTTTCTGCTCTAACCTTAATTATTTCCTTCCACTGCTTGTGTTGGGTTTAATATGCCCTCCTTTGTCTAGTTTCTTTAGGTGGATGCTTGATAATTGATTTGAGAATTTTGTTCTCTTCTAATAAAGACATTTAATGCTATAAATTTCGCCACTGGTTAAGCAGTATCCTGCATATTTTGATATATTGTTTTTTTAACTTGTATTCAGTTCAAGATTATTTTTTCTGAGCTTTTCTCTTTGTCCCGTGAGATGTTTAAAATTGTGTGCTTACTTCCCAAATATCTGGGAATTGTTCAGATACTTAGCTCATTGATTTTTAGTTTAATTCCAGTATTGTTTGAGGACATGCTGTGTATGGGTTTTTCTTTTAAATTTTGTGAGTTGAGTTTTATGGTCCATGATATGGTCAGTCTTGAATATTTTATGTAAACTTGAAAACAACAGGAATTCCTGTTGTTGGATTGAGTGTTATATAGATGTCAATCAAGATAGTTGGCCGATGGCATCCTTAAGGTCCTCTCTCTCCTTGCTGACTCACAGCTCACTGTCTATCAATCATGGATAGGAATGCTGATGTCCTCACACTAAGTGTAGATTTGTGTATTTCTCCTTTCAGTTCCTTCCCTTTCTGCCTCAGGTGTTTAGAAACTCTGATGCCAGGAGATGCAAATTCAGGATCATTGTGTGTTCATGGAGAAATGCCTCCTTTCTTATGCAATTCCCACTTTGTTTCCAGTATTGCTCCTTGCTCTGATACCTGTTTTGTCTGACAATAATATAGTTATTCTAGCTTTCATTTGGTTAGTGTGTGCATGTTACATCTTGCTTCATGCTTTCACTTTTATCCCATCTCTTTATATTTAAAGTTGGCTTCTTGTAAGCAGCATAAAGTCTTTCTTTTTTCATCCAATCTGACTTGCTCCATTTTATTGATATGTTTATCCCATTCTCATGCAATGTGATTACTGAGGTGTTTGGATTAAAAACATTCCTCTCTCAGGCTGGTTTTCGTTGTTGTTTGATATCGTTCTCTCTCCTTTTTTTTCTCCTTCCCTGCTTCTTCTTATTTTAAATAATTATTTGTTTTGAATCCATTTTATCTCCTTGACAGACCTCTCTTATTTATTTATTTACTTTTTTCATTAGATCCCCTTGGGTTTACAACATACATCTTGAATTAATCAGAGTCTACCTTTTATTGCCAGAACTTTACATCATTTCCTTCCTTACATTATTTGATTTTCTCATACCGTCTACTTTTACATACGCCATAAACACATGACCTATTGCTACAATTTTTTGCTTGAGTGAGTTATCTTTTAGGGTATTTCAAACTATGGAAAATCCTAAATCTAATTTTACTTTTACTCATTCCATTTCCAAAGCTCTTCATTTCCTTGTGTAGATCCAAGTTTCAGAATGATATATTATTTCAGTCTAAAGAACTTCCTTTTACATTTCTTAAAAACTAGATCTCTTGGAAATTCATTCTGTCCTTTATTTCTCCATCATTTTTGAATGACCTTTGCTG
This sequence comes from Pseudorca crassidens, assembly GCF_039906515.1. Lineage (NCBI taxonomy): Eukaryota > Metazoa > Chordata > Mammalia > Artiodactyla > Delphinidae > Pseudorca > Pseudorca crassidens. The sequence continues at coordinate 28,010,875 of NC_090316.1, forward strand.
GCTGCAGAATTTGGGGTTGACAGTTTTTATTCTTACAGTATGTTAAATATGCAACTCCTTGCATATAGGGTTTGTGACGTAAAATGCTCAGTAAACCTTATCCATTTTTTTCCTAAATGTAGGATTTCTCTTTTTTTCTGGTGGCTTTCAAGATTTCCGTGTCAGATAGCTCCAAATGTGTGTGACAGCTGAGTCTGCTCCTCATAATTTCTTTGTTGCTTGGAAGTGGGTTGATTTTTCTAGCGTTTTCATATGCCTCACAATTGTTTTGTTGTTCAAAGCCAGACATGTTGTATAGAACAATAATGACCAAGGTAAACAGTCTTTATGTCTCGAGATGGACATCATTTTCCTTTGCTGGGGCTTTAGTGTGGGATTTGCTTTAATCTAGCTTGGTGTGCATTTGAGATTTGTTGTTGCTATGGTTACTCTCAGTGTCCCACAGCTTTCAAAATCTTATTGCTATAAGGAGTGTCCAGGGTCAGGGTGGCTGCCAGAGCAAGGTCCTACTTAGTTCCAAGCTTTGTGTCTTCACTTTGTCTTATCCTGAGAAAGGGTCCCCCTGCAAGCTCTTGTTTCCTTCCTGTCCCACTTACGGTGGTCTACTGTTATCACTCGTTATTCACATCTATGTAAGGACAGAGGCACATCAGAGATAAGAAGCTTAATTCTCCAGGTTGAAAATAAGGAAAGAGATTTCTATCCCCTCCTTTATTCTCAGAGCATTTATTTTAGAAACTGGTAATTGTGTTTGTAAGTACTCTATCCTCTCTTTTATATATACATATTTTTTTTAACTTAATACCTCTATCTACTTTTCTACCTATCTCTCAATGTGTAACATGAATCCTCTTGAGTATTAGATCGGGCTTTTTTCAACTTCGTGGCCCAGGAATACCTTTACCAGGCACCTGGGGGCCAGCTCTTTGAAACGTATGCATCAGGGGAGGTAGAGCCCCATCTCCCAGGCTCCGTGAGGGCAGGAGCCTCATCTGAGTAGGCGGCTTGCTGCAAGTTGCAGAACTACCTCCTGTCATAAAGATGAGAACAGTTCGTCTTTCCTCTGGATAAAGTGGATCAGCAAACAAGAGGGTCACCCCAATGACCAGGTGTGCTGGGGATGAACTATGTGTGACAAATGATCCTCACGTCCTCTTGCTTGTGGATGAGCTGTTGCTCATCTTGAGAGCAGGCATGTAATGGCTGTCGGGCCACGTGAAAGGTGGGCTTTCCTTCTGTCTGCAGACTCTTAGTGCATTGCCTGTGGTGCCCACCACGTTCTGGCTTGCTATATGACTTAGTAATACAATGAATTTGCTTCTTTCTCTTCTATACGTTTGTGGAGAGGTTTCTGGGTTGGAAGAAGATTTTGTGTTTAAGTATATTTCCCCAGCACCAGCTCGTCCCCTATGTCTGCACCAAAATGGACAACACTTAGGCTCTTTCAGCTGTTTTGTTAGTCATCACCTTGGGTTTTGTGGAGGAAGAACCAGTAGGATGTTCTCTTGATTGAACCCAAGTCAGGCTCTTCTGAGCCATTTTCTCGACTGGGCCTCCACCTTGGGTCCTGTCCTTGGTCCACTTGGTCCACTTTTAGCAAGAAACCTGCTGACTCAGGTTCGCAAAAATCCTCCACTCTCAATATTTGATCAAATTCTCATCCCCATCCTTGGCATCTGATCACTTGCCTGCCTTCAGCAAGATCCCCCTCAGACCAGGTTGGTTTGGCCAGAACCCCGACCGCTGATGTTTCTCCTAGAGATTTTCCATCCGGGGCCTGCCCTGCTCCTGGGCTGTAGCTCTGCTTGTCCTTCTCATGTTCAGAGTTGAGCCCAGTCTCTCTGTCCTTCAAGACCCGTCTTGAGTGAGGTCCTCCTTACCGTCTCTAACAAGTGTCGGGAACAGAGTTACAGACTCCAGTGATTTCTGTGGTCCAGGTACTTCACACTATGCCCCGTCAGCACTTCTGGCTGAATTGTCCTTGCTAGCATCTGGCTAATCCTGTCCCAGGTGGGTACAACTTTAAATCTCCTTTCTCCCTGCAGACCCAGCCTCTCGCTAAATTTTGAACCAGTTGATTGCTCTGTGCCTTCAACTCTCTAATGTGTTGGAAAAAATCATGAATTTGAAGTTAGTCAGGGCTTTTTCTTCGTAACTATATGAGCAATGCTACTTGGAGTTGGCTACATGCTGGGCAGGATTCTGCAAGGGCAATATTTACTTTTATGAAAAGTAGTCAGTATTCTAACAGAAGTATTTAGTTTCAGCATAAAAAATTGTGACAGAACTTAGGAATAGTAACAAGTCAGTCCGCAGCCTTTATCAGAGAAAACAGATGTAATTAATGTCAAATTAATGATGATGATTTCTTCAAGTTACAACTTTTTCCTGTTCATCCATCATTATTAAAAGCCACCTACAAATCATATTTTTCTCTTTCTTAAATAGTATAACGGTCTTTAACTCATTTTAAAATTTTCTGAATAGGTGGTTGTCATTAGGTAATGTGAGGCTAATCATTTTTAGCTCTGCAGTTTTCTCTTTCCTACATTAACGTAGCCTTCCATTTCCCCCTTTATTGTTGAAAAGTTATTAATGAAGTAAAGTATGCTCTCTACTTGTATCAGCAGCCTGTCCGCTGAGATTTTTAACTTCAACAAGTTGCCTGGAATTTATATTTATTTATGTAAAATGTTTTTGGTCTCTTTTGATCATAGTTCCTTCTTTCTTTGTGTTATGACATCCCTCTCTTATTTCTTTAAACACTTTAACTGATTATATAATATTCAATATCTGAGGGTCTTTTTGATATTCTGCTTGCTCTCACACCTGAGCCTTGTTTCTTCATATATTTCATAACTGCTTTGTAAGAATCTCGTGAGGCCTGATTTGTGCACATCATCTATTCCAAGAAAATCTGCTTTTGCCTTGGCTAGGTGTCCAGGGATGCAACCAACCTGGGCCCACTGGAGTTTAGGATTGCTAGGGGGTTCCTGGACCATGTGGAGCCTACCCCGGTCGTAGTGGAGGACTGGACGGTGACCATGAAGTAGTCAGGGATGATTCTGTGTGACCTGGAGCATGGTCCAGAGAGAACGAGTTCTTGTTGCCATTTTTTAGGCAAGAATTGCTCTAGAAAGTTCTCACACAGAATGTACAGTCCTTCTGAGGCCCTGGCTTTATTTTGGCATCTCAGTTCCAATTTTTCTAGCTTGTTGTGGCCCCAAGTGTCATAAGTCATAAAATCAAGCTTTTGTCCCCAGAGGTCGAGCATGTCTTGGCAGTGTCAGCCTACGAAGGTAACCTGATGTCGAGGGGCTGGACTCCCTTCACTGAGTGGCCCTTGTGGGTTCTCTTTCCTTTTCCTTTTCCCATGATGCCAGCTCTTCAATTACCAGGACTGTGCTGAAAACTAGATTCCTGCAAGTGGTGAATGACCCCTATGTTGTCATCTTCTCCACCTCTGTTTGGCCTCTGCCTCCCTGCAGCTGTCCTTAGCAAGAGTTAACCTCATGGACAGGGCTTCCTCCTTGGAAGTGTCCCTGCCGGCCACGTCCTCAGACCCTACGCTCGCAGTAGTATTTCTCTTGCCTCCCAAATTTTCTCTTCCACTGAATGGGCTCTCCTTTACTCCCAACTTCCTAATTATAGACAATCCCCAGTACTGCTCTCCATCACTCCACATGACCCTTCCTGGAAGAACCCGACTTTCTCCTGATTCAGCTCCAGTGCTGCCTGCATCAAGCAGCTGTTCTCCTAGTCTGTGCCACCACCACGGACCATACTGCCACCATACTCTCAGCTGCTCCAGCCTCAAAATTTCAGTCACCTTCGACTCCATGTGTCACATCTGGACACAATCACATATATCTCGGATTTTTCTTTACAATTTTAAGTATTAAGTTGGCCTCTCATTTCTTACACTCAAAACTCTTTCCCAACTCTAGCCATCTAAAGTGAGGGTAACTGCAGCACTCTTGTAACCCTAGCATGTTTATTCAGTTCTGATGACCACTACAAATTCATTTTCTTTAAACGGTTTTCATTAAATCACTACCCTGCCACAGGGGTTTTAAGTCTAATTGCTTAATTACAATTGAAGGTAAGCCTTCCACTCCTGGGATTTTTGATATCCCACATTCTCTCCCATTTTATGTATACAATTTTGTATCCAATTTCTTTCCAAAAGATACCTTCTCTTTATTAGGGTTAATTCCTGTCTTGTGTAACACACGTTAATTCTTGCCCCCTTTTCCCTTTCATGTTGTTTCTTCAGGTAGAACGTCATGACCTTTTGAAATTACACATTCCTCAAAGTGTATGCTTTGGAAGGATGCATTCAGTTGCATCCTTCCCAGAAAGCCTTTTATGATCATTCTGGTTTTCATGGAGTTATTTCTACTCTAAATTCCTAGAAACTACATATTTAAAAATTTTTTAATTGAAGTATAGTTGATTTACAATGTTACAGGTATACAGCAAAGTGATTCTTTTTCAGATTCTTTTCCATTATAGGTTATTATAAGATATTGAATATACTTCCCTGTGCTATACAGTAGGTCCTTGTTGTTTATCTATTTTACATATAGTAGTCTGTACCTGTAACCTACATATTTTAATTGTTACTATTTTATGTGTACTCGTTCTGTTCCCCAAAGAAGAATTTTTTAAGTCCCAGAGGGCAAAGCTGTTAATGTGAACTGAATTACTATACATGAAGTTGATTTGCTTCCATGTACTAAAAAAATTGGGGACTGCAATAATAAATGATCTGTTATTACTTTTCTTAAGAAACTTGAACTTCTGTATCTTCTACCTATCTGGGCAGTTTGGAACATATCAAATTGTCACTTATAAATGTGTCTATTAATTGAATAGTTGTGGCTTCCCACAACTATTCCCATGTGTGAATATGTTAATTTTTATAGATTATGTCCTTAGGCTAAAGCAAAGGGATGCCTTCTTTGGGTGAGAAATTACATTGGGTGATTTCTAATGACAGGATGATTTCAGACTTTTAGGTTTTTTACTCCACGAACAATGAATTTTTAATCATCTTCCTTATTATAAATATTAATTTGCTGGTACAGATTAAAAACAAGTATACTGACAAAAACTAATAAAAGTTTTATTCATACATTTGTCATGATGCAAAAACATCCATTTTATTTATTTGCCCCAAGGGTAGCAATTTTTATGTTTTAGTAAGAGCTAAAAAAGTAAAACTTTCTATGACCCATTATAATGATAGCAGGTCTGCATTGGCTTTACTTGAAAATTATATACATGTATACACACACAAATACATACAAACACACATGATGCACACATATATGCACATATATATACACATACATAAACACATACACTTACTTATACACATACATACATATATGCATGTACGCACATATGGACATATACACACATACATACATATACACAAATACATATAAATAATTTTGTATACATACATATAAATAATAAATAATTAATATTAATTTCAAGCCGATTAAAACTTTATTTTATTGACAGTAGAGATATCAAGCATTTTAAGGTAGATACTCTCTCTGAGACTGTTGCTAAAGCAAAGATTGCTTTTCATCATATTTCTCACTAAGGTAGTGATAGTGTTTTCTGGACATTGATATATTTGTTTTTTCCTTATTTGTACTCATTAGTTGTTCTATTTGTATTTTCCTTAAAATGACTGAAGGAATGGTAAGTTGTCCCTAGAGACAATCAGTTCATTCCTATAAATGAAGATGAAAGTGCCATAAAAGTGCTATTTTCCTGCAATTCTACTGAATGTTTAATTGCATTTTAAATCATATTTGTCTAAAAATAATGCTGGATATGCAAAAAGTTAGAAAGCAGAAAGTCTTCATGTGTAAAGTAGTAAATAAAATTTCAGGCTAAGGAGAAAGAAAAACATGAGAAAAAAGCAAAACAAAGTATGAAAACAACATGGATAATTTGATTAAAGTGGGAGCCTCTGGGATCCACGTCAGGCAAGGAAATAAACGTTACAGGTGATCAACAGTCAAATGATCAAATCGATACACCATAAAACAAAATGGGGCAGAATAGGGAAATAGATGTTTAAATTAGAAAAATAAATAACCTGACGAAGAACAATTCAATACATTTCTATAAATAAAATTTTGAAATAGATATTTATATATTATTGAGATGGCAATGTAAACTTTACCTTTAGTGAGAAAAAATGTTGTTTTACTGAAAATAATCCTAAATCAATTACAGATGACGCTTAACTTTAAAACTTTTCATTTCATACCTTAAAGATATATTCTTATATTCTCAGTTGTATAGCAAGCTTCAATTGTGTAGCAAGAAATCTTAACAGAATTTCTAACAAGGCTTCAACTTTACAGATGCATAAATGCATTAATGTTTTTGACTTTTAATTATACTTTTGAAATACAGACTAGTAATGGTATGCTAGTTTCCAGGTTTATTTCTTTAAAGTAACTGGATTTTACTCATTCTGTAAGTAGGAATGCATGGTGAATGACTGCATGGAAAAATATTTAAATTATTTTACAGAAGTCTGGATTTGCTCACCTACCATATAAAATTAATGTCTCACAAGTTCTTTATGTATCAGTGTATTTGGAACCAGTGTCATTGACATAATTGTTTAGTTATCTTATGCTACCTTATTTCTCCTTTTCCTCCATTGTCTATTGAATCAATTTGAAAATGGATTTTTATCTTTGTATCTCATACTTGACTTCATGTATTCATTTATTCATATGTTCATTTAACAAATATTTAGTGAGCACATTTTATATACAGAATGTTTTAACTTCTGGGGATGTAAAGTAGTAATACAAACAACAGGCAAACAAAAGCAGAAAAAAAGACTCTACCCATTAAATTTACTTACAATTATATATTATTCTGCTTTTGGCAAGATATATATATATAAAATCCGGTTATTTATTTTAATCAGATTGTGTTGATTATGGATATAAAAATGACTAAGCTATGGAGATTGATATGTTTAACCTGATACACCTTCAGCCAAGCTAACAACTGCTTGAGTTATTAAATGGCAAGATTTTTTTCCAGGAAATATATAAATATATATTTTCTCTGGAAACTATATGTAATGGACTTGAGGACACGGGGAGGGGGAAGGGTCAGCTGGGACGAAGTGAGAGAGTGGCATGGACTTATATACACTACCAAACATAAAACAGATAGCTAGTGGGAAGCAGCCACATAGCACAGGGAGATCAGCTCAGTGCTTTGTGACCACCTAGGGAGGGTGGGATAGGGAGGGTGGGAGGGAGACGCAAGAGGGAGGGGATATGGGAATATATGTATACGTATAGCTGATTCACTTTGTTATACAGCAGGAACTAACACACCATTGTAAAGCAATTATACTCCAATAAAGATGTTAAAAAAATAATTCAACTTAAATATATATTTGGCCATATCACTTAAAATCCTTTTCACGTTTAAATATTTGGCAGAGAGAGTGTCAAGCTCTTGTTAACCAGCACCTCCCCCCTCCTCGCTCCCACCCACCCTGCCCTTGGCTCTCTTGCAAAGCGAACTGTACCCCTGATGGTTTCGGTCCCCTCCTGCCCTCTTCTCCGCTGTGACTCTGAGGGTCATGCCTGGATACCTCTCCCCTCTCTCTCCCCTCTCTCCAGCTACCACCTCCTCTCCATCTTATCTCTCAGCTCAGACACCTCTCCCTGGACTCCCACAGGCTGGATCAGGTGCTGCTCTGGGCTCCCGGAGCGCCCACGTCAGCGCTACCCTTTGGATCGGGATCCGATTCTACAAGGAGACTCTAGTTTTCTTTAGGACAGAGATGCATCTTATTCACTTTCCCATCTCCAGAATTCAGCAGAGTCTGGCACTCAGGAGGCAGATCTGTACACCCAGGGGGTCCAGCCCTCAGGAAGGTCCCATGCTTAACGATCTGTTCTCACTGTACTGAAATTCGCATTGTTTCTAATTTTTATTCTCATTTTTTTATTGTGGTAAAATACTCATAACCTAAAATTTACTACCTTAGCCATTTTTAAGTGTACAGTTCAGTGGCATTAGGTACATTCTCTGGCTTTAAATATCTGGAATGCATTGATTGTTCTGGAAGGGACGAAGAAAACCGCATAAACCCACAAAGACTGAAAGTCACCCTGTGGAGGACCTTACATTACTTACTTGAAAACACACAGCATATCTTTTAAATTGTTTCCAGTATAAATTGAATATATCAGGACACATCTTCAATTAATTAATTTTCTCAATATATTGTGATCAGAATAATAGAGGTTTTAGAAAAATGTTCCATGTTACATACTTCTGATAATGAGAAATTTAAAATCAGTTTCCTTTATATAAAATTCAGTGATAAAAATCAGTTTTAGAATTTATTAATAATTTCCAACTTTTCTTTAAATAAGGCATTTCTATTGCTTATTATTCATGAGATTGTGATGTGAAAATTAGAATATGACATTAGTAATTTATATACGTTACTCTTTTAAAAATGACCTTCTTTTATCTTAACGTTTCTGACTTTACAATTCTAGCTGCTTTTTTCCTTTCAATATACTTCCCACCTGCAATCAAAAGGAAAAAAAGGAAGAAGATAAAATGTGTGTTATAATTAATGAAGCCATTCCTTCTTGGCATCATCATTTGCAAATTTAATATGTGAGCTGTTTTACTTCTAATATTTAAAAATTGTATTTATTACTTAGAAGTAAAACTAATTCATGAGTGACACTTCCTCTTTTTTTCATAAATTGTACATACAACTTAATACAGTATTTCTTCTTTCCTCTAACTACCTGGTAGGTCACTTATTTCTGAGCAATTAACTTAAAGGGAATAATGACTGTACTTTCCCTAATAAAACCCAGTCCTATACCATTTATCATGAAGTTAACAGAAAGGTTAAAGATATTCCAGAGTGGGTGTGGATTTGGGTAATTCATTAAAAACTTTCTAATTAGGTGATTGAATTTTTATTCAATTTTTAAGGATTGACGGATGGGAAAATGAAAGGAAAAGACAGCAATAATTCAGTTCTTTGGCTTATAGTACAGAATTGGTCTTTCATAGCTTTTATAAATTTAGAACTAGGCATATTCTCATCAGCAGTTAGCTACATCTGTGTTTTGTATGTACGTATGTGTACACACGTGTCCTTGAAGAATCAAAACTCAGTAGGCAGGAAAGAGCCTGCAGCAGGTTGTGCTGTCACGGGGAAGCATCTAACATTATTCAACTAACAGACCCCAGAAAACCAAGCTAGGTAACTTAGCTGACTAGTTTTGAACGCTTTCAGTAGCATCTTTTTTCTAACTACATTTTACATACTGTGCAAATAGGTAAAATGTTAGCTGTATCAGAGCTGCTTTGGTTGAAGGGCCCACTGTTTCTCCCAACCCCTCTCAAATGTGCACCCAGCTTGAAGCTCCCCCCCGGTTCCCGTCCCCATGCCTTCTGAGGACTCTGAGGAGTTTCTTGTGCAACTAGAGATTTTGCAGAACTTGGTGTGAAAATCGTAGGTATGAAAATTCTTGATGTGTCTCATAGCCTAACATGGTTTGAATGTTGCTATTTTGAACTTACTATTGTTGCTTTTCAAATTTGCCAATTTTTAATTTTATTTTTTATTTTATATTTGTATATAAAATAAGAAGCAGCTCCAGACAAAATACCCCTCTTTGACGACCTCAGAAAGGTTACAGTCGGGCTGCACATAAATCCGGGATTTACTGTTTATTTACCATGTGCCAGGTACTGTGCTGTAATCAGAGTATTCACACACACTCAATATGGGGACCTGCGCCACTTCTCAGGAAGCAACTTAATGAGAGGCTAGATCAGAACCCTCATGTGGACAGGCAATAAATCAGGAGGGCTGGTTCTGGTTGATACTGTGTTCCTAACTAGTTGTGTAATGTACAATGTAGATTCTCTAAGCTACTGCTGACTCTCACCCATCTTTTTCTTATTCAAGAGAGATGTGCTTCTTTTTCTACATTCACCTAGGAAATTACAGTAAAATATTCCCCAGGTGAACGGTTTCTAGGAAGTGCGGTTTAGGAGACAAGCTGCACGGACTGGAATGGTGCTTGGCTCTGCTGCTCACTAGCTTGGTGACTGTGGGTGAAGGACGCATTCTGTCCCTTGGTTCCATAATTTGTAAATGGGGACAGCAATGTCACCTACCTCAGAGCACTATCTGTTATATGGTGGCTTCCAATAAAACTACTACAGTTCTCTTTAGTAATGTTTCTTATTAAAATCATTCTTTCTTGCCACACCGTAATGTGTAAGAGAACTTGTATTTATTTTTCACTACTAAGTTCTCAAAGCATAGCACAGCATTTATCACAAAGTTTAGCAATTCATAATTATTCGCTGAATAAACAGATGAACAGATGGATGGACTGAATGGAAGGATGGAAGGATGAATAGATGGATAGATGGTCGGATGGATGATGGAGGAAGGAAGGACAGATGAAAGGACAGATGGATGGACAGATAAATGTATCTGTAAAATTTAAATAATATTCCTCGCATCACAGAATAATTATGAGGATTAAATGAAGTTTATATATAGAGTGCCTCACATCTGACCAAGCCAGTAAATTATATGCATGTTTATCACAATACTTTTTATAGTATTAATCTGGACCTTCATTTTTTATTAGTGACTGTGTCTACATCACTGACTAAACTGAACTCCTCAAAGGTCTGGGCTCTGTGGTTAATATTCTCCATCCTAAGCCCTGTAACCACAGCTAAGATCCCATCTGCCTCAATATAGCCGTATTTCATCAATGAGTCAAATGTTAGGTGCTGGGATTTGGTTCTTCCAGGACAGCTGAATGCTATTCTGTGACACTGACTTTATCTGATGACCACTTCTGAACACCTACTACGTACTTATCACTGTGCTTATATCCAGGTACAAAAATAATCCAGACACACAGACATGGTTCCTGGCTTGGTGGAGCTTACATTTCAACAGAGGAGATAGATTAACACACGTAATTTCAACATAATGTCACAAATCAACAGACAGCATATGTGCGTATCTCTTCTGCTACTGCTCACTAAATAATTCCTCTAATATACGAATCAGGAATAAGTATCTCTGTAATAGGATGTGACTTTTGGTTGTCCGTAGTCATGAGTCTGAATATTTCTAGATAGCAGCCGTTTGGAAAGTCTATTAACCTTGTATTTTATCCTGATCCTCTTCTATTCAATTAGTCGTTCATACGAAACATTTAATGAATTATTACATTGTCAACACGTTTTGTTACGAGTTGTGGCTGATGAAGTGGTGTCAGCCCTCCTGATGTTATTTCATAGGCAGTAGTGAAGACAGCGTGGTTTGCGATCCGGAAGCCCTGGGTCAAAACTTACTGCCGCCATCTAGCGGGTGTTCTACCTTGGGTGAGTTAGTTATGCTTTCTAATGTTTTGATGTTCTCATTTGTTAAATGAAAGTTATCATGCTTAACTTTTGGGATGGTTACTAGAATTAGAGGTAGTGTAAATGTAGAGTTTCCAGCGGAATGCTTCACTTAGAGAATATAGTAACTAGCGTCCATTCTAACTGCAAATAACAGTCTAGTTAAGATGAGTGAATAAAATGCCTTGCATTTCCTTGTTTTGGATATTTTTGTTTATATACCTTAAAACTTATGCAAGTCAAAGGTCGAGGAGGAAGCAGAGGTTGCTTAGAAAACTTAGATTTCCGTGTGAATGTCTTACATTCCAGTTTCCTCCTTTTACACTTATGAAAACAGATCATCCATGTTTATCTTCCAGTAACAGAATAGCCTATCCAAAAACTCCACAATTTCTTTTCTCAAGAGTTAAAATGTTTAAGAAATGTTTGCTTATGCTAAAATAAAATTTGCCTTCCAGTAACTTTCAATATTTTGCTTATTAGGCTGTTTATTCATTTAGAAATAAACCTGGGAATATCATTCTATTTTTCTTCTATACAAATACGTAAAGATGAAAATCATGACCACACCATAATGTTCTATTTCCAAGCTAAACACTGCTGCTTCGTCATTTCTTTCTTCTTTACGTATTTTCTACTCTGATGAGGACTTTAGAAATAAACCTAATAATCTATATATGATTCATCTAAGTCTCAGGGTAATACTCACCTTTTTCTCTCTTTTAGGCTACTATAGCTCACTATCTGCACCCTAAGGTCACCTTAGGCCTTTTGGAAGCAAGACAACACTTAACTAAAATCTTAAGTCTTTTATCATATAAGCTACAAGATGCAATTCACACATTTTTTTCTATCTTGAAAAATTTAAACTTAGTTATGCAGATACTACAATAACCCTTGATAATTTTCACCTGGCTGAGCCTGAGATATCTTCTCATACGGTGAAAATATTTTATCTACTAAATGGAAACATCTGAAAAGGCTTTAAATTAAAAATGTTAAGGTAATTTCTACTGCATTTTCCTTCCTAAAGAGGAATTTAAAACCATGAAAATAGAGAGTAGACACTAAAACTACCTCTTTAAAATACCTAGAAAAGAGAGAACCCAAAGCCACAGACCATAAGGAGCAGAGCTCCGGGTAAAGAAGAAAACACAACTCAGAAAGCAGAGTTTCCCAGAAGCGGTGGTGCGGCCCTCTGGTGCCTAAGGACACCTCGCTTAGAAAACCATGACGTGGAGCCAGAGGACATATGTAAGGAACGTGAAGGGGAAGGAATGTAAAGGAAGAAAGAGGGGGAAAGTGATTGAAAGAGAACAATAAATAAGAAAGATACATGAAGGGACCCCACTATAGGAATAACTGGAGAGCTGGAAGATGGAACTTGCTAAAGGAAACCCAAACATAGTTTATAACCAGAAATAAGGAAACACAACTGAAGTAAAAGAGGCTGCACATCGGGTCCAATGTTGGCCTCCATTGTGACAGGCTGGGCACTCAGCTGTGACACTTCTACTTGGTGATTAGAGGCATTAATTACACAGATTAGGAAAGACACTAGTGTACTGGCCTGTTCTATAGTTTCGAAGGGTACCACCATCAATTAGAGGCTGACAAAAATGTGTCTGCGTCAGACTGTTCTTTTAATTGCTCTGACTCTGCCATCTAGCGGGGACTATGCTCACTTTGTCGCTGGAAGTTCGTTTTTGCAGCTCAGCAGAGGCTCTTGCTGGGTGATCCCATCATTCCCATTCGACTGAGAAATTCATTTCAATACCAGAATTCCTAATGTGTCCACTGGCTTGCAGGGAGCAGGCACAGCAACCTTAGGGCGTGCTGACACTTCCCTCAGTGCCTCCGTAGCCTCCAGACAACCCAGGGGACGTGATTATGGGGAGGGGGCAGGTATCACAGCAAATCTACCCTATCATTCCCTTCTCAAGTCTTTCAATTCCTTTTTCTACAGTATATCTAGGGAGATCTTAATTCGACTTAATTTGATTTAATGTAGGTCACACTGAGCACAATTTTCAATCACTCACCAGGTAAATTTTAGAGCCACTATAAGCTGTTCAAGCAACCACCTCAAATTTAGAATCTCTCGGCAGTGTGTGAGTGCAAATATATTTACTTTAATCTAAGATCACTGGTTTTCCTCCTCTATTCATCTTAATTCATCATCTGACACAGATTTCCTCTGTTTTTATTAATGCTAATTGCAAAGTTAGTTTTAGATGTCAGGTACCTTTTCTAGTAAAGAACTCTAGCTGTGAGTCTCGCAACAGAGACCTCAGAGATGGCGCAGACTGATCCTGGGAGAACAGTCATCCCTTTCCAGGCTAGTGCTCCAGCTGAGACTGTTACAGGGCTGCTGGGTCAGGAAAAGGCTGACAGTCTCACGATGTGAAGAGAGGTTCCACAGTACTCCAGGTACTGAACAGTACTCAGTGTATAAAATGGAATTTGCACAAATCTTACCGTTCCAATTTCTAGGATCCCATTTTTTAACAAATAGTGTCACACAGTAGCTTAAGAGATGAGGCAAAGTTATAAATCTACCCTGCCTTGCAATTTACCTGTGGGGTCTGGTTCAGAATTTTATTCAGAAATCTTTGTTACATAGCTATAAAAGATAAATAGTAATTTAACATAGAAGTGTCTGGTTCTTTATCCATGGCTAGAGTTGAATAAAAAACTCTTTTTATTCTCTTTCTGCAATTTTCCCTGGAACAAGAAGTATTCAGTAGACTCCACAGTGCTTATCCATTAATTTTTGTATTATTGCCAATATTAGCAATAAAAACAACCATTACAACAGCCACTCAGTCTCTCAAAGGCAATTCTTTGAACACATGAAACCAAGTAACAATTTAACAATCTGACATCAGAGTGCATGCCATATATCACCATGTCCCACTTCATTTCCCACTGACAATGAGGTCACTATTCCCATCAAAGAGAATCAGATGAGAAATCCAATTCCAAATTTCCATCTACGCTAGGAAGAATAAATGTCCCCCAAAGATTCCCACACCCTAATTCCCGGGCAGCAGAACTTCGCCAACGTGGTTAAGACTAAGGCCCTTGAGTTGGGGAGATTATCTTAGATTATCTAGATGGTCCAATATTTTCACAGGAATTCTTAAAAGTGGAAGAGAAGGAAAAGAGTGGGTCAGAGCAATGAGATGGAAGAAAGGAGAGCAGTGATCGTGTGTGAGGACTTGAGACCATGCTGCCACTTTGAAGATGGAAGAAGGGGTCATGAGTCAAGGATTGGCCTCAAGAATCTGAAAGGACCCTCAGCTGACAACCAGCAAGGAAAGAAGCATCTCAGTCCCACAACTGCAATGAACTGAAATCTGCTGACAACTCCTTGAGTAAGGACGTGATCCTCCTGAAGAACCTCGAATAAGGAACACAGACTTCATTTTAGCCTGGTGAGACCGTGCCGCGCTTTTGACTTTCAGAACTATAAGGTGATAAATGTGTGTTCTTTAAGCCTCCACGTTGCGAGGACTTGTTACGGCAGCAATAGATGAATACACCATGTCTGGGGTTTCCCTAGAACTCACTTACTGTACCACAAACAGTATCAGTCAATACCCAGTGAGAATCATAGAAGTAAACCTATGAGTTTTATTTTAGGGAATCGGGATTTGCAACTCTCAGAGGAGCTGGGAACACGAAGGCCAAGGAATCTATCTTTATTGATGTCTGGCTGAGGCTGAAGCAGTGGCTCCCAAGAGCTTGTGGGGAGCCACTGTAAAGTACAAGAATCTCAGTGAAGCTCCAACAACCACCTCAACCTCAATAATTTTACCGGGAGTGAATCTCCCGTCTGCGAATGCATCCAGCTGCAGTTCCCCGGGGAGGGTAATAACCTCCCTTCCCGTCTGCATTCTAAATGCACACAAGTGCTTCCTGCAGACTAATCCAAAACCACAGAGATGAAAGGGACCTGGAACTGGAGCTCCTGGCTTGTTCCCCACAAGGCAGAGATGACCCTTCATATACCTGATTGGCAGCAGGCAAGCTGTGTGGCCTGCTAGAACCCAGCAAGTATCAAAGTCATGAGTTCTCTTGTTCAGGAACATGGTGGGTTGGAAGTATGGCTCTAACACTTAGAAGCTCTGCAAACTTTTCCAAAATCTATCAACCACAAGAGTAGCTTCAGTATATTACTGGGAGTTCTAAATATAAGAATGAAAATACAAAACATAGATCATAAAACTTGTAAGTCACTTGAAGAAATACAGATCTTCAAACATACACGCAAACTAAGGAAACAGAAACGATATCACCAAGTATGTGGGGGGAAAACACAATTAAATTCCACTCCTACATATTTACCCAAGAGAAATAAAGACGTATCTACAAAAAATGACATTTACAAGAATTTTCACAGTGACATTATTTAAAATATTCAAAAATTGGGAACAACTTAAGTGTCTGTTCATTGGAGAAAGGCTAAACAAATCTGCTGTATTTATTCAGTGGACTGCTATTCAGCAATTTAAAAAGGAATAACCTGTGAATATGTACAACAACGTGGATAGTTCTCACAAACATCATGTTAAGAAAAAGAATCCAGGCACAACAAGATATACACTGTAGAGGAAGTCTACAACAGGCAGAAGTAACCTCCCAGGAGAAAATCTGAAAGTGGCTGCCTGTGTATATTGAGGACTGACTGGCAGCAGCATGAGGAAACTGTCTGGGATCTTGAAAATATTTTGTCTTGATTTACGCGGAAATCTCATGTTGACAAAACTGTCAACAAAATGTAACTCAATACTTCATATCACTTTATTGTTTGTAAATTATGCTTCAATGAAATAGCATCATAAAGTTTAACTTATAGGCTGGAAGAACACAGAACAATCTTATCTGCTATAGAAATGCTTATGAATGAAGTTAAGTGACCTAGCTTAGAGTTGATTAAAACAAAATATAACAGAAACCACTTCTATACTCTATATGAAGGAAAAATTTAAATAACTGATATACATGTGTTTATATATATATATATATATATATATATATATGGAATGTAGAGTATAAGCAAATATATTTGAAGAGATACAGAAAGTGTATTGTAGTTTTTGAAGAGCAAAAGATTAAAAAAAATCAGCTAGCATAAGAATGATCAAGTAAATTATGGTACTTTCACATGCTGAATAGAAATGTTTAAAAAAGGGATATCTCTTTATGATTATATGCAAGGATCCAAGACAGGCTGTTTCATGAATAAAGCAAGTCACCAAAAGAGTTTTACATAATGCCTCCTCTTATGTTAAAACATATATGCATAATAATGAAACACATGAAAAATAACTAAAATAAAAAATAAGGTTATACTAGAAACTTTATTTTAATCTAAGTTATTGAGACTTGAGCCTAGCAAGAAAGTGCAGGGAGAAAAAGCTTCTATCATCAAAGAAATCTGACAAGCATCATGCTTCAGCTGTGTCCCTAACTGATACTGACTAGTAGGTCTTGCTGAGCAGGGTGTGTGCAGCAGTCTTTTACATACCATCAACTAGACTGAAATCAGTTTATTAATTAGAAGTCAGGCACAACTTTGCATGAAAAAGGTTGTTCAGCAAAGACTTAATCTATTTTTGGAAACATTAAACTCTTTATTTTCCTTCTCCAAATTCCCCGGTAAATTCTAGATAAAATAAGGTTACATTAGATTGGTAATGCTGAAACAAAGTAGGTGTAATAACGGCAGACATTTTACTGAATCCACCAAGCTATTTACCATAATTACTTTCTTTTATCAAATGCTTGCAAGGCAACATTTTTCCCCTAGTGGATTTTGGATTTTGCTAAAATTCGGAATTCAACTCTCTACTCTATTTTTTCCTCCTTAGGAGAGCAGAGAAATGACTGGTAACACCCTTGGGTCACATTTTTTTCCTGAATTTGGGGGGGGGTGTTCCATAGGTGCAGTTATAAAATGAAGTAAAACATAAATTGCCAAGTACATAATTATTCAACAAGGCATTCTCCCCAGCCCTGGGGAGTAGCAGCAGCTTTATCCTGTGGCTAAAACCTCAAGTTTCCCTTCAAGTACCATGCAGTCATTTTCCATCACTTTATGTAGTCATACCCAGGAAGTTTGTTATTTTATAACAAGAGACGAAAGCAGTTGTTTCATTTGTCTGCTTTTGTTTGGCTGGGAAAGTAAGGAATGACAGCACAGAGGTCGGTCATTGCCAGAATTCAGTCTATTTCCTAGTGATGAGTTTGAAGTCTTAAAAATGGAGGAGTGAAGAGATTAACCAAAAATACTACTAGAGAGAATCATTGTAAGACTCTGGACCCCAAATCAGCTACTTTGTAGTGGAATCCTCAAAGTGCTTTGCAAAGTCGTGAAGAAGAACTCAGAATGAGCCATGGCTGCACACGGAGGACCCATCAGGAATAAGGATGTTGGTGATCTCATGACTGGAAAGGACAGCACACAAAGAAGGATGTAAACGAGGTCAAACTGCTGAAGTTCTGAGGAAACGATGACAGTGTGGTACCTTTTGGGGACTTCCAAATATACCTGGGGTCAGTTTGTAGAAGACCAGGAGGAAATAATTGTGAAATAAATTCTATTTATTGGGGAAATAAATGTGACTTTTGTAACCAGAATTTAGTTGCTCTTAATATTTCCCCACCACTGTCCTTGGCAAGGTTATCAACAACCAGTTGGTAAATCCAATAAGCAATCCTCAAGCCTCACCCTAATAGACAACTCAGCAGTATTTCTCCTGGTGAGTCCTGCTCTCACACTGAACACTGCTTCACTTGCATCCCAGATCCGCACAGTATCTAGTGTCCTCTCTACCTTATTTAGTTGCTCCATGCAGGTCTCCTTTGCAGACTTTTCCTTATGCTCCTATCCTTAGGGCTCACTGTTTGAATCTCTACTTTTATGTGTTCCTCCTCATTCTGTAGATGGTCTCAACTACTCTTGTGGTTTTGAATGCCACTGATGTGCTGAGGAAACACAGGATTATAATTGTAACCCAACTGTTCCCTGCAATTCCAGCTCATAAGTCCAGCTGCCTATGAGGCAGCTCCACTGGATGTCTAACAGGCATCTCAGGACCTGCAGCTCTTCTCCCAACTTCCCACTTACATCTCTCATTTTCACCCACCTCTCTTCCTCAGACTTTCTCAAGTCAGTAAATCTCAACTCTAAACTTCCCATAGGTCAGGAAGTCACCCTGTTGAAACTTAACAAGGGGCCATGTTGAAGCTTACTTCACATATTGTCAGTTTCGATTCTCTTTCCAATCTTCTACAGTGGCCAACAAACCATGCCGGATCTGCCTCCCTGCCATTGCCTTTCCGACCTCTTCCACTCTCACCCCTTCCCTCTCTCTTTCCCCAGCTCCAGAGGAGCCCAATGAGCCCATCCACCTGCCACAGCCTCTGGCAATCGCTGCTTCCCCTAGGTATCCACGTGACTTAGTTGTTACAGACTTGAGGTTACTAACTGTATTCGTTGTCTTTGTTGTATAACACATTATCCCAAACTTGAATGACTTAAAGCAGACAAAAAATCTTATTTCACAGATTCTGTGGGACAGGAATCCAAGCATGTCTTAATTGGGGGCTTCCAGCTCTACTTTTTTCATAGAGTCTCAGCTACACTATTGGCTGGGGTTTCAGTCTCATCTGAAGACTCAACTAGGAGAGGATCGGCTTGCAAGTTCACTCATGTGGTTGCTGGCTGGTCTCCGAAGAACCACCTCGTGAGAGCTGCTAACTTACTCTTGTGTGCCTCTGAACAAGGCCACCTTCCCCAGAGAGGAAGCAAGAGAAGGCCCAAAATGGAAGGCGCCACTTTCTACAAGTTAGTCTCAAGTGACACCCCATCACTGTCATATTCTATTTGCTAGAAGTGAGTCAAAATCCAGTCTATAGAGAAATGGAGGGGATTATATGAGGATATGATTACAAGGACACAGGGATCTTTGGGGACCATCTCAGAGACTGCCCACCATGCTAGACAGTGAATAAATGTGGACAAAGTCTATTTAAAATAGAATAGACATACCTCAGCAGCCTTCTTTCTGCTTTGTTTTTTCTCCATCTCACTTTTTAAAATCTTTTTATTACTTTAAAATTTTACTACTAGAATATAAGCTCCATGAGAGTAGGGGTTTTCACCTCTCTTTCTTACTGCTGTATACTTAGATATTTGACAAATATCTATTGAATCTTCTGAGTCTTTGTTGACTACTTAAGATTTGTTTCAATGCTATGACTTAATTAAACAGACTGCTCACTTGTCATTCAGCCCTAGTTTTTAGAAAATGCTTTCTATTATTGAATGGAAATCTATCTTGTTAAAAAAAAAAGAAAAGAGAAGGCAGTGAGTTAGTCTGTTGTGGGTGCTCTAACAGGATACCATAGACTGGGGGGCTTATAAACAAATATTTATTTCTCACAGTTCTACGGGCTGGAAGTCCAAGACCAAGGCACCATCCTGGTCATGTTCTGGTGAGGGCCCAGTTCCCGGTTCACAGACAGCCAGGCCCTCTGCTTTCTGTGCCCTCACATGGCAGGAATGGCAAGCGAGCTAGCTCTCTGAGGTCTCTTCCATGAGGACACTAATCTATTCGTGGGGCCTCCACCCTTGTGACCCAATCAACTCCCAAAGGGCCCACCTTCTGACACCAACAGCTTAGGGTTTAGAATTTCAACATATGAATTTTGGGGGAAACAAAGTTTCAGTCCATAACAGGCAGTGTGATAAGGATTTATGAGGTTACATGTAAACGAATACGGTTGCCACAAAGAGGGAGGATTGATAGTAGGATCAGGGTGGGATGAATGTCAGGCTGTGACAGCAACAGAGAATAGAGGACCTTTGGACTTGAAGGACAGGCAGTTTTGAGATATAGAAGATGGGGAGCAGAGAAAGTAATGAGCAAAGGCATGGAGCATAAAAGAGTGTATATCTCTGTATCTATCACCTATCTATCGTAAAGAGAATGCAAGGTACATGGTGAAACTAGAGAGTAATAATAGGAGATTGGGCTGGAAAGGAAGGCTGCACCAGTCCCCGAAGGAGAGAATAGGCCACGAGAAAGATATTTTGACCTCACATGTAGGTAAGATCTTCTTAATACTAGACCGTCCAGCCATTCAAAATAGTGAGTTTGCCAAGACAAAAGATGGCTTTATTACATCTCACTATCAGAAGATGTAATAAAATGTTACATATATGTAATAATATTTTATTAATATTTTTAAAAAGTATATTTTTTTGGCTGTGCCACATGGCTTGCAGGATCTTAGTTCCCCGACCAGGGATCGAACCCAGGTCCATGGCAGTGAAAGTGTTGAGTCCTAACCACTGGACCACCAGGAAATTCCCTTAAAAAGTATTCTTAATTCTATCATTCAAGGTTCATCTAGTTGCCAACATAAAGAACTGGTATCATGCTTCATTTCCATTCTTTCTGGACCTTTATTCATACAAAGTTAAGAATAACATGAGATATTTAGTACTGCAAAACATTATGCATCCTCTATGTACAACTAAATGAGAATACACACTAATTCATGATTACGTCTGTGAGCACACACTGGAATAAAAAATGCAGAGATAACAAACGCTCAGCAAGATGATCAGGGAATGGCGCTTGTTATGTGATTATATGTTGCATTTGCGCTCTCTGAAAGGAACAATCTGCCTTAATTAAATTGCCTTTCTTTCACTTGAACATTCCTGCTGCTCACATCACTCCCACACCCAACATCCATCTCAGACAATGTTCCAGGAGAATCCACACACCTGCACAGCACTTGGACAATATAATCTTTTGTTTCAAAGACACAGGGAAAATGATGGGAGAAGCATTTCTTTGGGGCCTGAGGAGTGCTGGCCATGAGACTGGCTGTTTCCTAGTTCCGTGATTCCTGGAGGCAGTGGGATAGAACCAGGAAACAGACCCTAAATGACAGAAGGTCCACGGGTTCTGTAAAGCACTTGTGTGTTGGGGTAAGTGCTGGAGTTCTTATACATGGTGGCCTGTACAACCCGAGGTCCAAGGCAGTGGTTCTTTCTGCCTGGGATTAAGAGTATTTCCAAATAGAAACAGTCTCCATTCTATAAGCTCTGTAATTGTTTCCCTTTCAGAAAAAAAAAAAACACGAAAAATCATCCTCAAATTCTACCCAAATTTTCTCTAATTCTAAGACTTCCACAGTTCTCCCCTAGGGAATCTACAGTGGATTTGCTTGCTTCCTTTCCTGATTTCTCTGTCTAGCATATATTCCACTATTCATCACATTGGCCACTCCCTTACTAGTATGCCTAGCCACTAACCATGTTTCTTCCCTGACAAATTTGAACTCTCAAGGAATCAATGCAGATGCTACTTTCAAATTAGCCTGCACCTGGTCATTTAGGCCTTCTTAGCCAACCCTTCTGTGTGGGAGCCACAAAAATATTCCTTGTCTTCAACCTCACTTCGCACAGGGAGAGGGACCTCACCAGAGCAGTGCCAGGCTGAGGACTTGATCCGGGACTTTCCAGCATCCAGAACTGTGAGGAATACACTTCTGTGGTTGTAAGCTGCTAGATCTGCAGTCATTAGTTATCGCAGGCTGCAGGGACCAAGCTGGTCTCTCCTCGATGCTCCTCCTTCCTCCTCTCCACAGGTGAGCTGCTGCAAGCAGAGGTCTGAGCACCTGCCGCCATCGCCCGGCCATGTCTTTGGTTTCCACCCCAACAGTCCAGTTCTCTTTCTCAACAAGGTCACAAATGACTTCCTCATTTATAGATCTCGTAAGCATTTCTCAGTCGTTATCTTAGTGATTGTCCCAATTAACGGAAGTCCCGACTGCACCGAGGCTGACAATTCCTCTGCTCTTCTGAGAGGAGGCGCTCCAGGGCACCACAATGTCCAGCACTCTGGGCTTCTTCCACCTTCCCAGATGCTCCTTTTTCCTCAGAACAGGGGATTTTCTCTTCTGGTCCTTTCATTGTGTCACACACTCTTAAAACTATACTCTTGGGTCTTCCCTGGTGGCACAGTGGTTGAGAGTCCGCCTGCCGACGCAGGGGACACGGGTTTGTGCCCCGGTCCGGGAAGATCCCACATGCCGCGGAGCGGCTGGGCCCGTGAGCCATGGCCGCTGAGTCTGTGCATCCGGAGCCTGTGCTCCGCAACGGGAGAGGCCCGCGTACCGCAGAAAAACAAAAACAAAAACAAAAACATTCAAGGTAAAGCAGATAGGAAAACATTTTAAACTATCAACTGTAGATACATCATAACTTATGCTGTTAGAAAACATACATTAAGAACAAGAATTGATTAGGAAAAACATTTGGCAACAAAATGTATTGTTTCCAGGAGAAAGCAGAAAATCAAAACAATATTTGACTTCAAATATTTTTATTTGAAAGTATTTTGCATTTGATTTGTGTTACCAACACCCTAAGTAATTTTCTAATGTAAAGACAAGTTTGAAAATGTACATTATTACATAGGAAGGGAGCTTTAAAAAGATATGGAACAATCCTTAAAGGAGGATGACATGGAATAGTTATTTGACACTATACAGATTAGCGCTCTGTCCATTTTATCCATATATATTATTTACAAGGTGCTCAAAATAGAAGTATTAAATTAGGTTAGTGATTATTTGTTTTAATATTTTGCATTTATTTAATTAAAAAGTAGCTGCATTAGATGTCTTTGTATGTGTTTAGATACATTTGCACATCTGCATGTGTCTGGTATAAACAATAAATTCCTGCCACAAACCTGAATAAAAGTGGAGTGTCAACGCTCCACTTTTTATACAGGAAGAACCCGAGGCTTAGAGAGAATATGGTGCCACAGAACGAAGATTCCAGTTGAGGTCTGTGGGACCCCAGTCTACTAAACCACACCACCTTCTGCCATGCTTGGGGGTCACATCCGTTCACTGTGGTCAAATACTGTACAGTTCTTTTAGATTTACTTAAAAGGCGGATGTGGAAATAGGTAGAACTGGGATCTAACTGGTGAATAGGGAGATGCCAGTTCTGAGCTCACATCCAGCCAGTGGCTGGGAATCCAGTGTGGCCTCGCCTGACCTAGAGGATAGAATGAAGGGACGCCCCGCTGCAGCCCCCAGGGGCTTGGCCACTCTGCCTGAAGCTGAAACCAGCACATCTGGGGCCTGCAGGTCGCTCTCTGCAGGAGCCTCTGGGTTTGTGCTTTTGACGCGAGCCTTGGGTGACTCTCTTTGGAAGACCTTGGCCTCGGTTCTCCCTGAAGAAGCGCCTCAGAAGCTGAGTCAGTACAAGAGGGCGTCCACGTCCGCCCATTTCCTCCAGTTGCCTCTGGAATCTCAGGCTCAGTCTGCCCTCCCCCAACAGAGATCTCCTTTCCTTTCCTTCAGCCTGGACTTGTGTTTTATCTGCATTTCTTATGTGTCACTTTCAGTCTAAAATAATCTAAAGTTATCAAGCGCTTTCTTTGTGTTATGTTCAAATCTTGGAACCTGGATTTCCTGCACACTCTGCCTAGTTCCAGATCCAGCCTACTAATGGGATCAGAAGCGGCGAAGTGGGACTGTGTGCAAATATTTGGGAGGAGGTGAGGGGGGTGTAGGAGGGACTAGAAATTCTGAATCCTGGACCTGGCCTGGAAAAGGTGAAACTGTCATAGTGTTATGCTCCCAGAAAGCTCTAACTGTGCAGAAACATAACAATATTCACCTCCTAACAGGCTTTTCCACCAAATGCAGAGAGGCAGGTGGAAGGGGTCGGGGGTGGTGTTTGGTTACAGTGGAAACCCACCTCCCCTGGGCACCAGTCAACTCAGTCTCCCTGCAAACACTTCTGCCCATTGCTGTATTTCTGTAGGTAACCCTAAAGCCTTCAACCCAACCTAGGGCAACACTCCTGGACATCAGCAAAGTCATCCTCACTATCCTCCCAAAACGGAAGGCAAAGTTCCAAGTCACTTTATTCATGCCACAGATGTTATTTGCAGGAAAAAGGAACATGTAGTACAAGCCTCTTGTCCTTGCAACTTGCTTGTCTTTCTAAGATGCACTGCGGCCCAGTATCATATTGTATATACACCTCTGTGGTCACTGCAGTGGGCTAAGCAGTGGAGCCATTGCAGAGAACATTAGGACACACGTCTGGAGAAGTGGTGTAGATGGCATGACGGAGGGGGGCCCCGGGTCACAGCAGGCAGCTCAGTTTGCTGAGTCACCTGGGACCCTGCCTTGAGCCATTCAGTCTCTGTCAGGGCCCCCCAGGAAGCAAGGCTCTGGGCCACCAAGGTGTGCTTTGTACCAGGCAATGCCTGTCACCCAGGGGATACCCAAACGATGTTTATCAAATTGAATATTCCAACTTTGCAAGTAAAAGTTTGATAAGAGTGGTTTCCCTAAAATTCTTTGAACATTTAGCAGAAGCTCCTGACTGGAAACAGAAAAGGATGTATGAAGGCAGCAGGGAATTGGATACGACGGCAAAGCGAAAAGAGGATTTCACCCAAAGGGGACATAATCCCTGTGAGAGTCCTATTCTCGTGCACCATTTATATTAAATCTGAGCCTGTCAGGCGATAGGCTTACTTCCATGCTTTCTGGGGCGCATTTTATTGCAGCACAATTAGAACTGAAGTAATGGTTACCAGCACAACCAACATTTCTTTTTTCAAATTAAAATGATCACACAAATGATGCTGAATTCAAAACGCCCATGGTAGTGGTAAGAGTCCAAGTGCTGACGGTGACAGATGTGTGAGTTCCCGGCGACATCCTTCAGGAGTGGAGCCCTGTGACCACACCCGAGGACACGGCTACAGGTCAAAATCCCAGGTACGATCCCTCAGGCTGAGCACAGGCACCTGCACGGCTCTGCCTGGAGGGCTGCGTGGTGGAAGCGGCACGGCCCCTCCAGACTTGGTGCAGAGGGTCTTTCCGGCTCTGGGGGGCTACAAGCCAAGGACTCTGGGCCCTTGGGGGACCACGCTCACAGCACCTCTGCCTTCCCAACCTGTCTGGGCCCAGGTCTCCAGTGGCCTTGACCAAGGCACTGGGCTCTGATCTGACTGCTTTCTAGCCCTAGCACTCCCCCTTCTCCACTCCCTCAGGGTCCTGGGGCCATAACAAGGCACGACTCGTTTGTTCAGGGCCCCTGGGCAGGGACATGACCCCGGTCTGACCTGATTCACCTGCCCCTCGCCTGGTTTCATCCTGTGGGTAAAATGGGCAGTTGGCACGCTGCTTTTCTCCACCGCTTCCCTGTGCTGCCACAGTAACTGAACGACGCTTCCTTGTGACCTTCGGATTGCCTTGACCTGATGGGCCACCTGGACATCTGATCACCAAACACCATGGAAAAGTTGCATTTCAAACACTGTTTTATTTTTAACAAGATTCGAATGAAAAAGCCACACAACTGATTTGAAATGGAGCGTATATTACTTCATTTGTGTTTTAAACTTAAATGTATCACTGGTCTAACCCATAACCCACGGCAAGGGAGTCATTTACATAATATTAGATTCAAG
Source organism: Pseudorca crassidens (assembly GCF_039906515.1). Taxonomy (NCBI): domain Eukaryota; kingdom Metazoa; phylum Chordata; class Mammalia; order Artiodactyla; family Delphinidae; genus Pseudorca; species Pseudorca crassidens. The sequence goes on from NC_090316.1 coordinate 28,036,893, forward strand.
TTTAATATGATAGATTTCAGGAAAGAAGCTAGAAATCAGGCGATAGAGCAGTATTTTGCCTCCTTCCAAACAAACAAAACCCAGCCAAGTACAAGATGAGCAACTGAAGAGAGCTACCATATGACCCAGCAATTCCACTGCTGGACACATATCCGGCCAAAACTCTAATCTGAAAAGACGCATGCACCCCAACGTTCACTGCAGCACTGTTTACAACAGCCAGGACATGGAAGCAACCTAAGTGGCTGGAAGCTGTGGCACATATATACAGTGGAATATTACCCAGCCATAAAAAGAATGAAATAATGCCATTTGCAGCAACATGGATAGACCTAGAAATTATCATATTAAGTGAAGTCAGACAGAGAAAGACAAATATCACGTGATATCACTTATTTGTGGAATCTAAAAAAATGATATAAATGAACTTATTTACAACATAGAAATAGACTCACAAACACAGAAAATAAACTTACGGTTACCAAAGGGGATGGGGGTGAGGGATAAATTAGGAGTTTGGGATTAACAGATACACACCAGTATATATAAAATAGGTAAACCACCAGGCCCCACTGCATAGCACAGGGAACTATACTCAGTATCTTTTTTTTTTTTTTTACATCTTTATTGGAGTATAATTGCTTTACAATGGTGTGTTAGTTTCTGCTTTATAACAAAGTGAATCAGCTATACATATACATATATCCCCATATCCCCTCCCTCTTGCATCTCCCTCCCACCCTCCCTATCCCACCCCTCTAGGTGGTCGAAAAGCACGAGCTGATCTCCCTGTGCTATGCAGCTGCTTCCCACTAGCTATCTATTTTACATTTGGTAGTGTACATATGTCCATACTACTCTCTCATTTCATCCCAGCTTACCCTTCCCCTTTCCTGTGTCCTCAAGTCCATTCTCTACATCTGCGTCTTTATTCCTGTCCTGCCCCTAGGTTCTTCAGAACCACTTTTTTTTTTAGCTTCCATATATATGTGTTAGCATATGGTATTAGTTTTTCTCTTTCTATACTCAGTATCTTATAATAACCTATAATGAAAAATAATCTGAAAAAGAATATATATATATATATGTATAACTGAATCCCTTTGTTATACACTAGAAACTACCACATTATAAATTAATTATACCTCAATAAAAAAGAAAGTTATTTGATGTGACAAAACTATCACTATGATTATCTTTATTGTGAAAATAAAGGTAGGATATTCAGGATCTACAATCAGCCTGATAAAGGAAGCAAGATACTCATAGTATTAGAGGAACAGTATCAACCAATGGTCTAGAGACTTAGGATGGTAAATATGATAGCATATATACGAGTAAGAATAGCACAAACTATGCCAGTTCAACCTGCTTTGATTTGCTTATCAAAGTTCACAGGTGCACACTTTATTCCAGGAAACAAACTGATTTTCAAATGTTACTAATAACAATTTGGATGAACCATGACAGCATTAAATGTCCCACCAAAATAATGGCAGATTCCAAAGGTGAAAGAAATGGACAATAGAAAACACCATAGAGTTATCTTAATGCAAAAGACTGTCATATTTTTTAAACTTTTAAAATAAAGGTATACTGAAAGAAAGAATTGCCAAAGAAAGATTATGCTTGTACCATCTAAGTAACTGGTTGAATGAGGGAGGAAGGAATTTGTAAGTTCATAAACTCTTTGCCGGCTAAACCTTTGTGCTATTAAATATATTAGTTTGAAACCCCAGGTAAACGCATGATGGGACCGAGTTTGTTAGGAAGGGCCTGGACAACTGAATACAGCCTGGTATGTGATTCCAGAAGGCTAACCTGCCTCCTTGCTGGATGACTTTGCCAATCGTCTACCTACAGGATTATCGAGGCCAGCTTGCTAACCTCTGCCTCAGAATCTGCCTCTGGGATGCTAAACTGTGACAGGACTGTTTATTATTTGCAGGAGATGAAAGTTTCGTGAATGGCGACTCATCATTCATTGAAACACTGTGATGGAAAGTACTAGCTCTGTCCTAGCACGGATTTTAAGATCTCAGGATCTGGGGATGGGTGATGATTGACTTTGAAACCCAGGCTGTGAAAATGAAGAATACACTGCCATTTCTTTAAGACATTTATAAAACTTTGTGGTTTTGTTTCATATTAACTATAATATTTATTAAAATACCAAATTCTTTGGAATCCATTTGTTTACCCCGTTTTTATTGCTATTTATATTTATATATCAAATATGCAAACACTGAATTTTTAAGGTTTTAAAAATAACATTTCTTAAAAGTTAACATTTGCATAGTAGGAGACCAAAAAACACAAGAAGCAAAAAGCAAAGTTGTCCATAATCACAAGCAGTTTATGTCTGACTTGTCCTTCTAGGTCTCATTTGTGTATTTACACAATTAAGCATCCATTTTTATGTAATTAAGATCATACAGCTATGTATCATGCTTTTTCACACATCACAAATATTTACCATTTCAAAGTCCCAAACCTGTAAGTATTTTTTATCCATATTTAATTTAATTAATTTATTTATTTCAACATCTTTATTGGAGTATAATTGATTAACAATGGTGTGTTAGTTTCAGCTGTACAACAAAGTGAATCAGCTATACATATACATACATCCCCATATCTCTTCCCTCCTGCATCTCTCTCCCTCCCTCCCACCCTCCCTATCCCACTCCTCTAGGTGGTCACAAAGCACGGAGCTGAGCTCCCTGTGCTATGCTGCTGCTTCCCACTAGCTATCTATTTTACATTTGGTAGTGTATATATGTCCACGCCACTCTCTCACTTTGTCCCAGCTTACCCTTCCCCCTCCCCATGTCCTCAAGTCCATTCTTTACATCTGCGTTTTTATTCCTGTCCTGCCCCTAGATTCTTCAGAACCATTATTTTTTTTTTAGATTCCATACATATGTGTTAGCATATGGTATTTGTTTTTCTCTTTCTGACTTACTTCACTTTGTATGACAGTCTCTAGGTCCATCCACCTCACTACAAATAACTCAATTTCCTTTCTTTTTATGGCTGAGTAATATTCCATTGTATATACCTGCCACGTCTTCTTTATCCATTCATCTGTCGATGGACACTTAGGTTGCTTCCATGTCCTGGCTATTGTAAATAGAGCTGCAATGAACATTGTGGTACATGACTCTTTTTGAATGATGGTTTTCTCAGGGTATATGCCCAGTAGTGGGATTGCTGGGTCGTATGGTAGTTCTATTTTTAGTTTTTTAAGGAACCTCCATACTGTTCTCCATAGTGGCTCTTCAATTAACATTCCCACCAACAGTGCAAGAGGGTTCCCTTTTCTCCACACCCTCTCCAGAATTTATTGTTTGTAGATTTTTTGATGATGGCCATTCTGACTGGTGCGAGGTGATACCTCATTGCAGTTTTGATTTGCGTTTCTCTAACGATTAGTGATGTTGAGCATCCTTTCATCTGTTTGTTGGCAATCTGTATATCTTCTTTGGAGAAATGTCGATTTAGGTTTTCTGCCCATTTTTGAATTGGGTTGTTTGTTTTTTTGATATTGAGTGGCAATAGATATTGATTGTATATGCTTGTAGACAGCATATATACGGGTCTTGTTTTTGTATCCATTCAGCCGGTCTGTGTCTTTTGGTTGGAGCATTTAATCCATTTACATTTAAGGTAGTTATCAATATGTATGTTCCTATTAGCATCTTCTTAATTGTTTTGGGTTTGTTATTGTAGGTCTTTTCCTTCTCTTGTGTTTCCTGCCTAGAGAAGTTTCTTTAGCATTTGTTGTAGAGCTAGTATGGGGGTGCTGAGGTCTCTTAGCTTTTGCCTGTTTGTAAAGGTTTTAATTTCTCCCTCGAATCTGAATGAGATGCTTGCTGGGTAGAGTAATCTTGGTTGTAGGTTTTTCCGTTTCATCACTTTAAATATGTCCTGCCACACCCTTCTGGCTTGCAGAGTTTCTGCTGAGAAATCAGTTGTTAACCTTATGGGGATTCCTTGTATGTTATTTGTTGCTTTTCCCTTGCTGCTTTTAATATTTTTTCTTTATATTTAATTTTTGATAGTTTGATTAATATGTGTCTTGGCATGTTTCTCCTTGGATTTATCCTGTATGGGACTCTCTGTACTTCCTGGACTTGATTGACTTGGAGAGTTAATTTTTATTACCAATAAATTCTGAAATAAAGTACCAGTATTTGCTCCGACTGAGTGTCATTTTGAACTTTATGAGTACATTTGCTTTAAGTCACTGATTTACCGTTAAAATGTATATAATACATAATAAAGTAGTTATATATTTTTGTATATATAGTCACACACACACATTTTTTCAGCTAAGTGAACTTGGTTTTCATTGAGACTTTTTGGAAAATTATTTCACCCAGAAGTCATAATTGCGTATTTTATCCCAATATGTAGTAAACCACATATCCACAGGTATAAAAAATACCTAATTCTCTTTTTAAAAAAATTAGGCTTATGTCCAATATGTTGTTTTAATAAAATTGGGATGTGTCTTATACACCAGTGTGATGCATATGAAAATGGATTTTCTGGCTTTACTCTTGAAAGATGCATGCTTTGGGTCTTTACTCCGGAAGTACATTTGTGGCAAAAAAAAAAAAAAAATATATATATATATATATATATATATATATTATATAGGAATGCAAAACTGACCTACCAAGGTATCTTTTAAAAGTATTAATCTATATCTGTGCTCCACCCACAGAGTTTTAAATCAGAATCCCCAGAAACAGAATCTGGTATTTTCATTTGAATCAGTTCTGAGGTGACTCTAACATGCTTGCTGGTTAAGACCCACAGACTTAGGAAGTTTAATGTTTCTCACAAAAGGAGAAACAAATGGATTAAAGGGGTGAAACAAAGGCACTTAGTTCCAAAATTTAAAAAAAAAGCATTTACGCTGATAAGAAGATTTAAAAAGGAAGCTATGATAAGCAGAGAGAAAGATTCCTCAAACTTCACGAGGAGAGCCCACAGTGCGGTTCTGTGTAACCGTGATGGGCGGCGTCACCATGGATCCCAGAGTCCTCATCTCCTAACACCACCCACCAGCCCGCCTGAGAGTTGTTTTGGAATTTGTCCGCGTATGTCATGGAGTCTAGTTGACAGTACTGGGAAAGCCTTGCTACAGTCAGAAGATAAGAACTGTAGAGAATATTTAGTCGTGAATTGTCTGTAATAAAGTGAGCAGTCTTGGTGCTGATGAAGCATGCAGCCTGAGGGGTACAAGACACAAGAGCCAACAGTGCTTAAGGATGGGGTCCAGACAAAGGCACAGCCTGTGACCCATTCATCCATCTTTACCATCAGTTCTCACTGAGTCTGGCTCAGGTGAGGATGTTGTGATAAATCTGCTACATTAATATCACTCTGGAATAGCTTTTTTCAGTCTTTGCTGCATATGTGAGTTCACTCATGGATCTTAATAGAATATTGATAACAGGTTCCCACATCCCACATTTCAGAGATTCTGACTTCTTTTGTCTATGGTGGAACGCAGATTGCAAATTTTTTTTAAAGGTTCCCAGATAATTCTGATACTCAGAAAGAATCAGGAACCTCTTCTCTAGAATTGAAGTGCTTTAATATCAATATTTTAGAAATATTTGATAAGATTAAAGAACCTGAATAATTACAAAACATATACTAAAGTGAAGGCAGACCAAATTTGTAGTTTATATGGAGCTTAAAGTATTATAATATGGTTTTCTCAGGAAAGAAATTTCAGTAACAGGAGTTATGCTGTATCCATATTTGAAGGAGAAAAACTTGTCTCTCATGAAAAGACTGAAAAGAATGTTAATTCATAGGGACAAAATGCCCCATTACAAGAACAGAAAATGTAATATAAAATTAATGTTTGACATTTAGAGAAGCAATCTTGCCAAACAAGAGGCAGGTTTGTTCTGAATAACAATAGATAATTTTGTGTGGGTTAAAAGAGTATGAAAGCCAATGTGAGTAAATTAAACACACAGGGATGTACACATACACACACACACACACACGCATGCATGCACGCACACATTCCTTGTCAGGTCCTCAGATTTTTACTTGGTAATTCTACAGCTGATAACAGTTGGCACATGGTTAATTAACGTATTTAGCAGTAAGGAGAAAATCTTCACTGGTTACTAGACATCATAATTTTCTGTTTTCACCCGCCATTCTTATTTTAGGAAAATAATAAGCATACTGGTCATAGTTCAAACATTAAAACCAAATACTTTTTTCTAGATATAATAATATTTTTATGTTGCATTAAAGTTTAAAAATATTTTTTACATTTATCATATCCGGATTGTCACAGTTGCTATGATTAAAAGAGGTGATGGCTGTGGAAGTGTTCTTAATTATACATTGCTGTCTTCTTTGTGATAATAGTAGGACAGATGTTATTTTCCCCACTTGCCAGAAGAACCAGATGATGTTAAATGATTTATTCAAGGTAAATCATGAGCAGAGTTACATTTAGGCAGGGCTACTTCCATATTCTGGCTCTTTTCACATACTAAGGCTCACACACATATGCATACACACATACACGTGTATACACTTTTACACACTTATGTAGACCTATGCCTATAATTTTACCTGCAGCTATACATATACACATACATATTCATAGACATACACATACATACACTTACACATGTTTATATTAATGTATTTCACCGTGTTAAAGAAACAAAGAGACAATAGGATGAACAGTGAAGTGGAATTTTGAGCTTATCTGGTTCAATATATCCAAAGTCATACTCCCAACTATACACTTGACCTCTGTTGAAATTTTCCCAGTAATTTTCCCAGCTTCCACTTCACAGGATGCTTGAAGATCTCTACTCATGATAAGTATATCCCCTCATACTTATCCAAGCACTTACTCACTGAAAAATGCCAATCATTGGGTCTAATGTACTTCCCAAAGCTGGACAAACCTATCTAAGGCCATTCCTGAAATGCCCGTTCTCATGCATTTCTGATGTTGTACTCTGCAAACTAACAGGAAAAAGCCAGGAAGTGTGTGTGTGTATGAGAACTACTATCATGTGAACACCCCCTGCACACGTATGCTTTACGTGCATTAATTCTTGTAACTAACCTGCTGGGGGTGTGGTGTTAAGTTCTGTAAAGATGAATAAGTAGATTCAATGACCTGAGGTGACATTCCACACAGCTGTTAAGGGCCATGCTTCCTATGAAGCCTTGGTCTCTGTGGTTCCACAGCACACCCACCTCCACTATACAACGACTCCTCCCATGAGGAATTTGTGATACGTCCACAGATTTTCCTAACTTGTCAGGGTGGACTAGTTTTAGCAAGCCAAATTTGAGTAAACTTCCTGGGGATTTTACTTCCTACAAATGCTTCTTTGATATTTAGGGTGTTTGGTCTAAGACAGCTGGGAGAAAACAATAGATGGAGACACAAGCTGGCAGAACGGTGAGGAAATCCCATGAACAAAGTGTAAAGAAACGGCCCCAGTTTTACATCCTACTGTGTTGTACCCACTTCTGCTGCTCTTGTTCACCCTCTCGGTGGATGTTACAGGTTTTCGACGGTCTGGGCTTCCTGCCTGAGTTCTATTTCAGCTTCTCACCTGGCTTGGTTCCAGTCTGTAGGGCTATGTCAGGAACCTCCACTCCCAGGACTACCCCAGGAATCCCTGCGCGAGAGATGAGCTCCTGTCCTTGATTGATTCGGGAGGCTACTCAGGGCAAATGCAAGAAGCAGTATATTTCAGAGTGCGTGTGAAAAGGTTGCAAACAAGTTCAGTGGCTATCTCCTCTACATTATCTCTTCTTCTTTGCCCTATTTCTGCCCTATTTCTTCTATGGCTCAGAACACTTCAGGGTGTACCGTTAATGATGCAGAACATATCTCGAGAATGTCACAGAGAGGAAGCTGTGTATCCTCTTCAGTAAGTGAATGAGTTTTCCTTCTCTTAGAGCATCTGAAAGGGAGAATTTTATTGTTTCTGACCTGCCTTAGTTACTGGGATTCAGTACAAGAACATGTTGGAAATACTGAATATCCCGAGACTGCACAAGATGCTGAATATCCTCACAATGAGAAAAAAAAATAATGTTTTTTTTTCACCTTTACTTTATTTATCTACAACAACAAAAGAAACATTTTACTCAGCACCAGAATTTATTCAAGGCAACACACTGAGGTCTGGTCATAAAGAATAATTCCTCTCTGAGAATTTACAAAGCAGCCCTTTCTGCTCATCCCTCTGGAGAAAAAGCATGTTTTATCTCACTTGGGTTTCCACATGAATAAGTCTATCTCCAATGCAGCACATGAAAATGGAAGTGTTTCTTGTTGGTTACTCTGTATTTGCTGAATGGCTTTTATTTCTTCAAACTGTGTTGCATTAATCAAAATGCCTTCCAAGTTCAGACAACATGTGACACACTTGTTTCCTTTTTCTCACCTCATCTCCATATTCCTTTCACACCTTGAGAGTGAACATTCATTTTTCAGAACTATGCCAAAGTGATGGATATGATATTGAAATTCTTTCTTACTGCCAATTCACTATTTTGCAGTATTTTCTTAGATCATTACAATGAAAAGGTGATGGGTCCATATATAATTCTAATCCTCATATAACTATAAGACTTCATTCAATATGCATGTAAATTTACTAGGCATTGAAAATATATTCAAAATTTTAATATACCTTAGCTTTAAGAGCAGACACATTCGTTATAAATAATATGAGTATAGAGAAAGAATCACGCTTAAATGGCTCACAAAATCAGTGAAGGAAAGGAACAAAGATTTTAGGCAGCGTATCTTGGTCTTGGCAGTAGAGCAGAGCGCTATGGGTAACACGAGGAGGAGGGGATTCAGATGATCGATGGGAATTACTGAGAATAAGGCAGAATTTATCCACTCATCTGTCAATGGACACTTAGGTTGTTTGTATGTCATGGCTACCGTGAGTAATGCTGCAATGAACATGGGGTTGCAACTATCTCTTCAGGACTGTGATTTTGTTTCATTCAGATAAATACCCCAAAGTGGAACTTTTGGATCATATGATAGTTCCATTTTTAAGTTTTTGAGGACACTCCCTAGTGTTTTCCATAGTGCTTGCACCAATTTATAGTCCCACCAACAGTGCACAAGGGTTCCCTTTTCTCCACACCCTCAGAAACACTTGTTATTTTTTTGTCATTTTGACAACAGCCATTCTAACAGGTGTGGTAGCTTTGGTTTGCTTTTCCCTGATGGTTAGTGATGTTGAGCATCTTTTTGTATACCTGTTGGCCATTTGGATATCTTCTTTGGAAAAAATGTCTATTTAGGTCCTTTGCCCATTTCTAATTGGATTACTTATGTCTTTTTCTATTGTGTTTCTTGAGTTCCTCATATATTTTTAATATAACCCCTTACCACATGTGTGGCTTGCAAACATGTTCTGCCATTCTGTATGTTGTTTTCATTTTGTTAATGGTTTCATTTGTTGTCAAAAAGCTTTTTAGTTTGATGTATCAAATCATTATGCTGTATACCTAAACTTATACAATGTTATATGTCAATTATATCTTAATAAAACCGGGGAAAAGAGATAGAGAATAGGGCAGAAAGCCAGGAAAATGAAGTTGGAGCCAATGGGGATGGTCTTAGACCCACAGAACAAAGCAGCCATCTGCAACACTCTGTTTCTACTGTGCTAACTACAGGGCATGCCCTCAAACATATTCTGAAGACTGTAGGGTCGGGTCCACAGGCAGCAACGAAGCCACCATGGCACAGCCTGTGTGTCCTGATGGGGGCTCTGATAGAGTCCTACCAGAAAGTGGAGGCATTCTTTTTATCTTGGAATAGAGAATTAAAACAAGTATTCTGTATTAGGAAGTACTTTAAAAATATTATCTACCTATGCCCTACTCAAAATATGTTAGATCAATTTATTATCGCAGATTTGAAAGGCAATATAACCACACACATCCTCAGTGCTTTGACATTTGATTAACGGTTGATATTTGTTTAATGAAGGAAATTTTGGAGTGTTTTTATTCTTTTGTTCTGATTATAGGATTGCATTTTGGCAGGACATGGGAACTGGGCTAGAATGTGGAGTCTGATGCAGGTGGTTGGAAGTTGTTTAAGTTGATTCGATTTACTTAATCATCGATCAATAGGGATTTAAATGTGATGAAGAAGGAAATAAGCAGGGGCACGTCCCAGTGCCTGCCCAGTTCTTAATGAAGGCATAACTGGCCTTCTTTCACTCAGCGTGGTCTGTGTGGAGGCAAAGGCCCCACCAGAACAGAAGAACAGAGTGCGGAGGCCAAGTTCTGTGCTTGCTTTGCAGTTAGACATTAACACTGAAGGGCCTACCTGCTGCTAGAAGAAAATTTGTACTTAACATTGACAGACAGAATGCTTTTGCACTGGGGTTGAACACCAAGCAAAGATGTCACTCTATTTAACTCTGGAATGGGAGTTCTCGCCAGTAAAATTAGGGCTGAAAAAGACATTAAAGCACAGCTACTATAAAGAGGGAATTAAACTCCTTTTATCCCACAAATGACATATTCTATAAATAGAAAATCATGCGGAATCTAGAAAATAACATACAAGATCTCTTGAATGAGTTTAGCAAGGCTGAGGACAGATTAGTATACAAAAGCCAACTGTATTCCTATATCCTAAAATGAACAATCTGAAAACAAAATTAAAATAACACAATGTCATTCACAATAGTATTCTTTTTAAATAGCTTTATTAAGGTGAACTGATATAGAAAAACCGCACATCTTTAATTATTTTGGGCACATACATATACCCATAACGTACTGACCCGTTGACCCGTTATCATTATAGAGTGTCCTTCTTTGTCCTTCTGACAGTTTTTGGCTTAATGTCTATTTTGTCTGATATAAGCATAGTCTCCCCTTCTCTCTTTTCTACCATTTTAAGGGAGTATCTTTTTCCAACACTTCCTTTCACATATGTGTGTCCTTACATCTGAAGCATGTGCCTCTTATAGATATGAAGCCAAAGAAGTTGTTCTAATGGTTATCCTGATCATATGAGAAGGTGGTCGACATCATTAGTCATTAAGAAAATGCTAACTAAAATCATAAGACACAGCTAGACATTGACTAGAATGGCTTTAATGCAAAAGATGAAAATAACAAGTGTTGGCATGAGTGTAAGGAAGCTGGAAACCTCTTATACTGGTCATGGGGAATGTAAACTAATAAAACCATTTGGAAGATTCTAAACAATAAAACATATGCTTCCAATATGACCCAGCATTTCAGTCCTACGTATGTATCCAAGAAAAATGAAAACATTTCCACAAAAAGACATCACCAAAATGTTTTGAAAAACTTTATTTATAGAAAGCAGTAACTGTAAACACCTCGAATGATGAATTGATAAGCTGTGACACATCCTTACAATGGAATATTACTCGGCAATAAGATGAATGAACACTACTACATGTTACAACACAGAAGAGCCTCAAAAACATAATGCAAAGTAAAAGAAAGATGACATACTGTATGGTTTTACTTATAAGATGTCTCTAAAAAAGCAAAATGATAGAGACAGAAAGAAGATCAGTGTGTGTCTGGAACTTGGGTTGGAATTGCGATTGACTGCAAAGGGGCACAAGGAAACTTTTGTGGGGTGATGGAAATGTTCTTAACTGGATTGCTGTTATGGTTGTACAAGTTATACATCTTCTAAAAATCTTTAAACTGCAAACCTACAATGAGTGGATTTTATGGTATGTAAATTATACATTAATAATGCTATTTAAAAACACAGAGGAAAATCAGAAAATTATTGAGAGATTTGAACTTTCCAATGTCCCAAATCAACTAATTTATTCTCTGTCTGCCACGCAATTCACATCTCTATTTATTTTTTATTATCATATTTTCACAAAACACTTTTCTATGATGAGGTCAAAGCTATGAGGAAAAATTAGTGGGGCCATTTGTTTATATACGAACAAAATAAAAGCAGTAAAAATGCCTTAAAATGTCTAACTGCATCAATTAAATAAGAAAGATAGACACTAATTGTGCTTCATCACTCACGAAACATTTTTAGTAGCTTTCAAAGGCTGTCAGTTTAAATATCAATGTTTGTTAATAAAGAAGTGAAAGTACTAATGAGATTAGCACAACAAACATAAGTAATTTATGATGCCTAACTTGGAAAGTATAGCATAGGTTAAATTGCTGTAACAGCCCCAGATCATAGTGGAATAAGCCAATAAAAATGTGCTTTTCACTCAACAATACTTTCCATGAGTCCAGGCAGCTCTTCAGGGTAACTCCCCACTATATATTGGCTCGCTACAGTATTCCTGACCACTTCAGTCATATGACAGATAACTCTGCATCAACGTGTGCTTTTCTGAACAGCCCAATGAGGGAAGAGTTGTTTGAGAGCTGAGCGCTACCAATTTAGTGCTTCTGCAGGGAAATGAAAACTGTTGCTTCTGCTTGCATTTCATTGGCTAAAACAACTAACTTGGGAAGTGCAATCTTCCCATACCCCTGGAATAGAAGAGAACCTCGTACTGGGAAACAGGCTACAAGATCTCCCCTGTAGAAAGAATGTTTACTGTCTATATAGTATTTTCCATTTACTTTCTTAAAGCAATCATTTTCACTTCTGAAAAAAAAACAAACACATAAACCACAAATTAATACAGTGGAACATGACTGAGACTCTGAGAGCGACACAAGGACAGAGACCTTATCCTCTCCACCACGACTCACTGGCTGGGTGGCCCTGATTAAGTTATCTGACCTCTTCATAAATCACTGTCCTCAAACCTATGACAAGGGATGTGTTTAGTATTAAATTAGAATGAAAATGGGGAAATTCTCAGCATAGTGTGTCATATGTTGTCAACTAGTTGAATCTGAATCATTCTCTCTGACCTTTGTTTAACTATCCCACTTGCCAAAACAAAATCAGTATGTATAGTGCTGAAGTGTTCGTAAACTGTTACATTTAATTTCCTATGCTTTATAAAAAATAAACCAAACAGTAACAAAACTTGGTAATATACAAACTTTTAGTTATCAGTTAGTTTCCATCAACTGACTAATCATCTTTCAAATACTCATGATTCCATAAGCAAATGTTAATGCTTCTAACGAAACAAAAAGAAGCCAAGAATCTGTCATTAGAATAGGATGATGTCACAATGTGTTATGATTAATTTTCGACTTCATTCAGGAAGTGCCCTTGAGTTTTTCCCTATTTATTCTTTATCATTAACATTTCCCCTGTTATCTACTTCAGTTTTTATGGCAAAAAAGCTTTCTGATCACAACACAAATTGTCCAATTGTTGCACCTAAAAAAAAGTAGGCAGAAAGTGAAAACTTCGAGACCCACACAAGTGAAGTCCACCCTCTACTTGGACACAGCAGAGCCTCTGCAGGAGGAGGCCTGTGTCCAGAAGTGAAGGGAGCCCAGACCCAGGCGCCTGGATATGGATGCAGCAGGTCCTCGGTTGTGAGAGCCTCCGAGGGCATCTGACCAGATAGGTTTGAGGTATCTCGATGAAAAACTCTATGGCTGTACCATAGATGGTAAATATAAATAAAACGTAAGATTTTGATATTCTTTTGGTGTAGAAGGTTAATTTAGGTTAGGATCACTAGAATATAAAGCTGTGGGGACGTTACACAAGCTAATGCATTTGGGGGGATTCCCAGGAAGTGAGAGTTTGGGATAAAAGTCAGCAGAGGAATAAAGCTGGTCATCATATTATGGGATGTCTCGTTTAAAAGCACGCAAACATGGTCCGTGATAAGCATCCATCTGGAGAAGACAGGTAGAGGAATTTTCCTGCCTGATTCTTTGGTTTTCTATATAAGTCAAAATTCCATCCAAGGGGCATTAAGCCCCACGACTCTTCAGGGTGTGTTACCTTCATCCTCCGGCCCCACGGGGAGGCAGATGCCACACCTATAGCGCAGTTTGGTGTGATTTCAGGTGGTTTTGTAGGAGCCTTTGTGGGTCTTACACGACTGGGCTTGATCTCCAGAATTAAAGGGTCATAGCTACCAGACCAATGAAGGCTTTGCAGGGTCCTCACCCAGAGAGGAACCAAAAATCCAGCAGGGCTCGGAGATGAAATTATGGTCTGTGTCTGTAAGTCCTCTGTGGAGCAAGCAGCTGCGGGTTCAGCATGTGGGAGCAGTGGGGTGAATCGGGGGTAAGTGTGGACTGGGTGTGATATACAGGTTTTTGCTTCCAAAACGTCAAATATTTAGATTTAGTGGCAGGCCTGTGATCCAGCAGGAAGAGGAGGCATGCTGGATGTGCAGGTCAGGCTGGATCAGCCCGAGGTCTACGATTTTGTCTGTTATCTTGAGCTATTCTCTATTACAACGCTGTGAGTCAGTTTACTAGGAAATGGGTTCACATATATAGCTTTAAACTCTAGCAGATATGCCTTTAAAATATGTGACATAGATTTGCCAACCTCACCTGAAACCTCACTTTAGCAAACTGATAAAATTGGGGTGATCTCCTTATTGGACAGGATACGTTTTCTGTTTTGGTGATTTTTCGTTTTTGTGCTTCTATATTTCACAACACATATCCTTCTAGGAATCCTTATACCAATTTAAATCTTTCTGTTTATGATAAGCAGGGTAGTAAACATAGGGTATCTGGCTGCCCACATAAATTCTTTTTGATCAGCCTCCACCTAAGATATCCCCCTAGATTATCAGTCGTAGAGAATTAGAACCTGTCCTAATGGACTTAGACGTTCTGGATCATTTTTCCATTTAAGCAAGGACCCAAGAGATTTTCCAAAGCAGGCTTCAGCCCTGCAGTTCAAACCATAAGGAATATAGAACTAGTAGATTAGGGCCAACTGAAAGAGTCTTTTAGCTCAAATATTGAGGGGAAGGCTCAGGTAGGTCATGTTATACTGAACCAAACTCCTGTCAAATAATATTTAGTGTCTAACTACAGGAATGAAAAAAACTATTTGAAAATGAATTGCTATTTTCTCCTAGAAAACAATTACCCTTAACTGGAAACATCTTTTGGTTTAAATGCTACAACATGAAATCCAGTGTTTGATTCTAGCATTACTGTCATTGCTATAACCATTCACTCAAAGACTCTATTAAATGCCTAAAAGATGAAGCACACAGAATCACAGAAATCGTTTCATTTGTCCTACAAATTAAAAAAAATCTATCACATCCTATTGTTATTATTCACAAACGTGAGAATAATGGTGATAATTGTTCTAATTTGTCCTTTTTATTAGTCGCACAGAGACATCTATGTGTACACTGTGAAGTGTTCTAATGGTTAATATGAGTGTTTAATATGATGTGACAAATGCATTAACCTTGAGGAAAAAATAATGACTAAAGCAAACTGTATAATTTTCATCTTTATCATTAAAATGCTGTTTTAGGGAAATAACTGCCTAATAATTTCACCACAGGTGCAATCAAGTGATAACATGAGGATTACTAATGCTGTGTTTAATATGGAACTCAGAAAACATTTACTGCACGTTGGCCTTACATCCCTTACTACTCAGCCAATTATTCTCAAGAAGTAGGCACTGTTAATTACCTAGGGCACTTAATGGAAGGTGAGGCAGTGAGAATAAAAGCAGCATAAAAACTGGCAGAGGGATCATTCCAGTTTAGCATCCCATCAGGGAACAAATGCTGAAATCAATGTCAGAAAACCTTAAGAGAAAATTATGTATGCCTTGGGCTACACGAGAGAACTGAATCAATTCTCTTTTATCCCAATGTGCTCCAATCCCACTCCACATTTAAGTACGGTAAATAGTCACGTGTTGGTTTTAATCACATATGCACATTCTTTGGCATTTCTCCCATCATCAGGTGGTGTCTACATGCCTTGTCTTTGAACCTGGGAGGGCTTTCTAACTGCCCTGAAGAATGAAATATAATAGAAGTGCCTCTGTGTGAAGTCCAGAGCCAGGTGAGGAAAGGCCACGGAGCTTCTGCACTCTCTCGGGACACTTGCTATTAGAACCCAGGGATCATGGTGGGAGGAAGGCCAGACCACAAGGTGAGGCCACGTAGGTGCTCCAGGCAGCATCTGCATCTGGGTGCCAGCTGACAGCCAGTGAGGACTGCAAGGTGACTCCAGCCCAGCCACTTACTCGTTACAGCTGCATGGGAAACCGTAAGTGAGAACCAGCTCCCAGAGCCCAGGCAGCCTGCAGGACCATGCAAGATCATGGAAACACATGCTTGGTTTTGCTTTATGCCACCAAGTTTTGGGTGGGTTGTTACGCAGCTATAGATAACTGGTACAGGTCACTCTTACCCGCTTTAGTTACATGAACGAAAAGAGAGGTGTGGACGACTGGGTTGCATGAATTTCACCCAAATATTTACTTTTGCACTTTGTTCACCTATTGTTTGGGAGAACAGGAGGAAACTCTGGCTCTCGAAGGGCCATCAAGGAAAATAGCCAGCAGACATCTCTAGTCAAGGGCACTTCAGCATTTCTGAGTCCAGCTCACTCTGATATGTTAGAAAGGGTGGATTTCAATTAGAAGCTCTTCATAACTTATAAATTTGGCAATACTTCACTCATCCTAGGTCCTGTATACATCTGTGACGGATAGAAAAAATTGAATATAACTAACAAGTTGTCATAGTTGCCAGCATACACACGTTCATCTTTACAACGCACTGTCATTTGGGTGAGTTCATACATCCATCAAAACCTGCAACAGGAGCCTTAAAGCTCTGGGACCATATCCCATGGTAAAAAAGCAAGAACTCTGGAATTGGGAGATTGTGACTGTTGACAGAGATCTATGAGAGAGACAGGCTTTGGTATGAATTGAGCTTCATTCCTAGGAATATGGTAAACTTGAATTTTCTTCTGATTAAACAAATGCATTTCAGGTAGAATCTGTACCTTTGATCAGTTTTGCATGCATAGCATGGACTGAGTCATATTATAACTTCTGTTTGTTCGTTTCATTTTTAAACTCTTTCTATTTTCCAGATTGACCCAACAAAATAGGCCATTAATACAAAGAGAAAACTCTTTCCATACTATCAAGGGAAAGTAAAACTGTAGGTGACAAACCTGTACAGAATTTAAATACTGGCCACAAAGTTTCAGTGTCTAGTCCACAACTCCTACAATGAATCTCAGACACCTATCCTCATATCAGTTCTTTTTTGTTCTTAAATCAACTAGTTTTCTAGAGATATGCTAGGAATTTCCAATATTTGTATTATAATAAAACTCTTTAAGAAAAGATTGATTGGAGATGGTAGCTGTAGAAAAGCATAGCATCTTTAAGGATACTCTAATCTCTGGCTTCTCATTCTGGACCTTTCAGAAAGGACCAACATTGTAAATTTAATGATTGAAGATGATAGAAGAAGAGAAAATCAAGCTAATCAGAGAAAACTATAAAAAGGTGAACTCTCTTGCAATGTATGGAGCAATAGAAATTGAACAAAATTGAAATATATTAAGAATCCTGAATTCCACTCTATGAACCCTGAGGAAATAGTTGATGAATGAAGGATGTTGAGTTATTGATCCAGGTATTCCAGAATATACACCATTTTCATGTAACATACCAAATGCTCCCTCACTGTGGGTGAGGGGATATATAAATCTTCATCTATCGGGTCAACCAAGTTACTTATTTTAGCCAACGGAATATTAACAGATGTGATGTAATCTGTCTTGAAAAGCACTTGATCACTTGGAACTGTCACTCTTGCAACTCTCTTATTCTCATGACAAGGCCATGCTCGGGCTGGCTTGATGAGCCAAGGGGATGATAACAGAATCCTGGAGCAAACCTGTCCCAACCCAAATCCAGCCTACTTCATCAACACCTGGCCAAGCACAGATCCACGAGTGAACCAGCTGAGATGAGCAGAAACATCTACATCAGAAGCTGACCCTCAGCCTACATGGAGATCCACAAAAATAAATGAATACTGAGTTTAAAGCCACTGAGTTTAGGTGATTAGTTTTAGCAGCAATGTTATGCACACAATTAATAGATAGGGTTGGTGGATAAGTTAGCAAGTAGGAGCCAAGAGGTTCAACTATACTACGACTGCTGGATTTTTTCCCTCACGGTTAATCTTAGAGGAAATACCAAGAAAAATACCAAGAAAACAGTGAGTTAAAGGGAACCACTTTGAATTGTGCTTGTGCTGGAGGGTGACTTTGGCATTGGGAAGGAAGTGGCCAGACACAGCTTTGCTTACAGGGAAGTGGTTGTGAGAGATCTAGTTTTGCTTCCTTTCAGCCAGTGCCTTGTATCTGCAGCATGAGATGTGGACTCCTGGTGCAGAAGACTCAAGAGCAAACTCACAGTAGTTTAGAAGCCCTGAGTGAATGATGAGCCAAGAAAAGACAAAGTCAGATTGGTCTGAAGGAGTTTCTTCCTTGACGGTTGCTTTCACCCTCCCTATCTGATTCATTACAATCTAAGTTAGTTCTCATTCTAACATTGTTCCTTCTTGTGCATCTAGCTTAACTCCCTTAGCAGAGTAACTTTCTGGTGCCCGATTTTCTATACCATGTCTTTCCAAGCACGAAGCTTACTGGTTTCCCTCACCCACACTGCCTCCAGAACAGCTGAAAGATAACTGATCTCAGAGACCAAAATAAATGGTCAGGCGAGGAGCACACGTATTTCAAAGCAACAACAGGATTAAGATCCTATCAGCAGCAATGGTATTACAAAAAGGAACAAAGATTTTAATGCATCTGTAATAAACATTCTAAGAGATACATCAGAATATAATAAAATGAGTCAAAAATAAGAAAACCAAAACAAAGGTCCATGCATAAATATATAATTTTAAAAATGTAATGATAGTTATAGAGTACACCATAGATGAAATAAATGGTAATACAGCTGTCATAGTCTTACAAAAATGTTAGACCCCAAAAGATAATAATGTCTACCACATAATCAAAGATGTCCAGATGTGCAAAAGAGCAAGAAAATATTACCCATAAGAAGGAGCAAAATCAGTTCATCAAAATGAACTCAGAGGGAATTCCCTGGTGGTCCAATGGTTAGGACTCCATGCTTTCACTGCCAAGGAGGCGTGTTTGATCCCTGGTTGGGGAACTAAGATCCCACACGCCGCCTGGCACAGCCAAAAAAAATATTAAAGAATAAAAAAATAAATTAAAAGAATGGACTCAAATGACAGATTTTATAAATAACAGAAAAGTATATTAAAAGTTATTATAACTTTATTGCACATGTTAAAAAAGTAAAATAGAGACAAGGGATATGTAAAATAAAGAAAAAAACCCCTGAATTTCTACAGATAAAAAATACAAAGTCCAAGATAAAAAACATACTGGATGAGACTAATGTCAGATTAGACAGAGCAGAAGAGAAGATTAGTGAACTTGAAGCCATAGAAACTATCCAAAATTAAATATACAGAAAAAATAATACTACTAATTTTTTAAAAAAGATCGGAAAAACCAGTGAGGTGTAGAACAACATCAAACAGTCAAACGTACACACAATCCTTTCTGCTCCTAAAATATTATGGGCAGAAAAATATTTGAAGAAATGATTGCTGAAAATTTTCTAAATTGGATGAAAGCTATAATCCTATAGATCCAAGAAGCATTAAGCAGCAAAAACATTCAAAAGAATGCCAAGGCATCTTTTAATAAATTTACTCAAAATTTATAATAGAGAAATTCTTAGAAGCAGTCAGAGAAAAAAGACGCATTTCATACAGAGCAACAAAGACAAGGGTGGCAGATTTTTCTACTGAAACAACAACAATGCAGTCAGAAGACACTGCAGACACATCTTTAAAGCCCTGAATGGAAGGTTCTGTCAACCAAAACTTTATTCTTAGCAACATTTTCTTTGTAAAGCAAGTGTGACCAAAGGTCTTTTCAGACATACAAAGTTGGATGATTTATTGTCAGCAGATGCACACTATTCGAAATGTTGAAAGACACCTTCCATGTAGAAGGAAAATGATACTAGAGGAAACATGGATATACATAAAGTAATGAAAAACTATGAAAATGATAACTACATAGGTAAACATGTAAAATCGTTTTTTATTATTTAAATTTTCTTTTAAGATTATTAACTGTTCAAATAACAATTAGCATGACTTTATAACATATTAAAAATAAAATGCATGAAAAAATAGCACAAAGATCAGAAGGGGAGAGATAGGAGTATACTATTATAAGGTTCTTTACCTATATGTAAGGTGGTGTAAGTACTTGAAGATAGAGTGTGATGAGTCAAAGATGTACACAATCATTTATAAAGAAATTGCTAAAATACTGAGGTGTGTTATAGCTAGTAAGCCAAAAAGACATAAAATATAAGTGTAGAAAACATATAAGTAATTTAATAAAATGCAGGCAAAAGGGGAAAGAGGACCAAAGAACAGATGGGACAAATAAAATAAATTTTGGGATGGATGGGATAAATATAATAAATAAGAAGATATATATAGCCTTACAATATCAGTAATCACACTAAATGTAAATAGTATACATTTTTCAATTAAAACACAGAGATTGTCAGATTAAAAAAAAACTAAGACACAACTATCTGCTGCCTAAAACAAACCCATTTCAATATAAAGACAAAAATAAAAGTAAAAGAATTTATCGGGCTTCCCTGGTGGCGCAGTGGTTGAGAGTCCGCCTGCCGATGCAGGGGACGCGGGTTCGTGCCCCAGTCCGAGAAGATTCGCGGCTGGGCCCCTGAGCCATGGCCGCTGGGCCTGCGCGTCCGGAGCCTGTGCTCCGCGACGGGAGAGGCCACAACAGTGAGAGGCCCGCGTACCGCAAAAAAAAAAAAAAGAAAAAAAAAGAAAAAAAGAATTTATCAATAATCATTTCCTTTTTACTGTTGGGTAGTACTCCACGGTATAATGCACTCATTCACCCACTGAAAGATCTCTGAGTTGTTTCCACTTTGGGGATATTACAAACTTCTATACACATTTGTGTACAGGTTTTTGTGGGTATGTAACTTTTCACTGATAGACACGACAACATGGATGAATCTGTAGGCAGCCATGCTGAGCAAAAATAAAAAGTCAATCCCCCAAAATTACATATTCTGAGTCTATTCATATGAAATAATTGGAATGAAAAAATTGTAGAAATGAGAGGGTAAGGGATGGGGCAGCGGTGGGAGAGGGGGTAGTGTGCCTTAAAGGAGCAACACAGGGATCCTTGTGATAAAAGAATGCAGAATAAATTTTAAATTACTTTTTCAAGATTCACAGATTCAGAAAAAATTCCAATGTTTAAAAAGTGCCATATCTTGCTATATATAGGGTTTTTTTTTTTTTTTTTTGCAGTATGCAGGCCTCTCACTGTTGTGGCCTCTCCTGTTGCGAAGCACAGGCTCCGGACGCGCAGGCGCAGCGGCCATGGCTCACGGGCCCAACCGCTCTGCGGCACGTGGGATCTTCCCGGACCAGGGCACAAACCTGTGTCCCCTGCATCGGCAGGTGGACTCTCAACCACTGCGCCACCAGGGAAGCCTATATATATAGGTTTTTTTTAATGAAAAGAAAGAACACAAAATGGGATAGTTGATAAAGACGTACTTAGGAACTGTATTTGGCATTTCTTTTCAAAGGTGAGATATATTTTCATATTTCATTTACTTTTTTAAAACATACAAAAAAAACTATCATTCAATTCATACTGCTACTGTTTGGTCCTCTATATAATTATGCAATGTTTTAATAGTTTTCAATTTATTAACTGATAATATGCAAAGCTTTACCTCAGCCATCACAGACCACCATGATTTGTGCCATTAATGCCAATTTCCTACTCCTGTTACCTAAGTTGTAGGGAAAAGCTAAATTCCATATTATCAAAATTTTCACACTTTCTACCTTCTCATCTATTTTATTTATGCATGCCTCTGTCCTGCATGCATTGCCCCACCTTCATCTTAACAAACACTGCTTGTTTTTCCAGAAAGAGATTGCGGATAATTCTTCTCCTGAGGTTTGTCCATTGATCTCAGTCAACAGCGACCTCTGCACCATCCACTGGGCACTGGGCACTTGTACCACATATCTCAGCATTGTGCTTAGTGGTGCACTTATTCATCTACTGCTTACCTTGGAACCTCATGCCTGAAAGTATCCTACATATATAACAAATTCAAAATGTGCCTGATAAGTTAAAGGCTAAATAAACTGGTGAAGTCGAGGTGTAAGAAATTTATAATATATAAAGGTTTTTTTCTGTGATTTCATGGCCTAAAATATGTGTGTGTGTGTGTATATATATATATATATATATATATATATATATATTTTGGGGGGGTTCAGTAGGTTTTGAAATAGAAACGTCACAAAGAACCACAACTTTGAACTAAAGTTTCTGTATAATAGAAATATTGAATTTCCAGAGCTTTTTATTCTAGTGAGAAACTGAATGTTCAAAAAAAAAAAAAAAAATCAAACATGTCTTTCTATCTGAGTTTAAAAGCAAACAATAATAGAAAAATTGTGACTCTGGGTTTAAACTTTTAATAATGAGAAACACTGTGTTTCCTAATAAGAACTGAGAATTAATATGTTCCCAACCTTAGTAAGTCAAAGCTGTTTGCAAAACTTAGTTTTGATGTTGACATTTCAAAACCATCCTACTTAACAGAAGTAAACATTTATTTTTATGAAGCAATGCTATATTAAGTCAGAATGTAACAGTATCTCTTATAACAAATACCTCCAAATGTATTAAAATTATAAAAGCAAAAATTATTTGCTGCTTTTCAAGAGGCTAAGCTTAGCACTGTAAGTTGGTTTCAAACTTCTAAGATCAGGGGAATGAAGAAAGTTTATTTAAAACTTTCTTAGTATAAAACTTTCATAGTATAAAAACATTTCAAGGAGTTCTCAGTCAAGAATAATATAATTGACTTGATAGCTTAGATGAATGCCTCTGAAATATCTGCCTTGAAATCTCTCTACAGTGTAAGACTGATTGCTCTGATTCTTTGAAGGTCTGGAGATGTAAACAGAAGTGCTATTTTCTTTGATGTTGCTGCTATAATTCATTAATATCTGTTATTTACTTAAAACACCATTTTTTTTCCCCCATAAAAGGAGTCTCCAGAAAGGTCCCCATGCTTTTTTTCTAGCGTACCACAAAAAGCTAGGGCACGGGTACCCCGTTTAAGAAGCTCAGGCTTCGGGGGTTGGGATCACAGATGGGGCTCCTGGGCAAAGGTGGGCTTGGTGCTGGCCTTCAGCGGTTGGAAGCTATTGTGACTACAGACAGCGGGCTGCCTATCAGCACCACTTGAAGTGATCACCACTGATAGCTGTTCAAAAGGCTCAGAAGAACCTATGAAATAATCCTACATCAGCAAATGCAGGGAAATGCATGGAGAATATGTGAATATTTCTTGCCAGAGTTCCAATGCTTTGTCCTAGTAAGTTATCTGAAATGTAGTTAAAGGAAATATATGTATCCAGAATGATCTAAAAGAGAAGAAGATATTTAAACTTCCTCACAGGCAATGAGTGCGAGCACTGCATTTGTTGCTAATTTCTTAAAGATCTAGAAATAACATATACAGGCTATAGGAATGTGTGATAAAACGGAAGCCGTATTTAAATTGTACTTAAGAGATATTTATGCACATAGTTATGTAATCAGTCAACCAATTCTTCCACCCCTATAAAAAGTTCTTCTTTTGAAGTGATCAAAGTTTACATTGAAGTGAAGTTTACATTGGAATTACAAATCATAATTGGGAAGATACCTAATTTTTACCTATCCCTAAAGTTTTACACTTTTTGAATAGCAATCACATGCCATTTTCTAAAATGCATTTTTGTAGGGAAAATATTTTTATTAAATCTATACTTTTTCATGAGTTTAAACGTTTGGTGGCTAGAAATGAGGCTAAATAGTTTTAATAATTGTACTTTCATAATTTTGACTATGAAAAAAATTCCCTAGAGTACTTCATGAAATTCCACCAAAAATCCATTAGGATTTGGAAATGAATTCACAAAGAATAGAAGAATGTCACTAAGGAAGACAAACAAAGAGGGAGTGGTCTTGAGCAGAAGCCAGCACTGAATATCTGGCTGAGGGGCACATCAGTGCCCGCAACCTGGAATCCTGGCTGACAGCCATGGAGAATGGGCTACAGTCTTAGAACTCTTTAAGGTGGGGAACTGAAATGGAGATGCTTCTCTTTTTTTCTAATCAATGATATTATTTTTTTAATTTATTTTTTATACAGCAGGTCCTTATTAGTTATCTATTTTATACATATTAGTGTATATATGTCAATCCCAATCTCCCAGTTCATCCCACCACCACCAATTCTTGAACAGTGTTGGGAGATCTCAAAGGATAGATAAGTAAAACAATATGTTAGGAAAATAACCTTTATATAAGAATGTTGTTACAAGGCCATATGTGGCTAATTCTTGGGTGTGGTGGATAATATGAAGTACAAGATTAAATTCTATCCCAAGAAAACAAATTCTCCCTGCAAGAAAATATCCTCAATATAGGAAACTCGAGATAGTCATAAATATGATCTCTGGCTCTTCCTTTCCCTGACTCTCTTTCTCTCTCTTTCTCTTCCTCTCTCCTTCTCTCCCCAACCCCCCGCCCCCCCACACACACAATTTAAGAACTTTTAAGAGCAAAATCCACCATGAGCCAGGATCACCAGAAATAACACGACGGAGACTAAAATCCCCGAAGACTTTAGTTGGAATTTTCAGATCAGAAAGTAAAATAAGTGTGTCTCAAATATATGCATAAATAAAAGGGGAATTTAAATGCATGAACATTGGAAAAGAGTTTATTAATGAACTGATATTTAAAAAGAAATTTTTAACTGTTAAAGACACAAGAAAATTGAATAAAAAGTATATTATCTATAGCTTAAAATGAATTAATGAACTGAGAAAAATAGATGAGAAGATATTTCAAATACATAAACCTAAAATATGAAAGATTAAGACCTACAGAATATTTAAAAGAAGAAAATAATTTCTAATACATATTTGGTGTGGCATATAAAAGACAATTACAGCTCTCCTTCTCCACTGTAAGGACATTTCCAGGAAGCTATAATGACGGAGCTACTTCAGCTTTCTTTTGATTAGTGTTTTAGAAAGGTGCATCTATCTCCAACCCTTTACTTTTTTAATGCAATCATCTTCATTAACTTGTATTTTTTACGTAATAATACCTAGTTGTCTCCTCAAGGGTATCTACTTTAGTATCAATATATCGTGTTAATAATAAAAAGCCAAGTAAAATATTCAGAACTATCAAAAATTGTTATAAGACCCCATCTTCACCTTTATACTTTATTGTTCATTACCCAGTTTTCAGAACACATGCTCAGAAGTTGCTTTTTCCAAAATTAATATTGACACCCCAGCTTTCTTTTGATTAGCTTTAGCACGGTATACCTTTCTCCATCCTGTTACTTTTACTCTGTCTTTACATTTAAAGTGGGTGTCCTGTAAACAACATACACCTTGTTTTGTGTCTACTCTGACAGTCTCTGTCTTTCAATTATTTCCATTGACACAATGATTACTGATATAGTTGGATTAATTACTATTGTATTTGTTAGTGTTTTCAATTCATTGCCTTTATTTTTTTTTCTTTCCACTTTTGTCTATCTTCCTCGGTTTTAATTTAGCATTTTGTGTGATTTCATTTCTTCTCCTCTCTTAGCATATTAACTTTTATTGCTTGCCCTTGAGTTTGCAATGCACACTTAGAACTAATCCAAGGTCGCTTTCAAATAACAGTATATTGCTTCACAGGTAGTGTGAGTACCTTATATGAGTATTCCCAAATTTTCCCTCCCATTCCTTATAACATTGCTGTAATTCATTCCACTAACCCATAAGCTATAGTCTTCAAATACAATGCCACTGTTATTATTTTGAACATCTGTTACCTGTTAGATCAATTATGAATAAGAAAAAAAATTCTATTTTATCTTCATTTATTCCTTCTCTAACACTCTTCCTTTCTTATGTAAATCTGAGTTCCAGACTTATTTCATTTCCCTTCTTTCTGAGGAAAGTCTTTAGCATTTCTTGCTGAGCAGGTCTACTGGTGACAAATTCCCTCAATTTTTGTCTGACAAAGTCTTTATTTCCCCTTTTTGAAGTTTTGAAGGATAACTTTGCTTGATAAAGTTTTAGATGTTTTTTTAAAAATTTCAACACTATATTTCACTCCGCTCTCTTCTTGCTTGCACGGTTTCTGAGAAGTTCAGTGTAAGTCTTACTTAGTCCTCCATGAATAAATAAAAAATTTCCTCTTTGGTTTCTTTAAAATTTTTCTCTTTATATGAAGTTTGAATTTGATATGCATAGGTAGAGATTTTTTGGTATTTATTATGCTTGGTGTATTCTGAACCTCTAGGGTCTGTGATTTGGTTAGTTTTGGGAAATTCTGTCATTATTGCTTAAAATATTTCTTCTGTTCCTTTCTCTCTTTCTTCTCCTTTTGGTATTCCCATTACACACATGTTTACATTTTGTAATTGTCCAGTAGTCCTTAGATGTTATGTTCCACTATTTTCATTCTCTTTGCATTTCAGTTTTGAAAATTTCTATTGACCGAGCTTCACACTCACCGATTCCTTCCTCAGCTGTGTCCACTCTACCAGTAAGCCCATCAGAGGCTGTCTTTACTTCTGTTAGCTCTTTTTAAAAATTTCTACCATTTCCTTTAGATTCTTTCTTAGAGTTTCTAGCTTTATGCTTACATTGCCCATCTGTTCCTGCATGTTGTCTATTCTTCCCACTATAGTCTTATTTAATTAAAGTGTAGTTGGTTTATAATATTAGCTTCAGGGTTACAGCATAGTGGTTCAATATTTTATAGATTATATACCATTTACAGTCATTATAAAATATTGGCTATATTCCCTGTGACCCTATTATAGTCTTTAGCATATTAATCATAGTTTTAAATTCCCAGGCTGGCAATTCCAACATCTCTGTTGTATCAGTCTGGTTGTCTGGTTCTGATGCTTGCTGTCTCTTCAGACTGTGTTTTCTGCCTTTAGTTGGCCTTGTATTTTTCTTGTTGAAAGCGGGACATGATGTACTGCGTGAAGGAACTGAGTCAGACCTTGATCATGAGCTGTTTGTCCACAAGGCTACGAGTTAGGCTATGCTCACTGTTTGCTGTAGCTGTTGGTGTCAGAGGCTAAAATGTCCTCTGCTGTGCTTGTTTTGCTCCTCTGCTGTCTTTGGGTTTCCTAAGAGACTGTCTTAAATACGAGCTGAGGAAGGACATTCATCCATTTGTCTTCCTCCTGTGTCTGGTTCCTGGGCATCTTCTTCCTTGAGATATAACTGTCTCTTTCTGCCTGTCTCTCCATTTTTTTTGTGGGCGGTGGGGGGAATAGTAGTTTGCCTTCTGACCTCAATTACCAGATGGATCTAAGGAGAGTTGTTGACTTTCACTCTGCTCAGCATTTTTGTTGTGGTGAGGATGGGAAAGACAACGTCAGAGTTCCTTACCTGCTGGGCTTGGAACTGAAAGTTCAGGAATTATTTTATGTGTCTTTCTGAATAAGTTGAGGAGGAGGTTGAAACTAAGAACTACATAGTTATGTAGGAATTAAGAGCTCAACCCCTTTGGAGTCAACAGTTTTAGAGTGAAAGAACATTTCAGTTCATCTAACCCAGTTTCTTCATTGTCAAGATGATTAAGACCCATGGAGATTAACAGACTAGTTCACATAAGGCATCATGTTTTCTGAGGCAGAACTGGGGTGTGACTTAAGTTTCCCAACTCTTTGCTCACGACTTTTCAACCAAAACAGCTCTTTTCAAGCTTCCCTGGTGGCGCAGTGGTTGAGAATCTGCCTGCTAATGCAGGAGACACAGGTTCGAGCCCTGGTCTGGGAGGATCCCACATGCCGCAGAGCAACTAGGCCTGTGAGCCACAACTACTGAGCCTGCGCGTCTGGAGCCTGTGCTCCGCAACAAGAGAGGCCGCGATAGTGAGAGGCCCGCGCACCGCGATGTAGAGTGGCCCCTGCTCGCCACAACTAGAGAAAGCCCTCGCACAGAAACGAAGACCCAACACAGCAAAAATAAATTAATTAATTAATAAACTCCTACCCCCAACATCTTCTTTAAAAAAAAAAAAAAAACAGCTCTTTTCAGCACAGATTTTTGAAAGGACTTCTTGCATCTGTAGAAGAAGTGTAACTATAGCAATTTTATCATCAGAGAGACAAGGGAAAGGCACACAAGAAGTACCTTTAGAATATTAAAGTGGGTAATCCTGAAATCTAAGTATGCTTTGGGGAATTAGTCCTCTTTTTTCTTGTCATAAGCTTGACAAGTAGGTCTTTGAATTTTACTCTATCTCAATCCCCAAGTAGCATGAGGCAATTAGATCTCTGGATAAAAATCACTCATGAATGGACAAGGTCAGGAGTCAAGTCCCTTGTGAAATGTTATATTCACAACTGTAGTTGTATTAACTAAAAATAAATAAACCAGTTGTGTTCAATCAACTGCCAAACAGTAGCTTTTAAAAGCATCAATTTTTATCAATATGTAAATGTTCAAGCATTTAAAGTCGTGATCACATTGACCAAAAAAACCCAGAAACTATTTGACTAATGCTCCCTAACGTGGATAAAAAACACATCATTTGGTTGGATCGTAAACAATTTTAAATTCATCTGATAGCAAAGAGAACTCAGGGGCTGAACTCTTCACCTGGAACAAAAAGTGAGTCAACTTTGTCCTAAGAACTTCAGGTTCATTTTCCAGCAGTGCTGGTCCTCCTGGCTCTTCCACAGCTTGACTTTGTTTACTGCTGTCCTCTGTTTCATGCATTTGATGAACCTACTATGTTCTTAATTATTTAAGGCCAGGAGGAGGGCTTTGTGTGACCTGACTTTGCATATTCTATGTCTGGAACAGTGTCAGGCAAATAATGGCTGCTAACATTTACATTTTTAGCTATTGTGACTAGTAAGAAAAGGCTGTCTGTTCTGTAGTTAGTCTACATAAACGTATCACTGGCTCAGTTTGAAAGGAAAAGTTCATATTATTTGCATTAGCTCATTACTTATTACAACTCTACAAATAACTTATTATTTCTGAAGTCCCAATTAAGCAATTTCATCCCAAATAATTTGCTCAAGAGCCAGCTCTGTGAAAATATGAGTGTTGCCTAATGGAATCTGTTCACCTCACCTGAGAATAGGGTCCCGATGTGGAACACACCTGCATGAAGTCTGATTAGCCTCACTGCAATCTACCTTTGAGTCTTCAGGGTGCTAATACGCGTTGTGGACCAGGAAGATGGAGGTATAAAACCTGTTTTTTCTTGTATTTGTCTGACATCAACCCTCATTCCACCTCCATTTTTTTTGGAATGGCTTTGGGGACTATTGTTTGAACACACTTTGAAAAATGCTTTTGTGGAGAAAAGCACATGGACTTTTAAATCAGCTTTGAATTCAAATCTAGCATCTAACAGTTACTATCTATTGGATGCAGAGTAAATTATTTAACCCCTGCATATATTAATGTCTTCATCTGGAAGATGGGCATAATGACATTTCTACTGAGTTGTGGTAAAGATTAACTGTCATACTATATAAAAACTGCAAATTACAGTGCCTAACACATTTTAGTTTATCAACAAGTTGATTTTCATGCCCTCAGCTTTATCCATGCCTCCTAATATCACAACCCCATTTAATGAAAAATAATGATTCAAACTCAAATCTAATTCCAATGTTGATGCTTTTCTCAGTTCTGCACACTTTTAGATAAGACAAAAATAAACAGTAGACATTTATGATGATAAAATTTATACACACCAGTACGTGATATAGTGTGTGTGTGTGTGTGTGTGTGTGTGTGTGTGTGTGTTTGGGTATGTGTGTGTTTGTGTGTGTGTGTCCATACAGCACAGAAAGGTAGAGACCAGCAGACACTGGACGAAGAGACAAAAATTGTGCTGAGCACACTCTTTCCAACTCCCAAACTCATGATTTCTTTGGTAAAATGTGGGGATAGTATGAGTTCTACATCCTCATAATTTCATTCAATAATGGCTGTAAAGACAAATAACTGTAGTAAAAGTAAATTTTTGTTTCAAAAATGTTGAGAAGAAACATATCTTTTTCCTCTACTTTTCCTAGTTCTCGCTGGGACAAGTGACAGATTAATAAAAGCCTACAAATTTATTTAATGTAAGTTTTCTGTGACACAGGAGCTGTCACAAGGAGCGCTGTTAAACCTCAGCGTGTTTATGCTGGGTTTGATGGAGAGTGGAGTCCCAGGAAGGCGTGACAGGCCAAAGGTGAGCCAATGTGGAAAACCAGGGAAACCTAGAGAGCCTGCTCATTCAGGTCCTCTCTGTGTCCCCTCTTCTTCAGGAAGGATGCTCTGTTCCTGCAGGGCACGGAGGGCTCCCCTCAAGTGAGGGTTACAGGACCGCCTCACGGCAAGGTCATACAAGCCTTCCTGCAACTGCTGTTTCTCAGATGCCTTTAGCCTAAAATATTCAATGCACCAAGGTGCCATGTTTAGGGTTACTGTTCTGAACCCTATCAAAAATAAACCTGGTATAAGATTTTTTTACAACAGGTGTACTTCTAAACTAATTCTCAATGGCACTAAATCTATGGTTAACATGCCACATTTATTTTATAGTTATTTTATAGTTCATAGTTGATATTTTTTAATCCTTTATTTATAATATTTGACTATTAGAGCATTCAATTTACACTTATATTTATTGTGATTATTATTATAGCTGTCTTTAAATCTTCCAATTTACTACCTTCTTCAGTTTTATAGCCTACACTTTTTTCCTTTTGTATTATTATATTTGTATTTTATTCTCCCCATATATTATCTTTGAATTTATATATTTTGTTTATAATTCTTAGTAGTTATCCTAGAGGCTAACAGATAGATTCTTCATTTATCAAAATCTAATGTAAAGTGATTATTTTACCTCTTTCGGGATGCGGAAAGATCGTAAAACCCCTGAACCCAGAAGAGCTTACATTCTGAATTCTATTTGGAGTTATATGACCAATTATTCAAAGACAAACTAGAGTTTTAAAATGCCATAATGTCCCTGGGGGTAAGAGTAAAAATTGCTAGTAATGATGCCAATTCTCCATTTGACATGAGAAGAAGGTTTTAGCAGTTTGCAATGTTCCATTTATCTTCAAGGGCATTCCTTTGAATATAAGATTCTCACATCAGTCACATAGGTAATGTTTATCATTGACATTTTGGAAGACACAAAATCACCACTACGCTCCTTACTCCTTTCGAAGTTCATACCAAAAACTCCTCAGTGCAGAAACTGTCTTTTCTTTGCTTCCTTATTTTCCAACAACTTGCAAAATAAGCCTACCAGATGGAGGGGAGTTAACAATAATAGGATACAAATTCCATTCCTGCCCTAACTTTTCTAATCTGATCCTGATTCTATCAAAAAGAAGGAATCTGGCCCTCACTTTTACACTGCTTCTGCCGTCGTTATTACTGTCATTGTAGAAGGAGCCTTTTTAGGAGTTCGTTCTCATGAAAAGCGCTTTCTTCCAGATTCCTCTCCACTCCGTATCTAGACCTAAAGAGCACAGTGTACGAAAATAGAACTCATTCAATA
The DNA here is from genome assembly GCF_039906515.1 of Pseudorca crassidens. Lineage (NCBI taxonomy): Eukaryota > Metazoa > Chordata > Mammalia > Artiodactyla > Delphinidae > Pseudorca > Pseudorca crassidens. Next base: position 28,068,639 of record NC_090316.1, read on the forward strand.
CATTAATAAATTTGTCTTCATCCTTGCCTTTTCTTAAGTCCTTAGTTTCTTGCAAGAAAGGAAAAATGAGTTGATGTTAGGGAAGAAATCAAAGCAACCCCCTCTGGCTAACACAAGGCGGGTCTCACACTGCAAATTTTTCTCTCTCGTCCTTATTTCAAAAAACATGAACACAATAGTTAATCCACTGAAGACATCAACTGTGGAAGACAGAGACCCACCTCTGACCCCTCCCAGGCAGGAGGGGGTGGAGATGATGCTGGCCCTCCCCAGGCCACCTCATGTTCATCTTTTCGTCTTCAGAAGAGGGACAGAGCTCTCCCCCTGCTGCTGTCACTCTGAGATGCTCCCCAGGATCAATCACTCCCCAAATGCTAAGGAGACAGTGAACACTGAATATTCAAAATGGGAATACTCAAATGAAAATTTTAAATGTTTTTTAAATACCAGTAAAACACCGAGGATATGCTTTCAAAATCTGCAACTATTTGTTGCTATGTCCCTTTTGTACGCTGGATTGAGTGGATGTCTTCCACACTCGTACTGTAATGAGTGAAGAGAAGCAGCCATGTGACCCCTCAGATTCCAACCCCACAGGAGGAACAACAGGACAGAAGGAACATGAGAGAAAACACGAGAGAACACTGGCTTCCTTTACTCTCCAAATGACACGGTGTTTAGCTTGTGATTACAAATCACTTCTCTGAAAGAACATCAGAATATAACACTATGACAATAACACCCAACCAGATCAGGGAGCCTCCTTAACACCAAGAGCAGAAAGGCAGAGGCTGCTGCCTCATAGAAGAGAAAGGATAACGGGATGGAGACCTTGTCCAGGACCACATCAGGGAATAGGTTTGGGAACCTCTCCTCCCAGGAATGTCATCAGAGTGGAAGATAAAGACTAATAATGCATATTAAATATTGCCAACCTCTGAGCCAGGCCAATCCCACTATCTAAAACAAGCATGCTTCAATCCTAAGTGTTTGGTGTCAGTTCCATTTGATGGGTGGGGGAGACATAATCTTGGGCACATAACTAGGGTCACCCTTGAAGAGGGTGCAAATTTTGACTATTGTGCGGTAATAAATTTGAGGAGTGACCTTATGATAATTGTTGATTTTGTGATTGTACAATATTTTCCTGTATTATTTTTCTTAGATTCACATTGCTAATTCCAGAGGTCGTTTTCTGGAATATTTATAATATTCATCATATTTGGCGAATATTATCCCAAATCCCTGGCAAGAATGGATGGGTTATTCACCACCTAACTGTCCCCACCCCATGGAGATCCTCCTTCCTGAAGAAATGTAAGGAAACAGTTTTGAAAAGGAATATCTCTGTGTCTTATTACAGAAATCTCTTTGCATCATTTATTTCTATTTATTTCAGTTAGTTTCAAGCTTAGCTCTTTAAGATAAGGGTATTGTTTTCTTCTAAGGCACTAGCTTCTGAAGGAACAGAGTATGATTTTAGTAAATGTATGCTGAAGGAACAAATCAATGAATAAAATACATTTCCTGTTTGTTCACAGAGCATTTTTATCCTAATTTTTATTAGTTCTGTAATGATGTTCTTAGGATTCAATTTACCTTTTGAGTAGCTGCAGTCTTATTTTCCATTAAAATATTTATTGCTTAATTATACACAGATTTTTCTGTACTGAGGCCTGATTTTGAAAATTACTTGAGAAATAACTCTAGAAACTCTAAAATAGGTAAACAGAAAGAGAAATTTATCAATTTCAGTTTCATTTTTTATTCTATTATTTATAAAACATTTCCAATTCATCAAGTTGTTTTTATCCCAATCTGATACTACCTGCTACCTGGAATCACTGACCATCCTAAAAAGTAATGACTAAATTAAAAGGGGAGATAACTAATGCATAACAAGGGCTTTTATAATTTGAAATCTCCCAGGAGTCTCTTCTCTCATAGAATCCACTGGTAAATACACAGACTGGCAGGGATCAGAATTCAGTTCTGACTGACACTGAGCCCCAAACTACCCACCCTTGGCTGGCAGCGACCGTCTCGCTGTGGCAGCGACAATGACAAGGCTGACTCAGCCCATCACTGGGGGGATTTGTTTCTTCAGCTCCAGTTGTCAATCACCTATGCAGTTGAGCATTTGGCACAGATGGTGGTACCGACCCTGGATAAAAGAAGCAATTCTTTCCAAACGTGTTTCCCTAATTTGGTTTTGATGTTGTGCTGTGTGTTTGCATGTCTCCTCAGGGACTGTCATATTTCCACCTTTGGATGGCTTTCCCATATGCTTTCTGTTTTAGTTGCTTCGTTTTTATAACACTATTCTCCTTTTGCTTTGTGAAAGGCAAGTAAGAAAATTCTCAGTTGTTTTCATGCCTTCTTTCTTACCTGCGCACCAACAAGCTATACGAAAGCCCACCATTAACATGAGAGGTCTCTACGGAATTTTAGATAGCTGAAGGTCACAAAGTGGACCAAAACTAATTGGTGCTATGGCTTATATTTGCTTGCATTTTTTTTTAAGTTGAATTAAAAAAAAGTTAAAGGAGTAACAGTTTTAACTGGGGGCTTACAAACAACATTTTAATTACAAAAAGAGAAACCTAGGGTTTCCCTGGTGGTGCAGTGGTTGAGGGTCTGCCTGCCAATGCAGGGGATGCGGGCTCGTGCCCCGGTCCGGGAGGGTGCCGCGTGCCGCGGAGCGGCTGGGCCCGTGGGCCATGGCCGCTGGGCCTGCACGTCCGGAGCCTGTGCTCCGCGGCGGGAGAGGCCACAATAGTGAGAGACCCGTGTACCGCAAAAAAAAAAAACAACAAACAAACAAAAAGAGAAAGCTAAAACGGATTTTGAAACCTCAAATATTCTGAGTTGGCCTCTTGAATAATCTCCCTTGTAAGCCTCTCCACTGGGGATGAAGATATAAAACTGTAACGTTTCTATCATCTTTTATGTATTCAGTAGCAATGTATATAACATACAAATTTCAGCATCTGAGTTCTGAGCTATTCTATGTGGTCATTCATTAATTCATCAAACATTCTCTGAAAAAAATATTCCAGGAGTGAGTTAGGGTCTTAGAGGAACAAAAATCAAGACAAATTTCTCATTCGTAAGGAACACAAGCTTAATAAAGAATGTAGTTTTACAAACAGATAATTATAAACAAAATCTGAAATGAAGAACATTTGATGTGAAGAAAATGAGCAGAATGAGAGACTGCTCCTCTGGAGATGTGGCTGGGGAGTGACTTCTGAAAAAAAGTCAGAAAGCACAAGCAGTGCTGCTTCTTGTTTTTACAGTCATTTTGCGTCTCTTCTTGTATGACTACAACATCTAGTGTTGATTTTCGTTCTCTGACTTTCTCATCAATCATAAATCCTTAGACAGAGATATAGAACAGATATTATTATGCTTTGGTTTGCCAATCTGTACGCACATAAAAATCTCTTAGCCTCTTAAGAGACACCTAAAGTTAATGTGTAGTCCTTTTACACTATGTGTCCTACGCAGTAAATATCAAGCTGAGAACTAAATAACAGGAGCTCCTATACATTGTATTTCTAGACAGAAAAATCGGAAAAGGATGGAATATAGCCAGGAAAAAATAAACTCACATTTCTAGATTTAAAACCAGATTTTATAAACAAATGTTCTACTGTGTTGAGAAAAAGATCACAGTAAAACCTAAGATGTTTTTCCTTTAAAGAAAGACCACAGATGAGACTATCTTAATGAATTCTTTCAAAGCCAAACACAATAAAATGAAACATTTTACTACCTGGCATTGCCTTTTGTTGTTGATGTTTTCCTCTTTTGCAGCGGAGGTTTACAAAGCATACAAAGCCTTGAGTGAGCAATATCATATAATTAACGAAACGAAAGAGGTCAATAATGAGTATCACTTTCCAAGTTCAACAGAGGATGCTGTGGGTGTTCACCCAGTCAAAGCCACAGCAGGGGGATGAGGTCCCTGTGCTTGAGAAGTAGAAGAGCTAAGACGAAATACAACCAATTTCCAGTGATTTTGCTCTGATTATAAATTATTGAGAATGGGCTGCCTCTCCTTCTCCTCTTTAATCACGTGGATTTTTACAGTTTCCGTCAGGCCAATATAGCAAGTACTCAAATCTATCTGTTCCACAGACATAGCAGGCACTTCCATTTCAGAATTCTTGAGAGATCCGTTCCATTCGTACTTATTTGATGACAGGAGCTGAGCTGCCCTCCTGCCGTCTGCCCACCTCCCACTCTCAGTCCAGCGGGGTTTCTGTAGAGCTGGGCCCATCCTGAGAGTCTTGGGTGGACAGCACACCAAGATAAGGCAATTGGCTCTCCTCATGCCCCTGCCTAGAGCGATCATTTCTTCCATGATCTTATGGGAAACTCAAGCCGACCGGGGCCAAGGGGATCCACGTCTAGTGTTCTTGCAGCCAGGAAGCAAGCTAGTCCACACAACCCTGTAACTCTTCCAACAATCTAGACCCTTCCTAGCACATGTAACAGCACCTAGCTGTTACTGAGGTCACTGGTGTTACTGAGGTCACTGGTGATTTTGGAACATTCACTTATTAAGAGGCAAAAATCTTTATTTTTTTAAATAAACACTAGTAGATGCCTGAAAGAACTTTACATTATAAAGCACTGAACATATATGTTTATGTATGTATCATTTCAAGCTCAAACGTTACCAATAAACTTAAAGGTACACTCAACAAATACCAAACTCACAATAAATACAGTATTAGTATAAATTTTGCAGCACAGTCCTAAAAAATTTTCAATATTCTTACAAAACATTCTATTACCTTTATAGAAGACTTATCTTAAACACTGAAGATTTCCCTTCCATTGTAAAGCAATTACTCGCATCTTTGTAAAAGGGTTATACTCTTTTGATGATGTTTTTGCTCGTTTTCTTAAAAATGTCATTACTCATTGGTTAATTGGTAGATGTTTTATGGGTCTATGAAGATTTTCACTTTGTTCCTCTAGATATTTGAACACATACTGCAAAAATATCAAAATTACTTATAATTCTTAACATCTAAACACGTTTATTCATGAGAGTTAGACCAGTGTGAGAAGCTGTTATGTCTTTTACTCCATGCAACTGTTGTTGAGGAGCTGCTGGTCTTACTGAGACATTATTAGGTGGGATTCATTCACGCGTGCTCGTAGTCACTCAGTGAACAGGGGTAGGATATTTTCTATGTGCCAAGTACTGTTCCAAGAGCTTTGCAATCTCCATTCATTTTTTACAAATTAAATATAAACATATAATATGAAATATTGATTCACTGAATATTACTGCACATCAGCTCTAAGAAAGGCATCCATCAGCTGCTTCAAGTTCCTGGGAAGCTATTATGATTTTGCACAGCAATCTGTAATTACTGGTGTAAAGCTGCCTATAGGAAGCATGTTATCTAACTAGTCAGAGACTGTCCATTCTATCATGTATTTTAATTAGAACTGATATTACCAGATGGTACAACCCCCTTCTCATCTACTAAGCATCCAATTGCTGTATTCAATAATAACCTAAATATATCTTTAGCAACTCAATTAAACATCAAAAAGCTCAACAAACAAAACATATTTTAATCCCCTCATGTAAGAATACTTGGTGTTATGGCAATATTTGTTACACTTATGATTCTCAAGTCATAAATGATCTCAGAGGTGTAACATGAGTTCTACCAAACAGTGTGGATGATGCTTGGATTTAGACTCCCATGTAATTCCAGGCATTTACAGAATGAAAGTGCTAAGGTAAATTATGCTTTATAACATGGGATCCATCTTCATTACTATATTCTTGAATACAATGAAAGGGTTTCAGGACTAATATAAAAATTATTTCTTTAGATTAACTTTTTCCTGAATATCTGTATGTATTTTTCCCACTTAGATATTCAGGGAAAGAAATAAAACCCATATGTGTATCTTTAACTAGTTAACAAAATGAAGACTTGGGGTTTATGTATTTACAATCTTAAATTCTCCTAAAAATAAACCTGAATATTATTTTAATCACTGAAAGATTCATGATGAAAATGATGGAGAATGAAGCTAAGGATTTATTATGTTTTCACATCTACTCAGCATAGGTAAACTTTCTTATTATGAAAAACTATAATCACACCAGTTTGCCAGAATCTTGTGTTTTTGTGTGTGTGTCCTGAAAATTTATTGTTCCTAGATACGCTTTCAAGTAAAATTAGAGAAATTAATGATCATTTCCTATCTTTAATAGCCTCTGGTTTCCAAAAATGCATTATTATTTATCATAATGGCAAGCACTCAATAGTTGTTTTCAAATTAGTGCATTAACATTTCAAATTAATGAATAAATGAAAGTATCAAAAAATCATAGATACACAGCAACAGTTATGACATAGTAGCCTTTTACATGTTATTTATTATCTTAAATTTGTGCAAATTATAACTTCAGCAGAATCAAGTATCTTTCTTACTTAAGGTCTCAAAGATCAGAGCTTTAGCTATATCCCACATACGCATCCATTCTGAGTGCATAACATTTCTTGCAGCCACTAAAGTATCCACTGTTCATATCATAAACTACTTTAGAGATACAACATCAGTTTTACCAAATGGTATGAGCGAAGCTTAGACTAAAAGACAAAATGGATGAAATTCTAGATATTATAGAATAAAATAGTTGACAGCATCAATTATATTTTGTGACATGGTATCCACCTTCATTATTGTATTCTTGGATATAATGAAAGTAGATAAGGAGTGAGATAAAATGCATTTCTTTAGACTACCTTTTCCTGAATATTTGTATGCATAGTTTTTTTCCTACTTAGATAAACAGAAGATCCCTCTGTGTATCTTTAAATCTGCATTTTAATCAATATTTTATTTTTCTGATGTGCAAATCCCAACTAACTTTAAGCTCCTCATGAAATGAGAGCCACAGTAGGCAGGCAGGAAGACAAATAAGTGTCTAACGGCTTTCCCACATAGAGGGAGGGCAGACAGTGAGAGGGTCTGTGCATCAACAACAATGCTTCTAAGAATCACATGGGGAAACAGAGTAAGTGGATGGAGGAACATCAGCGTCGGCACTGAAAGAAAGGGAAATGAGTCTCCTTTGTCAGAAATATGAAGACGTTTCCACAGTGTAATGATGACAGGACTACGAGAAAGATAACACCCATGAAGAATGCACAGAAGATGCCGTGGAGAAACCCCTTGGCAGCCCTGCACCTGCAGGGTAGGGAGAGAAGGAAGATAGGTTGGTAGGACAGCTGACAAGCAAGCCGAGGAGTCACAGAAGCTACAAAGAGGCACTCGGAGTCTTCAGGGAGAGAACCTGGGCCGGGGCTCCTCTATCTCTTTGATATTCCAACATCACTGCGTGTGTGTTTTTGTTTAAGTACCTTCTCACCTTCTAGCACTACAAGACACTCTGGGTCATCCTGCTATAGCCCTACAATCAGCCATTTTTCCAGTAATCCCTGGTTCCTCTTACTAGAGAAAGGTTTAGAAGCCAAGATATGGGGCCTAAGTGTGCTCCTTGCTACTGGTATTTCATTGCTTGAAGGAACGCTAAACTGACAGAGCAAAGATATGCGTGTGTATACTAACCTGTGCATATACTCGTACCTATAAACATTCCTATATGTAACCATCTGTATCAACAGTAAGCTGAACCTGAGTTTTTACTGATGCTTCCAACTCTAACCCATCATTACGTGGATCATTTTCATCACCTCTCTCTGCTTATATGCAAACTCCCAGTTCAGCAGTGATAAGCTAGGCTCTCTACACCAGCAACCATGTTCATAACTGTTCACAGATATGCACCCATGAGCATATACATATACAGACACATATACATACATTCCCAGTATATGTGTGTCCAGTGTAGTGGCTTTAGAATGCTAACCTGTAACCCCATGGGACAAACCTTTATGGACTAGAGCATGCTGCCCACGTACAGTTCCTTTTGCCTTTAGTCTCACAGAGGCTACTCATTTCTCAAGTTTCTTGGATCAGCACCTTTTTCCTCAGGCCATTAAGTGAAATCATCTAATACATTTGGAATATATTTAGACTAGCTGGTCATATTCCACATTCCGTCCTGGGATTCCTGGACTTCCTAAATTATTTTTTAAACTTTTGCACACATTAAGGCTCACTCTTTTCCTGTAAAGTTCTATGTTCTGTAGTTGTAGACAAATGCTTAGTGTCTTGGATCATAATTACACTATCACACAGAAATTCTCACCACCGTAAACAATTCTGCTGTGCCCCACACTAAGCCATAATGCCTCATTATCAAACCACTGGTAACCACTGATGGTTTCCATCTCTACAGTTTTGCATTTTGGGGAATTTTCTATCATTGAAATAATATAGTACATGATATTTTCTGAATGATTTCTTTCACTTATCAGTCTGCATTTAAGATTCATCAATGTGTTTTCATGGGTTGCTAGTTCATTAATTTTCATCACGGTATAATAATCCAGTGTATAAATATATGACACATTATTTATGCATTCACCTATTGAAGGACAGCTCACTTGCTTCCAGTTTGAGGCTAATATGAATAAAGCTAGTATATATAACTTTGTGCAGTTTTTTTTACAGAAAAAGATTTAAAATCAGTCAATTAAATATCTAAGCCAGTGATTGCTGGATTGTATACTAAGACAATGCTCAGTTTTGTAAGAAACTGCCAATCTGTCTTCCAAAATGGCTGCACCATTCTGCATTCCCACCAGCAATGAATGAGAGTTTCTACTGCTCCATGTCCGAATCAGCATATGGTGTTGTCACTGTTCTGAATGTTGGCCATTCTAATAGGTGTATACTGCTATCTCATTGTTGTTTTAATTTGCATTTTTCTGATAGCATACGCTGTGGAGCACCTTATCATATGCTATTTGCCATCTTTATATCTCTTTGGAGAAGTGTCTGTTAAGGTCTTTGGCTCATTTTAATTGCATTGTTTGTTCTCTTTTTGTTGAGTTTTAATAGCTCTTATACATAATGAATAACAGTCCTTTATCAGATGTGTCTCTTGCAAATATTTCCTCCTGGTGTGTGGCCTGTCTTCTCATTCTCTTGACATTGTCTTTCACAGAGCAGAAGTGTTTAATTTTAATGAAGTCTAGCTTATCATTTCTTCCTTTCATGGATCATGTTTTTAGTGTTGTATCTAAAAAGTCATTGCCATACCCGAGGTCATCTAGGTTTTCTCCTGTTATCTTCTAGGCATTTTATAGTTTTGTGTTTTACATTTGGTTCTGTGATTCATTTTGAATGAATTTTTAAGAAAGGTGTAAGGTCTGTGTCTATATTATTTTTCTGCACGTGGATGTCCAGTTTTTCCAACACCATTTGTTGAAGAGACTGTCTTTGCACCACTGCCCTCACTCCTTTATCAAAGATAAGTTGACTAAATTTATGGGGGTCTATTCTGTTCCACTGGTCCATTTGTCTGTTCTCTCACCAACACCATACTGTCTTGATTACTGCAGCTTTAGAGTCAGTTTTGAAGTCAATCAGCAAAGTCCTCCAATTCTGTCTTCTTTAACATTGTGTTGGCTATTCTGGGGTTTTGCCTCTCCATATAAACTTTAGAATCAATTTCTAGATATCCACAAAATAATTTGCTGAGAATTTGGTTGGTAGCGCATTGAATCTAGAGATCAAATTGGGAAGAAATGACATCTTGACAACATTAATCCTTTGTATCCATTAACTTGGAGTATCTCTCCATTTATTTAGTTCTTTTATTTCCTTCATCAGAGTTTTATAGTTTTCCTTACATAAAGCTTGTATTTTGTTAGATTTATACCTAAATATTTCAGTTTTGGGAGCGGTAAGATAAATGGTATTGTTTAAATTTTTGAATTCCATTTGTTCATTGCTGGTATATAGGAAAAAGACTGACTTCTGTATACTAACCTGGTATCTTGCAATTCTGCTATAATCACTTATTAGTTCCAAGAGGCTCTCGGTGCTCTTGTAGATGTTCTTTATCAAATTGGGGATTTTCCCAACTATTCCTAATTTGATGAGAGTTTTAACATCTCTACCTTTTCAAAGTAAGTGATTTAAAGATAGTTTCTGGTATATCTTATTTTTACATCATTTTAGTAATAGCAACATTATAACAAAACCCAAATGTTTATTGAGTGTTTATTTTAGCCCTAGTCTTGTGCTATTTTGAAAGATAATCTGTTACTTCCCAAAACAATCCTATGAGGCAATAGAGACAATAACGGTATCTGCAGATATTTTTGAAGATTAAGTGAGGAAATGAGTGTCTGATATTCAGAGTAGTGCCTGGGACATATCACACACCCAGCAGATGTTAGTGCTGATTCAGAATGAGCTGAGATAGCTCTGCGGCCAATTTTGTTTTAGGTGACTGAAAGATTACAGATTTAGAATTCTAATAGAACTGTAAAAATGGAGTTTCAAATACAAGTTCAGCGACGGCGATGTTCACTAGGACAGCCACGTCTGCCACGCTCACCTTGCCCATTAATAAACGTGGGGCCCACGGCGTGGCCAAAACACTTTGTAGCTGGTGGACGGCCTCAACCCTTGCTCTCCTGGAGCCAACAACACTGGACAGAAAATGCTTTACTCTATCAATTCTCAGTTCTCTGTTAACGCAACTCTGAGTATGTGTTAGGGTTTCGTGCAGATCATGAATAAGTTTCCTATTTCTTAGTCCAAGCAAAAAAAGCCCTTTCTAAATGCTGAATCCACAAAAAACACTAGCAGAGTCTCCTGAGCTTAATAAGACAGGAAGATCTAGGAATCCAGAGTCAGACAGCATCTGTAGAGCAGATAAAGACAGTGTTTATCTAGAAATAAATTGCTTAGAGCTTTCTGAACTATTTACAGAATGTATGACGGGGTCTGCCAGTTAGGACCCTGAAACTAAAAACTGACGGGTTAGCACCGGCCAGGTCACATGAGCGGGATGATGACACCACCATGGAATATCCAGTGGTGCCCCGACAGGGAGAGTAGTCCTTTAGTCACACTGATTAAGAGATGAGGCCAGTTACATGAAGAAGGAAAGCTGAGGACAGCTACTCGGTCCAACCTGTAGGCTTTAGATGAACTTTTTTTTTTTTAATATATGTAAGTAAAATAAACCGTATCTTACAAAAGATATAAGTTGTCTTTCTCAAAAATTTCTTTTGCCTACATTCTAGGCACTGTATGTCTGTGCAAGGCAGAAAGCTCTACTCAACTCTACTTCTACTGGAGTTGAAATCCTGGTATAGTCAATAAGACCAGGTTAAAATAAAAAGGGAAAGAATATTTCCTTTATTCTCCTCATTCTGCATTCAAATGTTAGTTTTTTGTAGAATTCCAACTTTCAATATCTGTGCACTGCGAGTTACCTCACACCCACGTGAGAGCAAGTCCTATTCACATGACACACTCCTGTGGAGATCGTCAGAGGGCCATGGACCAGCACTTGTTGCCATTTACTGTGTGGATTCTGATATAAGGGCATCTCAGAAGCTGACCCAGAAGATGAGTTAAACTCAGGGAAGATGGTAAGTAGCCATCAGCAAATACACAGGCAGAACATCAGTTTCTGGAATTTGAAATGAAGGGAAAATACTGCTTGCTCTGGCTGTTCTGTCCCCCCAGATGTAGGGATGGACACACAAGGGGTATGTATCCTTAGAAATGACTTGCTGTAATGGGGAGATAATAGTTTGAGGCCTGGAATAGAATCTGTTTTGTCAAGAATATAGGCAGCTGTCTTCCTCTCTCCTAAAGACACCGTTTTTGCTTTTTCACATATTTAGTTCCTTATGGTCTACAGCAAACAATGGCTAACAGGGTAGAGTTCGCTTCTATGATTTTATTAAGGAGTTGGAAAATAAACATTCTGAGAAGAGGGAAAAAGATGAGAACACGGGAGGTATTCACATTTGAGTGCAGCAAAGCAGAGAGCTTATAACTAGTTTCAAATATTATACAGTCCATTACATAACTCAAGCTTACTAACTGTTCACTGCCCCACACTGAACTGAAGAACAGGAAAGAAAAAATGAGATCTGCATTACGAGTAAAGAAAAGATCTTTAAAGTATGGGTTATGAGAAACAGGACAAAGCTTATCAAAGGCACTCATCAATGACTTCTGCAGGAGTTTTTTCGCTATTATCCAACATTTCTATATGTGATTCATATTTGTATCACACGTATGACATATAATATACAACATAGTTTATTTAACCATATGAGGCAAAACAATGAAGGAGTCAACAGTCTGAAAACATCACATTTGAATGATTTCCCTTTGTTACAACAAAACAAGTGTGGATGTGCTGCTCCCCACGATCTCTGGGCAATGTTATTTCTTCTTATTTGAGTTAACACCTTGTACTTACAATTAGGACAAATACAAACATTTTTTTCATTATATGTGTTTGCATTTGGATACATCATTTAAATTATGCCACATGAGCATTTTATCCTGAACCATAAGCAATGTCATGAATACATCACTCTTCCTAAATTAAACAAAGCCATCTTGGTTTGTTCTTTAGTTTGCTAATCAGCAAATAAACAGTAAATCCACGTAGCAGGTACCTTCATAAAGTCATCGTACTTATTTACTGAAGCTAGAAACATATATAATTTATATGTGCTTTTCTGTCTTTCATTAGCAAAAAACCCTGTGAGAGACTAAGTGGTTAGTATTCACTATTACCCCCATTAAAAAAAAATGGGTCTCTTTTTCCCCAAAACAGCACTAGTGAAGGCTTAGTGCTAAATCCAGTCAGCAGACGAACGAGGAACACAAGGCTGCCGAGCGTCTTATAACCTTGAGTACAGATGTGTTCTCTCAGCTGATTAATTTATGTTCATATAATTATTTCATATAAAATCAAAACTAAATATTTTATGTGTCATGTTGGAGAATGTTTAATAATACAAGCATCATCAAATTATTACTAAGTCATTTTAGCTGTAATCAAGTAAGAGTCATGAGATAAAGTTGTAAAGAAACTTTATTTTTGTCTCTTACTACCCTTTTAAAATGATTCTGGGAAATCTTATTCCCTAATGGTTCTCACCATTTCGGGGTAATTCTGGTTAGGACACGTAATAATGAAAATACCAAACTACTAAACTTTTTTCCCAAATTTGCAATTCCTGATGTTTGGTGAGCACAGCGGGAAGTGCCTGGGCTTCCTCTCTGCCTCTTACCCTCCTCACTCATGTGCTGTGAACAGAGCAAAGGCGGGATGTGGACCCTGTTGAGTGAGTTCTTCAGAGCTGGCTCTGCTCAGCCCCCTCCTCCCTCCCATCACTGGGGTCTTTGCCTCCTGTCGACCTGCTGCAATGCCCCAGGCTCCGGGGCTGCCGGCTTCCCCGTCTGCGCCATCCTCCTGCCCCACCAGGCTCTGGAGAGGTCAAGGTGAGCGGCACACAGCAGCAGCGTCTTCTCTGTTCCATCAGAGCCAACCTGCAGTCATTCACTTGCTTGGGTGTCTCAGGCTGGACTGACTCTGTGTTATTTTCATTGCATATTCATCTCTGGGAGATGCTTAGGGTCCTCCTTCTTTTTGAGACGGGAGAGGAAAGTCATCTTACATCAGTGATAATCTCATGATTTCCAGCTTCCTGACATTGTTATACCTTTGACACAGGGGAGGGAGTTAGACTGAAAAAGCAATTCACATCTTTACAAATAGTGCATGGTGGTCTCACCCCTATTGTCCTTATGTCTCAGCTGAAACAGACACTAAAAATCTTCCATTTTAACATCTTATTACGTATAGTCACCAAAAGCTGGTGACTTTTGAGTACAGAAGGAGGAAATAAGTTACTTCCCTGAGTTATCATAAATGTTTCTGAACTGTAGTTTAGTTGGGGAGAAATAAGCCAGGAAGAATGCTCCAATGAGCTGTTTCTGAAAGATGTTTAATAAATAAGAGAAATAAATTAGTATGTATTATAATTGCATTGTTATGATGGAACAGAAATCAGGATCACTTGATTTTTTTTTCCCAAAAATATCTAACTACCCCAAATACAGATAGATGTAAGTTATAGAGATACAGATATTTATCTGTATATCTAGATATACATCCATTTTCATCTATACATATATATATATATCTACAAATACATACCTATATATTTATCTATATAAATACATATACCTACATTCATGCATATCAATAAATACATCTGTATATGTAGATATACAGAACTCTCTCTACATATATATATATACACATACATATAAACTTATACGTACATACATCTCTCTGGGTTTCTTCAGTAACCATAGTATTTTTCAGATTTATCTATTATTTTATACATTCTTTATAATTTCTGGATTTGAAACATGGGAATACATCATATATATCAAGTATTAAAATAATATACTGGACTTCCCTGGTGGCGCAGTGGTTAAGAATCCACCTGCAAATGCAGGGGACACAGGTTCAATCCCTGGTCCTGGAAGATCCCAAATGCCATGGAGCAACTAAGCCCATGCGGCACAACTACTGAGCCTGTGCTCTAGGGCCCACGCACCACAACTATGCAGCCGGTATGCTGCAATTACTGAAGCCCACGTGCCTAGAGCCCGTGCTCTGCGACAAGAGAAGCCACCGCAGTGAGAAGCCCGCATGCAGCAATGAAGAGTAGCCCCCGCTCGCTGCAACTAGAGAAAGCCCGCGGGCAGCAACGAAGACCCAACACAGTCAAAAATAAATAAATAAATAAATAAATAAATAAAAAGTGTCCTTCAAAGCCAACTCACGGAAGTCCACAGCAGATGTGTAACATGAACATTTAAAGATACATTTAAAAAAATAAAAAATAAAATAATATACTAAATGAAGACTTTTCAGAAATTAAAAAAGACAGACTGAAAGAAAACATTTTGTGCCTGGAAGAATCATCACTGCTCAAACAACACAATGACACATCCACAACATTTTACAAGATTTTATAAGTTAAGAAAAGACCTTTCATTCAAAACTGGAAAATAATATAAAGCTAAAAAGTTCTTAAGCAATTAAAGCATGACCTTAGAACCTTCTTTACAGCTAAACTGCCCTTCAAGTAGGAAGAACCAAAGCTTTCTGAACATACTGGGATGCAAGTCATAGAGTCTTATTGACTACCCAATGGAAAAAAACCCACAACTAATAAAAGATGAAACAATCCAGATATGAATGGTAAAGCGTCTGTGAGTTTAGTGATGTGTGGTGAATCCATTTACCATTAGAAAAAAATAAAAAAATGTACTTAACATGTTTTAAAATTTGACAATATAAAATAAATAATCAACATATTTGGCAAAGGGAAGTTACAGTCAAGTGTCAAAATCTAAATTTAAAGTTGAAATTTCAAGTCTAGGGTATGATATAAGTTATATAAATGCAAATACCAAGAAAAACAATATAATAAACTAAGCATTCATCCATTGTGAACGGAAGAGAAGGAAGAAAAAGACTGAGAAAGAAAAAATTTTGTTTTTTCTCATTGCAGTCAATGTATATCTTATACAAATAATTCAATATATTACTTAAATTTGTAAATGTAACTCTCAAATTTACTATAAGGAATACAAGGAATAAAGCAAATAAAATAGATACTGCACAGATAAAAGTTTAAAAAACACAATAAAAATGTAAAGCATAACATAAAATGATAACTGAACTAAAAGAAAGATGCACTTATCATGTTGATTAATACCGACTAAATAAAACTATTCTTTAAAAAAGACTCGGGTGAGGTCACAAAGAACTTCCCTTACATCCGCAATCTCCACCACTTTGTCCAGAATTATTTCCTTGTGATAAAGTGAGTCATTCTTAGTGTATCTTGTCCTTTATGTCTGCAGGGATAGAAAAAAATTGTTCTAAGGGACTCCTTTGTCTAAAAACCATCTGGCTGTAATTGATCATTCTATTCTATAATAATGTAGTAGAATAAATGGATTGGTTTGCAATTATTATTGAAATTATTTTAAGAAAGGCTGATGTTAACAGAGAAACTAAGAATGTAAGTAAGATCTAGGAGATTTAACTCAGTTATCATAGATGAAAAAGAAGCTATTGTCCATTAGGTACTTCAAAATTTGTGTTTTTACTATAAAAGGTGTCATATGGTCCAAAAACAAACAAAGGAAACATTATTTCTTTGCCCCAATACGCTCTTCCTCGGGGTTTATTTCTGTAATTTGCAGCCCGACACCCCAGGCATCAGCACTTGTACTCCTCCATCCCCCTTCAAAGGCTCTTCACAGCCCCCACCCCACCCATCACCGTGTCCTGGCGTAGCCTCCCCATCTGTAACCCGCCCCGACCTTACATTCCTGCCCCCGTGTCCCATGCAAGGCCTCTGGAGATCTGGGAAAGCTCAGTAGCCCTAGGATGGCTTTTTCCTCCAGGCCCGCAGGACTTAACTACACCATAGCATCCTTCTTTCCAACCAATTTTCCTAAGACACATGTACGAGACTGCATCTCCTGTTGTAAATCCGTGAACGGTTCTCTCCAAAACTTCACCAAGAGAACGCTTTCCTGAGCTTCCCCCAGCTCCTATTTTCAGCAGTTACCTTCCTGTCCCCACTCCAGACATATTCACCAAAGACAAACCACGCCATTTGCACTTTACTCAATACTATCTTAATTTAGCCAATCAGGGTAAAAACAAAGACTATGCAGTTGGCCTATGAAACCCTAGCATGAAAAATACCTGAGTTTCTGTGTGTGTGAGAAACCCTCCGAGTCACCTGAGCCACCTTCAAGGTCAAGCTGAAATACTACCTTTCACATGAGGCTCCCACGGATCCACATTTTTCTCCCGTCAAAATCAATTATTCACTCCCGTGTACTCCCATAAGGACGCTGTTGCACACTTGTCCAAGCTCGGTAGTACATAATCTGTGTTATCTATTTTCCAATTCACTAAATGAAGAAATTAAACAGTAGCTCCTAAATAAATGTTATTGGACCAAATGTGCTATTTATCTGCAATTGCACTATGTACAAAAGCACATTTTGTGATATATTTATAATCGTTTTGAGAAAAATCTAATAAAATATAGGAGCTTCCTTTAACAATCTGCTTCCAAAGGAAACTAATTTTATATTCCAATCCTACCGAATCCTGATTCTAATCAAATAATGAAAAGAGACATATTTAGGGTTTGGAAAATTTTCTTTCAAATATTTAATACTTCGAGATGAGGACAAAATATAACTGGTATTCATTTAGTAACACAAAACGTCTCAGCCCGCAGGCTGCTCTCCCAGATGCACCTTCTGTGCTGCCTGATTCATACTGCTAAGCACAGTGATGAATATGTATTGTTTTTTAATGAGCACAGGATGGTCCCACAGAGGAACACTCATTCTTGTACTCCAAGTGGTGGTGTGCTTTTCAGAGAGCACTTAATACACTCCAAAGTTTGGATTTTACTTTTTTCCTAAAGTAGCTTTGGAAATACCTTTTGCTGGAAGCATCTTACATTCTCTATCTGAGAGCCTTAAAGCTGAGCCCTATGGTAGTTGCCACATTTTTATGGGGCATTTTGGACTGTTCTTTGCATAATATCCAAATAGTGAGAGGAGATTTGCACCTGGGCTCTACCGCTTCCCGTGGCTCCTGGGGACAGGATTTTTGCAATAAATCAATCTTAGACCAGTAGACAAGGAGGAACATCCATCTATGGCCTGCAACGATGGAAAAACAGAGGAGAGAAGTACAGAAACAGAGACACAGCTACCTATGAAAGGGGGCGGTTTCAGCTATCAAGGTGGTAAAGGAAGGCGGTGCTTTGTTTTCCAGGCTGGCATCCCCCAGGCGAAGAGAATTTTGCTTGGGATTAGGGTTGTCATCAGACCTCTTAAACCCTGCAAAGGAATTAATAATTTATAGGCAATTCTCCTGCAGTTTTTGGTTCCAGTGCTGTTTTTTGGTGGGGTTTCAATGGGTTTAGGTGCCTTCTGCCCTGGTGAAGGGATTAAGACTTCTCTGGGGGGGATTTCAAGTTGGAACTGAAACTCACCCAACTGTCTCCTTCAGCACTCTGGGTTCCCTACAGCCCCTGCCTGCAAGCCGCGCTTGTCCAAATGAACTTCCGACAGCCTCACGTCGGTCTGGTCACCGTGAAGCCTTGGATAGTGTGTAGCACCGCATACTCCCTGTCACTTGTATGCAGCACAAATAAAGATAGCTTTGAGGTTCATAAAGTCTGTTCAGCTGATGTACTTCAAAGGAATCTCTTTTAAAATAAAAGCCTTCTTGGAGTTAAAAATACATTTTGCATAGTGGAGAAGAATGAAGAACAATTGTTCTCTCCCTAAATTTTATTGCTGTTGACTTTAAAACCCACTTTCTTCTTAAGGTTTTCCCATTTGAATATGACAATATTTTGGTCTTCAAAGTTTTACTTTTTTTGCCACCTGAGAAGTATGTAAACTGCCGCCGTAAAGTTTTTAAGTACCTTTAAAATATTAAATGTAGTTAAAACATAAGGATCTTAGATTGTGGGACTTATAGAATAAAAAATAAAATGTAAACTCAATATTTGTTTCACAGTTAAGATACAATTTGTTAGCCAAAAGGAGAGTTTATTTCTTCCTTTGCAGCAGAAATTCATTTTTTGTCAGTTGTAGGTTATACTATTACAAGTACTGAGCACAAATATGTAAGATAACTGTTTTCTAAATTTAGTGTGAGCATCTAAGTGCTATTTATAGGTTGTTTCTGCCATGCCAGGCCTGTTCCTTTACCTCGAATCTTTACTCTCACTTTAGTGACTGATTTGAAAAAATATCCAAAGTTTCCATTTGGTGTTGATCAAATATTCAATACCACTACGACTGTGCAGAAGCTTTACATGTCATTTAGCCCAATACTAAAATGTACTGCTTATAAATATTAATTATAAATGTATGAATTGATTTGACATCCACTCTCATTACAGTAAGTCTGGAAAGGTGAAGAAAGGAGGCACCTCACTGTGATCTCCAGCAGCTGAGTTTGCTTAGGGTATCAATGAACAGTACTGACAGTACAATGCCCTTATGTCTGAATCCCTAAAAATTTAGAAAAAAAGACGCTTAAATTTTTTTTTCAATTTTTACTTTTTTTTCCTTATCAGCGTCTCTTCTTTTAAATGTATCTTAAATTTTGCAAATTATGATTTCTGACAAGAAAAGAAAAAGCAATTGGAAAATTTGCTTATTTCCCCATCCACTGCTGAAAAAGACACATTTTTAGACAGGAAGTCTCAAAACCACACTTAGCAACTGATTCCTAAATTCATCTGTATATGTAACAGGACCCCATAAAACAGCAACATTTATATTAAAAAATAAAGAAAGTGATCTGTTTCCAGTCATGGTGGGCTAACTTAGACAAAATCCTCCACTGAATCAAGTAGAAAAAATGGACAAACTATGTTTAAAAAATCTGCTTGAAGATAACAGGGAAGGTACTGAAGTTCTATGTGGCCAACATCCAGCCCCAGCAAAGCAAACCTGCAGTGGAGGTTTCCCTAGTTCTGAGGACGCTGAAATTGGAAACGGTGGCTGGTGCGCTGAGGCGCCAAGGGCATCTTCCCTCAGACTCGTAGGTCGTGGCCTGGAACATTGAGGTCAAGGGCCACCAAGGGGTGGACAGAGGGAGGTTGACAAAATTTAAAATGTGCTGCCAATTCAAAACCAACCCAGAGTTGCACTTGGATTCATGAGGTGAAACGTTTCAGAAGAACATCACTCCCATACAAACAAATAGAAAAAGCTGAATGATCTACAGAAGACTTAGTTGTATTGGAGCCCATAGGAGAGCTGAGATTTCAAGAAGTTCAATTGCACAGACTCCAAGCAGGAACAAGCTCTCCAAAGAGCTGGTACGTGGATCCCTCCACCTTCCTAGAGCACGGGGGCAGGGGGCTGCCGTGAAGGAGGGGAAGACTTGGACAATTTTTTAGCAGTCATAGGTGGCTTACTCGGCTGGTTTAGAATCACTGAGCGCTGAAGACACAAGGGAAGTCGGTGCACCCCTCAAGCCCTTTCCCTTGGGCCTCCTCCAGGTGTTCGTGAGAAAGACTCTGACAAGCCTCGCATTGTCACACGCTTAACTTCTCTCCAGGGTTCCCAGTCCCACTTGGGAACTGCAGAACAAAACCACAAGTATATGATTATGTTTTGTTAACAAAGGAAAAAATAGCATCTTCCACCTTTACTAATATATACACCAGATGGTATTTGTAATGTTTGTTTCCCCTTTGGGAATTAAACTCTCCATGAAACCTAAACGGAAGAGGATTTTCCAGTGTGTGGGGAAAGGGGGCATCCAGGGTGTTAAGAAGGCTTATTGTGCAGGCTCTGTCTCTGTCTCTCTGCATCTCTGGTCTATCTCTCTCCATCTCTCTCTGTCTCCTGGTCCCTCTTTCTGCCTCTGTCTCTCTGTCTCTGACTCATTCTCTTCTGTGCTTGTATATAAAAGACTAATCTTGGACACTGCTGGACATGCATCCAGTCGAGGTGCAGCCTGTCCCTGAGTTGCCCCCAGCAGCAGCTCAGGTCTCCTTGCTGGAGGAGGGGGAGAATTCAGAGTAGCATGCATGTAACTCTAACGGAATCATATGAGAAGCTTACATTACAGGAGAATAGAATAGAACAGAACGTGGGGTCAAAGCACAGAGGAAGGGTTATCACCCTGAGAAACGTTACCCCCTTTGATGAACTCAGTGCTCCCGACAAGCACTGTTGCAAGAGAATCACCCGCGAGTCTTAGGGCCGCCCGGGAAGGGCCCTCCAGACCCCCTAGGAAAGGAGGGCACACAGATGCTAATAGGACGAACACAGCCACATGTATGCTGAGCTCTCACTTACAGGGACACAGAGGAACAAGAGAAAAAGCCTCAAATGCACATGGGAAGGAGGCACAGGGAAATCTGAACTAGCAAATCATTTCAAGAACAAACTGGAATCCCAGGTTTCCAGGGTCCAGGCTGACGCGGCTTCTCTGTGCTGACCGTCCCGGTCACACAGGAAGTGCCACGTGCTGGTCTGAGTGTCTCTGTGTCCCGCTCCATCTGACTTCCCGCTCTCCTGCTCTCTCCCATCATTGAATTCACTTTTTACATCTTAATTTTGATTCAACTAGTCTGTGTCTCTATTAGTTTAGTATTCACTGAACTACATGGTCAGCAGGCGGTACTCCCTCATCCTCCCTCTTCTCACCATGGGTCAGACATAAAAATGCGAACACATTTTTTTTTTTTTTTTGGTTCTTTGAGGGGGTCGCTAAGCAAACCATTCTTTCAGATACATTTAATGTACTGAGAACAAGGGCACTTGGAAACTAACATAATCAATTATCAGTTTCTCCACTGATTCTTCAAAAGAATGTCAAAGTAAATGTGTTAGAAATGAACAAAAATGAAACCTTGGCACTACAATATCTGGAAACTTGGTGAAGACAGTGTATTTATTTCAGTTCTCTTCTTTAAATTTAGAAGTGCCTCAAATTTGGTGCCTAAAGGTTAAAGAAAACACAGTGAAAACATAACTTTAGAACTTAAAAAAAATAAGGCAATACCAGACCACCACACTTTCTGGATCCCAGCATATATAATTTATAAGCCACATATAATGCAAAATATAACCTCATCTTTCTATAACTACACACACTTCTCTCTATAGCATTTATTTCTGCCTTATAGCAGATGCCACGTAGTCAACAAGATAAACACTTTCCACAATTTCCAGCATACCAGTTTTAATATCCACACAGTTTTGTACCCCCATGACATGATTCCTATGGTTGCTGTTAAGCCTTGACTTTTAGGCAGGGAAAATTCACCGGGCATCTTCACCAAGTCTGGAAGGGTCCTCGGGGCATGTCACCCCTCTCCTCACCCTCCCACCTTCCTCTTGGGAATCTGTGGGCAGTGCTGTTAACGCTACCTGACACATCTTCTGGACCTCAGCAGGCTTGGGTGCCTTTGTGGATTCTTTCCCAAGACTTCCCATGGAGCTACAGGATCCTGCTCTACCCTTGCCTCACCACTTCTAAGTGTGGAGTTTCCCAGAACATCCCCTGGAGGAGTCTCTCCTGCTTTTGGGCTCCTTCTGACATCTCACAGACCACCACGAGGCCTCGGTGCCTTTAACTTTCTGGGGATACCCTCCTCCAGTCTATTTAATTTGAGGACAGTGTAAGTCTTCATTTCAGCTTTTCCCCTTTCCTCGTTCATGTCAAATTTCCAGGGCTGGGCCTTCTCACACTCAAAAAAAGGACACTTGAGGATTAAAAACACTATTCAAGACTACTGTCTCACCTGAAAGTTCCAAGATCCTGTTTTTCAACTCAAAAGACAAGAAAGTGTTTTCTGCAGTTCATTTGTAGAGTTAGAAACCAGACTCAGAGGCCTGTGCCGAGCTGTCAGCTTTGGCCGCACCAGTTAGGCTAAAACTTAACACAGGTTTTACTCACATGAGGGAAAAGGGTCAGCGGCAGCTTCAAGCCCAGCCTCTCAGCCCAGTGACACTGCATCTCTGACAGCTTCAGTGGGGTAAGTCCCAGAAGAAGCCACCGTTTTATCCCCCGGAGAGAGGGGTCCTGAACTGATCAGTGACGACAAGGCCTCGGGTCACCTTACCCATCACTGTGGCTTCATAGGGGCGGGGATCTCCCTCGCAAAGCTCATGGTGCTGTTGAAGGGCCAAGCACTTTGATTAAAAAAAAAAGAGTGGCAAAAAATGGCAAATTTCAGAACTGTAATTTAACATAAGGTCATGGGTTACTTCAATGACCCTCTACAACTGCACAGAACTTTTCCAAGGATTTGAATATATATTACCATGTCTGCTTCTCAGAACAGTTTTGCAAAAGTGAAAAATGATTATAATCCCTATTTTACAATGCAGTTGAGTCTCACGTTAAGAAGCTAATACAGGGATACACATCTATATCAGGGCTTTTAATGTCTGTTTCAGGTTTATATATACAACAACGTGCTGAACTTCAAACTTTAGCATTTTCCCAAAGCCTGCTACAACTTTTAAAAATTTAATCAAGTTAGCTGAATAAAATTTACATATATACTTATATATATATATTTATAAATTTAACTCAGCTAAGTTGGTTACATATAATATATATATAAGTTGATATATATATATAATTTTAAGGAACTATGAAAATCAGGCTCAATTTGATAATCATATATTTTTCTTGACATTCAGCCTCAGATTAAAATCTAATTTAATGTGCTGTTGCTTACATTGTTCTCTACTGTCATTTCTCTGAGGATTTATACAATATATTCCTTTGGATTCTACTTACATACCCAACATGTAGTAATGTGTTCATGTATTCAGCATCCTATTGACAATTTCATTTTATTCTTACTTGGCTGATCTTACGGATTAAGAGTCTTCTTTGGCACACAGTTTAATGTGAAGCACACACTGAAGCCCGGAACTCTTTCAGTGCTGAGTGACTTCTGCTAAATCCCCACAGCAGCCTTCACTTGTTTTCACTACATAGCTGGCAGGTGGCTGGTATCTTATTCATGCTGCCCTCTGTTACTGCTCAGACTTGGTGCCCGTGGTCAGCACAGCTCAGCACGCACTGTGGGATGTTAGGCTGCTTTCAAATAACTGCAGATGCCTTTCAGATACTCTGTTTCCAGAAAGTTTTACTTTTAATCCCACACATTTCTATCTTCAATTATTAATAATTTGCTCAAGACCAAGTCTGGATGATGCCAGAAGCTTGATCTTACATTCGGCAAGCTATTTTTAAACGAAAGAAAAATTGTTTAAATTCATTTCCCCGGCTACCAAAAAAGTCCCAAAGCTGTGAAAAGTAAGTATAGAATGGAAATAATGCTGTGAACAATAACCGTGTATTTTTCTTTGAAAGGTTAATGCCAAGGTCCCAAGGAGATAATTCCATTTTAGAACTGACATAAAACTTCACTCACCTATTGGCATTATTTTACTATTTTCTGAGAGAGAACCTTATTCAGAGCCCTGGATCTCTTGTGTTTATTAACATCCGATTCTGAGTCCTCTATTCTTCTCAAACATCAACTCCAAGGTCGTGCTTTTCAACCCCCACTCCCCCCACACACACTTTGTAGTAGAATCTTCTTAGCACGTCCCCCTCGAGATTCTGGTATCTTTATTTCATGCTTGGCAGCATTTCTCATCTTCCTTATTCTTGAGGAAACATCACTCATAAACACTCCACCCACCTGACTCTTCCATAAACTTCCTTAGTCCCAAATCATTCCTGCTATCAGCATTCGCCGAGGTCTCTGAGGGGTCCCTAGGAGTGAGACTGTTCTTCACGAACCTGTTACTGTTACAGAACAAACTGTAAAATAAAACACGTAAATATAGAAGTGCCCAAATCAACATCATCATTAATTGTGGCTTAGTTACTTCTGTTAGAAAGATGTCCGTGCTAAATTCTGAGTTTGCAGGCTGAATTCCAAGTTTGCAGGCTTATCGCTACTTCCAGTGTGCTGGACCAGGGTGAGCTTCCTCCAAAAGCTGTGGACTTCTCTGCAATGTACATACAGCTTGGGGTTGCAGACGAGAGCACGAGCTTTCTGTGGACAAGATGGCTCCCGATGGAGGAAGGATGAAGCCAACCTGTACCCGCTCAGTGATTCTTACCAAAAGCATCCATCAGCTAACTCACTCCACCTTCCAGAGGATGGAGTTACTGAAGGGCAGAGAGAGGCCAGTGTATGCTTTAAGGACACACACACACACACATTTCTTTTACGTTGATGTGCGAATGGCTAACCCCAAATTACATCCAGCACACAATCTGTTTCTACACTCATGCTGTGGTTGCTGTTAAGTGTTAGTGGAAAGAGGGGAGAAACTGCTAAACTAATTCAGAACTAGGGACCTATGGAAAGCTAATATTCAACCACTATTGCCCCTTGATCCATATTTCAAATCCATATCTATGTTTATAAAGATAATTTCTTTTCTTGAAATGTCTCTTTTCACATTTCAATACAGATTAGGCGAGGGTCTTAAACTGAGTTTAGAAGTGTCCCCTTGCCCTTTCTAGGTTTTGGAATAATTTGTTAGGATTGGTGGTATTATTATTTTTCCGTTCCTAAATGTTAGGTATAATACAATAGTATAACTCTCTGTGCCTGGTATCATTTTTGTGGAAATCTTTTTAAACTATGAAATCTATGTCTCCAATGGGCAGAGTTTCTCAAGTCATCTTTTTTTCCCTTGATTGACTGGGTAATTTTTCAGGATTATTTTTACCTTACCTATGTTATCTAATTCACTGGCATAAATTTTTATTGTGTCTTCTTAGCATCTGCAGAATCATTAGTGGTATAGTATCTTTCTTGCTTGCTATTGGTAATTCGTGTCTTCTCTCTTTTATTCTTGACCATTCTGATTAGAAGTTTATCATTTTTATTGATCTTTCCAGGAAACCCGATTTTGGCATATTGATTTCCTCTGGTGGTTTTCTGTTTTCATTTTCATTGATTTCTTATATTATCTTTTTCACTTACTTTCTTCTGCCAGGTTTTGATTTAATGCGTTATTCCTTCCCTAGTTTCTCCTGGAGGAAGCTGAGCTCATTAGTGTGAGACCTTCTTTTCTCATTAAAAGCAACAAAATTAAAGCTGTACATTTCCTCCTGTACTGCTTTAAATGCATCGCACAAATTCATACATTGTTGCTCATTTCTGTTAAATTCAAAACATATTCTAATCTGTCATGTGGTTTCTTTTGACCCAGGTATTGTTGAGGAGTTTACTGTCTAATTTCAAATTCTGGTATATTTTACAAATTACTGGATACCTGATTTGATTCTGCTGTAATCAGAAAACATAATTTGAATGACTTAAATCCTTTACGTTTATTGAAATTTACTGTGTGGTCCAAAATATGATCTACCTCAGTGAAGTTTCCAGATGCACTTGATAATTAAGTGTCTCTGTTGGTTGGAGTGTTTGATTTCCCACATTTCTCTTCACAAAACAAAATCTAGATGGCAAAGTGACATGTCAGAAACTTAGCAATAATGATAATGATAATAATCTCTAGAGAAAGAGAGTGTATTTGGGATATCAAATCAGGAATACAAGCTTTCAGGAACAAAAAGAAGAGCCAGATGTAAGGTGGATATGATCTTTGCAAGCAGTGTTGTTTGTGGCAGCCATAGGGTAGCCCAGGGACATTGTAGGGCTGCTTGCCAAGAGCAGAAGTAGAGAGCAGTTATTCCCAAAGGTCTGTAAAGTGTCAAAGTAAAAACTGAAATTCTGTTCTCATATTTTATTAAATTACAAAATGAGAAATAGTAGCTTCTTTCTATATCTCTCCTCCCTCTCCATTGACTTTTCGATTTGGAACCTCTAAGATAAACCTGTTACATGGAATACCAACTGTGAACCAAGAATGGTGGTATGAAAAATAAACAAAAAGAAAGTCTTTAGTTTCCCAGTTTGGGGAAGCATAGAAACTCGACAGTATTTTGACTTTTCAGCAAAGCAGATATGGATCTGAGCACACACTGGCCTGTGAAATCGGTTTGGTTGTTGTAATTGCTGTTGTTTAGTCTATAAGAGTCCTAGGAATTTATGTCAATGATGTGACAGTGCTAATGTATTTGAGTGGACAAATGTCGATGAGTGTTATGTCACCCTTGGTCCTTCAGTCAATACCACGTGTTAAGGAAAGCCTGGCACCTACGGAAATAAGGATGGGAGCTTGTGCAAATCAGATTTTTTAAACACAGAGTAGGTCAGAGCAGCCTGACTAAATACCAAGATTCATGGACGAAAAAGTGAGAGATGAGATTAGAAGGAGGAGAATCACCAGACCAGCCAGAGGGTTGTGAACACTGTCCCAGAAGTAACTTGAATAGAAATAAGAATATACTAATTTAGTCTTACATTAATTCCTATTGTTTTCTAACATTGTTACATTTTTCCTGATTAGAGTGTATAAAAACCATCCAAATTCAAGCATTACAAAATCCAATCATGTATTACAAGAGTGAAAGTCTCCCAAATTGGTGCGGTACCTAATAAATTACTACTGCCTAACATTTTGAATATTTCTTTGATTTTTCCTTCTGTATATACAAATGTATATAATATTTTTATAAAAAGTAAATTATGCCTTATATAAAACTGACATTTTATTTTAGCTATTCTAAAATTTTTGTCTCAAGTATGGCAAAATGTCACTTTCTTTTGGCTATTCTGCTTGCACAATATTCCATGTTAAGAAATACAACTCTCCATCATTCTTTTTAAGCGTAGTATAGTAGTTTCTCATGAAAATATGCAGTAATTTATTATATTTGATGAGTTACTCATAACATGTCGCTAATATAAAGAGTGCTACCTTCTTGTATATGTTTTTTTAGACTTGAGGAAATATTTCTAGAGTATAAATTGCTAAAAACAAAAATGCCAGGTTATAAAACACATAATATTTACAATTTTACTAGACATTACCAAAATGCTTTCTAAAGTGTAGTATCAATTTATACTTCCATTAAGATTGTAGAAGAGAGACCATCTCACTGCAACTTTCCAGTAAGGATATTACCTTTTCATATTTAAAAATTGAATACTCCAGAAATGATATTTTATTGTTGTTTAAGTTATCGATTCTATAAGTTTTAGTAAGGTTGAGGATACCTCAATATGTTAATTAGGTCACATTCTTTTCCACTGAATTGCCCACTTTAACAATTTAGTACAATATTCCTGCTAAAGTTCTACATGCAATTTGTTAAGATGACTCCATAGGCAGCAGAATGAACCTTCTATGTGTTTCCAAAATACATACATACAACATTTGACCTGCAAAAATTATATTCAATAATGATTAGTAGATTTGATATAAATGGAACATAAATATTTTTCTGATGTTCCTTCTCATTTCCCTTGCATTAACTATATTCTTTAAAAGCATAAACTATGGGACTTTTCCCACTGCTTATTCCCAGAAGAAACTGTTTTGTGCTGTCAAAGCTCTTACAGATCTGTAATCCTCCCAATGCAGACCACTCGCGTTCTCAGCCACACGTGCACTTATACACGTTAGTCACTGGTTTCACCTACACGCTTGTCTGAAGTTTGCGCCCATGGACATCTTCTTAGTAATCTTCCAATTACTGCAAAGATGAGTCAGAATTAAGTATTACCTAGCACAGCTTTCACTCCCATGCCAAGAAAAATATGTCCTAAAGCATAACATCTAGAGCAGTTCCAGTGCCTGGTCATATGTCCTCCTGGGCCATACTTGTATTATAGATACAGATACAAGTCTGTTCCTTACGTTCCTTTGCCTGCCTAACATATTTTCATTATTCTCAAAATGTTGTTTGACACAGAAATATATATATATATATATTTAATAAACAGATTCTCTTACATTATGTACAAAAGTATAGCTTCTGAACTACTTGTCAACAGAACCTTCACGTGCCACCACACACGCCGGCACTGTACACAGTTCTCAGTTCCGAGGGCTCAGGGTCTCCCAACTCAAAGATTGAGCTACACTCTGGGGACACTGCAGGATGCAAACATGACTGGCAGTGGAACCCAGCCTGGTCGGGAACTGATTTCATTTATATCATATAAGACTCCTCAAAGCATACAAATTTTCAGGATTTCTTTTTAACTCCTGCAACATATTATTTATAGAGTTTAAAAAACTTTATATTGGCTTTCTAAACCCTGAAAGCAATGTTAAATCTTTCTAGAAATCAATATGTCTACTGCTTACAAATATTTTCAGAAACTGTATTTCCTCTATTTCTAGGGCTTCAGTTTTCTGTAGAAATTATGGTGGGGGGCATGGACCACTATATGTATACCAGTTGGTCTCTTCCTGTTGTCCGAATTCTGTAATGAACATCACACATTCTGAGGAGATTAGCAACAGCAAAGCCCATACACTTAGAGAACAGTAGAGCTGAAGTGAGTTTTGCAAGAATTTGTATTGTTAAAAGGTAATATACAAAACTGAAAAAAAGTTAACTCCAAAAAGTAAGATAGCAGTTTTCAAATATTTGAAGGATAGATATATCGAGTAGGGATTTCAAGTATTCCTAACCATTCAGTCAGAACCAGAACAAGTGTGAGTTACTGAGGGATGATCTATTAGGAAGAATTTGACAGCAGGGATCTCAAAGGTGGACCCACTGCTTTAAGAGGTTCTGTATCTCCTGTTTCTGCAGATTTCAAGCTCTGAACGGCCAGTAGGAAGCTTTGTGGTTGGGGAAGTCTGAGTGTCAGATAAGGTGGATTCAAGAATGGCTTTATATATAAGTTAGGCTTTGTAAGGGAAGGGCAGGCAGTGAAAATTGGTGGAGGAACAGATGTGTGATCTGATTAGTTTACATGTCAACTTGACTGGTCAGGGGTGCCCTTATCAAACATGACTTCTAGGTACGTCCAAGAGTGTTTCTGGATGAGCTTTGTATAATTTTGGTGGAAGGCTGAGGTGCTGCAGCACAATTACCAGCGCCCCTGTCCAACCACGCCCTAACCACCAACACGTTTTCTTCCCGAGAGAAAACATCTTTGGTTCTCCATCAAATCAAAACATACTGAATGGGCTATCTTCGGTCTCTGTTTTCCTAACTCCATATTCTCTCCTCAACTTGCCAAATTCTGGCTTTACTTCTCACCATCCCAGCTAGACTAAACCTCTCAAGCTCCCGGGCAGCACCCCTACTAGTCCTCAAATCCAATGATTACTGCTTTGCTCTCGCAGACATGACATGTCAGGACCGATGTCTGAGCAGCATTCCACAGGGGTAAACACTCTTTTCTTTTTGAATCTTTTTTTTTGGTTGGCTTTCCTTTTTCCTTCTCCATCTCCTTTAAGAGCCGCTGCCTGGTGGCTCAATAATTAAATGTTATAGAACTCCTAGGGACCTCTTTGGGGTCCTTTTCCCTTCTACCTTACAAATGTCTGCCGTGGAACTGCACAATTTAATAATGTTAAATACCACGTATATGGTAACAACTCCCTTAAGTTCAGACGCGACATCTCCTACTTGCCTAATGGGAACCTCAACATCAGGATCTCAAAACAAACTCTTAATTCCAACCCATCCTCAGTCCTATACCATTTCCTTTCTTCTCCAGATCTATAAATGTCACCATTAGCAATTCAATTGCTGAAGCCCCCAATTCTAGAGTTAGCTCTGATTTTTGTTTCCTCACTTTCAATCCATTGATCCCCGTCCATTTAACGTACAAAATGCATCCAGATGCATCTACTTTCCTGAACCCCACACTGCTCCAAATCCTTATAATCCTTGAATGGAACAGTCACTTAAATCCTCTTTTTACATCCTCTTTAAAATGCTTTCTCCACACAAGGAGCCAGAGTGATCTTCTAAAAAGCATTTAAAGGTGACAGTGTCACTACTCTGTTTAAAATACTCCAAAGGCTTAAGATAAAAATCAACTTTCCTGGCCTGGATTAAAAGTGAAAACAATAAAAATAAGTAAATAAAATCTGACCTTATCTTGAAATCCTCTCCTCTTTTACTCACTACACTCCCAGGCACGTAAGCTAGTTTGTACTCTGAACAGAAGTCTCTTTCCACATCACACATTTACGTGTGCTCCTCCCTTTGCCTGGAACGCGTGTTTCCCTGGGGTCTAGTTCATTCTTCCCATCACTCGGGCACTTCTGGACAATGTCCTCTGACTATTCTACCTGCAGAAACTCTCAGTCATTCTTTATTATGTCACCTCTCCCATCTATTTTAATCCTGCTGTAAAAAAATTCCCCGGTTAGGTTATAATTGAAAAACTCTCCTCAGATGGGTCTCCTCCAAACTACACACTGCAGTGGATAACTCAATAGGGTAAGAGCTTTGTATTCATAGTAAGAATTTAATCTACCTGAGAAAGAAAGGATTAATACATTTTCTCTCCTCTACATGCCTCAGGGATATCTCTATCAAAGATCAAATATTCCATTCACTTTTCAGGTGAAAGACTTCATTCATTCAAATGTTTTAAAAATAAACTTTGAATTAACCGTGTACCATGGTTTTCTTTGAAGAAATTAAAAGGCTTAGGTACGTCAAGGAATTTCACTTAAAGCAAAACATGGGTTGGATCCCAGCAACATTGGTTTTGGGACCTGACAGGGCAGGATGTGAGCAAACTTGTGTATCTCGTCTCTTGATCACTTCAAACGTGCCAGCACCGTGATTTTATAAGCAGGACTGCAGGCAACTTTTTCAACAACACTGTAAAGCAGGTGGTAATATCTCAATTTATCAGATGAACTAAAAAAAAAAAGACTCCATGACTTTCTCAAGATTGTATAGCTAGGAAGTGGCAAGGCTCGGGTTCACCTGAGACGAAAATGCATGATCCTAAACATCCACTCCTCTGCTCCCCAAGTGTTTGTCAGGTACGAACCTAATACTAGACTCTCCATGGCACCAGTAACACGGAGATGGATGCATCACAACAGTTTACACACACGTGCGCACACACGCACGCACACATGCACGCGCACACATGCATCTGAAGCAAGAAAACCTGTATTTTAAATATTTGCCACAACAATGAATATAAGTTTATAAAAGAAAAAAGGCTTTTCGTTTTTATCATTGACAAAAATTCCACTCAATATTCTCTGCACTTAAGCAAAGTGATTTAAAAAAGGTGAAAAGACAGACAAAGGCAAACAAAAACCAATGCAAGGAATATGATTTTGATACAAGCCAAGGCAGATCCAGACCAAAGAGAGACATTTAAAAATCTAAAGTATGCAAAGCACATACAAAAGGTTAATGCTCCCTGTGCCACAAATGAAAGACACAACTTCATTGAAGCAAAAACTAGAGAAAACACAAAGTTTTGAGGGCGGTCAAAACAACTGAAGGAGACACAATATCTACCAGTCCCAGACAAATCAAGTGATTTAAGAAAGTCACACATAAAAGAGCTAAACATAATCAAAGAGGTTGAATGATTGTCAGATCACTTTCTTATGCTGAAGGGGCTGGAGAAATAAGCAAGGAAAAAGTAAAATTTTATCCTGATTTTCAATAGGAATAGTATTTCAAAAACAAATAGCTGTGTTTCGTGATAGAAAACTCTTCCTTAGAAAATAGGGCCAACTAAGAAGTGTGGGGAAAATTGATGAAATTTGAAAATCACCATTTTGTATCACTTTATAAAATAATTGATTCAGAGAAGCAATTGTCTGTGAGTAATAAACCTAATTCATGTAAAGATAATAGAGAAATGAAGAGTCAAACAATGCTGGATTATCTCCATAGTACTGCAAACTTCAAATCACATTTACATAGGGAAATATGTATTTTGAAATCAGCAGAGTTGATATCGATATCACAACATATACTGAACGGAAAAGAGAAGCAGAGAACGAGTGCATGCTCTCAGCTCATGAGTGATGGAACATAAATAAAAATCCTTAGAAACAGAGCACATGAAGAAAGTGAAAAACACAATACAGAACTCTGAAAAGTGACAAACAAGATCATCACATAATGGGGAAACTAAAGGTCCCATTAGGTCAAAAGAAGAAAAGATGAAAAAAGTAAACTTTGAGTCTCATAATTTTAAGGCATTATGGAGTATGCACTATTTTCTTATTAAAATAGATGGTAAACATTGTGTTTATTATGTAATGACACTATACTTGGGCTAAAATAATACAATATACACCAACATTACCAGATTATACATTCAACCCACTCTTTCCACCTCACAGAAAAGCAGCATTCAGAAAACTTAGTAATTTTCTGAGTGATTCTTTTGCCAGTCAAGCAGGGAAAGCAGTGTTTCCATGTTGAATTATCGAAAATTATGTTTGGTTGCAGCCATTGAAGAAATGTGTTTAAAGTGGTCTTTTTAAAGACTATTAGTCTTTTAGTGAGAACAGTTGTTTGATGAGCTAATGATACTGGAAGTATTATCATTAGTCAATAAAAACCAAGACAAATAATTTCAAGTGACCTTTCTTGGCCCTTTATGAGTCAATGGATATTACCAACACTACCTTGTTGTTTATTCCAGGAGTCAATGCCAAGGTTGAAATGACTGAAAAAGTAGCATTAATGAAGAGTCTATTTTATAACTACAATTGACAATATTTTCAAAGAAGTTGAGGAAACACTGATTCAGTACAATGTGAAGCTGAATCTGTGTATTACAAAAGATGGCGGTGAAAATATATGCAGAACATAAAAAGTCTTAGAAAAATGTATAAAATGTCTTTGAAAACGTAAGGTGTCGAACACCTGTGATTACTCATTGTATGATTCATCACCAGGTATTCTGCAAAAAAAATGGAATATATTATGTGTTACTGAATCAGTGGTGTCAAGGATACCTGTGAATTTTTGTCAGAAGTTGAATGCTGATTTGTCCTACACACAGCAAGAAATGGATGATTAGGTGAAAACCGGCCCGGTTAAGGAACTAGTCAAGGACTAAACATATTTAAATTAAAAATATAACTAAAGAAAAGTGTAATGAGGATAGAAAAAAAGTATAATAATCTTAAGTGTTCTTACAATTTAGAAATAACACGACTGTAAATGAAAAGAATCATCAACAGAAAGAGAAGAAACAGAGTGTCTTGGGGGGGATTATAATAGGTGGGAGTCAAAAAATTAAAGTTAATAAATAAATTAGTAAAAAACTAAGAAAGGAAAAATGAGAATAAGGACATTATAAACATATGAAGGTCCATATAAATATTCCTGAAACTTTGGGTTATATATTGCTGCGTAAGAATCCACCCCCAATCACTGGTTTAAAACTCAGCCACATTGCCAGGGGAAGGAACACAAGCTCTACTGGTGGAAGGAGTGGTCTCTGTACAAGAAGAGGGGCAGAACTGTGTGAAGGCTGTGTTTGGAGACCTCCTAACACTCAAGACAGCGAAATAAATTCATACAAGGGAGCAAAGAAATAGACCACATAGAGATACAAACAAACAAAACCCCATATAACATAATAGACACAGTAAAAAAACACAAGACATGGTTAGCCTGTATCTAATGATGTAGAAACAATCAATTAGACAAACCACCTGTGACACAGTGCAAAAGGTAACTGGCATGCTTATTGCTTCCTAAGCATTATTACCTATAAATGAAGGCCCTGGAGCAGGGGTGAGGGGTGCTGGGGGCATGGGGAGGAGGCAAGTGATTTGACTCCTAAATCCAATATATTTTGAAAACCTACTGAGAATGACCCTGGATGCCTCACCGACAAGTACAGACTTCATTCTGGGGGTAGGGAGTGCAGATTTCAAGGAAAAAAACCAAACAAACGAATCTCAGCTATGAGATTCTCTGACATGACTCACACTCTATGGTTATAGGTACCTAGTAGTTTTCTTGTGAAGGCCTTAAGGCAGTCTTACAATGAACTTATTTTCTACAGTTGGGCAATGGCCAATCTTCATGTAATATCTTTCACCCACTTACATAATATCCTAGTCAACGAAATTCCTCGAAGGGTACTTCCCAAATTAAGTAAGAATCTTTCCTTTTGTTACTCTTAAGGAGGAGGATGAAGGCTGATGAAGTTGCTGGACTTACCTGGCAATTTTCAAGTACACTGAACAAGATAAAACTGACACAGAATCCAAAGGAAAGTGTTTTGTTAGAAATAGGTGCAGAATACTTAGAATAAATAAGCAACACTTTCAACATTAATCCTCAGAGATGCTTCCCAAATATATCCCTTATCAGAGGAGGGATGCTGCAGAAAATAACTGACCATCTATCTGTATCCTCAGGAAAGCGTGAGAAAAGGGATCGTAACAAATTGTTTAATCAGACTCAGGATCTTTAAGCACATGTTAGTTCGCCACATAATTTTAAATTATTGAGAAATTAAACGGTTCTGGTGATAGCCCATTTCAACAACTGGCAAGTCCTGATTTGATTTCCAAGGAAAATAGTCTAATTATATGAGAAACTGAAATATTTCCTTGTAACTGTGTCTTCCAAGGTAAAATACCATTTGCCACTTTAGTAAGCTGAAACATATGTGACTCTAATTTTAGAATACTAAATTAATAATTTATTAGTATAGCATAATGATATTAAAAAGCAGTTTGCTTAAATGTAGTACTCACCACGTGGCAGGCGAAGTAATGGACCCCCAAAGACACAGACATCCAAATCCCTGGAACCTGTGAATACAATATGTTACGTGGTAAAAGTGAAGATGTGATTCAGTTAAGGCTATTGAGATGGCAGAGCCCTGGATTAGCCAGGCAGACCCAGCAGAATGGCAACTGTCCTTCAGGGCAAAGGGAGATCCGACTACAGAAGAGGACTGTCAGAGAGACGCAGTGTGGGGAAGACAGGGCAAGGGGCACGAGATAAGGAATGCAGGGTGGCTCCAGGGCCGGAAAAGGCAAGGAAGTCTGCGCACGCTCTCTGAAGCTTCCCGAGGGAACAAAGTCCTGCCAGCACCCTGACTCCAGACTTCTGATCCCTAAAACTGTAGGATAATAAATTTACGTTGTTTTAAGCCACTGAATTTGTGGTAGTTTGTTACCGAAGCAATGAGAAATTAATAGGCAATATGCGAAGGAAGACAGCAAAAATCGTAATTTCTCTGGGCTTTGGTTTCCTGATCTGTAAAGTCGGGGAAATGGGAACCACGGGGTTCACGTTCAGGATGGGGACCGAGGAGGATGCTGAACTCGCTCCCCCGCACCCCGCAAATACGGGCTCTACAGCTACACTTGGAACCACTTCCTCTGAAAACCCCGGAAACCCGGCTGAGCGCTGCCTACTCTGGGAGGCGGGCTCGCCGTAACCCCGGGCTGCTCCCTGAAGAGCAGGGTTTGAACCCCACACGCGACACCCCGGCTTCTAAGACCTCCTCCCGCGTCCAGCCCCAGAACCCCTGGCTCTGAGAACCGCCAGGGCCGGGCCCACAAGACCCCCGGGAGCCGCTCTCATTGGCCTGGGGACTCACCTGCCGGCTGCTGCGCGGCGATGGGGCCCCGGAGCCGCCGGAGGGGCAGGGCGGTGGCCTGAGGCGCACAGGGCGGGCGGCCTCGTGTTCTCGGGGTCAGAGACGGGCCACTTGAGCCGCCCGCGCCGCCCAGCGCGCCAGGGACTCCGCCTGGGCTTGACAGGCGTCTGCACCCCGGCTTCACGTCCGAGGCCCTGGCTTTACGTTTGAGGCCCCGGTTTTACGTCAGTGACCCCAGTTTTACGTCTGTGGCCCCCGCTTTACGGCTGAGGCCCGGGCTTTACATCTGAGGGCCCAACTTTACGTCAGTGACCCCGGTTTTCTGTCAGTGATCCCGGATTTATGTCGCTGATCCGGTTTTACGTCAGAGGCTGTGGCCCCAGTTTTAACTGCTGCTGGGGTACACGGCCGGGCCCTGGTGGCTGAAAGGGCTGAGGCTTGAGGTCCCACGGGACTGCCTACATTTGCCTCCGTGCAGAGCTGCCGCCTGAGGGTCAGCCGGAGTCTGGTGCTCACAAGACTGTGCCCCTGGGGCCACCGACAGGGCTGGGCAAAGCCTCAGGGTCAGCACCGACTCAGCCAGCTGTCTGCAGCTGCGCGGTCACCGCAGCGCTCTTCACAGTAGCCGCGGCGGGGGCCCCTGCGTGTCTGTGAGCAGAGCGGGTACAGAGGAGGGGCGCTCACGCGCGCACGATGGGTACCACTCGGCCGTGAAAAAGGAGGGCGTGCCGCCATCTTGTGATGGCGGATGGACCTGGGGGGCTGTAGGGTGAGTGAAAGTAGCCAGACGAGGACAAACAGCACACGGCCCCTCTTCTCCGTGGGATCCAGGCCACAGACAGAAAACCAGCTCCTAGACGCAGAGAACGGAGTGGTGGTCGCCAGAGGCGGGGGCGGGGCGTGGAGGAGATGGGGGAAAAGGGGTCAGAAGGTGCAAACTTCTAGTTGTGACAGAAATAAGCCCTGGGATGTGATGTCCCGCACAGTGACCACGGGTAGCAGTACTGTGCTGCGTAGTATTTGAACTCTGCGGAGAGGTTCTCACCATGAAATCAAACCGTCGTGCTGCACACACCGTAGACTTAACGCAGTGGCGGAGGTCGGTTACTCCTCAGTAACACCGAGTGAAAAACGGTCTCACCGCAGGAAGAAAAGTGCACCTGCGTGTCGTGACAGACGTTAACTAGGCTTATTCTGGTGGTGATTTCACAGTGTATACAGACGTCGAGTCATTACCGTGTACCCCTGACGCTAATGTCAGGTGTGTGCAAGTTACACCTCCAGAACGGTGCCCGCTGTGCACGGAATTTGTGATGGTCAGACCAAACCATAACGTAGGTAAGTGTTCAGAGCAATGTCTAACCTGTCCTACAAAGGTTCCTAGTATTGTAGCGTTTGATTTTACTGAAGCAGTTACTTAAATGAACGTATTTTTAAGTAAAACAGCGAGGTGTGGTTGGACTAGAAAAGGACTAAGATACAGGGAACTTAAATTCAGATTTCTTTTTGGTGATCTCGAGTTAAGTCACAGCCTCTCTGTAAGTTTTTTGACTTTATCCTCACTCGCATGAGGACGTTGAGATGGAAATCTGACAAATTCGTTGTGAGGACAAAGTTGAGACGATACATGTGAATGAGCTTAGAACTAAGAGAGACTACCAGAGTGTCATTTGTCGGTGTCGTTCACTGGCTGTGATCATTATTATTATTATTACATGTCAGGAAACGGAAAGCACCAACCTCTGAGGTTTTTCACACTTATGTCATCATTTAGGAAACTTAACGGCCTTTTAAAAAGTTCCCCTCTGGGAGTTTTAGACTCGGTTTTTTACTTTGTGTTAAGTTTTCCTGGGTTTCTGTCACTGGCAATTGTCTCCGTGAAGCAGAAAAGGAAAAGGAGGAATCACATGTCTCTCTGGCAGTAAAGCACTGAGCCATGGAGACAAGAAACAAAAAGCAAGCAGGTGGTCTCATGCGGGGATCCTAGGGTGGCCAGGCTGAGTGAGCTTGGAGTAATTCAGAGAGTACAGTCCACACCCCACGCCCCTGACGAGGGCACAGCCACGCCTCCAGGTTTTACCTCTGGTGTGAAAACTGAAAAACTAATGACTAATACCTATAGAACTTCATACATCACAGATTGTAACGTACGCATATTCTCTTCTTAAATATAACCTAGTCCACACTCTCTACCTCATTACACTTGCTTTTATTTTATCGTGAATGAAAAGCTTCTTCACAAAATTGATATGTATTGTCCCCACAAGGGGACGGCATGGCTGAGGTTTAAAGGCGTTGGGATCATGTGGACAGTGTGCGATAAAGCTGGACTATGCCCTTAATGCACTGACTCGCTTCATTTATATTTTATCACAATCTGCTACTTTTTATCAATATTTTTAATGTGGTTAAACTTAAATCTACACCAAAAAACTGAGATGGCTCAGAATAAACCAGGGTTTGGATATTTTGCACATAAAAGGAAGGACACATTTTATGTCTCTATAGATATTTCTCTGTTAGTGGCGATTTATCTTGTTCTTACCCTTAACACTACTTACTATGTAAAAAAACAAAGAAAAAGAAAAACAAGAGTGAAGTCCTCAATCACTTCAGAGCTTAAACTAACATCAGGTTGTCTTGCCAGGACTGGGACAGGGTGGCAAGTGAGGCTGTTACATTGGATACAAAATTTAGGGGTGCACCAAAAAAATTCAGTCATCGAGGTGAAAAATATTTAATGCAATATTTTAAAAACTCAAAAGTGATGCAAAATACATGATGAACAAGATATTAAGATTTTAAATAAAGACAGGATCAGTTTTCTACCAGATAAATGGACTTAGACACATAAATCCACACCCACCAATTCACACAATTTTGCCCTTAATTTCCA
Source organism: Pseudorca crassidens (assembly GCF_039906515.1). Classification (NCBI taxonomy): domain Eukaryota; kingdom Metazoa; phylum Chordata; class Mammalia; order Artiodactyla; family Delphinidae; genus Pseudorca; species Pseudorca crassidens. Next base: position 28,107,573 of record NC_090316.1, read on the forward strand.
GGAATGCAAGCAAGTACTTAGTACAATGAATTCAGCAGACTCTTCGGGGACATAAAAGAGTTTTTATGTTTAATAACTCTGAGAGTGGAGCACTTGTGACTTCAATTTATTGGCTTTGAACATTTTTGTAATATAAAATGGAGGACAACTTACAGGGTTTGAATTAGAAATTGTGTTGATGATTAAATTTCTCAAGAAAAAATACAGTAGTTAGGTTTTAGTAGCTCTTGGGACCTCTCATCGCTGGTAAACAGCAAGTATCTTGTTTTCCCAGAAGGGTAACAGGTTCTAAAAGAAGAGATCACACACTGTCTTTTAAAGATTGACATCTCTACAGACTTAGGGATTCTAAAGAATAGCAATATCATCAGCATCTTCCCCAGATATACATGAGGAGTGTGTGTGTGTGTGTGTGTGTGTGTGAAAGAGACAGAGAGAGAGAGACAGAGAGAGAGAGAGAGAGAAAGAGACAAGAAGGAGGAAGAGGAGAAGAAGGAGGAAAAGGAAAAAAATAGATAAATAGGTAGGTAGATAGAAAGGCAGATAGATAAACAGATGGAAATTTTAGGACATGTTATAGAGCACTGAATAGGACTAGAATGTCTCCTTTTCCTAAATCACGAGCAAGTCTCCTACCTTCCAGCTAACATTCAGTATAGGAAAAAAATTTTTTTTAAATATATAAAATTAATAGGGTGTAGTACTTCTCAGAAGTAGAGGAGGGCAATTCCAGTTGTCAAAAGAAACAGGTGCACTTTAATAGAAATCTTGGAGGACTGTCTCTCCGAAATATCCAGTATACAATCTTACATCTACCCATAAGCTCTAACTCTGAGTCTCCAAGTTGAGAGGCATGGAAAAGACCTCAGACACTTAATTTAGAAAATGACTCTTATAATGCCAGTGCAGAGTGGTAAACTACCTCATAAAATTGGAATTTTAAAACCATTGTCGTTTAAGAGGAGGACTGGCTGAGAGAAAGGACATGTCCAATTCTGACTAAATAATATTCCTACAGAGAGAGACCAAGTAATTCCTAAGTGCTGCACCATGGTTAGTCCCACTAGTATTTAAGTGATTTGATTAGAAATGATTAAATTCTTAACTGGACTTTCAGAATAGTAATTAAGTAAAACAGCTTTGCATTATTAGAATGGACCAGATTAAGAAGTTAATGAGCACAAAGTCTCTGAACAGTGTGCGATTCTGAGGTGAAGGCCAGGCTTTCCCAAGGAAGATGGAGGAGCTGGGTGGTCCCTCATCTGGGGGCATCCCCCGGGCACGGTGAGCACCCCCCTCCCCAGAGATCCTTGAAGACAGGAGTTGAAGTGCAAGTCAATATGGAACACTCGGAATAAGGCTGTCCTTCAGAGCACTACTATAAATAACCTCGTTTACCTTTCTGTTTGTTTTGTAAAACTAGAATTTTAACAGAGAGGGTCGTCCCTCTGTTTTATTCAAGTAAAACCGCTTCATACTATTAGGATCACTTTACAATTATTCTATCTGAAATTGCACAGGCTTCCCTCACTTAACCAGGCTGGTTTCTTCCTCTACTTCCCATAGATCACATCAATTTTAGTTGACACTTTAGAGGTTTCCTTTGCCCCCAAGGAACTGTGGTCACTCTGAGGACAGGAGACATTTCCTCTTGTTATTCCTAATGCCTAGTAACCTTTATACATATTTTAAAATAGATGAACAAATGGATGAATTAACTCCATCATTTTGAAAGTATTTCTCCTTTGCTCATAGCATTTTACACAAAGAAAATAAGAAGTCATGTTTTGAAGATTTATAATAGAGCTATGTTTTTCTAAATCTATATTAAAGGCACAGATGGGGGCACAATTTGTGAATGTAATTAACAAGGGTAAGCTCCTGAAAACCCTAGAATTCAGACGGTGGAGTTCCTGGGATGAGTTTGTGTGGTGAAAAGGGAATAATAGTTCCATTAGTGTCAAATATGTAATACATTTGCTCCACACTTTTATTTGTCAATAAATTACTATAGAATTTTTTTGTAGCATAGAGAATAGATGATATAGCCACTGGAAATTTAACAAATAGCATATGCTATAAAAATTTAACGTAGTTTTCATTGCAGTAGATAAAAATGAAATTAGCAATAAGAAATATGATTTTGACTCTTTCAAAGAATATCTGAGTGTACGTAGATATAGTCAGTGTTTATGTATAGTAGCTTATGTTTCTGTATTTCACCTATTCCACAAAGGATTTGAGGTTCATTTGGGAAATATACTTAAAACCCAAATCTCCTCCCAGCTCAGAAAACCTCTCCACAAAGGAAGAAGAGAAAGAAAGCAGTTTTGTTATCAAATAAGCGTTAAATCAGAATGTGGTGCACACCACAGGGAATTCGCCAAGAGAGGCAAAGACAGAAGAAAATCTCACCCTTTTACGTGGTCAGGCAGCTAGAACCCCTTCTATGAATGTTGTCAAGATGAGCACTGACTAGGCCTCAGCAAGACCTGGCAGCAGCATGTACTATACATATACACAGCCGTCCTGAGTTGACCTGCGAATTGCAGGGACCGTCTGTGGTAGCTAATCAGCTTCGTTCAGAGGAAAGACGAACCGCTCCTGTCTTTGTGACGAGAGGTAGGTTTGCAGGTTGGGGCCAGGAGCCTACAGAAGCTCAGCCCCTCACCTCCCACAGAGCCTGGGAGATGGGCTCCCTCTCCCTTCCTGGTTTTGTTTCAAAGAGATAGTCCCCAGGTCCTTGAGAAGGACACTCCTGGGTCACAAAGCTGAGAAAAGTCCTATCAGAAAGATCTATACACATTTCAAAAAAGAGGAGAAAGTACTTAATGACAAGTTTCCTAAAATAATTGCTCTGAGCAAAGGGCGGAGGTGGAAACCTCTCTCATTATTTAATGGAGGAGAATTAAGCCCCTTATTCATAGTTTGTATTTGTCCTCACAGGTTGCATGGGCTGTACAATTTTACAAAAATACAGTTTCAATCAGAAAGATAGTGGAAGTTTTATTTTATTGCTTGGTGAGCATTTCAGGTGATTATAGGTATTCTTTGCCTGTTTCCCTATAAAAAAATACTATAGCATATAATAGGCCAACTGGGTGAACTGTATTTCCAATGAGTGTTTTCTGCCTTAAAAACAATGCCCTTTTCAGAGGTGCAAGCTGGTAAAGATCCCTAATAGGGAAAACAGGAGCCTCCTAAATGATCTGCATCACATGGTCTTGTGCCCAAATGGTCTTAGTTACCTGCCTTAGAACAGATAGGGGGATTGGGAGGAACTCAGGTGCCGGTCCTCTCGGGATACAGCAGAAAGGTGGGGAAGCATCTGAAAGTAGAAGTCCTTTGGTTTTCTCATCCTATTTTTCCAGGATCTAAGCCTGTCTGAGGGAAGGAAATACAGACCAGGAGCACTGAAAGGACAGAATGAGGAGCGACATTAATTTAAATTACCTTCTGTCTCCTGAAATAAAAACAGCCAACCTAAGAGCTGTGTCTTGCTCAGGGACCGCACTGGGGCTATCGCCAGGGAAAGAGCCTTTCAGGAGCTCTGAGGAAATGCTCCCAAGAGGAAAGGGAGGAGCCAGGGTGCAGGTGGTTTTGGCCAGAGCGCTACTTTCAGTCCAGCACACATACATCTCAGTCAAAGGCCACTGCTAGTCCCCAGGGACAGGTATCCCAGGTAATGATTTTAGTGCTTTTCTGGGCATGGGAAGGTGCAAGAATCTGGGGTCATTGCAATTTTTTCCTGATGTATCTCTAACTTTCTAACGGGCCTGTTTTTCCAAAGCACAGTGTGCCTTATCCTGTTTTTCGTCCTGAATTCCTTTCAGGGTGTTCTGTCTCATGGCAGTAACTGCAGTGGCTAATGACTTGATCTTGTAGAACTGAACGGTGGGCAACAGTCTTTGTTTAACCCCTCAAAACCCAGGTAAATTGATTTACACAGTCCACAGCTCGTATCCACACGTCCACCTACCCACCCCCTCTTCCAGGTCGGCTCTGGTTGTGGTCCTGAGTTTTAAGGACAGCATTCTTCCTCCCTTCCTCTGTTCCTCTGAAGAATTAAGCTGTTGCTGCTAGTCTATAACTTAGAAATTACATATTAATAATCCTGACCACCTGTGTGGTGTTTCCGACCACAGTATAATTAAAGGGCACACCTGGGGCTTCCCTGGTGGCGCGGTGGTTGAGAGTCCGCCTGCCGATGCAGGGGACACGGGTTCGTGCCCCGGTCCGGGAAGATACCACATGCCGCGGAGCGGCTGGGCCAGTGAGCCATGGCCGCTGAGCCTGTGCGTCCGGAGCCTGTGCTCCGCAACGGGAGAGGCCACAACGGTGAGAGGCCCGCGTACCGCAAAAAAAAAAAAGGGGGGGGCACACCTGGATAAATGCAGCCCTTCCTACTGAATGTGACTGGCCATTGTCAATACTGAATTACTTTGAAATGGGTTGGAAGGGCAAACATTCTTGTTCCTGCTAAATTAGCTTTACAAAAAAAGAGGGGGTAATCAATCTGCATTGGAAACCATTGAATAAGTTCAAAGTATTCAAGTCCTAATGCCTTAATTAATTGTATCTCAGGCTACAAAGGAAGAGAAGGCAAAATCTGTTGTTCTTCAAAAGAAGAATTAGGCAACTTCAGTGACATTTATTTACTGGGAAAAATTGTTTATGGATGTGATTTATTAGTAAACTAAACTTTTTTTCTTTTTTTAATTGAAGGATCGTTGATTTACAGTGTTGTGTTAATTTCTGCTGTACAGGAAAGTGATTCAATTATACATATTTATATGTTCTTTTAAAATTCTTTTCCTTTATGGTTTATCTTTTCCATATGGTTTAGCACAAGTTTATCACTGTGCTATACAGTAGGACCTTGTTGTTTATCAGTAAACTAAACTTTTATGTTGGAGCCATTCTTAAGGTCCGAAAACAAACTTTACATAAAAAAGCTCTTTTTTACATACTTTTTTTTTTTATAGCCAGTGGGTTTCAAGGCTTCTGCTTGTATAGTCTATGCATTTAAATAATTTTCAAGATTTTGGATGGGTTTGTTTTCAACTCAAGCTTTTGAGTAAAGTGTTAACAAGGGAAAGATTATGGCTTGTTATACCTCATCTATTTCACAATCTTGATGCATTATGTGAGGTACTGGGTGACAGTCACAACTGAATGACACCCACAGACCATGCAAATACTCAGCCAATTTTAGCTAAAATTGGGGATTTCATTAGTTCTGTTTTCAGGACATCTTTCAGTAAGAGAAAGGCATTTGCATTTCACTCCTCATACTGTACCTACTAATAATGAGTTAATATCTCCTGAAATAACTTGAAGATGAGGAGCTAGAAGCAGAAAAGAAGAGCTTGATCGTTTCAATTTTAAGTAACTTGACTATACAGATTGTTTTCCATCTACAAACTTCATACAATTGAGAAGGCATATGACTGTCTAATCCATGATAGCTACAAACATACCTGCATGTCCTGGATTTGTACCAGGTAGCTAAAGTAGATTTTTCCTTCTGTGTCCCTAGCACTGCAGAATTACTGACACTGTCCCTCTGACATGGAGGCTTTTTTCCTGTGGTCCTGAGGACAGCGTTGCTAGGCAGCAGACACGTTCTCTCTTCCATCCTTTCCAGAAATGGAGTCACTCTAGCATGCCTCAGCCCACGTCTGGGCACCAGGCAGGTGTCTGGAAGTGAATCATTCTCTCAAGAACGTTTGCCTCTAGGATTTGGGGGAAAGTCAGTTTAAATCAGGGCATATAAAATAAGCCTTAATAACCTTGAAAGTATAAATATAGTTTTGTGAAGCACAGAGCTTGACAGAATTGGATAGTCAGACTGGAGAGAGTTAAATATAGACCAGGAGACTATAACTGATGCTAGCGGAACAAATCATTTCAACTAGAAATTTGAGATGATAGGTTTTGAAATACGGTCCTTGTGGAAAAGCCTAAGAAGGAGTTCAGGTAGCTCTAAGGCAGAAGAGCAGTGTTTAAGAGAGCAGAAATATGCTTTTAATTAATGTGGGGACTAAAAATACAAAATGCTTCTGTGGGCCTTTTCTTTTTCAATTGTGCATCTCTATTTAAGCGGTCTTTTTAACTTTTGGTAATTGAGTATGATAATTTTATGCCACAAATTTAAAAAAATCCTGGCACATCAATGAAGAAGATGTGTTGGCTGGAATGTTTCATATTAAATAAAAGTAAGGATAGAAAATTGGGAAAATTAAAAACATTTAGCAATTTGGTTATTGTTCAAATGTGTATCTTAGGAAAGAACTGATATTTCCTGCTTCTGTCTATTTAATACAAAGATTAGAGACACATCAATTAAATTAAAATGGTTCATAATAAGACATTTATTTTTAACTTGCAGAAATGTCTGAGGCAAACAATGTATAAATTAACCTTTATATTCCTGTTTCCAGAATTAAGTCTCATTGCTATGTTTGGTTCAGTTGTATTCCTCCCAAAAAGCTGTGTTGGAATCTTAACCCCCAGCACCTCAGAATGTGATCTTATTGGACCTTTATAGGATCTTTACAGAGAGTATCAAGATAAAAATGAGGTCTTCGGGTGGACCCTAATTCAATATGACTGATGTCCTTATAAAAAGGGAGAATTTGGACCCAGACACACACAGTAAGAAGATGATGTGAAGAGACGAAGAGAAGCCATGTGAAGCCGGGAGGGATGCTGCCACATGCCCGGAGTCTGGGGCTCTGGGAACAAGAAGAAGCCAGGATGGTCACCAAACTGGGACTTAAGTACAGTTTTGGCTTTCCCAGAAATAGAATCTTAAACCAGTCAATCGGGAAATTTTCCATCTTAGTTGAAGATCTTCCCTAGTATAAAGAAGCAAATTGAGGATTATATAATTGGATGGGGCAGCCTCCATACCATTCAGGTTGCCACCCAATTCTTTGAGGAAATAAAAACAACTGTATTGTCTCACAAATGGAGTCTTTACAAGAACAGAAATTAAGCTCTAGAAACAATTCAAAACCTGCCTATCCTTTCTACCAATCTTCTCCCTATTCATGTCAAAAGGCTTACAGATATTGTAAAAATCTGGACTTCCGGAGCAAAAGTCCTTCTGGGTGGAACTTGGATTCTTTCTCTGTGCCATTTGAACAAACCCTATCAAATAAGGGTCCTACCTGGTCTTCAGCAACCAAGATAATTCTTATCAGAAGGAAATAAAAAAGAAAGGCTATTTTGGAAACTAGGCCTATGAAAAATCTTAAAATCTCTTCCACAGATACTGGTTAAAAGCTTTAGACATCTCAGCAGGTAACTTTAACTTATTCAATGGCCAGAAGCAAAATCTGCATCCAACTTGTTCTTTTATAGACTAGTGAGTTTGCATTATCATACCTGTCTCATGGCTGAATTTGTAAAATGAAAGCCATAAGGTCTGTCAGATCACGCATACACGTTTTCTGTTAGCAGGCAGGCACGGCAAGGCAATCCTAGACTACCCTTTCTGTGGCTCAGTGAGGTTCTAAGTCACTCTCCTGTGTAGTACTCCCTAACGTTGGGAATGAAGCCTACTGGAATCAGTTGCTACAATATCCCAGCCATAAGATTCAGTTAACTGACACGAAGAAACAGCCAGCTGCCCCATGGGGTGCTGGGGGTTCCCCTCAGGCCTCCCTGTGCCCAAGCTCGGCCTCTGGCTCTTACCTCACCACTTCTCAGGTGTCTGAGCCGTATCTACTACAGCACCCGTGCTGTCCTTCTTTGATTTGTTCACCCGTCAAACCGCCTTTTGGGTTTAATCCATCCAAATTGTGTTACAGTCAAGGTCTCTGAATCAGGTAATGACTTTCCTGTGGGATCCTGGTGGGTCCCTGGCATGGGTCTGCTTTTCCATTGCATTTGAAATGGAAGACAAGTAGGGTCAGGCTGCTGGGAAGTTAGCATTGCCAGGACAAACCTTTCCCAAAAACACTTCGAATTTTTTTCAGTATTTAGTAGTGAAAGATGTTAATGTGTTAATGGTAAGACATCTGTGGCTTAACATAAATTGAAGATGTTATTGAGTTTTCATGAATGCTGGAAACTAGTAACTTCTGGGTCTTTGTCACTTGCTGTAAAAAAGAAGAATATAATGTGAACGCGTTTGGTGCGTTCTTTCCTGAGTGGGACCTGTTAAAAAGCGGTACTAAGAGGTCATCCGGATTAGGGTCATAAAGTGGAGGACATGTAGACAGTAGGACTTGTGACAGTGTCAAAGCCGGTGACCTTCGTGACCGCGGGAAGTTGAGACACATACTTTGGATACTTCCTGCCACAGCTGGTGCTTCTTCACCAGTCCAGCAGACTGACACTGCCCTTCCTGGGCACCACTTGGAGAAGGCTATTTGGATACCAGCTTTTATGTCATTGCTTTTCAAACGACTGTATGGGTGGCAATCCGCATTTTGAAAATAGAAGAGAGTGAATAATAGCATGGACACTGAAATGGTGTGTCTAAATATTCCAAGTGGCCATATAAAACCTGTCTCTCCTAGAGCTCTGCTCCACGCCCTAGGCATCCTCTGAGCCCTTGCCCGTGGCGGAGGCAGTCTTTGCTCAGTACTCATGTCAGAAGCACACCTGGCTTGCGTGTTTCTTACATGGGACTGCCCTGGGGGAGCCTAATCCATTTTAGTCCTGGAGGACTTTGAACCAAATGCTGCCAGATCCAGCAGGCGTCGTGCAGAAACTCACAGCAAGCCCGCTTTCTCTAAGACGTTTCTGCTCGTCCCCTACAGGTTTGTCAGCAGTTGGCCCTTCTCCATCCGTTCCCTCTGAAGTCAGTTAAGTTACTTTACCCCCAAAGTTTCTCTTCTCCCAGGGTGCAGTCAGTCACTGAAACACACTTCCCACTTCTCAGCGCTGGGTTTCTGACATACTTCTGGAGCTTGTGTCTCAGCAGAGCAGCTGTATTCGCTTTGCAATAGTGAGCAAAGCTTCCAATTCTGATTCCTTCTTTAAATTAACATTTTCAGTATCATCGTAACTATTAATAGGGGCTAGATTTAATGTTAATCACTGGTAGTCCTGATGGATTAAATACCACAGAGATATGTTGTTAATTTCCAGCCTCACGGAGTGACAAATCACTTTTCTTGACCACAACGATTACAGAACTTAAAGCAACTGAACAACTTAGAATAGCATGTTTAAGTATGAAACAAGTGATGGAAAGGGTATGACTCTAGCTATGCTCAAGCTTATGTAGTTTCTTCTTTTAGTACTCTGTTTTTTTTCTTCATCTTACACTGATATCACAGCTAAACAGTTATTTCTCAATAGAAGAGAGATCATTAACTTCCAAAATAAATTCCAAATATGTTTAGAGCAAGGGAGAGGAGTTGTTTTTGTCAGATGTTGGCAGTCTGTGAAGAATAATTTTTTGCATAGCCCCTGACTCTGGTTTCTTTGATTTTTTAAATGATTATAGTAGTTATACCAGTTATTCAAACAGCTAACTTTTAAAAAATTGCACAGTATTCAAATTTAAATAAATTAATTAAAAGCAAATGAGATTTTATTTTGAAAAATATTAAAATTTAGGATACTGTGACAAATAATATCCTAAAATAATTCTCCCAGGAATACAAAGAAGCTTCTTTTCTAGAATACCTGAAGGCTCACCATTAGAGACAGTAGTCTAATCTAACATAATCTAATGTAATCTTCTACAGATAAAGAAGCTGAGGAGAGTGAAAAAATGTACTCCTTTGACCAAAAAATGCATAATTTGAACATTGTTCTTGGCGCCGGAGATACAGTAATTAAAAAAAAACAAAACCTGCCCTCATTGAACTTACACTCTAACTTACTGACTGCAGTGCATCAGCCCTGCCTGTTCCTGGCTGGTGTAAGGTGCTATATGAAATATACTGTTATTTAATCCTTGCCACACTTTTGAGATAGGTATAGTTGACTGATTTAAAAGGTGGAGAAACTGAGGAGAAAGGTGAATAAACCTGTTTAAGGTATGTGCCAGTAAGGAAGAGTCCAAATTCAAATCCAGTCTATCTACGCTGAAATCCAGTCTATCTACACTGCAGACAGTACTTTTTCCATTATATCATGGGCCTCCTTTCTCCAGATCGACCCAAGCCCCCATGATTGCAGCCTAAATCCATCCACACCATAGTGACTTCCCTGTGTGAACTGCTCAGTGTTGGGGCTTGTCAGGGAGGGTTGGCGGGTGGGGGGACATCTCCAGGAAGGGCGTCAGATCCTCTCATCAGTGCTCACGATGGTGCTGACCAGGAACAGGTGCTTCAAACGCTGCACTTACTGTCCCCAGATGATGGCTTTCCCTTTTCCTGGAGCTGAATAATGTGATTTATTCAGATCCTTTGAAATGGAAATGAATAGGATTTTCCAGTAAAACTTCAGGACTGAGTATGGGCATTTACAAACCCCTGGAGGATGTGCTCTTTCAAAACAAAGATGTAATCCAAGAAAGAGAAAGATATTGGTTCCAGGAAAATTGGATTTAGCAGAGCCCTGCCGGCCATGCAGTAGCCGTTTGGAGCGACCTTTCCATATGGAAGCAGGGAGCTGGAGAATTCTGGAGAAAGGCTGCATGCACAAAAATGGAAAATGTGGAATTCCCAGGAAAGGAAGATGTTTTACTCAGAAAATAGTGGAATAGATGGAATACACAGAAAATGAAGATGTGTATGAGAAAATTTGCAAATAAAATAAGGTAGTTATTAATGCAAGAAAAATAACTCTGCAGGAAGGTGAATGCAATTTTAATACACTACTAGACTCCACAGTGAAAAGTCACCCTGGTTTTAACTAATGGAGTGATCTGCTTATACTAGGAGGATGGGAAAAACAAAGAGCACATAAAAGAGCCACACTGTCACTCTCTTTAAAGAAATTAATGTCCCCAAATTGATGAATCTATAAAGAATAGTATAAGTCTCTTAAAAAAATAAATACGGAGTAATCACTGGACGATTCAGGTAAGAGAATTAAATACAGTTGTGTCTGGTAAGCTGGAGTGGTGAGAAATAACAGGAAGAACTGTGGTTGGGTGTGTTTTTTTGTTTGTTTTGGTTTGGTTTTTTATAAATTTATTTATTTTAGTTTTGGCTGCGTTGGGTCTTTGCTGCGCACGGGCTTTCTTTAATTGCGGCCAATTGGAGGCCACTCTTCGTTGCAGTGCGAGGGCTTCTCATTGCGGTGGTGGCTAGTCTTGTTGCAGAGCACCGGCTCTAGGCGCAAGGGCTTCAGTAGTTGTGGCACGCGGGCTCAGTAGCTGTGGCTCATGGGCTTAGTTGCTCCGCGTCATGTGGGGTCTTCCCTGACCAGGGCTCGAACCCGTGTCCCCTGCTTTGGCAGGCGGATTCCTAACCACTGCACCACCAGGGAAGCCCCGGGTGTGTTTTTTAATGATAAATCAATTTCACTACTAATTGAGTTCTTCATTTTAGACATGTATTAGTTTGATAAAAATTAAATCAAGGCTTTATATAATTTAAATAAATTGGCTCATCTAAATTCATACAAAAATGTGTGGAAGATTTACAAATAGAACCTATTTCTCCAGATTCCCCAGAAATCTCCAGATGATTTTTTTCATTACCTAGTTCAGTTAAAGAAATACTTTTGTGAGATCCTTCCATCCAGCCACTGTACTGGGCACTGAGAACTCTCTCACGTATGGTGTTGTCCATGACTGGCTGCAGCGGGGAGGAGGGTCCGACACGTCCAGTCGTGTCTAAATAGGTGGGTTAGCCTCGGGGGCGTTCAGGATGCTGTAGCTTGAGGTGAAGGTGGGCAAAGACCCCGCTTCCTGACGGGAGACTGGCATAGCTTTGGAATGCCTGAAGGGGAGGGTGAGGCACGTGGTGAGGAACCTGCAGGGAAGAGGGCGGATCCGCATGGTCCAAGAGTGTGTGTGGGAGAACCACAAATATTTTAAGACTAATGTCGATTAAATTCAGAAGTGGTAGAGAAAAGTTGGAAGATTAGAAATCATTAAGCATTTTTCTATGTTATATTTAACTGAACTATATAAAAGTACCATTTTTATTGGAACAAATGATGTACCTGGTCTATTGACTTTGGTTTTTCCATATGGACGTATCAGTTAAAGGATAACCTAATCTAACATGTTCAGTTTCTTGAGGTAAAACCCATAAGGCAAAACTGGTTTTAATATAAAGTAGTGGTTAAGAGTATGGGCTTTAAACTTCAGGCTAATACTTCAGGCTAATATTTGAGCACATTTCATAGGCTGTCTTGAATCTGATGGCATAATCTATTGAAAGGATAGTTAATTTTACTTATTTAATAAAATATGCTATATGTTTTTAATATGGTTCGATTGAGATAACGTATCAGAAGTGGTCAGGAGATCAGCAGGTGGGAACCTCACGGAAGTCATCATCGCCCTTCTCAGGCTGAACCCCTCCCTCTTCCTCTCTCTCTCTCACAGACTTATAGGAACAGAAAAATGGGTTTGCTTTTTCGCTCATTTTAAAATTTTAAAGCTGGAAAGGGGTCTTGAATCCAAACAATTTGAGAAGCATTGCATCAATCTATTAGTAAATTTACCCTTCACATTCAGGGAACAATAGTTGGTCTATTCTAAGAACTCAGAGACAAATAAATTTTATAAAACTGATCTTCCAGGTTGCTATTTTCACTTCACCAAGTCTTTGAAATCGTGTGTATTTTACATTTAAGGCACCTCTGCGTTTGGACCAGCCACACTGCAAGTGCCCCAAGCAGCATTTGTGGCAGGGCTGTGGTACTGAACAGGCAAACCCAGTATAACAATTCTTTGGATACGTTTAACTTTTTGACAAATAAACTTACCAACAAATTATCTTACCACATATAAAGGTATCAAGCTTTTCTCTCAGGACAAACACCAGGGCTTGCATGCTTTCCTTGTTTATTAAAATTTGTAGTTTATCTGCTTATATTTGTTTACAATATTTTTCCTTTTTTGGTTGGCTTTCCAACCCCTTTCTCATTTTTCATCGTGTTAGTTAAATTAACAGACTTTTCTTGGACAGTTTCAGGTACTTCTTTCAATCTGTACCCATACCTTTTCGTGTTTGTATCTCTTCTTGCTGAAGTAAGACACTGTCTTTACTGGAGAGGCCTGTGTGGTGTTGAGTCGTTGGTTTGAAAACATCTGTTTTACCTTCCCTCTTGAATAGCAGCTTAGCTGGTTAGAAAGTTCTAGTTTTTCAGGTATTTTTCCTCTGCACTTTGAAAACCGTTTTTCTTGATCAGAAACCTGCTTTCAGTCTGTGAGTCCTTTGTCAAACTTTGCATATTGTTTATTTTTATTGATGGTTTTCTGAAGTGTGTACCCAACAGATTTATGTATGGATTTATTTTAAAGTGTCCTGAAAGGTATCATAATAATTATACCAAAATAGTCATTTAAATTTTAATTTATTTGACTACAGGAATCTGATAAAAATGAACAAGGTACAAAAATCAAAGTTCTCCCTCCTGTCTCTCCCTACAAATCCATTTCCTTTTACCAGACTCATGAGCTCTTTGCTGGTTTTGGAAGATTCTTCTGGAGGAAGGCTATTTGGGAGGAAAAATAAAAGTATATTGTAAAGTTAGTTTTATTTTCTACACATAAATATAAGCATTCTGACTACAACATTCTTTCCTTTTTCCCTTTTACATTAAAATATATCTGAATATGTTTGCATACTGGTAGGTATACAACTGTTATTTTAAAAAATTTTTTTATTTGAAATCTATTAACATCATGTCTACTCAGTTCTATTTAAAAATTTTTTTCTCCTTGTCGGTAACATGCCTCCCTCTTATAACCCCAGTAAAATTTTCCATCATTTAAGTATTAAAATTTTCAGTCTACTCCCATCCTGAAAAGATGGCACAGTGAACATTCATATAACCTTACCTAGATCCAGCGGTTATCACTTTACAGGTTTTGCTTAACCATTTGAAAATATGATCAGATATCATGACATTATTTCCCCCAAACACTGTAGCATGTATTTTCCAAGGACAAAACATTCTGCATACCCCCAATATTATTATCAAAGACAATAAACTTGATATCAACACTAACATTATTTTAATTTTATTTAAATTAATATTAATAAATTAAATATTACAAGATATAAAATTCATAACCTAATTTTCCCTATTGTACTAGTAATGACTGTTACATGTGCTTTTGTAGCAGTGAAGCATCCTATCTAAGTTTTGTGATTAAGTCTCCTTAAACTTTTATCTACAGACCACCCCTGTCTCTCCTTGTCTTTCATGAGTCGGTGTTTCTAAACAGACTGGGCAGTTTTGTCTGTCATAATATTTACACATCTGCATTTATTTGATTATTTCTTCATGAGTAAGTTCTTGTCTAACACTTGGAAATAAAACTAGACAGGTAATGTTTGGTCTCCTTCCCAGTGTGTCTTTATCAGGAGACAGACAAGGTCAGTTTGTCCCACTGGATGGCTCTGTTAAGGTGCTCTCCACCAGATTTATCTACTGAAAGAGTGTCTTCTCCATTTGTAGTTAATAATTATTCTGTTCTGTGATATGTTGATATTATTTGAATAGTCCAATCTCCAGCAAGCATTCTTCACTGAATGATTTTAGCATCAGTTGACACTCCTTAAAAGAATCAGTTACAGTGGTGGTTGCGAAATGGTGGTCTTTCTAATTATTTTACTCCTTGTATATTTATTTGCTGGCATTCTTCTGTAAAGAGGTGTTTTTCCCTCTTTCGCCTCCCTCTCTGGCTTTCTGTAGTGTAGATATTGCTGTGGACTTATAGAGGCTTATTCAGTCTTAAGACCAGAGTTAGGTCATTTGGGCCAAAAGACTTGACACATTCTATCAACACTGTCCCTTCCTGGCTTACCCTGCAGTGCCCAGCTGTAACACTTCGTGACCCGTGGCAATACGCTAGGAGGAATGTGGCTGTGTAGTCCCGGAGGACCAGACAGAGTTGGAAATTGCTAGTCCCAGTACAATTTTGAGGGAAAGCTAATATAGTTGTTGTTTTAAGTGAAGCCCTTACTATGTACTGAGCTCTGGGAACTTAAAAATGAAGGAGGAGGAGGAGTGGGGTGAGAGAGAGAAAAAGGTGAGACACAGAAGAACAAAGAGGAGGAAAACAAACCTGTCCTTTGGAGCCTTAGAGGCCGTGTCCTGGGCAGAGGGATGCGAGTGCCTGCAGCGGTGTGAGTGCCCTGGCAGCTTCTGTCGGCTGGGGCCCTTCCACGTGGGAGGGAGGCAGGGAGATAGGAGACAAGAGACAAGTGACTGCGTTCTGGTCCCCGCTTCTCCTGGGCTCCAGCTCTACTCCCTGAAGAAACAGCAGCACAGAAAATCCACCTGCCCTGTAGGTGTTTCATCAAATTGCCTCTCACACCATTTCTGTGTCACCCATCAGAACTCTCAGCCCAGTTCCTCCATCAGTAAAACAGAGGCATTAAAAGTCTTATTTCACAGGGTTCTTGTGAAGATTAAGTGGTAGCATCTATTATCCTAATAAAAACTTGATTTATCGAGTCCTTAAAACGCGCCAGGCTCTAGAACATGTGTTTACATATATTACTTTTGATCTTTATTTAAATGCAAAATGTTAAAAAGCCCTTAGCACAAAATACATATGCAATGCATGGTACCCATAATTATTATTATGGAAACTGTTCTCAGTTTATATATCTCTTGTAACAGTTGGTTATCTCTGTATTTTTAAATCACTGTTTTCAATAGACCAAGCAAGTCAAGCAAGACAAAGCAAGTCTCTTTGTGTCCATTATTTATATCAGACAGCTGAATGAACTGGCTTGTATATGTGTACAGAGCATCATTACCATCTGTGGGAATCCCCTTCATTGTAGTTTTCAAATCCATAGAGAAGAACGTCTCTGTGAGTGATGTGAACAAATTCAGTCTTTATTTTAGGCAAGCACCAAATTTAATTAGCATCAAAATGTGCAAAAACTGTACAATGTTTATGGTCTCCAGGTAATGCAAGTTCTGTTTCCATTTTCCCTTTTTAATAAATAATGTCAGTCCATGTGAATCTCTGT